>NC_138348.1:15900126-17179631 GCF_046562875.1 Panthera onca
AGGGACATCCAGGCATGCCACGTGCTGAAAAACACAAAGGCCTCTTACGTGAGCTGCCACCCTTGGCCGCACACCTGCTTAGCAAACGTGGCATCTTAACCCTCCTCCCTACAAGCAGCCGTGGCATCCACTCTCCTGCTTGCCTTGCCCAGGGCTTCTGATCCCAGTGATGGGTTCACAGAGTAAAGGGGCTCTACTCTTCTACACCCCACTCCCAAGGACCACACATTGTTTCCTTCTGAGCCAGCTCCAGACTGTGTGTCAGCACGTCTGCCTGGGGCTAAACTTTCCCTAATGACGGGGTGAGGCGCTGGCTGGGCTCCCTTCAGCCACCGGCAGGCCCAGCCCAGTCGGGTGTCTCTAGCTGCCAGGGGAGGCCCCGCCGCCAGGACATGCCCCAGTGAGGACGCCCCAGGGGACTGAGGCTGGCACTGTCTAGCTTGATGGGTGACACTGGGAGGCGCAGGTGGGGAAAGCGAGCAGCTGAGCTAGGGCAGAACCGTCAAGAGCTTCTCCCTAGGCAACGAGCCCACTGTCCCCAGGGCACAGAGACAGACAGGACGTAGGGCTGAAGAGAAAGATCCTTCAGTTAGGAACTGCCTCACAGCTGTGCAGAGCACATGCTTCGGAGACCTGCCCTAAACTTTGTGCTCTGCAGCTATGGCTTTTTGAGTGTAGGCAAAGTCCCTGCAGCACCTGAGCCTCAGTTTCCTCCTCTGTAGGATAACAGAACTGCCTCCCGCACAGGCTGCGAAGGCCACGAGCTTGCTGATGCAGGTGAACTGTGCCCGGCAGGGAGGGGGCAGGGAGAGCCCTCCTTATATTGCAGGAGACCTGGGGCACCGGGCAGCAGGAAGGTTCCCAGCCTCTGGATCACAGGATGTGGATGTGAGTCAACTAAGAGAGAAGTTCAATCTGGAAACTCAGGCATGAGGTTTAAATGCGGTCTGCCCTGCCTCATCTGGCCGTGACCTTGAGCTGGCGATGTCCCTGCCTCAGTTTCCTCATCCCCTGATGGCGGTGGGAGGCTGGAAAAGATGCCCGCGTCCAGGACCTCCAAAGGCCCTCACGAGAGACTGAGGAAACCCGCTGGGCTCCACGGGGTCCAAAGGCAGGACTGGGCCGGGCCGGACTTGAGGCCAAGGCAGGGCACGCAGAGGTGAGGGGACCACAGTCTGGGCAGAGGGGAAGCGGAGGACGGAGAGCCAGAGAGCAGAGGGAAAGGAGAAAGCAAGAGAAAGTCAGGAGTGAGAGAGCCAGAGACTGGGAGACGGACACGGAGGAGGAAAGCGAGGGAGCGATGGGCAGCGAGGGAGCGATGGGCAGCGACGTGCAGGGCGACAGGGGAGAAGAGAAGCCCTAGGAAGTTGAATTCCCGGGCTCTGCGCCAGAGGCCCGGGTCTGCCCGGGAGCGGCAGGGCCGGGGTCGGGGTGGGGGTGGGGGGATCGGCCGAGGCGTCCCGCCCGGGGCGCGGGCCCCGAGGGTCGGGCGGTCACTCACCGTGCGGCAGCGGCGGCGGCGGCGCTCCGGGCGGCCCCAGCCATCCAGCTGCGGCGCCGCGCCCCGCCCCGGGTCTGCCCCGCCCGGTCCGCCGCCCGGCCCCCAGCCCGGAGCCGCCCCCGGAGCGCGGCCACGTCACACGGGACTTGTCCGGAACCCGACGCGCGGCGCGCCGCAGGGTCGGGGGGAGCGGCGGTCGAGGAGCGCTTCCGCCTCGCGGCCGTGGGGGACCCGGGAAGCCCAGGCGCACTTCCGCCCGGGAGGATCGGGGGCGGAGGGGAGGGCCCGGCGGAAGTGGGAGCCCCAGGAGCGAGGCGCTCAGCCCCCGCTGGGCGGGGCGGAGAGGGCGGCCCCGCAGGGACCGCGAGCCGCTGGGTGGCTGGGCTTGCGGCTCTGGCCGCCGCTTCCTCTCTCGGGCCGCAGTGTCGCCCACGGCCGCACGAGGGCGCGCTCCGCTGCCAGCCCTCGCAGCCCGGAGCCCGGAGCCCGGCCGGGGTCGGGGTGGGTGCCTGGCTTGGGCGCTCCTGCTGTGAGTCAAACCGGCCTGGCTCCTCCATGAACAAGGGAAAGGGGAAGTGCCCGCCGCAGGGAGGGGCCTAGCCTCGGGAACCTCAGAAGAGGGAATTTTATTCTTACTCATCGAATTATTTTTATGCTTTGGTTTTTCACTGGGAACCTCAGGCCTTTGTCTCCAGGGCTTGTAACCCTTTGGGGTCCAATGCGTGGTGGCTTGACACTTGCTTGGAACCCCAAACCTGGGGTAGCTCCCTTTTGTGCTTGCCTCACCTGGAGGAAGGTAGGCCTAACCTCAGACTAGGGCAGCAAACAATAAAGAGCATTATTATATCTACAATTTACTGGACACTATTGCGTGCCATTCACTCCATCTGCATTATCTCACTGAATCCTCATTCTGCCCCACTGAGGTGGGTACTGTTAGCCCCGGGGTCACGCAGTGGCACAGATGGCAGAGCCAGGTTTCCCCCTGGGTGTCCCTGAGCCCAGAGCATGTGACAGCACCTCTCACTTCCAGGGAGGTGGGAGTCTGGCTCGGAGGTTCCACATTGCATCTTTTGCTGGGAATCAGCCAAGACTGTATAATATTCAGGATGGGGCACGTGGATACCCACTTGGGCAGAGATTGCGACAGGGTAGGGGTCTCCAAACCTCTGACCCTCATTCGTCACCCATGGTAGTTCCCTTCAACTGTCCTGTGTTGCTCTCGCCTACTGGGGGCTCCGAGGGCACATGACTCACATACTGCACCTGATGCCTGTTGACCACACTCCAATGTGTGCCTTTCTTGGACCTCCAGCTCCTTCCAGGTGGGATCAGCTTTCCTCTGAAAGCCCCGTGTCTGTCTCACCACACCAAGCCCATAGGCGAGTTCTGAAGTGAAAGCCTTGGGTTGGTTTTTTTGCAAAGGGAGGAAGACGCCCAGGGATGCTGCTCTGGGATGTCAAAGATGCACCCGCCCCCCCATATGCAAATCACTTAATCATATGCAAAGCACTTCACAATATACAAATGATTTCACAATAAGACAGTCAAGTTAGCTTTCCTGCCTCTGGGGGCTGAGGGCTGCTGGCCCCCAGCAAGAGGGTAAGGCAAGACCCAGCCAGAAACGTCACCTGGCTGCCTTCTCACTGTCCTTTCCTCTCACCTGGCCTGGAATTTCCACCATCAAACTCCCTAATGGAGTAAAGAAGCACACTGGGGGGCTCTAGAAGAGGACCATGAGCAGAGGGGACCAGGTGGAAAGACGGTGTGTGGACTGATGTGTGCTGTTAAAAGCAATGAATTAGATCTGCCAGGGGCTTCCAGGTGAGAAAAGAAAGATGCAGAAATATTTATTTAATACGATCTTCTCTTTTAAAATAATGACAAAAGGAACCCTGTCTAAATATATGTGATTATAGGCATCAGTATATAGAAGACTATGTATAATTGTGAATAATAAAAAATATAGAAGATCAAACATTGAGTGATAACATGGATTCCATGGATGGGTGGGGAGGAAAAATATAAAAGGAAAATTTAAAAGCACGTCAGAACATGAATATGATCACATTTATGCAATTATGTACAAATGTATATACATGTGTACATAAAATCTCAACTTATTTATTGATTTATTTGATGACCTCATAGCTTTATGGTTAAGACAGCCAGATTCTTGTACCAGACTTCCTGGAGCAAATTACTTGACATCCTATGCCTCAGTTTCCTCATCTGTAAAGTGGATTACTGTGTCAGATTGTAAATGAGTGAATACACACAGAGCATTTAGAACTATGCCTGGCATACGACAAATTCTCTTTAAGGCTTAGGTATTATAATTATTTGCATGTGTGGATATATGGGTATAAAGAAAATGTTATAGCAATGAACAGATAACTTAAAGACACAAGGTGGGGACCATCCTCTGTCGTCTCCTTGCTGAGCTCAGATGACGGATGAGTGTTTTCCAACACATTTATCAATCGGTTTGGAGGCCACAGCGACCTCCTGAGTCGTGGCCCTGGGCAGAAAAATTTTAGCAGGGTGGATGGGCCTAGACAGTGCTCAGATCTGTGTGGCTGGGAGGCCTCTGACTGGGGGGCTGCAGACCCGTTTTTCTGACCTCACTGGGTCTGACTTTAACACGTCGTTCCTGACTTTGGTGTCTTTAGTGGGGGCCCTTTTCAACAACAAGGTCTCAGCCCTCTATTTCCAGAAGGGAGGACTGCCTCTGGGCCTGGGCCTGCTGACAAGGTGGGGGCTGCAAAACCATCAAGGTCTGCCATTGTCAATGTTCTGACAACCTCCCCTCCTCTGGCTGCACAGGGCTAGACACTCTAGGGTGGGGGTTGGTGCACTTTTTTTTTTTTTTTTTTTTTTTTTTTTTTTTTTTTGCTTCCAGAGGCCTTCTCCTTTTCAGGGCTTTCTTTGGGTCCACAGGCTGGCAGCAACCTCTTGTAGAGAAGCTTCTGAGGCTCAGGGTGATGAGCTCCTTGCCCGTGAGTACAGCTGTGAAATGAGGCCTGTTACTCTTACAGGGGCTTCAGGCTCAGCCTCTCCCAACTGAATCTGCCCCTCAGGAACCCCTGGCCTTAACCCTCTCTCAAGTCACCCTTCCTAGAGCAGCCTCAGCCCCCTAGTGAGTTTCTGGGGTGCTTTACCCCCCAGATCCTGAGCCCTGGCCAGACGAGGCACTAGCAGCTTCATAGCACAACCCTTCCTGGGCAGCCAAGCCTCACTTCTTTCTGTCTGGTCTCTCTGCCTTTATAACCCACTTTGTAATCGCCATCCCACCCCCTGGCAGGCCTGGCATATTTCTCCCCTTCTGCCATTTCTGTTGATTGAAATTCAGCCCTTTTACAAGCCTTCCCTGAAGCCTTCTGGATCTGTCCAGGCTGAAGGCCCTCAGTGTTGTGTGTCTTAGGGTTTTTTTTTTAGCCCTGTCCCCTGCATGCACAGGCCTTTCCCCCCATTCCATATGGGCTTCTGGAAAGAAAGACAACCTCTTGCCTATACCCTGAATAAAAGTCAGTCTAAATGGCTTTAATGTCTCCCTTTCCCCTTCAGGAGCACAAATGCAGATACTTCTGCATTATGCACAGCCATCTGGGCCTTTGCAGGCCCTCCTTTACTTAATTTATGTGTTTATTGATATATTTGCTTACTTGTCACTCCCGCCCCCGTCCCATCTCCCTGTCTCCTTCTTGGGGGAACCTGAATTTTGTGATGATCAGGTTTTCAAGATCTTTCCTTTTCAAGTTTTTTTTTTTTTTTAATGTTTATTTATTTATTTTGAAAGAAATTGTGCACGTGCAAGCAAGCAGGGAAGGGGCAGAGAGTAAATCCCAAGCAGGTTCCACACTCAATGCAGAGCCCCACAGAGGGCTCCATCTCAGACCATGAGCTCCTGACCTGAGCTGAAATCAAGAGGCAGACGCTTAACTGACTGAGCCGCCCAGGTGCCTTTCTCTCTCTCTCTCTCTCTCTCTTTTTTTAAGCTTTTATTTTTAAGTAATCTCTACACCCAATGTGGAGCTCAAACTCACAACCCGAGATCACGAGTCACATGCTCCACCGACTGAGCCAGCCAGGCGGCCCTTGGCTCTTTTTAAAGCTAAGGAAAATAAAAGTTGTTCTAAAGTTTTCTTTTACTTTCTTGTAAAAGTGATTACAAGTGATTACAGTGATTCTTACAATTGTTTTCATATAGGCCCTGCATAATTATTACTAAGTTTACTTTAAGATATGTTGCATTTTTTTCAGATATTTTGAATAGGATATTTCCCATTACATTCTGAACGATTCGATGATAGCTGACAGGAAGGCAAATTATTTTTATGTATTCCTTTGATACCTGGTAAACCAACTATATATTTTTTATAGGTTCTCATAATTTCTCAGTATTACTCTTGAGTCTTTTGTCATCTCCTAATAACAAAAGTATTAGAAGGAAGGAACCAACATTGCTATTTGTAGAGATATGGTTTGCCTTGGTCTTGAACTTCACAGGAAGGGTATTTGTTTTCTGGGACTGGCTTTTGCACTCAACAGTATGGTGCTAAGATGCATTTATGCCATTATGTGAAACTGGTTCATTTGCTTGCTTAACTGCTGAACTGCCTTATCGCTGCGTGGATGTATCCACTGTAATTTATTTACCCGCTCTCCTTAGTGTTCACTTGGGTTACTCCCAGAGTTTTGCTATTAAGAACAGTGTATCTTTGAACGTTCCCGCCCAGGTCTCTTGGAGCACAAGCCAAGGTCTCTCTTGATTTGATGCCTGGGGGGTGGGGATCTGCTGCGTCTCCGCATTACAAGATAAGGCCAGATTGTCTTCTCCAGTGGTTACACAGAGTTGCTGGCTAGCGATGCACCGGAGATTGTGCGGCTCCACCTCTTCTCCAACACTGGGTGCTGTCAGGCTTAGTTTTTGCCCTTCCAGTGCTGTAAAATAGCATCCCACCGTGGTCGTCGCTGTTGTTCCTTCACTACCAATGAACTTGAGCATCTCTTAAGATGTTCACTTGAACACGTGTGCTTCCTCTTCTTTAAAATGCCTTTTCACGTCGTTTATCAATTTTTCTGCCGGATATTTTGTGTTTTTCTCCCCTATGGATTTGCAAGAGTTCTTTATGTATTCTTGATGCCTAACCTTTGCCAGTTGCACGTGGCGGGCGTCTGCTCCCGTTTGTGGCTTGCTTTTCACTTTCTCTAAGGTGTCTCCACTTCTCTCTTCCCTCCCACATCTGTGCCAGGGACGCCCATGGGCGTTGCTAGTGTGTGCGTGTGCACTTGTGCGTGTGTGTTGGGGGTGGGGGGGGAGTGGGCTCGTGTCCCTCCGAACCCGGTGCAGACCGATCCCGCCTCTCCTCCTGCTTTCCGGCCTTTAGGGGACCCCGCTCCTCTTCCCTCGCAGCCTCTCTCCCAGCTTTGCCCAGGGGACCCCCGCTCGGCCTGGCTCGGCGGGCTGGAGGCAGGAGGCGCCCCCGCCCCCCGGGGTTATTGATCACTTCCGGCGCCTCATCTGGGGGCCGGGCCCCTCTCCGCTCGGCCGGGCAGCGCCCTGCTAGCTCGGCGCTCCCTGGGGGCGGGCGCCGGGGGAGGGGCCCTCGGGCCGGCCCTCCGGAGGCGGGGGCGGGGGCCCGGGCTGCGGCGGGGGCTGGGGTGGGGGGCGGAAGCTGCCCGAGCAGATAAGCGCCGAGGTCGGTCCTGCGGTGAGACAGTGCGGGACGCCGCCGCCTCCCCACTGCCTCCGCTGCGCCGTCCCCGCACCCTCTGTGCCCTACTCCCTCCAACCCTGGCTCGGCATCCTGGGCGGAGCCCCCCGGGGCCCGTGGGGGAGAGGCTCTGGCCTGCACCTTCTGTTCCCGGCCTCAGTTATCTCAGCTGGAAAACGGGGGTAGGAGGCTGCATTTACTCCGCAAGGCTGTTGGAGATGCAACAAATGCAGGCTGGTGAAAACCCTCTGCAGATCTGAGCCTTTTGTAAAGGATAGGGACCCTGATCCCTTCTCCTTGCCCCTGCTGTACCCGCCTGTCTCCCGGCTTCAATCTCGTTGCAGAGATGGGAAAGTGGGGGTCTCGCTTGCCTCAGAGCCAGGGAGCCAGAGGAGGATGGAACACTTTCCACTGTCCTCAGCGTGGGGACAGAGCTAGGTTGTGTAGAGCCTGATGCTTTTACCAGTTGAGGTCCTCGTTAAGAAAAAGACTACAAAATCACAAATATAAATTTGCAGAGGCCTCTGCCAGGGCCTTGGAAGGTGCTTAAACCAGAGAGAAGCTCAAGTCTGGTTTCTCTGTTTCCTTGCCTTGCCGGGAGGGCCCCTACAGGAACTTATAACACCCCTCTGCAAGAGACAGTCAGACACCTACCTGATTGCAGGGTAGGATGGCCGCAAACAATATGGCTGGGGAACTGCCTGGAGGAGTCCCTGCTGCAGCTGGCCCCAACCCCTTGCGTGCCCAGGAAGCCATCCGCAAGCCCAACCCAAGAAGCAAGGGCAGTCAGGCATTTGGGGACTGCACCACAGCTGGGCAGGGCCATCCAGTCATGGTTCAACTCGCCACTCAGGGCCCCTGACCCTGAGGGTTGGTGGTGGCAGAGAACAGTTCCTAGGAGAAAGGAAGAGGAACCTCTCTGAGGCAGTATAAATGCATCTGACTTGTAGTTACACAGGATTGGGGTTCAAGCCCCTGCAGGGCTGTGTGATCTTAGGAAGACTCCTCCGCCTCAGATTTCTCATCTGTAAAATGGGAGTAATAGTACCGACCTGTCAGAACTGTTATGGGGCTTAAATGAGACCATGCATGAAGAGGGGCTGAGCTCTTGGCTTTTAGAAAGAAACTTCCCTTCTGTGAACTCTCCAGGCCAGGAGAGGCATTTTTCTCTCCATTTTAGGGTTAAGTCACTTAGCCAGGGGACGGTCTCTGTTGCTCTACACCAAGGTCTGGCACCAATGTCTTGGTTCTAACTAGCAGGGAACACGGCTCCCTTGAGGCTTTCTCCCTAGGGAGTTAAGTGCCACTGCTGGGTGTGAATTCCCAGGGCAGGGAGCCAAGGAGAGCCCTTGATTCAGCAGACTGCTCACCTTTCTGTTTTTATAACCTCTTTGCTCTCGTGGGCACTTGAGGCCGGAATGTGTCCAACTCTGACATCTTACAACCTGGACCAGGAGAAGCAAGAGACTGTGGTGATGGGGACAGGGCAGGGGAGCCGGGAATGGGCCAGGACCATGGGCCTGGGCAGCGGTGACACCCCAAAAGACCTGCTGCTTTGCTTCATGGTTTGCATAAGATTTCCACTGGGTTGGAGGACAGAACCAAGTTCTCACCTCAGAGCTGTTGCTTTTTGGCCAGCTGACCTTCCTCCCCGCTGAGCCTCAGTTGCCTCATATTTGAAACGGGGATAAGAATACCTGTGAGGATTCTGACCTGTTATGTATGTAAAGCGCCTAGTGAATGCCACCAGTTGTTAAAAAAAGTGGATGGGGCACCTGGGTGGCTCAGTGGGTTAAGCAACGGACTTTGGCTCTGGTCATGATCTCACAGTTTGTGAGTTCGAGGCCCGCAATGGGCTCCCCACTGGCAGTGCAGGGCCTGCTCAGGATTCTCGCGCTCGCTTCCCCTCCCCTGCTCGTACTTTCTCTTTCTCTCAAAATAAATAACTAAATTTAAAAAACAAAACACAGTTGTGGCTGTCTGAGGATGAAAGCGAGGTGTCGTGCGAGGGCAGGAGGTGTGAACAGAAATGGGGAGTCCTGTCAGAGCAGGAGTTTGGGCCTTCAAAGTCTCATCTCACAGAGGGAGCCCCTTGGGGTAGGGCTGGGAACCTCAGCTCTAACACTCTCCCAGATCAGGACAGGTCAGAGCGAGGCCAAGGGCCCTGGGGGGTGGGGGTGCAGAGAAAAGCAGGGAATAGAAGTTCTCACCCCACCTCAGGCAGGTGAAAGGGAAAGGAGGGAGGAAATAGGTGCTTCTGGGAGGAGATGACAGTGTCAGAAGCCACTGTGTGATGCAGGCCCCACGTTCACCCTGTGATCTCCTTTGTCTTTCTTTGCAAATTTTCTAGGTAGGCATTTTCCAAGTGGGGAAACTGAGGGTGGGAGTTACGGTCACACCCTGCATGCTCTTGGATCTGTCTGGCTCGGCAGCCTGGACTCCCAACAGTCACTGCCAATTTCTTATCTTATCTGCCTGACGAGGTCGTGAATGATCTTAGAGGCTCAGAAGGATCCTGGGCCCTGCCAGGCTCTTCTGTTAGCCTTGAGCTCCAGGCTGGTAGCTGTCCAGGAGACATCGTGAGCAGACCCAGGGGTGGGGCTGAGGAGAACTTGCTCGCAGTGAGAGAGAGACCCCTGGAGTCAGGGAGTGAGCACACTGTCTCAGGAGGGCTTCAAGTGGAGGCAGCCTGAGTCTCCACAATGCACCCCAATGGCACTGGAGGAGGGTCTGCTTGGTAGCTGGGTGCATGGCTCATAGAGGCCCCAAAACTAGCAAAATGTTTCTGAAATTCCTTATTTTATCTTAAAAATTCATACAGATTTGCATCTTCCTTTTTTAAAAATTTGTTTATTTATTTATTTTGAGAGAGAGAGAGAGCAGGCAGAAGAGGGGTGCAGAGAGGGAGAGAGAGAGAAAGAGAGAGAATCCGAAGCAGGCTCTGCACAGTCAGCCCAAAGCCCCAAGCGGGACTCAATGTCACAAACCATGAGATCAGGACCTGAGCCCAAATCAAGGGGCAGATGCTTAACTGACTTGGCCACCCAGGCGCCCCTCATTCTCCTTTTTTAATATGGGAGCTTTCCCCCTGCCTGAAAAAAATGTTTCCCCTCCCAGTATCTCTGTTGAGTGGACACTTCAGGAAGACATGATGGGGGGAGGGGACAAACAGTGGCCCCCAGGCCCCTGGGCCCCTTGGTCTGGTTTGAGAGAGTGCAGGAGTTGAGTTGAAGTCAAGGCCCTGCCTGCTCTCACAACACAGGGCTCTCCCCACCTCTGTTCCCTACTCCTGCCACTTGCCTTGGCCTTCCAGTCCCCTCTCACAGACGTTTGTCCTGCTGAGCCCGACTGTCCAGCAGGAATTCCCAGAATGCCTCCCCTCCCTCCCTTCCCCTCTTTCATTTCTTCATCCTGTCCAGAGGGGCACTACCCATCTTCAGCCCTCTCTGCTGGGCAGCCTGACCATTCACTCTCCAAGCCAGCACCCCCCCGCCCCCCCCTCCCCCATGGAGTTCTGAGTCCATGAGGAGGAAACTGAAGCCCCACCTAGAGGTGCCTGGATCCAGGCTGCACAGCAAGAAAGGTTGTTGGGCGCCCAGGAGATCTCTGGGCAGGTGGGGCCCCGAGGCCTGAGAGCAAGCACCAGATCTGGGTCCTGGCCAGGGAGGCAGAAGGGAGGAGGGAAGACCGTGGGGGTGCCGGGGGCTGCTGCCTGGCAGGTCCCTGTGCCCAGGGTAGGGAAGTTTCTTATTTCTCCTGCTCTGACTTCCCCCTTTGATTTATTATAGCCATGAAATGCTCTGCTCTCTTCTCTTTTCCTTGCCGTCCCCGGGGCTGGAGGAGCACAGGCCTCCCCAGGCACCGGGCCTCAGCTTTGCTGCACTCCCATCTCCTTCCAAGGGTTGAGGCCGGGTGGCCAGAAATGGGAGGTGAGTCGGGGCAGGAAGGGCGGGATGAGGGGCGCAGGTCTCCTGAGGGCTAGCCTGGGCAGGACCCCAGGGGCCAGCAAAGTCTCGGTTGGGAAGGGCCGGGGCTGGGCAGAGGGCGTGGCAGGTGTGGACTGGACAGCACATGGCTCCCTGGGGTCGTAGGGGCAGTGGGATCTAGGCCAACTGGGTCAGCGAGGCTTGGGCATCAGGCCCTGTCACGGTCTGAGGGACAGGCACAGAGTCCTCCAGTGCCACCCACCGAGTCAGAGAAATGGCTTCCCTGTGACCCCTGACCCCATATTCTGATTTAATGATGGCCAAAGCAGGCCTAGCCTAGGCCAGTCTGGGATTAGGCTCTAGAATCCAGAGTCAGGCATGAGGCCTGAACCCTAGGGGACCCTGGGCTCCTCAAGGCCACGGCTGGACATTCACCCCGTGGCCTGGCCCAGGCAAGTGAGGGCTGGAGTCTGTCTGTCCGGTTCTTCGGCAGTCCTGGCGGCCGGAGCGTTTCTGCCCGCCACTGTGTGGTGCCTGTGGTAATGGGGCTGTTGGCGTTTTGCAATGGGCCGGGGGTGGGGAGGCTGCGCACACATGCTTCCTGTGGTGACTGGGCGCTTCCTGTTTTCTCAGGCCCGGACTTGCTACTGCCGATGTGGAAACAGGGGCAGCTGCAGCCCGGGCGGCTCTGGGCTGGGCACCCCGACCCTGCCCAGAGGGGCCTGAGTAGGCCTGCCAGGCCAGGCCCCAGACCTGGGCAGTGGATGGCCTGAGGTACCCCCACACCAGCAACCCGTCCTTCCCATACCCAACAGCCTTTGCCAAGTGTGAGGGGCCAGGTGGGGCCATCACTCAAGGCCAAGCTGGGGCCCAGGAGGTCAGAGGTCCAGGGATGGGAGCTCCAGGCCAGGAGTCAGGGCGCGTAGTTTTGGTCTCAGCTCTGTTCTTTGCTCACTGAGTGCCTTTGGCCATCCCTGTCCCCCTGCAGGCGTCGGCTTCCTCTTTTGTGTAGTGATTGTGGCCCCCACGATCTAAAATCTCTCGCCCATTTCTGCTCCAATTCTGACATCCCCCTTAAATTTCATATTTCAAGAGCCTCTGCTTTGGGGACAGGTAGGCACGGAGGCTGGGACCCTCAGAGCAGGGCTTGGCGTAGGCCTTGGAGAGACTAGGGGGAAGGAAAGGGCATGCCAGGCCGGGGGCCAGACTGGAACAAGGCTTGGAGGTGGGAAGGCCAGGACCAAGTCTGGGAGACGAGGTGTTGATGGGACAGAGGGTCGTAGGTGACAAGATTGATCCAGAAGGATTCGAAAGTGGGAGAAAGATTTTAGGAGCCTCTTTATTCCCGCAGACCTTAGGAAGGGGTCTGACACCTCTCCAGAAGTGGTCTTTTGGAGGGTGGGGGCAGGGCCAGTGCTTCCTGTCTAAGAAGGAGATGGATACCCGTGTGGTGGGACATGGGAGCCTCAGGAGGGAGCCACATCTTTCCCCCTCTGTCAGGTGCCTGGAGTGCCACCATCAGGGCCAGGCCTCAGGAGTTGGCATTGCCCTCTTCCCGAACGCATCTTGTTTTGTTTTTAAGCACTGCTATTGCAAGAATGGGAGGGGAGATGACTTTGCTTCTTGTTGACTTTGCTGACAGTGCCTGACCTCTGCAGGAAGAGTTTCCAGGAAGGCCAAGGCATGAGCCCCCTGGGAACCGACCAGTCCACTGAGTTCAGACACCCTCTTGGTCTAGGAGGTTCTGAGGTGCCCACCTCACAAGTACAAGCCCTAAATCTCAAGGCCTGTGCAACACAGCACAAGCACTGGTTCCAGCCAAAGAGGCCTTGGGGATCCCAAGACCCCGAGGCCCAGACTGAGGGACCATCGGCCTGGCCTGGCCCCCACTATCCTGTCCCGGCACCAAGTGCTGAGTTGGCGGTTCAGCAGCTGCCTCTGCCCACGGAGGCCCAGTTATAAATAAGCTCAGTGTGGCCAAGTCATCAAGTTCTGCCCCAGCTGCATTACCTCAGTGACCACAGGTTGGGGCTGCCCAGTGCTGGGCCCACCGAAACCTGCCCACCCAGAGAAAGGCCGGGCCAGCTTCCATGCCTCCTGGGGTCCTCAAATGCAGGCTTTGAATAGCTGCAGCTACTCAGGCCCGGGCCTCCCTGGACACGGGCCACAGAAGGGGCAGGGCCCATCCCGCCTGCACGGAGCCGGCAGCTATTTACAAACCGAAACCGGGAGAAGCGAAGTGGCTGCGGCCAAGTGGCTCCAGGCCCCCCAGCCCCCACTCCCACTCCATCCCCAGCAGCCCATCCCCCTCTCCCCATGGCTTCCTCTTTCCTTCTCCACACAGCTCCCCAGCCTCCCGCTGCCCGGCCAGCTCTGTCTGGACAACCTGCAGGCACCTCACGGTGACGCCCAACCCCACTGTCACAGGCCGATGGGTCCCTTCTCCTCTGCACCCCCCGGACCCCATCAGTCTGGACTCCTTGGAACAGCCCCTCCCACCCGGGCCTGGCCGCCCACCCTGGGCAGGCCCAAGGCACATTCCCACACTTCTCAGTTCCCCTTCGTGCTTGGAAAAGCTCCAACGCCAATGGCTGCCACCATGCTGCCCATCCCTCCTGAGGGTGGTTTCTCTGGGCGTCCTGCATCTTCACAGGAGCCAAGGAATCTGGGGTGGATGGTGGAACTTGGGGCACCTGGGGACTTTGGAGGGCATGTTTCTGCACAGGAGGACCCAGCCACTGCTCTCCTTGGGTTGGTGTGGGGGACAGGCCCTCGTGCGGTGCAGAGGGACACTGGGCCTGAGGCCGCGGCACACCCGGCTTAAGAAGTGGCAGGCTGGATGGTCTTGCAGCAGGAGACCGCTCCGAGGAGAGACAACAGGCCACATAAGTGACACTCATTACTAATAACAGACCAACTCCCTCACATTGGTGCAGAGGTTTCCAGTTGACATCAGTCAGATCTTTCCATCCCCAGAACGAGCCTATCCCATGACCACCATCATAAAGTGGAAACCGAGGCTCAGAGGGGAAACCACGTGTACGGGGCCCCATAGCTAGAGAGCGTCTGGATTGGGATTCAAGGTTTCTTAACACCCTATTCCCTCTTCTCCCTGACTGCCTTTGGTTCCATCTTGTACCCCAGTCTCCCTACTGGCAGGACCAAAGTCTCCTAGCACTGTGACAAGAGCGAAAGCAGGGCTGGTCTGATGCTTGAGAGAGAAGCAGGCTTTGGACGGCATAGTTGCCAGATGGCCACCCCTGGTCAGGTGTCAGTGCCCAGTGCCCCCGCCTCCCGCCAAGTCCCAGCTGAGCAGAAGCCCTGGCCTGAGCCCCGCTCTGCCATAGCCAGCTGGCTGGTTGAGTTTCTCCTAACCTCTCTGAGCCTCAGAGCCCCCTCCTGTGAAATTGGCATTTCACAAACACCAAACACCTACTTGGTGCCAGCTCTATGCTGGGTGCAAGCTGCCTCTGAAGCTACAGCATGACCCCTGGTTACAGTCCTGGGTAGGAGGCAGATGAGTTACAAAATTCTGGGAGCTCCCAGATGGAAACTGAGGCCTTGGGACACGGAAAGGGAGTGATGGTGCTCCCAGGGTGCGGAGGGGTATCACTTGGGATGGGCCCAAAGGACAGGAAAGAGTTCTCCAGAAAAAGCATGGGGGACAGACTCTCATGCTGAGTCACACTCCTGTGCTTTGTAGTTCCCACGGCCTGAGTGCCCTTCCTTCCTCTGGGCCTGGTGAACTCCTACCCATCCGTCAGGGCCCATGGGCACACTGGAGAATGACCAGGCCTGCCCTGGCCTGGTGGCTCCTTACCTTCTTTCTCCCACCCAGAGCCTAAGCAGAGCCTGAGGCCAGGAGTCTTTGGTCACAACACCCTCGCCGGCCCCACCCGGGCAGGCGTCTGCTCCCGGGTTCCAGCCCCCGCCGTCCCCTGCTCCGAAAAGCACCATTTCCCTTTTCTGGGTGACCACACGCCATGCACAGGGAATTTCCATCGCAGCCTGCGGAGCCTCTGATTCACTCAGGCCCCTCATGCAGTTAACTCCTTCCAGGCCCCGCACCTTTAGCTCCGCACCCTGGGTGGTACCCCACCCCCACCCAGGGCCCCTGGGTGGCCTCAAACTGGCCTTGGGCCACAGCTCGGAAGTCGAAGTTTCTCCCTAGCCCTACGCCTCAGGATCCTCCCGTCATATGCACAGAGACCTCTTCCCAAGGACTCACGGCATACACACTGGGCAGCCTTGGGCCCAGAGCACAGGCTTTGGGGTAAAACAAGCCTGGGTCCAGTGCTGAGTCTGGCTCTTTCAGTCCCGTGACCTGGAAAAGAGTCCGCTCTGAGCCCCATTTCTCATCTGTGAAATGGAGATCATCCCTGTCCCATAGCCTCGCTGTAAGGATCCAATGTGCTGGGCCCGTGAGGACGGTTGTATAATTATTACCTTTCCTTTTTCTTTTCAAAGGGCCCCTCTCATCCAATCTCAGGGTCCCTGCTCCAGTCCTGGGCCCCTTTTCTGTCTGGCTTTCCCCTCCTGAGAGCTGACTGCTCACACAGGGAGGGTGAGAGAGAAGTGCCAGGGGGGGCAGAGGAGGGAGGGGTGCTATTGTCCTGGGGCTCTCCTCCAGCAGCTTCCTGGCTCCCCGCATTTCTCTTTTCCCAAGGAAGCTGTGAAGAGGACCTCTGCTGGGATCTTGAGCCCGCAGGGACAGGGTGAGCCTTCCTCCCTCTGGAAGAACGCCGGGTGTGCCCCCCCACCCCTCCCCGCACACGAACATCATACATGATGTCTTGTGGAATTCTCACAACCTCGTGAGGTACAGCCTGTTATTGCCCCCATTTTAAAGGTGGGGACACGTAGGCCCTAAGAAGGGACTTGCCCTCAGCTACACAGCGACTAAAGGGCAGGGACAGGATTCAAATCAAGGTCTCCAGAGCCACACTCCTAAACCTTCACAGGTCCCAGTAAGCGTGTGTGGAGGCCAGTGAGGGAAACGGGCACTAAATGAACCCCTCCTGTATATTAGGTAAAGACCGACAAATTATCCTTTCAGTCCTTTGAACGATTCTGGGAGGCGAGTCTCGCTGACCCCTCTGTGGAATCGAGTTGTCTGAGCTTCCCTAAGGGGAAAGAACTTGCCCAGAGGCCACACAGCCAATCGTGGGGAAGGATCCAGGGGTACCTAGGGAGAGAAGGATGGTGGAGGGGCTGCATGGAGAAGGGGCCTACACCTGGAGGAGAAGCCATCCTATCTTCAGAGAGCAAACGGGGTTGGGGGGGGTTGCTGGGAGGTGCTGCCGTGGTGAGCAGAAGGAAGTCACTGTGGGTGGCGGTGGGTTTGAGGTGCCGGAGGCTGAGTGATGTGGCCGGGAGGTGAGCTCCCAGGCTGCAGGCCTGGTCAGCAAGAGTCAGGGGTGAGGAGGGATGGCCGAGATTTGGGCCTTAGAGGAGGTTGGGCTACTCGGTGCTTCTTGGTTGCTGGGGCTGGGGAGCTGGAGGCAGGGGTTGGTGCAGAGCAAAAGGAGTGATTCAGGGGGGCTGGGGAGAGACGGAGGTAAGGGGGGAAGGGTGTGTCTGGAGGGCAGCCTGGAGGAGGAGAGCCCACAAAAGACAGAGGCCTTAGGGTGTGGAAGGGGTGGGCCTGTGAGCAAGGCCTGGGAGATTGAGAAAGAGGTTCTGGGAATGTTGAGTAGTGTCTTCTGGTTGGAGGTGGGGGTGGGGCTGGTCCACGTGGATGGGAGAGGGTGCAAAGGCGGGCTGGACCCTGGGTGTTGGGGGCTCCAGCATAGGCGACAGAGCTGGACTGCACCCTGTGGACAAGCAAGAACTGAGGAGGATTTTTAGGCAGAGAAATATCCATGGGAGAGACTTGAGGAAGGGACAGCAGCCCCAGGACCACTGCAGTCACCTCCCACCCACTCACCAGCTGTGCGTCCTTGGGTACGCCCCCCCCCCCCCCCCCCCCCCCCCCCCCCCCCGCCTCACCAGAGGCTCTGGCCTCATTTCCCATGCCTGCCTCATAGGATTATGTAAGGGTGGAACCAGTTAATGCCTACTCTTTCCCCTTGCCTTTGTCTTTTAAAGTTTATTATTATTTTTTTTTTATTTATTTTTTTTCAACGTTTTTAATTTATTTTTGGGACAGAGAGAGACAGAGCTTGAACGGGGGAGGGGCAGAGAGAGAGGGACACACAGAATCGGAAACAGGCTCCAGGCTCCGAGCCATCAGCCCAGAGCCTGACGCGGGGCTCGAACTCACGGACCGCGAGATCGTGACCTGGCTGAAGTCGGACGCTTAACCGACTGCGCCACCCAGGCGCCCCTATTATTATTTTTTTAAGTTTATTTATTTTTGAGAGGGAGAGAGCGTGCAAGCAGGGGAGGGGCAGAGAGAGGCAGACGCAGAATCTGAAACAGGCTCCAGGCTCTGAGCTGTCAGCACAGAGCTGCATGTGGGGCTCGAACTCACAAACTGCGAGATCACCACCTGAGCTGAAGTCGGACGCTTAACCGACTGAGCTACCCAGGCGTCCCTCACAAGCACTTTCTGAGCGCCTGAGAGAAGGCACCCTTCGCGGGCACCTCCTTTTCACTCAGTCACAATGAAATTTCACACAAGGTCTGCCACTAAGCCCTACCTGCCCCAGCCCCTCACACTCTCCCCTCCCGGCACACCAGCCCCCTGCTGGTCCTGGCTCATACTTTGCAGGGCTGGGGTCCCTGCCCAGAGCTCTTCTCCCAGAGGTCTGCTCAGCTCACTCCCTCACTGGCTCCCAGAGTTTGTTCAGATCTCCCCTTCTTGGTGGGCATGGCCTGCCCTGCCTTAGCCAGCTGGCCGCTCTTTTCCTATAGTGCTGTTACCTGCTAACCTGCAGTGAGATGCCCTCAAAGATGTGCTCAGCCCTGTCTTTCTTGCTCCAGAACAAACCCCACAAGGGCAGGAGTCTTTGCCTCTTTGGGTCTCCCGGCCCACAGAGGCCCTGAGTAAATATTTATTGGAGGTTCTCAGGCCCTAAAGAGCCAGCCCAGTGCTGGGGAGCTCTGAGGGGCCCAGGCGACACAGACTGGGGCCCGAGGAGCCTCCCCCAGTGTCTCAACCATGAGAGGAAGTTGCAAGACGGCCATTTCTGTACACGGGCTCAGCTTTTTTTGGTCAACTTTCCCAGTGCTTGGTCTGAGGCCTCAGTTTTCCCCTATACTCTGTCAGTCCCCATAGAGACCAGTTGCTGGGACTGTGGGGACGGGGCGCCATTCCCTTATTTTAGAGCTCTTTTGGGATGAGGTTAAGGGATCTGCAAGTTCAAGGTCTTGTCAGCTTCGAGGACGCAGCACCCACGTTTCCTGTTGCCTGCTCACCCTGAGATTGCAATAGTCCCCAGTCTACCCCCTCAGCAGCCCAGTCCAATGAGGGCAAAGGGCCGCCTGGCCCTCCACCACCCAGGCCCGCCTGGCCTCCCTGGCACTCCACAGGGCTGCCCACGTGTCCTATGGAGTGGGTAAATAACACTGTCATATGCTGCTGGTAGGAGGGAAAGTTGTTACAACTTTCATCGAGGGCAATAGGACGTATCTCTATCTCAAAATTTAAAGTGCGGTACGACTAGGGGCACCTGGGTGGCTCAGTTGGTTAAGTGTCCAGCTGGCTCAGGTCATGATCTCACTGTTCACGGGTTCGAAACCCACATTGGACTCCGTGCTGACAGCCTGGAGCCTGTTTCCGATTCTGTGCCTCCCTCTCTCTCTGCCCCTCCCTGCCCCCCGCCCCCACTCATGTTGTCTCTGTCTCTCAAAAATAAACATTAAAATTTTTTTTTAAACGTTTATTTATTACTGAGAGACAGACACAGAGCGTGAGCAGGGAAGGGGTAGAGAGAGGGGGACACAGAATCGGAAGCAGGCTCCAGGCTCTGAGCTGTCAGCCCAGAACCTGACACAAGGCTCGAGCTCACAAACTGTGAGATCATGACCTGAGCCGAAGCTGGTTGCCCAACCAACTGAGCCACCCAGGTGCCCCTAAAAAAATTTTGTTTAAATGCAATACAACTAAAACTAATAAAGTACTATGCATCAATTAGGACTCGATAAAAAAACAACAACAACAACAACAACAACACATCTCCTTTGACGTCAAAAGAAGGGAGTCAAAAATTCCTGTGCACCTATGTTATAGAATCTAAAGTATCTGGTTTTTTTTTGCAGTGAGTTAGAATATGACAGATATGTCATTTTCAATATTACTTATAATTGAAGGGCTTTTAATTTCTATTTTAGATTTTCTGATACTATTTATTAGTGTCTATAAGGAGGTCACGGGTTTTTGATTCAGCTTCCATTTAGTTGTGGTGATTTTCTTTTTCTTTTTCTATTTTAAAGAGAGACAGGGAGAGAGTGCACAAGTGGGGGGAGGGGCAGAGGAGAGAGAGAGAGAAAGAGAGAGAGAGAGAGAGAGAGAGAGAATCTTAAGCAGGCTCCATACCCAGCATGGAGCCCGATGCAGGGCTCGATCCCTAGACCCTGGGATCATGACCTGAGCCGAAATCATGACCCGGATACTCAACAGACTGAGCCACCCCGGCGTCCCGGTTGTAGTGATTTTCTTTCCAGTACCAATCTCTTAACCATCAAGATTAACCTTGAAAAATTAAATATAGAAAAAGGAGAATTTATAGCATTTAACTTCCCTTCAAACATTTACTTCCACAGTAGTGGGCCTTTCTCCTACATTGTTTTCATCGAAGGCAGAAAGTGACGTTCTGTTATTTGTGTTGAACGGTGCTTTTTTAGAGACAAGCAAAAAGCATAAGAGCAGACATCCTGAGTCAGTGTTACCAGTCCATCCAGCCCAGGAAACGTGTAACTCAGATCTTCCCTATATTCCCTCTAGCTTCCCTAAAAAAAAAAAAAAAAAAAAAAAAGACACACACTAGGATATGTGCAAACTAGGAAATTTTATAGACTGTATTATGATTTGTAATAGGAAAAGACTGGAAACAACCCAAATGTCCACATCAATGAAAGACTGTTTAAATAAGATTTTTAACCATGGAATATTATACTGCAATGAAAACAGACCAAGGCTACATGCAACCTGAAGGTAGGAAAGAGAAGCAGGACCCGAAAGAATATTTATACCATTATTCTTTTTATATGAGGTTAAAGTCTGCTAAGATAAAAGCTAAACTGCGGAGATGTTTAGGTAAGTGGCAAAACTAAAAGGAAAAGTGAGGAAATAATTACTAAAAAAGTTAGAATAGTGTTATTTCTAGACACAGGGAGAGATCTGTAAGGGGACCTTTGGAGGATGCTTCTAGAGTGCTGGATAGGTTTTATTTCTTGACTTGGATGGAGGCTACATAGCATATTTTTGCTCCTTAAACTATACAGAAACGTTTTGTGTACTCTTTTATATGAATGAGATCTCTCGTGATTTAAAAATATCACAGTCCAGGGGCACCTGGTTGGCTCAGTTGGTTAAGTGTCTCGCTCTTGATTTCGGCTCAGGTCATGATCGTCGTGGTTCGTGTGTTCTAGCCCCATGTCATGTTCTGCACTGACAGTGTGGAGCCTGCTTAGGATTCTCTCTCTCCCTCTCTCTTCCCTTCCCCTGCTAGCATTCTCTCTCTCTCTTTATGTCTCAAAATAAATAAACATTAAAAAAATCACAGTCCAGGGGTGCCTGGCTGGCTCAGTTGGTAGAACGTGACTCTTGACCTCGATATCATGAGTTCAAGCCCCATGTCAGGTATAGAGCTTAATTAAAAAAAAAAAAAATTAGAGTCCATTCAAACAGTGAAATACTATAGTCATTAAAAAGAATAAGACAGCTCTCTATGTCTGGGCGTGGAATGGGTTTAGGGGAAAAATAGAACCAGAGGTAAGTACAATGTGTTTAGGGTGCTACCTTTTGTGTAAAGTTTTCAAAATAGTATACCTGCCTTTTTGTGTCTCCTCAGACTATCTCTAGAAAAATTCACAAGAATCAGGTAACGGGGAGGGTTGCCTCTGGAAGGAGAACTGGGCAGCTGTGTCCCTTTTTTGTGCCTTTGAGTTTTGTACCATGTGCCTATGTTACCTATTTAAAAAATAAAATAATTTTTAAAATGTGGGTTTTTTTCCTCTCATTCCTTGGAGCCTCCAAGATTTTCGGTTTCAGATCCATTCCTTACTGATGAGAATGAGAGCCACAGCCCAGGTACAATGCATCCTGTGGACCTCCAGCAAGTCGGGGACCCTCTCTGGGCCCATTGCTCCCCTGCAGGAGGAGGAGGCTGTCCCCTCTCCTCTCCCTCTCCCCTCTGCCCTCCTCTTCCACCCCCTTGCCTATTCTCTTTCTTATCTCACCTCTCTCTGCTTCCTTCTTTTACTCTTTCTCCCCTTTTTTCCCCTCTTCCTTTTCAATCCTCCCTTTCCCCCCTCTCTGCCCTCTTGCCCCCTCCGTGCTTGGCTTCTCAGCCTTTTTCCCTTCTTCCTTCTGCTCCTTCCTTCCCCACGGGGACCCAAAAGGCCGATCTGATGCCCCAGCTCTCCACTCACACACTTGACCCTGGGCAAGTCACTGACCTCTTGGGCCTCAGTTTAACAGATCGTTGTCTTGGTTACGTCAGATCACAAGGGTGGAAGACCCAGCACAGTGCTGGGCACTCAGAAAAGTGTCCTCCCCACCCTTTTATGAGATCCTAGGTGGTTGATTATCAGACCCTTCTGGGTCCGAATTGCTTAGAATCTGGGTGCTACTATTCCGAGGGCTTTGAATAACAGCGGATCCCTGGGGGTATAACGTCTAGGGAGGAGGCCTCTGGTACATTTTGGGAGGAGGGGAAATGGGAGGAAGGGTAAAGAGGGCTTGCTGGTATTCAAATGGACACAGATATTGTGACTTACTACACAGAGAGTGAGAGTCATTTTCCCCACTTTTAGAGATTTGGGCCCTGGATCTTTTTGGGGCTTCTGTATCCAGGCCCCTTGGGCTTGGCCAGACTTGGGATAATGGAATCTCTTTCCTCTCCTGGGGCCCCTCAAGACTCAGGCCTCAGGAACACATAGCTGACACAGCATGTTGTCTGCACCGATGGAAATGAGCAGCACACTCCCTGCTTACAAACAGCAAAGGCTCCACGTCTATCCCTGGATGCAACCCAGTCTCCTTGGCCTGACACTCAAGGCTCTTTGCTTTCTTGTCTTGTTTCTAGTCACAGGACGAAGGCTCACTGTTCCTTTGTTCTTTTCCACCTTCTTACCTTTGCCCAAGCTGGTTCCTCAGCTAGACACTCCTCTTCCCTTGCATGCTTCCCTACCTGTCGTCTAGACCAAAATAATCGCTCCCCAATGCACGTAGCACCTCTCTCTTGTTCCCCCACCCCCTGAAAGAACCATACTATCTGTTTAACATGTGTGTTCTCTGTGTGTTCTCTTTGCAAGCCTGTGGACTCCTGGGGGCCCAGGACGTGCTCTCTTCATATTTGTGCCCCCTTGCCAGGCCCAGCACATAGAAGGCCTTCAATAAAAAGTGATGAAATGAAAGAATTAGTAGACAAATAAACATATAAACAAACCAAACCAAGACATGACTGAATGAATGAAGAATGAACACGTCAAGCAGGACCTGGTTCTCATGAGGTAGACCCACCCCACACACATGCAGTCAGCTGGGACGTGGCCTTCTTGATGGGGAAATGGGGAGTAGGAATGGAACTCCTGTCAAGTCAGCCGCCTGTCCCCTACTCTTGGGGAGGGGCCTTGGTCATGTTCCTAGGGAGTCCTAAGGACTTGTGACCTGGACCTCTTGGAGAGTCCCAAGTACAGATGCAAAAAAAAATCAGTGAAGAAGGAAGTGAAATAGATTTAACGGTGAACCTAGACCTTGTGAATCCCTGGTCTTTGCTGCCAGTGAAGAAACACTTGGGGGCTTGGGATTCCACTGATGGGAAGAGGCAGGCTAGTCTCAGTGGGAAGAGGATATAAAGCGGAGGGTAAGACTACACGTGGGAGGAAATAGAATGCTCAAGAAGTTCTTCTGCAGCGAAGTGGACTCACCAGAGGTCGATGGATCAAAAAATGTCTCTATTCATCCCTGGCTTCCAGACTAGATCAGGAGCTCTCTGAAGACAGGGATCTTGTCCAGTACTTACCTACTTTCCCATAACTCAGGATAGAGCCTGGAGCTTAGTTAATACTGGCAGGATGCATAGATGGATGGATGGGTAGATCGGTGGATGGATGGGTAGATGGGTAGATGGGTGGACGGGTGGATGCATGGACCGGTGGACGAACAGATTGAGAGCTGGATATACAGTGGATAAGCAGATGAAAATATAGGGGTGCCTAGGAGGCTTCGGTTCAGGTCATGATCTTGCGGTTTGTGAGTTTGAGCCCTGCCTCGGGCTCTGTGGTGACAGCTTGGAGCCTGGAGTCTGCTTTGGATTCTGTGTCTCCCTCTCTCTCTGTCCCCCCCCCCTCAAAAATAAATGAAGATTAAAAAATTTTTTAAAGATGAAAATATAAAGTGATGGGTCAATCACAGATGGATGGGCTAGCAGATGAGCATATGGATGGCTAGATGGACAAATAGATAAACAGATGAGTGGATGGATGAATAGACTAACAAGTAAATGGAAGAATAAATGAACGGCTAGATAAACTGATAAATAAATAAACATATGGTTGGCTTGATGGGGGGATAGATGGATGGACATATAGACAAAAAAATAGAATGGTAGGAAAATGAATGATGGACAAACAAGAAAGGTTTGTAAACTGGGAAGACTAGACTGACATTCAGGCATTGGCAGGGAGTGGGGAAACTGAGAAATCTGGGCTGAGAATAGAGCCCCTAGAGATTTGGAAGAAGTGGTACTTGGGAAACTGGGAGGGGAAGGCGTAAGGACCCAGGACCATCCTCTGATGGAAGGGGAGCTGGTGTGAAGGAACTCAGAGGGAAGGGACAAATAGCACTATGCTGAGGACCTTGCCCTAGAGCCCAGCCCCAGGCTGGATAGAACATAAGTGTTGGGGACCCTGGACCCAGAAGAGCCAGGCCTGGCACTCTGCTAGATCAGAGCTCTCAGCCAGCCAGGCTGACCCCAGAAAGTGAAGGCCCCTAGTAGCCACCACCACCAGCTCTGACCCCAAGCAAGTGACTGATGGCCACATGGGGGTCTCAAGAGCACTGGGCATTTGTGGGGTTAGGGGTTAGGGGGCGTCAGCAGGGCGTGGGGGCAGCAATGGCCTCCCTGTGGTAGAGCTGGCCTTCCTCCCTCCCGCTCTTTCTCCCCACCCCAGCCTCCAAGACCGCCCCTCACAGTTCCAGCTTCCTCTGGGCAGGGGGCCTGGCCCCCATAGCCTCCCAGGCCAGCCCCTGGAGCACCACCTGCCCCAGCCGGCCAGAGACTTCCTGTCGCGCAAGAGATTTATGCAAACGGGCTGGGGCGGTGATGTCACCCCAAGGGGACTATCTCCCAGTGGCAGGCCCTTCGATAAAATCAGGAACTTGCGCTGGCCCTGCAATGTCAAGGGAGGGGGCTCACCCAGGGCTCCTGTAGCTCATGGGGCAGGCCTGAGCCCTGAGCCCGCCCTGAGTTCGTCCCAGCCCCTGACGGGGCGCCCCATCCTGAGGGGCTCCGCACTGGCCCCCACCGAAGCAGGGGACCTGACCGGCTAGGAGATCGGCTGGATGTTACAGGCGTGCAAAATGGAAGGGTTTCCCCTCGTCCCCCCTGTGAGTACTGGGACTCCTCTACTGGCTCGACCCTCGGCCCTCAGACGCCAGTCCGCCTGCCCTCCAACCCACCAGCCAGCTGCCCTCCCGGTTAGCTATCAGTGGGAAATTGGTGTTTCCTCCCTGGAGCTCCTAGTCTGAGATCCAGCGAGGGGGCCATTGGTTTCTTCAGAGCATGCCCTGGCGGGCTGAGGGCTGGGCTCATGGTGGGGCTGTGATCGGTGGGGCCTGAACGGTTATTTATAGACTTGGGTGCTTTAGGGGCTTGGGTGGCAGGCCGAAGCTCCTGGGCAGGGTGTCGGGGTGGGGATGGTGAGGGCAGTGGCAGAGAGGTGGCAGAGGAGGAGATGGGGAGACTGGCGTGGGGGGAAGCCAGTCCCCAGGACAGTAAAGGCTTAAAGGACAGGAGGCAACAGGCCAGATGTCTCAGTCCACGGCCCCAGGTGCTCTTGGAGACTAAGGCCGCCTTATGTCTGGGTTCCCGGTGCCCAGTCTGGAGCCTGGCACAAGGGACATGGTTGTTGACCCAAAGACCTGGGCCTTGGACCGGCTCTCCCCAGGGGCTGGGGCTGGGGCAGGGGCAGGGGCAGGGGCTGGGCGGCAGCAATGAGTAGAGCGGAGACTAGGACGGCAGTTTGCTTGGTGCCTTGGCCAGGGCGTGGGAGAGGAGGGCAGGCGCTGGAGCTGGGCCGATCCTGGGGCTCAGCGCAAGGGTGCCGGGACAGGACCTGGTCAGTGGATACCGGAGTTCCGGGCGGGGGCTGAGGCTGGGGCAGAGACTAGAGGTGAAGCAGCAGGAGTCCCAAGGGACCCCTGGAGGGGAAGGGCAGGTCCCCACCACTCCTGCTGTCTGTGACAGTTAAAGCCTCAGGCAGATGCAGACCTGGGCCCCTCAGAGAAGACCCCTCTCTCTCTCACACCCCATCCGCACTCAGCGAGGGTGGGGAGCCCTGGGAGAGACGGGAAGGGTTTGGCAGGGCCTGCCCACCTGACTCAGCTTTCCCGGCTTGGAGGCTGCTCCCTCCCCCCACCCCACCCCAGTCAGGCCTCGGGGCCCAGGGAGGCACCCCAGGCCTGACATCCTGCTGTTGGGCTGGGCTGCCTGGAAACCCAGTGCTGGGCTCCTGGCCTGACACAGACCACCCTGGCCAGCCGGCCCTGGAGCTGGGCCCGTCCCACCCTCCCCCGCCCATCACCAAGAAGGAGAGGAGGGGGCAGGCAGGGGGTGACGGAGGTGGTCCCAGGAAGAGCCAAGGCCGCCTCAAGAAAGCCACAGGCCCAGGAGCTGGACCGCAGCGTCTCTGACCCTTGACCTCTCAATCCCTGAACTCCAGACACAGCTAGGCGGGAGGCACAGCTTCTTGGTTTGCTATGCCAAACCCCTCAGAGAAGGGAGCACTCCTGGGAAGGTGGGCTCCCAAGGCAGCCCTGGCCCCCAACCCAAGCTCTGAGGGCCTGAGTAACTGTTGTGCAATCCCTGCACGCACACTGCGGGGGTGGGGAGAGGCCTGAGGACTGTTGTAAAGACTCTGCGTGTGCGTGTCCCTGTGTTGCACCAGGATGCAGAGGAGCGAGGGCTGGAGGGGCAGGAGGGGGAGGAGGCCAGGGAGGCGTGGGGGGGAGGCCGAGGACGGATAGGGGTAGAGAGGAGGACAGCTAAGAGTGAGGTATGGTATAGGGGGAGGAGGGGGAGAGGAAAGAGTGGAGTGGAGGAGGGGGAGAGGGGGATAGGGAGGAGTGGGGAGTGGAGGGGGAGGAGGAAGAGGGAGAGGGGTAGAGAGGAGGACAGCTAGGAGTGAGGGGTATAGGGGGAGGAGGGGGAGAGGAAAGAGTGGAGTGGAGGAGAGGGAGAGGGGGATAGGGAGGAGTGGGGAGTGGAGGGGGAGGAGGAAGAGGGGGAGGGGTAGAGAGGAGGAAAGGGAGGAGTGAGGGTAGAGGGGGAGGAGGGGGAGGAGTAGAGAGGAGGACAGGGAGGAGTGAGGGGCTAGAGTGGGAGGAAGGGGAGAGGAGGACAGGGAGGGGTGGGGGGAGCAATGAGGGGTGAGGGGAGGGAGGGGAGGGGAGGGAAGGGAATATCCCAGTGGGTGTGTCAGGAGGAGGACGGAGGAGGGAGAGGGAGAGGACCAAGGCTCTAGCTGGCCCATGGCCCCCGAGCCTGCCTGGAGAGCACTATACAATCCGTGAGTGTGAACGGCCACTGGTCATCATGAGGGTGCCTGGGCCCGGGCGTGGGCTGTGGAGACTGGCCGGAGGACAAGCATGTGTGCTATGGGGGTGGGTGTGTAAGTGGAGCGTGCGCGGCCATGGCGGTGCGGGTACGAGCCTGAGTTCAAGGTGCCTGAAGGCAAGTGTGAGGATACGTGCGGTAATTCAAGTGACTGCGTGTGCCTACAGGGTGAGTGCGCAACAGTGCGTGTGAGTGTGACCACAAGTGTGTGTGAATGTGAGTGACCTGTAGAATTAGGGCAAAGGTGAGCGTGGGTAGACTGTGGGTGTGAGTTCACACGTGGGAGTGTGCGTGTCACGGGAGCGTCTGTACATTTGGAGGTGTGGATGTGAGAGTTCCCGTGTGAGATGGGGACCTGGGGTGCAGGTGTCCGTGTGGAGTGTGGCTGTGCAGGGGAGGGGGTGAGGGGAGGCCATGCTCTCCTCTCAGCCTTGGTCCTCCTTTGACCTCTGACCTTGGGGGGTCCCTGTCAGCCCCTTTCTGCAGGAGCCGAGGGTCTTGCTCTCCTGTCCCCACTGCGGCCTCTCCTAGGTCAGGCAGAGAGAGGGCTGAAGGCCTGATGCGGTCCCTTCAGTGTGAGAGGGTGGTGTGGCCCCAACATACCGGGGGCTGCCAACCTGACTGCGGTTGTCCCGCCACCATCCGAGTCCTGACTGCCTCCTCTCTCAGCAGCCATCGGAAGACCTGGTTCCCTATGACACGGACCTGTACCAACGCCAGACGCACGAATACTACCCCTATCTCAGCAGTGATGGAGAAAGCCACAGCGGTGAGTACAGGGCCCTCCCCCGCCCCCGCGTCCCCAGCCTGGCCTGGGCACTGAGGGAGAAGGGAAGGCTTCTTTGGGATCCTGAGAATTGGATTAAACTAGCTTTCAAAGGACGTGAGCTTACTACTCTAAACCCCCACGCCCCACACCCCCAGCCTGCATTTATTGAGCATCTTTGGTGTGCCAGGGCACGAGGGTAGCTTCGCCCACGTTTATCGTCTGGTCCAGTCCTTGTGGCCTTTCACAAATGAGGAAACGGAGGCTCGGGGAGCTAAGTGACCTGTACAGGGTCACGCGGCCGGTGGGTGGAACCCAGTCTGTCTGCTCCAGGTCCAGGGCTTTCTCCTCTCCCCCTCCCCCCAGGCCCCTTCATCCTCTCTGTTGTCCTCACCCCCTTGCCCCGAACTCCACGTGGGGCGGCTCTGCTCCCTGCCGTGTCCTTAACTTCCGTTGACATTCGGGGCTGGAGAATATCTTTGTTGCGGGAGCCTGCCCTGTACATGGTAGGCTGTCTAGCAGCATCCCTGGCTTCTACCCACTAGATGCCGGAAGCACCACCAGTCACGACAACCAAAAATGTCTCCACACGTTGCCAAATGTCCCCTGGGGGGCAGAATCACCCCTGTTTGAGAACTGCTCACTAAGGGAAAGGCTCTGAGGTCCCCCTCATTCAGCAGGGGCTGGAGCCCCAGTTTGCTGGGGTGGGAGTGACGACGGAGTACGGGCCAAGGGTCCTTTTGTCCCAGTCTCGCTGCCCATCCCCCGGCCCAGCCTCGACCCTGGAGCAAATTCAGGGTAGACGGGGACAGGCATTAGGTGGCTGGCACCTGGACAGGGCACTGTGAGAGGACACCCAAAGGGGATCTCGGTGTCTCCATGGGACCCCTGAGCCCAAGTGAGAAGGCCTAGTTAGCAGGTCTTCATTGGGGGATTCTCTAGGATTCTGAAACCGGGGCAGGCCAGGCACTGGGGTGTCCGCAGCCCCAGAGGGAGAGGCAGGTCGGGTGCCACAGCGGAGGAAGGTTTCACACTGCCAGGCCACACCTGGGGGCCATGTCCTGGAAGTAGGTGGTAGATATGCCTCCAGCCCTCATGGGGGAACACACAGACTTCTTTCAGAATCCCAGGGCTAGGAAGGTTGTAAAGCATCCTTTTTTTTTTCATCCTTTAAAGCTCATTTATGATTCTGCAAGCAAAACGATCTCTTTGTGGAAAAGCCAGACAATTTAGAGAGAAAGTCTCCCTCACCCACCCCCTCCTCCCATCTCCCCCAGCCAGGATCAAGGGTGGGTCTCTGTGACCTAGAGACCAGCACTGGTGACCCCTGCCGCTAGCAGTTCAGGACCCGAGAAGGTCCCTCTGGCCTTGAGGACTGGCTCCCCCTGGTGGCTCCAGGCAGCAGGACGGCCAGGTCTCAGCAAACTCAGCGCGGCCTGGGACTGCTTCCAACATTAGGGACCTTTTCCCCTCTGGCCTAACCTCCAGTCAGTTTCACTGGGTTTGGGGTCATTTCCTTTGGGCCCGCTGCAGCCTCAGTGTCCCCTCTTGTAATATGAGGGTGTGTGCACGCATCTAGAAACCAGCTAGACCAGGGGCTGGGGCTGATGAAGTGAGCACTTTAGAGAAAGTGCTTGTGCTTTCCTGGCTCGGTGCCCAGGCAGGTCCCTTATATCAGGGCTGGGGCTCTAGGAATGACTCTTGATGCCCGAGCACCCTGTTTTGGTCATGCCCGATTCCTTTGGAGACTCCTCTGGAGTCCGTGGGTGTCCTGGCCCCTACTCCCCACCCTACACCCTACTCCCCCCACCCCCCACACACCCCCTGCCCCATCATCGCCCATCTGGGCATCTCTGCTGATCTGTGCACCTGTTCTGTCCTTTCCTAATGAAGACCCAAGAGTAGAGACACCCCACATTCTTCACTAGTTCCTGCATGTCCTCTGGGTTTAGCCTTTTTTTTAGGTGGTTGAACTTATTAAAAAAGCACTGGGGTTGGACCTGGGTCTGATCCCGGTTCCATCACTCACCAGTGTGTGTGACCTTAGAGCAAGTGACTTAACCTCTGGGAGCCCCTGTTCCCTCATATATGGAAGTGAGAGCATGGAAACACTGACCCCGTAGAGGTGTAATGATTCACTGAGTTAATGCACAAAAGGTGTGAGGGGCTGAGCACAAGGCCCAGTGAGCTTTCGGGTCAGAGTATGTTAGCTTTACTCCTTCCCCCAGCTGGGGGAGAGGAAGCAGCTGGGAGAGTGGGAGACACACAGAGGGCTCTGTGACAGATCCACTGCGTCATTTTCAACTGACCTAGGTGACAACCAACCAGCCACCCACCCCTTCCACCACTCACCCCTGCGGCCACCCACTCATCCTCCCAACACTTACCATCTTTCCTCAGGCCCACTCATCCCCCATTTTTCCATCTACCAAATAGCTTCTGATTGCATGCCATGGGCCAGACACCATTCTAGCCACTGGAGTTTCTGTGATAAGCAAGCCACACAAAGCCACTGCTCTCACAGAACTTACATTCCAGTGAGGGAAAAGGCGGCAGTCAACTAAGCAGACAGGCAATAAGCAGTCTTCTAAAAAGCAAAGTAACATAAGGCAGAGTGCCTGTGTTAGGGGCTACTTTCGTTCGGGTGGTCAGGGAAGGCCTCTGAGGAGGGCAGTTGAGGTGAAATCTGAGTAAAGAGAAGGAACACGCACGCAAAGGTAGAGAGAACTGCAAATGCAATGTAGCATTGACCTTGAGAGAGGGCCTGGGTGGCCGGGGCACGCAGGGAGTAGTGGAGACCCAGGGAAGCCGGAGGGACCTGCGGAGGACAGATCACACAGTGCCTGAAGGCCATGGCAGGAGTTTGGGTGTTATCCTACAAACAATGGGAATGGGAAGCCATTGGAGGGTTTTGAGCAGGGGAATGACATGATCTGAATTGTGTGTGTGTGTGTGTGTGTGTGTGTGTGGTGAAAATCTAAATAAATTTTAAACCCTTAATTTTTGATTATTAAAATAATCAACAACAGCTTTATCAAGGAAAATATTTCCCTCTTCCCAACTTCCCTCCCCACTGATGGCACCTTAGTCAATCCCTGTAGACATTTTATTCCACATTTATGTTCCTGTACATCTGTCAGTGCAGACATACACATATGCACATTCTGCTCACCCCACAATGGAATCGTAGCCTCATGCTATTCTGTAAGCTGCTGCTTTTTACTAAAGCTTATCATCGGCACTTCTTCATGACATAGTGGCCCGGCGGGGATGGATGAAAGCTAGTTGTCCAGTCTTTCTATCACAGCACTAAGTAAATGTGCACACAAAGATATGAAAGAGAGACTTAGCACGTTATTCGTTTATTCACTCATAAGCATTTAATGGGTTCCTTCTATACGCTGGGTGGAGATGAGTCTGGCTTGAATTTTTCATCTTGTCCTATGAAAGATGAGACTTTGGCTCTGTAGTCATTCAGAGCATACACACACTCACCCACACTTCACACATACCCAAATGATTATACAGTAACTTTGTTCCATTTTATTGATGTAATTGATGCACAATGCTGTGCGGGCTTAAGGCGTACTGCATAATGAGCTGACGTATGTAGATATTGTGAAATATCCTTCACCTCATATAGATACAAAAAAGTTTTTCTCCTTGTAATGAGAACTTTTAGGATCTATTCTCATAGCAACTTTCAAATGCGGTAAAACCTTGGACTGCAAGTAACTTGTCCTGCCAGTGTTCCACAAAGCGAGAAAATATTTCTAATACATTTTAACTTGATATACAAGCGATGTCTTGCAATACGAGTCATACGTGACACTGAATGTCACATGATCTTGAAATTCACTTTGATATACAAGTGCTTTGGATTACAAGCATGTTTCTGGAACGAATTATGCTCGCTAACCAAGGTTTTACTGCCTACCATACAGCATTGCTAGCTGTGGTCACCATTGCGACCCAGTACTCATAACCAGAAGGTTTTTTTTTTTTTTTAAGTTTTATTTATTTAAGTAATCTCTACACCCAGTGTGGGAATCAAACTCAGAACCCCGAGATCAAGTATCACATGCTCTTCCAATAGAGCTAGCCAGGTGCCTCTTATACGTAGAAGTTTGTACCTTTTGACCACATTCCTCCAATTCCCATGACCCTGGCCCTGGCCCTCTAGCAACCGCAAATCTGATCTCCTTGTCTATAAGTTTGGGGTTTTGTTTTTTGGTTTAGATTCCACATATAAGTGAGATCATACAGTATTTGTCTTTCTTTGTACAGTAACTCTTGTTACATCAGTATCTGAATTTTCCAGGAGTATGGCCATGTGAAGATTACTCACAGCTGAGCCATATGGTGTTCTTTGACTACCTGTACTTGCTCATCCTTGAAAAAGAGAATGAGGGGCAGGCTAGCAAGGAGATAGTGCCCTCTTCCTGGAGCCAGGCTACTGGGATTCACACCCCATCTCCCCGTTACTATCTGGGGTGATCGTGGGCAAGACATTTCACCTCTCTAGGTCTCAACTTCTTCATAATGATACCTACTTCATAGGATTGCTGTAGGGATTGAATGAGTCACTGTATGTAAAATCCTTAGAACCGTGCCTGGCACATAGCGAGTGCTATGTAACATGGATAGGAGTTGTTATTCTTTCCCCCCCCCCATGTTTATTTGTTTATTTATTTATTTTGAGAGAGAAAGAGAGAGAGGCAGAGAGATAGAAGGGAGAGAATCCCAAGCAGTGTCAGCACAGAGCCCGATGCGGGGCTTGAACTCACGAAGCGTGAGATCATGACCTGAGCCGAAATCAGGAGTCAGATGCTTGACTGAGCCCTCCAGGTGCCCCAAGAGTTGTTATTCTTCTGACAACAGTCTCCTAAGAGACAGTGTGTGGGAGGTACGGTTTTGTTGTTTGCTTTTTTCTCATATCTTTATGATTAACAGGGTATAGAAATCTAGGCTGAAAATCTTGTTTCCCTTAGAATTTGAAAGCATTTCTCTATCTTCTGGTCACTAGAGTTTTTCTTTTGAAGTTGGATGCCTTTTTATGTCCTCTGTTTTGAATGTAGACTAATTTGTTTTTGTTTGTTTTTCTGCTTGTTTACTTTAGTTCTGTCTCCCTGCAAGTTTTCAGTGCCTTCTTCTCCTAACACTTACTGGTTCCACTGAATAAGCTTTTTAAAAATTCACTCTGGCTGCTGTGGGAGAATAGATGGAGAGAAGATCACAATCAGAACAGCGAGAAAGCACTGGGAGGAGACTACTGGCATAATCTAGGCAAGAGATGGCGGTGGCTTGGCCAAAGGTAGTGGCAATAGAGAGAGAAAGAAGTGGACAGATTCAAGATAGATTTTGAAGGCACGGCTCATCAGGTTTACTATTTATTATTATTTTTAATTGTGGTAAAATATACATGATGTAAAATGGTAGTTCTATTTTTCACTTTTGAGGACCTCCATACTGTTTTCCACAGTGGCTGTACCATGCTGTATTCCCACCAACAGTGTAGAAGGGTTCCAATTTCTCCACATCCTCATCAACACTGGTTAGCTTCTGTTTCTTTGATAACAGCCATCGCAATGGATATGATAGGATTTGCTCTTTGCAGTGGGGTTGGTGAAGGAACCAGAGTTCCAACGTATGACTCCTTCCCTCCATCTTTCCATCTTTCCATGTACTCTTCTATCCTTTCATACCACGCACCGTCCACCCATCCACCGATGTGTTCTCACACCCATCTAATCTTCCACTCGTTCAGCTTTCCGATCGTCCTTCCCTTTACCTGTCAAACCCTCCATCCATCTCTCATGGACCTATCCATCCAATAAATGTATACAAAGCATCTTTTGTACACCAGGCACATTGCTAGGTGCTATGGAATCAATAAAACACAAGTCCTACCAGATTTATTATTTTAACAGGGGGAATAACGAAAACTTTAATAATTAGGATACAAAGTAGAGAGTGACAAGTATGATGAAGCCTGGAGCTCTCCACTCTCGGGGCTTCCGGTTCCCTTAATCTGAACAATGTGCGGGAAGGCTGGGCTTCAGGACCACTTGTCCAGTGGTCTGTGATTTCCTAAGAAGGTTTTTGTTTGTTTGTTTTGTTTTATTTTGTTTTTATCAGCCCTTGTCTTAATTCCTTATCTTCCTTCTCTGTCTTGATCTTACTTCTGCTCCCCTGGGGAGAACCCTGGGCTTAAGGCTGGGATTCCTGTTCTGAGGAGATAAAGTCAACTGAATGACACTTAAGGCTTTGATTTTGAGTATGTGTGTTGTTTTGAATATGACTTTATTTTTGTCCTGGTGACGTACAGGTATTAGGAGCACCAAATATACTGAGGAAGAATAGAGATGGGTGGGTAAGACTTTGGTCCCAGGTAATGAGAGGTCAAGATGAATGGGGTCACTGCTGGCAGGTTAGATGATGGATGGATGAATGAAGGGAATGATTGATGATGAATGGATAGCAACTGGTGAGTGCATGATGGATGGGTCGATGACAGACACTGATGGGTGGATGGGTGAATATGGATGAATGAATGCATGATGGATGGGTGGAAGACGGATGATGAATGACGGTGAGGGGTGGATGATGGTAGACAGGTGCATAAGAGCAGTCGATAAAGTCGGCGCCACCATCGGTCTTAATTAAAGCTTTAATTAACAGTCTTGTTCCTCAGAAGTTGTATGGTATACTGGTAGTTCAGGCCCTGGAGGCAGACACAGGTGGGTTTGATCACGACTTTACCAATGGCTGTCTGTGGACAAGGGACTTAATCTGAGTCATTGTTTCCTCGTGTGCAAAAGAAAGATCATACTATAGTGGCCACCTTGTCAGAGTTGGGGTGAGGATTCATGAGAAAATGTGGATTAAGTACTTAGCATAGTGCCCAGTACCTAAAAATACATGTTAAAAGCTAACTCTTATGGATCATTTGATCGAATATTTATGGAGGCCTACTGTGTGCTGGGTGGCCTAATAGGCTATAAAAAGGAGGGTCCAGAACTAACTCCAGATATGCAAATGGAATTATATTCTTTTGAGGTGCAGTGTGGTGCTAAGGAGGCATGGTGCAGGATGACCCGGGGAACCCATTGAAGGGACAAATAGGGATAAAGCAATGCGTTCGTGAAGTCATCTATAAATGAGGTCCAAAGAGCCCAAGAGTGCTGACTTTCGCACTATGAAGGCTTCCTTGTATTGTGTCCCTTCAGAGGCCCCCATACTCAGAACGTTTCTGTCTACCAGACAGCGTTTATTACATAATTGCCTGAACACCCAAATCAAGGGTAAAGGCGAGGTTTCCGTTGGGCCTTTTGAAACTAATTGTAGCTCAAGAGTCCCATTTGCAGCTTTCAGAGGACCCTGGGGCAGGGTTCCAGAGTGTCAGTGAGTGCAAGAACCTCCTTAGGGCCCGTTAAATTCCAGTTCCCAGCGCTTTTGATTCACTGGATCTCTAAGGAGGGACCCAAACCCCCAGAGCGACTCTGGTGAAGGTGTACTGAGACCTCCATGGGAAATGCTGGCCTCAGGCTGGGATTCCAAGAATGAGCTCATGGGTCTCATGCGAAGCTAGAGCAGAGGTGGGGAGCAGGAGGGAAAGAGCAGTCGGGGGCCCCTCACTCCACACCTGGAAGGTTGCAGGCATGCGGGGTCCCCTGAACCCTGGAACCATAGTGGGTTTGAGGGTGGAGGTCGGTGGGCAGGATAAAGCATTGTGCCAAGATCTGGACAGTTCAGCCCAGGGTGGGGGAGGTGAAAATGGGAGGGGCCAGAGTGGGGCCGGAGGGCTGATCTGTCTCTAGAGAGGAGCCTGGATTGGCTCACCAAATCCCAGAGCCCCCAAACAGCCCATCTCTAAAGCACAGAGCCAACTGTCCTGGGCAAGGGGAGAGCTTCTGGGTCCCGTTTACTTGCTGCAAGATGAAAATACAAATTAAGTGTTGTTTTGTTTTCCCTTCAGGTTTAGATAATTTTGTGGAGGAGAGTCAGGGAGAGTTCTCAGGAGGCTAGAATTCATTCATTTATTCATTCATTCACTCATTCAGGAAATGTTCGTTGAGTGCCTGCTGTGTCCAGGCACTGGGAATAAGGCGAGGACGAAACCAGTCACTGTCCGCATGGTACAATGCTGAGGCCCAGCTCTGGCCTCTGGGAGACGGTGGCAGCCAGGCTCACCAAAACTATTTCTCTGGGCCACTGAGATGGCAGGGAACAGGAGGAAGAAGAGGAAATAAATAAATATATATGAAAGTATCTGCCACTTGCTCAAGTGCTAATCCGGGTTCTTTAGAATAACACATTAATTGTATTAGTAACAGGTAATGTTTATTGGATCTAATTTCGTGCCGGGTTCTATTCTAAGCACCTTGAAGGCGTTTGTTCATTTAACCCTCACAACAAGACTATGAGATGGGTATAATTATTAGCCCCATCTTACAGATGAGGAAACTGAGGCTTACAGAAGTGGAATGACCCCCCCAATAGCACACGACAGAAAATGGCAGAGGCAGGATTTGAACCCAGCTCTGTCTGGCTCCCAGATCGTGTACTTTCTCTCTTCTGTGCCATGTAGCCTTGTAGAGGCGGGAGTGTGGGCTGCCTGGATTGTGGGTTCACTACCCAGTCGGGTCCCTACTTTTAGACTGGGGAATTGGAGGATCAGGGAGATAAAATAGCTTGTCTGGGGTCACGCAGGAATGCCACCACAGAGCAAGATTAGAAAGCAAGTCTTCTGATAACCATTCGAAAGCCAAAAAACCACATATTTTTGGGACGTGTGAGTAAATAAGTATGTGCTTGTATGTGAGAAAAAAAGGACGAAGATAGACACACACACACACACACACACACACACACACGGGGCTGGTGGTGGTCCCCATGTAGGGCTGTGCACTTGTCCCCGAGATGCTACTCTGGCCTACCATCTCTTGTCGCTTTATCACCACATCTTCTTTTGGACCCCAGACCGTACCCAGAAACTCCACAGACATGTGGCAGGTTTTTGGTTTTTTTCCTGGAAAAGATGCCCAGAGAAAACATGTCCTAGTCCCAAGCTAGGGCTTCCGATGGCATGTGGCTGTTCCCCAAACTCAAATCCACCCCACCACAGACTCTGAAAGCACCTATGGGGGAGTTTCCAGGAGAGCCCTTAGTCCTGGTAACCTCACTGGAAGACAGACGCAGCTGTCCAAGGGCATGGCTTTGAAGGGGCAGCACCGTGGGCCTGGGCAAGTTCTGGTGTGTGAGGAATGTCAGCCTTGTGACTTTGTCATCACACCTGGGCCATGTGACAAGACCCGTGTTTGTGTGACTATGGGCTCAGGAACCACCGGTTTTCGCAGGAGCTGGGAGGGAGGGAATCAGCACCCCCTGAGGGCCTGCTCTGGGGCTGGGAGTTTTTACAAATGTGAACTCATTTGTATCCTCCCCGTCACTTTTATCCCCATTTTACAAGTGAGTCAACTGAGGCTGAAGAGGCCCATGCATGTGCCTGAGGTCACACAGAAAGCGAACGGCAGAGCCAGGACCCGTGTCCTTGTGACCGCCTGGACACAGGACAAAAGGGTTGCCGGGAATGCCGGCTTTGGCTCAGGCCTGCCATCGACGGGGCCTCTGACTGCGGGCATGTTAGGCGGCCTTGCCACACCTCAGTGTCCTCCTCTGTAAAATGGGGATGGTAAATAGCGAGGTGGGGGTGGGGGCGAATGAATGTCAACCCGGAGCCCGGCCCGGCCTGTGCTAACAGCCCCCTGTGGCCTGACGTCGCTTTTTTCTCCACTGTGGTCGCCTCTTCCCGCCCCGCGCCCTGCGCTCACGGCACGCCGCCCGGCCGTCCCTGCAGACCATTACTGGGACTTTCACCCGCACCACGTGCACAGCGAGTTCGAGAGCTTCACCGAGAACCACTTCACGGAGCTGCAGAGCGTGCAGCCCCCCCAGCTGCAGCAGCTCTATCGCCACATGGAGCTGGAGCAGATGCACGTGCTCGACACCCCCATGGCGACGGCCCACGCGGGCATCGGCCACCAGGTGCGTGCGGCCGCGGCTCCCGTGGGACCCGGCCTGTGGTGAGGCCGGCGCTTCACAGGAAGCTGACACAGGCTCTTACTCAACTCGGCTTCCTGCCCCACAGCGCCAACGGCGGCCGGAGCCCCAACGGCTGCCTCCTGACCCTCTGACTGACCTCGTGACCCCACACCCTTATCTCCTCCGGCTCCGCGATGGACAGAGCCCCGATAATTCCCACCCTCCAGTGAGCTGCCTGACCTCAACGGCCCTCCTGATCCCCACTGTGATCCCCATCCACCGGCCCCTCGTGGATCCTAGTCGCTGGAACTGACCTCCGCTGGCCTCCACCGACCCCCTTTATTGACCCTCCTCAGCCCCACGGACACCCCCACCCCGATCAGTGACCTCCGTTAACCTCTACCACCCCTAGCTGACCTCTGCTGGCCCTTCTCTCACTGTTCACCCACTTATTAAATCCCGGTCGCTCCCATCCCCGACCATCCCATTGGCCCCTCTTCACTGCCACCTCTGATCCCAAGAATGCCAGGCCATATGGCACCTTTGCGCATATGAAGAAAGGGTGCCCTTTCCCCTGGCCACGAGGCCCTGAACTGGGAGCCCAGGGAGGGCCTGATTCCAGCAGCCCCTGGTCCCCCACAACCCACTCCCTGTGTGTAGTTGACCCTGCCTGACCCCTGTAACCCGACTGACCTCCAACTTCCCCAGCCTTCTCCCAAACTTTTCTGCCCCTTGCTGGCCTGCCCCCCTCTTTACTCCCACTTCTCTTGCTCAGATGGCCCCTCCTCAGCAGCTCTGAGCTTTGAACCGGCCCTCACTGACCTCAACCCACTTTCCCTGCCTTTCCAGGTCTCCTACCTACCCCGGATGTGCCTCCCATACCCCTCCTTGTCCCCGGCACAGCCTAGCTCGGATGAGGAGGAGGGCGAGAGGCAGAGCCCCCCGCTGGAGGTGTCTGACGGGGAGGCTGATGGCCTGGAGCCAGGGCCCGGCCTCCTGCATGGGGAAACAGGTAGGGCGGCCCCGCCGTCCGGCCCAGCCCTGACCCTGGCCATAGATGTGCCCCATGCACCCCAGCCAAGGGCACAGCAGTCACACCACAGAGCTGAGTGCGGTGTCCGTATCTGTGAGCGTGTCAACGTTTGCTAAAGTGCGCACTGCATCTGAGACCATCTGTACCTCTCCGTGTGTCGATGAGAGTGCATCTCTGTGACCGAGCCCGGGAGGGTGTATGTGTGTCTGAACCTCTCCGGGCTGCGTGTGAACGGGTGTGAGCGGGTGTGAGTGCCAGGCGTGGGGTGAGGGAGCCCACTCCTCGGTAGACCACCCCCCACCACCAGTCCCTCCCCAGTGACCAGCCACCCCCAGGGGGACCCACATCAGGGGGAGGTGAGGGCGGGAGCCCGTGTTAGGGCACTGACCACCTCCCACCCACAGGCAGCAAAAAGAAGATCCGCCTGTACCAGTTCCTGCTCGACCTGCTCCGCAGCGGGGACATGAAGGACAGCATCTGGTGGGTGGACAAGGACAAGGGCACCTTCCAGTTCTCATCCAAGCACAAGGAGGCGCTGGCACACCGCTGGGGCATCCAGAAGGGAAACCGCAAGAAAATGACCTACCAGAAGATGGCCCGCGCCCTGCGCAACTATGGCAAGACGGGTGAGGTCAAGAAGGTCAAGAAAAAGCTCACCTACCAGTTCAGCGGGGAGGTGCTGGGCCGCGGGAGCCTGGCCGAGCGGCGCCACCCGCCCCACTGAGCCCAGGCCCACAGAACCCGCTGGGCCCGCCAGGCCTCCCCGCTGGCCATAGCATTAACCCCTCGCCCGGCCCGGACACAGGGAGGCAAGCTCCCAGGGGCCAGGGGCAGGACTGTGGCGGGCCGGGCCTTGACTCACCCGTCCACTCCCTCCTCCAAGCCCGCTACCCACGGCCTCTCCTCACCTCCCACCAGGACTCCAGCCCCAGCTCCAGGGGGCCACCAGGGCGTCTGACCGCAGCCAAGGGTCAGCCTTGCTTAGTACAACCTGGGGTGCTTCCTTGGGAGTTCAAAGTCATCAGATTTGTATAAATTGAACCCTCCTTCTTAAGCGTTTCTCCCTTCCCACACCCCTCCCTCGTTAGCTTCCTCAAGGAACAGTTATTAAAGTTATTCTCAGTGAGTCCTCTCGTAGCACAGAGTCTCCTTTATGATTTTTTGGTGCATCTTGTCTGGGCGACCCCGTCTGATCTCTCTTTTTCTCATACGTCCTTTGGGCATTTACTGCCAGTGCTGGGTAGGGACATCAGGACAAATGACACACAGCGCCTGGCAAGGGGTCAGGGCTGGTGAAACGACAGGTCCTTGTTTGTTATCAGGGGAATAAATCATTAAAAAGTCCTCCGCACCTGATGAGTGGCTTTTTAAAAAATTTTTTGTTTAATGTTTTTATTTATTTTTGAGACAGAGAGAGACAGAGCATGAGCAGCGCGGGGGCAGAGATAGAGGGAGACACAGAATCCGAAGCAGGCTCCAGGCTCTGAGCTGTCGGGACAGATCCCGACGTGGGGCTCGAACTCACAAACTGTGAGATCATGACATGAGCCGAAGTTGGACGCTTAACCAACGGAGCCACCCAGGCGCCCCGATAAGTGGGCTTTTAAAAATGCCCCAGTGAGGCTGAAACTCTTCAGGTTATGGTCCCAATGGGGACGATTAGTGATAATGGCTGCCACACTGGATTTTCTGGCCACTTATTACATGTCAACCTTGACAAGCAGAGTCGGATATCATCCCATTTTATAGATTGGGAAACTGAGTCTTGGAGAGGTCAAATGATTTGTTCAAGGTCACACAGCTAGGAGAGGGGCGGGCCAGATCCCACTGCACGTGGGTGCTAGGTCAGCGTGGAGCAGAAAGGCTCAACGTGTCTGGAATGGGGTGCCGTGGAGCACGGCCAGGAGCAGGAATTAAGCCCCAAGGCGTCCTCACAGCATCCATGCTGGCCGGACCCTAGTGCATAGCTGCTGTCTTGTGCTCTCTGGCTTCTAGTCCACAACAAGGGAGAAACAGAAAAAGATGAGCCTAGAAGCGTCTTGTTTGCAACCACAGCAAGATGGGGGGAGCAGACCACCTGGGACTGAGTAAACGGCCCAAAGCAGCCAGCAGGCCTCAGAGAACCCGGACTCCGGGGCCATTAGCATCGGCGCAAACACCCCCAAACACATCCTTGCCCCGAGAGCGAAACTGTGACCTCCCTTCTCAGGGTTCCAAGCCCCAGGAGAGGGTCAATGGTGTTCCGTCCTCTTTAAGAAGGCCAAGGGGAATGCAATACAGTTTAAAAGTAGTTAGAAAGCACTCCACAGAGGCAGAAAAGAATGGATTCCGTGTCTACAGGAATGGTAAGTTTGGACCACGTGGCAATGCTTGTGTACGAATTCCTCCCATGAGGGTCAGAAGGGACAAATGGCCTTTCCTGATATTGGACCTTGTTTGGAGAAAGTCACGTGTAATTTGCTTCTTTCTGTGTAGCAACCGATACCCCTGAGGTGACGGGGTGGGGGGTGGGTGGGTGGGTAGGAAGGGGGGGCAGTCACAGACGGCCAAAGTTCATAGAGGAACAGTGGGGGTGGGGATGGGAATTCAGAATATTCTGGCAGTATTTTCCCTGTGAATCCTTGTGACTTTAGCAAGAGCCATCTCTGCTTCTGGCTTCCGCTTTGAGGTTTACCCCAATACCCTTACCTGCAGACCCCGCCCAGCCCTTCCCCTTGGGTGGCACCAGCCCCCAGTACTGCTCTCTCCCCACATGGCCCTGGACTAAGCCCACCCAGGACTCTGCAGCACGAGGCCAGCCCAGGGCCCTGTGCGCCGCAGTAGGAGAGATATTTTCATTCAGCACTTTCTGTGTGCCTGGCCCCGCTCTCGCCTTTCCATTTATAAACCCACTTAGTTCATGGAACAGTCCTACACAGTGGATGCTGCTTTCATCACCCCACTTTATAGATGAAGGAACTAAGGCACTGAGGTTAAGGAAAGGGCAGCGCCTGGTCTCAGGGCAGCCCGGCCCCAGGATCTGGATCTGTGCCAATTCACCATACAATCTCCCTGTCAGATGAACATATAGATAGGGCTTGGGGTGCCCCTGAGGCTTACCAAGGGTTAGAGGGGCAGAAGCCATCATATTGGACCCAAGGGGGAAGGGACAGGAGATAGCCGGGAACAGTGTGGCCCTGCCATCGCCCTGGAGAGCCTTGCTCTCTGGAATTTGTCTATATTTAGCAGGTGGTTGGGCAAGAGGCAGATAAGAAATCCTGGGGAGGGGGAGGGCCCCTTATATAGTGTGGGGGGACGGGTCCTGCTCAGATCCTCCTTGGGTGGCCTGTGACTGCTCAGATCCTGGTGTGATCTCTCTCAAGATGCCTGAGCCGGGGAAGAAGCCAGGTAGCCGCAGGTCTAGGGTTGGGGCTGGGTGGGGGGCCAGGAGGGCTGGGACATCTATAATTGGGGGGTTCCTGAGTGAGTTCCTGAGTTCCTGAGTTCCTGAGAGTGGGGGCTGTCTTCTGGGTCTTTTTCTGATTCTTGGTTTCTCCTTCCCATCCTTCTGATGAGAGTGAGGGTGAACCAGGGCCAGGGGGTACAGAGTGGGCCATCACTCCAGTCTCAGGACAGAAGAGGATCCCTTCCCTATCCCCATCCCATCTCCTTCTGCAGCAAGATTAGGCCTGGGCTTGCCTTTTGGGAAAAGGCTGCCACAGGCAGGGGCCCGAGTCTAGACTTGAGCCAGTCTCGCTGAATGCTCTTGGGCAAGCCCTTGCCCTCTCTGGGTCTCAGTTTCCCTATCTGTATAAGGAGGAGTTGAGTTGGCTCTCTCCAGTTGTGATAGTCCCTGCTTTAGGAGCCTACATTCCTTTGGCCCTCACACCTGGCGTGAAAATGCCAGTTCTTCTGTTCTGCGAGAGAATGGTCGAGAAGCCCTGATCCTGGGCCAAGGGCAGAGAAAGTCACAGGCCAGGGACTTGGTCCTGGCTTGTGCCCTTACCAAGGTCATTCAGGGCAGGGACCCAGCCCCCCAGCCCCCGGCGCCTCCCAGTCCAGCTTTATCTCAGTTGCTGATTCTCAGCCTGAGGCCCTTGGAGAACAAATTTAGCCACAATTCAAGTGGACAGAGTACCTGCCCCTTGCCAAGGGCCCCAGATGGTGGGGGAGAGAGGGAGTTGGGCTTCCCCAGGAAGGAAGGGTCAGGTATCCAAGGACATACCTAATAAAATTCTTGTGTGGAGGTTAGGACCACGGCCCTGGCTCTTCTGCCTACTGGCTGTGTGATGTTGGATAAGTCACTTGAACTCTCTGAGCCTCAGTGTCCACATGTGAGAAATGGGCATAATAATTGCATCGGTCTCATAGAGCCACTGAAGCATTAAATGAGGTGATGCCTTAAAGTGCTTTAGGAAGAAGGGATGCAGGGATGGGGTGCCTGGGCCAGCCAGTGGCTCCTGCAGCCTCCATTGGCCTATCTCAGTCTCAGCCTTCAGCAAGAAGCCAAGGTCAGTGGAGGTGGCAGCCAGCAGCCCTGCTGTGTTCGAGGCCGAGACAGAGCGGTCAGGAGTAAAGGTGCGCTGGCAGCGGGGGGGCAGTGACATCAGCGCCAGTGACAAGTATGGCCTAGCAGCCGAGGGCACGAGGCACACTCTGACAGTGCGGGACGTGGGCCCCGCCGACCAGGGACCCTACGCAGTCATCGCTGGCTCCTCCAAGGTCAAGTTTGACCTCAAGGTCATAGAAGCAGGTAAGACCCTGGTCCGCCTTCCCTAGGTTTGAGCTTCTGGGGCAGCCTGGCCATCTCTCCCTCACCCAGGGTATAGGAGGAGCCTTCCCACTTTCTTGCCTTTGCTTTGGCTGAGCCGTCTGCCAGGAATTCCCTTCCTCCCTTTTCTGCAGCAAGACCTCACTGAGTGTCCCCATGTGTCTCCCTGGCCTGGTCCAGTCATTGTGGAAGTAGGGAAAGTTCTGAGATGGATAAGGCACCACGCAGCCCTCCCTCCAGACGCCTTCTCACAGATGGGGACTCGGTGGGCTGCGTGCGCTGGCAGGGAAGCCCCTGGTTGCTGCGGGTGTGGAGGGAGCCCCTGGGGAAAGGAGGGGAGGAATGGAGCCTACAGCCGCCCGGGCTGACCCACCAGGGCGTGGGCGTGCAGTCTGCGAGGGTGAGGAGGCCAGATGCACACGCTGCAGTATGTGACCAGCCTGCAAAGACTGAGGGGGACCAGGGGCAAGAGGAGGGCTCTCTGCTTAGAAGCTGCTCCACGACCCCCCACCCTTTCCCTTCCAGAGAAGGCAGAGCCTGTGCCGGGCCCTGCTCCTGCCCCTACTGAGGCTCCTGGAGGCTCCGGAGAAGCACTGGCCTCGACCACTGAGGAGGGAGGAGGCTCCCCAAGTCCCAAAGGTGAGCCGGTGCAGGGAGGGCGGTGCAGGGACGGTGAAGGCCAGCGGATGGGGTGTCCCAAGGCAGGTCACAAAGGCCTCTGCTCACAGGGTCAAGCTCAGCAGCCCCCGATGGCTCTGGTGCCTCTGATGACCCCATCGGCCTCTTTGTGATGCGGCCACAGGATGGCGAGGTGACCGCAGGTGAGTGTGGGCTGTCGCACCCCGGGGTGGGGTGGGGCAGGGCACAGCAGGGCACCCGCCCAGGCCCAGCCTGTTGCCCTTTCCCTGCAGGTGGCAGCATCACCTTCTCAGCCCGCGTGGCAGGCGCCAGCCTCCTGAAACCGCCCATAGTCAAGTGGTTCAAGGGCAAGTGGGTGGACCTGAGCAGCAAGGTGGGCCAACACCTGCAGCTGCACAACAGTTACGACCGGACCAGCAAGGTGGGGCCTGTGGGCACGGCACGGTTCAGGGGCCCCCTGGAAAGAGGGCATGGGAGCCCCTGGGAGGCACCGGGGGCACAGGGGAGCCTGGGGGTCACCCTGAGACTGAAGGCACACAGGAGGTGCCAAAACGAGACCTAGGGAAGTTGGGAAGCAGGTTGGATAGCCAGGGGCACCCGGGGAAAATGGGGAGGCCCAGGAGACCTGTGGGACATGCCGGGCTTGGAGGGCGTGACAGTCTTAAGGGGGCATAATAAAACTTGTGGGGGCAGGGGGCCCAGGAAGGCTGAGGGACCTCATGAAGCATGGGGGAAGGTGGCATCAGCCAGTGAAGATGTGAACCCTCTGGATGGATGAGGATTGGAGCTCAAGGGGCCCTTCATTATACAAAGAAACCGAAGCTTGAGAGGTTGCTGCTGCTGGTCTGATGTCACTCAGAGCCAGGCCTAGAACCTGTGCTTTGATTCCCAGCTTCCGCTCCTCCCACTCTTCCACAGTCTTGGCCCAGGCAAAGGCTCCTCTGGCAGGGCAGGGCCAACACGTTCAGTTGTGTGGGTTGTGCACTTCACAAAAGTGCCTTGTCTTAAGTGAAGGTCATTTGCCTCGTAGCCATCACAGATTTATATTTTATTACCACCTTGTGCCAGCAGATGGCAGTCATGTGTCTTGACAAGGGGCTCTTTTTCCTATTTACACAAAACCCTTACCCACAGGTTAACTAAACCCTGAGGGGTGAAAATGTTGGTGGCCATTAGCCACTCCCAGTCTCCTTTAGGAGTGAAGGGCCTTCTCTTCCGGTCCCTGGTCTCCCCTGATACCTTCCTTCTACAGGTCTACCTGTTTGAGCTGCACATCACAGATGCCCAGACTACTTTTGCAGGTGGCTACCGCTGTGAGGTTTCCACCAAGGACAAATTTGACAGCTGCAACTTCAGTCTCACTGTCCATGGTGAGGGGAGCCCTGGCGTCCTGGGCTCAGGTCCCCATGGGTCTCATCCCCCACATCTGCCTCCATTTCCCAACACTAAGGAGGATGCCTAGTCCCAACCGGACAACCGCTGCCCACATGCCCAGTGCTGCTCATGCAGGGGCACGAGAGAAACCCATGGAGGTTCCCAGGGTTGGGGTGGGGTCTGACAGCCAAGGCCAGATCTCACCTGGATGGTGAGATGGTCCAGGCTCCTGGCACAGGTGAACAGGTGAAGGGTGAGCTGGGAGCTGAGTGGGAGATCAGCCACTGCTAAGGGGCTGGGGACCATCAACTACCCAAACTCCCTGGTACCTCAGTTCTGGAAAGGCTCAGAATGTGGGGTCCTGGGGCAGATGCCCGCTCTCAAGGGTCATGGATGGGCAGGTCTGTAATACTCGGAGACTCCGGGGTGAGCGAGGCTTCTGGGGTGTACCTCGCCCCAGGCTTCTGAAGCCTCTTCCCTGTCTCCTCTCCCTCTCTGAACACAGAGGCCGTTGGCCCTGGAGATCTGGACCTCCGATCGGCTTTTCGCCGCACGTGAGTGGTCATCTCTTCTCAGGGACGGCAGGGAGGCCAGTGCTGGGATCTGAAGCCCCTCGGGGTCAGGGCTGGGAATGATGTTGGGGGGGGGGGCTGTGGGGGGACAGAGCTGAAGTTGATAGTGATGGGGGACAGCAAGCTCCCCTGGGCAGCTGAAGGAACTGGTTCTAACCCCACAGGAGCCTGGCTGGAAGTGGTCGGCGAATCAGGTACCCCTCTCCCAGCCCATGCTTGTCAGACTTTGGGGGTCTGAGATGGAGCCCCCCATCCAGACAGTGTCCCTTCTTCTCCCAGTACCTCTCCCCACCCCCACCTCCCCAAGCCTCTTCCAGTTGGGGAGGTCCTTACTGGGGTCCCTCTCCGTAGTGACAGCCACGAGGACGCTGGAACTCTGGATTTCAGCTCGCTGCTGAAGAAGAGGTGAGCCCCTGGGTAGCAGCTCCTGGGCAGATGGTGAGGCCCCATTTCAAATCCCAGCAATGCGGTTTTCCGGCTGTGTGGCCCTGAGCTGGTTACTGTACCTCTCTAAACCAATTTCCCTGTGTGTCAAATGGGATAATCCTAGGGGTGCCTGGGTGGCTCAGTCAGTAAAGTGACGACTTTGGCTCAGGTCACGATCTCACTGTTTGTGGGTTCGAGCCCTGCATCAGGCTCTGTGCTGATGGCTCAGATCCTGGAGCCTACTTCGGATTCTGTGTCTCCTCTCTCTGTCTCTCTTCCCCTTGTGCTCTGTCTCACTCTGTATCTCAAAAATAAATAAGCATTAAAAAAAAATTTGGATAATCCTGGTGTTGGGAAGAGTCAGAGGGCTCTGCAGACATGATATCTTGTGAACTAAGATCCTCCCAGGGTCCCCCACGACCCCTGACGCTTGAGTCCATGAGAGCTTGCCTCAGTAGGCGCCGGGGACTCACAAGAAGCTGGGAGGGGGCGCCAAGCTGCAGGGATTTCTCCCCCAGCCCCTCCAGCTGACTCTGTGTCCTCTCCTTCTCTCTCCTGGACCCTGCGTTGTGGCTGATGCTGCCGTGGCCTAGAGAGTAAGCATCGGGGGCCGGTGTTTGGGGGCAACAGGGTGTTGGTGGGACTCTGTACCCTGGTGACAGACAGGGCTGGGAATCAGACAGACCTGAGTGTGGATCCCCACTGCCTGGGGCGTCTCTGAGTTTTGGTTCTCCAGATACTCACCTGCCAGAGCTCAGGAGGAACAAACAAGGCCCTGTGTGGGGAAGGCCCTGCTGTGTAAATGGAGGGACACGGGCGTGGGGAGAAGGGAGGGGTGAAGGCCCATGGGCTGTGGCCCCGGGGCCTTTGTGGGCAGGTGGCCCATGCCTCTAATGGTCCACTGCCTTTTTGTCCTGCCCGGAGCAGCAGTTTCCGGAACCTAAGGTGAGTGCCTGATGAAGCCTGCGCCCCCGTCACCCCCAGTTCCACCAGGACTCCCCCATACTGAACTCGAGGTCCAAAGCCAGCCCAAGCGGCACCACCAGAGGGGTCCTGGGCCCCAGGAAGCCCTACCCCAGGGGAGGGCGGGGGGCAACAGTCCTGCCCGCCGCCCCCCCCCCCCCCCCAGCCAGAGGGGATTCCCTTGAGGCTTCTCTGCTGGACGCAGGGACCCGAGGCTGGAGGCGCCAGCCGAGGAGGACGTGTGGGAGATCCTGCGGCAGGCATCCCCCTCCGAATATGAGCGCATCGCCTTCCAGCATGGCATCACCGACCTGCGCGGCATGCTCAAGAGGCTCAAGGGCATGAAGCGAGACGAGAAGAAGAGCACAGGTTAGCCCTCTGCTGCCATGCAAGAGGAGAGGGCACACGCACACACTCACATGCGTGCACACACACACGAAAAGGTAAGAGTCAGCTTAGACCAGAGACACCACAAGAAGAGGACAGAGCACAGCTGGGCCCTCCTCACTGAGTAGAAGCCTGGGGTGTGCTGTAAAGCAGAGTCAAGAAGGAGAGAAGGTCCCTTTGGCTGCTGTCTCCCTCTCCGGCCAAGCTTCTGTCTCTCTAGGAGCCGCTAACCCTGTCCCTGAGCTGAGCAGGTGGAGGGGACCCCAAGGAAGGCAGAAGGACAAAGAGAGAGGAGACAGACACGTAGAACAGACAGAGATAACAAAGAGACAGGCACAGTGGAGATAGAGAAAATGGGGGACACAGGCAGAGTGTGGTGGGAGGACTCGGCCCAGCGGCACGGCCACCAGCCACGGTGATGCGTGTGAGCCTTCTGGGGCAGCAGGGGTGGCAGGGCAGTGGGGGTGCTGACGGACGTGCTCAGCCTTTCAGAAGAAGCTGGAGCCCGCCTACCAGGTGAGCAAGGGCCACAAGATCCGGCTGACCGTGGAGCTGGCCGACCCCGACGCCGAGGTCAAGTGGCTGAAGAATGGACAGGAGATCCAGATGAGCGGCAGGTGCAGTGGGGCTGGGGGTGGGGGGGCAGGTGCAGCCCCGGGAGCAGTGGGGGCAGGGAGGCTCCCAGCCTGCTCTCCGTGCCTCTCACGGCCGGCCGCTGCCGTGTTCTCTGTCTCTGTGTGGCTTCTGCCCTGCGTGTCTCTCCCCATTTTCCTCTCCCTGGGTCTAATTGCCCATCTTTCTGTTTCTGCCTGTCTCTGTTCCTCGCCCTTTTGCTCCGGGTCTCGCTTCCTCCCTCCTGGATGCTCCCGTGGCCCCTTCTGCTCCACAGCAAGTAAGGCCCAGCTCCGGGAAGGAAGGCTCGGGGGTGGGGGCACCGTCCGACGGGAGGAGGGGGTTGGACCGGGCACCTGGGACACACGAGGTGAGTGACGGCTGTCCATCCATGCCCCGCCCCCGGCCCCCGGCGCAGGTACATCTTCGAGTCCGTGGGTGCCAAGCGCACGCTGACCATCAGCCAGTGCTCGCTGGCCGATGACGCGGCCTACCAGTGCGTGGTGGGCGGGGAGAAGTGCAGCACGGAGCTGTTCGTCAAAGGTGGGCCTGGACCGGGGCCCCTGGGAGGCTGGGACCCTGCGGGGAGGGTGCACAGGGCTCGGCCATCTACGTTCTCCTTGCTCGCCAGAGCCCCCCGTGCTGATCACTCGGCCCCTGGAAGACCAGCTGGTGATGGTGGGGCAGCGGGTGGAGTTCGAGTGCGAAGTGTCTGAGGAGGGGGCCCAGGTCAAGTGGTGAGTGCCAGAGGCACGGGGGCGTGGGCAGGGCTGGGGGGCCTGCGGGCATCCCCAAAGGAGGCCTCGGCACTTATTGCCCGCCCCCCGGCCAGGCTGAAGGATGGGGTGGAGCTGACCAGGGAGGAGACCTTCAAATACCGGTTCAAGAAGGACGGGCAGAGACACCACCTCATCATCAACGAGGCGACGCTGGAGGACGCGGGGCACTACGCGCTGCGCACCAGCGGGGGCCAGGCGCTGGCCGAACTCATCGTTCAGGGTGAGGCCCCGGGGGGTGGGGTGGGGGGTAGCACAGGAGGCTTCAAGGCCCTGGGCACCCTCGGCCCCAGCACCACCCCCGGCCGTGTTTGGGAATCAGGCAAACCCAGGATGGAGGCCTGTGTGACCTTGGGCAGGTCACTCTGACACACCGAGCCTCGCCATTCTCATCTGTAAAATGGGGGTGCCGAGGTGGCCACCTCAGAGAGTACTGGGAGGGCCAGATGGGCCTGGTTAGTGTCGCCCCGCACCACACACACACTTGAGCTTCCTCGTGCACACCGTCCCATCATTGTAGGCACACATGAATCACACTCACGCGTGCACACGCGGGTTTTCACATGCCTGTGTGATCTCCACACGGATTCGCGCCCACACCCACACACACCCTCCCCGGCTCACTGGCTCTGCCCTGTCCTCTGCCCCCCAGAGAAAAAGCTGGAGGTGTACCAGAGCATTGCAGACCTGACCGTGGGTGCAAAGGACCAGGCAGTGTTCAAGTGTGAAGTGTCCGATGAGAACGTGCGGGGCGTGTGGCTGAAGAACGGGAAGGAGCTGGTGCCCGACAGCCGCGTAAAGGTGTCCCACATTGGGCGGTGAGTGTGCAGAGCTGGGCCCCAATGCAAACGGGGGCAGGCAGATGGGGAGAGCAGAGACTGAGACAGAGAGAGAGAGACAGAGGGAGAAACAGACAGACACTAGAGACACATAGGGAGACAGGGAAAAACAGGGAGAGACAGAGAAAGAGAGAGATAGAGACAGTGAGACAGAGAGGGACAGGAAGAGACACACGAATAGACACAGGACACAGACTGAGATAGAGAGACAGAGAGAGAGGGAGAGACAGGAGCATACAGAAGAGAATCCTGCAGAGGCAGAGGACAGAAAGAGAGAAGTAGGGAGAGAGACAGACAGGCTGGGAGTTCCCCCGGCCCCCTCCCCGCAGGTCATGGCCAGGGCAGGGCAGCAGGCAGCCAGGCCAGCTCTGGCCAAGGGCCCTCACTCTCTCCCACTCTCTTACTCATGCCTCGAGCATCTGCACTGGCCCGTGCTGGGTCCAAGGTCACAGAGATTAGTGACAGCAGCCCCCGATCAGTCTCTAAAGGCCCAGCCAAGGGGCACTTGTACATTGCCTACCTCTGAAAACACGCGAGGGAGCTAGAAAGCCAAAAATAGAGAAAGAGAGCATTTAAAATACCAGCACCCCACTGAGCTAAGGCGGGGCAGGGGCCCTCTGGAGCCCTGACTACCACGAGACTGGGGTGTGTGGTCCAGTGGGCTCCCCTGAGCCACTACATCCCTGCAGAGTCCACAAACTGACCATTGACGACGTCACGCCTGCCGACGAGGCGGACTACAGCTTTGTGCCTGAGGGCTTCGCCTGCAACCTGTCAGCGAAGCTCCATTTCATGGGTGAGCGGGCGCCTGGGCCAGGTGGGGGCCCCGTCGCCGGGCTCTGCCTGTGCCCAGCCCCGTGCCTCACGCTCTCCCTTCTCTTGCAGAGGTCAAGATTGACTTCGTGCCCAGGCAAGGTGAGTCGCGGGACCTCCTCCCCATGCCCACTCCACCCATGTCCCTCTCCACTCACAGAGGGAAGAGCAAGGAAGCTGGAGTGGGGACCCCAAGACCCAAGCCCCAGCTCTGTCAGTCAGAACCATGGGCCAATTATAATCTCTATGCACCTCAGTTTCCTATTCTCTGAAGTGGGAATCCTGACGTGCCTCCTCCACAGGGTGTAGGAAAGATGAGACGAGAAGATGTGAGATTTCATTATTAATTTTCTGCTTTTAGAAGTACCCCTCCTTCTTTTATTTTTATTTATTTATTTATTTATTTTTTAATGTTTATTTATTTTTGAGACAGAGAGAGACAGAGCATGAATGGGGGAGGGGCAGAGAGAGAGAGACACACACAGAATCGGAAGCAGGCTCCAGGCTCTGAGCCATCAGCCCAGAGCCTGATGCGGGGCTTGAACTCACGAACCGTGAGATCGTGACCTGAGCTGAAGTCGGACGCTCAACCGACTGAGCCACCCAGGCGCCCCACCCCTCCTTCTTTTAGATTAAACATCAAGCATCTATCCTAACTTCAGGAGGGTAGTCCGGGCTGAAGCATGCTCTAGGTCAGGGCTTTCCAAACTAAGTTCATTCATTGAATAGGGATACTCCATTTAAAAAGGGTTCCATGCTCTTGCACTGTTGGTGGGAATGCAAATTGGTGCAGCCGCTCTGGAAAGCAGTGTGGAGGTTCCTCAGAAAATTAAACATAGACCTACCCTATGACCCAGCAATAGCACTGCTAGGAATTTACCCAAGGGATACAGGAGTACTGATGCATAGGGGCACTTGTACCCCAATGTTTATAGCAGCACTCTCAACAATAGCCAAATTATGGAAAGAGCCTAAATGTCCATCAACTGATGAATGGATAAAGAAATTGTGGTTTATATACACAATGGAATACTACATGGCAATGAGAAAGAATGAAATATGGCCCTTTGTAGCAACGTGGATGGAACTGGAGAGTGTGATGCTAAGTGAAATAAGCCATACAGAGAAAGACAGATACCATATGGTTTCAGTCTTATGTGGATCCTGAGAAACTTAACAGAAACCCATGGAGGAGGGGAAGGAAAAAAAAAAAAAAAGAGGTTAGAGTGGGAGAGAGCCAAAGCATAGGAGACTGTTAAAAACTGAGAACAAACTGTGGGTTGATGGGGGGGTGGGAGGGAGGGGAGGGTGGGGGATGGGTATTGAGTAGGGCACCTTTTGGGATGAGCACTGGGTGTTGTATGGAAACCAATTTGACAATAAATTTCATATATTGAAAAAAAAACACTATTTCCAGCAAAAAATAAAAAAAAATAAAAAGGGTTCCATGGTTGGAGGGGCACCTGGGTGGCTCAGTCGGTTAAGCGTCCGACTTCGGCTCAGGTCATGATCTTGCGGTTTGTGAGTTCAAGCCCCGCGTCAGGTCCATGTTGACAGCTCAGAGCCTGGGCCTGCTTTGGATTCTGTCTCCCACTTTCTCTGTTCCTTCCCTGCTTGCACACGCGCGCGCTTTCTCTCTCTCTCTCTCTCTCTCTCAAAATAAATAAATTAATTAATTAATTAAATAAAATAAATAAGCATTAAAAAAGGTATATGTAAGTGATGAGCCATTGGATTCTACTCCTGAAGCCAAGGCCACACTGTATGTTAACTAACCTGAGAATTTAGGGGGAAACAAAAAGGGTTCCATGATGAAGTCAGTTTGAGAATCACTGAACACTCGGGCCACCTCCTGCTGACTCAGAAGCATCTCAAAGGCTCTGGAAAATCCTGTGGTGAAGAAATGTGCTTAACTCTGTTTCATCCAGGGCCTCCTCATCGATTTGGCCGTGGAAACTTCTTTTTCTTTTTTCTGGCAAGACACTGGTGTTCCTCCTAAACGCAGTCTGAGAAATGCTACAGTAGGCGACCCGGTGTTACAAACTTCCCTGGAACTTCCAGGGGGGATGGAAAGGTCCTAGATCTTGACCTGGTGGTGGTTGCACAGGTGTATACAATTGTGACACCTCATCGAGCCGTATGCTCAAATCTTGGCATCTTCTTGAATGGAAATTATATGTCAGTCGAATTGATTAAAAAACAACCACCAGGGGCATGGACTCCTTCCAGTTTCTGCCTCTTTCATGACGCTTGGGCCCCTGCCCCTTTTTCTGACCTATGCCATCTCCCCCCCCAGAACCTCCCAAGATCCACCTGGACTGTCCGGGCCGCAAGCCGGATACCATTGTGGTTGTGGCTGGGAACAAGCTACGCCTGGATGTCCCTATCTCTGGGGACCCCGCTCCCACTGTGATTTGGCAGAAGACCCTCACACAGGTACTGTGGATCCCTCCTCCACTTCCCCATCTGTAAAATGGGTGCGTGGGACCAACGGGTGTTGGCATCGGCTCCCCATCCCACAAGTGCACACCCTACAACTGGCTACCCGCTGGGAGTGCAGAGGCTCAGCTGGCTGGGAGGCGGGCAAGGTGGGCAGCAGAATGTGGGTGGGCAAAGGGGGGCCAGAGGGGCCGCTGGGCAGGGATGATACCCTCCAGGCTGAGTCAGCCCCTCTTCCCCCTGCTTCCCTCCTGCTCTGTTCCCAGAAGAACAAGGTCCCAGCAGGGCCATCCCTGGATGCCCCAGGGGAGGATGCAGGTGACAGTGACGAGTGGGTGTTTGACAAGAAGGTGAGTGAGGCTGATGGTGGGATCCAGCTCGTTTGCCTCCCGTGATTTTCTGCCTACACGGTTTCCACCCTTTGGTGAGGTCTCCGTGAAGCCACCATGTCTGGCCAGCTGTGTTCCTGCCCCAGGGATGGTCTACGTGGGATCCTCATGCCTCGGTCAGGCACAAGTTCCCTGAACATTGCTGGGAAGCCCTCATGACCAGGCTGTTCCCAAAGCTCCCGTCTCCCGGGGCCGACCTTGACTTTGTACTTCTTCCCGACTGGAGAGGGGGTTTCCCTGGCACTTTTCTGTCAGAGCAGCTGCCTGGGCACCACTCGGGTCAGCTCTTCCTCCTCCAGGCACGGTTGACCCCTCCACCCACCTGAGGTCTTTTGGGATCCTCAGCTCTGTAAGGTCATGTGATTTCCATTTGGCAGATGAGAAAACTGAGGCACAGAGAAAATCGGTGATTGCCTAAAGCTCCGTGATAAAGCCAGACCTAGAGCCCAAGCCCCTGGCCCCAGTGCTTTGCCCATGGCGAGCACTAAACAAAGCTGTCTGGACTTGGTGCTCACAAGAGTGCAGTTTCCACTCAAGCTATATCTGCTCCCGGGACCCCGTGCGGAGTTCTGTTCCTATCTCTGGCCATTGCACGGGCTGTCAAAGCCTGTGGTTCTGACTTGGCCCTTCTCCCCCACTTCCCCTCCCCCCCCAACCCAGCTGCTGTGTGACACCGAGGGCCGGGTGCGGGTGGAGACCACCAAGGACCGCAGCATCTTCACTGTCGAGGGGGCAGAGAAGGAAGACGAGGGTGTCTACGTTGTTACGGTGAAGAACCCCGTGGGCGAGGACCAGGTCAACCTCACAGTCAAGGTCATCGGTGAGGCTGGCTGGCCTGGGGCCACCAGGGAGGCCCTTCCATTTACCTCGTTTAGCCACGTGACAAACATCACGGGCATGCTCTCAGCTCCATGGAGAGGATTGGGATGAGGACATGGGGTGAATGTGGGCAGTGGGGAGCCATGAAAAGCATTGGTCACAGGCTGGTGACACGATCAGAACTGCATTCTGGAAGCATCTGTGGGGTGGTGGGGGCAGGCAGCCTTGGCCCTGGGCCCTGGGCGGGGCTGATGTGGGTCCATCCCTCCAGATGTGCCAGATCCTCCCGCGGCCCCCAAGATCAGCAATGTGGGTGAGGACTCCTGCACCGTGCAGTGGGAGCCGCCTGCCTACGACGGGGGGCAGCCAGTCCTGGGTGAGTGCAGGGCACGGGGATAGAGCTCAGGGCCGGGGTTGTGGGGCAGGCTGGGCCCCAGACCAGAGCTCCCGTCTCCCCTTCATCAGGCTACATCCTGGAGCGCAAGAAGAAGAAGAGCTTCCGGTGGATGCGGCTGAACTTTGACCTGCTGCAGGAGCTGAGCCACGAGGCACGGCGCATGATTGAGGGCGTGGTGTATGAGATGCGAGTCTACGCGGTCAATGCCATCGGCATGTCCAGGCCCAGCCCTGCCTCCCAGCCCTTCATGCCTATTGGTGAGCCTGCCTGGCCTGGCACTGCCCCACGCCCTCCCTGGTCAGAAGCAGCTGCTCTGTGGGCGGCCACCGCACTAGGCATTTACATCCGGGTCCCTTTTAAAAGGCTCCCCCGGGGATAATCCTTTTCATTTCACAAAGGAAGTGAGGCTCTGAGAAGTTAGACTTGCTCAAGGTCACCTAGCTGGTAGGGGTGGAGCTGAGCCTCTCACCACTCTGTTGGTGCCTCTCAGGCCTCACTCTCCACATCTGTAAAATGGGGATAATGACAGTATCTACTTCATGGAACTGAGGTTAGGGTGAAATGAGATAGCGCAGGCAGAACATCTGGCATACAGCAGGTGCTCAATAAATGTTAACTGTCCCCTCTTCCCCACTCCCTTCAAGCAGGGTTTGTCATATATGGGATAGGGTGAGGGCACTGGGCGCCTTGGGGTCTAAGAGGCGTGGGTCTTTCTCCACCACCCCCAGGAGGGCCATCTGGGGTCACTGCCCTGAAGTCGCCATTTCCTCATCTGAGTCATGGGGGTCGAGAGGGTGGAAGGGATGCTGACAGGTGTGTCAGGCTCTCAAGGACAGCTGTCCCTACCAGGATGTGGGAGCGGGGGTGGGGGGGTGGCTGTCTGTGGCATGGGCAGAAGCCACCCCCTGCCCAAGGACCCAGCATGGCTTGGGGAGATGGAGGCAAGGGGTGGGGGTGGGGGGGACTGTGGGGAGAAGGGTCCAGGCCTCTCTCTTTAGAGACTGGCTTCCAGTCAGTCAACTATTAGCTGTTAGTCAACTCGCCCGATCATACAGTGCCAGGAAATCTCGTTTCCAGCTAGTTTTTCTTTAACTTACATTTATAGCATTTCCTGTGTTGTCTGACAGAAGGGGCTCCTTCTAAGCATGTTTGTGCTCTTTTGGGTATCTATTCCTATTTAGCGCTCTATTTTTTTTTTTTTTTTTTTTTGAGAAGGAGAGAAGAGGCAGGGAAAGAGAATCGTAAGCAGGCTCCATGCCCGGCGTGGGGCCTGAAGTGGGGCTCAGTCTCACGTGAGACCATGACCTGAGCGGAAATGAAGTCTACCGCCTAACGACTGAGCCACCCAGGCGGCCCTAGGCTCTCTTTTGTAATTGCTGTGTTTGTTTGTAAGCCTATCTAGAGACAGGTCTTTTAGTGGGAGCTGAAATAATTCTGACACCCCTCGAATAAGCCAGACTAAGGGCAAGTGTCCCTGCGTGACCGGTGGCCCGTTGAGGGTCTGGGTCAGAGCCCTTCCCTTTCCCCCAGTGGTGTAGGCTCACTCAGACCCCTCTCTGACTCCGCCTCTGCCTAGGCCCCCCCAGTGAGCCCACCCACCTGGCCGTGGAGGATGTCTCAGACACCACCGTCTCCCTCAAGTGGCGGCCCCCGGAGCGGGTGGGAGCCGGAGGCTTGGATGGCTACAGCGTGGAGTATTGCCGGGAGGGCTGTGAGTGCCCCTGCCCAGCCCCGGGCCCTCACCCAGCACCCTCCTCTGAATTGCCCCCCTCGGACCGGCACCTGTCACCCTGTTCGACCCCTCTTTACGGCAGAAGCCCCAGACAGCCACCGGAGGGCGGGCAGTGGGGCGGGCCCTTGATGTTGATGCTGCCCACGGGCTTCCCCGGCCAGGCTCGGAGTGGGTAGCTGCCCTGGAGGGGCTGACAGAACACACCTCGTTGCTGGTGAAGGACCTGCCCACAGGGGCCCGGCTCCTCTTCCGTGTGCGGGCACACAATATGGCGGGGCCCGGGGCCCCCATCGCCACCAAGGAGCCCGTGACGGTGCAGGAGATACTGCGTGAGTGGCCCTTGCGCAGTCACAGGACAGACCTGCCGCTGACATCCTGGCCGTTGGGGTCGGTGGAAGTGGGGACATCCCGGGAGACCCTACTGGAGAGAGGGACAGGAGAGTCTGAGCCTTTATTCACGCCCCAGGCCCAGGGAAAACATTCGGAGAGGGTTCCCTGGGCTTTTTTGCATCAACCCCTAGTTCTGGGACAGGGAAAATGTAGGCCTTTGAGCTTTGTTCTCTGAGCCTCTCAGTTCAACAGGTAGGTATTGTCCTCGTGTTCATAATTTAGCGTCATTGGGCCATCTGGGATCCACTCCCCATTCCTCTATTCCCAGCAAAGGATCAATCATGTAAAGATTGGTTCTCAAAGCGGAAAGAGGCAGCAGACTGGGGCAGAAACAGCCTGCAGGACAGGGATAGAGTCCAAAAGTCTACATTTGCATCCTGGCCTGTGACTTCCTAACTGCGTGACCTTGAACAAGTTGCTCACCCTCTCTGATCCCTCCCTCTTACAGCGGTGTGGTGAGGTGGAGATAGAAGCAGGGGTTCCGTAGACCATCTGGGGCTGGGATAGGGGGAGCTGAGGGCGGGGCATTTTCCTCAGCCATAGCCTTCTGGGCCCTGCCTCGGGAGGGGAGGAGCTGTAGGGCTCCCCAGGGCTGAGCCCTCCCTTGCTGAGCTGCCCACTTGGCACCCGCAGAGCGGCCACGGCTCCAGGTGCCCCGGCACCTGCGCCAGACCATCCAGAGGAAGGTCGGGGAGCCCGTGAACCTCCTCATTCCTTTCCAGGTAGGGCTGGTCCCCCTCTCTGTGCCCTGGTGTGTCATCCTTGCCTAGTGGGTAGAGGAGTTTCAGGGGCTGACCAGACCCTGAGATGCCACCCAGTCGTGCCAGGCTTGGGGGTGAGCTGTCCCTCCCTGCAGGGCAAGCCCCGGCCTCAGGTGACCTGGACCAAAGAGGGGCAGCCACTGGCAGGCGAGGAGGTGAGCATCCGCAACAGCCCCACGGACACCATCCTGTTCATCCGGGCTGCTCGCCGCACCCACTCTGGCACCTACGAGGTGATGCTGCGGATCGAGAACATGGAGGACAAGGCCACGCTGGTCCTGCGGGTCGTTGGTGCGTGGCACTGGGGCCCCCTCTCTGAGATGCCCAGAGACCCTGCAGAAGGTGGCAGGCCAGGTCCAGGCTGGCGGGGGTGAGGGGGCCTCCCAGGGCCCTCTGTTTGTACTCCAGCAGCCTCAGGAGGTCTGTTCCGGCTGGTCTCTCTCCTGCAGACAAGCCAAGCCCTCCCCAGGATATTCGGGTCACTGAGGCATGGGGTTTCAATGTGGTTCTGGAGTGGAAGCCACCCCAAGATGATGGTAACACAGAGATCTTGGGTTACACAGTACAGAAAGCTGACAAGAAGACCATGGTGAGCCTGGGTTCTGGGCCCCCCATATGTACCCTCCCCAGGGCCAGGCACACCCGGGCCCCAGCTTTCTCCCCTGACCTTAGAATGGGTCTGCTTTTCATCCTTCCTCTCTGATCTGGTTCCCTCCACAGTTGGGGTACAGACACCAGGGGTACCCAAAAGAGGCCCCTGGCAGGGAGTAGGGCCTGACCCCCAGAGACCCTCCCTTTCCTCCACACCCCCAGGAGTGGTTCACTGTCTTGGAACATTACCGTCGCACTCACTGTGTCGTCTCGGAGCTCATCGTTGGCAACGGCTACTACTTCCGGGTCTTCAGCCATAACGCGGTGGGGCCCAGTGACAACGCGGCCACCACCAAGGAGCCTGTCTTTATCCCCAGACCAGGTGCTGTACCTTTACTCCCACCCCCAGGAGGAGCTGGGGCAGGGAGGCGGTAGGAGCAGGGAGGGGGCCTAGCGTGGTGTGGCACTCTTGGTGCAAAGTCTTATCACCCACAGGCATCACATATGAGCCACCCAACTACAAGGCCCTGGACTTCTCCGAGGCCCCGAGCTTCACTCGCCCTCTGGTGAACCGCTCAGTCATTGCTGGCTACAATGCTACCCTCTGCTGTGCTGTCCGGGGTAGCCCCAAGGTAGACAGTTTGGGATCCTGATCCAGGCAGACTCAGGAGGCAGGGTTTGGAGGCTCCAACCTCCATCGGTCCTCTCCCCAGCCTTTCCCTGCTTTCTACTGCCCAGGGGCGCAGGGCCGGGCTCCTCTCCCTGAGCAGGGCCTCGGCACTCTCCATTGGCTCCCTGTTCATTCCCTGCTTAGGCATAGTTTGGATTCCAGCGGGAGCCCCTAGAATACAAACAGGTTCCTGCCAGGTCTCCTGTCAACCTGAGATGGTCTCCCTCCCTCCCATTACCTGATTTATAGCCCAAGGTTTCCTGGTTCAAGAATGGCCTGGACCTGGGAGAAGATGCCCGCTTCCGCATGTTCAGCAAGCAGGGAGTGTTGACCTTGGAGATCAGAAAGACCTGCCCCTTTGATGGGGGCATCTATGTCTGTAGGGCCACCAACTTACAAGGCGAGGCACAGTGTGAGTGCCGCCTAGAAGTACGAGGTGAGGAGCCCATAGGGCCAGGGCCCAGGGTGGTGGAGGCAGGGAACCAGCTGGGACTGTGCTGGCCTGGGCCATGCGGTGGCTCTGAGAGCAATGACCCTGTCTTGTCCAACACGTGTACTGGTTTCTGGGCTTTGCTCTCAGAGCTGAGAAACACACATGTGACGTGGCCTCCTCCTCCCCTACAGTGCCTCAGTGATCCGGCTGGCTCCCGGAGAGGGCCAGGTATGTACTCCAAGTCACCCCGACACCACCACCCAGGTCAGAGGCTGAGCCCTGGCCCTTGGTTCAGGGGCAGCCATCAGGAAGTGGGGGCGCAGGTGCCTCCATGCAAGATTTCGGTGCAGCTCATTCACAAGGGAACCTGTGTTACAGGTGCCACAGGATGCCAGCCCATGTACTGGGAGCCTGGAAGGAAGCTGGACAAGCCGCCTTCTGCTGCTGGATATGTGTGTGCAAGTGTGTATCTTAGGGTTGGGCTAGTGGAAGCATCAGTAGGGCAGTGCAATTAAGGTGAGCGGGCCTGGGGGGCTCGGCACACGGACTGAACTGAGCTCCCACTGGAAGCTCTCAGGTCTTTGGGACAAATGGGTGGTAGGCTCAGCAAATGGTGGTTGGGGACAGGCCTTTCTGGCCTGCCATGTCTTCTCAATGTATAAGGGCAATAAAAGATCAGTGCGGTCACAGGGAACTGACTCTTCTTGTCCAACGCATTTTTCACAAAAAGCACAGGGAAATATACTTGACCTTCAGAGCAAAATCCCAGGTATTCTGTCTCATGAATGAGTTGAATGAAGCTGAGAGTGGAATCCTACATTCATAAAACACTAGAAGAAACCTCAGCCTTCCCCCACTTGTGTATGTCCTTCTGATGAGGAAACTGAGGCGCTGTGATGGAAGGAAACCCGGGGCTCTCCCGCCTGGTCCCCTGTGCTCTGTACTGCCTTTGTCCTGGGGACCTGTGGTTGCAGCAGCCTGGATGTGGGGCAGTGCTGAACTTCCATGTGGTTCTGTGCCCATAGGGTCTGGGAAGGAGCCGCGCCAGGCTGCTTCGGGGTCCCAGTATGCAACAAGTCCACGGCCCTTCCACATCTGCTTCCAGTGGGAGAGGGTGGTCCTGTCCGGTGCAAGATATTGGGAACCAGGGGCCTCCTCTGCTCTTCCTTTCCCCGTAGGGAGCCTAAATCCAATTATCAGTCTACTTTTGGGAGGAAGAAGCCAGCCAGCCGGTCTCAGAGTGCCCTGATAGTGTGGATGGTCTTTCTTGTCCAGGTAGCACCAGAGGATTTTCCATGGCATAGAAAAAAAAATTCCAGGAAGCCTGGTCCTAGGGTTGCTTCTCTTAAGAGTTCCACCCAACCTAAGGCACTCCTGGCCAAGAGCCCTGAGCCCAGGCTCCAGGCTCTGTGAGACGCCCTGGCCAAGTCATGCCACCTCTCTGGACCGCACCTGTGAGGGGCAAGGGGGGCCCTGGTTTTTTCCTTCACTGCTAAATGAATCTCTCTGCTCAAATGTCTAAGCCCAGTTTGGCTGCTTCCTCCAGTGGCCAGTCCTTAGCAGGGCAGCCCTTGGGGGGCTGGGCGGGGGGCATAGGGCAGGAAGCCCCTCCCATAGCCTCTTCCTGGAAGCGGGGTGGGAGGCTGGGGCTTCAGCATGCCAGGACTCCAATGCGCACAATCTCATCTCCCTCCTTCTAGGCCTGAGATGCCTCTGTAGAGTCCAGGGAAAGCCTTCCTCAGGCCTGGGCGGAGAGGAGGCGTCATTAAATACAAGGCGGTCAGGAGCCCGAGGAGAGTTAAGGACATTTATTTCACATTCACACATCTGTACATTTTTTATAAATAATGTAGAGCTGAAATATGTACAATCACCTCTTGCCCACTCCCAGGCCATCCCTCCCTTCCAGCACCCAGCTGCCTGCAGACACGGACGTGTACACTGAGCTCACCTCTCCCCTACCTGGTTCCCGGGCATGGTAGCCAGTGGTCTCTGGGACTCTCCCAGCCCAACCACTCTGATCTCTCATGCCGAGGCAAAGCAGACCTTAGGGAAATTGCTGCTCAGCGAGAAGGAGCCCCTCGGTGCGGCTCCACTGCAGTGGGAAGCCGTGGCAGGCAGCAGCTACGGGCTTGGGAAACGCGTAAGGAAGGAGTGAGGCTGCCACTGACTCTGCTGCCCCGTGACTCTCCCGGCCTTTCCCTGCCCACCCCTTCTCTGGAGGACAGGTCTCAAACTCCCCTCACTCTGCACCGAGTGGGCCTTCGCCCAGGACCCAGTCACGCCGGATCAGAGGAGACGGACAGCCAGAGTCCTGCACTGGAGGGTCATAACACCAAGGACGAGGAACCACGACACAAATGTCTCAGGGACACGCAAGGTTGGGCTCGTACTGTACTCAGAGTTCTTACAAGCCATCGGCCCAAAAGACAGACAGACATCACTCTTGAGCCCTGAGGGGACAGGAGGCTGGTCTCCTGGGAGTGGAGAGGGAGCAGGGGGAGGAAACCGGCTGAGTCCTGTGACAGACACTAAGACACGCTGAAACACACAACTCTGGACCGACTAAGCCACGGCTAGGGGCTCGCAGAGGACACGCGCGCGCGGCACGGTGCGCTTGCGGACGGCAGACGCAAGCACATCCCCCGGGCTGGGGGGCTCTCGACCCCTCCCATCAGCTCGAGACGGGCCGGGGTGGGGTCCTGAGATCTTCCTCACTGCTACGGACTGCGGCCACATACGAGAAGAGACACAACACAGAGTAGCAGATCTCATGGGCCTAGAGGGAAGAGAAAACCAGACGGATCAAGTTCCTGAGATTCCGGCATCACCACGCGTGGAGGTCTGCCAAGCAGGAAACTCTGCCCTCACACGGGGCTCGGGGCTCACAGCTGGCCGGCGGGAGAGGGGATCTGCGCGCGTGTCTCTCTCTCCCAGGGCCGAAGACTGGTTTCGGCTTCAGCTGGACCTGTGGCATCTCGACCAAACTCAGCTCTCAAACCATTCCTAGTGCCCCGTACCCCATGCTCTCAGAGGGCCCACCCACTCCTGTCTGAAGGTCCCCAGGGAGCCCTGCGCACACTGGCCTGCCGGGGTTGGGCGGCACACTCACCATCGGTGTCTTGTACTTGTGGCTCACCACTTCTTTAATTTCAGGAACTAAAACCGGACGGGCAAGAGACAAAACAGAAAGTTCAAAACTAAGAGCGGTAGTGCCAGGCTCTCCCAGGCGGCAGCGCCCGGCACCAGGGTCCCCTTCCCCACCGTGGCATGTCCCAGCGGCTGTGGCGGCTCAGGCCATGCCAGCTTCTGTCCAGCTGCTGCTGGATGAGAGGCCGCTGCCCCAGACTCCTCAGCCAGACCTCTGAGGCCTGCTGTGGCTCCCTGTGCCATGGCTGTGACTCTACCCACTTCCTGGAGAGCCTCAGCAGGGGAGCGGGCTGGCCTCTCACCAGCCTGTTCACTGCCACTGTCCAGGGCCCTGCGGAGCTGCGGTGGGGCGTTCCCATGTTTTGGCTGAGAGTTGTCTCTAGCCTGTGCCTCTCGCCGTGCTGAGATGCCCGAGAACTCATCCCTGTGACCAGCCCGAGACTGTTCATGTTAAGCATGGTTCCCTGCACTCCCAGCCTCTACACAGAGGGTCCTTAGGCTGGATGAAGAAGCGGCATGATACTCAACCCACCAGACCTGTAAGTTTCCTTCCCTGAGTGGCAGGAGAGGCCCAGGCCTGCCTGTGTGAGGGAGAGCGTCAGAGGGCTCTGGAGCAGACACACCGAGCGGAAGACAGGCGAGTACAGCACCCGGGGAGGGAGGTGACAGGGAGCATCAGGCAAAATACACACATGTTCACAGCCCAGAATGCAAGACTAAGAGTCACCCCTGCCCCAGCCATGCAGGGGTTCTGCTTGGCCAGAGGAAGGAGTAAGGCCCCCCCCCCCCCGGGGCACAGCCATCCTGATGGCCCCTGGAGAGGGGAGCAGGGGGGCATGGCATCACCCTGGGGGCCAGAAAAGGTAGCAGGAGAGTTGGCCACACCTTCTTCCGACCCTGGGAGGTAGAACTCAGGGGGACCCAGGGTTAACCAGGGAATAAACTCATCATAGGTAGAGCAAGAAGCCCAGGTCCTTCTTCTGAGTTGAAAGATTCCCCCAAATATCTCTCTGGCAGAAGAGAGGAGGGAGCACACAGGGGAGAAAACTCAGAACGAGTGAGCCAGCACGCGGGTGGGGGGAGGCTGAGAGGAAGAGGGTGGGGAGAAAAGGGATGAGACAACTGGCAATGGGAGCGGCTGGTCTGGTTGAAGGGAGCCCATCCCACCCACGGCAGGGCCCAGGCAGGGGCCTGGGGGGAGGCAGCACGAGCCGAGGTCACTTTACCTGCTGGAGAACGAAGGTTTTCATAGCAGCGATGGGGGGCACAAAAGAATGAAGCACAAACACAGCAGGAACTCAAAGCCCCAGGGTGAGAACCCACTACACCACTTCTCAGAGCCTGGCTGCAGGGAGGCTGGCTCCCAGCCTCCAGCTACAACTGCCCTGCCTGCCTCTGAGGCCCACGAGGCTCCCTGCCCTCCAGAGTGAGTCTGCCGGTACCACCATGCGCCCTCCTCCAGCGCAGAGGCTCAGGGGACACCAGAGCGGCACCAGGTGGCTACACGGAGCACTGGGCTGTCAGGAGAATCGCAGCAGGCGACATGAACACAGTAGAGCTTGGAAACTGCCCGTCTGCTCTGCCCCAGAACTTTCTGATCACCAGCTGGCCAAGCAAGGGAAGGTGGCACCAGCTCGCTGAGCCTTTGTAGGGGCATCTCTGAACTCTAACCCTGTCTAAGGCCACTTGCTCTTCCGGGACCCACTCCCTAGCAGCTCTGGTCTCTCTTTTCTTTCTTCCTCCTTCCCTTTGCTCATCTCGGGTTCCCTTTTCTTCCCTATCGCTCCTAATCCTCCTGACCTCTCTGCAGAGGTGGTTCTTCTCTCTGCCTCTAGTCCCTCCTCTGGAGCTCCGAGGTTTGAGTTACTGCCATGTGAGTCCAGACCTAAGAGCAAAATAGTGTAATTACCAAATTCCTCCAGGACAAAGACGCCTCGAACTGTATTGCACTTTTTAATGTGATTCAGCTCTATGAAAACCTGCAAGAGAGGGAGGGAGGGCGGGGTAAGGCCCAAAGGCTCTCCCCCTGCCCCACAAAGCCCACTCTCCCAGCTCTAGCCCCACCCACACACGGAAGACCTAGTTCCCAAAGGGAGGACCAAAGAATCCACACACACACAACTCAAAAGCGCTAAGAAGCGAAGACAGCAGAAAGGGCATGTACCTTCCGCTCCTGGCCGGAGGAGAAAGCATGGGAGAAAAATGAAGGCGTTAGTTTTAACGGTCAAACCCAACCCGAAGGCCCCTCTGCTGTCCTGGGCTGCCCGCCCATACCCTCTGCCCAGGGCAGCGCTTGGAGGACACGGTGCCCCAGGGGTCTCCCCGCTCAGCCCATCAGCTCTCTACCCTTCCATGCATCCTCCTCCGGCGCAGAGGGCTGGCACGGGCGCAAAGCTCCCCTCAGATTGTCCTTGGGGTGGGAGGTGTTGGTATCTTCCTTGAAACAAAATCCAGCCTCTCCCCAGAAGTACACGGTGATATAGTAACAGCTACCTCTTAGGAGCAGCTACTAGGAGTTCCACAAATACTATTTGTTATCCTTACACCTGTGTGGCCCAGCATGCAGTAGTGCCCTCGTTTTCGAGCTGAGGGCAGAGGATCAGAAAGTTTGTCTGCCCGTGAGTACTGAAGCTGGGCTCTGAATCCAAGCACATCCTGACTCCAAAGGCCCACTTGTTACCCCACTCTGTCGGACTCTCCCAGAGGGTCCAATGCTTCAACTCCGAAGGACTGTTAGGTGGTGGAAGACGGACCCCAGGGCCATTATCTCGTTATCAGTCAGGGTCTGACTCCCCCTATAGGCAGGATCTCTCTTCTAGGGCGAAGCCTTAAACTACAGACCAGCTCGTGCATGCGGTGCTAATGGTTAGACATTAGGTTGGTCCAGAGGGGCTCTGCTGACGCTGGTACCCAGAAGAGGGCATCTGGCTGTTGTTTAACAAGATCTCTTCTTCAGAAGGTAAGGCATCGGGGGAAGCCTCTAAATGCAGTCAGAAGCCCGCTTCCCCAAGAAGTGCTGGCACCTTCATGTTCCAGAAAAGTACTTCAGTGAACCTCTCTTTGGGCTGGCCCTAAGGTCTCAAGTATACTATTCAATACATTAATGTTACTGATAGTAAATATACTGCTGACAGTACACTGCCTGAGCAGCTGTTTCCCATCACACCAAAGCTGCCCGGTTAGATTCCTAAAAGAAGGAGAACTAAAATGGCAGTGGAGGAAGAAAGTCTCAGAGTCCAGATGTTCACCTCCCCTGAGTATCTGCTGCCTGGCCAGGGGCTGTGGTGCTTCACACATTCGGACCTGGCTCAGAACCTCAAGGAGAGGAACCAGTACGTCAGGGAAGGGGTGGGGAAGGCACTTGTGTGAAGAGGCAGAACTGGGAACGGACCTGGGATGATGCGCTGGCCTCAGAAAGGAATTAGCTTAAGGAATGTCCACTGAGAGAAAAAGTATCACTGCGTTAAAAGACCAAGAGAAAAAAAAAGTCAGCTCCTATAGTGAATCACAATGAGAGAAAGATGTATTCTGATGTGCTCCCCAGTCAAGGAAAGGGAGCGGGGCCTGCGGAGCAGGGGGCAGAGTGGGGACACTCAGAGGCACGAAAAGAATAGGAAGAAGAATCAGCAGGAGAAATCGGCAAATAAACACACATCCTCCAGATAGGACAGACACAAGCTACTCACACACACACACACACACACACACACACACACACACACTTCACGCACACCAGCAACACGCGAGGAGATCAGCTGGCCTAGACTCTCAAAAGCAAAACCACCAAGCAAAAGCACACCCTGGGAATAAGGGAAGGCAGACACTGTGCGAAGAAGGGCCAAGTGAGACGCTCCCACTCACACTGTGCTGAGTCTAATGGACGGAGGCAGCCTAGCCACCAAGGCTCCCCCTCTTTCCCAGCCCCCCACATGGGCTCCCCCCTGCACCTTCAAGGTGGTCACCAACGTCACTGTGCCCTCACTCTGATTTCTCTCTCTGGTCCAGCTGCTCCAATCCTCCCACTGGCCCCAAAGGCCCTCAGGCTCACTGGGAAAGCACTGGGACCCGGACACTGAGCCTCACAGCAGATGGAAAAACAGGGCTAGGAAGCCTGTGCTGCCACTGGCACCTACCTGGTTGTGCATGAACTTGAGGTTGATCCCTTCTAGGGTGACCTGCAGCAGGCCACCCTCACCCGTCTTCATGTCCTGCACGGGGAACTCGCCACCTAGTTCAGGGCCTGCGGTGGGGGAGGAGGTTATCAGCTGACTGGGGAGATGGGGAGCCCCACGCCTGACTTCCTTGTCAGGCCTCGGACACGCAGGAGCATGGGTAAAGATAAACGGGAGGCACTTGCTCGGGGGATCATTCTCTTCTCACCGGGTTTGATGCTTTGCTGTCGGGCAGCAGCTCGCTCCATGCTATCCTTTACACAGTAGTACAGCTCCCGACACTGCAGCACACGGGGGAGAGAGCTGTCCTGCCGTCCGAGCCTTCCGGAGTCCCCCTGCTCTGCTCTCTAACAGCTGCCAAGGGCCTGGGCCGATGCCAGGGCGCCACAGACAGCTTCATGTGTCCCACACGACAGCCAGAGGCAAGAGTGGGGCTCTGACACGGATTGTGGAATTCTAACTTCCCTGAAAGAAACTCCAACCTCCGCCCTCAGTGCCCACCCCCAGCTCAAACAGAGCTCACGGGTACCTTCTTAGTATAGAATTTGTTGAGCTGAGTCTCAGAGCCATTTCTACGCCACAAGCACAACACCTTGGTCTTGGGACAGTAGGTCATGTTGATGAGCTTCTCGTACCACCAGCGCTCATACACCGTCCCGATGTTACTACGCAACACCACACAGTCATCACACACCTGCAGGAGTGCACAGAGCGGGGTCAGTGGCGCTTGTCTCTTAAAGTCTCCTTCAGCCCAGGCCACGCTACAGGGAAAGGGTGGGACGGCTGGTCCCGGGAGCATCCCCACGGTCAGGTTTTCTGCCTTCTGTTCACAGTCTTCCTTTGGTGGAGGCACAAACACTGAACTGCTGGGCATACTGTCCACTAGAAGGTTTACTGGAAGAAAAGGAATCACTGGCAGGAGCCTGTGAGCAAGGAGGGAGGCTCAACCAGAGTTTCAATTTTCACTTCAACCAGTGTCTGTTACCTCTTAGATGTTCTAGGCTTAAGAGGGTATCTCATGCCGCCATGTTCCAACCTTAGGAATCATCTCTGTTGACGAGTGCAAAGGCAGAGGATTATGGCAGACTTAACCAAGGAGAAAAAAATGGAACCAATGACTTTCTAATACTGCCTTGATCCTAGTTCTGCATAAATCTTTTATCTTAATTAATTAATTAATTAATTTATTTATTTATTGATGTTTACTTATTTTTGAGAGAGAGACAGAGACAGAACACAAATGGGGGAGGGCCAGAGAGAGAGGGAGACACAGAATCTGAAGCAGGCTCCAGGCTGTCAGCACAGAGCCTGACATGGCGTTCGAACCCACAAACTGTGAGATTATGATCTGAGCCAAAGTCAGACACTTAACCGACTGAGCCACCCAGGCACCCCTCTGCATAAATCTTTTAAGTAATTAACCATACAAGTGACACGTGGGCAATGCTTACTGCAAAAAATATTATACAATTCAGGAAGATATAAATGAAAGTGAATGTGAAGTCCTCCTTCACATTCTTTTCTTGTTCAACATTCTCCAAGATCTGACTGCATTAGGTTTCTGGCTGTCCCATTACTTAGCTGTGTCACCTTGAACAAGTTAGCCTGCATCTACATTTCTACGTTTCCTCATGTGAAGATTAAATAAGTTAACGTGCACAGACTTTTTAGAACAAAGCCAGGCACACAGGAAGTACTCTAGAGTTAGATGCTGTAACGATAATAATAATTACAATATAGAAAATGTAGCAATGATTATTATGACCCCATCAACGGTTCTCAAGTCTTTCTCCACATGAGACCATCTTCCTGAGTTCCTGAATCCCTCTCTTCTGGATGGCTCGAGGCAGCACCTCAATCTCATCATGTCCAAATCTGAAGTCCACATCTCTTCCTGGGTAGATCCTCCTTCTGCGTCCCCTAGTTGAGTAAATGGTGTCACCATTCACCCAGCTGCCCAAGCCAGACATGAAGGAGTGATGCAAGACTCCTTTTGCCTCTCACTACATCACTGAGTCCTATCCATTCTGAGTCACCCTGGAACTCTCCCCCTCCCCCGCTTCAGCCATTCATTCCTACTTCTTCTAAGTCTAAACTCAAAGGTCACTTCTAAGGGGTCACCCATGACTCCTAGACCCTCTGCTATGTTTTCCCAGACTGCCTACTCCCCTGAGCATCTTCTTTCATAACGCTCATCATACTTTATGACACTGTTTCATTAGCTGACTTCCCTGATGGCTTGTCAACCCTGGAAGGGCAAGAGGAACGATGTCTCCCTTATTCACTGCTGTAACCCCATACCCAGAGTACCTGGCATATAGTATGTGTTCCATAAACATTAAGTGAACAAAAAAGGAATACACAGGACTACCAGGTTTAACCTACTATGTTAAGAGTTACTGAGGCTCTAAAAGCCTTATGAAGAAAAAGATGACAGGGGCACCTGGGTGGCTCAGTCAGTTGAGTGTCCAACTCTTGATTTCGGCTCAGATCATGATCTCATAGTTCATGAGTTCAAGTCCTGCAACAGTCTCTGCTGATAGCATGGAGCCTGCTTGGGATTCTCTCTCCCCACCTCTATCTCTGCCTCTCCCCCGCATGCTCTTTCTCTTTCTCTGTCTCAAAATAAACTTTAAAAAAAAAATATTTAAAAAAGAAAAAAAGAAAAAGGTCATAAAATAGTTGAGTTAGAAATTAAAAATTTGAGTTCTGGTCCCAGTCTGACTCCAGGTGAAAAATGAAGACAATTACCCTGACTTCCCATAATCCTTTAAGAACACAATGTCAAGGAGACGGGCAGGACAGGTATTTATAAGAACATAGGATTTCTAGGCTTGAAAGATGATGATAATAAAGTATCATACTTGCCTATGCTGCTGGTGGAGGTGTAAACTGGTATAGTGTTTGGAATGGCAATTTGGCAGAATCTATAAAAATTTTATTTATTAAAAAATCTGTTTTTAATGATTATTTATTTTTGAGAGAAAGAGAGACAGAGACACAGAGTGCGAGTGGGGGAGGGGCAGAGAGAGAGGGAGACACAGAATCCAAAATAGGCTCCAGGTTCTGAGCTGTCAGCACAGAGACTGACACGGGGCTTGAACTCACAAACCATGAGATCATGACCTGAGCCAAAGTTGGACACTTAACCGACTGAGCCAGCCAGGTGCCCCTATAAAAAATTTAAATGTATATAAGCTTGATCCAGAAATTTTCACACTAAGAATCTAGTCTGTAGAAATTCTCATGTGAGTGTGCAAAGACATACAGTCAAGCATATTCAATGAAGCATTATTTTTTTTTAAGTGGGAATTGAGTAACTCGTGGTATACATCCATATAACGCTTGATAATTAAACATCCATTAAAAAAATGGAGACAAGGGCATATGGCCAGCTCAGTCAGTGAAGCATATAACTCTTAATCTCAGGGTTGTGAGTTCGAGCCCCACATTGGGTATAAAGCTTACTTAATGAAAAGAAAAGAAAAGAAAAGAAAAGAAAAGAAAAGAAAAGAAAAAAGAGAAGAGGAGAGAAGAGGGAAGGGGAGGGGAGGGAAAGGGAGGGGAGAGGAGGGAAGGAAAAAGAAAAAAAGAAAAAAGAGGGGCCCTTGGGTGGCTCAGTCAGTTAAGCATCCAACTCTTGATTTTGACCCAGGTCCTGATCTTATGGTTTGTGGGTTCAAGCCCCACATCAGACTGCACGTGCTGTCAGCTTGGAGTCTGCTTGGGATTCTCTCTCTCTCTCTCTCTCTCTCTCTCTCTCTCTCTTTCTGCTCCTTCCCCGCTTGTATGTGCATGCTCTTTCTCAAATAAACTTAAAAAAAAAGAGAGAGAAGAAAAAAGAAAAAAAAGGAAAAACAGATAGATCTATATAATATGTAGACATGGAAAGATGTCAGTCATAAATTAAGTGAAAAAAATCAAATTATGTAACAATATATGTAGTTTGATACCACTTTTGTAAACACTAAACCAAATTACATATAAGTAAATTGTATTTATAGAAATATGCATTTTTAAAAATCATCCCAAACTCTTTTACAGTGGTTACTTCTGAGACCTAGTACTGAAGGAAGTGAAGGGAAACTTTCACTTTTTATTTACTTCTACATGGTTTGAAACTTTCACAACATATACTGTTCTACTTCTGTAATTAAAAAAAAAAAAGGGTAATAGGATTTTTTAAGTCTTTGCAAATTGCTCTCCAAGTGATCATGCGGCCAGGAGGCTGTGCAGAGATGAGAAAGGCTAAATTAGTAAGCTAACCGTAGTGGGTGACAGAGTGAGTGAGGTACAGTCTTATTTGACACTTTAAAGGAGAGGGATCTGGGAGGTGACAGATCCATTCCATACTCCAGGGACTTTGTACGAGGCTCCCCTGTATGGTGGGGAGTGTTAGTCCTATATTTCAAGGGATCTTCTCTATTTATTTTTTCAAAGGAAGAGGGAAGGGCAGGAATCACCTGCTACCTGCATGTGGTACAGACGTCCTAAGTTAGCCCTCAACTCGAGCAGACACCTAGCCAAATTCTAAAGTTTCACGGTGGCATGACAATGACTCCCTTCTCAGCTACACCAACGCGAATGTTCCTGCTTCAGGGCAGAACTCCTGCCTCATGTCTGATAAACTATTTGCTCCAAAAGCTGTGGATGTGAAAACCCAACTCAACTAAACCAAAAGGAAGAAATACTTGTAAAAATTAGTTGATTTCACTACTTTATATGGGAGTTATACTTGGTCCCTACGATTATGTAGAAGAGATTCATTTTAAAATTAAAAATACAGAAATAAAGGTAACATAGGCAACTGCCTTTACAATCCTGGAGTAAGGAAGGTTTTTCTTTTTTCTTTCTTTCTTAATGTTTATTTTTCAGAGAGCGCAAGCAGGGGAGGGGCGGAGAGAGAGGGGGACACAGGATCTGAAACAGGTTCTGAGCCATCAGCACAGAGCCCGATGCGGGGCTCGAACTCACAAACCGTGAGATCATGACCTCAGCTGAAGTCCAATGTTTGACCGACTGAGCCACCCAGGTGTCCCTAGGAAGGTTTTTCTACCTCTGACTCAAAATCCAGAAACTATTAAAAATCAATAGTAAACTTAAAAATTACAGTTGATTAATTCAACCACATAAAACTAAAAAAATTCTGCATGGCAAAAAAAACAACATAAGCAAACTCAGAAGACTCATGAGGAACTTCACAGTGGATGGAGCAGGCTGCCCACATCTAAATCCACTAATCACCAGGAGGGAGATGACCATATGGCACAATAGGCAATATACAGCACCACCTACGAAGTATTCTTGCCAAAATACTGAATCTGAAACTCATCAAACCTCAAGATTGAACTACTGGTTTATAAAAAATACAAGTGGTGGAAAAACACGTTGACACCAAAGAGATGCAGTCAGATGCAATCAGCAAAAAAATCTAGAATGTGAGAATGTGAGATACTCCATATGGCACATTGCTTCAACAAAATAAATGGCAAAGTGGGAAGGGAACTATTATACGTTAGGAGATACTTCAGAGTCAGATCAACCAAGATCATTAATGCATTTTTTCCTTTGGTTCAGTGATGCCACTCTGAGAGTTCTTGGATAACTTGCACATGTGTGAAAGGAAGAAGGCATGGCATCACGCATAGTAGCACCATTAGCAATAGTACAAACGTGGAAGAAAAGCAAGGGCACATATATATTGACTGCTTAAATCAACTATGGTACAGTCACATCATGGAATACTACGCAGCTGTAAAAAGAATGAGAACCAGAGGGAATAGAGTCAATAACATTGTAATAACGTTACAATAATGGTGACAGATGGTGACTGCACTCATCATGGTGAGCCACGCATGATGTACAGAACTGTCGAGTCACTGTGTTGTATGCCTGAAACTAATATAACCTTGTATGTCAAATCTTCTTCAACTAAAAGAAAAAACCCATGAGAACCCTCTGTTTGTACCGACAGAGAGATCTTCAGGATATGTTCAATGAGAAAAGCAAGGTACAGATCAGTGGATATGATGCACTACCTTTCTGTAAGAAAGAAGAAAGATCAGAACTGATGCGCACATCCTATTGTGTGTGTGTGAAGTACCCCTGGAAGAAACAAAAGAAACCAATACAAGTGGTTACCTATAGGAGGGAGGGGCCAAGTGGATGGGAAATTGAGACGGAGGGCTAAGAAAGAGAACAAGGCTTCCCCATGCCTACCATTTTAGTTGTCTTGACTTAGGAACAATGTGACTACATCATCTATTCAATATATATTTAAAAGAAATGATGGGGAATCATATATTATATCATTTGCATAAGAGCCTGACTATTAAATGGATAAATGGGTCACGAAGATGAGTAAGTGGGAGAAATATTCTGGTATCAGTTCTAGAAGTTCCTTGTGACTCCTAAATGTTCCTTTGAGACATCTGAACTAGCATGAACTAGCATTTACCTCCATGAAGAAGATATCTCCATTTGTGTCTGTCCCCGCATGTACCACAAATGTCTGCTTCTTCATGTGTCGGCTGCCACTGGACCGGATACAGAGGTCACGTCCATTCTGAGAAAAGAGAGATCTGTTAGACACATCCATATGTCTCTCTCACAGAACAATCTGGGCCGAGAATTCCGCCCCCACTCCACCCTCCCCCTCCGCCCCTCCCACCCCTCCCACCCCAGCTTCAGCAATTAAATTCCTATCAGCTTACTTAGCACAGTGCCATCTGCTGGCTATAGGCCACTAGGGACATGTTCTCAAACTTTTTGGTCTTGGGACTCCTATACCTCTTAAAAATTGACAATCCCCAAGAGCTTAGGTTTATGTGAGTTAAATTTGTAGATATTTACCATACTAGAAATTAAAACTGAAAATATTATTAATTCATTTTAAAGTAGTTGATCATTCATTAATAACACATCCATTACATGGTAATATAAATAACTTTTTAAAATAACAACCATATGCCCGCCCCCCATCCAAAAATGAGAAGACTGGCACTGTTTTACATTTTTGCACATCTCTTTAATGTTTGGTTTTAAAAAATGGCTGGATTCTCATATCTGCTTTTTCATTCAATCCATTGTGACACATTGCTTTGGTTGAAGTATATAAAGAAAATCTGGTCTCGCAAATATGTATTTGGAAAAGGGAGGAGTATTTTAAGAGAGAGACAGCGAGAGCACAAGTGGAGGAGAGGGGCAGAGGGAGAGAGAATCTTAGGCTCTATGCGGAGCGTGGAGCCCAACATGGGGCTTGATCCCACAACCCCGGGATCACAAAGTCAACTGATAAATGGATAAAGAAGATGTGGTATATATACAGTGGAATATTATTTGGTGATGAAAAAGAATGACATCTTGCCATTTGCAATAATGTGGCTGGAACTGGAGGGTATTATGCTAAGCAAAATAAGTCAGTTAGAGAATGACAGATACCATGTGATTTCACTCATATGTGGAATTTGAGAAACTCAACAGATGAACATAGGGAAAGGGAAGGAAAAACGAAATAAAAACAGGGAGGGATGTAAACCATAAGAGACTCTTAAATACAGAGAACAAACTGAGGCTTGCTTGAAGGGCGTGAGGGTGGGTAAATGGGTGACGGGCATTAAAGAAGGCACTTTTCAGGATGAGCACTGGGTGTCATATGTAAGAGATGAATCACTGGGTTCTACTCCTGAAGCCAAGACTACACTGTATATTAACTAGCTTGAAAATAAATTAATAAAAAAAGAAAAAAAGAGTTGGATGCTCAACCAACTGAGCCACCCAGGCGCCCCTGAACATTTTCTACTTTGTTATATTAAATCCATTTGTCTGCCTTACATTTTGAGTGTATCTTTACTCATACTTGAAGTTGTAACACAGATTCCACACAGTGGTCTTTTGGAAAATACTGGTTTAAGTTATGCAGCTCTTCCAAATATTGACACATTTCATTACAGAATATAAAAAAGATCACGTTCATTAATATCAATCCCATTGCAGCATCTGGATGGCTCAGTTGTTTGAGCGTCCAACCCTTGATCTTGGCTTAAGATTCTCTCTCCCTTCTGCCCCTCTCCCCCTCTTGCAATCTCTCTCTAAAAAAAAAAAAAATTGGGGGCGTCTGGGTAGCTCAGTTGGTTAAGTTTCCGACTTTGGCTCAAGTCATGATCTCGTGGTTCAAGGGTTTAAGCCCCACATCAGGCTCTGTGCTGACAGCTCAGAGCTTGGAGCCTGCTTCAGATTCTGTGTCTCCCTCTTTCTCTGCCCCTCCCCTGCTCATGTGCTCTCTCTTTCTCTCTCTCTCAAAAATAAATACATATTAAAAAAAAAGAGTGTTTAAAAAAATTTTATTTAAAAAAATGTCAATCTCATTAGAAAAGTCTTTAAATATCAGGAAAACTCAAGCCTAAAAGCCTGCCAAATAAATACCCAACTCTGAATAACCAGTTAGTCATTCTTTCAAGTAAAAATGATGTCCCATGACCAAAGTTGACAGTTCACCTTGCAACTCAAACTGTCACAAATTGCTTTTCCTTGAAACAATCATCGTTTTGGTTTGCAACACAAACACTTTCTCTATATTTCTCATTTTGTCACATAAAATATTCAAAAGGTGTATAATCAATGATCAGATTTAATAAAATTAATGAATTTTAACTCTTTCATCAAGAACACTCTTAAGTGAAACTATTATTCATTTTTCTTTCTTTTTTTAAACTGAGAGGGCCCTCCGTGGCTACCATCACACTGCCTCACGGTGTGAAGGTATCCAGGAGTTGTAACTATCACTGCTTTTGTACCATCAGTACAAATGTCAACCTGGTAAAAAAGGCAAAGAACATTTTAGTATTATTATGAAAGTAGTTTTTCAGCTTGTGGATCCTCAGGACTCCACAGACCACACGTTGAAATGGCTGCACTAGGATGGTTTTAGGACAGAGAATCCTATCACAGATGAACAGAAAGACTAAAGCCTCATCTAGACTCAAAACCCTATTTTCAAAACTCTGTTTTCTGAAAATATACAAGCCAAGAAATGACCTATAGGGAAGCCCGTGCACTCGGCGACAAGGCCCAAGCCTGGGAGGCGACAAGTGCAGTGGGAAGGGAGCCTAGGGAACAGCCTGGCTATGCTTACCAGGTTAGCCAGCTGATCAAGCACTTCATTGATTTGCTGGCTGTACACAAGCCCAATATGCGACTTTCCCATCAGGCGCCTCACCTTCTTCCGGATGTCATTCTTATTTACCTAGAAAGTCAAAACAGGATCTTAACGAGGGATCTGCTCTTGCAAATGAGGTAGAGGGAACATACAAGAAAGTTTCCGACCATTTGAGACAATTCAGAGTCCACATCACTGAACAGGAGAGAAAATATTCAACTGTCTATTCTGCCAACAGGCTGGGAAGGAAAACCTTGGTTCTGTGTCTAGATGACTTCTGCAGAAAAGTAGCTTTTAGAGCAGGTCTGGTTCAAGTGGACAGGCGTTCAAGAAGACACCTCCTCCCTATCCCCAACCAATACATAATGTTCACCCCTAAAGGGGCCCTAAAACCCCCTGGGGCTCCTCAGAGTATAGTTCAGAAATGATGCCTTAGAGTAGTGACATTCTGGCTTGGTTGTAGCAGAGACACCTTCCCAGGGTTCGGGATCATCACTCTTTCTCAAGCAGAGTTAACTGGTACCCCTGGAGTTCAATAGAATGGAGTGAACTTACAGCAGAAAATGAAACAAACTAAGTCAGTCTATAGGGTGTTCTCGTTCTCTGCATCTGATCAACCCATCCCTTCATCTTCAGGAGGGGAGAACAGGAGGAAGAGAAACCCAGGGGCTCACTCTCAAAACAACTCTCTTCTACCCACCAACCCCAAACTCATGTTTCCCTTTCAAAACAAGACCCCTCTATTTGGTAACATTCTTCTTCCACAGGTATAACAACTAAGTACAACCAAGTCAAACTAGAACATACCATTAATTTTTTAATGAGTAGCTCTTTTTACATCTATGGAAAATTCTATATGATAAAGGGCTAGTGCTAAAAAGTGAATTCTGACTATCCTTTCTAAGGTTTTAGAAACTAATACTTAAAATTTTTTTTTAATTCATTGTATTCTGTGGGGCGCTCTACTGGGATCCTAGAACTACTAGCAAAGGAAGCCCATTTAAATTTCTAAATAAATAAATGGTATAGAATCACCAATCATCTTTACCACATTCCTTAGCACAATAGCCTGGCAGCTTCAGACAAATGGATCATGTGTGAGCTAGATCTCAAACACTCAATCAGGAAGAGCTCTAGTAAGATGCTCAGAGAACTTCCCAAATGTCCCAGAACTTAGGTCATAGGAAAAAGCCTTCCCCTTCTAACATCAGCAGTAGCTGGACACAAGCAAAATCGACGTTACCTTCATCAGCAGCATGTAGGAGATGAGGTTGTGCAAAAGTGTGGCCAGCAAACGATCTTCATCATCCTCCAGACGCTTCCGGTCATGTTCTCCCAGGGACAGGTACCTAAGCAGGAGACAGGGACAAGTCAGCCCTCAGATGGGAGACCACAGAACTCGGAAAAGGCTGAATTTGCATTTCCCAAGCATTTGCTAAGTCTCATACCTGTCGATCATTTCCTGGGGACCCTGATCCATACCCATTCCTTCTCTCTCCAACATCACAGCATCTAAGAATGCATCTTCCCAGAACTGCATTTGGTCCCACAAAGTAGAACGCTCTTTGCCTGTGTAGAATAGAATTTTTCTAGAGGCTTATTTAACATATAAAGAATATAGCTGCCAAACCAAAATGAAGAGTAAACTCCAGATAGAAGGGACAAATTCTAGGACAAAGGAAACATGAGCCTCTCCACCCCAGAACTAACATCCTGCCACCAGCCCCAGCTCCTCCAAGTGAGGCCCAGCCCCTCCCGAAGAGGAAGGATGCACACAGCACACAAAGAAAGGTGGTTACTTATAGAAAAGGTCTCCATAGCCGCATCCTCTAACTGGTCCCACATCGATCCTTTGTCCCTTCCTGCCAATTTGTGAGCGGGAAGGACCATGGTAGCAAGAAAGGAAAGACAGACAGACAGAAAGACAGAGGCTGTTGATTAATACCAAAATCCAGTCTCTTATAGTGCTCACCTACTGCTATTTGCAGACCTGGTAAGTCACCTGCTTCAGATATAAAAACGCCCTCTAACATCAGCACTGAGATCGGCTTAAAGCTAAGCAGCTAGTTCTTTGGTGCTACCCTCTTCCCCAGCTGAGTCCAGCTTTCTTCCAGGGCAAGAGGCCTCCCCAGTCTGTTTCTCACCTAAGAGTCCCTCGTAGAGATAGACTCGCTGGCTTACATCTTCAGAAGAGCGAACTGGGCTGCCCACCAGCTTCTCCTTTACACTTGGCTTCAAGCTGTGGGCTTTCCCCTACAAAGAAGAGGTACCAGTCAGCTGCCTGAGGTACCGATGGATAGGGTTTGCCACCAGCTCACTAAGAGGCTCACACACCTGTTATCTTCCATTAGCAACATATATTCTAGGAGTCCTGCTTTTGCTACTCTGCTTGCCCCAAGGATTTGACCAGAAGTCAGTCTGATAATGCTGCTGTTACTGCCTCTTAAAACATGCAATCACATTTTCATTTTGCTTATCTTTACCCTTTAGTCTCTATAAAAGACCATTTACTCTAAAAAAAAAAAAAAAAAAGCAAATTCTCTGTAGCAGCATGATGCAGTAGAAAGAACACTGGTTTTGAAGTCGGACTGACCAAGGTTCAGATCGCTGTCTCTCACTAGCTGTGTCACCTTAAGCATAAAACTTAGCTTCTCTGAGTCTCATTTTCCTCACCTATAAAAGGAAGGTATGTATCATCTACCTCACAGGACTATTACAGGAATTAAATTAGAAAAAATATATGAAGCACTTAATCAGGCCTGGCACATGGTGTTGATAAATGTTTATTTTCTCTTTCCTACTGTCTCTTAGAAATATCTGCCCCTTAGAAATATCACTAACTTTATGTGCCACTTCCACAATAGTCGGCTTTCTAATCATTCAAAAAAGATTTTTAACTGGGTCAGAGGCAGGTTTCATGCCCATTTCACAACTCCTGCAACAGCATAAGCAGAGAAGCAACCAATCAAAGATTATTAGGCAATACCTAATTAGTGTGTCTAAATGCCAGTCTCCAGATTCATAGCCCAATTCTTTGTTCAATGGACCATACTGACTTAATCCAATTTATTTCTTACTGTTTAGCCTTTTTTTGAGCCAAGAAATTTAATTGCTCTCAGCAACTCAGCTGTACAAAAACAGCCCTTGCCCACCAGCACAGAACAAGTAAGAATTTGTCCCAGGAAGGTGCCAGGAAAGGCAGCACACAGCTGAAAGGCTTTTTGCAAGACTGCTATCCCATATTATCTATCTTAACTTCCAGAATGGAGACACACGGGAAGGATTTAAAATACTCTCATTAAAATGGTCTATTTAGACTCAAGGAAAGTTAAGGTCCATTAACTTGAATGGCTCTGCTGACTTTCCATCCCATTTGCCACCTTCACTCAGGGATGTCACCTGCTCTATCAGAAACACACACAACAGAAAGCCCTGAGGGTGGGAATGATCACCAGTGTTAAATATTTGATTGCATTTAAATTCCATCTTCCATGCTCCCCACAAAGATAAGGACCTATAAGCTCCTGTAGAGACTATCCATTCTCGACTCTAATAAAGTGACAAGCGTATCAGAGTGCTTAGTGCTGTTTAAAGAGGCACGTATACACCAAAAAGTAGGGTGTCTAAAGGCAAGAACTAAACAGAATTAATTTAATTCCAACTGATTGCTGGCTTTTTATATGATGTAGGGCAAGTTCTTTTTCCCTAAGGCTTTGTTCCCATCAGAAGAGATTAGTCACAGAAACAGTGAATTGCAAACTTGTTTGAGAGTGAGAATCATGCCTTATCTCTCTTTCTTTAGTACAGAATATAGCACTTAGATCACTTAATAGATACTTATTAATGAATGAAAACATCAAATAACTGTTAAAAATATACTAAAATAGGGGCGACAGGGTGGCTCAGTTGGTTAGTGTCGGATTCTTGGTTTCGGCGCAGGTCGTGATTTCACGGTTCATGAGTTCAAGCCCCGCACTGGGCTCTGTGTTGACAGTGAAGAGCCTGCTTGGGATTCTGTCTCCCTCTCTGCCCCTCCCCTGCTCGTGTGCACATTCTCTTTCTCTCTCTCAAAAATAAATAAACATTAAAAAAAAAAAAAACATACTAAAATAAAATAAAAATGAAATAAAATGCTATTTTAAAGCGCTGTATAAATAGAGCAGTGACCAGCATAAAACCAAACTATTCCATAGCAACAGGCTGACTGGTACACACTATAACTGCCCTGACATTGCCACAAAGTACCCATCACCTTGTCTATTGTAAATGTGGGGATTACTGCTACTTAGGATTTGAGGCCCTTATCTGAGTGGGAGGGGAGCCCAACTCCTCAGTGATTCTTGAGAGGATCCTAAAAGCCCCAGATCATGGAGTCAAATAATTCTGAAAAAAGATTTGAGAAACATTTTCTTTGAAGCCAGATATATCAGGATTATTCATTCCTGACTGATTCCTGATATTCTCCTTTCCTTCTAACTGCCCCCTAACTTTTCATTCTTTTCTAATCCACTGCCCTCCCGTGAAAGAGCTGATCTCCTTTTGTTAGTAAACAAAACTCACAAAGATGGTGCTGGTAGCGGAGTTGGTCTCAATTTCACTATCAGACAAAGTGCCCCGAGAGCTGGCCAAGTGCGCGCTGCCCTCACCACCTGCTCCATCACCTGCGTTGCTGCTCAGGTCACTGTCTGCTCCAAGGGTCTCTCCAGAACTATTACTCACCTGGAAAGGAAAAAGGGGTAGTAAGGGATATTCCCCAGGGAAAGGTTCCCAGAAATGCCCAGCTGTTAGAGCTCTCCACTGCCATAGAGAAAGCACTGAACTTCAAAGGTGGGTCAGATAGCCTCTGGAAGTACCTTCTTTACAGGATGAGGTGCCCTGGGTGCAATCTCAGGGTCTGATCCCATGCATACAAACCTAGGACAGGTGAACATCTCCACCATGAGAACCAAGCTGACATGAGACTAAGAGCCTCCATGGGAGAAAGCAGCCCCCTTTTCCAGAGGGAAGCTCACACCCCACCCACCAAGATGCCAGTGTGGTGTTCCCCTACCACGGTGCTAACTTCAGAGTCCTGACTTGAGCTTCGGATCATAACAGCTGGACTCACACCAATGACAGAGTCTGGATCAGTCCTCTGAAACGACACGGGGACTCAGACACATTAGAAGGGGTGTCCCATATAATCCTGGTTTCTCTAAGAAATACTGTATCTTCTTCCTTCTCCCCATCCCCAGCCTACTATTACCATCCCTAAACAGGACATGAGAAATTTATTTTTTTCCTGAATATAAAATATACATAATAGAAAATAATAAAAACTATGTAATAAAAAATAGTAAACACTAAAGAAATACATACTCACTATAGAAAATACAAGAAAGAATAGGTAAACAAAAGCCATAAACCTACCACTGATATTAATCACTGTTAAGGTTTCAGTACATTTCCTTTTAGTCTTTTCTACATACATTTTAAAAATAAAATGGGAATCATACTACATGTAGCTGTGTAAAGCATTTTCCCATGTCACTACATTTTTAAAAACAGTCTTCAATGATGTTAATATCATAGTACATGATGTATTATACTTATTTCATCAGTCCACTATCACTGGGCAAGCATGTTGCTTTGAGGTTGTCTTTTTTTTTTTTTTTTTTTTTTTTTTTAACTTAAAGAAGTATTCTGAGAGAGCAAATTTAATTCTCGCAATTCTTAACAAGGTCGTCACAAACCTGGGAACCAGATGTCAGGCTCACACCACTGTCCGCGCTGATCTGGGACTTTTTCTCTTCTGTCTCACCAAGGTCAAAGACGGGTTTGATTACTTCAGGCCCTGGGTAGGGGAAGACCTCTGTCACCCAGTGCACACACACAAGGGGCAGGCTGGTGAAGGGAAAGGGACAGCAGCACAGCCTGGTCCCAGACCTGTTCAGCGTGTCCCAGTCACCTTTCCAGGGACTGCCCCCACCTCGGGCCCCATTGGAAGAAGTCCCCAGATGCCTTAAGAACCAAGTAGGACAAATTAAACCTGGTCTCAAGGGGTTCTGCAGCCATCTTCACAACCTGAGAAAATTCTGAGCAAATCATTCTAAAACAGAAAGCTCCACAAACAAATGTCTAAACCACATTCCACTACACTCAGAGTCAGAGCTTCACTGGTGTGTACAACCGGTTATGGGTCCCCAGGTCACTCGGTGCTTCCCCAGCAAATGTATCTAAAAGGGGCTAGAAAAGGATAGGCCCAATGCGATACAGAAACACCAGCTGTTTCTGTGGACACAGCCTACCCCAACCCTACTTCTACATTTGAGATAAAAAAAACAAACACACTGTCATTTTTCCCCACCCACCCACAGTAGTATGGCAGAAGGACAGAATGACAGAAAGCAAGAAAGCGTGCCTAGGCAAGCCACCAGAGAGAGCTGGGAAGCTACAGACTCAACACGGAGGGACAGCAACCATCTCTGCCAACTGTGCCCACAGGCCTTCTAATGGGTGAGGGAGATCTCAGCCAATGAGGGGCACTGAAATAGGCGACCATTCTCCCCACCAACTCTGAAGCAATAGAGAACCAAGGTCTAAGGGACTTTACTCGATAGACGCCCTGATTACAGCCTGATTGCTAGGAGGAGCGGGGAAAGAAGCAGCCTACAAGTCACGTACCTGTGAATCACATACCACCTACCTGCTTTCATTCCAAATACCCCCCAAGAGCAAATTTGGGGTGGGGCTGACAAAGAGAGCCTGCCCCAACTGGGCCTGGGGAGTTGGCAGGTATGGGAGATTTGGGAACAGGAAGGGGCATTTGTTCCTTACTCTGTTTTTCCAAAGCTTTTTGCTTTTTCACTTCCTGGTGCTTGTTCCACAATTCTACCCCAGATGCAATGTAAGCAGGAGAGAAAGACAGACAGAGTCAGAGGCTGGTCAGACAGACAGAATGGAAACCCACCCAACCCAAGCTGATTCAGTCTCAGGCACAGGATTACATATTAAGAGATAAAAAGAGATCTTCATTTTGGGAGGTTAAAAAATCAAGAGATCTAATGCCTTTCCCCCACTCATGAACTAAAGACTCTAAATTCCTAACCCAAACCTTAACGTGGTAGTAAAAACCTTGCAGAACGTGAGAGATGGAACTGCCTTGGACCAAGCTCTTTCCTTTTGGCCTGAGAAAACTGATCCTAATGAGGCCGGAGCACTTGCTCCAGATCATGTAACTTAGGATCACCTGGGACCATGCTTTCTCTGCCAAATGAGCTGGGAAACAATTTTTAAAGATTCTAGACAGATGATCACCGCAAGCAGCCAAAGGGGTTCAGAAGTGTGAGCACAAACCTGGCTGATTCACACGACTGGATAGAGGCCACTCATGCGGGTGGTTAGCATCCTTCCTTGTTGCTACCAAAAAATCCAATTCACCCTCAGTATTAGCATCTGCCCTGCCAAGTGACCCGTTCTCAGCTAGTCATCTGGAAAAATGCTTTCAGTAAAGGTGACAGAGAACACTAAATGGTCAAGAATAGGATCTTCATTAGGGTAAAGAAGAGAGAATACTGATCACAGCATTCTTTTCCTGGAAGAACTTGAGTGCCTACTTAGTCCAATCTCTTCATTTCCCAGATGAGGAGACAGAGACCCTGAAAAGAGGAAGTGCTTTGCCCAAAGTTTCATTCCTAGCTGGGGGGCAGATACAGGACTAAAACTCCGGACCTCCAGACTTGCAGGCTGGTGCTTTTCCTAGAGCATCGCATCATGTGGGAGAAAGACTGGGTTGGCTGCCTCTAGGACACTATTCTGCGGGCTAGAGAAGTGCAGTTCCCCAACAAAGGAAACTGGTTCCTCCTCCCCACTTTTGGGAGCATAAGACAACTGCTAATGGTGTGGCAAAGAAGCATCAGCTAGAAGCAAACTGCCCAGGGAGACAGAACCAGAAAAAGAAAGACACAGCCTAGATGGCTCTAGGTCAAGTGAGTCAAATGGAGGTGACACCCAGAGAGCTCACTAAGGCATTGCCTCAGTGGGAACAGAGAGACACCAAACGTAAACAAGCTCTTGGTCGAGTCCAGTGAGAAAAGGTTTGAAGAAAAGCCGATTCAGAAATCTATACCTTGAGGTCCAGCGCCCAGGGAAATGGGGTTGTTGGACACACCCCAGGAAAGCAAATTTGAGGGTAGTGTAATGGTTGGATGGGAGAAAACTGGCCAGACAATTATAATTTTATAGGCCAAAGACGCATCTATAAACTTTCTTATAGCTTCCTGGACCTCACATCTGAAGAAATCCAGATGTAAATAAAAAGTGGGACAAGGAATATAGCTCAGACTCCCTGCACTAAGCCTCACTGGCCCCTCGAAGCAAAACTTCCATTCTTCCTCTAAGATGTAGGTGTGGGTGCCTGTAAAGGAAGCATAAGCGATAAAGAAGTACAAAGAAATTCCATTAGAAATGGATGCAGATCTATCTCCCTCTCTAGAAAGCAAAGCATGGGGAAAAGAAAGGCAGGATTCTGAATGAATTGAAAGGAGGGAGAGGTATTTTAGAAGCCCGAACCCTCCACCACACCAAACACGGTGATACATACCAATAGACGCTACAAAATTCTCTTCCTTTAAACTTCTGGTGTCTAGCTCTTTAGGACCCTTTCCTGCAGCACTTGGTGCCCGAGGTCCTAGCTGGGGAACTCTCAGCTGTGCCATAGCCTTTGGGTCCCCCCGCCCAGCCAGGCCAGGATCCTTGCCAACTGGTGTATTTACGCTCTCTGTTGGACTTCTCTTCCGCTTGTCTGGTTCTAGGAAAAGAGGGAATACAGGAAGAGGTCAAGAGAGACAATGAGTGGGAATCAAGCTGCGGGAACGAGGTGGGAGAAGCAAGGAGGATGCAGAATGGAAAAAGTGCAAGGAAAGAAAAACAGACATCTTATTTTTCATGACAGAAAAACACCCGGTACGTATAAACACGCATTAAAAAAGGAAACCCCGAAGCCTGAGGGGAAACAGCCTGGCACCGGGAAACCTGTGAAGGAACAAGCCTTCTTTGGAGATGAGTGGAAGAGTTGTGGACAGCGCCCGCCCAGCTGGTGCGATCCCTACCTTTACTGTAGTAGTGGGTCTGGGCAATCTCCAGAAGCCCAAAGGTGCTGGCCATGCCTCCCAGGCCCGCGTGGGCATAGGACTGCTCCAGGCTGAGCACCGTGCACTTGAGCAGGTCTAGCATCCCCTTGTACACCTTTCGACTGACCTCCTGCAACAATAACCCAGGGGCTGGAGTGGGCAAAATTGCCTTCGGGGTCCAGGTCCCTCCGGCAGTTGATTCCAGCTCCTCACCCCAGACACTGACCACATCAGGGATGACGTCTTGCCGGGCGTCGTCCTCCGACTGCACTGTGCGGTTCAGCTTGCTCAGGACAAAGACGCGCAGCTGCTCACTCTCCAGCAGCCGGCGCACCTTTTTCATGTTGAGCCAGCCAACGCCCTGGCCGTCCAGCACACTGTGCACCACCTCCTTCAGGAACTGCTGGTTCTCACTACGGGGTCCACACACAGCTTCTGTGGTCATCGGCTTCTTTGCAGAGCACCCCGCCTCTTTCACCAGACTAGATGTTTGCCTCCAGGGGCAAAACGCAAAGCCAAGTCTCCAGGGGTGCAAGTCCCCTGCACCCCCCACCGCTCCGGATCGCCTGGTGTGCCCACATACCCACCACTGCTGTTTCATTCTTCTCACCAGGGTGAGCTACTACTGTTGCATGGGAAGTCAGAATGCGCAGGGCTCCCGAGAACTGATTTCATCCACCCAACTGACAGGTTCTCTCCCACTCCTGAGCCTCCCTACAGTGTGGTACAGGAATCGCTACCTCTATCAGAGATCTTTTGTAATAGCTCAGCCATGGATTACCTAGAATTGCTGGATCGACCCTGAGGTGATGGAGGCTCTCTTTTCACTGTTGGGCTGTGTTTAATAACAGATGACTTCTGGTCCACTAAGGCCCTCCTGTTTCCTATAGCCAGGAAGGTAGGAATGAGAGACATCACTACTGTAGTCCAGCAGCCTTGTCAGCACAGCCCTGGGAAGCCACGTTCCACACCCGTTCCCCAGAAGGGCCGGGTGAGGGTGACCCCAGGGCATCACACATAGGTAGAAACCAGCCATGGCAATGTGGAGGAAGTGGGGACGGAGACTCAGGCCACTCCACATGCACCAGCAGCATGCCCCACGGGCAAGCACGGGCGTCACGGGGGACAGGGCAAGGCAGGTCACCCATGTGGTACCGCTTGCTCCATGAGGAGGATGGCCCTCAGGCAGGCACAGAAGATGCTAGGAAAAAAAGATCATGCACAGCTCACGGGCAAGACCCACCTTCACCACTCCCGGGGCCGGCTTCAGTAACAATCTCCATTAGAGTATTTAGCCCAAATACTGGGACACAAAATACACAATTAGTAGGTGCACCATGATACCACAACCCCTATATCCCTCGATGGAGCTGTAAGTCAGATAGTCTGAGGATTCTCCCAAAGCTTAGTGCACATAACCTTAGTTCTCAGGCACCTCAGAGCTGGAAGCCAAGAGATCAGGAATCAACCAAGGCTCTAGGAAAGACCATTCTTAAGACTATGGCCTCTCAGAGCCAGGGGCAGGGTACATGACACAAGGGACCTTCGGGTACTAAACAGGCACATGCATGAAAGAAGGACCGCTGGTTTTCATGAAACATCTAGCACAGGGTCCACAGGGCTTGCTGGTATGCAGAGAGAGGAGACCCATCTTGCAGATGCTGTCATGGGACGTGGGGTTGGGGTGTGAGGATGGGAGGTGGATGGGAGTGGGAAGTGCACAAATGAAGCATCAGCATGCAATGAAAGCGCTTCAATTGCTCCCCTCCCCAACTGTATCAAATGAAAGCTGGTGACGCTAACACTTTTCTACCCCTAACCTACAGAGTCAGGTGCAGATTGACGCCACAGTGCTAGTTAATCCCCTACGCCACTAGCTATTCTGTCCCTCTGCCCATCTATCCTATGTTCCCAGCCCCATCAAAGAACACTCCTTAGATTCCTGGGATTTTTAATCACTGGGAAGAGAAGTCAGGTGAAAAATATAGGGAGCTGCTTCTCACTATGCTTTCTAGTGTAATTAAATAGTTCAGCACAGTATCTAGAGAAAACAAACAAAAGTCAGAGTAAATGCAGAAGAGCTCTTCAAACTCTCAGCGATCACAAATGAAAATCAAATAAGGTCTTAAATGCCCGGAGAAGCCAACCGATACTACCTGGCCCACCCACAGGCCCTACGTTGACAGGAAGCCAAAGAGGCTTCCTGACGCTGTAACACTGCCAGGCTCTCTATGAGCATCCCTCAGTGGGCCAGCTAATCGGGATGAAGCTTGTCCTACATTCATGCAGCAGGAACCTGGCAGATCACTGGCAGCAGCTGACGATCCCTGTGTTAATTATGTACACCTGACAAAGCTCCCCCTAAGAAGCAGCGGTGATCTCAGTTGCTGTTATCCTAAATGATACGACAGGGCCGTCTCTTCAGCTACAAAGACACTTTCCATCTGAAAACGAGTAGAGCCCATAATGTGCAATGAAAGCCATGAGAAGCGGTATGAGGGGCAACAGCCAGATCAAATGATTCATCATACGCAGGGCTCCTGACAAGCACCCATAGGCCTGAAATATCTTCTGGAGAATCCCGGTATGGCAGAAGGAGGGCTGTAGTTACCTTTCAGACTGGGGAAGGGTGTGGTCTTCTCTCGGGCACCTTTGGTGGGCAGCGTGAGGTTTGAAAGGCTGAAGCTTGTACTGTGGTTCCGATATAGGCTGCCTATCAAGGGGAGGGTGTGAGAGCGAGGAGTTAGGAGCATAAGTGTATCATCATCTCCATCTTCCTCCCTTTCAAACATAATCCCAGTACCTCTGATCTACCTTAGAGAGGACCAAGTCTAATTCAGGGCAAACATGGGGGCCACTGTCAGGATAGCTCAAAACCCAGTAAGAACTTTCTCTGACTACCTCCCATGGGGACGGACAAGTGTCCCATCAACTGCTAACTCAGCATGAAAGCCAGACAGTTAATGCACTTTTGGTCAAAAGTTGGTGCTGTCCCTGTCTGGCTTCTGAGAAAAACTCACAATCATAATTATACCCAATGTTGGCTTTCTCTGGCCCCTGGGCTGTCCTCAACCTTTAACTGATACCACCCCTCATTTCTGGAAATATTCTCTAGGCACAAAAGTCACCTCATATAGATTTCAAAGCATGTTCATGAAAAAGTCCTTCACCAGGCAAAAAAGGTATTAGATATGTACCCAAATCAAATATGACCAGAATATTTCCACAAGATATATGTACAAGTGTATGATTTTTAATATAATGACTATCTTTCAGTTGACCAGCTGTCTTACCCGAAACAGACTGAAATCTCTGGGTATAAAGATAGTGACTACTCTGTCTCTGTCCTTTATTGACTTCTCTTGGAAATACCTTATTCACTATCACCGCAACAACCTGAACTGGGGCTTGATAATGCCAACCCAGTTCTACCTCTGAAGTTCTAAGCAGCATCCACCATAGTCAGGCCCCACTGCATAGAAAACGGGACAGAGGCATGAGAGCAGAAGGCACTTACTGGCAAAAGACATGATGCCCCCGAAGCCCTCGGTGCTGTTGTTGGAGACGGTGGAGGTGGGAGAGCTCGCTCGAGAGTCTGATTCTGCGTCTGAGTCGCTTGCCAGTTTCAAGCTGTTGGGCCGCAGCAGCTTTTGAGCCCTTGAATGCACAGTGGCACCTATGAGCCCCAGGCAGGGGTACCTACTCTTGGAAGTGTGGGCCCTATGCTACACTGTAGTCACTGCTCCCTTCCCACAATTTCTATATGCCTAAATCAAGGCACCACCATGGGATGGCGGGTCACAAGAACATTCAGACTTCTCTTTCTGATTAACCCTCACCCGGGGTCCTCTGTGGTGAGGTCCTTCAGTCACCCACCTAGAAGGAATCCCCAGGCTCTCACCGATTGCCATTGACATGTTGGCTGAATCGGGGAGTGTAACTTTCCCCCTGCTCATCATCATCTTCCTCAGGGGGAAAGCCATATTGGGGCTCGAAGTATGGATTGTCATAGGTTCGCCGGCGCACTGACCCCTCTCCAATTTCTGTCTGACGCCTGTCCGCGGTCGATTTGCCAATGCTGGGAGGCGTGGTAGGGAGGGGCTTGGAAACGCCTACTGCTGCCTTATCATCGTCCACCTCCGTTGAGTCAGCAGGTTCCTAAAGGCCATATTAAATAAAAACTGGTCACCTGGTGCCCAGTGATACCTACCTACCTCAGTTTGGCAAGGCCAAGCCAGGTCTATTAGATTCCCATCTCCTATCCTAAGGGAATGTGTGAGAAAAGATCTCTATGACACTCCTGCTCTCTGTCCCCACAAACCATGCAAAGGGGACCTTAGCTAAGCCCTGAACAAAGCCCGACGAGTTCCTTCTGGAGTCAAAACTACGTCTCTTAGGCTCTAAGCTATGGGATGTATAGAGAGGAAGACAGGAAGACTATGAAGAGGCAAATTAACAGCTTCAGCCTCGCCTTCCTAATGGAGGTATGACCCACATAAGTAACAGTTCTCACTTATCCGCCCTTCCAAGTCCTCACGTACAGAATTAGCTCCATGGACGACGGTGCTGGGGCTACTGCTGGCGGTGGTGCTGGAGCTGGAGCGCAGCGGGGGGTTTTCCTGAGGGTTCTCACTGTCTGGGCCAGGTTCCTCTGATTCCTTCTGGTTCTGCAGCTCAGCAATCTCCACCTCACTGGCATCCCCCAGGGCTGCATGCGTCAATGGATCCACATCTGCCAAAACCCAAGGTGGCAGGTACAGACCACACCATCCCAGAGCCTCCAACCCCTCCCAGAGCTGGCCCATCTCCTCAAGTACACTTACTAGGGGTATCACCATTGATGTCACATTTCATCATTTCACTGACAAAGTCACCAAGGGAGGAGTAAGAAGAGCTTGAGTCATCATAATCCATGCTATCACTGCCACTGCAGAGTGAAGAGCACAAAAATAAAAATAAAAATAAAAATAAAAATAAAAATAAAACAGAATGAAGGGGCAGGAAAAGTACCAGCAACCAGCATTAGGAAAAATAAAAAGGGGAGCATTCTCATACACACACACACACACACACACACACACACACTGGACTATTATTCAGCCATAAAAAAGAATGAAATCTTGCCATTTGCAACAACATGGATGGAGCTAGAGTGTATTTTGCTAAGCAAAGTCAGAGAAAGACAAATACCATATGATTTCACTTATATGTGGAATTTAAGAAACAAAGTAATCGAACAAAAGAAAAAAGAGAGAGACAAACCAAGAAAGAGACTCTTAACAATATAGAGCACATTTGGCTACTGGAGGGGAGGTGGATGGGGGGACGAATGAAATAAGTGATGGGATTAAAGACTACACTTATCATGATGAGCACTGGCTAATGTGAGAATTGCTGGATCACCGTATTGTACACCTGAAACTAACATAACACTGTATGCTAACTATATTGGAATTAAAATTAAAAACTTAAAAAAAAAAAGAGGAAAACTCTTAAGGTCAGGGAACAAGATAAAATAAAGAAGCTAACACAAAACAATCAACCAAAATATCATCAAGGCTTCAAACACTAATGTTTAAGTCCTATGAGGTTCTGCCATAGTGCTCAATAAGGACTAGCGAGAGCCTCTCGGCCTTAAAAAGCGGTTTTGCTGCTGCTCACCTGTCATCAGTAGGGTCCGAGTCAGAGTCACGCTCTGGTGGCACACTCAGTGCCTCCGCCAGCTGGGAATTGCTATCATAGACTCGATAATGGATAGGCTGCAGCTGATGAGCATACCACTTTGGCTTGTCACCAATCAGGGCTGGATCAAACATATCTACCCACAGGGAAAAAAAGAATAGAGTTAGCAACAAGGAGGAAAAAAACCAAGCAAAACATAGAAGAAAGGTAGGGAAATGTCTAAAGCAAAATAGGAATGGAAGGGGCAGATCAAAGATGAGAAAAGGGAAAAGCAAAGGGAAGAGCCATCAGGAGGACAAAGAGGCAGGGGCAGGTGGACTCACTGTTGTGAATTCGCTGGAAGGCATAGTTGGTGGGGTTAAGGACCCATTCGCCAAAGTACTCCACAGCCTGAGTCCTGGCCAGCTTCTCAGCAAAAGGAGTCTGTCGGGGACGTGAGGCTAGAAAGGAGCCAGCTTGAAAAGCTACCACAGGCCGAGGGAAGAGGCGCAGGGTACGCGTGTGCATCTGAAAACCCTGCAGCACGTTGGGGGAGTTGAAGAAGCGGACCATGGCCACTCTGGGGAAGAAGGGGATGGTGAGATAATTCAAGTCCCACACCCTGCGCTAGAAGGATTCCTATGATCCAAGGTGTCAGACCACCTCCCCAAGTCATCATTTCACAGGCTTCCAACATCAGAGGGGAAGGGATCTTAAAGAATCATCAATTTCTTTCTTCACTCAAGGCCTAAAACGCCTGAGAGTACGATGAATTAATTCTTCTTTGCTTTTACTAAGGTGACAAATATACCTAATGAGAGAGCAGAACCCAATCTAAGCACCTGTGATGATCTAGTCGACTTGGTCGTACCTGGTTGCGACATCCACAGAATCTACATCATTGCCATAAATGAGAGGGTTGAATTCAGTGGAAGGTGTGGACTGCAAGTCGTTAGAGGGCCTTCCCAAGAGAAGGGGGATCTCTTGGCCTTCATGGAATTTCTCCAGATTGAGGATGGGCTGGGTGTTGAGACTCATGCTGGCAAGGGCCTGTGGAACAACAAGAAATCCCCTATAGAAGGCAGATTCCTGGGCAGCTGGCCAATCTCATCTCCTAGGAAAGAGCCTTAATCTTTGAAATCAGAATCCAAATACCGTACTTTAACCTTTAGAAGATGATCTGAGTTATGTAGCCTTGCAGTTTAAGCCAGGTTGGTTCAAGGCAACCTGATCAAATCTGAAGTCCAGGGCAATAATTTTCAAATTTATTTTAGCCATGAAATGTTCTTTTTCAACAACATGTTGAAATCTGTATGAAAATATAAACAACTGAGACACGTAAAAGTGAAGCTTCTCTGAAGGACATAAGGAACCCAGAACCTCACGTGCTCAGTGTTACCAGCCTAAATCAGCCCCTATGAGGCACCATGGGGCAGTTTGAAAACCACTGGTCTAGACCAGCAGGGCTTCCTTAAATATTCATGAGCATTGGAGTCATCGGGAATGTTGTTAAAAATGCAGATTTTTCTGGTTCAATATATCTGGGGTGATTCTGCACTTTTAACAACCGCAGGCAAAAGTAACACTGCTGGTCCATGGACCACACTTCAAGTAGCAGGGGGGAAGGACACAGGATTAAGGAGCCCAAGGATCTTAACTCCTACCAACATTTAAAGTACCATTCTATATATCAACCTCTCCATCTCATTAGTCATACTAAAGTAACCATCAAGAATGAAAACACTGCAAAGGAAGACAGAGAACTTTCTCAACTTGCAATCCTCACAGACTCTGCAGTAACAAGACACCATATTACATCAGCAAGGATGATGAGAGGGATGCTACAAAATGACCTATTTACACCAAGCAGAGGTACTGCTTAGCAACTAAGACAACACAGAGATTCCTGAAGACCCTGAAGATGACAACAAGGATTCCTAAAAATAAATACAGAGCTATCTACTGGTGGTTCTACATAACACATACAACAGGGCAAAGGGATTCCTAAAAATAAACACGGAGCTATCTACTGGTGGTCCTACATAACACATACAACAGGGCAAAGGGATGGGGCCTTGTCATATTTTACCTTCAGGTACTGTGTTCAGCATGCAGGAGAGGAAGAAAAGCAATGAAAAAATGTATTTAGGAGATTATTCAAAGAGAGGAATTTTTGAAGAAAGCATTCTTCAGGGACCTAGAGGTCAATTCAGGAGGAAAATATAAAAGGAGCCAGACTATCCAAACAACTAGTTCTTTCCTTACAGGACTGAGAGAACTCTCTAAGCCACAAAGAATGGTACACGTGACAAGAAACAGAAAATGAAGGTTGTTTTTTTATATATATATATATAGTATTCTAAGTATTAGAGGGTGGGAGGCATACAATGAATTAGAAGATATCTAATAGCCTTTTTGAGAGTCATCCTGCCATCCAGAAATGTGATACACCTCTTCTTAAGCCCACCCGAGGCTAAGAAAACCTATTCCACCTGAGGTCCGAAGGGAAACGGGCTCTCACAACAGCTACAGCCTCTGCAGCCACCCTGGAGTAGCTACCGCTCCTTCTCCTCTTCATTCTTCACTCACCTGCTTCAGATGCTTTTTCAGCTCCAATGATTCCGGTTCTGGCAGGATTGGTAGCACTTCTGCATTGGTGGGGGCAATCACCTACACCAGAAAAAAGACAAAAGGCACGACCTTAGAATTAATCGCTCAGGAGTTACTCTTACGTAAGGGTAAGTGGAAGTTATATACACAGTATTTTCACATATATGTGAACATGTATATTATGCATACAAATATATTACATATACACGTGTATTAGGGGCACACATATACATGGCTGTGATATATATACACACCTGAAAAGAAATATACCTCAATGTTATGGGAGACTACGTCCAGACAATAGGACTATGGTTTTTCTTTTTTTTTTTTTCAAAGTTTATTTTGAGAGAGCGAGTGTGCACGTGTGGGAGGGGAAGAGTCAGAGAGAGAGAGTGGGGAGGGGGAGAGAGAGAGAGAGAGAGAGAATATTCCAAGCAGACTCCACAATGTTAGCATGAAGCCCAAAGCAGGGCTCAAACCCATGAACCGTGAGATCATCACCTGAGCCAAAATCAAGAGTTGGACCCTTACCCGACAGCCACTCAGATGCCCCTGGTTTTTATTTATTTATTTACACTTATTTGTATTTTCTAAACTTTTACTATAAACAGATATAAGGGCTTCCTGCTGAAATTTGAGTATATTCACACCACAGAATATTACTGTATATTTTAAGCCTGAAAGGCACTGTCTTACTAGAAACCATACCCAGGAAAACCATGAGATGACCTACACCATAGGCAGTGGTCCCACAACCACAACTGCCTACTGCTTCTAGATGCAGGGGAGCACTTCATTCTGGCAAAACTAAATCTTGTACTCGTTTGGGTCTTAACCAAGGGCCTATTAGCCAATAAAGTAAAAGCTAAGCATTAAAAAAAAATGGTATCAATGAGTCACACAAGACGAATCACCCACCAACTGAGGACCTTCTTGGGAATAACCTAGAAAAACAGAACACAATCCTATTCTGGACTCTATAATATCTCAGTCAAGAACCTCACCCTATTGCTGTCCAGATCCACCAGCCATACATCATCAGGCATTTTGAAGTCCAGTTTGTAGAGGAAGAAGCTGGCAGGGACCCCAATGATGTATGGAGTTGGAGCCAACAGTAGCTGTAGAAAAAAAATAAGAGGGTAAGAAACAAAAACTAAACATATTTCGATCACTTATCACATGAGGATTTTTCTTGATGAGGAAATGCAAGTCCATAATCTCTTTTCCAAAACTCTTGAGCCTAGGTGTGTTTTAGTATTCATAATTTTTCAGATTTTAGAAAGGCGACAGTGTATATTCTGTATATTATGTAACACCTGCAGGAGCATGGCCAGTAACCTATAATGATTAACATTCACTTTGATAAATAAAAACCACAAATAACAAAAGTTTTGCCATCAAATCAGTTCAAAGTTAGGTCATGTTTTGCAGACAAAGAAGTTAGAGTAAAGGATTGAAGACCAGTACTGATTTACAACTTCTTGGCATCGGGCGTTCTCCCTCAGAGCTGGCCAGAGTTGGAAGACAGAGGTGACAAAGCCAGAAAACACCTGAAACTCACCTGTTCTGCCGATGCCATGCAGGTGGGCAACAGTGGGATTACAGGAAACATATACTCCAATGGGTAGATCATCGCCACAAACGCCATCACAGACATGGAAAGGGCATTGTAGTCTCGGGACTGTAGCACCACCTGCCACAAGCCATACCATAAGGATCATTCAACTGCCTAAATAAGGTTTATGGGGAAAGTTTCCAATGCTACAATTTAATTTCCATTTCACCATGTGTAGGGCTCCATGAGCATGGCTTCCACAATTATCCCTGCCTCATGCCTTACTTTTCTGGTTCTTGTTCGCCCAATGCCAGGACCACTCATTAGACTAGAACTACTGATACTTCCAGAGAATTAGTTCAGTCTAGCTAAGGATAATTCACCTAAGTGGCAAACCCTCTGAACACATCCCACTTAATTCAACCCACATCTACTGAGTACTGCCGTATACCTGGCACCATGTTACCTCCTAGAGACAAAAAGATGAAAAAGATGTAGTCCCTGTCCTTAAAGATCTAAAAAGCTGGCTCTCTCACCTTGTGCTCTAACAGGATGCAGGTTAGCACCTGAAGACAGGCATCCACACCCAGAAGTTCCAAGGGAAGGTGCAGTGGGAAATCCACTAGGGTGAATCGAGAAGGGTCTGGAAGAGCAAAGGTCAGAGCTTGTTGGAGCTCCTGGGGTAGGACTTCAATGTCTACTCGCTTCTGCCCAGAAACAGGCACTGGGGAGCGCAGCAATCGATAGATCCAGGCCTCAATCTCTCGAAGGTCATGAAGAAGGGCACTTGACTTCTCCTCCACTAGCAATGATCCAGTAAAGATGCGCCACATAGTGTCCCTGAGGAACAGACAGCAGGAAACAGATGCGTAAGCACCAGGAGCTGATACCCCAAAGCAACCCAATGCAACCATAGAGAGTAAAATGCTGACAACTGGAAAAGCCCACCCTTTGGGCTCAGCTAGGACCAGAGAGAATATACAAGGGTGAAACAAGTATAAAAATGTATACACAGCAGGACTTACTGTCCTGCCTGCCATGAAATGTTGAACTCCAAACATTATTATGGCAGGAAGTTTAACTCTGCAGCTGTCTTTCGCTTAGAAAGGGCTAACACAAAAATGCTTAAATAGGTATGAAAGACCTCAGGCTTTTTTTTTTTTTAAACAAAAGTTTATTCTTAAATATACAACAGGATATAAGACAACACTTCATTCTAGCTATCTGAAGGACCTCAGGCTTTAGAGGCAATTTCCTGCCCCTCACACACCAATTATACCTCATCTCTAACTGCTTCCCTCTCTTCTGACCATCAGTGGCAAAGTGTACCTTTGTATGCCTCGAGGGATGCCTAGTTTCTTGCCCAGCAGCCGCTCACTGCAGCAGTCCACCAGACGTTTGAGGGTGTACAGACATTCTCGGAAGGTGGAGAAGAAAGGGTAGTGGCTGAGCACACACAAGGATGTCAGAGTACTGTTGCGGGAACGGCTTCCTGCCCTGGCCCGGGGTTTGCCCCGAGGAGACTGATTCACCTCAGGGGCAGAGTCAGCATTGGGAGGCTGCAGGGACAAGCCACTCTCCGAGCTCTCAGTACCAACTTCTTCTGAGGCACAAGTGGCACGGGGTCCTTCCTTCCCACGGGACCCTCCCCCACCTTCCCCCTTCTCCTTAGGCATTCGCTTCTGGAAGGAGCGATAGAAGTTAACACAGATGCCGTAACGCGTGACTCCAGTGTCCTTGTCAGTGAGGGTGAAGACGAAAGAAGTGTCATCCCGCAGGCTCATGCGTCGCTGCCTCACACTCAGACAGCCCTCTGGTTGGCAGAAAAACACAACGTCTGGGGGCAGGGGAAACTCAGCGTGGTCCTCCAGCGGGTATCGCCGTAGCAATTCGGGAGTCTGGGCCACACTATCACTGCTCGGGTGCCTGAAGAATATAAAGACAAATTCAGCAGCCTGGAGGGATAGGATGTTGTTTCAAATTTTAACCACAGTCCAGAAATAAAGCTCAAAATGCTATTTTGGATAAAGTAACCTAACTGCACGACCTTGGAAAACTTGGGTGCTGCTTGCCACATTTAGCTGGGGGGCTAAATGAGGTCTGCACTGTCATGAAGATACCCATCCTGAAATGCAAGGAAAATCGCAGCAATAGAATTATCACTAATACATTAAGATGATTAGCACTTTTAAAAGGTGTATTAGCTAATGAATTACCAAAAGAGCATATGTAGGTTGAGAAAGAGCACAGGGTACTTTTTTTTTTTTTTTTTTTTAACAAAATAAGGAAACTGAAGTATACAGGGTATATTTGCCCAAGAACACAAAGATGCTAGATAAGAGCAATTCTGTTCTGTCTCTGTTCCTTTGGGCCAATGCTCTCAATCCACCTGACTGCTATTTTCACTAATGGCATCAATGTTCCTATGAGGGTAAAATAATAGAGAAAGAATGAGATATCCAAAACAATGTGGGCATGGGGAAAGGGAATAATTACAGATGTTGTGGTTATCCCAAAAGACAAGACAAAAACCAGTCTCTTCTTGGTTACCTGGCCCCTACGATCACTAGATAGTCAAGTAACCGAGGACAGAACTTCTTCTTTTGCACCATGATTCCAATTCATCAGTTCATCTCAGAGAAACTTCAAGGCACCGCACAAGGAGTCAATGTTCCCAGGAGGATTTCTGATATTATCTGAAAATTCAAGTCCAATAGGAAAAAAAGTACTGATAAGATCCACTGCTGGGTGTAAGGGACTCATCTCTCTCAGCTTCATTCCAGCCAGGGTCATAGGTCAGAAGACCTTCCATTTCAGTAGTAAAGATGGGGAAACATGACACTTTTCCTAGCCTAGAGCTTGGTCTAAGCTTTTGAACTCACAGGGCCAAATGTCAAGAAGTAGGAGAGGGATGCCTGGGTGGCTCGGTCAGTTAAGCGTCCAACTCTGGATTTCTGCTTAGGTCATGTGGAGCCTGCTTGGAATTGTCTCTCTCTCTCTCTCTCTCTCTCTATCTCTCCCCATCTCTCTCTCCCCCTCTCTCTCTCTGCCCCTCCCCTGCTCATGCTTACACGCACGTGCGCTCTCTTTCAAAATAAATAAATTTTTAAAAAGTAGGATAAATAATGGCTCACTTCCCCATCCCCACAAACCAGCCCATTTCCAGCCTCACTCCTGGTGCTCTGTTTCTGAAAAATAGAGCCCATTAGTCTAAACGGGACTGTCATTATGATAATAAAAACTAAGTCACTTCTAGGACAGCTCCAGGCAGAATCAGTATCAAACCAGACTCTAATCAGTACTAATCTATACTCCTAGCTCTATATGAAAACCTAATTATTTCCTGAACCAACATTCTGCATTCAGCTTCATGGGAAACTACCATATAAATTGTATACTTAATGCACTGAGACAACAACAGTGGGCTACTGTACCCTGTGCAATCTCACATGAGGAATATCCATGCTCCAACTGCTCCATCTAAACCATTTTTCTTCCCTCTTCAAGCAAGAAAGGGGCTCACTGGCTATCGCTACTAGCTCTGCCCTTGGTGCTGAATCATAGTCTTTTTTTTTTTTTTTTTTTTTTTTTCCTCTACTCTAGTCCCAAGATTGGAATCAGTGATACAAAACACACAGATGAGACTTTGTCCTTCTATCTCTAATAGAAATTAAGAATTAGATGCAGAAATAATAGGATTTCTGCAAGGACAGGAAGAGGTGCTCAGTAATTTCTAAACCACAGAGCAAAAGTTAGGAAAAGCTTACGTGGTCTTAATTATAATCTATATCCTGTTGGGTGTCCATACACTTCCCTAAATAAAATGGTTCACTCCACTACAAGCTACCCTCGGTGCATACAGAAATGTACCTCTGTGCTCCACACATGGCCACACTAGGACCTTCTTTACTGTACACACAGACATTCCCATTACACTACACACACACCACTCTCTTCTCTGCTGCTGTGTGCACTTCCATACATAGACATGCACACTCCCTGTATGCTTAAGATTCTATTTGATTTAGATAATGAGAAGCTCTATCTTTTTTCTTCCCTACTTAATAATAAATAGACCGCTCTGCAATACCTCTCAAATCCTCAAAATTCTGCTCCCTCCCTTCTGTTGCTCCCAATAGAGGACCTGCAGGTAATAGGATTCGGGTTTGTCTCCATGGCGACTCTGGCTCCCAGAACTATTTATAGCATAGCCACAGCCCCTCCCCTGCTTGGTGACCGCACAGTGCTAGCAGCTGCTACTCCAGAGTCAGCCACGGCCCATAACAATTCATTCTCTTTGAACCTAGAGACACTTCTTCCACTGACAGCACCCGCTAATTATTAGGTTATCTTCTTCCCTACCTATCTTTAGTTTGCACTTTGTCCTACTTCTGGATTTTGAGAGATTTCTTCTTTCTACACAACCAAAACCAAGTTTCTAAAACATGCCATATGCTCACTTCTAGGTATCACTAACACCCAAAAATCCTTTGGTTCTCTCCAGTGCCATGGAGTCATGAGCAAACCGCAGTAGGTGGGGCACTACTATAAAGTTGATTTCAACTCCTCCCAAGCAGAGTAAGAAGGGAAGGGAAATAGAGAAATGAAAAGGGGCATAGGTAAAAGCATAATTTGTTCTATAAGTATGTGCAAAATACTTAGGATGAGAGCCAATGTATCTCAAAACAGAATTTACAGAGCCAGAGCTCAAGGCTAAGCCTTGAAATCTATTTTACACTGAAAATCAAGAGCCCTTTCCTGCCAAAATCTCAAATATCACACCTGAAGTATCTTCTACTGACATATTAGGGCATCAGGCCTCTAGCCTTGATGAGATCCCAGCCCTCCCACTTGAGAAGCATGTGATAAAACTCAAATCATTATCATGCTCTACAACGTTCATGTCCCTCCAGAGCCACGAGGACCCCAAGATCTTGTGACTATTCTAGTACTAGTGATAGGATAGATGCTTAGCCACACTTCATGTCTCATCAATAGCCACTACCTCCCGTTATTCAGATTGCAGGGATAACCAAGGCTTTTCTCTCCATTCTCCCTCCTCTCCGTAAAGCCTCTAACATCACCTATAACTCACATCCTGTCTTCATACCAACCCAGGCTCAGACTCTGCCTCTTGCTTCAACCATGTTTACTAAGGGGGAGTCCCTGGTTTCCAGCTCCTATATTCCAAAGGCATCAAGCCTTAAACGCATACCTATCTGCTGAAGTCCTCTATCACCATCCACTCCAGATGCAGATTTGGAATCCACAGATCTTTACGTTCTCTATGTCTTTTCAGCCTACAAATGGTAACGTTAACCAACCCTTTGGATTCGTCCCTCGTTTGGGGCAGAATGTCATAGTAAAACCACAGGAACCGGAGAGCGATATGACATCTTTGCTGACGTGAGCACAACAGGAGGCTCTCTCCCCTCCTACCCAGGCAGTGACCTTGCAAGCGCATCAGCACAGACCGGTCAGCGTGGGGGAGAACGAGAGCAATAAGGCAGGCAATAGGCAGGGTTTGGGGGGGGGGGGGGGGAGGCCGGGCAGGAAGAGGAATTTAGAGATGCACGAGGATAGGAAGGGAAGCAGTTGCGGCAAAGATTGAATGGTGTCTCGACCCTCCAACAAGCAGTTTTGAAACACTTCCTCCCCCACCCCACCCCCCATTTTTTTTCCCCAAAGAACCAAACATGGTCTCCAAATCGTGATCAAATGTAAGATGCACACACACATACACACGCGCGCACGCGCCAGGTGCTTATCCCGGCTCGGCCCCCGGGCTGGACAGCTCTGCCCGCCCCCTCACCTGCTGGACAGTTCTCACCCGCCCCTGCCCGGCCGGCAGGAATCGAACCCAGCCGCCGCGAGCGGCGCTGGGTCTGGCAGCCCGCACCCGGTCCGCGGCCCCGAGCGCTCTCACTCCTAGCCCCGCCCCCTTCCCTACGGACTCCCCTTCCTCTCCAGACCCCACGCCCCCCACCTCCACACACACGCCTCTTAGGGCCTCCTCAGAGGCCGCTTCCCCCAGAACCCCTGTTTCCTGTCAGAGCCCGTTCACCCCCGCGAGGAGTTCCTTCCCAAATATCCTTCCAGGGCCCCCGAGTGGCCCGGACCTTCCTACCTCCCGAGCCTGGGGGAACCGGCCAGGCCCAGTCAGACCGCCCCTGGCAGCTGAGCTTCGGTCGCTTGCCGGCGCCGCTTCCAGCGCGCGCCAGTTCCGTGTCTGCCCGGGGGGAGGGGGGGGGCGCGTACCACTCCGAGCCCGAGAGGGAGGGAGACGTTGAGGGGGTCGGGGGCTGTACCATGCACCACTGGGGGGGACAGAGCTGCACCAAGCCGAGCGCTGAAGGGTGGAGCCAACCTCGGGAGAAAGGCGGCTACGCACACACCTATCCGAGTGGGAGTGGGAAGGCGATGGGGAGCGCTGGGCCAGCCCAGCGCCAAGCGTGCCATGGGGAGGACTCAAAGGAATACCTTTTGTTCAGGTTGCACAACGAGATTTTAATTTGACAAGGTAATAGCGTCCATTTCGACGAAATGTAGATTAACCTGGGAGCGACTTCTCAAGATGAAACTGCTCTTGAGACTTTCTGAGCGTCCCCCACACCTCACGCTTCCTCCCCCTGCAAGCGGCTTGGAAGTGCCCAGCAGCCGGGGCTGCAAAGCCGCTGCCCTGGAGGTGGAGCCTACCAACTCAGGGACGGCGGGGGGGACCGAGGCCGGAAGGCGCGGCCCGCTGTCTCACCTACAAGGGAGCGCGCAGAGCGAAGGGGACGTGAACGGTGCCGCGGTGTCCGGTGGGAAATGGAGTCCAGCCCTTCCCACAAGACAAACCTGCAGCAGGGCAGCCTACACCCTGCTGTCAGGGCACTTTTCTTCCTGTCCCACAAGGCCTGAGGCCCTAGAGGATGGGCTGTTGTACCCTCTTTTTTAGGTGCCAACGGAACACCCGAGGCATTATGAGCGCGCCCACGAAGACAGGTGCATGACTGGGGTGTTAGTTCTGAAACTTCAACCTCCTACCCCGCCCCCCCCCCCCCCCACCTTAGAAAGACAACACAATCCCACCTGGGTCACTAAAAGGGAAGGGGGCATCTAAGCCTCAGCATTTCATTTATCCTCATGGGGTTGGTAGTCCCCTCTCACTGCCCAGGCTGTCACTTGTGACTTGTCTCTGTTATGCGTCTGGAGGCGGATCCTAAAGGAGGGTTTCCTCCTCTATGGTGGCCGTGCCCCCACCCCCAATCCAGAGATTTTTTTTTTTTTCTCTCGTTCTATCTTCTTTTTGGTCTTTCTGTACAGACAGCGCCAGACCTATCAGTGAGGCAGCCCCCAGGCATTTATGGCCAAGCCGCAGTGACAGTGGAGAATTTCTCTTGGGGCCCTGTGGGGAAAACAGGAAGTGGTGGAGGCAGGAGGGGCAGGGCCCTGGAGAACCTTGTGCAAAGTGGCCCCCAGGTTCATCCATTTGGTTGGGTCAGTACGATCTTCAAATGGAGCACACTTCTAGCAGGACCCTCACTGCCCAGCAGCCACAAAACTCCCAACCCTTTGACTCTCCTTTAATGCCACACGAGGATCTCCTTTGCCCAGCTCCCAGGAATGTTTGCCCTTCTCAGACAGCTCCACCTGTAGGAGGCAGCCAGGCGCCTCAGCCATCCAGCCCAGAAAACAGAAGATATGGGGGAAGAACAGTCATTCGTGCACATCCCAGATCTCAGAGAGCAGCGGGGGAAGCTTTTTGTCCTGCAGGCGCAGTGCAAACACTTGCTCTGAATGAACACTGCTCAGGGTCCGGAGGCTCACCAATTTCATTAGCATCCTTGGGAACATCAGTCGGTCCTAGGGGAAGAGAGGGACAAATACAGGTTCTGTCTCTCCCCAGGGAAGGGGCAAGGGTAGGGGAGTTGTGAGAGAGGTACCAAATTGTCTGTGCAAGATGTAGTCAGGGAAGGAGTCTTGAAGGGAAAACAGGTGTGTCAGGGGATAAGCCTGTGGGGAGGAGGAAAAAGGGCACCATCGGGAGACTCACATGGGGGTGGTGGATGGAGACGTAGGCATGCAGAGCCTCCACGTATGTGTGTTGTAGCCTCTCTACCTGGAGCTGGTCCTGCACGTTGGGCCGGTCTACAGGTCACCAAGAGAGTCGGGGAGCAAGTCTGGCCACGGTCTTAGTTCCATATCCCAAATCACAACCCCCAAAATAGGGACATGCCACACCCAACATCTCCCAAAGTAGCACGACATGGGCTTCCACCCCCATAATTCCTGCCCCATGGGGCCTGCAGCCCCCTCTTGGTGCAAGTCTCTTGCTCCCTTTCCCTCCTGCCCCTCCTCACACCTGCAGAGAAGATGCTGATGGCGATTAGCAAAGCAAACTCGGCATCATTGAGCTGCAGCTCATTCATGGCTCTGGAGAACTCGAAGATGGGGTTGATGAATTCCACCTGTAGCCCTGGGGAGGAAGAAGGGAGGCGGGGGTATGCAGCATGAGCCGTGGGAGCTTCCTTCTCTCCTCCAACTCCTCAACTTAGGGGAACTATTGGGAATGCACGAAGAAGTCTCCAGGGCTCTGCTGTGTAATGTTAGGCAAGTTTCTTAACTTCTCTAAGCCTCATCTGTGATATGGGAAGCTCATCTGAACTTGTAAGACTGTTGAGACGGCTAAATGATAAAGCATGCAAAGCACACAGTGCTGTGCCTGGCACATAGGAGGTGCTGAATTGAATGACAAGGATAAATTCTTCTATTATTGGCATTTAAAAAAAAATGTTTATTTATTTTTGAAAGAACGTGAGCAGGGAAAGGGCAGAGAGAGAGGGAGACACAGAATCCAAAGCAGGCTCCAGGCTCCTAGCTGTCAGCACAGAGCCCAACTCAGGGCTTGAACCCACAAAGTGCAAGATCATGAACTGAGCCGAAGTTGGACACTTAACCGATTAAGCCACCCAGATGCCCCTATTATTGGCATTCTGGAGGACCCCACATTACTAGAAATAGAGGCAACTCTTATTTTTGTTTACAAAGAAAACTTTTTCACTGGCAATAGGCCTTACTTGTTTGAATACCAGAGATAACATGTTTCACATCCCAGCAAGAACACAGCAATAAGGTTGAGGGTATGGACTATGACAACAGACTGCCTGGGTTGGAGTCCTGGCTCTACCATTTATTGGGTTGTGTGACCTTGGGTAAGTTATTTAAGTTCTCTGGGCCTTGGTTTTTCCATCTGCAGAATGGAGATAGTAATAGTACTCATCTCATGATGGATCCTTATTATAACGTGGCACATACTATATAAGTGCTTGTTAAATAAGTAATAGATTAAAAAAACAGAGCCAGATTTCTTGCTGAGGAGAGTGAAGTTCAACAAACCATGACCTAAAGTCGTGACATCTAAAGAACACTTCTCCCATCACACAGTCTCCCCCACTCCACCCTATCCCCTAAGCTCTCTCAGATTTCTTTTAGCAACCATCTGCTAACTTTTCCATTCAAGGCTTCTTGGTTAGTCACTTCCTGTACTTTCACCCTGATGTTTATCAAGTGTGTGCTAAGACATTTAATGGACAAGCCCCATTTTATAAAGCCTTTCTTGTTGAGGTGTTGAGCCTCCAATTGTGCCGAACAGCCCCTTTGTACAGAGAGGAGGCGGAGGTTCTGGAGATGGTCTGTGCACCCTTGCAGGGTCTGCTCATGTTATCAGGCCACATCATTAGTGGCTGCAGCATATAGTAGTGGGTGTAGAGAGGGATGAAGACCTGACAAAAGAGGGCCCCTGCTCCTCCTTCCCAAGATCTCGCTGACAAAAAGAAATGAAAGGCAAATGTGATGGCATCACAACCGCTTATATAAATGAATCTATAAATAGGTGCAGATTCAGATGGCACAAGCCCGCGAGTGCTGCAGGAACACCCGGACATGAGAATGGCGAAGGGTTCAGAAAGGAGGAGGTTAGGAAGGAGGAGGAGGCCACGCTTGGGAACGACCTGGATGATAAGCATTTAGGGAAAAAGGCAGAGAAAAGGAGCAGGGCTGGGTTTTTAAAGCTGGAAAAAAGTCCTCAAGTTGCCCCCATTAGGCGCCTATACACTCCAGCAGCACACAGGGCACTAGAGAAGCCAGGAGATGTGACAGATGTGCCATGCTCTATAGTTAAGGGAGGCCTTCCTAGAAAGCTCAGAGTGGCCTGTATTGGACAAGAGGCATATGAGCTGGTCTGAGTCACCAGAAACCAGACAATGAGCTCTGTCCTGGAAAGCAGGACCTACCAAACCCCAAGAATGGAGTCATAGCATTGGCCCTATTTTACAGACCCACTCACTCAGGTGTTAAACTACTCGGTCTCCCGTTGAGCCGAAGTTCCAGTCCCTCCAAAACACCCTCAGCCGTCCATTCTTGCCCACCCCCACTCCCATGACACAAACATTACCAGCAACTGAATATGAGGAAGCCAACACTGCTTAGCCTACAAGTAAGGATCAAAGAGCAGCGCTGTGAACGAATTCTTGGAGAAAACATTCCAGGTGTAATGCAGCACGGGGAAGGGAGTGTTCACTCTTAACCTAAAATGGCCCTGAAGTTGCCACGTTTCAGCTTCTGTTCCACAACTCATCAAAAAAAGCATTTGAAAGATAGGGTGAAGTCAGTCCACACGTTCCTTAAAGGGCACCACTGAGTTCCTTATTAAGTACTAAAAGACTCGGTGCAAAATCTTTTCTTTAGGCAAAACATCATCCAGAAGCACAATATTACACGGAGTTTCTTGTTTGGCTCAAGGAAGAAGGACATTCCTCTGCCTCTCTGACCTTCCTCCAGGGTGACAATTCCCCAGAACCCCACCTCAGATTCCTTAGAACACTGTTTGAGAACCACTGGCCAAATGCAACAGAGGACAGGGGTCTATTTGGAGCAGCTGAGAGAGGCCGATCACCATTCCAACTTTCTATCTTGGGAAAACAAGAGAAGCCTTCCCTGAACAGCCACCCAAAGCCTGGGCCTGTGTCTCTGTAGCCACTATGAGCCCAATGACCAAAAGTGTCTCTCCATCCACCCCAATCTTTTCTTGATCTCAGTTCTCACCTGCCTTGGCAAAGTCTTCCCGGTTGTAACTGAAGTCCTTGAGGAAGGTGATACTCTCACTCCCAGGGTTGTACCTCCGAGACGTCTCCAGGAGCATCACCTGCACACAACAGCAGACCTCAAACAGGGACTCTGCAGGCTGGTCTCGGCATGAGGCACTTTCAACTCCCCATGCGGCTGTCGTGAAGCCCCTGCCAGAGACAATCCCGCCCCGGTCCTCCCGTCATCCCTCAGCCTTGCCAGCCACCTCAATCGCAGAGGTCTTCAGTAGGGCGATCTGGTCCTCCCGGCTGAGCTGCAGGAAGCCAGGCAGCTGTTTGGCGAAATCAACGATCTCCTGCACAGAGACGATGGCCAGCTCCGTGAAGTGGGCAAAGCGCTGCTGACGGGCCTCCCGGCTCTGGGGATCTGGTGCCATGGGCCAAGGCTATCCAGAAGGGCAAGGACGGAAGACACAAACTATACTGAGTCGGATATCAAGAAGCCAACCATGCCCTGGGCACAGCCACCTGTCCCCAGCTCCCTCAGTTACCGTGACTCGGAGCCGGTCAGAAAAAGAGCGTCTGTTACACTGTTGCTGGGCAGCCACCAGTTTCTCAATCATGCCCCGCTGTTCTGGGCTGAGCTGGGGCAGGACTTGGGGAGGTGAGGACACCCTTGGGGGCATGGATGTGGCCTGAGCCTGTTCTTCCTCTTGCCGCTTCAGTTTCTTTAGGCGGATCTGCTCTTCGGACAAGACACCTAAGGACGGGGCCGGACGTGAGGAGGGAGGAAAAGGGGGAGACAGGAAGCAAGGATGGGGCACAGGGGTAGTTTGAGGCTCCAGAAAAGCAGAGAGCATTGAGTAAACATAAGGAAGAGATTTTAATCTATACGTAGGGACCACGTAGGAAGGCCCTGTAGGCTCAGCTGCCTGTCTACCCTCACACCCTGGCACCCCTTTCCCAGAAGCCTCCTCCCCCACTCCTGCCCCCAGACACTCACACTCTTCCCGCATGCCAGCCTGGCGGCATTTTCGAAGGCGACACTCCTGGCACTTGCGACGCATGTAGGTGTCCATGGGGCAGTGGCCCCCACTGTGGCAGACATAGCGCGCTCCTTTGATGACGCTGCGGCGGAAGAATCCCTTGCAGCCCTCACAGCTCAGCACGTTGTAGTGGAAGCCAGAGGCCTTGTCCCCACACACACTGCACAGCTCATTCCCCAGCATTTTGGGGGCTGGCCCCTTTTTCCGTTTTTGTGGACGGAGCTCTGGGTACAGGGAAGAGCCTTAGTGTTCTTCTCCAAGAAAAAAGCTTGGTGCCCAGTTGGCCACTGCCCTGAGCACTCAGTGACCTTCATTCCCTTCCTAGTCGGTTATGAGAAAGTAGCTCTCATATACCAAGTGCTATTATGTCCTAGGTATTGTCTGAGCCTTTATATGCATTGATCCATCCTTACAACAGCCATAACAGATAGATACTATTATTAAACTGGTAAGAACAGATGTTACACTTGCTCTTAGCCAAAAGGCCAAGAAGCGATAATACCATTATTACTTCCATTTTACAAATAAGGAAACCGAGACTCGGACAGGCCTAAGGTAGAGACAAAATTCACACTTAGATCACTCAAGTCTAGTTGAATCCAAAGCCTTTGGACTTAACCATGATCTTATGAGGTAAACGGCCCTAAGGTACCTCTCCCAGATCCAGGGAGCCCCTGCCTCCTCCAAATCCAACAGCTCCTCACCTGTAGACTCTGGAGGGGTATCCATCCCGGGGAGCAGGACTATGGGCTCTGCTGCCTCCAGCCCTGCCCCCAGGGAGTCCCCAGCCGACTGGGGCGTGCTGGCTTCCTCCCTGAGGACGCAGTTGCTGACTCCCAGCGCCTGGCCACTTGCATCTTGTGCATCTGGCTCCCACAGCTCCACTGCAGAGTCTAGCCCCAAAAGAGAGGCACAAGGGGGGTCTCTCAGGTCCCTCCCATCCACTTCCTCTGTGTCCTTCTGGGAAACTGCAAACTTGTTTCTACCCCTAGAGGGCAGCAAAATGTTGGCTCAGGCTTCAGGCCCCTGGGGTTCATGTGGGCTCTAGGGCTAGTCACTTACAGTCCCCTGTACCTCAATACCTTAAATGAGGATGTTAACCTCTGTCCCCTTGAGGGGCTGATGTGTATCAATTTCAGAGATCAGACAGAACTCTTCAAAGCCAGTGCTGCTAAGCCCTGGACACGCCAGCTGTCCCCAGCAGCAAGCCCAGATTGGGAGGGAACAGCACCAGAACCAGTGTAGATAGAGGTAGTCTGGGCAGAAGGAGGCAAGCGATACCAAGAACGACTCTAGACTGCTCTCTGGGGTATGGCAGAAGGCAAGTAACGAAGGAGGCTGATGCCTGAGGGAGGAGAAGGGCTGAGATGTGGGATCAGGGGAGAGGGCTGGGATGAAGAAGCTTACCAGGAGAAGCATCAGGCACAGGGGCCTCCAGCCACAAGGACATCTCTTCCTGGAGCCCTGGACATTACCAAGGGACTCTCCTGCAGGAATGATCCATGTTACAGTCTTCAGAACCGGGCTCCTTTCTGGCCTCAGCAACTTTCTCCTCCTGATCTTATCAGTACTGATATATCCGCTAACGTTCACTTGCTGTATACGTACATATCAGCCTGTTCTAAGGCTTTATATGCCTTGCTCTCAATATTCCTATGGATGTCGTTACTATTCTTTCTTTTTTAAGTTTATTTATTTATTTTGAGAGAGAGAGAGAGACAAACAGACAGCACAAGCGGGTGAGGGGCAGAGAGAAGGAGAAACAGTATCCCAAGCAGGCTTCGCGTCATCAGCACAGAGCTCCTTGCGAGGCTTGAACTCACGAACCGTGAGATCATGACCTGAGCCGAAATCAAGAGTAGGACGTTTAACCGACTGAGCCACCCAGGCACCCCAATATCATGACTATTCTTAAGCTCATTTTACAGATCAGGAAACTGAGGTTCAAAGAGATTAAGTAAATTGCCTATGGCTACACAGTTAGGCAATGGTAGAGCCAAGATTCCAATTCTGGTCTGACTCCAAAGTCTTAGCTGTTGACCACCATGCCACCTCTTCTCCCCAAGGACCCCTCCAGGCCATCACAGAGTGTTTGGGCACATCTGCCCAGCTTCTGTCAGAGCCCCTTCCTCTTACTCCAAAGTAAGGACAGCAATGGGAACAAAGTTGGCCAGGACCAGCTCACTCACTGCTCACTCACACAGTAAAACTCACTGCTTTTTAGACACCCTCACTACTGTCACTTTCCAGGGTCCCGGCACAAACCTCCTGCCTGTGGGAGTCACTCCAGTTCACAGCCAGGACCCCCCTCCCCCAGAACCCTTCAGAAGTTATTCTGGGACCTAAATAGAATCCTGGTGCTGCCTGGGCTGCCATCACCATTATCATCCTTCAGTTCTCCCCAGAGACCACTTTCTAAGATCTACAGGGTAACCTCCCTCCCACCCCAGACTCACACACAGAGCCCCAGGCCAGTGCTGAGGAACAGACCCACCGAATCCCCAGGCCACCGGACTTCCAGGCTGGGACAGTCTCTGGAGCCCCCTTGCTGGGAGAGGAGGATGGTGCAATCCCCTGTCCAGAGGCCTCGCTGGCTGGCAGAGGAGCCGGAGCTGAGCAAGTGAAGGACCGGAGCCCCAGAAAAGTAATGTGGGGAGAGGCTGAGGGGAGGGACTGGTGAGGGGTCGGGCCACTTCTCCTTCCTGCTAGGCAGACTGGAGACGACTGACCAGAACCCTGGCCGCCGTCCCCCACACCCACGGAGCAGCTTCCCTACCATGCTGACTCCTCCCCAGCCCGCCGCCCCTCAGCCCAGCCTCACCCCTGCTTCCCTTCCCCCAACCATGACAGTCGCATTTCCCTGTAGACCAGCCCAGTTCCACGTCTCTCCCCTTCCTCTCCTCACCCCGGTGCCTCTTAGCTGCTCTTACAGAAAGACGGCCTCCCAGGCACCCCCATCCCAATCCCGGCAGCCTCCAGAGTCAGTGTTCCCTCCCCTCCATAGACACCTCGTAGAGCAAAGGTCCCTGCACTGCCCTGAATTGCAACACCGAGCCCCAGCCTGCTTTCCCAGCCTCCCTCCTCCTCTCCTGCCTCTGGGAAAAGGCCAAAAAGCTCTCCCCACAAGCCCCGGGCCTCAGCCAAGCTGGTATCACTCCAGAGGTGGAAAGGCAGGTGCTTTTCCTTCCAGGGAGGCTTTCTGAACGTGGGTGCCCTGCAGGGGGCCACCGAAATGTGAAGAGGCCAGGAGAGAGAGGAGGAGCAATGGCAGGCCTGGCAAGGAGGTAGGGGTGGAGATGGCAGGTGACTCAGGTGCCAGCCCAGGATGGACCTGGGAAGATACACAGGTTCTCGTATCTGGGAACCGTTCCATCTGAAGTGATGGTAGGTTCTAACCAGGATGTACTGAGACTATAGCTGTAGTTGTCCTGCCCTGTTGCCTGGAAAATGAGATACACCCCTGAAGGTAGATACCATGTTTAAATTGATTTTATCTCCCCTGTGGCCCATGGAACAGGGCCTAGCATAGAGTCGGCAACAGAGGAGGTACTATGTTCCTGTTTCTTAAATAAGAGAAATAATATGATCCTCTTCTGTACTTGTTAACTCTTGTCAATTTCATCTCAACGTGTTGTTTGGCACCTGAGCTCTGGGCTCAGGTTTTGGGTTCAAATCTGGCTTTGCCTCTGCCTCTTATTAGCTGTCTGATTGCGATTAAATAAGTTACATAATGTTTCTGAACCAATTTCCCTACCTTTAAAATAGCGATGATAATAATAATGGTTTTAGCTACATAAGATTGTCATGAGACATAAACAACGTATCACAGCACAATGTGTGGCACATAGTAAGTGTTCAAGAAATGGTAGCAGCGATCATTAACTTCCAATCCTTTCATCTATAGGTCTTCCCATCACCTGGAATCTCACACTGTTAACCTTCCAGTGCTTGTTTCACTATATCTTTTGGGCCTTAGAGCAACCTCAAGAGGGAGGGAGGGAGGGAGGGAGGGTAAATAACAGGAGCACCATTTTACAGAGAACATTCAGAAGAACTAGCCTCAGAACACTGAGCTCATGGGAGAGCCTTTTCCAAGACCACACACAGTTAGTGGCCAAGCTGGGATCAGAATCCAGATGTCCTCACTCCAGTGAGCACTCCTGTGCTCTTTCTCTTGAATTGGAGTCCAGGATGCTCCTGTCTGGTTCTCTCTCAGGTCAGCTGGACCAGTGAAGCACTAAGATGGATGGAAGAAGCTGGGGCTGGTGGGTTGCTGTGGGAGAGACAGAGAGCCCCGGCGATGCTTCAGTCCAGATGTGGGAGGCTGAGGTTACTGCTGGTTGTTCACCCCCTGCCCCACTCCCAGTTTCCTGCTCACAGGCTCTTCCTGTTTTGCTGTGAACTCCAGTTCCCATGGGCCCCACATTAAAGGATAGAAGGACAGAGGGCCAGGGCAAGCAGCCAGGGGGATGGAAACAGATGAACAGGACACCAGGGAAGAGAGGAACGGGGACAGAGCGGGCAGAGGGCGTGGCAGAACAGGATGGGAGAAGGCCGGAGAAAGCAGAAACAGAAAGAGAGCTTGGTGAAAGATGGGAGGAAGCACAGGGTGGGGTGGGGGAACAGGCGGGGGTTGGAGAGCAGAGGCTTGAGAAGACAGCAGGCTGGGTGGTGTTGCAAAATCTGCCCCCGTATTCACTTTCACATTTCAGAAAAGCCCCTCTGACACCCCCCATCTCAAAGTTCTGCCTCCAGCTTTAGCTCTTGTTCCCTCTTATCACAAGGTCATCCCTTCACGAGGCCACCACCCTTGTCCGAACATCTCTGAGTCATGAGCACAAGGCTCTCCATTCCTCTTGCATGTCTTCCTTTCCAGATTTTCACAAGGCCCCAGCTGTCCTGGAAAAGCAGACACCAGGGACTCCAACCCCTGGGAAACTGGAACCATTCTGTCTCAGCACCCACATCATCCACCCAGTGCCCTCCTCCACCTTTCCCCACCCCCAGAAGCTTCAGCGTAGAAGGACAGTCAGAGATGTCACTGAAACACCTGGATACAAGGAACTTGGGATGTAACATTGATCTGGGGCTTGATGACCTACCTTCTGGGAGGTGGGAAAGGCCTCCCTCATCTACTCCTGATCCTCAGCTCCCTCTCCTGACACCCCCATCTCTCTGCAGTCCAGGACCTGAGACCACACACAAGCCCCATCTGGAGCCCTCTTGACCCAGGCTAGTGCCAGCTGCTGAACAAGCAGATCAGGGCACCATCTCCTCCAAGTCAGGGAGTCTGCTCCTTTATCTCAAGTAGAAGGAAGCATTACCAGTGCTTTACTGCCAGAGCTACCCCTTCAGGTTACAGGGCTTCAGGAGCCTCCCCCCTGTGAAGAAAGAAAGGGAGAGGAAAATGGGAAAACGAAAACCTGTTGGCACCATCGCCAGAGTTTCTGCAGTCCCACCACTGGGACATCTCCCCCAAACCAGAGCAAGTAGTCAGGTGATCAGCAGCTGGGGTTACATGTCTCACTTTACCAGACCCACCCCCACAGTAGAGTCCCACTAGTCCACAGGTATTAGGTGCAAAGCCTCCCAGTGTTGTTTCTTTCCCAGTCTCCTATGTTTCTTTGGCTCCTAGAGGATCCTAGAACCTTTGGGGATCTTCCAGGTCACATTTGTGACCCTAGAACCTCCAGAGGATTTTTCCTTGCAGCAATGGGAAACTTGAAGCAAAAACAGAGGAGCATTCCCCAGTCTACAGTCATATGTACTATTCGATAATTCCCTTGAAAGTACTCAAATTCCCATGAAGCAGGCCACAAGGTACAGTTTGGAGAGACAGACTAAGGAAACAGAGTCTTGCTCTCTCCTTCACCATTCTGCAGAGTGTGGGGGGTCATCTTGCAGGGCACTCAAACAACTTCTGCCCAACCTCCCAATCACAAGATAGAGAAGAACCCAGGAATTTCTGCTTCTCAGGCTTATGAGTTTAGAGATAATACAGAAGGCAGAAAGGAGAAAAGTAACATTTACTACTATGTGTTTACCATTTATCTTTACATGTATTATTTTATTTAGCAACATATATAACCCTAAGAGATAGTTACTAGCAAGTGGGTAAATATCAAATTTGAATACAGGCTTAGCTGACTCAGAATCAAACAAAGAAACACCTCACTCCATTACACAAAACCACCTCTCCAGATCAATAAAATGATTAACTCACCTGGATTTAGGTTTACTTCTGACAACACAGTGGAACAGTGGTTTCCAAACCTGGTCTCATTTTCGTGGATTCTGATTTATTTGATCAGAGATAGGCCCATGTATCCACCTATCTATAAATCTATCTACACACCTCATTTTTTGCATCTGTATTTAGGAACAAAGGCATGGAAACTACAGAATCATCTGGTAGAAAATATGCAGGAGCTAGGGGTCAAGAAACCAGGGCTCACAGGGTGCCTGGGTGGCTCAATCGGTTAAGCGTCTCTGATTTCGGCTCAGGTCATGATCTTGCAGTTTGTGAGTTCAAGCTCTGCATCGGGCTCTGGGCTGATGGTGCAGAAATTCTGCACCCAGCCTGAAATTCTCTTCCTCTCTCTCTTTCTGCCCCACTTAGGCTCTCACTCTCTCTCAAAACAAAAAAATAAATAAATAAAAACAAAAAAACAGAAAACAAAACAAGGCTCAGCTCTTGGTTCTACCATGTACTTGTGCTATAATCTTCACCCTTCCTGGATTTGTTTTTTACTACAGAAATGGAAATAATATCTGCTCCATCAATCCCTCCTACATAGGATACTTGCAGGCACAAAGGATACAGGCATACTTGAGCAAGTGGGAAGAAAAGCAAAAGTTGAATTTGCTCTACTCACCAAAATTTAGTGAGCCGAAGATTTACATTCCCCCCCGCCCCACCCAAGATTTACATTCTGAAATCACAAAGGCCTTGGGTACAAGGCAAGGCTATGTCCTTGCAAGAGTAAGGGGCATTTAGCCATGCCCCATTCAACCCAACCAATGTGAGAAAGTTTCATTAGAAATCTCTTTATTGAAGGCATTTGGGGGCCACCAAATATGGCTTAGCAATGCAGTTTGAGTAGCCTGTGAGAAATAGCCCATTATAAAGACTATCTGGGAATCAGAAAACTTGAGTTTTAATCCCTTCTCCTAAACTCTGTGACCTTGGACAAATCACTTCCTCTCTGTTTTCTTATCCTTTTTTTTTTTTTAAGAACTTTTTTAATGTTTATTTATTTTTGAGAGAGAGAGAGACAGAGTGTGAGTGGGAGAGGGGCAGAGGGAGGGGGAGACAAAGAATCCAAAGCAGGTTCCTAGTTGTCAGCACAGACCCCGATGCAGGGCTTGAACCATGAACTGGGAGATCATGACCTGAGCTGAAGTCAGACGCTTAACTGACTGAGCCACCCAGTTGCCCCTGTTTTCTTATCCTTCTAAAGTAAGGGGACTAGGTTGGATCAGGGATTCAGAGATGCTGAATCAAGAAAACTATTGATGGTCTTCATGAACCTCTTAAGATTATATACAAAATTCCATTTGTGTGTGTGGACATTTTTTTTGGAAAACAGGGCACTAAATTTTCATCTGATTCGTAAAGGTGCTTATGACTAAATAAGTAGGTTAAAAACCATTTGACTACCCATCTTTCAGCTCTCAATTTCTATTCACTCCTCCATAACAATTTTGAAAGGTATATTAAAAATAACTGGATCCAGGGGCGCCTGGGTGGCGCAGTCGGTTAAGCATCCGACTTCAGCCAGGTCACGATCTCGCGGTCCGTGAGTTCGAGCCCCGCGTCAGGCTCTGGGCTGATGGCTCAGAGCCTGGAGCCTGTTTCCAATTCTGTGTCTCCCTCTCTCTCTGCCCCTCCCCCGTTCATGCTCTGTCTCTCTCTGTCCCAAAAATAAATAAACGTTGAAAAAAAAAAAAATTAAAAAAAAAAAAATAACTGGATCTGGAGTCATAGGGTAAAATGATCCTGCTTTCTCCCATAGTTTTTTTTAACGTTTATTTATTTATGAAAGACAGAGAGAGAAAGAGTAGGGGAGGGGCAGAGAGAAAGAGAGGCACAGAATCTGAAGCAGGCTCCAGGCTCAAATCCATAAACTGTGAGATCATGACCTGAGCCGAAGTTGGACGTTTAACCCACTGAGCCACGCAGGCACTCTAAGTTTTGTTTTGTTTTAATGTTTCTTTACTTTTGAGAGAGGGAGAAAGCCTGTGAGCAGGGGAAGGACAGAGAGAGAGGAAGGCAGAGAATCCCAAGCAGGCTCTGCACTGTCAGCACAGAGCCAGACATGGGGCTCAAGCTCACCAAGCATGACATCACAGCCTGAGTGGAAATCAGTCAGACCCTTAACCAACTGAGCCGCCCAGGCACCCTATTCTCCCATACAGTTGTGATCAGGTTTTATTTCTCCAACCATTTGAGGTGATTTGCTTCCAGTGGGCAGACCTGAATCAAAGCATCCCAAGGACCTGTGATCCTGGAGTCATTCCAAGCTCAGTCACAAAGCACTAAGGCCAAATTGGCTGCACCTGGATCCCAATGGCCAATGCCAAGAGGGTCTCCGATTCTGTGGAAACTACACCTACTCCACTTTATGATACACTCCTTCCCCTTATCCTTATGTATCTCCCCATTGGTCTGAAATTCCTCGCCTGTGGACTCGCTGCTTTGATTCTGCAAAGTCTGAACACACTGTCCAACATTCCTTTCGGAGGAGGCATGACATCTTAGAAGACCTCTAAAATTCGGAAGTGGACGGGTGGGAGCGCAGGGAAAGGACTGGAAGGGAAAGTGAGAGGTCTTTTGGAGCTTTGCTCAAAGGCAGGAGCAAGTAGGCTACACTGGGACCAACCTCAAGGACACAGAGAGTCCAAAGAACTGTTGACACTCTGTGCCCTGCACCAAACAGGGCCTCTCCCGGGAACAGGGCCAAGGCTCAAATTCCACCAGAAGGCAGGGGCGTGGAGAAGGGCGCCCTACACTTCCCAGCTCTCGCCCCAATTCTGCAGCGGCTGTGGCTCTGAGCTCAGGACCGGCGGCACCCCGGCCCGAGGGGGCGCTCGCTCTCCCATACACTGGCACACAGTAGGCGCCACCTTGTTACAGGATCTCCGTGGCAGAGGCCAACCCGAGCTCAGGACTCTCTTTACCAAGACGAGATCTTCAGCTCCTTCTGCCACGCGAGGTCGCGCTACATTCCCACGCTCCTCCGCCGCGGCCGCATCGCATTCCCTCCCAGATTCCTCCTTCTCCCACCATCTCTGCCCCTCCTTTACCAAGATGGCGGCGAAGGCACTTCCGGCGTGTGTCCTTACGGGTGCGTCCGGGCGGCTGCTGTAGGTGCCACGCAGCGGGTTCCAGCCGATTTGCTGCATAGTCTACAGCGGTGATGGCGGGCAGGCCGTTTGCATGGAGCGGGGCAGCTCTTCTCCAGCTCCTTCTTGGCGTGAACCTGATAGTGATGCCACCCACCCAGGCCCGGAGTCTGCGCTTCGTCACCTTGGTAATGAGAGACGGGGTGGCCAAAGGGCTTGCCAGAGCTGGAAGGGCACGGCCGGTTGTTCGAGGGAGGGGCGGGGCTTGTGCTGGGGTCGGGATCTGGAGGAGCGGGAGCCGGTTTAGGACGAGACGACTGGCCTGGAGGGTCGGGGGCCCAGTTCGGAATTGATGTGGAGCCCGAGTTATTTTCGGGGACAGGCAGGGTGTAATTAATTACATATCAGGGCATAGGTCGGTGAGTCTGTCTTGGGACAGGGATGTTGTAGAACGGTAAAGGGACTCACCCTTAAGCCTTTGGTGATTTTTCCCCCCATCCCTTCCCCCATCCCCGGCATTGCTTTCATTTCTCCTTTCCTTTCCCATCTGTATCTTTGGCTTCTCTTATGGTCTCCAGTGGCGTTGGTTGGCCAAATTAGAATCTCTGGAACCTGTTCAAAGTTACTGACTTCTGAGTTGGGGTCTTTTGCAGGGGGTAGAGTTAAGGCTTCCTAGAAGGAGTAAGGCATCTCTCCCCAACAAGGGGCAGAGATGGGCTCTTTGTCCCTGTCGAGGAACTCTCTGACCTGTAGGCAAACCATTTTCTTTCCTCAGCTGTACCGACATGGAGACCGTTCGCCAGTGAAGACATATCCCAAGGATCCCTATCAGGAAGAGGAGTGGCCCCAGGGGTTTGGTCAGCTAACTAAGGTGGGTCAGAAGCCAGCCTCCATTCAGGGCGTGCTGTAGAATGAGTGACCTCGAGAGCAGGCTACAGAACTTGGGGCTCCACCAAACTCTCATTTGCCATGTGGGTGCTGACTTTGACCTTAAACTTACTTTCCTCTGTGTCCAGGACAGATGCCATATACAGTCAGCCACTTAGTAAATGACTTCTGTGATCAGATTAACCCACTCCTACTTCCAGACAGGGTAAATTTGGAAAGCAATAGTGCCTAAGCCCTGTGGGCTTGCAAGCTGTCCCTTCCCTCTTAACTCTTGAGTTTGCCCACAGGAGGGGATGCTACAGCATTGGGAGCTGGGCCAGGCTCTGCGGCAACGCTACCATGGCTTTCTCAACACCTCTTACCACCGGCAAGAGGTAAGGCTGGGAGCTCCAAGAGGCAAGGGTAGTGGAATCTACTATCCTCACCCCCTGCCCTCGGGAAGCCTGGGGCACTCTGGCCTCCTGCCATGAGTTTTTGGTAACAACTACAGGACACGACATCCAAGAGCTGTGTAGAACAGAGTCCTAGAGGCCGAGTTGCCCCTCCTTGACTTGGAAGGGGCAAAACTGATCAAGCATCCAATCTCAGACTTTAGGGCCTGGAAAAGTCTTTTCTGATTCTGTGGAATAGCGTAGACTTTCCATCCAAAACACTTACTGAGTACCTACTAAAGGCAAAGTGCTGTGCCAGCACTGTGCATGTAATGGTGCACCACACAGATATGATCTCTGTTTTCATGGAGCTTAGAATGAAGTGGGGGTGACAGACGATAAACCACACAGGGCCAAGACGTAAAGGTAGGAGGGAACACATGTGGAGAAGGCATGTCAGGAAAGATTGGCAAGCGTTCCTGATTCTTGAAGCCCTCTTCCTAGAGCCCGGGGATGGCGATGAATGTTCCTCTGGTTACCATTATCAACCACAGGCTGTGGGGTCCTCAATGTTATTGTTCCCTTGAGGACCATCTCTGTCCTGGTCTTGCCCCTCCCCACTGCTTCCTCCTCCCTTTGCACAAGCAATTAACTGTTCTCTATTTCCTCTCCCTGATCTCTAAGCTACTTTATTAAGGGGTATATGTATGTGGTAGGAGACAGTTTCTGCCTTCAAGAACTCTAGATAGGGAGATAGGCGTTGTTATACAAGCAGACAGATAGACAGACCTGACAGCCTCACTGACTGACAGCCTTATACTTTGGACTGGGAAGGCATTTGAACTAGAGCCATTACAACAGGAGTTCTTCACAGAGTGGTGACAGCTAGCCACTACCTGAGCATTTGGCCCTTTGCTGGGAAGAGGGACAAGGAAGGTCAGAGATGGGGAGCAGGGGCCACCATCTGCTGGGTAACTATCAAGAACAGGTTCAGGTTCTCCCCCTGAGGCCCCAATGAGGGGCCAAAGCTGCCCCACCCCACCCCCACAGGTAAGACTTGTGTTGTTGTCTCTGCAGGTTTATGTGCGAAGCACAGACTTTGACCGTACGCTCATGAGTGCTGAGGCCAACCTGGCCGGACTCTTCCCTCCCAACGGGATACAGCGCTTCAACCCAAATATCTCTTGGCAACCTATCCCCGTTCACACTGTGCCCATCACTGAGGATAGGGTAAGACTGGCCAGCGCTTCCCTGGAGGCGGTGAGAGGGACAACTCTGGCCATGGGCCGGCTGATCCCTGACTCCTTCTCAGCCTGTTTTCCCCACTTTGTTCTGCAGCTGCTGAAGTTCCCGTTGGGCCCGTGTCCCCGTTATGAGCAGTTACAGAACGAGACCAGACAGACGCCAGAGTATCAGAATGAGATCATTCAGAATGCAGTGAGTGGGGCTGAGGTGGAGGTCATCACGCTGTCCTTTCCCCAGGGCAGGACTCATCCCCTGATCCTTTTTTCATAGCAATTTCTGGATATGGTGGCCAACGAGACAGGCCTTACAGACCTGACGCTGGAGACCGTCTGGAATGTCTATGACACACTCTTCTGCGAGGTGAGCCCACTTAGGGTCCCAGTGTGACCTTTCTTCTCTCACACCTCGGCAGGCCCAGGTGACCAGGACAAGTAGGACAGCATGCCTGGATACCATTCCCACTGGGGAGGTCCAGGCAAGCCGCTTCTTGCGAAACAAGGGAACTTCCCTCAAGGGTGAAAAAGAACCTCAGAGTGGGAAATGGTTTATTATCTGTCAGCAGTTCTTGCCCCTCTCCACCCAGAACTCTCGTGCTATCCGAGATTCTGCTGAGTCACGCTTTTCGTGCCTGAGCTTCCTTTCCTGTGTCCTGTCCACCATGTCTCCTGGTTCCAGTCCCTCAGCCTCACCTCTCCTCTCCTCTCCCTCCCTCACACACACACAGGCACCTTCCCGCTGGGGAAGAGAGCTGTCCCCGGAGAGGCTCTGGCCTAGGCCTGGGGAGCTAACCTGCCTGCTGCGATACACAGCAAACACACGGGCTGGTCCTGCCGCCCTGGGCCTCTCCCCAGACCATGCAGCATCTGAGCCGGCTAAAGGACTTCAGCTTCCGCTTCCTCTTCGGGATCTACGAGCAGGCAGAGAAGGCCCGGCTTCAGGGGGGTGAGTGACCAGAGCAGCATGTCACTTCCCTCCTCAGGACCCTACAGCATTAACAACCTGCTCTGGAAGGCTGCTCACACGCTTCCCTCTCCCCCCATAGTCTTCTCTGCCCATTTAGAACCAGACCTCCCATTAGTCACTGAAGCCTTCCCCCGCCCTCCAAATGCTTATAGCTCCTCTGTCACCATATGATCGACCACAGTCAGGTTTGCGTGCTTCTTTCCTGCCATTCATCTTCTTAAGTCACTCGTGTCAGGAGACCCTCTGTCCCCTTAAATGAATACCTCCCTCCAGAAACCCACCAGGGAACGCTTTGCAAGAAGGCTGAGAATAATACACATGTGCCAGTTTCCTGGTCTGAGCACCCAAGGGAGGGCCAGCTGTCAAACCTTCCTGACATCTCTGTAGTTTTCAGAGCCTGCATGTGGCAGAGCTCCCGTATTTGCCACCATCTTATGGGTTTTGAAGCAGTCTTAAGTTTATATCTGTTCCAAACTGGAGTAATTCTTCAGACATGGGCAGGACCTCGTAGCTCACTTATAAAGGGGCAGATCTCTATATCTGTTGAAATGTACATATCTTGTTTTATCTTGCTTCTCTCTGTAAGTTTCAAAGTTCTTAGAGAACAGGGGTGCTGAAGAGTTTCCTGCATGGTTCCCATGCACCTAAAAGTTCCCTGTGCAGGTGATCAGACCCAGGACCAGCAGAGGGTGAAGGGGCTCAGATAGGTCTGATCAAAAGACAGGGGTAGCTGGAGCCACTGACACCAGGATCTCTTCTTCCTTAGGAGTCCTGTTGGCTCAGATACGGAAGAACCTGACCCTCATGGCAGCCTCTTCCCAACTCCCTAAGCTGCTGGTTTACTCTGCGGTAAGCTCCTATACTCCCCAGCATGCGAATGTCGGCCAGAGAGCTGGTTGTCTCCTCTGTTCAGTGCCTGGGGCGGGAGGGGGGTGGGGGTTAGGTGAGGAGGGCTGACAGGGAGCTCCTCTCTGTTACAGCACGACACCACCCTGGTGGCTCTGCAAATGGCACTGGATGTCTACAATGGGGAACAAGCCCCCTACGCCTCCTGCCACATATTTGAACTGTACCAGGAAGATAATGGGTGAGTGGACAGTCTGCCCTCCGGAGGGGCAATTGTGTGGAGGCTGTGGGCAGCCCAAGCACCCAGTTATAGGCCCGCTGAGCAGCTTCCATCGCCTCTCCTGTCAACCCTCAGGAATTTCTCAGTGGAGATGTACTTTCGGAATGAGAGTGACAAGGCTCCCTGGCCGCTGATCCTGCCTGGCTGCCCTCACCGCTGCCCCCTGCAGGACTTCCTTCACCTCACAGAGCCCGTCGTGCCCAAGGATTGGCAGCAAGAATGCCAGCTGGCAAGCGGGCCTGCAGACACGGGTGAGTGGCTGCCTGCCTCCACTAGTAATGTCCCAAAATAACCTTCGTTTCCTGCCCACCGGTCTCCCGAGAGCTGCTGCCCTTCCAGCCATCTCAGTGCATTTCCCTAGACCACCCTGACACCATTGCTCACCTTCTCTCCATTCCTCACTCTCAGGCGATGCCCTCACTTCTCAGATCACTGAGAAAATAACGGTAGCCAGGAGAGCCTGGGCTCATCCTGCAACCAGCAGATCTTCCAGCTTACTTGCTGCTGTAAGCTGCTACCTGAGGCCAGTCTCTGCACTTGTGCTCCGGGTCCATCTCTTCTCACCTCCACAGAGACTTCTGGAGCCTTAGTGTTTTCTCTCTACTGGGTCAGTCCCTCCTTGAGAGCCTTACAAAGACCTCTCAGGGCACCATCTTCCTCCAGCCACCACTGTTTCTCTGTTCCCTATGAAAGTGGAATCCTTCCTGGTTTGCTTTTTCAGTGCCTGTTCTGTCAGACTCCCGATAGAGAGGCTTGTGTCACCTTCCACACCAGTGAAGCCACTTTTGTAAAGGACCAATTACCTCCTCTTACCAAAGCCAGTGACCAATTCTTAGCTTCTTTCATCTCTCTGGGGCATGATGTGATCGGTCAGTCCTTCCTTAGACACTTTCTTGGCTTCTCTGCTTTTTCTTCTGACTTACAGGCAGCTTCCTTACTGGCTTTTTCTCCTGACTAAACAGCGGATGGCCCAGGGCTCACCCTGGCCCTTCCCCATGTGTGCACACTCCCAAAACAATCCCATCCAACCTCATGGCTTTACATACCACCTCCATGCAGAGTTCCATCCTTTTATGACTCAGATTCATGACCTTTTCTCTGAGCTACCGACTCACATATCTGACTGCTGATTGGAGGTCTCTCCATGGAGGTCAGCTAGAACATCTCAAAGCTGCTGTGTCTGAAACCAGACACTCTTGCCCCTAAATCCACTCTTCCTCCAGTCTTGCCCATCTTAGCAAATGCCACATTAGTCACCTAGTTGTGGAGCATAACCCTAAGAGTCATCTTGAATACCCTCTTTCTCACACCCCACATCCAGTCCACTAGCAGATCCCATCGGCTCAACCTTTAAAATATATCCTCTTGCCTCCCTGGTCTGATCTGCGCTCATCTCTTGCCTACACTACTGAAAAGTTTCCCACTGTTCTTTCTGATTCTCTTCTTGTACCTACCAGTCTCACAGTACCACAGAGTTAATTTTTTTTTTTTTTTTGATGTTTCATGTATTTATTTCAAGAGAGAGAGAGAGAGAGAGAGAGAGCAAGGGAGGAGCAGAGAGAGAGAGAATCCCAAGCAGGCTCCTTGCCGTCAGTGCAGAGCCTGACTCGGGGCTCAATCCCACTAACCGTGAGATCACGATATGAGCCAAAACCAGGAGTCAGACTCTTAACAGACTGAGCCACCAAGGCATCCCGAGTTAATTTTTTTAAAACATAAGTCAGTTGACATCACTACCCTTCTCAGAATCTTCCGGTGGCTTCCTATGACATTTGGAACAAAATCCAAGTTCTTTCTCATGGCCTTCCAGGCCCTTCTTGGTCTGATCCTCAGGGCTGATCTCCTACTTGCCCCTCACTCTGCTATAGTGATATTGGCTTTCTAGCTGATCCTAGAATTTGCCAAACTTATTTCCCCATCAGGGCCTTTTGTATTTGCTTCTTGTCGACTCATCCCCTCTGCCCCTGCCCCCAGACCCTCTTCTCTCATATCTGAGCATCTCAGGGACTCCAGGTCTCTGGTCAGATTGTCATTTCCTCAGTGATCCGTTCCCTGACTGACCTACCTTTCCATCCTTTTCCCCTTAGTTTGGTTTGTCTTTCTTTCTACCATTTGTCACTGACCTAGATATATCCCCGTTGTAAGAAGAGCACGTGGTATACGGTAGACAATCAAATATTTGTTGGAGGAACACTGACGTGACCTTTCTGTCCCCCTCCCCAACCTGTGCTCAGAGGTGATCGTGGCCTTGGCTGTATGCGGCTCCATCCTCTTCCTTCTCATAGTGCTGCTCCTCACTGTCCTCTTCCGGATGCAGGCCCAGCCTCCGGGCTACCGCCATGTCGCAGATGGGGAGGATCATGCCTGACAACCACTCAGCCCCCTTCCCTCTGCCTCCTAGGGGAGGTGGGCTGGGCCCTTGCTCCTGACTATTGCTGCTCCCCAGCCCATGGACAGGAGACCCTGGGTTGGCCTCCCTCTGATTATCCTAACCTAGATGAACAAGTGGGGCTCGGCTTGGCCCATGGCACCTGTCGCTCAGCATTCATGTGCCTCCTCTTTACCAAGTACTATGTTGGACTTTGGCTTTCTCCAAACAAGACTTGCCTCCGCCATGCTTCCGAAGGACTAGAAGTGTAGACAAGTATCCAAGTTTCACTCAGGACCTGGGATTGAAAAACTGAAGGAGTTGGTGCTTGATTGCCTTGCCCCCGCCAATCAAGCCTTGCTCTCTCTTCCAGCTTGGAGTCTTTGGCAAATGGTTCAGGGGACACAGTCTTGCCTCTCAGTGCTTATTTTAGTGGGAAAAACTGCACAACATTGGGCGTACAACCATTGGCCACTAAGGAGCTGGATCACCCAAAGGCCAGCCAGCCAAGTTTTCCTTTGTCCCCCTGAAGCCACCATTAGAGTCAGACATAATGCTTCAGGCACCTTTGTCACCCTGCAGCTGGAGCAGGTCAGAAGGGTGTTTGTACTGGGGGGGGGGGGGGGGGGGGGGGGAGTGAGTTGTACAGTTGTGACACTACTATCCCAGTCGGCTAGGCTGGGGTCTCTAGGGACCAGAGTTAAATGTAGGTTGTAAGCTGGACAGCTTGTGGCTGTGGCCCAGAATAGGGCTAAGGCAGCGTCCAGAGAATGAAAGTTTTAGACTCAGTGCTGTTTCTGTGCCTTTTCTTCATTTTGGGGGGCCCAAGGAGCCCTTTGACCAGGTCAGTGCTGTAAAATCCACTCAGAAGCTCAGTTGGGTATGGTTTTATTGGCCATATCAATAGTGAGCACAAACTGAAAACCACTACCTGATCACTCTGCCACTGCACGTCAAAGAAAAGTACCTTGGCCCCAGGCTAGATAATAGCAAGGACCCTTGGGGCACCTGGGGCACCAACTCTGGAGAAGTTTCTGGATCTAAGTCCAGAGCAGTAACATGCCAGTGTCCCAGTCCCACAGTGTCCCATGCCACAGTGTCCCTGCTCCGACCCTAAGACTTGGATACCTTTGGCCCTTTAACACATAGCCGCCTCTTCTCACAGGATTTGTTCTCAGGTGGCTCCAAGCCCTTGCTTGGCCCACACCGTCATTAATGTGTCTCATTTCCGCATCCCAGCTTCCTGGCTCCAAATGAGAATGTGATAACCTAGGAGGAGTGAGACCAGTCTGACTTGCACCTTCCATTATCAGTCTCTGAGAACTTGGGGTTGGCCCAGGGAACCTAGGACTTGGTAAGGAAATACCAGGAAATTGGGACAGCAGCCAGGCATTGCCATGCCCAGGACAAAGCAAGAGGCATGGAGGGCCCAGGCCAAAGAGTCCACGGTCTCCTGGTAGTCTTCTTTACTGACTCCTTCCCTGGGGTGACTGGTAGGGCTAAGCTGAGGAGAGCCTGCACTCAACCTTGGGGAGTAGGATAGGGCTTGGCCAGTCTGAGATACAACCTACTTCACTCACCCATCACAGAGGCCAGCGTGTCCCCCATGGGATTGAACTCATTGAGCTGCAGAGACAAGGGCATAAGCATGAGGAGAGGTTGAGGTACTGGGAGAAGGGCACATGAGGATAAATTTCTGGTCGTTTTTGGTCAATAAAGTAGGTTGAATCCCTGCTTCCTCCCATCATTATTTGAGGGCCCAAACCTCACCGAAATGATACCAGAAGATTCTGGGTCATAGAGCTGATACATCATCTTCCCTGAGCTTCCATCAAACACATCAATGGTCCTTAATTCATGGGGGGTACAACTTTTGAAATTAGGATCTGGGTATCGGCCCACGACAATGAGGTTGTACCGAGGATGCCAGGTTGCCTAGGAGACGAAGAGTTGTCATGAGAGTAAATGCAGAGCACTATCAAGAGGGACATCAAAAGTACCTTTTGTCACTAGCAGTTGTTAGTACAGTTGCCAGCAATTTAATAATGGAGATCAGACCCACATGAAACTATTGTATGTGCGTCTACCATCCCAAATTTTTAATCCCAAATTGGCCTCTCTGGACCTTGGGACACCTTCAGGCCTTCTTTCTCTTTTGCACTTCCTGAGATCATACCAACTGAACAATGTTGTAACATCAGCTTTACCCAGACATTAACCAAAGAGGTAAGCCTACAACAAAGCAAAAAGTCTCTGGTAACCAAAAACCAAATAGGATGGAAGTTCTGAAGTAATCCCTCCATCAATGTGAACGATAAAGAGTTGAGCAGGAGATGGCTCGTGGCCAAGAAAGGGAAAGAAACCTATGTTCCCCAGATTACCCCACTCAAAACAAATCTGGCAGTTAGCTGGAATGACAGGTGGGGTTTTCCTAAGAAATCTCAAGGGAGTTTTGAAGGCGGAAAGACATGGTTAGCGGGAAGGATGAGGTGGTACATGCCACGGCTTGGACATCAGTCACAAGCCCACCTGGGAAGCTAGAAATTGGCCTGGCTGGTTACAAAGTGGGAGATGACACATGGATCAATGGGAACCAGCCAGTGATGAATGCTTGTTCTTAAGAGCTTGGGTTGGATTTGAGGTACGTGGGAGCCTCCCTAATACTAAATCATCACTGTTTATGTAGTACTTACCAGGCACTGGGCATGTGCTTTAGGTATACTGATTCTTCCAACAACCCTATCGGTCAGATACTATTATTCCCTTTTTAGAGATGAGGAAACCAAGATCCAAAATTCAAGCACTTGCCCAAGGATTCTAACCGGAGGTTGTCAGCCTGCCTGAGGCTGGTGCCCCCACCACTATGCTGTCTTGATGAAAGAAGTAGAGACATGAAACCTGGAGGTCTGAAGAAAGGCTGTGGTTCTATAAAAGAACACAAAGCAGGAGAGCAGAGCAATGGGCAGAGCTGAGGCTGCCTGGGGGCATGGGCAGGAAGGAATCAGAAGACTTCAAGACCGTAAAAACCTTGGGGGCTGAGACTGGAGAAGTCATTAGCAAGGCTGAGGTCAGCAGGCACTGAAGTTTGAGGGCAGAACAGCAGGGAGATAGGCTGGGCTGAAAAAAAAACAAAAACAGGAAAAGAGCTTACAGGAGACAGAACCCAGCAAAGTGGGATTGTAGAAGGGGGACAGAAGGGACAAAGAGAGAGAGAGCCAGGGGAAAAGAGACTGCTTTGTGGGTGCAAGATGAGATCTGGGATTAGGGATTCCAGATCTGGCCTTTCTCTACCTTGGGCAGACCCCGTCTATCCCCATGTCATAGCTCCCTGTCTTCATCACTTACCTTGATGGGCGTCAGGTGCTGGAAGTGGCGGTGAGGGTGTGGGATCAGGCTCGGGGGGCAGTCCCACTGGGAGGCCGAGTAAACCCGGAGCTCACTCTTCTGGTCAGTGGTCAGGAGCTGGGCTCCGTCAGGACTGAAACAAGCTGGCGAGTGAAAAGCCCCAGAACTGAAGGAACCACAGGCCCTTGTCCTGGCTGGTACAGGCCTTCTGCAGGGGCGCCCTCTTTCCCACTCCTCTCTAGACCCCGGGTGGAAGGGAGGAGGTGAATCTGGACTGTGAACAAAAACATTCTAGAAACTTAGCAGCTGTTGGGGACCACTAGTTTCAGAAAGTTTCCAAGATACCAACTTGGTTGATGCTATCAGGGTAAAGGGTTTGGCCTAGCAGCTTCTAAATGTTGAGGGGAGACCCCAGAAACGGTTGGATAGGCACCGTGTGCAGGAAGGATGAGGTCTGATATATCACACCTGCGTTGACAGGATGGCTATGCAGCAGCGAGTGGAGGCAGCTGGATTTCCCTTTAACCTGGCGCAGGTCCCAGATTTTCACTGTTTGGTCCACAGAGGCTGTGGCCAGGAGCCAATCACAGCATGGGTTCAGGGCCACATGGGTCACTTTCTTTTTGTGCATTCTCAGATTCCAAAGCTGCAGAGAAGGGCTTGGTTCAGGTGGGGTGCAGGGAGGCTGGGGGTAAGGGAAAGAAAGGGAAGACCAGGGCTCCAGAGAACGCACCTCCCTGCCGTCCATGTTCAGCAGGATCACATGTCCCACATTGTCGCCTGTGACCACCATTCGGCTTCTGGCAGACACATCCAGGCTGCAAAACCAGATGCTGGGGGGAGAGACTGTGCTATAAGATTCTTGGGGACAAAGGCAAGAGCCATTAACTGTTCCAGCTCTAACGTCTAACGGATAGATGTCCAATCAGTATTTGTTGAATAAGTGAATAATTGTCTCACCACGGACTCCCAGTGAGGAACACTCTTACTTGTCTACCTTCCAGAGAGAGGGCACGAGGGTGATGAGGCTCAGAAATTTGTCCAGTTACTGCCGGGGCCAGGATCCTCAGCTGGTAGGAGTCCTTAAGAAGCTGTCCCTTAGAGCCATTAGGCAAGTCCCCAGGCCAGCCTGCCCCCTATAGCCCTGGGTTTTGAGGAAGACATGTTTATTGGTGTCTCTCTTCACTCTCTACCCTCTGGGCCAAAGGAGATGACAAATCAAAAAGGGACTGCCCAGCTCCGGTTGTCAGAGCTGGCGAGAAAAGAACTTCTGCCCTCTTCTGAGCATTTAGGGGAAAAAGCACAATTTAGGAGCTCTGTCTTGCTCTTTTGCTTCTCGGACTACTTGAGGACAAAGGGTTGGGATTGCTTCAGGGATCCTAATGCCCAGCCAGGAGATCTCAGATTCCTATTTTTCCTCTCAAACACTCAAATCCTTGCTACGGTGTCTTTTGTATCCCCTACAAATATCTTTCGGAGGGAGGGTTTCTTGTGGAAGAATAACATGGAGCTGAGTCTATCCCATCACTTGCCCTGATTGCTTGGTATTTCTTACCTCTGTGGGGCAGCCCAGGATAATGTCCAGTGCTAGTTAGAGCCTCCACAGCCTTGATTCCTTAGAGAACAGTTAGAGTCGTGTCTCTGGCTAGAAATCAAACTGACGCGTCTTTTGTAATTTCTCCAGCCACTTGCCCTTGGGGAGTCCAAAGTGCTTTATGGGCACAATTCTATCCCTTTAAGCTTCTATCAAAGAAGTGGTTGGGTCATTACAACTCAGGGATGTAGAGAATGAAATCTCAAATTCTTAGTTCCTGCTCCAACCTTTAAAAGTGGCTTTCTAGGCCAATGCCATGTTAACTAGTGAGAATCAAGGTCTAGTCTAATATATGAATGCCTTACAGAAGAGCTGAAGCCCTTCCCTCTCTGAGAAGAGCTGAGGTTCTAGAATACCTCACCGAAGCAGTAACCCACCTGGAACAGAGAAAGGCAGCTACAGGAAGTCTCAGAAAGAGAGGGAAGGGTGGAAAGGGGCTGCCACCTTGCTGGTCTTTCCCGTGCCAGGTTTGGGTAATACAAACGAGATCCAGAGGCTCTCATCAGAACTACACCGAGAGCCTAGAGGCCCTTTCCCTCCTAGCGAAGCCACTCACTTGCAGGTGTCTGAGCTGGTAAACACTCGGAGCGTGTTGCCTTTAAAGTCTTGCAGCCTAGTTGTTCCCTCCATTGAGGAGGTGAAAAACTGGTTGGTATCAAGAGGGTTAAACTTCAGCCCAGTGACGCTCCCTCCAGCTCCAATCTAACATAAGGAAGAGAAAAACCAGTGAGTGAAGATGGCCCAGGAGAAGGATGAGGCCTGGGTGCACGGAGTCTGCCGACCAGACAGCCGGGCAGGCAGCACGTGCGGCCAGGCCGGCCGAGAGGCCTGGACGCAGGCATGCGCTCCATGGGACTCTTCATTACTTAAGGTTTTAGTTTTAATTGAATTAAAAAAAAAAAATTAACATACGGTACATTTGGTTGTTTTTACCACACACTTCTATGGATGTGAAAACACAAGAGTATAGATTTGAATAACCACCACCCAAATCAGGATGCAGAACAGTTCCATCCCCTCAAAAAAGCCCCCTGTGCTCTCCCCTCGTGGTCACACCCCTTCTCCTCCTGTCACCCCTCGGCCACTGTGGATCTGTTCTCTATCACTGTGCTATGGTTTTGCCTTTAATAGATTGTCGTATAAATGAATCATACAGTATTCATCTCACTCAGCATAATGCCCCTGAGATGCACCCAAGTTACTATGTATACCCAGAGCTCATTCCATTTTATTGCCAAGCATTCCATTATGTGGATGTACCATGGTTTGTTTATTGCCCAGTGCTCTTTAGAGGAGCTTCAGCTCGGAACAGTGCCTGGATTAGGTGGGCAGGAGTCAGATCTGAACTCCTTCCTATTTTTTCCAGATATTCCAGACAATGATGATGAAAATAATCATAACATCAAAAAACATAACCTTATTAAGTGCTTCTTATGTATCAGGCACAGTTTTAAGAACTTTACACCCTCAAGAGCCCCTTCTCTACTTCTTAAGCTGCCGCTATCCCAGCCTCACAGACCCGTACAAGGCCTCTTACACAACATCCACTTGGCTCACTCAGCATGCTAACTGGCACATCCTATCTCCTCTATAAAGGTGACGATGGTCCGCCAAACACTTACTGCTGTGATAATCTTCTGCTTCCAACAGTTGAGTCCTGTGCTCACTAAGGCTTCACCGTGTTTGCTTTTTTTTTTTTAATATTTATTTATTTTGAGAGAGAGAGCGAGCATGCATGCAGGGGAGGGACAGAGAGGGAGGAAGAAAGAGAATCCCAAGCAGGCTCCGCGCTCTCTGTCAGTGCAGAGCCCGAAGCGGGGCTCGATCTCTCAAGCCGTGAGATCATGACCTGAGCCGAAATCAAGAGTCAGATGCTCAACCGACTGAGCCACCCAGGCACCTCCAAAATAAATGTCTTTAAAGAAAAGTTTCTGAAGTCAATGGAGAGCTATCAAGGCATCAAGAACTTGAAGACCAACATCCCAGAGAAAGAAGCAGAAAGATGGACCTGACGTTTGGATGCTGCTTTACCCCTTGAGGTCTATGCAGATTAGAAGGCTGTGGCTTTGAAGCAGAGAAACCAAACTGCAGACAAGCTGATATGAAAGTGGTAGGTGGCTTCAAGGCTGAGAAGCTGGGCTGCGGTTTTACCAGTCTCACACGGCAAGAGAGGCAGAACTGGAGCTCAGACTTGCCAAGAAGGAGAGGTCTTAGAAAAAAACCCCAGCTTTTAGTTAAGATCCTAGACACTCTCGAAATAAGAGCAAACTAGAAATAGCCTGACCCTCACAAAACCTGAAGTCCAGATTCAAATAATTTTAAACTCATTGGATTAAGATGATCTGATGGAGAAAAAAAAATTGTCTCTAGAGGAAAACATCACCACCCAAAACTCAAAATTATCTCTACAAGTTTTCATATGCAATATCTGGCATTACATCTAAAATCATCCGGCATATCAGAAGATAAGGCCAAATAAACAAAAACGAAGAGGAAAAAAACATTTGAAAGATACAGGAGATACAGATATTGGAGCTGTTATATATAGGCTTTAAAATAATTGTGATTAGGCACCTGGCTGGCTCAGTCGGTGGAACATCTGACTCCTGATCTTGGGGTCATGAGTTCAAACCTGATGCTGGGCATGGACCCTACTTAAATACATACATACATACCTACGCACACAAAATAATTGTGATTAAAATACATTTTTAAAAATAGACCTAATTTTAAAATGGACAAAGGATTTGAACAGACATTTTCCCAAAGACATGCAAATGGCCAGGAGCACATGAAAAGATGCTCAACATCATTAGACATCATGAGATACTATTTCACACCCTCTGGGATGGCTATAATAAAAAAGATAGACAATTAGAGATGTCTGGGTGACTCAGTTGGTTAAGCATCTGACTCTTGATTTCAGCTCAGGTCATGATTCAGTTTGTGAGATCAAGCTCCACATCAGGCTCTGCGCTAATAATGCAAAGCCTGCTTGGGATTCTCTCTCCCCCTCTCTCTCTGCCCCTCATGCTCTCTCTCAAAATAAATAAACATTAAAAAAAAAAGATAGACAATTACAGGTGGTGAAAAGACAACCCATAAAATGGGAGAAAATATTCGCATACTGTATCTGATAAGAAGTTAATATCAAAAAATATAAGGAACTCTATAGCAAAAAACAAAACTCTCCCCCAAATAACCTCGTTAAACAATGGGCAAGGGACCTAAATAAACATTTCTCCAAAGAAGACATACAAATGGCCAACAGGTATGTGCAAAGGTGCTCAACATCACTAATCCTGACATCAGGGAAATGCAAATCAAAACTACAATGAGCTATATCACCTTAAACTTGCTAGAATAGCTATTATCAGGGGCGCCTGGGTGGCTCAGTTGGTTAAGCACTGACTTCGGCTCAGGTCATGATCTCATGGTTTGTGATTTCGAGCCCTGCTTTGGGCTCTGTGCTGACAGCTCAGAGCCTGGAGCCTGCTTCGGATTCTGTGTCTCCCTCTCTCTCTGCCCCTCCCCAACTCACTCTCTCTCTTTCAAAAATAAATAAATAAACACGAAAATAAGAAAAAAAAAAGAATGCTATTATTGAAACAACAGAAGATAACAGGTACCAGCAAAGGGGTAGAGAACAAGGTACTCTTGTACACTGTTGATGGGAATGTAAGTTGGTAGAGGCAATGCAGAAAACAGCATGGGGGTTCCTCAGAAAATTTAGAAATACCATGTGATCCAGTAATCCCACTTCTGGGTATATATCCAAAGGAAATGAAATAAGCTTCTCAAAGTGTTATCGTCCCTCCTGTGTTCACTGCAGCATTATTCACAGTAGCCAAGATAGGAAAACAACCTCAGTGTCTGTAGACAGATGAAGAGATACAGAAAAATGTTGTATGTATATAAATGGAATATTATTGAGCCTTTAAAAAGAAGGAAATCCTGCCATTTGTGACAACCAGGATGAACCAGGAGGATGCTATGCTAAGTGAAATAAGTCAGACACAGAAAGACAAATACTGCATGATCTTACTTATATGTGGACCCTAAAGAGATGGAACTCATAAAAGCTGAGTAGAATGGTGGTTGCCTAGGGGCTTGGGGCTGGAGGAGATGTTGATCCAAGGTACAAAGTGTCAATTATGCAGGATGAGTAAGTTCTGGAGTTCTAACGGACAGCACGGTGACTACAGTTATTAACAGTATGTTATATGTTTGAAATTTACTAGGAGAGTTGATCTTAAATGTTCTCAGCTCGTTGCACGCACACAAGGCAATATGTGAGGTGATGAATTAGCTTGACCATGGTAATCATTTGCAAGTACATATATGTTAAAACTTCACACTGTACACCTTAAATATGTACAATTTTTATTCGTCAATTATACCTCAATAAAGCTGGAAAAAAACCCACAAATGTTGTTAAGGATGTGGAGAAGTTGAAGCCCTCCTACGCTGCTGGTGGGAATGTGAAATGGAGAAGTCGCTCTGGAAAACTGTTTGGCAGTTCCTCAAAAACTTAAACATAAAGTTACTGTGTGTCCCATCAATGTACACTCTTGGGCATATAGGCATATACCCAAGAGAAATGAATAAGTATGTTCACATGAAAACTTGAACACAAATATTCACAGAAGCGTTATCCATAATAAAAGAAGGCTAAAAATCAATGATTCAAACATCCATCTCAAGAAGGTATGAAAGTAACAGGAAAATAAAGCAGGAGATTGAATAGAAATGAATGAAACAGAAAACAAATATACTGTGGGAAAATTCACAAACAAAAGTTGGTTCAACGAAAATACTACTAAAATTGATAAATCCCTGGTGAGACTGACCAGACAGAAGTCACAAATAACCAATGTAATAGATCAAAAAAGGGACATCAGTAGAAATCTTAGACATTTTAAACAATAATAAGAGGATATAATAAACAATCTTATGCCAATAAATTCGAAAACTTAGATGAAATGGGGAAATCCCTAGAATTTGCTAAACTGACGGAAAATGAAAGAGAAAATCAGAATAGTCTGATTAAAGGCATTGTATTCACAACTAAAAATGTTCTTGCAAAGTAAATTCCAGATCCTGGTAGCTTCACTGTTGAATACACTAAACATTTAAGGAAGAAATAATATCAGTCTTTTGTTGTTGTTGTTTTCCAACCATCTCAAACTCTTCGAAAAGTTGCAAGACTAGCACAAAGAACTGCTTTTCTGGAAGCATTTGATAATAAATTACCAGCTTGATGTCCAATCACCCTCAAATACTCTACTGTGTATTTCCTAGGCAGAACATTCTCCTATGTAACCACAATAAGACCATCAAAACTTAGGGGTGTCTAAAGCAGTTCTAACTCATAGAAACAGAAAGCATTAATTGTGGTCGCCAAGGGCTGAGGGAAGGGGAAAATGAGGAACTTATCCGATGGGTATACAGTTTCAGTTTTACACAATGAAAAAGTTCTAGAGTTCTGTTATATAATAATGTGACTATAGTTAACACTACTGTACACTTAAAAATGTTTCGGTGATTGGGGTGTCTGGGTGGCTGAGCTGGTTAAGTGTCCCACTCTTGATTTTGACTCAGGTCATGATCTCACAGTTCGTGAGTTTGAGACTGGTGTCAGGCTCTGTGCTGACAGCATGGAGCCTGCTTGGGATTCTCTTGCTCCTTCTCTCTCTGCCCCTCCCTCACTCACACACACACACACACACACACACACACACACACACACACACACTTTTTGTCTCTCAAAAAATAAATAAACTTAGAAAAATGTATGTATATAGGGGCACCTGGGTGGCTCAGTCAGTTAAGCGTCTGGCTCTTGACTTCAGCTCAGGTCATGATTTCATGGTTCGTGGATTCAAGCCCCATGTCGGGCTCCACACTGATCGTGCAGAGCCTGCTTGGGATTCTGTTTTCCTCTCTTTCTGCCCCTCCCCCGCTCATACAGTCTCTCTCTCTCTCTCTCTCTCTCTCTCTCTCTCTCTCTCAAAATAAAAAAACTTAAAACAAATATATATATATATATATATATTTTTTTTTTTTTTTAAATGTTCAGTGATAAATGTTATGTGCTTTTACCATGATTTTTAAGAAGCAGTATTACTTGCTGGAGATGATAAAATTGGAAAGGTTTTAAGAAATGAGAAAAAAAGAAAATTTAAGTGAAAAATTGGAATATAATTAATAAACCAAAACAAACACACAAAATCAATTGGTGTAGCTTATCACATTAGGAGAATAAAGGGGAAAAATCATATGCTGATCTCAAGAGATACAAAAAAGTATTTGATGAAATACAATTTCATTCACAAGAGCTTCTGGCAAACCAGAAATAAAAGGGGAATTTACATAATCTGATAAGGGATATTAAAAAACAGACAATTTTAAAACACAAACAAGCTCCCATGTATATACCCAAAAGAAGTAAAAACAGGTATTCAAACAAAAACTTGTACATGTATATTCACAGCAGTTGCATTCATAATAGCAAAAGGTGGAAACAACCCAAACGTCCATCAACAGATGACTGGATAAATGAAATGTGGCAAATCCGTATGATGGACCATTATTCAGCTATAAAAAAGTAATGAAGTACTGATCCATGCTACAACATAGATGAACCTTGAAAACATTATGCTAAATGAAAGAAGCCAGACCCAAAAGGAAAAATATTGCATGATTCCATTTATATGAAGTACCCGAATAGTCAAATTTTTAAATATTTTTTTAATGTTTATTTATTTTTGAGAGACAGAGATAGTGAGGGGGGTAGGGGCAGAGAGAGAGAGGGAGACACAGAATCAGAAACAGGCTCCAGGCTCTGAGCTGTCAGCACAGAGCCTGACGTGGGGCTTGAACTCACGGACCACAAGATCATGACCTGAGCCGAAGTTGGACGCTCAACCGACTGAGCCACCCAGGCGCCGCAAATACTCAAATTTTTAGAGACAGAAGGCAGATTAGTGCATATAGGGGAGGGTAATAAAGAGTCTTTGTTTAATGGTACAGAGTTTTATTGTGGGAAGATGTACAAGTTCCAAAGATGGTTGTGGTGATAGTTGCACAACAATGTGAAAGTACTTAATGCCGCTGAATTGTACACTTAAAATGGTTAAAATGGGGAGACGCCTGGCTGGCTCAGTCAGTTAAGCATCCGACTCTTGGTTTCAGCTCGGGTCATGATCTTGCAGTTCGTGGGTTTGAGCCCCACATCAGGCTCTGCACTGACTGTGCAGAACCTGCTTAGGATTCTCTCTCTGTCTCTCTCTCTCTGCCCCTCCCACATCTCTCTCTCTCTCTCTCTCTGAAAACAAATTAACTTTAAATTTTTTTTAAAATGAAATAAACTTTTAAAAACTGGTTAATTTTATGTTATGTGTATTTTACAATAGAAAGTAGAAGAAATCATGCTCAATGATAAAATATAAAAGCCTTCTATGATCAAGAATAAGACAAGCATGTCTGCTAGAGTCAATATTCAACAATGTACTAGAATAAGACAATGGAACAAGGCGAAAAAGAAGTATAAGAATAGTAAAGAAAGAAACCCAACTCTTGTGATTTGTAGGTGACAAGACTGTGTAGGACAAAAATGTTAAATCCTCAGATAAACTATTAAAATTAATGGGAATTTCTGTTCCCAACCATGATGGAGTGTCAGAAAACAGGTATATCTTCCTGTCTTAAATAACTAAGAAAATGGACAAGAAAAGTGAAATAGGTTCTCAGAGATTAGACAGCAGGCAGCACAAGACAGGAGGCAAGCAAGAGATAGTCCTACAACTGTCCCAGGTTAGCACTTGGAGAAAGTATCCAGGCAGCAAGACCGAGAGGGAGGACACACACAGCCTAGCAGTCTCACTGAGTTGAGAAGACAGAATTTTAGGAAAGCCAACATAGCAAGAATTTGTGGGCAAAATTCTGGGGAGGAGACACACAGAGGGAACATTCTGGAGATTTTCACAAGGATCCCCTCAAGTCTTTTGGGTAAGTATTAATGTGTAAATGGGTATGAGGAAACTACCCAAGGCTGGGAGGGGAGTGGGGAGAAGCACCATGGATAAATAGGGGAGAATCCTCAGAATAGTCTGTATTCTCACCATCCAGAATGAAAAGACTTAATATACAGAACATTGAGTCTTCAGAAGAGTATTGCCTCAGGATGAGGCCAATTTATACCTAGACTATAGGCTTCCTTAAACCCATGCTGACTGGGGTAGATTAAATAATGGTCCCCAAGATGTCCATGCCCTAATCCATAGACTCCATGAATAATACTCTAGATGACAAAAGGGATTGTGCATATGTGGTTAAGTTAAGGATATTGAGATGGGGAGATTATTTTGGATTGTCTGGGTGGGACTGATATAATCGAAATCAAATGGTCTTTATAAGAGCAACACAGGGGGAGTCAGTCAGAAAAGAAAGCAATGTGATCACAGAAGCAGAAATTGCAGTGATGCACTTTTAAGATGGAAGAAACCACAGCTCAGGAGTTCAGATGGCCACAAGAAGCTGAAAAAAGCAAGGAAACAAATTCTCCCCTCAGAAACTTGAGAAAGAACCAGCCTTGCCAACACGTTGACATTTGTTCAGAAAAATCATTTCAGACTTCTGACCTCCAGAACTGTAAGAGAATAAAATTGTTTTGTTGTAAGATACCAAGACTGTGATAATCTGTTATAGAATCAAGAGGAAATGAATACAGTAACTATATTAACAAAGCTTAAAAGCAAGCCTTGAAGGTATCAAACTGGTTATAAGTACCTGTGTCCCAGAACAAAGCCCAACAATATTTAAAAGAATACAACAAAATCCAACATCCAACAATGTAAAATTCACAATGTCTGGCATCCAATGAGAAATTACCAGGCATGCAAAGAAGCAGGAAAATAGAACTTATAACCAGAAGAAAGCTCAGTGAATACAAACACCCTTACAAGTGACACAGATGATAGAATTAAGCAAAAACATTGAAACAAGTGTTATAAACATATTCTATATGGTCAAGAAAAGTAGAGGAAGTAATGAACATGAAAAAAGAAATGGAAGATATTTTAAAAGGCCTAAATTAAGCTTCTAGAGATGATATACAGTATCTGAAAAGAAAAATACATTGGACGGGATTGATAGCAGATTAGATGTAGACGATCAATGAAGTTGAGACATGAGGTAGAAGCTATGCAAAATAAAATGAGGGGGAGGGGATTATAAAATAAAGTGTTAATCAATGACCTGCAGGACAATACCTAGTAGCCTAACATGTATGTAATTGGAGTCCCAGAGGCAGAAAAAAAAAAAAAAAAAAGAGGGGAGAAACTATTTGAAGAAATGACCTAAAATTTTCCAAATTTGATGACAAACCCATAGATCCAAGAAGTTCAGTGAACCCCAAACAGGAGAAACATATAGAAAAACACACCAAAAAAATCACAATCATTTTTATTTTTATTAAAAAAAATTTTTTTTCAATGTTCATTTATTTTTGAGAAAGAGAGAGACAGAGTGTGAGTGGGGGAGGGGCAGAGACAGAGGGAGACACAGAATCAGTAGCAGGCTCCAGGTTCTGAGCTGTCATCACAGAGCCCAACATGGGGCTTGAACTCACGAACTGTGAGATCATGACCTAAGCCAAAGTTGGGACGCTTAAGCAACTGAGCCACCCAGCACCCCTATTTTTATTTTTAATGTTCATTTATTTATTTTGAGAAAGAGAGAGAGTGTGCATGTGAACAGGGGAGGGGCAGAGAGAGAATCCTAAGCAGGCTCCCCGCTCAGCACAGAGCTCGACAGAGGGCTGGATCTCACCAACCAACAACCGTAAGATCATGACCTGAGCTAACATCAAGACTCGGGTGCTTAACCACCTGAGCCATCTAGGCACCCTCACAATTATTTTTTTTTAAATAAGTCTCTCTGCCCCTTCCCTGCTTGCACGCGCTCTCTCTCTCTCTCAAAATAGTAAGTATACTTATTTACTTGGGTAAGATACAGAATCTGAAGCAGGCTCCAGACTCTGAACTGTCAGCACAGAGCTGCACATGGGGCTCAAACTCAAAAAGTGTGAGATCGTGACCTGAGCAGAAGTCGGACACTTAACCAACTGAGCCACCCAGGCGCCCCAAAGATCATTTTATAATAAGAGTAAAACTAAGTTATCTTCATTTTGAAAATGTAATGTGTTTCCTTGCCAAGGGCCTGAAGATGTAAAGGTCAGAGCCAAGGTCAGAGGACAAAAGAAGTGACAAAATGAGGCACTGCTTCTCCTCCAGTCACTGGTGCCAAATCAACTTTCTGTCAGTATCTGGGAGTAAAGACAGGCAGTTCTCCAGACCACCATACCCTTCTTCTGTTCCAATCTAGCGTCTTGCTAATCCAAAATTCAAATGTCCAGGCCAATCTCCACCATGGTGTGAGGAAACATCACTTAAATGCACATTATAATAAAGGGTGATGTAAACCAAAAGCAGTCTCAGCCTGGCACAAGTTCAAAGCAGATGTCATTCTCCTTTTGGTCAGGTGGCTCTTCCCTGAGGACACCCTTAGGTACTTCTTAAATTTCTCTATTCCCATGTTCTAGATTCCCAGGGGAAAAAACCCAAACAAAACAAATCTCTTCCTGCCTGAGTTCTGGGCTTTGACTTCAATTTAAAACTGCCCCTTCTGGTGGTCACCTGTCTCACCAGCTGGGCAGGAAGCCAAACTCTGGGCACAGCATTTCTCTGGCTGCCTTTCTTCTGGCTTCAAGCACCTGTTTTCTTGAACATCCATCTCATCCCAAGGCTGTCTAACCTGGCCTTTTCTGATGGGCTGCTCTGGAGCCTCCACTTAAGAAAACTCATCCTGGGTTCACCACTGGCCTTGTCTGTCTCTTCTATTCCACTTCTGGGTATATGCCCAAAAGAACTGAAAGCAGGGACCTGAAGAGAGATTTGTACACCCATGTCCATAGCAGCATTATTCACAAAAGCCAAAAGGTAGAAGCAACCCAAGTGTCCATCAACTGATCAATGGATAAGCAAAATGTGGTATACACATGAAGTGGAATATTACTCAGCCTTAAAAAGGAAATTCTGACACCTGCTACAACATGGATGAGCCCAGAGGACATTATATGAAGTGAGATAAGCCAACAGATAAATATTGTATAGTTCCACTTATATGAGATACTCGTGAGAGTGTCAAAATCATAAAGACAGAAAGTAGAATGTTGGTGGCCAAGGACAGGAAGAGGGAAGAATGGGGAGTTAGTGTTAGTGGGTACAAAATTTCACTTTTGCAAACACTTTTGCAGTTTTACCTTCTGGAGACTGGCTACACAAGAATTCCAATATACTTAACACCACTGGACTATACACTTAAAAATGGTCAAAGACGGTACGTTTTGTTTTGTGTATTTCATCACAATTTTTAAAAATCAGAACATTTCATGTAAAAAAAAATATCAAGATTTCAGGGTTCATTTGAAAAAATCAAACCTGATACCACGAGACCTAGATTCTTGCCTGTCAACCATCTCCTGTTTACCACTGATCCCATCATCTATCACTCTTCTTTTTCTTTGGCTTCTTAAGGCCTGTGAGTCTGTGGCTGCTGCTCTAAGCCCAGAGTGTCACTTTTTACAGTAGAGTCCTCCATTTGTCAGCCCCCATCTGGGCAAATGAAAGGTTTTCTCTTTTCAAAAATGAACTATCTGGACCTCATCAAAATAAAAAGCTTCTGCACAGTGAAGGAAACAATCGGCAAAACTAAAAGGCAACTGATGGAATGGAAGAAGATATTTGCAAATGACATATCAGATAAGAGGTTAGTATCCAAAATCCATGAAGAACTTACCAAATTCAACACCCAAAAAACAAATAATCCCAAATAATGAAGAAATGGGCAAAAGACACAAACAGACACTTCTCCAAAGACATCCAGATGGCTAACAGACACATGAAAAGACGCTCAACGTCACTTATCATCAGAGAAATACAAATCAAAACCACAGTGAGATACCACCTCACACCAGTCAGAGTGGCTAAAATTAAGACCTCAGGCAACAACAGATGTTGGCGAGGATGCGGAGAAAGAGGATCTCTTTTGCACTGCTGGTGGGAATGCAAACTGGTGCAGCCACTCTGGAAAACAGTATGGAGGTTCCCCAAAAGATTAAAAATAGAACTACTCTATGATCCAACAATTACACTATTAGGTATTTATCCAAGGGATATAGGTTGCTGTTTCGAAGGGGCACATGCACCCCAATGTTTACAGCAGTGCTATCGACAATAGCTGAAGTATGGAAAGAGCCCAAATGTCCAACAACAGATGAATGGATAAAGAAGATGTGGGGTGTGTGTGTACACACACACACACACACACACACACACACACACACACACACACAATGGAGTATTATTACACAGCAATCAAAAAGAATGAAATCTTGCCATTTGCAACTACATGAATGGAACTAGAGGGTATTCTGCTGAGCAAAATTAGTCAGTCAGGGAAAGACACATATCATATGACTTCACTCATATGAGGAATTTAAGATACAAAACAAATGAACATAAGGGAAGCGAAGGAAAAATAATATAAAAAAGGGAGGGGGACAAAACATAAGAGACTCTTAAATACAGAGAACAAACCGAGGGTTGCTGGAGGGTTGTGGGTGGGGGGATGGGCTAAATGGGTAAGGGGCATTAAGGAATCTACTCCTGAAATCATTGTTGCACTACATGCTAACTAACTTGGATGTAAATTAAAAATAAATAAATTAATAAATAAATAATTATAAAAATAAATAAATAAACTGGCAATATTAGAGCTGAAAAAATAAATAAATAAAAATAAAGGTCTTCTTTTTGGTAGAGGGGCCAACACCTTCAACCCTCAGCAATTGATGATAAACACTAACACGATTAAGGCCATCCCTAGAAAGCGCTATGCCAAACTTTGCCCCGAACACACTCTGCTTGTCCTTTTTCTCTCCATTTACCTAAATATTATTCCTCCTCACTCCCCACTCATCCATGAGCCTTCTCTGTTGACTCTAATTCACAAGGGGTTCTTCCTTCTCTCACATTCTGTAGCATTTAGCATCTATATTGCAAGTTATCTTGTATGTATATATCCCATCTACCCAGTTATACTTCAAGGCCCTCACTCATTCAACAAATATAATAAAGCAGCTACTACTCTAGGCCAAACATTGTTCGAGGCACTGGGGATATGGCAGTAAACCAGAAAGACAAGGTCCGTCTTATCGTGGAGCTTACTTTCCAAAGACATTTGTATGGGCAAAGACACTCAAATAAGTGAAACATTTCAGATATTGATAAACATTGTCGGTGGGGGAAATGAAGCAGGGTAATGAACCAGAGTGAATGAGTCAAGTAGAGACTACTTTAGACAGAGTGGTCAGCGAAAGCTGTTTGAAGAAATACACCAAGTCAAGACCTGAATGGTCATGGCTGAAGGGAGGCAGCCATGAGAAAACCAAGACAAAGAGCACTCCAGTCAAAGAGAAAAGCAAGAGCAATGACGCAGTTTTAGGAATAGAAATAGCTTGTGTGGCTAAAGCATAGGAAGTGAGGAAAGACAGCAGAAGATGAGGGCAAGAGAAAAGAAGGGGCTCGGATTCTGTTCTATGTGATAACTTACAACAGGGTGACCAACATTTTATACCTTCTAATATTTTAAGGGCTGGCACTCAATGAAGATTTGAGTATCATCACCATTTCCTTGTTTGAAAATACCTAGTTACTTTGATCCCAGTCATCTCCTTGTTACTGGATAATTCTCCATCCCTTCAACAAACACTTCTTCAGCACTATTGTCTGGCACAGGGAACTGCTCACCCCTTTAATGAAGGTGGGTTTGTCCTTTATGCCAAAGTTCCAGAGCATGATATCTCCCCCTTTGGAACCCACAGCCAGGGTGCTGGGGTGAGTTGGGTGCCATGCCAAGGATGTGGCCCTCCTGTCAAAAGGGGCAGCCTTTTGGAATATCCGGTAAGAAGCCAGAGAATGCACAAAGGACTGCTGGAGACCCTGACACAGAGAAAAAAGAATTAAGTTGAGTTAAAATCCAAGTCCTGGGTAAACTGTCAATCTCTGCCTCCTCCATAGATGAGCCCTAGAGCCAAGTCCTCCCCCCCCCCCCCCCCAAAGGAAAGTGAACTGCCTGGCTCTGTGTGTGAAAATATTTGCAATGTGCATGAACTAATCTTGGAAAGCAAGGGGGCAGAGTGCATTCCAGATGGGACCTTTACAGCATAAGACTTTTCTACTTGGCTGAATGCCCAGTAGGTCAGTCACCAAGGTAGAGGTGATCTGACCACTCTGACAACCCGCTGAACCAACCGAGCATCTAATTTTAGAACATCCCAATAGTAAAAAGGTACGAGGGAAACTCGAGCACTTCAGCCAGGAAATGCCTCACCTGCTGTAGTGATGGCCAGGCAGCTTTGCCCAGCTTATGGTGGTGAAGGGCCCTGACGATGCTGGTGTATGATGGCGGGACCTGAAGGCTAGCCAACCCCGCCCAAAGGCAGCCTGAGTCAAATCTTCTGCTAGAACCTGCCAAGCAGAACAGACACATATTTTCCTCTCTGCTCTCACGCACGGAAGGGTTTCCTGCTGAAATCTCAGAAAGAAAGCTTTGTTGTTCCATTCTACATAGCCAATCTCTCTCATTACCTCTTAAGGCCTTTCCATGGTCTGCTCAGTCTCAGCCAGCACAAAATATAGTGAGTAGGGATTCAGCCCCTTGCCCCAAACACTCCCCCAGTAGTAATTCTGAAGTGAAGCTAAATATGAAATAATATGAAAACAAACCCTCGCAGGGTTTCTGAGAACGGAACCAAAGAAACACCCAAGAATAAAGTATACACAGAACTCTTCCCAGTAGGTTGGAAAACTCATGGTAGGGTTGGGTGACAATTTAAAAATCACATATCATGTAAAATAAAAAGATTTTAGGGTAGCATGGTAGAAGTGACTGGGAAAAGAAGTATCTTTAAATCCTATATTAAAATAATGTAGAGGTGACCAGTTGTTCGCCCCAAGTCCAATCTGTTCTTTGGGAAACCAGCAGGATCCAGAGGGTCTGGCCTGGCTACTTTTGGAGAGATAGATCCACTTAGAATAGGAATAAAGATGTACTTGAGGATCTGGTTTCTATGAATCCAGCCTCTTGACAACCGATTAATTCCTTTTTCTTAGGGACAAAAAACACTTCATCAACAACACCCTGCTCCAGTGTTTTGTGCCCCCCCCCCCCAGTCCTTATAGCCCCAGGTTCAAGCCCCAATAAACCTCAGAGAATGAGTTTTCTAAGGAAGGAAATTGAAGATTCTCACAGCGGAAACCAAGGACACACAGCTAGCAACCATGACTACCGAAATTCACCACACGCACCACCAGGCAAGGTAGGATTATTTTAAGCAGTCCTCAGTGTGTAAAAATCCTGGTACACAGGAATTTGAAAAGTCCGTTGTGTCTTATGTAATGGAGCTCATCTGCCTCTTCCCATCACCTGAGAGGGGTTAAGCCCAAGCTCTGTGGTGTCAAAGGACCTGCGGAAAAATGCACAGCCCAAGGCATCCTTAAAACTTGGGATAGCCTCAGGAAACCAACAGCACCCACCCCCCACTCCAGCCTCCTGCGTGAGAACCCCCAAAGGCGGAATTATTAAAGCAGCAGGCGCAGGCAGTACCGGGGCCCTTCACACAGAGCTTCTTGGCCTCCGGCTCCAGCTCCCGGGGGCTTCTGCTCCTCCTGCTCTTGGGGCGCACAACCACCTCGGGGGTCTTCTGGGTTTCTGGGCGTTTCCTGGGAGCCATCGCGTCCTCCGTGCGAAAGGGTACTGTGCCCTATGCCGAGATCAAGGAGGGAAGATTGAGAAGCCTCTGGGGAGAAACTAGGCGGGGACCAGGGAACTAAGCCAACTTCCCGCCAAACAGCCTCACCGCGTTCAATCTGGCTTCCTGCTCCGGCCCGCCCCCTCTCAGAGAGGCACGCGAGGGGAGGGGCTCATGGGCTCCCTAGAGAAAGACCCAACGCCTGGCCTCTAAATTGGGCGCGTTGGTGCCCATCAGCTGATCTGCCAGAAATAAAGATGGCCGCCATGGCTAGAGCAGCCAACTTGAAGCCTCTTCAGACACCGCGTTGCCAGGCCTCAGCCAGTCCACAGGAGACCAGGTGCCAATCAAGGCTTCGGCTCCGCCTTCCCTGCCTTTTAATTGGTGATCACGCCCTTTCGGGCTTTAGGATTGGCTGGTCCTGGACATAGGCGGCTTTGTAGAAAGCTCGCCACCGCCCTGTGGTGGAAATCGAGCTCTTCCCGCCCGCCTGCTTTGCCATAGGTGTCCACGCTTCTGTTTCCTCACCTCCCCCGAATGTCAGCTTTTCTGTGCAGAGTGGTTGAAACTTGCAGCTTTCAACTAAATTTTCCCTAAACCTGCTGAGTGTCCGCCTAGGGTGTAAGGGATGGGCTGGAGGGCGTGTAGGCTAATCAGGCTTAGAGGTCTTGTGCCCTGACTTAAGCCAAAGTCCTGGGCATTGGCCCTCGTGGGTGACCCTCCGCACGGCCCCAGAGGAGACAGTTCACATGCATCCTACTTCCTGCGACGATGAGCCAGGCAGGAGCTTCTGTTAGTGGGGGACTGCTGGGCTTTTCATGCTATCCGCCAGGCTCTTTGGAAGGGTGAGAAGAGACAACAATGCATTAACGGCAGATCCTCTACTAAAGGTCAGTTAGGGACAGAAGACATTTCCAAAAGTAACACTTGGGAAGAAATGAATGCTCCAAAAGAAAAATTCGAACATGGTTTCTTAATGGAAAGATGGGAAGATAAAAGGTCAGAGTGTTAAAAAGGGGAAAGGCAAGCTGGTGGCTTTTCCATTGCTGGCTTGTGGCTGTGTTTTCAGAGCTGTGTCACAGATGCAGAGTCGCCCCCTTTATTCACACCAGCCATTAGTTTCACCTCAGCAGGGTGCTCAGGTCTAAGGGGATAGTGAAATGTAGGAAATGACCCTGCCCCTATAAAGATTTGCAACCTACTGAGCAGAGAAGAAAAATACACGTGAAACAAGTCAAACCATTCCAGAGTGAAGGCAGTTGAATACTAAATTGTGGCATGCCAACCAAGACTTTTACATGCATTCAGAAAAGATAATCCAATGGAGAAAGAAGTATTTAGGAAAGCTTCACAGGGAAGATGGAATTTTGTGGAGTTCAATCTGAATTTAAATAGGGTTTGGCTGGAGGAGGGAGGAGAGCATCTGAGGCAGGGGGTCAGCTTGGTAAAAGGAATGGGCATGAGGTTTGAGAAAGAGAGCTGGCCTGGTATCAGTTAGACCTTGATGTTCTGTCGAAATAAACAATTGCACAAAACACCAGATAAGTCCACTCTGTGACCATGATAGATCAAGGCTAAAACATGACCACACATGTCTGACCACAGGAAAAAGTAAGAACATTGGCCAAACCACAAAAATAACCAAACATCTCCCTATTAGTTCGGCTAATATGAAAGCAGCTTCTTGGCCAATCACAGCTTTAGCTTTCCTTCATTCCTTCCACCTTGCAGATAAGATTTATTGATACTCAGTCACAGAATTACCCTCATCTCCTTTAATCCAGAGCAGAGTCCCACTCCCCTGAACCTTATCCAAATCATCCAACACAAACCAAATCCTGTAAGTCCTTCCTAATACCTTCTTACAGCAATGTTTCACCATATGCATTCTCTGTTGCAATGAGCAATAAACCACAAGTTCACCTACAGGGATGTTCTTTTGTTTTGTTTTGTTTTAAGTATTTTTAAGTAGACTTCACTCCCAGTACAGGGCCCAATGTGGGACTTGAACTCACGACCCTGAGATTAAGACCTGAGCAGAAGTCAAGAGTCAGGTGCTTAACTGAATGAGTCACCCAGGTATCCCAACAGGGGTGTTCTTGATGGTGTTTGGATTGGAGGCATTGACATTTACAAGTACGGCAGGCGGCAGCTTGAAGAGGAGAAAGTTGGTCATACTGAGGATCTGTTCAAAGAGAGACCAGATGGAGGGGGAAGTCGAATGGCAGGCAGAATTCAAATTTCATTCATTCTACTGACATTTATCAAAGGTTCTGTTCCTGGCACTATTCCAGTGAAAGAGAATGCTGAAATAAAAAGTGCTCTTTGCCCCCACGGAGTGTGCTTTTTGTTTTTATTATTTTTTTAATGTTTATTTTTGAGAGAGAGAGAGAGAGAAAGACCAAGTGAGAGCAGGGGAGGGGCAGAGAGAGAGGGAGACACAGAATTTGAAGCAGGCTCCAGGCTCTGAGCTGTCAGCACAGAGCCCAATGCAGGGCTCAAACCCACAAACTGTGAGATCATGACCTGAGCTGAAGTCAGACACTTAACCAACTGAGCCACCCAGGTGCCCTGGAGTGTGCTTTTTAATCATGGGGGACACAGGTAATCCTACAACTACAATAGGATGTGATAAGCTTAGTGAGAGAGGAAGCATTAGGTTCTGGTGGGGCTGAGGGTAGGCACAGAAAAAGGACACTAACTCAGCTTGGAGTAAAGTTTAAAAGAACAGTGTCAAAGAAGTCTTCCCAGAGAAGGGGTCACTTAAGCTGAATCTTGAGAGGTGGGAGGGTGGGGAAGGAACATTCCAGGCAAAGAGAGTAGGAAATGGGAAGACAGACGTGGAGGTAATAATTAGCTGTGATGGATTCACGAGCAGAGGAAATGTCCTGCTTAATGCCAGGTTTTCCCAGAATCTGTTTTTAGGTTTGGGGAGCTTTTCCACGGTGAATTAAAAAAACTACGTGTGAGTATGGAAACCTGCCTTAAACATGCCAGTAAAGTATTTCGTTTCAGATTGTGCTTTGGGGTATTTTTACCCTGGGTTTTGCTGTGTTTCACCACAAAATGACTTCCTGGGGACTTAATGTCATCCATTCCCATCTGATGAACCATCAGGTGCAAAGCGGACAAAAATATTTAATAAGTATTTGGGGGGGTGCGCCTGGGTGGCTCAGTTGGTTGAGTGTCGGACTTCGGCTCAGGTCATGATCTCGCGGTCCGTGGGTTTGAGCCCCGCGTCGGTCTCTGTGTTGACAGCTCAGAGCCTGGAGCCTGCTTCGGCTTCTGCATCTCCCCCTCTCTCTGCCCCTCCCCTGCTCATGCTCTGTCTCTCTCTCTCTCTCAAAAATAAATAAGTATTAAACAAAATTCAATACGTGTTTTGTGATGCTGCTAACCTGATAATGAGGTGAATGGTACAGCATTGCTCTGGTTTTATGCCACAGAGAGGCTGTGCTATGAAACTGTTTATAGGTGTTTTGGTCTTATCTGTGACACTACCTTTGACATAAGGCATCACAAGGCAATTCATTCAAAAGCTGCTGCTGAGAGCAAATTAACGTCTCATGTTCACACTGGAAGCCGGGCAGACCACGAGCATGACCCTAAATAATGCCAGTTTCTTTGATCTGCAAAACAATATGTGGCTTATGTGTTTTCCGGAACAGATAATATAGCCCAGTGGGAAGAGCACTGTTCTTACATCATGTATCTTGGGTTCTTCATTTCACTTCTCTATGCCTAAGTTTCATCATCATGAACAAGGAAAAGGTACTCGGTGGTCTTTCAGATCCCTTCCAGTTTTAAAAGCCAGGATCCTGTGACTTGCTATTACAGCAGCGGAAACCAGCGACTGCTTTCAACTCTGGCCTCCTTGTGGAAAATTTCCATCAAGTAGGAATCATTTCTCTGGTGCAGGCCGGTACATGACTCTGATTCTGATCAGGCTGTCTATGGATCCAAAAACTCTGCTGAGTCTGCAAAGCTATCCGTAATCCACAAGGATGGTATGTGCTGGCTTCCCACACACAGTTACTACATCCAGTGGTTTGCAAATGACAGCCTCGAGGATTCTGCAGGGCTTGCAGGGGACCGAGGTTTAAATTCCTCCAAAAGGATTGGAGACAGACGGAATACAGCATCCAGGGTCCCTGTTGTTTGGCATCTCCAAGACGTATTTAAATGCCCAAATATGAATAAATTCTGTAGTAGTGCTAAATGAGAGCATGACTCCTACCCTCTGGGAATAGCATCCATTTTCAAAACTATAGGGGCGCCTGGGTGGCTCAGTCGGTTAAGCATCCAACTGTTGATTTGTGCTCAGGTCATGATCTCATGGTTAGTGAGTTTGAGGCCCACATCAGGCTTTGCACTGACAGTGTGGAGCCTGCTTGGGAATCTCTCTCTCTTCCTCTCTCTCTACCTCTCTCTCTCTCTCTCTCTCTCAAAGTAAATAAATATTTGGGGTAGCTTTGGAAGTGTCAGACAGCTGTGTAAATACCAAAAGAAAGAAAGAAAGAAAGAAAGAAACAAAGAAACAAAGAAAGAAAGAGAAAAAGAAAAAAACCCCACCTTCTGTCTCTGCTGTGGGGCATGAGGCACAGTCCACCCCCTAAATCAATACCCTGTCATGAAATACCATAGATACGGGATGCCAGGAAACTTCTCTAGGCAGCCAGATTTGCAGGGCAACTGCCAGAGTACTGAAATAGTATATGAGAAAGTGCTTTGCAAACTGTAAAGTGTTCTACAAATAGAGCTTGTTATATAATCTCCTGGCGATATGTTATTTACTGATAAGGTCTGATAAAGGTAATGCTCTTTGCCATTAAGCGTTCCACCAGTCAGGTAGCCACCAGTGGAAGAGGGGGGACCAGAGAATCAGAAACCAGGGGTTTGAATTCTGGCAGTGCCTTCTGCTCACTCTCTTCCAAGGACTGCAAAAATCCCAAGTGGCAGGAATAAAAATGATTCTCTCTGTGTTACAGCCAAGCCAGTTGCCTATGGGTGGATGAGTCACATGCTAGTGGGTCTGGGAGAGCTACATCCACATCCCCTTATATTCCCTTCTCCCACCCCAGCCTCCACGGCCCTGCTTTGGCTCTTGTCCCTACTATGACATTGTAACTCCAGGAACATGTGACAAAAAACTGGCCCAAGGAACCACAGCTGAGTTTCTGTCGGGGAAGGCAGTGGGCGGCATGGGGAGCTGTGGTTCTTATTGGTGAAGCCAATAGCCTGGAGGGGATATCGTGGTACAGATACACTCACAGCCTCCCCAACACTTGAGACTTCCAGCGGGCATCCTTGCAGACACGTTTACTGTCCTTTGTGCTTGATTCTCCCTGTGTCATCAAGCCCTGGAGTCTGAAAGTTTTGTAATTATAGGCTGCCTAGAAGACCAAGCCACATGTGTGGGGGCAGCATTGAGGCTGCTGCTGTACTCTGCAAAGAGGCACATTAGTGGAACTGGATGAACAATTCCGAAAGATGGCTTGCTTTTTAAGTTCATGTCACATTTTACAGATTTCCAAGGCTAATAGCTGGCCTGGTGTGGCGGGTCGAGTAGTGGTCCCTGAAAAGAGAAATCCACATCCTAAGTCCCAGAACCTGAGAATGTTACCTAGAGAAAGGACCTCGGAGATGTATTTAAGTGTCTTGAGGTGAGGAGATCATCCTGGATTATTATCCCAGTAGGTCTTAAATCCAGGTCCAAATGTCATTATAAGAGGGAGGCAGAGGTAATACAACATTGTGTGTCAACTCTACTTCAATTAACAACAGCAACAGCAGGGGCTGTGTGGCTCAGCTGGTTGAGCGTCTGAGTCATGATCCCAAGGTTGTGGGATTGAACCCCCTGTTGGGCTCTGTGCTGAGCACGTGGAGCCTGCTTAAGATTGTCTCTCTCCCTCCCTCCCTCCCTCCCTCTCTCTCTCTCTCTCCCCCTCCCTTTGCCTCTCTCCCCAGCTCACACGTGCTCTTTCCCTCTCTCTCTCAAACAATGAAAAACAAACAACAACAACAAAAACCCCACAGCAACAACAACAAACCACAGCATAACGTGTTGAGTTGTGGAATCACTGTGTTGCACACCTGAGACTAATGTAACATTGTGTGTCAACTATAATTCAATAAAAATAAAACGAGTCAAAGAATAAAAACAGTGAGGGGCACCTGGGTGGCTCGGTTGGTTAGGCATCGGACTCTTGGTTTCGCTCAGGTCGTGATCTCACAGTTGGTGAGTTCGAGCCCCACATCAGGCTCTGCACTCTCAGTGCAGAGCCTGCTTCGGATCCTCCGTCTCCCCCTCTCTCTCTGACCTTCCCTCGTTTGTACTCTGTCTCTCTCAAAAATAAATAATAAAGCAGTTATAAATAAATAAATAGGCAAATAAAAACAGTGAGGCAAAGGGGGAATGAGACAGACAGAGAGACAAACACACAGAGAAGACAATGTGAAGACAGAGGCAGAGATCGGAGTGATACACGGTAGGCCAAAGACCACCAGATTGCTGGCAGCCACCAGAAGCTAGGAGAAGGGCAAGATTCTCCACTCCCTCCCCCGCGTTCCCCACCCCCACCTCCAACTCCCTGAGCCTGGGGAGGGAGCATGACCCCGCTGCTACTTTAATTTTGGATTTCTGGCCTCCAGAACTAGAAGAGAAGAAATTTCTGTTGTTTTAAGCCACCTAGTGTGTGCTACTTTCTTAGCTGCAGGAAACTAATATACCCAGTCTCTGCCGTGGGTGTTCAGTCCGCATCACCAAGTGGGAGAGCGACTCACTGGTGGTGGGGTTAGACAGCTCTCACTCTCCCATATCCTTGCTGGGTCTTCGAGAAATCTTAGCACCTCTCTGAGTCTTCTCCTTTGTAAACTGGGAAGAATTAGGCCTCCTGGAGAGGGTTGTTGCGAGGCTCAGAGGCCAAAGCACGGAACACAACGCGTGCCAAGCCACAGACACTCCATGCGCATGCGCATGCCCCCCCCCCCCACCCCCCGCCCCGTGTCCTGCTTCACTGTGGCCCACCTCACCTCAGGCACAGAGCCCCCTGTCTGAGGTTGGCTTGCATGGGTTCTATCCCTTCCCCTGGCTCATGGGTGACGTCCGGAATAATCTGGCTCTGCCTTCCTGACACAGCCACTTGGACATCTCAGCGTCTCAACCTACTGTATCCAAAAGTGAAGTCTTGATTTTCTGCTCTTCCCCTGCCTCGGTCACATTTCCCCTCCCTGGCATTTCTGCCTCGGGACTCAAGGTAAACACCTGCAAGTCATTTGCATTTGTTTTATGTTTAAACTTTTCACTTTGACAGAATTTCAGACTTAACAAAGAGTGGCGAAGAAAAGTTTACAAAGAGTTTCCATTCGCTCTTCCCTAATATCCTGAATGTTACATGAGACGTAACTGCAATACAATGATCAAGATGAGAAAATTACCGGGCGCCTGCCTGGCTCACTTGGTGGACCCTGTGATCTCAGGGGTCGTGAGTTCAAGCCCCACGCTGGGCACAGAGCCTACTTTAAAAAGAGAGAGAGAGAGAGAGAGAGAGAGAGAGAGAGAGAGAGAGTAAGTACTAAAGACACTATTATCTAATCTATAAACTTTATTCCAATTTTCCCAAGTGCCCCGCTAATGTCCTACTCCGGCCCAGAATCCAATCCAAGATCACAGGTTGGGATTCATTTTGAAATGTACTTCTCCCTCACCATCTACATTTAACCCATCATCAAGTTCCATTGATTTTTTCCGCCTGAATACTTCTTCAATCCATACACTGAGCAAGCCCCTGCAACAAGTCCCTATCCCCAGTACCTGGATGACTGAAGCGACCTCCTAATTGGTCTCCCTCCTTTAGTCTCCCTCTAATACAGAGGCCACATAGTTTCTGTGTAAAGGGCTTGATAGTAAATATTTTAGCTTTTTCTGGCCATGCAATCCCCATTGCAATTTACTCCACTCCGCCATTGCAACGTGGAAGCAGCCATAGACAATATGTAAACGAGTGGGTGTGGCTGTGTTCCAATTAAACTTTATGGACACTGAAATTTGAATTCCTTATAACCTCCACATATCACAAAATGTACCTCTGTTGATTCTTTTCAACCATTTAGACATGTAAAAACCATTCTTCGCTCGTGTTCCATCCAGGCTACGGGTTGCTGGTGCCCTGTTCTGTATCTATTCCTCCCACAACATCCAGAAAGACAGTCCGTCACTCTTCTGCTTAAATCCTGCATTCAGAATAAGACAAAGCCTGCAGTGTTTGGGTGCTGCCTGCCTCTCTTACCTCACCCCGGACTTCTCACTCTCTCATTCACCATGCCCTACCCACCTTACCTTCTTTCCCAGAAGGTCAAGTTCCCATTTCAGGGCCTTTGCACACATTAGTCTTTTAGCATAGAGTGCTCTCTCCTCGGTGGTTCCCTCATTACCAGGCTCACTTCCATTTGTCTTTGGGGTCTTTGGAGCCTTTTTTGGGGTAGAGAAGCTGAAACTTCCTGAAAGAGGTCTTCTCTGACCCTCCTCTAACTGAATTTATGTTTCCCCTGTTATTCTCTCATAGCACTGTATCCTAAGTGTTTTTTTTCCTTTAATTTTTTAAAATGGTTATTTATTCGAGAGGGAGAGAGAAGGGAGAGAGAGGATCCCAAGCAGGCTCTGACATGTCAGCACAGAGCCTGATGTGGGGCTCGAACCCATGAACTGTGAGATCATGACCCGAGCTGAAATCAAGAGTGGGATGCTTAACCGACTTAGCCACCCAGGCGCCCCAAATGGGTTTTTTTCCCTTGAGGACACGTATCACAATTTGTAACTATGTATATAGGCCGCGTTTATTTGGTTTTAGTGGACAACCACATGAAGTCAAGGAGCGTGTCTGTTTTACTTGCATTGGGGACCAAGCACCCAGCCTGGTGTCTGGCAGACTGGGTGTGAAAGCTAGCTAAATCAATGCATCCTCCACTAGAATTTCTCTCTGAAATAAGGAGGCCGCCAGTGGTCTTCGGAGTAGGGTCCGAATGAACCAGGGCAGCCTTCCTGAGCAGAACCATCCGCCTACTGAGCTGAAACCTGGACTGGGTATAGTGGCAGCTCCTTGGTACCTTCCAAAGAATCTGCCCCGGGCAAATTCCTGACCCTGGAGAAGCTTTCTCTACAGGCTCCGCTGAAGCCTGCTATGCATTCTTACTCTAATACCATCCATCTGCTGTCCTTCCTGCCCAGAACAGCTTCCCCCACTGAGGTTAACCCCTCTGGATAACTCCAACCAGTTTTTCTACCTGGGCTTGCCGGAGATCTTAAAAACATAGCTGTTGAACCAGAATACTTTACTCAGCTGCCCGTCAGGAATGCTGGGGCAATGTCCAGAGGCCACGGAGAGAAACACAGCAGCCTTCTGAAAAGACAAAGCCTGCCGGCAGCCGTCTCTGCCTGCTCTCCTCTGCCTTCGTGAGGCTGCCTGCCAGAGTTCTTTGGATAAATTTCACCGAGCCCCTCACACGCACACTTCCCACTGCCTATAGGATCAAGTCGGAACCCCTTCAAACCACCTTGCAAAACCTTCACTATTCAATCTCATTTCCCAGCTTCATCTTTCATCTGCCTACACCCCGTCCCGAACTCACTATTCTAGATATTCTTGACCAGAACTGTCCAGTACAGTTGCCACTAGCCACACGTGGCTGTTAAATTTTTAGTTAATTAAATCAACTTAAAAATTCAGTTCCTAACTACAAGTGTGAAATAGCGACAAATAGCGAGTGGTTACGTGTTAGTGCAGCTGTCAAGTGATGGGATGTTTCCATCAGCCTGTCCCCAGAGGGAGTCTGTGGGCCAGGGCCTCTTGGCACCGTTTGGCCGATGCACCTTGGTGACCTGCCAGCCGGCACCCTCTTCATGGACATTAGTTTCCAGTTTTCCCTCACTGCAAACGATACTACATGCAAACATCCTTGTACCTTTTTTGCACTTCTACACATGTTTGTCTAGGGTAGATTCCAAAAAATTGTTGGATCACCAAGTCATATGCTAACACCTCTGGGGCTTGGCACACCCTGGTGTTCCCGCCTAGAATGCCTCTGCATGTGACTAATTCCTGCTCATCAAGATCAATCAAGTGTCATCACCGGGCCAAAGGTGGTCTCTTGCTCTGTTTTCCCAAAGTACTTCCTACCCACACTGTATCACTATCATGCACTTAAGGCTCTGCCTTGTTTATCTCGTATTCTCAATATCTAACATATGGCTTAGCATAGAACAAAAATGCAAATGATTTCTTGACTGGATGACTGAATGAATAAATAAACAAATAAAGGTACAGTGGTTAGCACATTCCAGAAACTCAAGGTGAGTGAGCCCGCGAGGGCTGTGAGCTTGGGCTTTGGACCAATCTGCACCCCCCCAGACCCCCCCACCCCTGGTGCCCTGAACCAAGCTGCCTTTCTAGGTTTCTGTCTATCCAGCCCTCTGATCTAGAGCATCTCATCTTTTTTTTTTTTAAGTTTATTTATTTTTATTTTGAGAGAGACAGAGACCATGCGAATGGGGGAGGGGCTGAGAAGGAAGGCAGACAGACTCCCAAGCAGGCTCCCCCTATCAGCACAGAGCCTGATGTGGGCTCAGCTCCCAAACCGTGAGATTGTGACCTGAGCCAAAACCAGGAGTTGGACACTTAACCGACTGAGCCACCCAGGTGCCCCTCAGGCATCTCATCTTGAACTCCGTTCAAGGTGGGTATTGCCCTCATAGGGCCATGTGAGTGTGCTGGGGCTTTCTGGCTACAGGGCATAGAAATCTGAGCCCTGCAGGCAGCACTAGCAGGGGCCTGGCTTTCCTAAGGCAGCTCTGTCTCCTTTCACCTTTGAAGCAGCTCAGTGTGCTCTGGGTTTTGGTTTATTTTTTCTCCCTGCAGTACCTTAGGGGCATTTAAAATCAGCTGCAACGTTTCTGCTTTCAGCTTCCAGATTTGAATCTAAGGGAACCCAGATGCTTTCCACTCCATATCTCCTTCTCCTTGTGATCTGACGAACAGCCTTGTTTACTGAGTTTGTCTCTGGCCTGGCTTCCCCAGGTGCCAGTCTGGCTTGCAGCCTTTATTTTTAACGGGGTTTTAATAGGCGGTTCCTGTAATTAATTTCATTCTTGTGTTTTCACACTTTCTGTCTAGGTGCCTAAAGGCCTCCAGGCACTAGGTGGGATGTTAACTGATTTAAAATAGTACGGAACACTATAGCTGTCATTATATATTACCCCAGCTCCTCTCATTTACAGCTTTTACGATCATTAATTAGCTAGGGCACATGGCCCATTTGGGAGGTCAGCCGGGTCACACGCAGTGTTTCAGAGAGGTAGAAACAGAAATATGGAGAAAAGTGGCTTTTTCATGCCCCAACAGAGACTAGGTGTTGAAACTGGTTTCAGAAGCCACATCCTGCTGAGTACACACCCTGTGAGCGACAAGGCCAGGATCCACTACTCAGGTAGGATTTGCCAAACACGGTACGTCCTGGATGCCCATTTTCACCCTCCTGCCAGGACTGGGGAGAAACTCAATCCTCAGCGGCTAATACTACCACCTGAAATTACCCTCATTCATTCTCTTCAGGGCCGTTTTCCATTTCATGAGCGGATTTATCTGCGTAAAGAACGCGTCAGTGACTCCTCTCCGATTCAGAAACAACATACTTTTGCTATTTTTAAAGCTGCAGTTTAAAAATCCGCGCACACGCACTCACGCTCCTCAGGGAGTGGTGGAGGGGCGGGGAGTGGGGACCAAGAGTACGTGCTGGAGAGAGAACAGCCTGGCCTTTGGCTTTCCAGAGCACCGCACCGTCCCCCTGGGGGCGCACTCCCTGGAGTCCGAGGCGGCTTCTCATTCCCCGAGGGATTTTGCACCCCCTGGACCCTCTGAGCGCCTGGTGCCTCGGACCCTGCTAGCCCGCCCGTGCCCCCTCTCTTCTGCTAGGGGGAGGGCTCGGTTGCCGGGTCTCCCGGCCCAGAAGGGATCCGCGGGGGTGGGGGGGTGGGGGGGGGGGAAGGGTGGGACCCGGAGGTCAAGCAGGTGGCGATTAGGTCAGCCTCGGAACATTCTTGGACCGCTCCAGTGGATATAAATAACAGACGGGCTGGCTGCGAAAAAATCCCGGGGTGGGGGCTAAGGGGGTGAGGAAGAAGGGACTTATTAAGAGCCGGGTGGTATCGTGGCGATCTGGAAAAATCTACCAAGGCTGGTGACTGACAAAGGGAGTGGAGGGACGAAGGGATTTAAGAATGAATCTTGGTACAAAATCTGGGAATAAGAACACGGAGAGGGAGGAGCTCATGCCTTTTTGCCCCACCCCCATCGCGTGTCCTACCCAGTCCACAGAATGCGCCTCCAGATTGGCAGGCAGGGCTGCACGTGGAAAGGGCACGGGTTTGGAGTTCAGGGTCTTGCCCGACTACAGATCTCTTGCAAGCTGAGGAAGGTCTCTGAGCCTCAGTTTCTGCATCTGTACAATGGGAATCCTAATGCTTAAAAGAGGGTGGTTGTGAGCCTCGCTGGAACGAACTTCTAAGAAAGCTATGCTCAGCAAATAAAATGTAAGGCAGTGTTAGACCCGAGGCCTCCCTCCAAAGGGTGCCACGGCAGGCCCCATCCCTTCCCGCTTCCACGAGTCTCCCAGGCTCTGCAAAGGCCGGTAAGGGCAAAGCCGAAATCTGACTCCTTATAGAGCGACGCGGCGCCACCCTGGGGAGCGGGCCCTGGCGCTTCTCCTGTTGGAGTCGATACCCACGGCCCGCGCTCGAGGAGCAGCCGGTCGCCGCGATGCCTGCAGCCCCTGCGCCCCAGCCTCTGGCGGGTGGGGTTGGGGCCGCGGCGGCGAGGAGAGGGCGGGGCCGGGGGCCGGGCTTCTCGGGGGAGGGCCGGGCGCGCTCCGGGAGGCGGTGGCCCCGGCCCGAGAGCGGCAGGACTCTGGCCGGAGCGTGGCCGGACCCCCAACCTCCGAGACGCCCAGGGAGGACGCGGTGAGTGCTGCCCCGGCGGGAACCACGGGGAGGCGGCGGCGGGAGAGCCCGCCCTCTCCTCCCGCTCCTAAAGTTTGCAATGGGACCGACTCCCGCTCTGGGAACCCGCGGCTACCCAGCTCCGTGCGGGGACAGGAATAGGTGCCGCCGAGTGGAGCGGGCGTCTCATCTGCTGCGCCGCGCACCCCGCAATTTCCCAGGCTGGCAGTGGAGACGGGGACGTCGGGGGTGGAGGGGCACACCATCTCCTGGGGCTTTTCAAAGGCCGCCAAACGCCCTTTGGGGGCCCCGCTGCCCGGGGACCCTTCGCTCTCTGCAAAGAGCCCTAATTCCTGGGCCGCTGTCCCGGGTCACCTTCCGGAGTCCACGGCGGGGCTGGCCGGGCAGGGTGCGCCCCCTCCCCTCAGCGGTGATCGACTGGCCCCACCCCCGCGAGACCAAGTTCAACAAGTTTGGCCAACAAATCCTAAAGCCTCCATGGTTAGGCCTTGGCCCGGCCGCTCCGCGTGGGCTCCACCGGCTCCGAGTTGTGTAGCTCCGGGCCGGCAAGAGGGCCGGTCGAAGGGCGCCGTCCATAAGGGTTGAGGCCAGAGACGGGCAGCCCCTGGGCTCCGAGGTCTGGTGTGGAGGCTCCGGGTTTGGAGTGCGTCATCAGGGAGCAGGCACCTCGGGCTGCAGGTCGGGTTTCCAAAAGTGCCCCTTTGTTATGCCCCTCCCTGGCCCTGCCTCCTCCCCTCTCCCTGCGCCACCCCTTCCCCCACCCTCTGGGGCGGCTCTGGCTGCTGGTCCCAGCCGCTCTAGCCTAGGCACCACTCTCTGGACCAACGGGCCGCCCACTCCTGAGCCTTCACATCTTAGGGCTTAGGGAGGACGGGGAGGGGCTGCTGGGAGAAGAAACCCTTGGGCGCAGCCTGTGACTCAGGAGGATGGGCAGGGCAGGATGGCAGTGCTCCCTCCCAGTGTCATGCCCCCAGCTTCTGGGAAGGGTAGGGGCTGGTCTGCGCCGAGGTGGGGGGTACCTACCTGCCTTAGGTAGGGCGAGTGGGTTCTTCCCTGAGGCTCAGGACTCCCTTACCTTGGCCCAGGCAGTTATGAGGAGGCCCTGCCAAGCCGCAGCAGACTTCTGCAGGCCCAGTAGGTACTGGCTACCCCGGCTGGGAAGCATTCATTATTAGCTTTCTGAGCTCTTGCGGGTGGCAGAGTGTGTTCTGGGGACCAATCTGGGTCTCTGCTGAAGTCAGGAGGCACAAGGTGCTGGCTCTCCTCAACAGGAGCCATGGTTTGCACTGCCCACCCCCACGGCTGGATCTAGCCAGGGCTGCGGGGCCTGGCTGTGCCTGGGACTCTGGGCTTGTGTTTGCTCTGGGAGGCGGGAGGGAGCAGTGCCAGCAAGCACACACAGCTTGCTCTGTTCTGGGGCTAGAGAGAGGGAACGGGTGGGGGGCAGCTCTCCCGGGAGCCAAGCCTGGAGGCTGGAGCAGGCAGGGGGCCCGGGCCCCTGGATACCTCACTGGGACAGCTCCGAAGGCTCTGTGATTTACAGCTGTGGCTCTGTTTCTCTCCATCTGGTTGGCAAGTCCTTTCTGGGTAAGTGGGGCAGATTCAAGAGGAAGCAAGGTGAAGTGCTGAGGACCCTTGCAGACCAGCTGCTCCGTCCCTCTCCTGCTCTGTACCCAGACACCTCTGTCCACTGCAGGCCTCAGCTCTCTCTCTGAGCTATTAGGGCTGGATCCCACTTCAGGCAAGCTTTCTCACAGCTGCTCTAGCCATCAGGTTCCCTGGTCTTTAGGTAGATGTCGTTTGTTTCTTCATTCAACTGCTAACTCCAATGCCTGAACAAACACAAATTGGACCACCTCTGTCAACGACTGGGGACAGATTCTGCCCTGTCAGTCACAATCCAATGGAATATATCATATATAACTGGACTGAGGGCTCACAAGGGGCTGTGTAAATGGGGATGGGGCAGTGGGGTGGGGGAGACTGTGAAGATGCCTCAATTTGAGTTTTGAAGGATGGATAGTTGTTTGTCCGTTTGGAGGGGAGCAGTGTGATAGAGTCCTGCTTTGGGGGCAGAGGGCACATACTGTGTCCTGGGCCTCGTGGTGTCCCTTGGGCCTGCTCGGAGGAGGAAGCAGTTTCCTTCTAGGGGCTTGAGTCAGTGCTAGGGACAGCTGAGACCCTGCCAAGGGTCAGGAGGGGAGTGGCCGCGTGCCATTGTGTCCTCTAACCTCTGGGGTGGTGGCTTTGGGGTTGGTATCCGCCTTGCCCTCCTCTACAATTCTGGAGCACACTCTTACAAGTGCCTGGTCACCTGTCTGACTCCTCCCATTCTGCCCCAGACTCTGGGCTTTTTGAGGGTGGGGCTGAATTACTCATTACTCATGGAGGCTTGTGGGACCTCAGCGGATGCTGTGGAACAGGATGAATGTCCTTTGTGACTGTCAGGCCCTCATATTTCTTGCTCATTGCCTGGTTTGAGTCTTTTTTTTTTTTTAATTAATTAATTTATTTTGAGAGAGAGCTAGAGAGCTCGTGGGAAGGGCAGAGAGAGGGAGAGAGATAGAATCCCAAGCAGGTTCCGCAGCATCAGCACAGAGCCCAACGTGGGGCTCAAACCTTGAGATCGTGACCTGAACAGAAATCAAGAGTTGGACGCTTAACGGATTGAGCCACCCAGGTGCCCCTCCTGGTTTGAGTCTTTTTTTAAATTTTATTTTATTTTAATGTTTATTTATTTTTGAGAGAGAGACAAAGAGCGAACAGGGGAGGGACAGAGAGAGAGGGAGACACAGAATCCAAAGCAGGCTCCAGGCTCTTAGCTGTCAGCATAGAGCCCGACGCAAGGCTCGAACCCATGAACCAAGAGATCATGACCTGAGCTGAAGTCGGATGCTCAACTGACTGAGCCACCCAGGTGCCCCTTCCTGGTTTGAGTCTTAAACCAGCCCTGGCACAGAAGACCAGGAGGCAAAATTTCCATCTTAGGAGGGAGCCAAGGCTTCCTTAGGAGGACAGTAAAATGCACTTGTTCAAGCTTCTTGGCCAAGATAGGATTCGGGCCTCTTGGCCCCCAGTCTGCTCTTGCTGGCAAAGGGAGCTACTGGAGAGTGGCCGGGAACCCTCTGACTTGGCCTTGTCTGGTAAAGGGTCACCTTGTTGTTCAAGCAAAGGCGATGGCGCCTGGCTTGGGCAGGTATCCTCTTTTCTCATCTGTAGTTGGGTGGGGGGCGGGGGCAGCAGGGCCACCTCTGCCCACCACCCACCCCGCCTGCCGCCTAATCCTCTGCTGGATCGTGTGACCCGCCTGGCATTCTCCTGGCTGGAATCTGGCGCTTCTGACAGCAGTTGCTATATCGGGGGAGCTGGGCACCGCCCTGGACTCTCTAAGTCCCTGCCCTCACCCCCTGCTTTGCTTTTTTGCTTTTGTCAGCTTCAAGGCAGAATCACGGTTGAAGCTTTAAGAGTTGGACGCCCAGGTCCCTGAAGTGATCTGTAGGTCCCCGGTAGGTGGAATGAGGCTGGGTGGGGGAGGGGGTGGGCAGACTCATGGCATGAGGAAGAGATTTGAAGCGGCCACCCTTTCTCCTATCCCAGCCCCTCCTGGGGCCTTCCAGACGTCTACCTGCTAAGTCCTAGCTCTGACAGTTCCTTAGATGGTGGGGATAGTAGTGGGGACAAAGCCCAGGGATAGGAGAGGATCTTCTTCTCTCCCCAAAAGTGTATATCTGGCTTCCCTGCTTACCCCTCTGCTCTCCACAGCCCCAGTCCGCCACCATTCCGTGCTGCAGGGACACCATGGCCCCAGAGGAAGACGCTGGAGGGGAGGCCCTAGAGGGCAGTTTCTGGGAGGTGAGCAGCTGGGTCCTAGGTTTGGGGGTACCCACTCCACTCTGGGCCCAGCCACCTGTCCAGGGAGGAGGCTAGCTGTCAGCCCCAGCCCTGGAGGGGGCTTCTCCTGGCGACACTGCCTTTCTCCCGTCTGCCCCAGGCTGGCAACTACAGGAGGACCGTGCAGCGGGTGGAGGACGGGCATCGGCTATGTGGGGATCTGATCAGCTGTTTCCAGGAGCGCGCCCGCATCGAGAAGGCCTATGCCCAGCAGCTGGCTGATTGGGCCCGCAAGTGGAGGGGCACCGTGGAAAAGGGTGAGGCCGCGCTTGGGCCTAGCCAGGAGCAGAGGGCCACTGAGGGTAGGGAGATCAGACAAGGCAGATTCGTTTTTGCACCTCTTATGGAAAGCTTGAGGCTTTCATGTCTGCCTTCCCTTTGAAGAGCGAAGAGCCTCCTGGTTATTCTTACAGTTGTGCTGTTAAGAGTTTGCAAAGTATGGTCATCAGTTATTTTGATATTTGTAACAGCCCTGTGATGGAGACAGTCCTGTTCTATCCATTTTCTAGAGGAGAATCCGGAAGTTCAGAGACGCTAAGTGACTTGCCTGAGGTCACACAGCTAGGAAGAGCTAAAGCTTGAACCTAGGCCTTCTGACTCAAGAGCTTGGATCTTTCCATCCTAACCAGCTGCATTCCTTGAGGGCGGAGGCTAGTTCTTCCCTTTGGGACAATAAAGTATAGTGGTTCATATAGGGTTTGAATCTCAGTTCGACTTGTAGCTGTAATGCTTTGGGCAGTTAACTTCACTTTTCTGGGCTGCTGTTTGTTGTCGGTTAAATGTTGATCACGACATTCTCTGCATGGTGGTGGATAAAGATTCAGTGAGATCTCGTATATCGAGGCACAGAGTAGATACCGATAAAGCAGCAGCTGACATCTTTGTTGTTCATCTCTGCATTCCCTCTGTGCCTGGTGCCCGGCGCAGCACCCAGTGAGAGGGGGTGTGCCGGTTTCTGGTGGTGTCCCTGGCCTGGCCCAAGCCCCTTCCTCCCTGCAGGCCCCCAGTACGGCACGCTGGAGAAGGCCTGGCACGCCTTCTTCACGGCAGCTGAGAGGCTGAGTGCGCTGCACCTGGAGGTGCGGGAGAAGCTTCAGGGGCAGGACAGCGAGCGGGTGCGCTCCTGGCAGCGGGGGGCCTTCCACCGGCCAGTGCTGGGTGGCTTCCGCGAGAGCCGGGCCGCCGAGGATGGCTTCCGCAAGGCCCAGAAGCCCTGGCTAAAGAGGCTGAAGGAGGTGAGCCTGGGAGGGGTGGGTCCCTTCCTGAATCCGCCCTGGGCCACCGGGGCCGGGGCTTGGCGCGCAGGGTCCAGACTTGTCCCCGTGCGTGCCAGGTTGAGGCGTCCAAGAAGAGCTACCATGCGGCCCGGAAGGAGGAGAAGACAGCCCAGACTCGGGAGAGCCACGCCAAGGCAGACAGCGCCGTCTCCCAGGAGCAGCTGCGCAAGCTGCAGGAGCGGGTGGAACGCTGCACCAAGGAGGCTGAGAAGGTACCGGGCGGCCGACATGCCTTTCCCAGCCCTCTTCCTCACCTGCCACCCCTTCTCCAGGTCATCATTTAAAAGAGGACCCAGAGGGGCGCCTGGGTGGCTCAGTCGGTTAAGCGTCCGACTTCGGCTCAGGTCACGATCTCGCGGTATGTGAGTTCGAGCCCCGCGTCAGGCTCTGTATTGACTGCTCAGAGCCTGGAGCCTGTTTCAGATTCTGTGTCTCCCTCTCTCTCTGACCCTCCCCCGTTCATGCTCTGTCTCTCTCTGTCTCAAAAATAAATAAATGTTAAAAAAATAAATAAATAAAAAAATAAAAGAGGACCCAGAGAAAAGATGATGCTTTACCCAGGGAAAGAAGCGGTGCAGTTTTGGGTGTTGGGAGGAGCTTAGCAGTTGAGGAGACCTTCCAGCTCCTTCCACCGCATCCTGCCTGGGACAGGCTCTCATGTGGCCTGCTTTTCCAGAGCACCCGTTCCTCCAGCTCTGCGTATCTGCTGCTCCGTTTCTATCTCCTCCATGAAGCCCTTCCCCGTTCCGCCCACCGCTCCCTATAGGTTGACCCTCACCTCACTCTCCATCCTCGCTCACCAGCCTCTCAAAGCTGCTCTGCCCAAGTGTGACCTCCCTTGTTAGGCTGCCGGGGTCTTGGAAGGCAGGAGCTGGGTCTGTAGAATGATTGCTGCCGGTGCCTAGCCCGGGGTCTCTCGCCCATGGCGGCGCTCAGTAAACACGAGCGGAGTCCTGAGTAGAAGAAGGTCTTGTCCTCACCGGGCCCCTCCTGTCCCACCCAGATGAAAACCCAGTATGAGCAGACACTGGCGGAGCTGCATCGCTACACCCCGCGCTACATGGAAGACATGGAGCAGGCCTTCGAGACCTGCCAGGCCGCGGAGCGCCAGCGGCTTCTGTTCTTCAAGGATATGCTGCTTACCTTACACCAGCACCTCGACCTCTCCAGCAGTGAGAGGTATGGCCTGCGAGGTGGGCCTGGAGGTCTGGGCAACGCTGGGTCTCCTCCATCTCCCCCAGGCTCTGGCCAGGTGCAATGAGTTTGGGGGGGGCGGTGCTGGGGCTCGGGGCTCCCCGGTGTGAGGCTGTGCTTCGGGTCACAGGTTCCAGGAACTCCACCGAGACCTGCATCAGGGCATCGAGGCAGCCAGTGACGAAGAGGATCTGCGCTGGTGGCGCAGTACCCACGGGCCAGGCATGGCCATGAACTGGCCACAGTTTGAGGTATGGGAGGTGTGGGGGGCTCAGCCCGGACCTGAGGAGGGAGGCTAGGGCTTGGGATGAAGTAGGTGAAGGTCTGAATGGCTCCGGCTGCCTCCACAGCCCCACGGCCCAGTCTGAGCCTACGCACTGTCCCAATAGGAGTGGTCCTTGGATACACAGAGGACGATTAGCAGGAAGGAGAAGGGTGGCCGGAGCCCTGATGAGGTTACTCTGACCAGCATCGTGCCCACGAGAGATGGCGCTGCACCCCCACCCCAGTCCCTGGGGTCCGCAGGGTAAGAGCCAGAAACCTGGCTGTGGGAAGGAAAGATCTCTGCCCCCTGCCCTGCCTTCTTTCTCTCTGTCTCCTTCCCTTCATTCCTCTCACACCCAAAGTGGGGTTGAAAATTGGTGCCAGGAACCTCAGGACCTACTCAGTAGTTACAAGGATGCCGGTGTTCATGGTGGTTTAGATTTGCCAGGCGTTTCCCATGGTCCCTCTTGTCTACTGCTCACATCAGCCCTGTGTGGCAGGAAATGCACCAAGCTCACAGGCATGTGTGGCAGAGCTCAGACTGGGATTTTTCAGTTTCTCCCCACCTGCCTCTCCCAGGATTCTTCCAGAGGGTGAGCCCTTGGCCCTGAGTCCTAGGCTCTCTTGCTCAAGGTGGTCCTCGGACCCTGAGCCTGTCCACTTCTGTCTCCTGTCTCTAGCGGTGGGCAGGATGAGGAGTGGTCAGATGAGGAGAACACTCGGAAGGCTGCCACAGGGGTGCGGGTGCGGGCACTCTATGACTACGCTGGCCAGGAAGCTGATGAGCTGAGCTTCCGAGCAGGTACCCAGGGACCCCTTTCCTGTTTCTTTCCAGGCTTCAGCTTCCCCCTTCCTTCCTTTATAACTTGAGCAGGGGTGTGGGAAAGGAAAGCCTAATGTTTACCTCCCAAGGACCAGTTCTCTGATTCTCTCTCTCTTTTTTAATGTTTATTATTGATTAATTTTGGGGGGAAGGGGAGGGGCAGAGAGAGAGAGAGAGAGAGAGAGCGGGAGAGAGAATCCCAAGCAGGCTCCACGCTGCTAGTGCAGAGCCCGACATGAGGCTCAAACTCCCGAACCATGAGATCATGACCTGAGCTGAAACCAAGAGTTGGACAGTTAACCAACTGAGCCACTGAGGCGCCCCAGTTCTCTGATTCTTAAGGCTACTCTGGGTCCAGCCCCCAGGAGTCAGAGTGTCTGCTCTGAGCCCTCACCTGCCTCTCAAAGTCACCAGCTTGGGCCTGCTTGATGCATTCAGGGTCTGAGGTGGAGTGGCTTGCTGACTTTGACCTCCCTTTGCCTGAGACAGGTCTCCTCTTCTAGCTGGGTTCTCCTACTGTCCCCTCTCCCTCAGTCCTTGACCCAGTTGCAGAAGCGAGCTGGGCCAGGGCAATTGGCCGTGACTAATCCCCCTTCCCCCAGGGGAGGAGCTGCTGAAGATGAGCGAGGAGGATGAGCAGGGCTGGTGCCAGGGCCAGTTGCAGAGTGGCCGAATCGGTCTGTACCCTGCCAATTACGTGGAGTGTGTGGGGGCCTGATCTGCCTTGACAGACCTTCTGCAGCGTTTCTCCACCCTGCATCAGAGCCCAGCTTCTCTTGGACAGCCAACCCAAGGACCCTGGACCATGGTGCCCCCTGCTGCCCTTCTGTCCCTTGAGGAGGAAGGAAGTCCTGGGTCCCAGGGAGGGGGGCGGCCTGCATCTAGGAAGGGACTGGTAGGGAAGGGCCAACTGAGTCTAGCCTGAGGGGAAGATAGGGAGGTCAGGAGGTGACAGAAGGGCTCAGGGGTGCCTGGACCTCTCCAGGAATGCATGGGTCTCCCCAGGAGCCGTGGACCCAGTTCCTAGTCTCAGTGTTTTGGGATTCCTGGGGTGGTCTTGGGGTGGTGAGTGTAGTTCTGGGCTAGGAGCACTCTCCTGTGACTTTAGTGTGTATTAAAGTTGGAGAAAAAAAAAAAAAGCACTGTCAGGTGTGTGTGCGTCTTTTCTGATACTCCACCCTTGCCAGACTGCAGAGGGCATCTGGAGAGAGACACTGAGTGGGGAGGTCTGTGGGTCTAGAGTATGTCATGGAAAAAGGTTTGCCAGTTTGGTATCTGCTCTGGAACTTCGGGACCCTAATCTGGGGTGGGAGGTACTCGAGATTGGGTTTGGTGTGAGCCCGCCAAGGCTGGAGGCTGACTACTGAGTTCTGGGGCTGGACGGGGGCCCAGCCAGTTTGTCTTCCCGTTCAGGCCGGTGGGACCATAAGTGCTTGGTAGGGCTGTTAATCATCACTCATCCATCGGGAACTGGCCCCAGCTGAGACCCCTGGCCACCGGCCCCCAGCCTCGCAGCCCTCCCCTTCTGGAAGGTCGCACCACCTTCCGGGGGTGGCGGGGCGTCCCGGTGGCGCTCCGGCACGGTTTGGGCCCGCCCGCGAGCCGTCGCTCCGCCCCGGCTGCGGATTGGCCCCTGGCGTGGCGCGGCGTGGGTCCGGCGACCATTGTAGAGCCCGGGGCTGCTGCGGTCTCCGCTCCGGTTCCGCCGGCCGCTCATTGGTCCAGAGCGGGACAAATCGCTCCGCCCCCGGCGGGTGGGGGCACTGCAGGAGCCGACCCGGTGCCCCGCCTTCCCGGCCGCTGATTGGCCCGCGACAGGACCCGTCGGTCGCGCTGGGGTCTGGGAAGGAGAGAAAATGGCGGCGGAACCGAGCAAGACCGAAATCCAGACTCTTTTTAAGCGGCTTCGCGGGATTCCGACCAACAAGGTGCGCGAGCGGGAGGCGCGCGGGGTCCGGCGCCGGCGGAGATGGGACTCTCCCGTCTCCCCTGGGGCCTGAGGGAGGGAGAGGGGCGGGCGTGGGCTGTTTCCCTGGCGTGTCAGCGCTCGGCCTCGACTCGGGGCCCCTGACCATTGGCTCATCGCCTCCTCCACCCAGGCCTGCTTCGACTGTGGCGCCAAGAATCCGAGTTGGGCCAGCATCACATATGGTGTTTTCTTGTGCATTGACTGCTCCGGGGTGCACCGCTCCCTGGGCGTTCATCTCAGCTTCATCAGGTGGGGTCATCTTGCGGCTGCTGTGCTTCTACTCGGCCGGCCGGGGCTGTGTGCTCAGTAAGGGAGAATAGCTGCCTCGACTGCCCGGCCAGGGAGGGGTCCGGTGGACCAGCACCGGAGGGAGCCGCCTGTGTGGGCCCCTTGTCACATAGGCAGTTTGTCTCCGTGTCTGGGTTAAAATATCCTTCTTTTCTGTTGGTTAAATTTGACACTCAGAGTATTCATTTCGGGGGAAAAGTTAGCTGCACTGACCTTATTGCTGAATGTTGGTCGAGTATGTCTGAAGTGAGACTATGACTGTCCTTAAGGGGAAAGCCAAATCCAAGCTTGAGTGCCTGAGAATTCGACCCCGTTTTGGATCTGGAAAATAATTAGCACCTTTTTGACTAGACAATTGAAGAGCAAACTTTTTCATAGACAAGTTAGAGTGGAGGAAGTAGGGTGGTGGCTGATTAATGTTTCCTGGGCGCCTACTGAAGCTCCAGGCCAAATGACAGGTATGGGTCTGCCAGGGAAGCGTCTCCTGATACCTGCTGGTGGGTGACACGCAGCCCTTGCACACAGGTCCACAGAGTTGGATTCCAACTGGAACTGGTTCCAGCTGAGGTGTATGCAGGTCGGCGGGAATGCCAACGCGGTAAAACTCCTTCTTACCATCTTCCCCGCTCCCATTCTTCTGCTTGGGTACTAACTTTACAGTGTCTTCCTAGGAGGCCCTGTCACTATCTCTTTTCAGAGGATTTTCTGGTCTATACCAATACTGCACACTATTCTCTAAACTTGGAAATTGGTTATTGTTCTTCTCAAATAGGCTTTGGATTCAACAAAACTGGACAGATGTTCTTGGGGGAAAGGCTAAGGGAGTTGGGGCCTCCACAGTCATCCAGATCTTGTGAGCCTAGATGAAGGACGGGCACAGTGGGTATGGCATGCTATCTTCAGGCAGGGTTGAGTGAGGGCTGAGGTTCAGTCAGTCATCTCTGAGGATGGGAGGTTGTTTTTCTGCAGGAATTTCTGAGGAACTTTACCTCTGTGAAAAACTGCCTGTGTCAGTAGGGTGTATTATCATGTGTAAATAATAATTGGACTGTTACAAGGAGGTGCCTCTTTTGCTTTGGGGGAATCACCTCTAGCATACTCTCCTCTCTTCTTTGCTCCCCAGACAGCTTTCTTCCGCCAACATGGATGTACAGCCAGTGATGCCAACACCAAATATAATAGCCGAGCTGCCCAGATGTATCGGGAAAAGATCCGGCAGCTGGGGAGTGCAGCCCTGGCTAGGCATGGCACTGATGTAAGTGCCTGTTCCCTGGGGGCTAGGGTCGTGGGGTGAGTGGGAATATTCAGAGCCCTGTGTTTCAAGGGTGTCTTCTTCCCTCTAGCTTTGGATAGACAATATGAGTAGTGCTCCCAGTCACTCCCCAGAGAAGAAGGACTCTGATTTCTTCACGGAACACACTCAAGTGAGTGCCCACAAGGAATGTTTCTCATGATGTTGGCAGGTGGTTTACTTAACCAAGGCCAAGGCCTTCTGTGATCATGGGCATGGAGTCCATTCACCTTGGTGTAATACTTCAGACAGAGAGTATCTGGGGCCCACTGCTTGGTAGGTCCAGATGTTTCTTTCTCTCATGAGTAGGCGTACAGTATGGCCCTCCTAAGGAATGGACCCCTGTAAACTGGGATAGTAGGGAGGAGGACCAGCTTCTTGAGGGCTCAAAAGATGTCAGGAGTTCCAGACAACTTTTCCTGGATTCTTTCCCCATAAGAAAGCCACTGCAGTTGGGGACAAGGAAAGGATTCTCTCATCAGCAACCTACCCCTGGGAGGAGGTTTCCCATCTACTGGCACTGGGTGCTGAAGTCAGACTCTCTTAGTTTGAATTCCTGCTCCTCCTGTCTTTAGCATTTCTAGGATGGTGGCTAAGTCACTTTACCTGTCAAAACCTGAGTCTCTAAAAGAGATGTATCTACCTCAGAGGGTTTGTTGTGATCATTGAATGTATTTATATGTGAAAAGCCGTTAGACTTGTGCTTGGCATGTGGTAAGTGCCTAATAGTTGTTAGTCGTGAAATTAGGGGAACAGGCTCTGGCTATAAGTAAATAGTGGAAGGGTGGAGGTGACTGTTAATTTCCTGTTTCTTTCTTCCATAGTCAACAGCAGTAGTCATTAAATTCTAGTCTCCTTTTCTCATGGGCTTGGAGGAGAGCCTTATACCCACAAGGTACCTTTAGATTCTTCATACACCTTGCCAGTAGGAATAGCTCATCAAAGCTTCTGTGATCTGGCCTCTTTTTCAGCCCCCTGCCTGGAAAGAACCAGCCCCTGACCTAGCAGAGACCCAGGAGCTAGCCCCTTCTACAGAGATCAGTAGCCTGGCACGTGAGTTCAGTCTGGATTTCAACCAAGTGCCCTAGTCTTGGCAAAGGACTTGGAGCTAAGAATGGGACACCTGGCCAAGGGGATAAAAGTATGTGTATGTGTGGGGTTCCTATATTTCTGAGTGGGCTAGGATTCATTTCAATCCCTTGGAGGAAGTGGTAGGCATTCCTTTCATCTTTTGGTGGCCTCAGCAAGCTGAGGAAAGCCAGTCTTCCCTATTTTTGTCCCATCACTTCCCGTTTAGGGAAGCAAGCTTGTGCCTTAGACCTAATTCCCACCATTGCATCCACAGAGCCGGAGCACGGCCCCAACATGGACCTGCTTGGCACCTCACCCAAAGCCTCTCTAGGTCAGTATGCCACCTGGCGGGTGTGGGGTGACTGAGAGAGGGTGAGCCTCTAGGGCTCTTTTTGGATCTGGTGCTGCCTGGTCACGTGGACTGAGGCCCCAGGAAACTGAGCGTTTGACCTCTCTGGAGTGGGGACTGGGATTGGATTGGTGGCTGTGGCCTCAACTGCAAGGACTTTAGCACCAGGGCCTTTGAATTGATGAACCTGGAAGCTGGTGTACAAGGCCTGGGGTCTGCCTCTGGATTTGGAGCTGGGTCTGGCCAAAGTGTGGGGAGCCAGACTGGACACCTAACCCTGGGGTCTGAGGCAGGATTGGCCTGTCTGGTCCATTTCATGGGATAGGGGTGTAGCTCTCACAGCTGGAGGCAACGCTCCTTTCTCAGCTTGTCCTTGGCCTTTCAGCTCTTTTTTACTTTCCTTAGTGTTCTTTAGTCTCGGTTCAGGTTTGGACAGTATTTGCTGATCTCTGTTGTTCTGTTGACCCTTGGGGGTTGGGGCGGGAAGCTAATGGGATGACTGTGAAACCCCATGAGAAGGCTGGCGTGGCTTGGTCTAAAGTGAGACTCTAGAGCCCTCTGGGAAGAACTTTGGCCTCTGGGCTTGGGAGCTGTATGGAGGCTCTGGGGTGGGCCCCTTGTTAGCTGCAAGTCTTTTTCTCTAGAGTCCATGTGTCTGTCACCTAAAGGGGCCCTTCCTGCCAGAGGTAACCAACAGCTGTTTTGGGGATCTCAGCCCCTTGCATGTCAGCTCCCTGCCGTAGGAGCTGAGGCTGGCATTTAACATCTGCCTCCCTGCCTCGTAGTCTTTGTGTTGGTTCAGGGACTGTGACTATCTCTGGTGCTTTGGGTCTAGGTTCTTGTGTCAGTCTGCTGGGAGTCCGTAACCTCCCCTAACTTTGTCTGTCTTTGGCTTGGACTATCCTAATGCCGTTGGTTGGAACCGGTGGGTGGCAGCTTTGCCTTCCTCTGCCTGAAGCTGTTCTCTGTAGAAGCTCTTGCCAAGAAGCTGCATGGTATGGGTTGAGCTGCTGCCTCTGACCTCCCTTTGTGTTCACTCGTGCCCCGTCTTCTTTCTCACACAGAACCGAGAACCTCCCTCATTGGCAAGAAGAAGCCAGCAGCCGCTAAGAAAGGGGTAGGTGGAGAGAGGCAGTATGGTGGTGGTTAGGAGCTGGCATCAAATAGCTGGATTCACCCCTTGACCCTGCCGCTTACTGGCTGTATGACTTTAGCAAAGGTACTTTTCTGAACTTTCTCTATGAAAGGGCTGTCAAGATGCCTGTCTTCAAGGGGCTCCTGGGAAGAGTCTGTGAGACTGTGCACATTGAGTGCCTGGCACATACTGGGCCTGGTCAGCCCTGAAGCTTCTGCTGTTGTGTGAGCCACCTCATGCCCAGCTCCAGCAGAACCACTGCTGTCCCTCTTGACCATGCTGGCTGGGCTCCTAATTTTTACCTGAACTTAGGAAGGAATGCTTTATTTGTGGGTGTGGCTAGAGGACCCACGCTTGGGAGGAAACCAAAGACATTTTGGTCGGCGAGACCCCCATCCCATGATTCTCCTCCCAGCTGGGTGCCAAGAAAGGCCTAGGGGCCCAGAAGGTGAGCAGCCAGAGCTTCAGTGAGATCGAGCGGCAGGCCCAGGTGGCAGAGAAGCTCCGTGAGCAGCAGGCAGCTGATGCCAAGAAGCAGGCTGAGGAGTCCATGTGAGTGTTTGCCAGAGGGGCCTCAGCTCCCGTGGGGTTGGGTGGGCAGGTAGGACAGGTCAGGATGGGTGTCTGCCCCTGACATGTTTGTTCCCTCCAAGGGTTGCTTCTATGCGCCTGGCCTACCAGGAACTCCAGATTGACCGTAAGAAGGAGGAGAAGAAGCTACAGAATCTGGAAGGGAAGAAGCGAGAACAGGCAGAGAGGTTGGGCATGGGCTTGGTGTCCCGCAGGTGAGGCTCAGCTCTGGGGTGTGGCAGGGAAGCGCCGCTGTTCTCCCCAGAGCAGCTGCAAATTCTTCCCAGCAGTTTGGGTTTTTAGGCTCAGTCTTCCTCCGAGGCTGAACAGATAGATGGTTTTGCTTATTGTCTTAAAGTGGCCTAGTATAATGTTTGTCACAGAGTAGGTATATGCTTAGTGTTTGTCAAATGAAGGAAACACAGGATCAGATGCTTGTTTGATATACCCAAGAGGGTAGGGTGTGTTGTGTAATGGGGGTGCTAATGGCACTTTTGGTGGGACATATCTTTATTTTTCAAGACCTCCCTAAGAATTACAAGGCTTTTAGCATTCTTAATCCCTGTCCACTAAAGGCCATTGCTGCCAGACACGCTAACGCCTGGAAATACCCCCAGACAATGCCCTTTGGCATTGACAATATCCTTCCTATTTCAGGACCACTGGGTTTGTGTTGCTGTGGTTTCTTAAAAACAAAACAAAGACTGCAAACCAGTTCTATTGTGCATTTTGTTTGCTTTACACTAAGAGCTCACGTTTAGAGATTTCGGTAACACTAGACTTTTGATCTCGCTTAAAAATCGGAACATCGGACGGCACTGGGGCCAGCAATCTTGGCTACAGCGGGCTTGTGCTAAGTGCTGGCTCTTTCTTTCGAGGGGGTGTGAGCTCTGCCATTGGCTTTATTTACTTAAATACAACAGTCCTGTGCAGGAGGTATTACTATGTCTTTTTACAGGTGAGAGAATTGACTTATAGCAAGTAAGCAACTTGCCCGAAGCCCATGAATCTAGTAATTGGCACCACTAGATTTTGAACATAGAACTACTGATGGCAAATTCAGTATTCAGGGCCTTTATACTCCACTTCTCTGAAAGAAGATAAGGCTGGCTATTTCTGCTTAATCTTTCAGAACATGTACTAGTTAGATTTAAATTATTCCATTTCAGTCTGTGTGCTGCTTGTGTAACCCACAGCTAATCAGGGAAACATAAAATTTTACTCCCAGGAAGGACTTTAGATCTCCTCCCCTTCCCTGTTTTGGTCACAGGAATTACTGGGTTAAAGGGTATGAACAATTTTTTCAGCTGTTGTTTTCTTTTTTCTTTTTTTGCAGTGCAATAGAATCTTTATTTAAACTCTGCCAACTCTGTTTAATGCCCTATTGTAAAATATTCACTGTTTGGGGTTCTGTCAGCTAAAAGCTATAGTGTTTTTTTGTTTGTTTGTTTTTTGAGATATTTTTTAATGAGTTTACTTAAGTGAAATTAATCCTTAAAATGCCCCTGTGGAGCATGACACAGGACGAAAGTGAGGCATGAAGAGTTAGTACCTCTTGCCCAACTCACTGCCTCTTCTCACTGGGATACCATACAGCAGCCCCAGGGCTTCGTGCATATAGCCAGGCTGTGTACTTTGAAATACTTTCATCTTTCAAAAAAAAGGCGGGGTGGTGTAGGGGTTAGGACAATTAAGGACTCATTCTTTGATGCCATCGGACTCCTTTCCCTGGTTCTGGGGCATTTTTCATCTTTTCCATGTGTATGTGTTCATCTGGGTGAAGGATGCGGCTCATGATACAGCAAGTCTGCTGAGTTGTTTCTAAGGGCAAAAGAGCGCTATCATTTGGTGCACATCCTCATTAAAATTATAACAGGCAAACGGTGCTTTGTGAGGGAAGCCCTGCTTTGAGAAAGCAAAGCTGATGTGTGCACCGTTGAGGGTGTGCTCCAGCTCAGCGGGGTTCCTAGCACTCGCTGCTGGGTCTGGCCCTGTGCCTGTGCACAGGCAGGGGGAGACGGCTCTGGGTGATGCCCAGTGAAAGAGAACCCAGGTTTCTGCCAGCAGCTGGGCATCTTCTCTTGTGTAGTGACACTGTTGCTCACACCTGCCCTTGGGCCTGGCTCTGCTTGTCTCCACAGCTCTGTCTCCCACTCGGTGCTGTCTGAGATGCAGGTGATTGAGCAGGAAACCCCAGTGAGTGCAAAATCCTCCCGCTCGCAGCTGGACTTGTTTGATGATGTCGGTACTTTCGCCTCTGGACCCCCAAAGTAAGGCTGTTGTTGGGGTGCAGACTTGGCCACCATGTTCCTCATCAGGCTTCTCTGAGCTACTCTACTGTCTCACTAGGTACAAGGACAACCCCTTTTCCTTGGGGGAAAGTTTCAGTTCCCGCTGGGATACAGATACCGCCTGGGGTATGGACAGGATGGAGGAGAAGGAGCCAGAAGTGACCGTCTCAAGCATCCGGCCTATTTCAGAAAGGTGGAGTGGGCAGGGGCAACACTGTCCAGTAGGATTTTTCTGTGGTGATGGAAATTCTGTACCTGCACTGTCCAGTGTGATGACCACTGACTGTGTGCCTACTGAGCTCCTCAGATGTGGCCATTGTAACTGAAGAACTGAAATTTGTAATTTAATTTTAATAAATTTAAGTAGCCACATGTGGCTAGTGGCTACCAGATTAGGTAGTACAGGAATTAGGCTTTGGTTTGAATTTTGCTTTATCATCACAGAAAGCCTAGCAGCTTCTTTTGTTCAAGATCTGTTTCTCTGGCAAGAGGGGCCTGATTTTGTGCTTCAGTCCTGAACACTCAGGGGTATGTGTCTCTGGCCACCATGTTCCTTGTTTTTTTAAAAGCCTATTTTATGTCAGTCTGGGCAATGTTTAACAAATTACCCGCACAACATTTGTAAAATGGGGGACATAAGTAATGACTTCACAGGGCCGTTGGAAGGATTAAAAGTAATGAAACTTACAAAGCACCTAGGCCAGTGTCTCTGCTCGTCAGTGGTAGATAGGAGTGACCATACACTTTTAGGTCCACACTGGGATGCTTTTGAGAGTGGAAATGCCAGAAGAGTAGGTATAAACTCAGGCCAGCTGAGACATATGGTCACTGTAGTGTTAGGCCACTTGTAACTAGGAGTAGACTGGCAGTAGTGGTCCTAGGACATCCGAGACTTTGACGAAGCTCTAGTGGTTTGGGGCAGAAGCCTAGTGCTCTCTAAACTGTATTTCCATGCCGCCTAGTAGAGTGAACGTAAGCTGTCTGTGCCTTGGCTTCGGTGTGGAGAAGAGAAGGGCCTTGTCCAGGGGAGAGGGCCCAGAGCCATAGCCAGATGGGCCATTGTAAGCATCCCCAGAAGGCCACTGGTGCTTCTTTTGGCCTCTGTTAGTAATGGGATTAGTAATACTAGGCTCTGACAGTAATGGGAAGGATCAGAGCTATCCCACATCCACCCCTCAGAGTCACAAACAGAAGGGAAGTGGAAAGCCGGAGCTCAGGCCTCGAGTCCAGTGAAGCACGTCAGAAATTTGCAGGAGCCAAAGCCATCTCATCGGACATGTTCTTTGGGCGGGAGGTGGATGCCGAGGTAAGTAGGGTTGTCCACCCTGAGCCTGGAGGCAGCAGGTGGAGTAAGAGTTTCCTCCTTGCCACTGCTTTGGGCTTTAGCACCAGGGTGTCTTGGCCGATAAGGAGTTCTTGACTCATCGGCCAAAAGATCTCCAGGTCTTTCCCTTTCTTCACCACAGCATGAAGCCAGGTCTCGTCTCCAGCAGCTCTCGGGTAGTAGTGCCATCAGCTCTTCTGACCTCTTCGGGGACATGGACGGAACTCATGGAGCAGGTAGGGCCCTGGCGGTAAGGTGCATGCCAGGCAAGGCCCGTGGGCAGAGCTAGAGGGCCCTGTGGGCTGGGAAGGGCTTCCTGTAGGGCTTCCAGACCACCCTTTCCCTTGCTTTTACAGGTAGCGTATCTCTGGGCAACGTTCTCCCCACAGCTGACATTGCCCAGTTTAAGCAGGGTGTCAAGTCTGTGGCCGGGAAGATGGCTGTGCTGGCCAATGGCGTGATGAATTCTTTGCAGGTGAGGCTGGGGCTGCTTGACCTGGGGCGGGAGGGTAAAGCGCTATAGAGTAGTGCTTGGGGGTTGGCCGCCTCCACCACATCCAGACACTGCTGCTGGGTAGCTCCTGAGCCTGAAAGAGAGCCTTTTCTTTTCCTGGAGAGGCAGCTTCCTTCCTTTGAGCTTGGTACCAGGGCTCGGCCTCCCTAAGATGCTGCCATGTCTGCACGGATTTCCACAGCCTTGTCACCTTATTTCTCTCTCTCCTCCCTCCCCAGCTTCGAGATTAGGCAGGGCTTCCCCCTTGGGATCTGGTCACAACCCCTTTCCTGAGTCACAATAAAATACAAAACAGTCTCTGCCATGTGAGATTGGCGCCCGATTCCCCGGAGTACCCTAGTCTTGCAGGGGCGTGTTGCAGGAAAGCTGCAGGTGAGAGACTGACTTTGTTTTTTCTTTCCCCATCCCCAGGATCGCTATGGTTCCTACTGATCCAGGTGCCACGGCTCAGGCATATGGTGGCGACAACAGCAAAACCCCCATGATTCCAAGGCCAGGGGCGCTTGCCTTGTGGAAGCTGGGGAGGAATTGTTACTATATATGTGTTGTGTGTGAGTGGGGTGGCCTTTGAGGATCTCGGGTGAGGGGGATGGGTGGTTCCAGCCTTGACCTCAGCCTGTAGACTGAGCCCTTTTATTCTCCTCCCCTCACACCCCCTCCCCTGTGTGCTAGATTACTGTCCTCTGGTCCTGCCCCCAAGCTGCTGCTCGTCCTGCCACACTGGGAGCGAGGGGAGGAGTTTCCTCAGGAGGGTTTATTCTGGGCCCAGCCCTTCCCCAAGTAGGGAAAGTGAGAAGTGTAAGGCTTTTTGGCCAGCTCTAGGATCCTTCCAGGTTGTCTGGGGTTTGGTCCCCGTCCTCTGGAACCAGTGGGCAGGTCTAGAAAGAGTTCTGCTATAGACCAGCCCCAGGGTAGGGAGGCTGCTCCAGTGGCCTCTTCTGGGTGCCAGGAGAGGGCAGGGGAGGGGAAGGACCTTCGTCTGGGCCTTCTTAAGGGCTAGAAACTTTACCCACTACTGAAAGGTTTCATTTGGGATCAGACTTGAGGCCCGAGTGATCTTCTCCTGTCTCACCACCCCTTTTTACAGTGATCACTTGAGGGATACTTCTCCTGGGTGTCTCGGAGTCCTTCCATACCATCTATTGTGGAGCACAGGACCCTCTGTCCCTTCTTCCCCTGCTTGGTGTGGCCATGGTGGGTCTCATCTGCCCTGTGCCCTGCTCTGGATGCTGTGAGCGTAATGCTGGCCAAGGAAGCAGAGGACATGAGGGACAGAAACAGGCTCTTGGGGCTCAACTTTCTTCTGTGTCATCCTGGTCTTAGGGGGGCCTGGACAGCACCCCACCACTGAGAGCTTGAGGCACCTACAGAGCTGCACGCCTTGCCCCCTGGCCACTAGGCCATGTACTGTGTCATCCTTGGTGCCATCTTCCCCTGCTGTGCTGACAGTCTGGGCCCACCCTGCCCCCTGTGGGTTTGGGGCTGGGCTCCCAAGCAACACAGACCATTCTTCCCTACCTCCCCCCCCCCCCCCCCCCCCCCCCCCCCCCGCAAAGGGACTTGACTTTCTTTCTGGACTGTTTGTATTGAAACAGAGTGGTGTCAAATAAAGCCTTGACAGGGCCCAGGGCCACTGTTGATCTGAGTCAAGTAGTGTCCTCTCTGGATCCTTGCCTCCCTGCCCAGCGCAGGCCCCTGGCCTCACTCTCTGGGCTCCCACCGATATGGGTAGGGCGTCGGTGCTGAAGCTGAGGGCACTCTCTCCAGGGCCTCCAGCTTGTCTCTTCTCTGAAAGCCAAAGGCCCCTGGCTCCTTGGCCCTGTGCTGCCGCGAGGTCCGGTGCAGCCTCGACCTCACCACCCTGTTGCACGCGGAGGAAAGAGCTGGTGTTAGTTGGCCCTTTAACTCATCTACTGAGCCATACTGCTGTGGGCAGGTGAGCAGCCTAGCAGCTCTGGACCTCATCCCAGCAGTCGGCTTGACTGGGGTGTGTTTCTCAGTGGAGTTTAAAGACAAATGAAATGTACAGCCTTAATGGAACCATTTTAAATCCAGGAAGAAAGGGTGTGTGTGTGTATTATCCCCGGGCTTGGCAACTCTTTTCCCTTGTAGGGACTCCTGGAATACATATGGCACCTTAGGGGTCCTCAGGGTACAGGTATAAACCACTGGTCTGGGAGATGGATGATTAGAAAGGATGGGCAGAGGGGGCCATGGGGACTTTTAGTTATTGATTTCCAAAGTGTGGGTCTGGGCCTCCGGCTCTGGAGTCCTCTGGAGGGTTCGTAATCCAGATTTCTGTGCCCCACCGCAAGCTGGAACTTGGTTAACTTGCATCGTAAACAAGCTCCCCATGTGATTCGGATGCACACCAGGATTTCTGAGCTGTCAATCAGCCAGAGGCTGGAGAGGAGGATGGGCCTGGAGAGTTCACGTGACTTGGAGCTTCAGTAGGACTGGAACTTCCAGCTCTGGCCTGGCACTCCGGGGCTCTGGGAGCCAGTTCCTGAAACTATTTAGGGGGGCTTGTCTGGGCAGGGATGAGCCCAGGATAATGTGTGTGCCCAGTGAGATGACCCCTGGCTTAGGAGGCAGGCTGCTCTGCTTGGGTCCCTGAGTGGCTTTTACTTTCTAGACAACTGCCCATTTCAGGAACTTGAAGACCACCTGTCCTTAACCTTCCTCCAGTCTTGGCTGGAAGCTTGTCTTTCTCAGGCCTGTCCACAGCTGCATCCCCACTGTCCCAGTCTCGAGCAGCTGCTTAACAAATGTTTAATGAAACTCTGGCTAGAAGATTCTGCAGTGCTAACCCTTTGGGATCAGCGTCTTTCGAGTTCTGAACCTGGCCTCGAACCCTCTGGGCTTGTTTTTTGAAGGCCCATTCCAGCTGTGAGCATCTTTCCTTTGAGAGGCTGCTGTCCTGTGCCCGAGTTGAGTCCCTCTTGGCTCATCTGAGGCTCGTCTCCAGGCTTGAGTGGTCCCCTGGCCCCTGCCTCCCAGTCCTGCTAGGATAGCTGGGACTCAGCACCCAAAACCCAAACTCGCCCCTTCCCTTCACCCGCTCAGTGTAGTGGCTTTAGACTCACCACTTACTGGATACAAGGGACTTTATTCATTTAACATACTTAACTATTAGACACAGAGGAGACTTGAAGCAGTTTTTGAAAGTGGAATTGTCTTCTTGCCTACCCTTCATCCTATCATGGTAGTGGCTCTTCCTCCAGCAGAAGGCCACCATGTTTATGTCCACCCCATACTTGCATCACTGGTGTTGCCCTTGACCATGCAAGGCCCTGCATGGTTATTCATGGTCTCTCCCCTTCCTGGAGTTGCTGGGAGGAGACCACCTTTATGTGGGGACTGTCAGCAAAAGACTAAAGCCAAGTCACCTCCTGGTGGCTTCAGCTCAGTCTGCTGTCAGCTTGGGGCCTGCCTAAAGCACAGAGGCTGACAGGGCCAAGGAGAGTAGGCCGTTACTTTTCAGGGTCACTGCTTGGCTTGGCTGATACCAGAACCCCTCTGGCTGGTCTTTGGGCTTGGGCGGTTGTTATTCAAGCTTTTCACCAGCAGAGGGCAGCATGGCACAGGAGTGGGAGAGGAGGATGGCTGGGAGTCCCAAGGGCTAGGTAGGTGGGAGCTGGATACAGGCGTTGTGGACAGGACCCTTCAGACTCAAGTCTCGGACTCGTCCGTCTCTTCAGTGGAGCCATCGCTCTCTGCATCCATCTTGCGGGCATGATGGAGGGGTCTCCAGGGGGAGCCAACCCGGGGAGGGGTTCGGGAAGGCAGGCAGCTGGCCTCTGGATTGGCAGTGGCCGAGTTGACCAGGCCTGGGATCTGGACAAGCCTGAAGGAGGGAAGAAGCCCAGAAGGCAGCCAGGTGTTTCCTCTCTAGAGACCAGGACCTCCATGCTCACTCTTGAATCTGGATGAAACCATGGGCTGTATTCCCAAAGGACTCAAAGAGAGGCTACCTCTGGCCTCTGCTGGCGCCCAAACCCTTCCCTGAATGATGGGGATGTTGCGGACAAGCACTGTCACCCACAATAGGACACTGCCAGGTCCGACTGAGGTATAGCCTTCCCACAAGGGGGCAGCCTCTTCCCACCTGACACTTACAGTCGTTCCAGCTCCTCATCCATGGCTGGGTCGTGCATTAGGTCTCCTTTGTCAGGCAAAGCTCCTAGGACAAAATTGGGGGGCACAAAACTTACTCTGAGTGTCTTTCAGGCAGGCTCCAGTCAGCTCCATTCCCAGCAGGTGCCTCCATGCCCCTCACCTTCATGTCTACCTACTCTGCTGACCCGGGGAGGGCTGATCTAAAAGATTTAAGAAAGAGCTCTTTCTAAAAAAAATTTAAAGTAGGTTCCACACCCAGCATGGAGCCCAACTCAGGGCTTGAGCTCACGACTCTTGAGATCAAGACCTGAGCTGAGATCAAGAGTTGGACACAACCGACTGAGCCCCTTGGTGCACCCTAAGGTGTCCCTTAAAAAAAAATTCTTTTTAGGGGCGCCTGGGTGGCTCCGTCGGTTGGGCGGCCGACTTCAGCTCAGGTCACGATCTCGCGGTCCGTGAGTTCGAGCACCGCGTCGGGCTCTGTGCTGACAGCTCAGAGCCTGGAGCCTGTTTCAGATTCTGCGTCTCCCTCTCTCTGACCCTCCCCCGTTCATGCTCTGTCTCAAAAATAGATAAACGTTAAAAAAAAAAGAGTCTAAAAAAATTTTCAAAAAAAAAATTCTTTTTATTTTTAAGTATAGTTGACACCCAATGTTACATTAGTTTCAGGTGTACAACATAGTGGGTCACCGTCTCTACACGTTATGCTGTGCTCACCACGAGTGTAGCTACCATCTGTCACCATACAGCACTATTCTAGTATCATTGACTGTGTTCCCTGTGCTGTCTTTCAATCCCGTGACTTGTTCAAGGGGAAGAGCTCTTAAGAAAAGTTTAAAACGAGAACTGCTGTGGGGGCAGGAAGTTGGGGCTACTAATAAATTCAGTGAACCTGTGCCTACCCTCTCCAACTCGGGACAAGAATCACAGCTATGAGATGTCCCCAAATCTCAAGGTCACTGCACCAACAGGGCAATCTCCTTCCAAGATTAGGTGGTGGGCTGTGAGCCGTGTAGGGGGCTCAGTTCCTTCCTTGAGTCCCCAGATACTGGGCTGAAAAGGAGCCAGAGACACAGTATGGGCCAGCTAATCCCCCCAAATCAGAAATTATCTAGTTTTGTGCCCCCAAATCAGAGTGACCTCACTTTGGAGACAGAATGGTTAATATTGGTGCCTTAGCTCCTCAAGATGGTCTCGGGGGTGAGAAGAGAAGGCTGGGTCAGAATCAGACCAAAGTCTTGCATGGCGGGGAGCTGCCAGGTGGGGGTGGGGGGTGGGGGGTGGGATCTGCCTCATCTCTGCTCAGCCGCAATCTCTCTGAGCTGGTTCCCTCAGCTACAAACCAAAGGAAGTAATGCTTTGATACTGGGGATGGTGAGAGGAGACAGTCTTGGCTATTCCTTGGAGCTGTTAACAGTGGAGGGAAGGGGGAGCTGAAGTCTGCAGATGGAAAGATTCTCGCCAGCAAACTGTTGAGGGGAAAAGCCCACTGGTGGTCAGGACATAGATCTGGCAGTTAACAATGCTGGTGTCCAGAAAGCCACAATCTTAAACTTACCATCTGGCTCCAGTCCAATTCCCTACTTTTCCAGAGCTTTTCAGATGATGCCTCCTGGCCCCTTTTGCTCTTCCTTAGTGGTTTTCAAAGTGTGTCCCTCAGAGCCCTCTCATTTTGTGTGCATGAATGTGTGTGTGGTGGGGGGGGGGGGGGGCGGGCGGGTGCCTTGAGGACTAAGGGAACAGGACAACCCTTCTCCACAACTGGCTCCACCCTGGGGATCTCCAGATCTCTAGTTCCTACACCGGAGATGCAGGTGAGGGCAATGCTTCTCTCCATCTCCCACTCAACCCAGCCCGGCATTAGTGTTGGTAAAAGTGGTTGACTGAGTGATTGCCCCCTTTTTTTTTTTTTTTTAATTTTTTTTAATGTTTTATTTATTTTTGAGACAGAGAGAGACAGAGCATGAACAGGGGAGGGCCAGCGAGAGGGAGACACAGAATCTGAAACAGGCTCCAGGCTCCGAGCTGTCAGCACAGAGCCCGACGTGGGGCTTGAACTCACTGACCGTGAGATCATGACCTGAGCTGAAGTCGGCCGCTTAACCGACTGAGCCACCCAGGCGCCCCTTAGTGATTGCCCTTTTTAAAGGCCCTAGAAAAAGCGAGCACGTGGGGTTAGTCCAGGCTGTGATCTTACCTAGTTAGCTTTTTCTTTCTCTTCCTATGATTGGTGGATTGGTGGACTGGGAGGCAGGGCAGTCAGTTACCTAGGTGTATGAAAGAAACCCTAAGCCAACCCCACCCGCTGTCCCCTTACTCTTGACTTCTGACTCCTATTTGCCTTTCTCCTCTGGTCCAGCCGGTGGTCTTGGCGACAGCGTCACTTAGCTGAGGGGTCCGTAGGCTCATGCACACCCCAAGCATCAACTCAGAATAACGAGGCTGCTAGGGAGCATCACGCCTCAGTGAGCCCTCCATCAGTCCTGCTGTGTGCATCCTGTGTGCATCCCCAGCAGGCTTCATACCACATAAGATCTAAAGCAACTAGTTTGTACTAGGCCTACAATGGCTGGCATTTAAAGAATGTTAAATTCCCTTCCCTTGACCTCATTCCCTCAAGTGGCCGGAGGAAGGGGAAGGTTATGTGTTCTTTGAGACTCAGGAACCTGGGGCCTCAAACACACCTGGATACCTCTTGAAGAGCGAGACAAATAACAATCCCTCCAGCTCTGGTGGATGGTGGCCGGGTGGCTCTTCCCTTGGGAGAGCAGCAGGTGTGAGAGGGAGAAGAGTGGGGTGGGTGGAGAAGGCCAGCCAGTGAGAATAGATGACAGACAGGAAAAACTAGGCCAGTACAGTCCTCTCCCCCCCCCCCCCCCCTTTTTTTGCTCCCTTTCAGATTAATCAGGTTTTTTGTTTTTGTTTTTTCTTTTTCTTTTTTCTTTCCAGCTGGGAAAAAAGGCCTCCCCAGACACACCTTTGCCCTGCTTACAAATGGGATTCAGGTCTCTTTGATATATAATCTCCAAAGCCACCGAGTAAATAGCCCTGTGTCTGCCCAACCTGCAGGCCACTCCCCAAAGCAGAGCTGGGGATTCTCTGGGGAGGGGCCGGCCACACCTCTGCCACGGAGAGGCTGCTTCATGTCGGGGCAGGGCTTTGGGCGGGGAAGGCTGTCCCCTACCATGGGAGTGTGAGAGGCCTAAGAGGGCACAGTCTTTCTTGTGCATGTTCTGGCTCCCTAGGTCTCAGAGTCTGGCCCTGAGAAGTCACGGTGCAGGTGGTGATGTCCCCCCTCCTTCATGGGACCATGTCTGCCAATAGCGGCTGGCTCCTACGTGGCTTAGTATTGGGGGAGCAGGAAAGGCTAGCCATAGCTGGCTCTGGCTTACCCAGGGCTTGGTTGATTCCATGATGCTTTGAAAGAGCCACAAGGAATCCATAGAAGGTCAGTCTCTGAACGTTGCTTAGTACCTCTTTGACAAGTGCTGGGGGTGGACAGCTAGAAGGGAGAATACAGATACGAGATTCAAAGACTAGCAAGTCTGACATCTTTTCATCCATACTTTAAGGCTTAGGAGGATGCCCAAAGCTGGGACTGAGGGACCCTGTGTTCCCTGGGGGTCCTAAAACCCTGGAGGAACATGGCAGATCTCTAGAAGCAAGGCCTTGACTGTGGACAGAAAGGGCTGGCATGTTGCCTAACTGGTGCTTTCACTAGGGGAGTGGGAGGGAGGGAACAGGGAAGAGGCAATGGATGGCAACCACATCTTGGAGGAGACCACAAACTGGCTGCTCTGTCTCTAAGGACACTTTGTGCTACACGGGACAGCTTAACCCTCCCTCTCTGCAGAGTGAATTCTTTGTACAGTGAATGTTTTCCCCTTCTCTCTACAAAGCTAAGGCCAATCTATCTCCTGGCAAGGAGAAGGGGCCCAAGCTGGTCATCTACAGCTTGGAAGTGGAAGTGATCTTCCCTAAGTGAGCCACCTGGGATGTTGTTTGGTCAACAGCCTGGTCTGGGGCGGATGGCACTGTCCTCATTTATATATGACCATCAAGGGCTCTAGAAGCCCCGGATCCATCAGAACATCTGCTAGAGATCTGTTCCAGAGCCAGCAGCCCACAGTCCCTGGGGCTGAGGTGGGGGGTCTACGTACCCATTTCTTACCTGTACTTGTGCCGGTCACACAAGTTCTCCAGGCACTGGTAGAACAGTGATGCCTCCACTCCCTCCAACATACTAGCCTCGCCCAAGGTAGGTCGCTGGCGGTGTTGCCCACTGGATGATGTTGGCACAATCACTGTGTTGGGGTTCTTGCCTGCCAGCAGGTCCTGATAGATGGCAGCCACACTCTCCAGGAATTCTGAGTACCATGATTGGGGGGGAAGGGGGTGGGCAGGTCAGGCAAGGAGGACACACTTTGTCCCTTCACTGGATCCTTCCTTTCCTGTTAACTCAGCTCCTCCCCAGCCTTGGCGCTCAGTGCTTGGTGGCTGGGAGCAGGAGCCCTCAACCTCGTGTGACCACTGCACTCATGAGCAATGATATGAACGTGTGTTTCAGCTCAGTGTCCCTCCTCCGGGGACTTGTTCCTAGACCAAGTAGAGGCCCTATTACATACTTTCAGAGCACCCTGTGCTTCTTTGTAGCGCTTTTCCAACCATGAATTTTCTGAATAATTATTTGTTTGCTCTGCCTTCCAGCTGGAGTGGAAGATCCGTGTATAAAGGTAGGGATTGTGCCTTGTCAGCCTTCCTGCCCCAGCACCTAACATAGTGCTGGGCACATATTAAATTCTATACATACTTTTTTTTTTAATGTTTCTTTATTTTTTAGAGAGAGAGAGAGAGAGAGAGAGAGAGAGCGTGAGCACATGAGCAGGGGGAGGGGCAGAGAGAGAGGGAGACATAGAATCTGAAGCAGGCTCTAGGCCTGAGCTGTCAGCACAGAGCCGGATGTGGGGCTTGAACTCACAAGCGTGAGATCATGGCCTGAGCCGTAGTCGGAAGCTCAACTGACTGAGCCACCCAGGCGCCCTACACGTACTCTTTAAAGAGCTAACGTGTGCACACTTCCACTGGTGAGCCCCATCTCCCTTGCGAGGCCACTTGCTTCTCTGACTCCGGAAAGCATGGCGGAATACCAGGGTGGAAAAGAACGCCACAAGCTGCTCATTTGTTACACATTTGGAAGTGTTTGCAAATGTTAGAAGTCGAGCCAGTGTTAGTAACCAGTGACTTGTGGCCCATTTCACTGCTGACTGGCACACACTGCTGCTGGCCGGTCCTGAGGCATTGCGAGAAGGCCCGGAAGGATCTCCCAGACACAGCTCCTCCTTCTCCAGGGCCCAGGAGCTTCAGGGAAATGGGAAATAGATGCCTGCAGCTGTTAAGAGCAGGTGGCAAGACCCCAGGCTCCAGCCCCTGCCGGTTCAGGCCCTTGGGCTGCCATCAAGAAAACAGAATGTGGCGCCTGAGAGAGGCCAGGGCTGGCTGGGGCCACCGGTTGGCAGGGAGGCCATGTCCAGGCTCCAAGGACAGCCTTCTGTTTACTGGAAGAGCCTGTTTGAAACAAGTTTGTTTACGGACACAGTCAGCAATTTCTGAACCCGACACTCCATTAGATGTCGTTGTGTGCTCTGTGGGAGCTGGTGTCCATTTGTATTTATTCATCTATTTCTATTACACCTGATTCCAGAAAGGATTTAAGGGCACAGCTCGTGTGTATGGGGAGCAGAACGGGCATGTGAGTGAGACAGGGCTGGTGTCTGCTTATTAAAGTTGTGTGGGTGGGAGGATGTGTGCCCACACACGGGAGTCGGGGCCAAGGGAGATCACCGCCCCCTGGCGGCAGTGATACAGCACAGCACCTAAGAGGACCGGCTCTGGAATGGGCCCTCCGTTCGGGTCTGGGCTCCACCACTCACTAGCTTTGAGACTTTGGCTCCTCACCTCTAAGCTTATCTCTGACAGGACCCATCTCTTAGGGCTGTCATAAGGATTAAAGTCAGTGCTCTGCCTGGCACATGGTAAGTTCTCGATAAATGGTGAATCTGTTGCGTACTGTTACAGTAGCGTGCGTTGTTCTAGTCATTGCCATTATCACCCAGGTGGATTTGCCGCACTGCTGACTGCAAACACGGTGGTCTTCCGTGACTTGACGAGGCGGAGAGAGTAGGCTCCGCAGACTGAATCTTGTGACCACCTGTGGGAACTAGACATCCTGCCCGGGCCCCGTGGCGAAGCATGCCTCCACCGAAGGGAGTGGGGGAGGGAAATGTGTGTGCCAGGCACCAGATGGAAAGGGTACCAGGGCAGGACAGGCAGATGTGGCCCTGGCAGGAGCCACATGGGGCCCTGGAAAGCTCTTACCTGAGTAGTAAAACTGGATCTGGAAGGCAAAAAGGAAATCTGAAAAAGACATCAAGCAGTCCATGGCGTCATCCATGAGCACAATCCTGAGGGGGGAAAGAGAGAGAAGATGTGAGAGAATGTGTCTGGGGGTGGGGATGGGGAGCACGTCGGTGAGCTCCTTCTGGGGCTACAGTCTTTCTTGGGGCAGCAAGACACTCGGGAAAGGTCCCCAAAGCCAGCTCCTCCCAGTCACCTCACTTCTCCATCACTTGGGCTCTGCCACCAAGCTGAACTGAGCACACGACCAAGGACAGGCTCCCGGGTCAGTCTCCGTGGCACCAGCTAGCGGATGGAGCATGGGGAGGAAGGAGGCGGGGGGCAGCAAGGAGAGGTGCAACTGTAATACAGCCAAGATTTCTTTTCATATACTTAAGCAGTAAATCCTTTCATCCAGCAGTGAGGACCATTTAGTTCAGAATAAATACAACTGGGCAGAAAAGGCAAAAAGAACAGCCAGGAAGCTTAAAGGGGTCTTGGCAAGTGGCACTGAGATTTAATAAGCTTCCAAGGGCCTAAGCGACTACAGGCACCTCCGTCCTGGGACACAGAAGGCAGACAAGGGAAGAGGGTAGAGAGCTACCGGGGCCTCTGCACTTGAGAGGGTCAAAGAACACACCCCGTCTTGTGACGCTGTGGCGGCCATGCCTCTCCTTGCTCTCTGCTCCCACAAGCGGACCACCCCCTGGGTTCTCATCTCCAGGCCCTCCCACCTCATAGGAAGAAAACCATCTGACTGATCAGACCATGGCCATGTTTATACCGTGCTCAGGGTCTCATCCAGGAGGGCGCAGGAAGGGAAGGAAATTAGCACTTGCTGGGCTCTATCCATGTGCCAGGCAGGGTGCCAAAGCTATCTGCTGATGGGGAGAGGGGCCCCCAACCTGTTTCTGACTGGCCTGACTGGCCCGACTGGCCTTATCTTTCCTTTTTTACAAAATTGTTTTATTCTGCTCTCTTGTGTATTTTTGTTAATCTTTACCTCCTTGTGTCAGAGGATCCCCAAACTGGCACCTGGATCAGCTCCGGAGACAGCCAGCCAGCACTGCTCACCTCGGGGGGGTGGGGGGGGCTTTAGAGGGAACATAACGTAAGGTGCCCCTGCAACTATGCAAGGCAGCTGGCCCTGGTTTCAGATCTCCGCGGAGAGAGAAAATGCTCCTATATCTAGTCTGTCTGTCTGTCTGAATTAATTATTAAGGTAGGCTCCACGCCCAGCATGGGGCTTGAACACACAACCTTGAGACCAAGACCTGAGCTGAGATCGAGAGTCGGATGCTTAACTTACTGAGCCATCCAGGTGCCCCTCTTAGTCTTTAGTTCTAATGACGACAACAATAGAAGCAGCATGTACTGAGTACCTACTTCATAGCAGGCAACTGTGCAAGGTATTTAACTATATTAAATTTTCTCTCACAACATTCCTATGAGGTAGGCCTTGAAATTATGTACATTTTACAGGTGAAGGGACTAAGCAGAGAGGTCACCTTGCTGAGACCACATAGCTGATGAGTTTGCTCGACTCCATAGGCCATGGGACTTTCCATTAGGTCACACTGCCTCTTTTAAAATAAAGGTACAGAATATAAATACTAACATTTTATTCCTTAATTTCTGTGGTTCACTTATCTTCTTTCTTTTCTCCTATATTTTAAGGGCTTACTATTCCTCATGCGTCTCTTGGGGAAGAAAAAGGCTGCCCCAACTACCAGAGTTGAGCATTCAAATTCTAGCTGGAAAAAATTCAAGGCCAGAGGGCGGGAAGGAGCAATGCTGCTGATGGTCACAGGAGGGCGCCCTGGTCCCTCGATCAGCAGCTCTTCGGACCAAATGCTGAGCCACAGACCAGGTAGTTGCCCCCATTTCTTCTAACCCATGAGAACCCAGGCAGGCAAAAAGGAAGCGAGAGGGCACAGAGCCCAGATTCTGATATCCGGATTGGGAGGGAGAGGCGCTAAAGGGCAGAGAGAAGTGGGGTAGGTCAGACCGGGGTTAGCAAAGACACCCAAACTTCAGAGGAAGAGCAAGCTCTCCCAGAGGACTCAGGCGGGTAGAGCCACCCCAAAGTTTTTCCGTCCAGGCTCAGCAGAGAAGAAAAAGGTCCCCGAGGAAGGACGCCAGTGACCTTTCCTTCCTGCCCTACTCCCAGGACAGCTAAGAACCCGAATGGCCTGAAGTTAATTACTAGGGAAGAGCACTGGGCTGAGAACGTCCCCAAGCAGGAAACCACAAAGGGGAGTCAAAGCCTTTGAAGATGTTACTTGGCTTCTCTTCCTTATCATCAACCTGGACCCAGTGCTCCTGTTTATAGCAATTACCTCCACATACTATATCTTTCTTTATCTATTTCTTCATTTATACTGAGATATAATTCAAGTACCATAAAATCCCTTTAAAAGTGTACGGTGTGTTTTAGTATATTCACAAAGTTGTGCAACCACCACCACTGTCTAATTCCAGAAGTTGTAATTCTTGCTAATCAGCATGCTCCCGAGACAGGCCCTGCCACACCAGGGCTTTGAAGCCAATTGCCATAAGCATCGTCGTCTCTCAGCCACAGAGAGGACAAGAAGCTGCAAACAGGCCCGCCCTTCCAGCTTCGGAACTGGCCTGCAGCCTTCTGTCCGCGGCCATTCTGAACTATGAACATTAGCAGCCTCTTCTAAGACAGGCAGCTGGGGAGAAAGGAGAGCAGAGCCGTCAGAGGGCAGGGGACCCACCATGTGAGCGTGTCAGCCTCAGCCCTGTGTGCGCGCTGGTCTCCACCCTGGCTCTTCGGTGGGCTGAAACGGACACCGGTCACGAGGGACCAGCAGGGTGGCTGGGGGAGGCAGACAGTGGCAGGGGCTCTCTTTTTGAGGGACATGTGGCCGGATCCCAGCAGCATGCGTGCAGAGGACAGAGGGGTTTTCTTGACTGCAGGCAGTGCGACTGACTGCCAAAAAAGCCAACTGGATCTCAGCTTTCATGAACGGCAAAACCACCCCCTACTCTGCTCAGCCAGAGACCTGGGAGTCCTCCGGACTTCCTGGAAACTGCCTCCCTTGCCCGACCCACAGCAATCACTCTCCAGGTCCAGCAATCCCACCCTAACATGTCTCTTGAATCTGCTGACTGCTCGCCACCTCCACAGCCACCGCCCGTGCCCGCCTCCGTGTCTTTCTCATGGGCCACTGGATGACCTTCTGCCTGGCTTTCTGCAACTACCCTTGCCTCCTTCTACTTAAGTATCCACACTGTGGTCACAAAAATGTTTTTTTTTTATGTGAACTTGACCACTTTACAATTCTGTTTAAAGCCCTTCATGGGCTTCCCATTGACCTTAGAACAAGATCTGCCACTCTTATCCTGGCTTTTGAGTCCACGTGATCTGCTCCGTCTCCCCTCACCCCCCCCCCCCACCCCTCTAGACGCACCAGAGGCCACAGGCAGCCTCCCTCGCTGTATTCCACACTGACCCTAACATTCTCCCCAGTGCTCCCTCCTTCCTCATGCCCTTCAGACCAGCCAGTCCTTCTACCTGTAATGCTCTGGGCCTTTCATGCCACCCTCCCTACCTATCTGATGCCCACTCATTCTTCACATCACGCCTCTTTGGGAAGCCTTCCCCACTCCAGGCTAGGTAGAGGTTGGCCTCCCTGCTACCAGCTTCCACGGTTCTCTGTGACCTCCTCACACTATTCATGTTTGTCTTTGCCCGCAGACTAGAAGATCTCCAGGTGATAACTCGGTTTCTCAGCTTGTTGCTTGATTCCAGGGTCTGGCGTGTGCAGGGCCCATAGTAGGCACTCAGTAAATATGTGGCTAAACGGAGAAGAGGGGCCTCAGTACTCTTTTCTTTTCTCCTCTCCAGGAGACACCTGGATACTACATTCAGTTCTGGACAGTCCATTTAAGGGGAATAAACTAGAGTCACGGAAGAGGGGGTCAGAGTGCTAGTGAGTCTATAAACCATGATATCAGACAAATGACTGCATTTTGATCCTTCACTTAGAAGAGAACTAGGGAAGAAGCACAGGCTGAGACCTGACTCTTGAAGGCCTGCCCCTGAGGAAGATGTCACAGGGATCGAAAGCTTGGTTCTGGAAGGCCTCCAAACTGCCCGGCTCTGGGATTATGGCTGCTTTGTGAAGGAGCGAGCTGCCTGTTGCTAGAGATATTCAAGCAGAAGCCTGAAGGTTTGTACTACTCAAAAGCATGAGAGTGCTTCCTCCAGCTCTGACAGACTGTGTCATCCCAAGGGTGGCCAGAACTAACAGCTTTGCCGTTAGTGCTGGTTCTGAAGTTTGCTGTTTGGAGGACTGTGGCTGCAGAAAAGTCTGAAAGACTTAGAAAAATGCTCTCAGAAGCATCCTATGTTGCAGTGTCCATCTCCAAACTACTGCTCTGACCCATAAAAATTCTGGGCATCTGGCACTGGAATCTCGGAAGAACTGTGACAAGGCAGGCAGGAGGCTACAGGTCCGTCTTTGCTTTTGGTGACAGGGACGACCCCGGGCTGTGGGCCCTCGGTCCTGTGGGCAGCTCCTTCATCCTGGACTCAAACTTGTCAACACTCCCAGAGGGCTCACAAAGGAATCTCTTGGAAACGAGGTCATCCACATGTGCTGTTCTCCAGTTGATGGCAGTTGGCTCAACACCCCTTCCTGCCAGAGGCCTCCTGCTAACGTGCCAGCTGCTTCTGACACCTGGAGGAGCCGGGCGGCCACTGCTTTGAGGTGGAGCCAACAAGGCGCTGTTGCCAACAAGAGTCTGTACAAATCTGTTGGATCATGGAAGGATCCTTGCAGGCCGTGCCTTAGGACTAGAGAGAGGGACTGTGGGAGAGAAGTAAAGGCAGTCCAGTTCAGGTTGGCTCTGAGCAGAACCATGTGAAGGGTGGAGTCCAGGGCAGGCAACTGGAATGAAGAAAGAACACTTGGCAGGGTCAGAGCTAATCCCGGGGGGCTGGCCCTTCTCTCCCTCCCTTGCTGACTTCCAACAGCTGGGATGGGCTGGCTGGCTGGGCGTTAAGTGGGTGCCAGGGAAGCAATAGCTTCCAGTCTGAATCTACCAACTTGCCAACTTCCTATGCACCCCCGGGTCAGTGTCCCTAGACAAATGACATGAGCTGCACCTGTTTACCTACAGTTCTGGGTTAGCAGCCCTGGGATCAAATCCCAGCTCCACCACTCAGTGGCCACATTACCTTTTCTCTCTGAGCTTCATTATCCTCACCTGAGAAGAGGAGATAATCATAATTCCTATTTTATGGGATTCTTGTGAAAAGTCCCTATGATGTCCTGCGCTTAGTGTATGATGAACACTCACAAGTGTTAGTTGCTATCAATAAGTGTATTCTAGTTGGCTTAAGGTGCTGGAAGAACTCGAAATAGCAAGCAAAAATATAGCTCAGAGGAAGTAAGTGCTACCATCACTCAACCACGCAGAGGCTCTCGGGCGGAAGCCAGCTATCCAGTTTCGAGTCCACTTTGGGGGGAAGCCAGCCCTCGGCCAGGGCCAGAAAGAAGAGCCACCTTCCATGGCTGCACTGCTTTTAGGAGGTCACATGACCAGGGTCTCTCAGGGGTGAGGTGAGTCCCGAAGCCTGTTGGGCTCACAGTGCACCTTGGGGGACTGTCCTTTTGTATCCGGCCATGAGTGAGGTTGAAGCCACACGCTGGCCACCTTCCGCAGGTCGGGGGAAGAAGCTGCTGCCGAGGTTTCCTGGGACACTTCCTTAGGGTTGTGACACTTCCTCTTCTGGACTGTGTGGGATGCACCCCCATGCCGCACAAGCTGCCACAAGTCCAGGCCCGCAGAGGAGCTTGGGAGGTCTGGGTCATTGTTCTCCCCTGGCTCCAGCCTGGGGTACCCCAAACCCCACCTGCCCTGTAGTGCCTAAGCTTGATCCGGGGAGTGCAGACAAGAAAACAACAATGGTTAATATTCATTAGGGGTTTACTGTGTCAGCAATATACAGCCATCATTTCATTTCCTGCTCATACTAATCCTATGAGGTAAGTCCAATGAATATCTTGCTGAGAACACAGAGGTTCAGAAACTTGGCCAAGGTTGCAGGTACAAGTGCAAGAGCTGTCATTCAAACACAGGTCTCTCTGACTCTAATCACAGCTGCACCTGGAAAGAAAACGTAGGCTCTGTGCTCTCGAGTGGCAATAATATCTTCCTGCTGGTGGCGCTGTCTCTTCTCCCACTCCCGGAGTTTGTTAGCAAGTACACAGCGACTGCCCCCAGGAGGGCTGGAAGCTGAGGCCTCATCCGCTACCCCCTGCAGAGAGCTGGAAGGCCCAGCAACAGCCATCCAAACCCCATTATCCCAGCCCCTCCCAAGAAGCCCTTATAGTTAGGGGAGAACTGTTCCTCGCTCTTAGGATAAAGACCAAATCCAACGCATGGCCCTGTGAGGCCCTCATTTCCCCGTCTGGTCCCCAAACTCCTCAAACTCCAGAACCACTGGCTTCTCAAAGCTCCTCTAGGTCAACTGTTAAAAACTGAGAACAAACTGAGGGTTGATGGGGGGTGGGAGGGAGGGGAGGGTGGGTGATGGGTATTGAGGAGGGCACCTTTTGGGATGAGCACTGGGTGTTGTATGGAAACCAATTTGACAATAAATTTCATAAAAAAAAAAAAAAAACTCCTCTAGGTCATGACTGGTGAGAATCTGGCTTCTTTTCCAGGCTGCCGATTTCCCCTAGACACTTTTTTCACCTGCCACTCATCGCTCCCTACCTCAGTGCTACCCGTGCCTTTTGTTTTAAATGAAATATTTAAAGCCTCAGAAAGTTACCCAGAACATCACAAAAACCTGTGTACCCCTGGCCAACGTCATACACCTTAACATTTTGCTCTCCTTGCTTCAGTTTTTAAAGCTTTGTAAAATGTTACACATAACGTTCAAGCCACCTGCGTGCCCTCCCTCATCCCATCCCTCTACGCTTCTTCCTCTGAAATCACCACCGAAACTTGGCGGTTTAGCATCGCTCTACATGTTTCTCAATACTACATGAACTCACACGAATGCCTATATTCTTAAAACATGATCTAGCTTTGTTTTGCTTGTTTTCAAACTCTACGCATCATTCTGGAACTTGACGTTTTGAGACAGATCGGTGTTGGTGCATAGATTTCTACCTGTATCCATTTCTTCAGCTGGTGTACAGAATTCTGTGGATGGTATGATGCTGCTGCACTTTATCCTCTCCGCTGCAGAGGGACTTGCAGAGCGTTCCAGTGGGAGCTGCTACAAATAATGCTGCATATTTCCTTATAACAAGGGACACCTGTGAACTTCTTTAGCTTTGCCTACATTGCCCCAAAGTGATAGTACCACTTTATGCTGCCACCAGCACTTTATGGGAGTTCCACATCCTCACCCACGCTTGTGTTATCAGACTTTAAAATTTTTGTCATTTGATGTGAAGTGGCATCTCAATTTCATTGGCCTTTCCCTGATTACTAGTGAGTTTGGGCATGAAAATATGCCCATATGCTTATACGCTGTTAGAGTTTTCTGTGGATTGCCTGCTCATATGCTTGGGCTATTTTTCTACTGAGGTTCTTCATCTTTTCCTTATTGTTTTGTAGGAGTTCTTTATAAAACTCTTTTTAGAAGAAAAAATTCTGCAGACCAATCTGTTGTTAGACATGCACATAAATCTCCTCTTCTCGTCTCTTACTTGTCTTTCAGCTTTGTTTATGCTATCTTTGGTTGAACTGAAAATTTTAATTCTTTTTTAAAATTTATTAAAAACATTTTTAACGTTTGTTTATTTTTGAGAGACAGCCCGTGCACAAGTGGGGGAGGGGCAGAGCGAGAGGGAGAGAGAGAATCCAAAGCAGGCTCTGTGCTGTCATTGTAGAACCTGATGCTGGGCTCAAACCCACAAAACGGAGAGATCATGACCTGAGCTGAAGTTGGACGCTCAACTGGCTGAGCCACCCAGGTGCCCCTAAAGTTTATTTATTTTGAGAGAGAGAGAGGGAGGGAGGGGCAGAGACAAAGAGAGAGAGAATCCCAAGCAGGCTCCATGCTGTCAGTGCAGAGCCTGATGCAGAACTCGAACGCACAGACTGGGAGATCATGACCTGAGCTGAAATCAAGAGTCAGATGCTTAACCAACTGAGCCACCCAGACATCCCCTGAGAATTTTAATTCTTAATTCCCTGGTAGTCCTGGGGTTTAGGGATGGCTGGGGTTCAATTTGCCATCAGGGAATTCTTGCTTTCTATCTGATAATTCTCTTTGGTCTAGAAAGTCAGCTCTACTGCGGGGCAAGGACTGTATTTTTTCACTGCTCTGTTCTCAGCACCTGGAAGGTACTCGCAATGAATGCTGACTGAATGAATAAATGAATGCAATTTTTTTTTGTGGTCAAGTTGATCAATCTCGTCCACTGGGCTTGGGCTCTTTGTACCTTAAGAATTCTTTTACTACCTGTTGGCCATAAATATATTTTCCTCTATTCTCTTTTAAGAGTATTTTAGTTTTGCATTTCATATTTAGGCTCGTCATCTATGTGAAATTGACTTCTGAATATGAAATTGACTTCTGAATATGATATGGAGTAGGAATCTAACTTGATTTTTCCCTATGTGAATAACCAACTGCCGCATCAATTCTTCTTGAATTGATCCCCTTTCCCTACTGCTCTGCAATATTGCTTCTTTATAGGGGCGCCTGGGTGGCTCAGTTAGTTAAGCGTCTGACTTCGGCTCAGGCCATGATATCACGGTCCGTGAGTTCAAGCCCTGTGTCGGGCTCTGTGCTGACAGCTCAGAGCCTGCAGCCTGCTTCAGATTCTATGTCTCCCTCTCTCTCTGACCCTCCCCATTCATGCTCTGTCTCTCTCTGTCTCATAAATAAATAAAAATTAAAAAAATTTTTAAAAAGTATTACTTCTTTATAGATCAACTTTTTAAAGCTTTAAAAAATTTTTTTTTCATGTTTTTATTTATTTTTGAGTGATACTGTTAGATGGCAAGTCAGAGCTGGGGAAGATATCCAGGCAGAAAGCTATTGTAGGGGAGAGGCATAAAGAAAGACACCAAGAAAGCATAAAGCTGTATTGTCATGCACGGTATGAAGTCTGGCATATAGAAGATGCTTAGGAAACAGCTGAAAAATGAATACAGGAATCAATCCCCATTTACCAGTTATACTTTTCTAAAATAGGTAATATTTTTTGAGGGCTGTGTGACAGGCATTTTACATGCATTATCTCTTTAAATCCTCAAATCAATTTTATGAGGCAGGTGTTGTCATTATTTCCATTTTACAGATGAAGAAACTGAGGCTTAGAGAGACTGCTCACTGTCATAAGCCAGTAAGTGAAAGAATTTGGGATTTGAATCCAGGGCTGTCTGGCTCCAGCACCTGAGTCCTGCCTTTGTGACACAGGGACTAGCTGAAAAGTGAACCTCTTAAATTGGGATGAGTTACTAGGTCTGAACTAGATTCCTTAGGAGTTTGTGTGTTTTCCAGGCATTGTCTGTGTCTAGCACATATTATTACCCACTAGAAATCTGGCCTTCAGGGAGGGAGACGTGAGGTAAATTGTGTTTTAAAATGACAAAAGAGAGAATGAAATGTAAGTCCATTTGATGGGATCGATTCTAAAATGCCAGAATGAGACTGGCTTTCAATGCACTAAATCAATACTCCTCAAAGTGGATGACCATTAGATTAGCATCACTTGGCAAGTGTTTGGAAATATGAGTTTCGGAGCCCCACCTCAGATCCCCTGAACTCTGGGGATGGAGTCTGCCATCTGTGGTTTAATAAGCCCTGCAGGTGACCCTGTGTCAACTTGCACCCTGAACGGGTTACAGGTGTGAGGGTCCTCTTGGCCCAGCAGGGAGGAGGCCAGAGCCTGCAGGCTGATCACAGGCCAAGTCATCTTTACTGACTTTTTGTTATGTGTATATTATTTTCTGAGTGTTCTGAAGTGAAAAAAGGCCAGAAATAACTGCCTTAGGGGGCTGAGAAACTTCTTTTTTTTTTTTTTTTTTAATTTTTTTTAATGTTTATTTTTGAGAGAGTGACAGAGACAGAGCATGAACCGGGGACAGGGGGCAGAGAGAGAGGGAGGCACAGAATCAGAAGCAGGCTCCAGGCTCCGAGCCTCGGCACAGAGCCCGATTCGGGGCTCGAACTCACGAACCATGAGATCATGACCTGAGCTGAAGTCGGATGCTTAACTGACTGAGCCATCAAGGCGCCCTTCTTCTTGTTTATTTTTAAAAATCTGGTAATAATAATAATGCCAACATTATTTTAACGGCAAGAAACTATTACTTATTGAATGTCTACAATGTGCTAATATGCATACATTTATAAAATATATATTTTTTCTAGTTGTTGAAAGTTACACCGTACTCGGAGTGAGTTAGTATTATTCCCCATTTTACAGATATGGACACAAGGCTTAGAGAAGTTATGAGAAATCCCCAAGGTCATCCAGTTAATGGGGCCCCAGTGGCACGTACATCCAGGTCTTTCCAATGTTATGATGCTTGTGCTCTTTATAGGTCAGGGTTAAGACTACTACTTCTAACATTGAAAGTTTACTCTGTGCCAGGCATTGTTTTAAGCACATTATGTACTTCTTCAATTATTACAACTATTATTATTTCCATTTGATAAATGAAGAGAATGAGGCTCAAAAAAAAAACACAAAAAAACAAAAAAACAAAACAACTTTCCCAAGGGCACAAGCTGGTGGACTGTGAAACCAGGATTTGAACTCAAGAAGTCTGGCTCGAATTGCCAGACACGGCAAGGTGCTTCTCACCTTCAGGAAAGCCTTCCGGTCCAGGGAGGAGGGAGACAGAGATGCTGTGGTGATCATTCAAGGATAAAACCTCTTGATGACCCCCCACTGCTACAGGAATGTGCGAGGTGGAGGGCGTCTGGGGCTAGGCCTGTCTTGCAGCCCATTTGCCATCTTTCCTGTGTCTCTGGCTCACACCCGCTGCCCCAGGGCCTGGCCGCGGTGCTTGCCGTCCATGAGTCAGGCACACGTGGAGACGCCATGCCCCCGAACAGGCTCTGCTGTGCAGCTGCGTGTGGATTACATTCTTCCATGCACACATCATCGCAGCCTGGAGCCTCCTTCTGTGGCCTGTCCCCAGACCTCAGGGCCCTGAGAAAAGTAAGCCCAGCCATGACATGGGAGAGTGCGATGCCTCTTCTAGCAACAGTAACTGCCTTGGAGACCTAACCACCTCCATTTGTGACTTTGATCAGAAGCCTGGCCTTGTGTGAGGAAGTTGGGATCTCGATCTTTGGGACAAAGTAAGAATAGCTTAAGCCATCAGAGAGCGCTTTCTGGGATATAGACAAGTTTTGTACCCACACGCCAGCTGGAGTGGAGTGAGCAAAGATTGGCATTGGGGAGGCGGGGTTGACACAAAGCCTAATACACAGGGAGCAAACTAACTTCCCCTGGTTCTGAATTCACCTCTAACTTCCTTTTATTTATTTTATTTTATTTTTTATTTTTATTTATTTTTAAATGTTTATTTTTGAGAGAGAGAGAGAGAGAGTGTGTGAGCAGGGGTGGGTAGGCAGAGAGAGGGAGACACAGAATCGGAAGCAGGAACCAGGCTCCGGCCTCTGAGCTGTCAGCACAGAGCCCGATACTGGGCTCGAACTCATGAAGCATGAGATCATGACCTGAGCCAAAGTCAGACGCTTAAACAACTGAGCCACCCAGGTGACCCTCACCTCTAATTTCATAGCCAGCATCCTGAGGATTGTCCTAGGCCCTTCTGTTGTTTCTACCTGCATTCCCATAATCCCCTCACACTGCTACCAGCATGGACTATCAAACAGCAGGCTTCCTGGAGGGGATAAGCTTTGCTTCCAGCCACAGCTAGGGGGATACCACTGCTGAAGTCTGTTGGTATCAATAATTGTAAGAATCCAAGCATTTTAGATGACTGTGTTACTTCTATTCTTTTTTTATTTAAAAATTTTTAAAATGTACATCCAAGTTAGTTAGCATATAGTGCAATAATGATTTCAGGAGTAGATCCCAGTGATTCATCCTCTATGTTTAACACCCAGTGCTCATCCCAATAAGTGTCTTCCTTAATGCCCCTTACCCATTTAGCCCCCCACCACAACCCCTCCAGCAACCTTCAGTTTGTTCTTTGTATTTAAGAGTCTCTTATGTTTTGTCCCCCTCCCTGTTTTTTATATTATTTTTGCTTCCCTTCCCTTATGTTCATCTGTTTTGTATCTTAAATTCCACATATGAATGAAGTGATATTTATCTTTCTCTAATTTTGCTTAGCATAATACCCTCTAGTTCCATCCACGTAGTTGCAAATGGCAAGATTTCATTCTTTTTGATTGCCGAGTAATACACCATTGTCTATATATACCACATCTTCCTTATCCATTCATCCATTGATGGACATTCAGGCTCTTTCCATACTTTGGCTATTGTCCATAGTGCTGCTATAAACATTGGGGTGCATGTGCCTCTTCAAAACAGCACACCTGTATTCTTTGGATAAATACCTAGTAGTGCAATTGCTGGGTTGTAGGGTAGTTCTATTTTTCATTTTTTGAGGAACCTCCATACTGTTTTCCAGAGTGGCTGCACCAGCTTGCATTCCCACCAGCAGTGCAAAAGGGTTCCTCTTCTCTGCATCCTCACCAACACCTGTTGTTGCCTGACTTGTTAATGTGTGCCATTCTGACAGGTCTGAGGTGGTATCTCACTGTGGTTTTGATTTGTATTTCCCTGATGATGAGTGATGTTGAGCATTTTTTCATGTGTCTGTCAGCCATCTGGATGTCTTCTTTGGAAGAGTGTCTATTCATGTCTTTTGCCCATTTATTCACTGGATTATTTATTTTTTGGGTGTTGAGTTTGATAAGTTCTTTATAAATTTTGGATACTAACTCATCTGATATGTCATTTGCAAATATCTTCTCCCATTCCACTGTTGCCTTTTAGTTTTGCTGATTGTTTCTTTCGCTGTACAGAAGCTTTTTATCTTGACGAGGTCACAATAGTTCATTCTTGGTGTTATTTCTTTTTTTTTTTATTTTTTCTTTTTTTTTTTGAGACAGAGAGAGACAGAGCGTGAGCAGGGGATGGGCAGAGAGAGCGGGAGACACAGAATCTGAAGCAGGCTCCAGGCTCTGAGCTATCAGCACAGAGCCTGATGCGGAGCTCAAACTCACAGACTGTTAGATCATGACCTGAGCTGAAGTTGGACGCTTAACCGACTGAGCCACCCAGGCGCCCCACTTGGTGTTACTTCTAATCTTGAGTGCTTACACATATCAAATTGTTTGGAAGGGTCTGGAAGTTGGGTGGGGCAAGTGTGAAGCTGAGGCTGCTAGGGGTTGAAAATCCTACAGAAGGTCACCCTCATTAACTTGCCACCAACCTTTCAGGAAAGGAGGACAGTAACTGTTCTGGAGTGACAGAAACCAAGGTGAGATGTCACAGAGTGGTGGCAGACAGTGACTGAGGCCCAAAGGGGTCCTCTTCTACACCTAATGTTAAGCTCCTTGAGGGGAAGAACAGCAGCATCTATTCATCACTGTATCCCCAGTGTACATAATCGCTCCTGGCATTCAAGAAATACCTGATGGAATGAAGTTCTGCTACAACATGGGTGAACCGTGAAAACACTATGCCAAGTGTAAGAAGCTAGTCACAAAGGACCACGTACTATATGATTCCACTCATTTTAAATGTCTAGAATAGGCAAATTTATAGAGACAGAAAGTAGATTAGTGGTTGCCCAGGGCTGGGGAGGAGGGAAGGATTGGGGAGTAGTGGCTAAGGACTGCAGGATTTCTTTTGGGGGTAATTAAAATATTCTAAACTTGATTGTGCTGATGGATATGCATATACTCTGTGACTATAATAAAATCCCATTGGATTTTGTTTTAAGTAGGCTTCGTGTCCAGCACAGAGCCCAATGCAGAGCCCAACGTGGGGCTTGTACTCATGACCCTGAGATTAAGACCTGAGCTGAGATCAAGAGTTGGACCAGAAACCCCAAGCTGTTAAAAATTTTTAATGAATATATAAATGAATGAACGAACAAATGAATATAGGATGCAGTGGCTGATGTTTGTTCTTCGAGTTACTGAGAATCATGGACTTTTTCAACTACGTAAAATGCCTGACAAGGGATGTCACTCATATGTTCATTCAATCGGGAGACACTTAATGGAGTGTGTAGCACATATCTAGGTACTGGTCTGGGCAACAGGGATCCAGCAGCAAATAAGACTGGTATAGATCCCGCCTGCCCTCATGGAGCTTACACTTACTTGGAGCTTACTTACACTTACGGTTCCTTTTCTCTGGGAAGATTTTAGTTAGAGATCACAGCTGATTTTTATTATTCAGCTATGTAGAAATCATAGTACCGTCTTTGAGAGTTTTTTTCCCCCAATGTGGGGCTGAATCTTCCTTAAAATAATCTGACCTCAAGGGGCACTATCATTGGAAATCTGAAGGTAACTCCAGCTGGCTGCTCTTAAATTACAAGAGATAATCTCCCACGTTTTATTGTCAACTATGGAAAAAAAAAATCTAAATCTCCTTTGGATAGCAGATCAGTTAAAATGATAAAACCCGAATTGCTGCTTTTACCAGGGGCCAAGTGCCACTGGAAAAGGTAAGTATCCACTGGACAACGCAGGGAAGAAGATTTTGGTTGCGTGACCACTAAACAAGTTTTGCACATGACCAGCAAAACCAGCGTGGGAGCTGTGCACTGCAGAACAGCCCGCCCCGGTGTGAGGCTGGAGTCTGTCGCTGGCAGCGGAGGGGATGGTTGGCTCACCTCAGAAGGACTCAGATGGTTCTTGGTGCAGCGTAGCCAGTGCAGCTGTGGTGTCAGTGGGTCAAACCACCACGCACAAATGATTTCACAAGATGAGCAGGCAGGAGGGTGAGGAGGTTAAGGGCAAAGTCTGTGGATTCAGGCAGCCCTGGGTTCAGGTCATGCCTCTGCTACTTACAAGCTATCAGTAAATTCAGGCCACATACTTGACCTCTTTGAGCCTTAATTTCCTCTTTTTTTTTTTTTTTTTTTTTTAAATTGAGGCATATCAGTTTCCTCTTGAGTAAAATAGGAAGGTTAACAGTTTTTATAAGGATTAAGTGAGGTAATTAAGGTAAATGAATTTAAATGAAATAATGAAGGTAAATGCATACACTATGCTTGAGGTAAGATGGACATTAAAAAATATTATTAAGACTTTACTTTTGGGGCGCCTGGGTGGCTCAGTCGGTTAAGCGGCCGACTTCGGCTCAGGTCATGATCTCACAGTCCGTGAGTTCGAGCCCCACGTCGGGCTCTGTGCTGACAGCTCAGAGCCTGGAGCCTGCTTCAGATTCTGTGTCTCCCTCTCTCTCTGACCCTCTCTCGTTCACGCTCTGTCTCTCTCTGTCTCAAAAATAAATAAACATTAACCAAAAAAAAAAGACTTTACTTTTGGGGTGCCTGGGTGGTTCAGTCAGTTGCGTGTCCAACTTTGGCTCAGGTCATGATCTCACGGTTTATGAGTTTGAGCCCCGTGTCAGGCTCTGTGCTGACAGCTCAGAGCCTGGAACCTGCTTTGGGTTCTGCGTCTCCCTCTCTCTCTGCCCTCCCCGCCCCGCCCTCTGTCTCTCTAAAAAATAAACATTAAAAAGTTAAAAAAGAAAAACAAGACTTTACTTTTTAGAGCAGTTTTAGGTTCATAGCAAAATGGAGGGGAGGTGCAGAGATTTACCACATACCCCCCATCCCCCAACTCTTGCATAGCTTCCTCCATATCAACACCTGCACTGCACTGGAGTGGAACATTTGTTACAATTGATGAAGCTACACTGACACAACATGATCACCCAGAGTTCATACTTTACATTACCCTTCATGTGTACTTTTGGGACAGATGTACAATGACATGTATCTATCATGTGTAGTATAATACAGAGTATTTTCCTAAAAATCCTCTTTTCTGGCAATTTCAGACAACACAATTTTTGAAATTCTTCCATTTGCCACCTTAGGTCAAATTTCGTGTCAAGTAAAAGGTAACTGAGGCACAGTCCAACTACCTCATTTGGTTAAAATGGGAATGACCATGAAATCAAACGCAGAAATAAGGGGGTTCAAACTATTTCTGCCAAGTCTTCCTGGTTCTGGACTAATCTTGAAAATCTTCTTTCAGCATAAATAATATCATTTATCCTTCTCTTAATTGGGCTTTATCACCTCCATACCTTTCCAGTCTCTAACCTCAATCTATGCCTTCATTCACTGGTCACTGCCAACTCTTGCCCCTTCGTTTCTCAGAATATCCTCTAGAGACTTGTGTGTGTGCGTGTGTGTGTGTGTGTGTGTGTGTGTGTGTGTGTGTGTGTCTTCATCTCACCACCCCCCAGCTCTGTCTGCAGACCCTAAGGCCCCCCACAGAAACCACAAAGGATCATTTGGCTTCCCTTGGGAAAGGCAGAAAGTGAGCATTATGTTTTGGGGCAAATCTCAAACAGACCCCTCTCCAAATGCCAGTTTCTCCCTAATGGTTTTGTATTTTTCCTAATGGTTTGCTTGTTTGTTTGTATACATTTCAGGTTTCTCTAAGAAGTCCTGGCCCGCAGAGGGCTGAGTTAGCTTCTAGAGCCCAGGGCACATACCTGGCTGCTTTCTGAGTGAGCTCCAGGGGGAAATCCGGGCACAGCAGTTGCAGCAAACAGTGATATTCTCTCATGGTCAGCAAATCTGAAGTTGAAATGGAGAGGAACACATTAGGTCTCTGCGTGTGAAGTCATTGCTCTTTGTTTGGCCATTTCATGGGTTTCAGACCTAGCCTGGGTAGAGCTGCTCTTGTAAAGGTGAGTTAGTGCTATCTACTAACCTCTGGTAGTGAGATTCTAAGATCAATGTTTCTACAAAGTTTTTCCCGGGTGAAAGGTACCCAGCTACAACATTTTGGCTAACGGAGCTTCCCTGGTTTGAAAAATGGTCGGGTGAGAAGGGAACAAGAGGGATACCTTGATCCACATTCTTAGTCTGGATTTCCTTGTGTATGAAAATCTACAAGAACGAGTCATTTCAAAGCTGGTTAAATCTGCTGAAATTCTCTGGCATGGTAGCATTCACCACAACATGCCCAAAGACCATCCACAGATATCTGGAAGCACTACTAAGGCAAACTCAGTCTTTCAATATATGGAGAAGAATACATCACAGCAACCCACAGACCTTATTACTCTGTCATCCAGTATTGCACAGCCTGGCTTCTTTTGGATGCCTGCACAAAAATCTGGCCATTCTATTACAGGAAACCAAGACAAAGGTTCAAGATATACAATCAAGGCAACCAGATGATTCCTGATATACAGAAGCAGTGCCCTGGGAGAGATGAGCCAGGATGAGGCTCTGTAGCCCAGCAGCAAACCCAGAGATGCAAATCTCAGGGAGGTCTCTCGGCTCCCAAGGGAGAGGAAATACACTGATGTGTAAAGGTTGTTTTGTTATTACATGTACCAAGGCCAAAAGATTTTAGAACAGCCAGGCAATCCGCAAATACTCTGTATACCAAAGCATTTCAAATATGGAAGAACAAGCTAATGGTAAAGCAACAGCAGGCAACCTGGAAGCCATCCTAACTGGGAGAATGAGTGAGACAAGGGAATCCAGAGGGCATGGCCACATTTGGGGAATGAAGATGATGATCATAGGCACTTGGTTTCTTTGGACCCAAGTTAGCCCAAGCCACAGGAATCCAGATCTCCTGCCCTGCTAGTTTGGTTGATGCTTTTCCAAGATAAAAACCCCAAATCTCCAGGGACAGGCCTGGGTTCCTACTACTTTTTCATCAAAGCTCAATTCAAGGTGGGGGCAGAGTTAAACTAACCACACTGCCAAAGTCAGGGTCACCAAAGCAACAGGCTCAGTGCCAGTGTAGGTCAAAGGATCAAGATGGCTTTTGTGGCCTTCGTCTTGGCCACAGTGGGGTGTGCACTTTCCTCTCCTCATTCGCCTGACCTCGGGCACAGCCTGGTAGGAGGTTTTGCTCATCAAAGGATGGTGTAATAGCCACTCACGGTCTTACAGCTTTAAGGTAAGGGGCAGGAAAGGTGAAGAAAGGGGAGAAAAGCTATTGAATATAATGGATTCCCACATTATTTTCACTCCAGAACTCCCCGTGTAAAGAGGAGTGACTTCTGGAAGGAAGTAAATACACGCATACCTTGGAGATACTGTGGGTTTGGTTCAGAACACCGCAATAAAGCAAACATCCCAACAAAGTGAATCAAATGAATTTTTTGGTTTTCCAGTGCATGTAAAAGTAACGGTTACGCTAAGCTGCAATCTATTAAGTGTGCAATAGCATTATATCTAAAAAAAAAGTACATGCCTTAGTTTAAAAATACTTTATTGCTAAAAAATGCTAACCATCATCTGAGCTTTCAGCAAGTTGTAATCACTGATCACAGATGACCACAACAATAATGAAAAGGTTTGAAATATTGTGAGAATTACCAAAACATGACACAGAGACACAAAGTGAGCAAATGCTATTGGAAAAATGGCGCCGATGGACTTGCACAATGCAGGATTGCCACAAACCTTCAATTTGTAAAAAATGCAATGTCAGCAAAGCACAAACACATCTATAAAGGAAAATGCTATCTTTGAATCATCATTGCTTTCCTCGGCTAATTGGTGGATGTATCTGATCATTCTTAGGGGGTCAAAGTGTTTCACAGAAATTCACATTTGTCCCCCAAAGTTACCCATAAGATATCCTTGGGAAGATAAATCAGTGAAGGAATACGGGAAGGCTAGAGGACTGTGTAACTCCCACACTGAGTCAAGAAAGACAAGGTTGGGTATCAATCTCAGCCTCCTGGTTTCCAGACCCTCAGCTCTCTTTAGGTTCTTGATGACACTCTAACTCATGTACTTCAAATAGTTGCTTCCAAAGATAGAAGGATGATTTACAAAAATCATTTTGTATTTCTCTAATGCAACAACAGCTCTTGGAAATACTAAATACATCAGAATAACAGAATACAGCTTGTTCACCACTTCTGGAACTTGACTTTCCCAAATGGAAAATGAGGAAGATAAAGAGATGAATGAAAATCTAGGCAGATAGAGAACTTTTGCCACCTTCATTGTGGAAGACAGCAGTTCTACTTCTACTAATGTAGTGGCTGGATATTTTGAGAGAGAGGCATTTGCTGCTCGGAGATACTCCTCAGTTGAGTAGTGGGTATTTGGGAGAATGGCAAGTGGTCACGCTTGTTCCAAAATCAGAACACTGAGGAGCAAATAGGAGCTGGCCCCTTCCTGTCTCTCAGGCTAGGGTTCAACCCTTAGCTCTGCAATTTACCAGTTACGCAACCGTGGGCAAATTGCTCAATCTCTCTAAATCTCAGTTTCTCATCTATAAAATGGGAATGATGACACTTACCTTTCAGGGTTGAAGTCAAGATTAAAAGAGAGGATGTCTATAAAGTACTTAGCAGAATGTCTACAACATAGTAACACCAAACAGCAGGGGATATTTTAGTTTTGTTTTTAAATGCTGGGGGCAAAGACAGGCGAGAAGAGGAAGGTGTTTCCTGCTGAGTTTAAGTGCTTAAACACCTAGGAGTGGTCTGCCTTGAAATTCTCTGTCAGGTTGCCTGAGCCAAACATGTTTTTAAATACTCTTTGCAGTATTCCTTCATTTCGTATTACTATGGGCCTCCTCAGTTCCAGGCACAGTGTTACAGCGATGAAGAAGCCAGCAGTCTTCTTAGCTCCCGAGACTTAAACTCAGGCACTAGCTAACCCTAAATGCCTACTTTGGGCCCTCTAAGAGCTCTCCAAGATCTCAAAGGCCTTTTCAGGCAACGCTTTGTGCCTCAGGAACAACAGTAACGAGACTAAATAGTCACCGAGCCTTGAATTAGCTCACTTCACCTTCGCAACAACCTTATGAAGTAGACTCCATTATTCCCAGTCCCACTTCACAGCCAAGGACAAGGAGGCTTAGAGAGGTGAAGTAGAGTTGACCCTTGAACAATGTGGGGTTAGGGGCACCAACCCCCTGCACAGTCAAAAATCCATGTATAACTTTTGACTCCTCAACAACTTAACTTCTAATAGCCCACTGTTGACTAGAAGCTGTACTGATAACACAATTAACTTATATTTTGTGTGTTATATGTATTTATATGTTATATTCTTATAATAAAGTAAGCTAGGGAAAAGAAAATGATATTAAGAAAAACATAAAGAAGAGAAAATACATGTATAGGATTGTACTGGAAAAAACCAAACATGTACAAAGGGATCTGTGCAGTTCAAACCCATGTTGTTTAAGGGTTGACTGTCATTTGGTAAGTGATAAAAGAAGGGTTCAGAGCCTGGGGGGACAGGAAGGGAACATGGCTTCCCAGAATAAAACCTGAGGCTGGGAGGGAAAGATGGGGGTCTGAAGGCTGGGTGGGCTTAATGATAATATTAACAGCCGACATTTATTGAGCACTTACTATGGGCCAGGCACTGTTCTTGCAAGGGCTTGTCCTATGTCGTCTCATTTAATCTTCACTATGGTTACCCCCATTTCACAGACACAAAAACTCAGATCACGCACGCGTAAGAGGTAGACCTGGAATTCAGACACAGGCAGTCTGGCTCTAGCGTTTACCCACCTAACACTTTCAGCACCTTGATCTTATCAACCGTAATGTGTGAAGGCTTAGGAGCTTGTTTTTCCCTCCAAACAAACTGCGGGAACTAAATAGCTCCAGGTGAACTGGATCAAGGAGACAATTCAAGTGATTTGGGATTTTTTTCATGTAAGAAATTTAGTCTGAAAGGTCTAATTACTGTCAACAGGAAAGACTTGCGGCTCCAGCAGCACAGCCTGTGCTGGGCCACAGGCCACGGGCGGGCGGGGGATGGGTGCACCTGTGCTCCTGGCCTTGCCGCCATTTCTCATCCCCGCCCACCTGCCAGCCGCTCTTTGCCCTGGCAGGTGCAGGGAAGGTAAGTGGTGTGTACGGACAGACAGACGCCTTCTCTAAAGGAACCCCACACCCCCAACTAGGAAAGCATCAGCCAGCAGGTCCTGAAAGATTAAAGGCGAAGGCACAAGAAGGGTCTGGTATAAGATCAACATTAAAACATTCTCCACAAATTGGTGCTTCTCTTTTTGTGGGTGGTCAGAGCTGTTAAACATTCTTATTCTCAGCATTGTAATAGTCCCACTGACCGTGTGCCCGGCTCTGGACCAGAGGCGTTTACATCCTTGGTTCTCTTCTCTCCAGAGGCAACACAGCGTAGCACCGTGGCTCATAGCATAGACTTCAGAGTTATCCTGCCTGGGTCAAAATCCCAGCTTTGCCACTGATTTCAAATTACTTGACCATTAAGCTCTCTGTGCCTCAGTTTCCCCATCTGTAACATGAGGATAATGACAGTAGCACCATCATACAGTTGTTGTGAGTTAATGTAAAGGGCTTAGAACAATGGCTCATCAAAAGTGCTCTGTTACTATTTGCTATTATTATTTTAGAAATAAAAAAACTAGGGTTTCTTTAAAGGTTGATTACCTTCTCAAGGAAACAGAACAACTTAGAGGAGGGAAAACGGTGATTCGGATGTAAGCCCAAAGGATGTCTAGCTCCAAAGGTCCTTCTAGTTCTCACCAGCAGGTGAGATCCGGCTGGTTTATAGAGGACTTGACTTCTGATGTAGGATTGTTCACACCAGGTGACTGACAGGCTTTCTATTGAAGTTAAACATACAGATACCCTGCAGGTGGGCCACATTAAACTGGGCAGGGCAGTTGTATTAGTGGAGAGCCCAGACTTAGTAATCAGGCGACCTTGCTTCAAAGCCTGGCTCCACTACTTAACCTCTAGTGTGATCTGGACAAGTTGCACAACTTCTCTGAACCTTGGTTTCCTCTTCTTAGAAATGTGAATAACCACAGTACCTACCTAGTGAGATTGTTGTAAAAACCAAATGAGGCAATTTAAATATAAGGTACTTTTCTGAGAAATTATCGAAGTACCCAGTAAGTGGTAGGATTATTTTATAATTATTAACTGATTAAAACTTGAAGTCCTGAAATTAAGGAATCTTTAGACTTAAAGCCCTTAGCACAATGCCTGGCACACAGCAGTAAATATTTATTGAAGGAATGAATGAATAAAAACATGCATTACATACAGACCCAGAGGAAAATTCAGATGGACAGATTTCTGGTCACTGGGTGAACTACCGAGATGGGGACTCCCCAGGCACAGGAGGCATATATACAAATTTAGGGGGCCACGAGGAGATGTTGGAGCTGTAAAGTGCTGAAAATGGAAAACGTCCTGTTCACAGGTACCACAACTCTCAGTGAACACAATACGTCCTGGCAGGGGGACTACACTCCACGTGCTTGTTGACTCCTAGCACCTTCTTATCAATGTTAAATCCAGTCAGCTTGGATATTTGTTTTCATAGGATTATATCACCAATTTTACCATGAAAACCAGAGGAAACCTAAGGTTTACTTCATAATAATTCACTTGACCACTGTTACAACTCTTGCAGGAATACTGTATTTTTCAAGATAACCAGCCCCTGGTTTAGAACAGTCTTTTGTTGGTTATCTCTAATCCCAGAGGGTGACAGGTGAGGTTATTTTGAATAAGAAAATTAGTCTAATCAGAAATTGCTGATGCCCAATAATCAAGGACTAACTTGTTCTCACCTCCTTCTTTCTTGGAAAAGAAGGATGAAGGTCTCCTCTTGTGTTTTCTACATCTGGTCTGCCTTCTTGCTGTGGAAATTCCTGTTTCGGAAGCTCCTGTTTCGGAAGCTCGGGGCAGCTTAGTCATCTCTACATCCTCCTCCAAGACCACCCTGTGTGCCCACACATTTGCTCAGGAAGAACTGCGGTGGTGTGGTTGTAGACTCAGATGCCTTTGCTCTTCCTGGGAAATGGTGCCTTTTCCAGGGTCAGAGCGGTGTCATTCAAGGAGACCAGTGGAGGGCGCCTGGGTAACTCGGTCGGTTAAGTGTCCTGACTTCGGCTCAGGTCATGATCTCACAGTGTGTGGGTTCCAGACCCATGTCGGGCTCTGTGCTGACAGCTCAGAGCTTGGAGTGTGCTTTGGATTCTGTGTCTCCCTCTCTCTCTCTGCCCCTCCCCTGCTTGTGCTCTCTCTCTCTCTCTCTCTCTCTCTCAAAAATAAACATTAAAAAAGAAAATAAAGGAGACCAGTGGAGGAGTGCCAGACAGAAGCAACTAGCGCCATATCTTTGTCCCTCACTCGGAGAAAGCCCAAATCAAGCATTTTTAGCACCAAAAGGATGGGGGATGAAATGGGCTTTAGTCTGGATTTGTTTCTGTGACTGCCTACAAATGTTGATGGCTGGGTGAGCTAGTGCTAGGACCAGAGCTAGAGATAATGAAATGTTACCAAGCGTTGGGGAATCCCAGTGGACTGGACAACCTCTAGTTGGTTGGCTGCATAATCTCCATAGGAGGCCACAGAGGCCAGAGAACACCACAGCCCATGAGTGGACTCTCCAATTTTCAGTTGCAATTGTTTTTATGTTCTGTTCTGCAGGGCTTGTGGATGCTCATTCTAAATGACACTCACCCTCAGCCAGCCTGCTCTGCCAAGAGATGCTCGGAAGGACATGGATAGTTTGGGGCATGACCACACCACCCCTTCCTAACCCCCAGTGCACTGAGGCTTTGGTACCAGTCTGCAGCTGAGTAAATACTACTCTGCAAGAAGGGGGATGGGAGGGAAGGAGAGCAGGGAGGAGAGAAGAGGAAGGAGGCAAGACATCTGACAGCTTCACTCCCCACGTAGCATGTAGTCCCACAAGTCACAGGAAGATTGCTGACATCCTAGAGCTATGTTCCTGTCAAGCAAACCCCGGAAGGAGAGCAGGCTGTGTTCCTAAATTTTATCCCTTTTGAGAGCACTGTTGTTTTATATTATAAATGGAGGGAAATCATAATTAGTTCACCGAAAAGGAAATGATTTCACAAAAGGAATGAGAAGCACTGGCTTCCACTGACACCTGTGGGGTAAAGTAGTTGGGCCATTATTAACACCATCCTTTGCGAGCTCATTATTCCCCAGAGCCTGTTCAGTGTATTTAAACCAGGGCTGAAAGCCAGACTCCCTCTCTTTCTTTCCTTCATTATGACTGAGCCCAACATCAAATGATTATTTCTGTTTGACCAGTATATGCATTCTAGGCAAAGTATTAAATCAGACACGGTAACAATTGCATGGCAATTTTTAGAATGAACAAAAGAACCCCCCCCCCCCCCCGGAATTGTTTATATTAACCAAAGATTTAAAGAAATATGAGCATTTCTAATCAGCGTCTGAAAATCTGCAGGGATCGTGTATGGCACATCATGGCAATCTGGCCTGGTATTTAGGCTACCCACGGCCATCCCTAGCTCCCACAGTGGCACCGAACCAGAGGCCCGGTCTGACATGACAAGAATCCCACATACCGTGTTAGAGCATCTTTTCTGTCCATCATGATGGGGCTGTTGGGAGTTCAAGGACTAAGGCGAAGCTTGGTTCTGGGGGAGGACACTGTCTTAGACAGCTTTGATGACACGAACCACAGCAGGTTGCAATGCCCAGGACGGGCAACCCTATGGCGTTGTGGAAGGAGGCACCAGCGCCAGAAGACAAGAAAGCCTCTGTCCAGTAGCAACGGGGCCAGCTATTCTGGCACGAGCACAGTCTCCTGACAATTTATTGAGGAAGCTCAATAAATTGAGCTTTGGGAGGCAGCTTTGGACACCAAAATGTGGAGAAGGATCTTGGCACCATAAGTTCTTAGAGGGCCCAGCAGCTTATCAAGTTATTTCAAGCTTAGTATCTGCATCCATTCACATGTAAAAAACAATGTGTATTTATTTATTTTGAGGGAGAGAGAGAGTGAGTGGGGGAAGGGACAGAAAGAGAGGAGGGAGAGAATCCCAAGCAGGCTCCATGCTGCCAGTGCAGAGCCTGACAAGGGGCTAGATCTCTTGAACCGTGAGATCATGACCTGAGCGAAATCAAGAGTCAGATGCTTTTCAAGAGTCGGACGCTTAACTGACCTGACTGAGCCATCCACACGCCCCCACCCATTCACATTTTAATTCAGAGACCAATGTCCAGCTCTACGAGGTGTTGCTACTTTTTTTAAATGTTTATTTATTTTTGAGAGAGGGAGAGAGAGAGAGAGAGAGAGAGAGCGCGAGCGCAAGTGGGGGAGGGGCAGAGAGAGAGGGAGACACAGAATCTGAAGCAGGCTCCAGGCTCTGAGCTGTCAGCACAGATTCTGATGTGGAGCTCCAACTCACAGACCATGAGATCATGACCTGAGCTGAAGTCGGCTACTCAACTGACTGAGCCACCCGGGCACCCTCAGATGTTGCTACTTTATGCTTTTGGTTTGGAAACAGGGTGATAGGAAGTGCTCTTTGACACAGAGACTTTAGAGCCAAGGTGTAATTCTTATCCAGGAAGAAGCAAGTGCTGTCTCAAACTCCTGTGACCCAAACCTGCTCTTAACTGGACAGAAATGGTTAAACAGGCATAAGAGCTAAGGTGGAGACAGAACTTCAGGCCCCCCTCATGGTAACTGGAGGTGAGAGGAAACATCCTGCCCTCTCAGTGGTGGTATATCTGGAAAACGTCACTCAATCTTTGAAAAAGAGGCGTATTTTACACTTCCTCACATGGGTTTTTATAACCAGAATGAGGGTTTTCATGTTGTTCTGGAGGAAGGAAAGGTCTGTTCTCCCACAGAGGCAGGTTATAATATAGACAAGAGAACTCAGCCTGAGTTCTGCAAAGAACTAACCACATTATTCTGGGCACAACTCTTCTGGGCCTCCGTTTTGTCACCTTTAAATGAGAAAGATGTGGTACGTGAAGGTTGAAAAAATTTTTTAAACAGATATACTTTTTTTTCAATGGAAATCTTATAAGGAACCTCAATGTATAACAGATAAAGCAAAGCCTTTCTTACTCGACTTTCTCCTCAGTAGCCCTCACCTAGTCTAGAGGTGTGAGGAATGAAGTGGCTGGGAGAGAAGGCTCGAGGCATTGCTTTAAAATTCTAGGGCTCTACTGAGATGGCTTGAAAAGCCCTGGCTCTAACCCCTAAGTGGGTCTTACGCCTGCTTACCTAGTGCAGCCTCCTGGATCGGCCAACCAGGGTCCAAGTCCTGGCTCTTTGGCTAACTAGCTGTGTTGACACTGAGCAAGCCACTTAGAAATGAGAGTGAATATTAATACTAATACTAATGATACTAACAGTATGAACAATACTGTTCCTAATCAGGAGAATCTTTGAGAGGATTAAAACAGATGATTAAAAAAAAATTTTTTTAATGTTTATTTGAGAAAGAGAGAGACAGAGTGCGAGCAGGGGAGGAGCAGAGAGAGGGAGACACAGAATCTGAAGCAGGCTCCAGGCTCTGAGCTGTCAGCACAGAGCCCGACGTGGGGCTCAAACCCACAGACTGCAAGATCATGACCTGAGCTGAAGTCGGACGCTTAACCGGCTGCACCCCCCAGGCACCCCTGGAATAGATGACTTAAAAAAGAGAGCGATTGGTAGCTACTGAACAGAATATAACGTATACAGACGTTGAGTCACTATGCCGTACTCCTGAAACTCTGAAACTAAGGTCACATTGTGTGTCAACCGTATGCAAATAAATAAACAAAAATTAAAAAAATAAAAGAGATGGTAAATTTAAAGTGCTAGTATACGGCCCAGGGTAAGTATTCAATAAACAGTACCTGCTCTTGTTACCACGGCTTTTGAGGCACACAGGTGGGATGGCACCTGCATAACAAAAGGCACAATTCATCCAAGTTCAAGCTCAAGCCAGTGGGTGGCTAAAACAATCTTATTCCTTATCTCATGATTATTTTATCTTGCCTTTGTTCTTATTGATGAGAGAAGAACAGACTTCCTGCCCCAAGGCAGGTGCACACCACTTTCCTTGAGAGTCACTACCCTGCCAATCCTCTATCATCTCACTAGTGAAAGTACTGATGAGTCATATTTATAGACAGACTGTATAATCATGCAAACCATTTTCATACGCATGATCACTTTTGATCCCCATAAGAACCTTGACAGGCGGGGAGAGGAAAACAGTATTATTCCCATTTTTATGAACCAGGAAAATGAACCTCAGTAAGGGACAAAAAGTACCAAGTAAATGGTAGAGCCACAATCTAATCAAGCCTTCTCTTTCCAGGTCAGGGCCTCTCTCCACTACACAGGCCAGTTCCTTATGATGTCCTTGCTTTCTTGCTATATGGTTCCTGGGACTTCAGCCCGCTTTTATTTCTTCCAGGGATGAAAAACACCTGGCATAGTGGATTCCATAATGAGAGTGCAGTAAATGTTAGCTGCAACTGCTGTTATTGTTATTATTACCGTTAATATTTAAAACTGCTGCCAGCTAGCTCATCTCTTCCTATCCTCCTTCTCCTAGACTGGCTCCAGGGTCAGATGTGGTCTACCTGGCTCCCCGCTTCCTTGCTGCCCCTAAAACAAACTGACAGACCCTTTCTAATTTAGGAGACCGCTGTTAATCTCTATAAGAAAACAGAGAAGGAACAACAAAAATAATAAACACTTTAAGCCATTATAGGCCCGTATCTGCAATTTGAATAGGACTAAACATAGATTAGCAAAGTATATTTAATGTACACACAAAAATTACTTCCAACTACCTTTTTCCTTTCCAATTTAAAATCAGGCTGACAGTTGGGATGGGATTTTATTATTATTTGTTATTTACTAAAAAAAATTTTTTTTAGGTAATCTCTATGCCCAACTTGGGGCGTGAACTCACAACCCTGAGATCCAGAGTCACATGCTCTGCTGACTGAGCCAGCCAGGTGCCCCTGGGATGGAATTTCAAAAAAGCGATCAGCAAAACTGATGGCCTGTCTGAGAAAGCAAGCCACAGAAAACAAAAACCAACAGAAGTATTTCTCTGGGCTTTCCACTGTCCAAAGTAGCCATAGAATAAATAGGAAGTGGAACAGATTATGCATTTGATTTGCTTAAAATGCATTTTCCTTTTCTTCTAAATAAACATAAAAAGAAGCAGTGGCTAACAGAGTTACTCACTAGGAGTGATCTGAACCGAGACAGACTAAAAATAAGAAAACAATCTAAGTCCCCGGTTCTCGATGATTGTGTGAGTAGAGGAAGACCGTTGCCAGCACGTAGGCGTATTTATAAAGACCACAGCCTGTTCTCTTGTCAGAATCTACTAACTTCCACCAATGATGACGGATTTATGGCTACCCATCAACTAAAAAAATAGACTTAAGAAACAAAAACAGCAAGAACCAGAAAGAAGGGTGGATATAGATAAACACATACATCTTTTCAGATGAATCCACCTTTGTCTTTCCTGCTGCTTTCTGTCTTTTGTGGGCATATATAATGTACCCTATCTATAATTATATGTATATGTGTGGGTAAGAGAAAGAGGCGGCTAGAGACAGAAGAGTGGTTGACTTTTTTTGGGACTGGAAATGGGATGGGAAAGGAAATTGACATTAGCAGTTACTGTTCCTTAAAGCCATCGACTTTGTTTTTGAAAGTATGGTTTTCCTGTTAAAAGATCCTTTGCCTGTAATGTGAGTGAATCACTCATCTTATTTTAATAAAAATGTGAACCAAATGATAGTGGCTCTGCGTCCTGGGAAATGACACAATGGTTAGGCTTTCTGGACCCTGATCCTTATCTTTCAGTGGGCCTGGCAGGCGTACAAAAAGAAAGGAAAAAAGATGAAAAATATCCCAGTGGCATCAAAGGATGAACCCACCCAATTTCTTTCAGGCACCAGTATTCTAAAAAACAAAGTCTGATCTTACTCACTGGGGTTTGGACAAGGTACCTGGTTTCCTCATTGATGGGTGGCCTTTAATCAGACACCAGCTCTTTCTGTCTCAGTTTCCTCTTCTGTCATGCCTCATGTCTAAATGATCAGGGTGGATTAGATGAAGTTAAATCTACTTTAAAGTACGTAAGATTGCACACCCTTTTGAGCTTTTGCATTTTGTCACCTCCACGTATATAACCCACTTGAAAAATTAAGAAAACAAAAGTATAAGCACCAGGAAGACATCAAAGAGTCTTAAAAAAAAAAGCATGAGCATTCAGAATTATAAAAAAGAAAAGTGCAAACTTCTTGTCTCAGTAATCCTCAGCGTTGTATTTGGGTCTAAGATTCTAGGATTCTTTCACTGTAATTCTCTGCGATTGAGGCAGGAGCACAAAGAACAGGTAGGACATGATTTGGATGCAGGTAGCATGGAACTTGCTAGAAGGGTAGGAATGTTACACAATCCACATTGCTTCATTCTAGTGTGGCACACGTAGTAGCTAAGAACATGAGATTTGGAATTAAGACGGTCTTGGGTTCAAGATGCCTCTGTTACTTCCTAGTTATGGGGCATGGGCAAAATTCTTTAAGCTTCAGTTTTCCCATCTATAAAATTGGATTATACGTCTTCTTTCTTAGACTCTACACGATGGGGGCCCCTGCTATTGCTCTAACTGCATCTCCTTCTACTCATTCCTTGCTCAGACCATTCCAGCCACAATGGCTTTGTAGTTCTTGAATACGTCAAGCATGTTCTTGTCTCAGGCTTTTGTATCTGCTCTCCCCTCTCCCCCAGATCCCTACATAGCTCTTTCCTCCTTCAGGTCTCTTCTCAAATGTCATTATACAGTAAGGCCACCCCTGGCCATGGTATTTAAAACTGCAACGCTCCCCCTACTTCCTGCTTAGTTTTTCTCCAAAGAACTTATCGTTGTATGATCTACTATATATTCTTCAACCATATTACTTGTTTCCTTCCTAGAATGTAAGTTCCAAGAAATCAGAGATTTTGCCTCCTTCATTCAGTGTTGGTTCTCAATAACTGTTAAAGGAGCAGGACTGCTGGGATAATTAAGTGAGCTACTACTTATGAAGCTCTTCACATTCACCGTCTAAGACAGAAATGGCTGGCAGACAGGCTTTGTTTGGCTTGAACTTATTTTTTTTTAATTTGGGGCTGAAACATTAGAAAAGTCAAGACATTTCATGCAATACAATCTAGATTCCAGATATCTCTTTTCTAAAAAAAAAAATCAGAGGCCCTGAAGTCTCAGACCATCACTCCTGGACAATCAATCAGCTGGGGCTGAGGCGGAGGCTATCCTTGTAAGTCAGCCATGGCCCCCATTGCTGTTCACTGAATGACACCTGTGCTCCTTACATTACCTGTCTGGTTTTTGCAGGCACTTGAGTTTTCAACCACAGATGGAGAATTTCTCTCAAGAAGAATTTACAATAAAGATTTAATTCATATGACTAAATGAGTTTCAAACGAAAATACACAAACTTAGGTAACCTCATTACGCTAAGAAGAAAGAGCAAAATAGAAATCGCTGTGTACAGTATGATTCCTTCTTTGATTTCAAAGAAAACAAAAGGAAATAAATTTGCATAGGAAAAAGAATGGAATATACCAAAGTGTTAATAGTGGTGGTCAACTCTGCATTTGGGGATTATGCTTTGTGTTTTCTTACAATGGGAAGAATAAATAGTCACCTAGATTTACAGCATGAAAATTATATCTCAATAGAATAGTGGAAGGAAGGAAGGAAGGAAGGAAGGAAGGAAGGAAGGAAGGAAGGATGGAAGGAATAAAAAGTAGGAAGGAAGGAAAGAAGGAAGGAAGCCACCTACAGAAATGGTCAACTTGGCACCTTCCTTCAAAAATCAATTTCTAGGGGCCACCTGGCTGGCTCAGTCAGAACAGCATGCAACTCTTGATCTCAGGGTTGTGAGTTCAAGCCCCGCATTGGGTGTAGAGATTACAAGTAAATAAATAAATTTATTTTATTTTATTTTATTTTATTTTATTTTATTAAAAAAATTTTTTTAACGTTTATTTATTACTGAGAGACAGAGAGACACAGAGAGTGAGCAGGGGAGGGGCAGAGAGAGGGGGAGACACAGAATCTGAAGCAGGCTCCAGGCTCTGAGCTGTCAGCACAGAGCCCGACATGGGGCTTGAACTCACAAACCGTGAGAACATGACCCGAGCCGAAGTCAGTCGCCCAACCAACTGAGCCACCCAGGTGCCCCAATAAATTTATTTAAAAAAAAAGAAATAGATTTCCATGTCCCCATTCTCAGTGGCTCTATGTTCCCCCTCAAAATCACCTTGTTTTATCTACAATGAAAAGAGGGTGCAAAGCTGATCATCATATTTTATAATACTTTATATGCTTATGGATTTTATAATGCCCTTGGTCCTTCTTTGTATGTGCTCACAGTCCAGGCTTATGGGGGGGGGGCACAGTCAGGTTATACATCCCTTCAAATGAGGATGGGGTGGGAGGAAAAACACTTATCAAAGTCAAGGCTAAAACTGATTTGTTACAATACTAACAAGATTTCATTTTTCTGACTTTAAAAAAAATGTTTATTTTTGAGAGAGAGAGAGAGTATGTGTGTGTGTGCGTGTGTGTATGTGTGCATGTGCATGAGCAGGGGAGGGGCAGAGAGAGGAACAGAGGATCCAAAGCGGGCTCTGCACTGACAGCAGAGAGCCTGACGTGGGGCTCGAACTCACGAACCATGAGATCATGACCTGAGCCAAAGTCAGACACTTAAGTGACCTAGTCACCCAGGCGCCCCGTTTTTCTGATTTTTAGTGATATTTATAAATGGTTTTCCTTCCTTTCCATAGCCCAAGGTGATTCTCTGTTTCCTCCTGGGGACAGTGTGGCTGAGCAGAAGGAAGTCTCAGGAGACTCAGAATCCTGCGTTGGCTCTGCTGGACTACCGCATCAGAGCAAGCTACTTACTCTTTGGGCCTTAGTTTCTTCTTCTGTAAGATGGAGATAACCATCAGTTGTCTACTTGAGAGCAAAACGGCCAGATCTATGATCCTATGATTCCCTAAGCTCTTTGAAGTTGTGGGGCCACAGAATGGACGAACTTCCAACGCTGAGAACAATGAAAATGGTTTCTCCAGGTGTCTGTAGCCTGCATGTTAATACCTAACGTATTTAAAACTTAACTAATAGGCAATCTCAACTATCTAAATGCCAGTAAGTCTCTAAGTAGGCCAAACAGATGTCACAAGGTTCACACATTAAAGCTTATGTGGTTAACTTACAGGCCTCTGAGGTAAGCTCTGATTAGACTCAGTTTTAATGCACCGGGCTGTCTATTTTCTAAGCTCAATGCTGACCAGACACAGTAAACCGAGAGAGGAAAAGGAACTATAAAAGGCAGGTGCAAGATCAGCAGTGAGAAATCAGGCATTAACAGCACTGATAGGAACACAGAAGCAGGAAAAAATATTTAAAATGAAATCTGGATGTATTTAGGGTACACTTCAACAAACTCTTGAAGGCAATGATGTTTTCCAGCATAATAAAATAATTTATGTTTGTAAAGATGATACTTAGATGCTAAGATAAATTATATTTAAGAATGCAGGGAAGGGTAGGAGTGCCTGCGTTGGCTCAGTCAGCTGAGCATCTGACTCTTGATTTAGGCTCAGGTCATGATCCCAGGGTCATGGGATTGGGCCCTGTGTTTGGCTCTGTGCTGAGCATAGAGCCTGCTTGGTTCCATCCTGCTTGGGATTCTGTCTCTCTCCTTCTGCCCCTCTCCCCGGCTGGTGGGCATGCTCTCTCTCCTTCGGTCTCTCTTTAAAATTAAAAAATTAAAAAAAAAGTAATGCAGGGAAGGGTGTTATATATATATATTTAAATATATTTTGAAAAGATTTTGATATAAATTATATTAAAAACTACAACAAAAAATTGGAACCCAAACCCTAATTGTAAAACAGTAGGCTGTAAAACTGGAAAACTTTCCTGAGTTTTTCTATATTTACTGTCTCTAAGCCATTTATTTATCATTTCTTATACACTATAAACTGCCTCCTGGTGTTGGTTATGTGTTTTTTAAGCTACCTTCCTGAGTGCTGTACGCCCTTTATCTCATTTAAGTCTGCCTAACAGTCCTATTGGGTAAATACTGTTGTTCTCATTTACTTGCAGACACTGGGAGGTTAGGTCACTTACCTAGTTATATGACTAGTGGTGGTAGCATGTTCAGGCTTTGAACCATGGGTTTGCCTGAATCCAACGCATGTGCTTTAAAGCACTCTGTGATTTATCAATGGTCTAATTATGATAAATGTATCTGTATCATCATCACCAACACACTGAGTCTTGAGAGTAAGGACTTCATCTTACTTGCTTTTCTATGTCTCAGGGACTGGTACCTAGGGGCACTCCGAAAATGTTCAACAGATTTTATCTTTATGCTTCCCTATGTAGATTCCAAACGTTAAAGGAAATGGAGTATATCCCAATGTTTCCCCAATTATGATTCATGGATCATCTGTATCTCAGGCCTACAGAATCAGAATCAGAATCAGAATCAGAATCAGAATCAGAATTCTCACGGTCAAGGTATGCAAATGTGCACTTAAACAAATAGCCCCAGTGACTCTTAAAGTTGGAGAACTATTGACCTAACTTGAAAGTAAATTCTTCGGAGTTAGTCATTCCCAGCTCTGCTACTTCCTAGCTGAATGATCTGGGGCAAGTTAGTTATTTCAATTCTTTGAGCTCCAATTCCATCATCTTTAAAATGACTCAGTCAGGTGAGTGTCTCACTCTTGATTTTGGCTCAGGTCATCATCCCAGAGTTGTGGGATTGAGCCCTGTGTTGGGCTCTGCACTGAGCGTGAAGCCTGCTTGAGATTCTCTCTCTCTCCCTCTGCCCCTCTCCCCCACTGGCTCTTTCTCTTTCTCTCTAAAATAAAAAAAAATGGAAAAAAATTTTAAAAAATTTATACCTATCTCACAGGGTTTTTGAAGGGACGAAGTTCATTCATTCACCAGGAATTACAGAGCGTCTACAGTGTGCCAGATATTGTTTTTCAGGTGCTTAGGATACATTAGGGAACAAACAGATAAGCTCCTTGCCCTCATGAAGCCTACCTCATGAAGACAGATATTAAGTGATAAATACAACAGACAAGTAAACTAGATGGTAAGTTAGTGATACCTATAATGGAAAAAACAGAATAGAGCTGTTCAAATAGGGAGTGTGACATGGCAGTGGTGGTACAAGTAACACCTAGACAAAGATTTGGAGGAGGTTAGGAAGTAATCTAGGTGGACATCGAAGGGAAGAACATTCCAAGCAGAGGAAACAGCCACTGGGTGCATGTCTACTGGGTAAAAGGAACAGCATAGAAGCCAGTGTAGCTGGAGCCAACAGCATGAGAGAGAAAGGAATAAGACATGAGGTTAGAGAAATACCTGGGGCCAGTTCATGTATTGGCCTTTCAGGCCTGCAAGTAAGGATTAAACAAAACAGTCATGTTAAATGTTTGGAACAGTATATAGCACATAGTAAACATTTAATGGATGGTATCCACATCTGTATTTACATTAATATCTTCTGGTCCCACTTTCTTACACCACACACAAAAATAAACTCAAAATGAATGAAACATAAGACAGGAAGCCATCAAAATTCTAGAGGAGAAAACAGGCAAAAACCTCTTTGACCTCGGACGTAGCAACTTCTTACTCAACACGTCTCCGGAAGCAAGGGAAACAAAAGCAAAAATGAACTATTGGGACCTCATCAAAATAAAAAGCTTCTGCACAGCAAAGGAAACAATCAGCAAAACTAAAAGGCAACCAACAGAATGGGAGAAGATATTTGCAAACGACATATCAGATAAAGGGTTAGTATCCAAAATCTATAAAGAACTTATCAAACTCAACACCCAAGAAACAAAGAATCCAGTGAAGAAATGGGCAAAAGACATGAATAGACACTCTTCCAAAGAAGACATCCAGATGGCTGACAGACACATGAAAAGATGCTCAACAGCACTTATCATCAGGGAAATACAAATCAAAACCACCATGAGATACCACCTCACACCAGTCAGAATGGCACACATTAACAACTCAGGCAACAACAGATGTTGGTGAGGATGTGGAGAAAGAGGATCTCTTTTGCACTGCTGGTGGGAATCCAAACTGGTGCAGCCTCTCTGGAAAACAGTATGGAGGTTCCTAACAAAATGAAAAATAGAACTACCCTACAACCGAGCAACTGCACTACTAGGTATTTATCCAAGGGATACAGGTGTGCTGTTTCGAAGGGGCACATGCATCCCAATGTTTATAGCAGCACTATGGACAATAGTCAAAGTATGGAAAGAGCCCAAATGCCCATCAATGGATGAATGGATAAAGAAGATGTGGTATATATAGACAATGGAGTATTACTCGGCAATCAAAAAAGAATGAAATCTTGCCATTTGCAACTACGTGGACGGAACTAGAGGGTATTATGCTAAGTGAAATTAGTCAGAGAAAGACAAATATCATTATGACTTCACTCATATGAGGACTTTAAGCTACAGAACAGATGAACATAAGGGAAGGGAAGCAAAAATAATATAAAAACAGGGAGGGGGACAAAACATAAGAGACTCAAATACGGAGAACAAACAGAGGGTTGCTGGAGGGGTTGGGGGGGGGGGATGGGCTAAATGGGTAAGGGGCATTAAGAAATCTACTCCTGAACTCACTGTTGCACTATATGCTAAGTAACTTGGATGTAAATTAAAACATGAATAAATTAATTAAAAATATATATCTTCTGGTCCCTAAACAGAGCTAGTCTGGAAGGTCAGGCTAAAGGGACTATAGCACCTTTTATGCACTTTGGTGGGGTTATAGGGTCCTTCAACATTTCCCAAAGCACCGAAATCAGATCAAAGGTGATCCCCAGCAGCAAGTAGAGATGGTTAATTCTTTGCAGGTGCTCAGAAAACTAAACTAACAGAGACACACAAAGTCAACACAGCATCAATAAAAGACGGAAAGGATGGGGTGTGGATGGGGTGGGCTTGGCTAAAGGCTGAAGCCAACAGAAGAGTCATCAGCAAGGTACGAGAAAAAGTAATGGAGCGTAGAAGCATCACCTACAGCAGTTGAAGCCCATGCTAATATCAATGAGACCACAAAGTCATGAGAATAATGACTACAAACTGGTGGGGAGTGAGCCAGGGAGCCCAGCAACATGAATGCACTTGCATGGGGGAGAAGACAAATTAAGAGATTCAGGCAAAACTATTCCCTTTCCTGGTGGAGGTTCTTTAATCTTTAATCTCCCTCTCTTGACACTAGGCACTGATCTTGCCCCAACAAGACAAAGGATAACTTCTGAGGAGCGAAGGGCCTCTCAGGAGGCAAGTGCCCTGTGTCTGCCAGGCTAAAAGGACAAGTTTTCTTGGTCACAGTGTCTCACAATTGGGCAGATCAGAGCTAAGACACACTTACCCACCCTCCATGGCTCTCCTAACAAAAAGAACTGCAGGGCCTCGGAGCTGTGGAGAGGAATGTGGTCTCTTTGGGAACTGGAGGCAGGCAAGAATGCAATGAAGGCTGGATGAAGATACCCAGAGTGGGCTTTAAATTGCTTTAAATTGTTGTGCCAGTTTCTTCTGGCACCTGCCCTACGGAAAGCAACGCCAGGCACCGTCCAGTGGAAATCTGGAAGTGGGCATCCTTTGTGGCTTCAAGTATGCCAGCCTGGCAAGGAAGAGTGTAGTACTTGGTTTCCATGACCCTGACTTAACCTACTCAATAGGGAACAGTTTCATCTGAGTCAGAAAAAATGAAGAGCGACTCAACTTATGTGATCTTTTACTCAATACATTCAATTTATAATTAAAACCATTACGAAAGCCAATTTGAGAAACCTTGTATTTTTATTCCTTTACCTCAAACTATTCAACTGCCTACCTCTACCATCTCCTGACAGCAACCACTTATTAACCTTGGGAGTTCTTTTTTAAAAATTTTTTTTTAACGTTTATTTATTATTGAAAGAGAGACAGCGTGAGCAGGGGAGGGGCAGAGGGAGAGGGGGAGACACAGAATCCGAAACAGTATCCTGGCTCTGAGCTGTCAGCACAGAGCCCGACGTGGGGCTCGAACTCACAAACCGCGAGATCATGACCCGAGACGAAGTCGGACGCTTAACCGACTGAGCCACCCAGGCGCCCCAACTTTGGGAGTTCTTAATGGCTACATTCTTACCTGTTTATTTTGCTAATAAATATTAAGTGCCAACTGTGTCCCAGAGGCCATGCTAGGGTCTGGGGGAATAGCAACAGATGAGATAGACAAAAATCCCTATTTTCAGGGAACTTACATTCTAGTACATGTGTGGGTGGAGAGGTAGACAGTAAACAAGGGGACAAATAAATAAAATGCTTGTAGAAAGTGATAAAGGCAGGGGTGCCGGGTAAAAATGCTTGTAGAAAGTGATAGAGGCAGTCGGTAAGCACCTGACTTCAGCCCAAGTCATAATCTCACAGTTAGTGAGTTCGAGCCCTACATCGGGCTCTGCGCTGACAGCTCAGAGCCTGGAGCCTGCTTCAGATTCTGTGTCTCCCTCTGTCTCTGCCTCTCCCTGACTCACACTCTGTCTTTCTCTGTCTCTTTCAAAAATAAAGATTAAAAAATTAAAAAAAAAAAAAAAAAGAAAGCGATAGAGGCAATGACATGTGTAACACAGCGTGGTGTGATAAGGAATGACTGAGGGTGGGACGTTAGATGGGGTGGTCACAGATAACCTCTTTTAGAAGCTGGCACTTGAGCTGAGACCTAACCCAGAGGAGAAGGAGTCAGGCATGCAATCCAGCAAAGGCAGACCAGGAGGTGGGACCTGGCAGCAAGAATGTTCTGCTTGCCACTTCCCTATTCTGCACACAAATGCAGTTTCTCTGTCACTGGCATGTTACAATCTGCTGAAGAAATTGCTCTCTGAGGCCTGGGAAAGGAGTAATAAATATTGAACGGAACAGGATTCCAAGGTGCACCGACTGCTAGAGAAACATACCGGCACTGGGGGAAGGTGCGAGAATACGCAGGTACTTTGATCCCAGGGTCAAGATAAGGTGAGGGCTGCAGAAACCGCTCCCCCACCCCCGTAATGCCGAGTCTCACTACCATGGCTAATTGGCAGAGCAGTCCTGGTGAACGAGTGCAGGACGGCCAAATCACAGCGCTGTTTCACACAACGTCATTCCAAGTCACCAAGTGACAGGATTTAGCACTCTGTGTCTGGCAGCAACCAGCAGCGAAGCAGAGAGAATTCCACTGGATTATCCAAAGCATCTGACCCGCAAATGAGGAGTGAGGAGGACATTTCTTAAAAACAACTCCTGAGTGGTACAGTGAGCCAATTCGACATTGAACAGAGACACACAAATATCCAGCCGCCTCTGAGGCAAAAGGTCAATTTCTCGTGCTTGGCCCTGTTCTTCAGGATCCAAGTTCTTGATCTATGCTCAGGTCCTCGTTTTCCTAGCCAAAAGGGGAGACGTGAAGTAGACATGGGCCAGATGGGCAGCGCAAGGCCCAGACTCCGTCTCTGACTCCAGAGGGGCATTACAGCTGAAGTGGAGAGCAGGGTCAGTGGGAGAGGAAGAAGGTGCCGTCAGAAACGCAGGCCATGTCTCCTAGAGATAAAGTTTCGATGGGTTGGTTTTTCAGTTGAAGAAGCTGGTATTTGCAGCCGGATCTCGATCTCTGGCAAGCCCACCACAGATCCCCGGTTAGTGACGAGGGGACAGAATGAAGGAAAGAAGCAAATTTCCATTTAACAAGAAGTGGATAGTCCTGAACCGCCCTGCCTTATGGACTTCTGAACTTTTTCTTTCTAATTCTCTTAACCAAGTCCTGAGATTCCCCACGCCTCATCCTTCTCTCCTCCAAGCGCTTCTCACACAGCTGTTAGGTAAGATTTACTAGATGGAATGTGTTTGCAAAATCTGTTTTGTTCATTGGAACATGTTTATCTAGAAAGAAAGAAAAAAACCTGTCCCTTCTCACTATTTACTTTTTGGTGACTGCCTTCTGGGATTTGGAACTGGATAAACAGATGGACTTCGTGGATGGATTCAGGCGGAACGCCAGGGTGTGTATATAGATCTTGGTCTCAGTGTATATATGGCAAATAGGCCTCACCACACAGCTGTGCTGGTTTTGGAGGGAAGTGAGGGGACAGCATTTTCTGGATGAGAGGTCTCCCATTGCTCCAAGGTGTACCTCCGTGGGGAAACTTGGGGCTACGGGATGCCAGATGGTTTCTAGAGTTCTAACCCCAGATATACGACCCCAATTTCATTTTCTGGCCTCTGGCTGTGGTAATTAAGAGGTTTGCCAGATTCAAAGCTATTGCTTATGATTTGTCCTGGATTTGTATGATACATATACATATATATATATATATATATATATATATATATATATATATATATACAGGCGCCCTTAATGTGCTGAGTGTCGCACTGTCTATGGTGATTAGTGAGCTTCGAGCACCTTTGCAATATGCTGGCTGCCTCTGTGTAAAGGCATGCCCACAAGGGGTGTGGTTGTGTTGTGTGTGTGTGCGTCTGCCCACAGAAGTTGTGGAAGGCCTGAAGTACAATATATTCCAGGCCACAGATAAAGTGTAACTGCCAGAGGGAGCAGGGGACAGAGGTCACTCACATGATGGCATGCTGCTGTGGAAAGCGGGTTGGGAGGGGCGGTAGAGAAGCAGGTTCCCTCCTAATGTTTTGACCTACTCCAACATAAATCTTTCCTGCAGAGAGTGGTAGTGGAGGAAGTCAGTTTCTCCTAATTCCATAAATTTCAATTCTAAGATTTGAAGAAATTTCGTTATGTTGTAGGGGAATCTTCTGAGGGCCAGAAAAAAAAAATCTTCCTTTGCTTCACAGAATAGGGTTCAGGTGGATGTTTTCTTCTTTCCTGGCAAAATTCCTTTAAACAGCCATGAAAAAACAAAAAAAAACAACAACAAAAAAAGAGGACAGTACTGCCCAGAGAACTGGTACCAAACAGAGCCAACAGAAACAAAACCAAAACCAAAACCAAACAAAATCCCCCAAACCCCAAACCAACCAACCAACAACAACAACAACAACAACAAGAACAAAAAACCTCCCTGAGATACAGGGGACCATGTTCATTAGGTTCAGGCAGCTCAAAGACTAGAACATTCAATAATTAGGCTCTAACAGACGAAGGTGCTGTAGGTAATGGGACCTCAAAAAGACAGAACAAAAGATCCTGTTTCTAACAAAGGTCCTGCAGACCTTTATACTACAGTGAGCACTGGGCATGAGGGATGCTGCCCAGGAAATGAAAGGACTCAATCGTTCCTCTTCAGTGAGCGGAGCCCAGAAGGAGTGTTCCAGGGCGCTCTCACAAACACTCTTTAATAATACCATCCAGAGCCTTTGATTCAAGGAACATGCTGAAGAATAAACAGCCTATTAATCTGAGTTTTCTGGTGTGCCTGGGTATACAAAGCAGCAATGAACTAACCCCTTGGCTCTCGCAAACATCCCAACTGCACACCAGCCGCGGCTCCACTGCACCGCTCAGCTCTTCCTCTCCACCACTGCATGCAATTTGTCCCTGGAAAGGCTTCAGGGTTTGGGGGCCCTGATGATTTCAACGAAGGATGCCCAGGCCGAGCCCAGGGGGCAAAGAACTGGAAACAGCGCACCCTTGTTTGGCCACAGCAGCATACCCATGTGACTTCAGGCTCAAATGAGAACTGTGTGGTAGTGTGACTGGGTGAGGAGACAAAGTCATCAGTCTGCCTCTTTCTGAGCCAAGTTGACAGCCACAGGCCTGGGAAAGGAAGGCCCAGTTTCAATTGCTTCCCAGTCTTGGTTACCTTGGTGGCAGGAAGGGCTCCTGCATGGGTGGGCTTTGGGTGCCATTCTGTGGAAACATTCCTGGGCGTTTTGCCTAAGTGAAAATTACCAAGTAAGGTCCCTAAGTTTTCAAGGAGGAAAGGAGAAGAAAGATGAGTGACTGTTCCACTCTCAGATGCTTTCACTATGAGTTAGTTCTTTAAATAAACAATCAGGTGTAACTTCTGTGGTAACGACCATTGGGTGAAGCATCAGGTTCTCCTTCTGGCCCCCAATGAAATCACAGATAAGGAGCTGACAGTATGAACTTTAAGTAATAAGTTTCAAGTGTTGAAACTGTGTGATCGAGGCTAGGATCATAGGTTCAAATCAGCCATGGGAGCCAGGCAGTTTCTTTGTGTTGCAGTCACTGACCGAGCACGAGGTGTGTGCTTAACCATAAAAGGAACTGGCTTGACGAGGTGGACAATCAGTATCACTGCTACCAAACACACACAAAATCTCAGAGCACATATCCCACTGACCCCAAATTTATAGACCAAAAAAAACCCCACAATAACAACCACAAACCTCATCTAGTGGCAGTTTCCTTTCTGAAAATAATTTCAAAAATTTAATAGTAAAGTCCTCCAATTCTACTTTCAGAGAACTACTTTGTGTTTGGTCTCTTGAACTGCAGAAGAAAGGGCACGCATCTTACAAAAGCAAAGGAACAGCACAAAGGCTCACATACTTGGCATGAGTGAGTCTGGGATGCCATAGAATGTGGCGATTAAGAGTACAGGCCTTGCAGTCAGTCAGACGGAGGCCTGTTACTTGCTACCTGTGTGATCCTAGACATGTTACATAAAATCAAGGAGCTTCAACTTCCTCACCTGTGAAGTGGATTCACCCTCACGGGATTAGTGAGAGGATTATACAACAGTATCAGAAATGTTTAGTGCACCTGGGAAAAGTAAGTGTCCAAGAGATGATAGCTGTACTTACTACCCTTCGAATCTTCCAAAAACAGGCACGGGACTCAAGTGTGGCTCTGTGGGGGGACCTGATGGGCGGTTGGCACATGAGCTACACAAAATGGGAGCTTTTTCATCTCTTTTTCAGGCAGGGCTTAGAAGATCCCAGATCTTTCCTCAGTGCACTGGCAACAAGAGTTTGAGTTCCACGGGATTACTGAGGAAAGGCAATGAGAGAGCAAATCCTAGTACTCTGGGGACCTGAGTTTTTTTTTTTGTTTTTTTTTTTTTTTTAATGTTTATTTATTTTTGAGACAGAGAGAGACAGAGCATGAACAGGGGAGGGGCAGAGAGAGAGGGAGACACAGAATCTGAAACAGGCTCCAGGCTCTGAGCGGTCAGCACAGAGCCTGACGTGGGGCTCGAACTCACAGACCGTGAGATCATGACCTGAGCCGAAGTCGGACGCTTAACCGACCGAGCCACCCAGGCGCCCCTGGGGACCTGAGTTTTGACTTGGGAGCTGCATGCAGATTGACCTGGAGTTTTCCCACTCCCACCCGAGTCTGGCTTAGCAGATATAGCCTTCTTCCTCTAGGCTCCCACCTGTTGAGACAAACAGATGTGATGTGAACACAAGAGAGGCCTTGCAAACACAGATCTGGTATCAGACGGTCCTTCTCTGTAGCATTCCTGGGGTTGGAAAATGACAAACATTCCAACAGGCTGAATCTAACCCTTCTTGCCCTGTAACTGGGGCCTTAGGAAACCCGTTCTTGTGATTAGAGCCATCAGTACCTCCCTCCAAGGCTGTGAGTTGGACTTCATTAATATTGATGAGCTGCAGCTCGTTAACCTCATTTGATGTTTATTTACAACCATTCTTCTCATATGCTAATGGATGACACTGGGCTCTTCAGATAGAAAGGAGAGAACTGGACCCTCTCTGCCAGCATCTCCTTGGCAAACTCCTGTCCCTTGAAACAGAAGTTTGCACAGAGGGAATGATGCCAAATGGAGGGAATGCAGCAGAGGGGACAAAATGATGTGAAAAGAATGTCTGCAATGTGATGGGGGAGAGAGAAGCCCAGCTGCTGGGGCCACGGTGTGACTGAGGTTTGGTTACACCCACCCAGGGGGTAACAAAGAGAAGCTGAAGGGCGGGGCTCTGCGGAACTATGAAAGGAGCAATATGTTCCATTTTAGAATTGGGGTGGGGGGGTGGAGACGAGTGGGCCCCATGGGTGTCAGGGGACTTGAAGGCCTCTCTCCAACTCATTTAATTTTCTTCTATGATCTTAAGAAATCAATAAACAGGGGGTTGGGGTAGATTTCTGTAAGGCGGTTAAATGCCACAGCAACTAATGCTTAGCAATGCTTGGCTTGGACAAAGAGTAAAGCTCATTGTCCAGAGCGTCACTGGGAAATGGGTAAGCAGGGAGGAATAGTCACTGTTTCTCTTTCCCCTAAGTCATGGTTATGTCTATCAAAGAATAGGATGATTAAGCAAAGAAGAGTCAGAGGCTGCGGGAAAATATTTTTCTTAAACTATGGCCATTCTATCATTTCAGGGCTGCTGAGCTTAATGGAAAATTTCACAGTACACAGCAAGTCAATTTTGGGTTGTCCCACCCATTCAAAAGGTATGAAAGGACTATATGACATGTGAGGGGCTGGAGGCAAACATATTTTGGATATATAAATGCTTATTAATATCAGCAGCAACATCAAACTTAAAATTTCTTAAATATGTAAATGCCAATTCCCATTGCATTTCTTATCTTCACCGCTTGCTTTGCACTTTACATTACTATTTAGATAATTCTTCCCTTCCTGCCTGTGGGGTCCACACCCTCTCCTTTCTCCCAGTCTGGCTTTTTCAATGAAGTACTTTGAAGATCATTCCTACCCTTGATGTGCCTTTCTAAAGAAGCAGGAGAAAAAAAGGAATCTCTTACCCTGAAGATTTAACCACATTTCTTTAAGTACAAAGTATTGGTTCTAACAGGTAGATTTTATGTTTGAGTTGTTTGTCTGAGATCATTACCCCTTAGGGTATAAATTTCAGCTCTTTCAAGTTCTCTATGAACTCAGTTGCTGTTGGACTGAAGGAATCAATAGCAATCTGTATTCAACCTGACAATCTGCAGCTCACCTATGTTTAGGAACAAACATGTCTGGAAGGGTAATTAATGGCAGCAGTGTTTCTCAACCTTTTTTTTCCCCTCCATTTCCCCCCTCTCCCCTGCCCCACCAGCCTTCATAGATATTTTTTCCCAACTGTCCACCCCTCATGAGATTTCCTCTCAAAGAACCCCTTGGGGGCAATATTGCTCCCACTGAGAATGCATGTTCTAGAGACTTTTAAAAGTACATCATCTAATAAAAAAATAAATAAAAAAAATAAAGTAAAATAAATAAAAGTACATCATCTAGGGGCACCTAGGTGGCTCAGTTGGTTAAGTGTCCAACTTTGGCTCAGGTCATGATCTCACCACTCAAGAGTTTGAGCCCTGCGTCCAGCTCTGTGCTGACAGTTCGGAGCCTAGAGCCTGCTTCAGATTCTGTCTCCCTCTCTCTCTGCCCCTCCCCCACTCACACTCTGTCTCTCTCAAAAATAAATAAACATTAAAAATAAATAAAAGTACATCATCTGATTTCATGTGTTCTGGGATTGAACCTAACATTCTCCCAAAGTGAACCATCAAACACAATTACACCTCTGTTCTGATTTTAAAAAAAGAAAATGAGAAAAAAGGACATTTTTGTGTCTATCTAAGTGATAGTTCTTCCAAAGAAGAGATCAAAATCCTTTTTTTCACACTGGACCTGATCTATCCACAGAATAAAGGGCTTCCTTTTTGGCAGTGGATTGGCTTTTTACAATAGTTCTATTTGAGTGTGGGAAGAGGTAATAGATTGCCAGGTCCCTTAGGGACCCCCAAAAAGTTCACTCTCCTAAAAGTCAACAATACATTCCCTTGTAAGAGTAGAATTAAGTTCATTATCTCATTAAATTTCTCCTAAACTCCAGAGGAAGATAGTGATTGGTATTGCTATTCCCCTTTTACAAGCAGAGAGCCGAGGACATGAGCGGTTCAGTAGCTTAATTTAGGTCACAGGGACTGAAGTTTCTTCATATAGATATCTTAGCTGTCACACAAGGTCACTCTGAGGATTTCTAGACCCCATGTCTTTTGGTTCCTGCTTTAATCTAGGATCTTCGTACCCTGCTGGAGAAATGTTTATAAAGGTTGTTCTGCCTCTGCCTGCCACTGTCTCCATCTGACAGCGGAAAAGCAAAAGAAGGCGCAAACAGAGAAGAACTGACTAAGCAGGAGAAATGAAGTGACCTCAGGCTATTGTCCTAAAGGTTCCTGTTTTCACAAGTAAATGGCTTAGGCAGCATAGGACACCATATTGGGGAGTACACAAGGTTTTTCTTTTCTAAGATGAATACCACCATCTTTGCAGGGCTCAAATGAGATGTATTAAACCATGATGCACTCCTCAGAAGATACAAAGACCCAAATCCAGACCTCCCACAAATAGGTCTTCAAGTAACATGAGGAATTCATATTTTATTTAGCAATCATGGAAAGTGACCACATCTTAGAACTATCTATACTTGAAACTCACACTAAGCGAGTGGGAATTAGCGTCTGGCAAACCAAATAAAAAATATTACCTACAGGGCTCTTCTCTGTAAACTGGCTTCGGGCTCATTTAATTTTCCCAATTAAGCTAGTGTTAAAATTCCCACAGAACAAAATAAACTTATTTGTTCTAAACAGTAAGAGACTTCAAGAGATAACTTGTCTATCTCATGCCTTCAAGTAGATCTGTATGTAATCTATTCCTCATAACCAGACTCCATTCTTCTAAAAATGAAACAAAGAACTCCAAAGAAGACTATTCTGCAATATTGCTTAGGAACCCAGTATGACATTAAATAACATCATCTCTAATAAATTTTCCTCATGTGTGACCTCAGTCCTTCACACTGCAATAGAAGTTAGTTTCCTTTTTTTGTTTGAAGAGATGGAGAGGAGCTCATTAAGGGTTAAAGGCTTTAACTTTAATTCAGAATGTTCAGAGCCAAAAAATACACCCTAGATCAACACAAACACATTAAAGCAAAGATCAAAGTATATATGTTTAGCTCAACTAGCTTCTGATACAGAAATGTTATGCTAGTCCTTCTTTTGCTGTAAACCAGGAACAAAACTGAGAACAAATTTATTTGAGAGAGGGCAAAAACAAACAAACAAACAAACAAACAAACAAACAAACAAACGAAAAACAAAGAAGACTTCACAGTTTGTCTCAAAGAAAATGCAACTATAACTATCCTGGACTAAAACAGAAACTAGGTATGGAAATCTAAAAATTGACTTTGTGTTACAGAAGAGGCAGTTAAATGAAAAACCATTTCCTGGGGCACCTGGGTGGCTCAATTGGTTAAGCATCAGACTCTTGATTTCGGCTCCTGTCATGATCTCAAGGTCATGGGTTTGTGCTGTCAGCATGGAGCCTGTTTGGGATTCTCTCCCTCTCCTCTCTCTCTGCCCCTCCCCTGCTCTTGTGTTCTCTCTCAAAATAAATAAACTTAGGGGCGCCTGAGTGGCTCAGTCAGTTAAGTGTCCGACTTCGGCTCAGGTCATGATCTCACGGTTCATGAGTTCAAGCCCCACACTGGGCCATCAGGCTCTGTGCTGACAGTTCGGAGACTGGAGCCTGCTTCAGATTCTGTGTCTCCCTCTCTTTCTGCCCCTCCCCTGCTCATGCCATGTCTCTCTCAAAAATAAATAAACATTAAAAATAAAAAAAGATAACATTCCTTAAGAAAAAAAAGAAAGAAAAACCATTTCCTACTGGATGCCATAAAACAGGAACAAATAGGGGGTGGGGCAAATCATTTAAAGTCTTGGACATCATAGCAAGGGAATTACACTGAAAATACTCCAACTTGGACTAGGTGAGGCAAGAAAGCGAGCCCCACCGAAACCACTGAGCCTACAGTTTACAGCAGCTGTCAGTGAATTGGAATGGGCAGTGAGGAGACATGAGCATCGCCATGGTCCAATCTTGATTTGTTAATGTCAGCATTTGTCTATCTTGTTCTACCAACAGAACTAGTTAAAGAAAAAATCCTAGATTCAGGAAAAGACTAATCTTTTTCATTGGCAGGTGACCAAAGAAAACACATTCTCCAACGAGCAGTATAAAGCAATGAAAACAAGACTGTACTTATCAAACATTTTTATCTGAAGTGCTCAAAACATTTGCCAATATTATACCCAGTTCCCACTTCCCCTTCACCACTTTCCCCACAGCTGTGGGAGGAAAAACAAGCTTTTTGTAGGAAGGATGTCTCCTCTGCACATTGATGTAAGTCTGAATACAACTTTAGGAAAAGAACCTCCCAAAGAGGGTGTGGGTGGGGATTCTCCAGGGTGCCAGGTCCTCTAAGCACCCTGGTAAAAGCTTTGCCCCAGCACTTCAAAGGCAGTGTGGTAAAGTTCGTCTTGGCAGCTCTAGATGCTGTCAAGGAGAGCAATTCTTCATTTGGGCCAGGGACCAAAAGGGAGGATTCAGAAGGAAGAATAAGAAGGTATTTTCCCATCCAGATAGAAGTAAGGAAACAGACCCACTGACTCACTAATCCTTTTTTCCGGAGGTGGTCTTATTATCCTGGTTTTATGCTTAATGAACAGGAGTGTGGAAAGCTGGTGAGGATAATGTGCTGAAAGTTACAAAGTAGATTTGTGACAAGGAGTGGTAGAGAATCCAGCAGTCAACTGAGAACAGTGATAGATGTAGGTTATCAGAAGAGCCCCTGGAGGTTTGAGAACTAAAAGCTAGAATACTTCTTTTTTCTTATAATGGAGAACAGGAATGAGTAGGAAGACCTATCAGACTAATACACATAGTACAGTAGTCCAACCTCAGGGGAACAGACAGAAAAAACAATTTTGCAATGCAAGGTTTAAGTAAGCAACAGGTAGTACTATTTGTTTCATAATTTTGCACAAAACACATCATTAGGTGCTATCATACTATATAACTGATGGGTCAGACATGCTATCAGTCAGTGATGGTGGTGATTATGTTACAGATAGTTGGCCTTAAAAGTTTGAGAAATACAGTTAAAATAAACAAAAAATCATCTCTTTTGTCTGTATTTCAAGTGGTGGGTCTTTCCTGGGCATAGATATCTGATGGCCTACTCCAGACAAGATAAAGGGACTTTTTCCCCAGAGTGTTATGCTGGGCACTGAAGAAGTTCCTTCTTTACTGGGACATCTAGAAGAAGCCAAAAGGGCCTCAGTCAAGTATTAAATCTTGTGGATAAGATGATTTAAAATTTCAAATTTATGATGGCTTTAAGGAGATAAAAGACACCAGAAACTCTTAATTTTTCTTTAACTTGGGAATGATTTTATTTTTTTTATTTTTATTTTTTTTGTTTTTTTTTTCCAATATATGAAATTTATTGTCAAATTGGTTTCCATACAACACCCAGTGCTCATTTGGGAACGATTTTAATAGTAGTCTCCTTATTTCTTTTCTGCTGGGTCTTGATATTGCAGAAAAAGCTTAGAATGATATAATTGAGATGGGATTTTCAAAAAGATGCTTATTAATTTTATGAGAAAATCAGATTGAATATTGACTAATCAGTAACCATTTTGAATGAATAGACTTTATAATAAACACATAGGTCATGTGAAAAGTAATTAGGATAAAAGGAATCTCTATGATTCCATGAAACCAAAGTTTATAAACTGCTTGAGATAAATCTAGTAAATCTGAATGTGACCTTGGCTTGTCACGTCAAGGCACCCAATTAATGTTTGCTTCCCTTCACCCAGACTCATGCCTCTAGGCAAGAAGGCAATTAAACTTCCATTAAAAATCAATTATCAGTCCAATTTTATGGGGTACCTAGAATAGGCAAATTCATTGAAACAGAAAGTACAATAGAAGTTACCAGGGGCTAGGGGTAGGGGAGGGAGAAATGGGGACTTGTTTAATAGGTACAGTTTCAGTATGGGATGATGAAAAAGTTCTGCAAACAGACAGTGGTGATGGTCGCACCATACTATAAATGTACTTAATGTCACTAAATTATACATTTATCAGTGATTAAAAAGATCAATTTATGATGTATATTTGACCACGATTTTTAAAAGAGATCTTTTTTTTAAAGTTTATTTTTTGAGAGAGAGCACAAGTGCATGCACGTGCTTGTGGGTGGGAGAGGGGCAGAAAAAGGGAAAGAAAGAATCCCAAGCAGGCTCCATGCTGTGAGCACAGAGCCCCATGTGGGACTCCGTCTCATGAACTGTTGAGATCACGACCTGAGCCGAAATCCAGAGTTGGATGCTTAACCAGCTGAGCTACCCAGGTGCCCCTAGATCTGTATTGTTTTAAAAAATATCCAGATAAAGGGCTTGTCAATCATTCCTTTATAATAATGTAATCTATGCAGTTTCCCAAATTTATCTGTTCATCAGAATCACTTGAGGTGCTTATTAATTTATATATATATATATATATATATATATATATATATTTATTTATTTGAGAGAGAGGGAGAGAGCGAGGGAGAGAATCTTAAGCAGGCTCCAGGCTCAGCATGGAGCCTGATGTGGGGCTTGATCTCATGACTGTGGGATCATGACCTGAACTGAAATCAAGAGTCAGAGGTTTAGCTGACTGAGTCACCCAGGCACCCTGAGGTGCTTATTAAAGTTACAGGTTCTCTGGCCATACCCCAGACTGGCTATTTGGGAATTATTGGGTCCTAGGGTAGGCTCATGAAAACATGGTTGGATACTGTCTGTACTGGGGGGACCGTGGTGCCAATTCAAGAAGCTTACTAACTCTTAGACTTCTTCCCCTGTCCTGTGTTATCTTTTGTTTTTGCTTTTTTCAATTTTTTTATTGTGGTAAAATACACATAACAAAAAATTTACCATCTTAACCACTTAAAAACAATTTTTTTAATGTTTATTTTTGAGAGAGAGAGAGAGAGAGAGAGACAGAATCCGAGTGGGGGAGGCACAAAGAGAGTGGGAGACACAGAATCCAAAGCAGGCTCCAGGCTTTGAGCTGTCAGCCCAATGCAGGGCTCGAACTCATGAACCGTGAGATCATGACCTGAGCCGAAGTTGGATGCTTAACTGACTGAGCCACCCAGGCACCCCAGCCATCTTAACCATTTTTAAGTATATAGTTCAGTAGTATTAAGTACATTCATATTGTCATGCAACCATCACCACCACCCATCTCCAGATGGATTATCTTGCAAAACTGAAACTCTACACCCATTAAACACTAACTCCCATTCCCACCCTGGCCCTGGCAACCACCATTCTACTTTCTGTCTTTATGATTATGGATACTCTGAGTAACTCATATAAGTGGAATCATATAATATCTGCCTTTTCGCTACTGGCTTCTTTCACTCAGCAGTGATATCCACAGGGTTCATCCATGTTGTAGCATATATCAGAATTGCCTTCATTTTTAAGGCTGAATAAAACTCCATTGTATATGTGTACCACGGTTTCCTTATCCACTGATCCGCTGATAGACACTTGGGTTGCTTGCACATTTTAGCTATTGTGAATAATGTTGCCACGAACATGGGTGTGCAGCTATCTCTTTGAGACTCTGCTTTTAGTTCTTTTGAGTATATACCTAGAGATGGAATCACTGACTTAGTACATGGTAATTCTACTTTTAATTTTCTGAGGAACCACCATACGCCTTCCCATAGTATCCATGCCCATTTTACAATCCCACCAACAGTGCACGGGATTCCTGTTTATCCACATCTTTGCCAATGCTTGTTACTTTCTCTTGTTGTTGTTTTTAATACGAGCCATCCTAGTATGTGTGCGAGGTGGTATCTCATTGTAGTTTGGGTTTGCACTTCCCTAATGATTAGTGATGTTGAGCATCTTTCATTGCATCCTTTCATTTCATTCATGGCTGACTATGATTTATATATTTTCTTAGGAGAAATGTCTGTTCAAGTTCTTTGATCATTTTTTAAAATATAACTTATTGTCAAATTGGTTTATGTACAATACCCAGTGCTCATCCCAACAAGTGCCCTCCTCAATGCCCGTCACCCATCTTCCCCTCTCCCCCACCTCTCCCATCCACCCTCAGTTTGTTCTTTGTATTTAAGAGTCTCTTATGGTTTGCCTCCCTCCCTCTCTGTAACCCCCTTCCCCTCCCCCATGGTCTTCTATTAAGTTTCTCAAGATCCACATATGAGTGAAAACATATGATATCTGTCCTTCTCTGACTGACTTATTTCACTCAGCATAATACCTTCCAGTTCCATCCACGTTGCTGCAAATGGCATGGTTTCATTCTTTCTCATTGCCAAATAGTATTCCATTGTATATATAAACCACATCTTCTTTATCCATTCATCAGTTAATGGACATTTAGGGTCTTTCGATAATTTGGCTATTGTTGAAAGTGCTGCTATAAACATTGGGGTACACGTGCCCCTATGCATCGGCACTCCTGTATTCCTTGGGTAAATTCCTAGCAGTGCTATTGGTGGGTCATAGGGTTGTTCTATTTTTAACTCTTTGAGGAACCTCCATACTGTTTTCCAGAGCGGCTGTACTAGTTTGCATCCCCACCAGTAGTACAAGAGGATTCCTGTTTCTCCACATCCTTGCCAGCATCTATAGTTTCCTGATTTGTACATTTTGGCCACTCTGACTGGTGTGAGGTGGCATCTCAGTGTGGCTTTGATTTGTGTTTCCCTGATGATGAGTGACGCTGAGCATCGTTCCATGTGTCTGTTACTTTGCCCATTTTTTAATCAGGTTGTTTGCTTTTTTGTGTGGTTGATGTCCTTGTATTTTAATAGTTGCCAGATTTAATCTACCTAGAGAAGGATCTGGTTTGAGCCTCCAATATAGAAGGCATTTTTGAGACATCACATGTTATTGTTCAATTAAAGTTAAATAGTGCAATCCTATCAAAATAACACTAGCATTCTTCACAGAGCTATAACAAACACTCCCAAAATTTGTATGGAACCAGAAAAGACCCCGAATTGCCAAAGCAATCCTGAAAAAGAAAATCAAAGCTGGAGGCATCACAATCCCAGACTTCAAGCTGTATTTCAAAGCTGTAATCATTAAGACAGTATGGTACTGGCACAAGAACAGACACACAGATCAATGGAACAGAATAGAGAACCCAGAAAGAGACCCGTTAGTATGGCCGACTAATCTTTGACAAAGCCGGAAAGAATATCCAATGGAAGAAAGAGAGTCTCTTCAGCAAATGGTATCAGGAAAACTGGACAGCGACATGCAGAAGAATGAACCTGGACCACTTTCTTACACCATACACAAAAATAAACTCAAAATGGATGAAAGACCTAAATGTAAGACAGGAAGCCAACAAAATCCTAGAGGGGAAAATAGGCAATAACCTCTCTGACCTCAGCCACAGCAACTTCTTACCTGACATGTCTCCAGAGGCAAGGGAAACAAAAGCAAAAATGAACTACTGGAATATCATCAAGACAAAAAGCTTCTGCACAGCAAAGGAAACAATCAGCAAAACTAAAAGGCAACCGATGGAATAGAAGATATTTGCAAATGACATATCAGATAAAGGGTTAGTATCCAAAATCTATAAAGAACATATCAAACTCAACACCCAAGAAACAAAGAATCCAGTGAAGAAATGGGCAAAAGACATGAATAGACACTCTTCCAAAGAAGACATCCAGATGGCTGACAGACACATGAAAAGATGCTCAACATCACTCATCATCAGGGAAATACAAATCAAAACCACAGTGAGATACCACCTCACACCAGTCAGAATGGCACACATTAACAACTCAGGCAACAACAGATGTTGGTGAGGATGTGGAGAAAGAGGATCTCTTTTGCACTGCTGGTGGGAATGCAAACTGGTGCAGCCACTCTGGAATACAGTGTGGAGGTTCCTAACAAAATGAAAAATAGAACTACCCTACAACCCAGCAATTGCACTACTAGGTATTTATCCAGAGAATACAGGTGTGCTGTTTCAAGGGGGCACATGCACCCCAATGTTTATAGCAGCACTATCAACAATAGCCGAAGTATGGAAAAAGCCCAAATGTCCATCTATGGATGAATGGATACAGAAGATGTGATATATATATTCAATGGAATATTACTTGGTGACAAAAAAGAATGAAACCTTGCCATTTGCAACAATGTGGATAGAACTCGAGTGTTTACACTAAGCACAATAAGTCAGTCAGAGAAAGACAAATATCATATGATTTCACTCATATATGGAATTTAAGACACAAAACAGATGAAAATAAGGGAAGGGAAGCAAAAATAATATAAAAACAGAGAGGAAGACAAACCATAAGAGCCTCCTAAATACAGAAAACAAACTGAGGGTTGCTGGTGGGGTGTTGGGTGAGGGGAAGGGGTGAAGGGGTGAGGGGCATTAAGGAAGACACTAGTTGGGATGAACACTGGGTGTTATATGTAAGTGAAGAATCACTAAACTCTATTCCTGAGGGAGAAAAAAAAGTTAAATAGTTAGTAAGAGTCCTCCCTGTGTCAGGCATTGGGTTATTCACCAGGATTACAAAATTCAATAAGGCATGGTCTCTGTGCCCAAAGAACTTTAATGGAGAAGACAAACAACTGATTTCAAAACATGTTGATAATGTACTGGCAGAGAGCTTAGAACATAAAGGACAAGGGTTAGCCCACTTGGTAGGGGCAGGTAGAGGACTGCTGAGGGAAGGTGTTCTAGAGAAGGTGCTACCAGTAATGAATACTGAAGTCGGGTTTTTTCTGGGTGAAAAGATGGGGTGGTAGTGCTACTGGCAGGGCCTAAACAAAGGCATCCTGATGGGAAACAACATGTGAGATGAGGGGAACTACTGTAATTGAGTTCAGTAAAACTGAAGAGATTTCAAGGCAAGGGGTTGCTGGAAATGAGGCTGAAGAGGGAGGCAGAGATCAGGTCGCAGAAAGCTTTACATGCTTCATTTTGTAGATGATGGGGGTACCTTTAAATGGTTTTAAGTAAAAGAAGAATATTGGCACAGTCAGATTTTCTTTGTATATAGGTCACTGGACTCTGAAGGGAGTAAAATGGGTAAGAGAGACTGTAAAGGTTCAAGTAAGAACTGGGGTGATGATAATGGGAATCAAAAGGAAAGGTCAGAGATTCAAGAACTATTCTGAAGGTAGGATCAGTGGGACTTTTCATTTTTTATTTTACTTTTAATTTTTTAACGTTTATTTATTTTTGAGAGAGAGAGAGAGACAGAGAGAGAGAGAGAGAGACAGAGAATGAACGGGGGAGGGGCAGAGAGCGAGAGAGAGAGACACAGACTCCAAAGCAGGCTCCAGGCTCCGAGCTGTCAGCACACAGCCTGACACGGGGCTTGAATTCAGGAACTGTGAGATCATGACCTGAGCCAAAGTCAGACACTTAACCAACTGAGCCACCCAGGCACCCCTCAGTGGGGCTTTTTAGCTGACTACATGTGAAGGGAGAGAGGAAAGGAGGAGTCTAGAATGAGTCTATAGAGTCTAGAATGATAGAGCGGGGAACCCAAGAGGAGACGCAGATCCAAGGATGAGGGTGAGAAGTTCTGTTTCTGACATGTTGAAATGAAGTGACTGTCAGACATACAAGTAGAGATGTACGAGCCTGATAGGACCCTGGCTGTATGCGACTGGTGCTCCGGGGGTATTCAGGGCTAAAAATACAGACTTAGAGGTCATTTGCCTAAGGCAGTGGGAAAGTCAAGAGATAAGACTGCTCAGTAACTATGTGTAGTGAGTAAAGTAATGAGCCCAGTATAGAACACTGGGCAATGACAACATTTAGGATGAGGAACAAGAGACAATGGGAAGGATTGGTCAGAGAAGAAGGAAGAAGTAGTAGAAAGGGTATAACTTTGAAGCCACACAGAATCAGTTTTAGAATTTCTTCTCCACTACCTATTGTATGTCCTTGAACAAATTAGTCATGAGCCTCAGTTTTCCTGTCTATTATATAGGGACAATACAGTAGTAACCCCCTTATCTGCATAGGATACATTCCAGGACCCCCAGTGGATGCCAGAAACCAGGGATAGTATTGAACCCTATATATGTTTTTTCCTATACGTACATATCTATGGTAAAGTTTAATTTATAAATTAGGCATAGTATGAGATCAACAATAATTAACAAATAATAAAATAAAATAATTATGACAATAAACTGTAATAAAAATTATGTGAATGTGGTCTCTCTCAAAATATCTTCTTGTACTTTCACCCTTCTTTTTTATTTTTTAATGTGTATCTATTTTGAGAGAGAGAGAGAGAGAGAGAGAGAGAGAGAGAGAGAACATGCACGTGTGTGCACGAAAGTGGGGGAGGGGCAGAGACAGAGGGAGAGAGAGAATCCCAAGTAGGGTCCTGGGATCAAGACCTGAGTCAGGCTCCACGCTCAGCTTGGGATTCTCTCTCTCCCTCCCTCTGTCCCTCTCCCCCAACTCATACTCTAAATTATGTCTGTAAAGTAAAGTCAAATAAATAAATAAATAAATAAATTAATTAATTAACAAAATAAAATAAAATAAAATTCTCATAAAAAAGATAATTAAAAAAACAAATAAAAATAAATAAGTAAAAAGTGCCTTTCACAATGCCTACCTCACTGTAGGCACTTAACAAATGTGATTTCCTTTTTTTGTTAGTCTGGCCCTTTTATGTTTCCCTGCCGGTAAGTGACAGGAAGTAGGCTATCCTTAGTTGTTAAGTAGTTTTTAGCCTTATTTTATTTTATTTTTTTTTTGAGAGAGACATGGAGCTTGATCTCACAATTGTGAGATCATGACCTGAGCCAAAATCAAGGGTCAGATGCTTAACCGACTGAGCTACCAGGGCACCCCTGTAGATTTTAGCTTCACCAAGGGTCAAATTGGGAGACAGCCCGGTCTCTGCCAATCTACAGTTACTCTCAACTGAAGCCACAAAGATGCAAAAAAATTCAGGTTTGTAATGGTGCTCTCGATGCCCATAGAACTACTGCGCTTCTTCTGTGTTATTTCTGCTTTTCCAGGACACTAGTCCTTGGGAGCAGCTCCACAATGAAATAAGTGAGCAAATAAGAACATATTTGAAATGGGCTAGGAATTCATAGTTGTTAGAGGTGACACCAGCTTCATTTTTGGCTCACGGAATATAAGGGCGTTTTGTATATGGTAGGCGATGAAAAGGTGCTGGAATGCCCCCAAAATACTAAAATTAGAAAAGAAAAATTCTTCATGACTCAAAGATTAGTGTGGTAGAGGTTTTTTTTTTTTTTTTGAAACTAAAACATGTATTACATCATCCTGGCAGGCCTGTTTTTAATGATCTGTAAGCTTCAATACAGCAAGTATCATTTAAGGCTTTGAAGGGAGAGGAAAAAGGGTGTTTCAAGTCCCTCAAACAATTTACTGCTCCAGTATTTCTAATAATCATGTGAGTATTTTTCCTTTCGACTGGCGAGCAAAGGAAGACGGAAACCTGTGGAAACTGGAGTTGGACAAGAAAACAAAGTTCACAGATGAAATCCTGTCTTATGTTGGCTGCTCAAACGAGACTCACCCCTTAGGGCTTTAAAAAAATTCATCCAGCACAGTCTCTTTTGTTCCCCTCAGTGGTTAAGTGTCACAGAAGCCTACTCAGGCTGATCTAAACAATCATGGGAAAGTTCCTTCAGGAAAAAGAGGCAGGGATTACTGTACTTTGTCATGGTCATTCATGCCAATGGTAGGCCATTTCCCCTCAGAGATGTATTTCTCTAATTAGAGCGATGGGCTGAAAACAAGCAATTTTTAAGTCAATCAATACAATTAAAATGTCTCCAAATAACACAATAGTTTTATTTCTGTGGTAATTACCTCCCTTCCCTTGAAAATGAAACTGTCTTCCCACTATTAGTGCATGGTTAAAACAGATGACCTTCGGGAACCTATAAACTAGTGCCTGGCATACAGCAGGCACTCAATAAACACTTGTTGAAGGGCACCTGGCTGGCTCAGTTGGAGGAGCATGCGACTCTTGATCTCGGGGTCATTGAGTTCAAGCCCCACATTAGCTGTAGAGATTACTTAAATAAATAAGTAAAACTTAAAAAAATACTTCTTGAATGGAAGAAGGAATGCATAGGGCGAAACAAACACCTTCTCTTGAAGGCCTCTGTTCTTTTTGTATTAATCCAAGGCTAATTTAGCTTCTTTAGAGTCACATCATCCTGTGCTCAAGACTCAGTTCAAGTCTCTTGCTATTTTATTGTTAAGGTCCATATTATCATGACTCTTTTTCTCGACCAATTTTTTCAATTGGGCATTTTTTAACTCACTTTTTACTTACATTTATTATTTTATATTTTCCCATTTTAGTTGTAGAATGAGCTTGTTGCTCCAGCCTGGAACACATCTAACTGGAACACAGAGGTAAGAGTTACATATGAACAACAGACTAGCTTCTCGGTCCTCTTGGCATCCTCTAAATCACCTTTCATGATACTCTTATATTACTTAGTCATTCGCTCATTTACTTATTCAACAAATATTTACTAAGTCTTAATATGTGTCAGGCACCATTCTCAATGCTAAGGATACAGCAATGAACAAAAGGGACCGAAATCCCTGCCCCTGTGATATTTACAAGCGAGTGCAGGGAAGGTCAGGCAAAACAAGAAAAACATGTCATGAAAAACAAAACAGTAGAGGATTTATTCCAGATTACAAGAAACCAAAGAGACGTTACCAAGTACAATGTGTAAACCTTGATTCTATCCGGGGTCAGAAAACAAACAGCTAAATATATTTGAGAACAATCAGGGAAATTGTAACTTGCATTAGATGTTAGATGATGTTATGGAATTATTGTTCATTTTGTTAAATGTGATAATGACATAGGGATTATGCAGGAGAATAGGAGAATACCCTTATTGTTAGGAGTATGTAGGGGTAAGGTGTCAGGATTCCTGTAACTTAGTTTCAAATGATCTATCTATCTATCTATCTATCATCTATCTACCTACCTACCTACTTACCTGCCATGCACAAATGTAACAAAATGTCAGCATTTGGTGAATCCAGGTAAAGGGCATAGAGGTGTCTTTATAACTTTCTTGTAGGTTTGAAAATTTTCAAATAAGGAGTGGTGGGAGCGGGGGAAACTTATTCCATTTCTAGTCAGAAATGTGACTCATGATTAATTAGTTTGACTCTTGTTGCTCCACATTTTTCTATAAGTGGGTTGATCCCTCATCCTGAAGTATTTCCTTTCATCATATACCTAGCAACACTTTCCCTTTTCTGTTGTGGCCAGAGGAAAGGATAGGATATGGGATAGCCACAGAATATTCTCTCAAAATATCTCTTTGCTATGACTTTGTTAAATTAACATTAAGTGGAGCACGGGGTGCCAGAAGGTGAGTCTTGGTTCAACAGTAGCCCACAAGAGAAACTGAAATAGATACATGTATTTCTGACAGGTCCTGGAAGAAGCACAAAGCACACTCTGAGGGATCACAGGGGGAGGTCAAGGCAAGGTGCAGACAGAAAGCGATAGGACCTGGGGCAACATGCCTTTATTAGGGTCTGTGGGAGGAGTGCTTTGGGGTCCCCAGGCTAAGGCCAGATTGGTCAATTCAAACCAAACAAGTGAGGCTTTAGTGAGTTCCATGGGGGTCTTGTTTAAGGGGCGCACCAGGGGAAGGCCCTGGGAGGTAGGGGAGACTGCTGATCACAAGGGTTGTTAGGGAAGTCACATCAGGAACTCAATTGCTTGTGGCTCTTCCAGCTGTTATCCAGAGCATTGGATTGCACAAGGGGACTAGTGTCAGTTTAAGGTCCCTGCAGGCCAAACAAATTGGATGCTGAGGCAGCAATACCATGGAGCAGCTTAGCTAAATTCTGTACACTCTTCCTTCAACTTGATCTGAAATAGTGCTTTCACATATCTGTTATTCACACACTTTATAGCTGAATTCAAGCTAGTAATAAAATAATTACAAAGTACAGGAAAAACACAAGGACGAAGTAGGAAGCAAATTAGCCATGAAGCCAGTAATATAGGGTGTATATTAGATTTCTATGGTTGCTGTAATAAAGTAGCACAAACTTAGTGGCTTGAAACAACTGAAATTTATTTTCTTAACAGATCTGGAGGCCATTAGTCCACCATGTGTCTTACAGGGCTAACATCAGCGTGTCTGCAGGGCTGGTTCCTTCTTCTCTAGGGGAGACTGTTTCCTTGGCTTTTCAGTCTTCTAGAGGCTGTCCTTATTCCTTGGCTTGTGGCCCTTTCCTCCCACTGGTTTTGGCTTTCACACTACTTTTTTCCTCTCCTGTCATCAAACCTTGTCTGCCACTTACAAGTGATTATATTATCCAGGATAATCTCCCCCAACTCAAGATCCTTAACTTAATCCTATCTGCAAAGTTCTTCTTGCCAAATAAAATGACATTCACAGGCTCCAGGCATTAGGACCTGGGTATCTTTGGGTGCCATTATTGAGTTTACCACAGCATGAGAAAGGGTCATGTAAATAAGTAAGAAATAAAAGAGAGGATCCTCACTAATTCTTTGAAAATAAGTTAGAAGGTATCATATCATTCTTCCTCAGAAAGGGTATCTCTCATCACCATAAACACTTAGACTGAGAGAGTAAACCGGGATGGAGGTACTCAGACCTCATATTGCTTCCGGGATCTACCACTTATTTAATGTTGGGCAAATTACTTATCTGCTATGCTTCAACTCCCTCGTCTTTAAACCAGAGATGGTAATATTTTCTCAAATGGTGGTTGAGAAGATTCAATACTATAATGCATGAAAAGATTTAACACAGTTCCTGACACATTTAAATAATGCCTGTTATAATTATTTTATTATTCATGGAATAGGACGTGCAACCCTCCTGATGCTGATCAGTACACAGTATTTCCAGGGGCCGCTAGTGACCCCTTCTATGTTCATTCTACAGCATTCTATGTAAGATAATAAGTAAAAAGCTTACTCAAATGTCAATTTTTTTTTCCCAATTTTAAGCACAGTGGATAGGAGTATCTCTAAACTGCATCGCAAACTTCCTTGTCTTATTAAAAAATAATAGTAAACATAGTTACCCTTTGCTTATTAATTCTGACTCAACATTATAAATATGGCTTATTGTCCTGGAACATAATAGAAAGATATCCTCAAGGAGAAAAAAGATTCATAAAATCATTTATTTGACTGCTACATGGTAACTGACCTCAAATACCATTTTTATTTGTTTTTTATTTTTTTATTTTTTTAGTATGAAATTTATTGTCAAATCGGTTTCCATATAACACCCAGTGCTTGCACTGTGCAAACACCCAACACTGTGCTTCTGTGGATCAAATACCGTTTTTAATTTGGATTTTCTCTTCACCGCTTGGGTCTCTAGTGACTCTCTTTTCTGATAACACTTATCACAACTGTCAGTGTGTGGCTGTGATAATGTGATTTATAAAATATATATATATTTGGTCATTGGGATGACCACAATATATATCTCGTATGTATTTGGTCTTCATGCACAGTTCCTGGTTCACAGCTCCCAAAACACTTGGAATTTCCTAAGTGTTCAGAGTGATCAAGGTGTCTTTTGTTATGTGAATGAGTGACTTTTGAAAGCACCTAAGGATGTGGCTGCCAGAACCGACCTTGGGATTAGAGGGTTGGAACTTTCAGTCCCATCCCCCTACTGCCAGGGAGGAGAGATGGGCTGGAGATTGAGCTCCACCTCCAGAAGCCAATGATTTGATCAACCACACCTATGTAATAAAGCCTTCATAAAAACACAAAAGGATGGGGTTCTGAGAGCTTCTGGGTTGGGGAATATGGGGAGCTTCGGGGAGAGTGGTGCAACTGGAGAAGGCAGGCAAGCCCAGCGCCCTTTCCCCATACCTTGCCTTATGCGTCTCTTTTATCTGCTTCTGAGTTAAATCCTTTCAGAATAAACTGGTAATCCAGTAAGTAGAATGTTTCTCTGAGTTCTGTGAGCTGCCCTAGCAAGTTACTCTCAAACCTGAGGAGGAAGTACTGGGAACCTCTGATATATATAGTTAATTGGTCAAAAGTACAGGTTAACAGCCTGGGCTTGTGACTGGCATCTGAAGTAAGGAGGTGAGGGGCAGTCTTGTAGGCCAGAACCCTTACTCTGTGGAATCTGATGCTATTTCCAGGTTGATAGTGTCAGAATTTAGGTGAATTAAGATGAATTCTTGGACACCTTGCTGGTGTTGTGTGGGAAGCCCCCACCCTCCATGTCTGAAATCGGTTCTAGGAACTTAATTGAGTGGCTAAGGCTAGCAACACTTTAGACTACTCTCACTACTTTTTATCTGCAGCTGATGACCTATCAGTATTTGAAGATTATGCATTCATAAGAGGTTCCCTGGGAAACGCTTAAGAGACTTCCTGCCCTGCCTACTAAGACACATGTAAACCCTGTAAACACTAGCTCTTCAGGGTCCATTTTTACTTACTTTCAAATTAGTGACTATATTTTGAACACCTTAGTAGTTTGACCTCTATGTTGTTAAGATATTAAAGAGTTCAACCACGTCAGACACTAGCCTGAGGATCTGTCTAATGTTTAATGCAAATCAAAAGACTAGAAAATTAATCGGCTTAAGGTGTGAAAATATCTTCACTTTAATGATCGTATCTTATCAAAATGACCCAGTAATTGCTCTGTCTACCTGAAGTTACAGAGTTCTCATGTTTTTGTTTACAGTGAACATCAGACAATCCTTAAGGCTACTGACGGACATTCTGTACCCATATAGATACAAATGTATATGTAAACAGAGGAAATCTAGATTACCCAGTGATTTAGCCATATTAATTCTGGCTTCTACATTTTTACTGTCAACATTAACGCTCCTGCTTAATTGAGCCCTTTGTTGATAAAATACTTTTTTTGTTTGTTGGTTTATTTCTCCCCCAAATTGCTTCTTGCCCTCAGGGAAGGTGTGTGAACTAACAAGTCTTATCTTTGCTGTAGACTGGGGCCTCTCTGTCAGTTTTAGCTGTGGCCCATTTTTTGTTTTTTTTATGTTTATTTATTTTTGACACACACACACACACACACACACACACACACACACACACACACACAGAGTGTGAGTGGGGGAGGGGCAGAGAGCAAGAGGGAGACACAGAATCTGAAGTAGGCTCCAGGCTCTGAGCTGTCAGCACTGAGCCCAATGTGGGGCTCAAACTCACGAACTGTGAGATCATGAGCGTAGCAGAAGTTGGACGCTTAACCAACTGAGCTACCCAGGCGCCCCAGTTGTGGCCCATTTTTAAGTGGAAAGGAGACCAGAACCCTCAGACAGACAAGTTGGTATAGTACACAATTAAAATTCAATGAATTCTCAGATGAGCCATACCTATATTTAAGTATAAGTATAAAATTCTTAATAAAACTAACAAAATCAATTTTGGGGTGAACTGTCATTCAAATTATTCATGTCACTGGTATTTGCAGGATGACAAGACATTTTAGGTACACCTATTAAGTGTTACTAAAATGTATTTTTATCAGTACTGTTCTTCATGCAACATAGTCCATTCATGTTAGCTTACAAAACAGATGTAATGAATATAGTGATACATGGTGCTTCTTTCTCTGTATTTGCCAGGAATCTGAAGAATCATGAGATTTTCTTGTCCTGCCCACAATGGCTTTAAAGAGCACATGTATTAGGTGTATACCAATAATAGTATAATAATAGGTGCCATATATGGGGTACCTACTAAGAGTTAAGCACTATATAGAGTGCTTTTTATATTGTGGTGGTTTTCAGATACATCTACAAAATCTTTTGAAGGTGGATCCCAATTCTTTTCCCCTTGAGTATGGGCTAAACTTACTGATTCATTTCTAATGAATAGAATAGAATGAAAGTGACAGTGTGTGACTTCAGAGACTAGTTCATAAAAGGCACTGTGGCATCCTGCTTGCTCTCTCTGAGATCACTTTTTCTGGGGAAGTCACTGCCATAATCATGAGGAACATGTGAACTGCTGAGGCCTCCTGCCAACAGTGATACAAGTGAGCAAGCCTTCAGACGGCTGCAGCCCCAACCTAAATCTTGATTTCAGTCTTATGAGGGAGAACCATCCAAGCAAGTTGATTCTGCATTCCTGATGCTTAGAAACTGTGTGAAATAATAAATGTTTATTGTTTTAAGCCTCTAAGGTTTGGGGTAAATATATCACATAGCAATAGATAACTAATACATACACACACACACACACACACACACACACACACACATTTTATTCTCACAACTACCAGGAGACGAATGGTATTATGAGGAAACAAAGGCTCAGGTGGTTACTTAACTTACTCAAGGCCACACAGCTAGTGGTTGCAGACCCATGATACTACGTCCATATTTGCTCCACTATATTATACTATTTCTTTTCAGATCCTGTTTCTTTTAGGCAGCTTCTTAGCTATCCCTCCCAACTCTGATTAGCTTGCCATCAATGCTCTCATTCAAATAATGGATTAAGAAAGAAAAAGAATGGCTAAGGACAGAGCCCAGAATTCTACTTCTGGAGATGTCCCTTTAGCATGATCGGAACCCATTAATTAGCACATTTTTGGTATGATTTTCAACCACTTATTTATTACCCATCCTCTATTCCTTTTGCTTATTCATAAGGATATCATGGAGAGGGTGCCAAGGTCCTGCTAAGATTCAACTAAACTAAACAAATATTATGAATATAGCCATGCTAAGTATAGTTTTCTCCGGATTTACCAGTCTTGTAATCCCTTCACAAAGGGAAGAAGTTTGCACTGGCTGTGTCATTCCCTCCTCCTTCAATGTTACCGCCATTAACATCATGTACCATTGCTCCTGTCACTTCACAGTTATCACTGATTTTGAGAAATAAATAACCATTTTAGACATATTATTTGATTTAAACCTCAGGACTACCCTATGAAATAGGTTGTTCTCTTATTATTTCTAGTTCACCAATTGGGAAATGTGGCTTATAGAGATTCAGTAACTTGCCCAATGTCATTTTACTAAGAGGTGAAAGAGCTGGGGTTGAAACCAGGTCTTCTTACCCACCAAGCATGGGCTCTCTTGCTTTCCTTTTCCCTCTTCTCTTCTCCCCTCCATCCCACATCCTCCCCCCTAACTTCTTCTTCAATAAACTCTGATAGACTTACAGTTAACACAACTTCCTTTTCTGAATAGGTATAGATATTGATTCTTTTTAATAAATAGTTGAAGAATATCACCCAAGATAGATGTCAAGGTCACCAGGCTTCAGTCTGCTGAAATGACCTTCTGAATATTGGGTCCCTGCCTCTACATTTGGAACTTCTCTCCCCTTCCCTCCCCATGATGGGCACAATTTCCTCTTTCTTTCTTTCTTTCTTTCTTTCTTTCTTTCTTTCTTTCAGTTTACTTATTTTGAGAGAGAGAGAAAGCATGAGGGAGGGAGGGGCAGAGAGAAAGGGAGAGAGAATCCCAAGCAGGCTCCATCCTGTCAGCACAGAGCCCGACACAGGGCTTGCTCCCATTAACCATGAGATCATGACCTGAGCCGAAATTAAGAGTCAGATGTTCAACTGACTGAGCCACCCAGGTACCCTCACAATTTCCACTTTTAAACACTGCTGGCAGTGGTTCAGTCAGCTTATCTACTAGGCCTCGGTACCTTGGAATATAAACTAGATCCAGAAACTTAAGTTCATTTAAAGCAGTTAGGTGATCTCTTATAATCTCAGTTATGTTTGATTTTATTCCCTGGAACTACTGTTCATTTTATCTTTTCCAGTCCAAAGAGCACCCTCTTTAACTGAGAAGAATAAATGAAAATAGGAGGTGAATTTTCTTTTCTTTTCTTTCATTTATTAATACAATACCATCCATCTAGGGTTCATTGTTCTTTTTGCTGCAATGTAATTTTTTTAATAAGGAAGACTTTTATATACGCACCCCTATGTTTATTGCAGCATTATTTATAATAGCCAAGATGTGCCAACTCGTGTCTATCAATAAATGCATGGATAAAGAAGATGTGGTATATATGTGTGTGTGTGCATATATGTGTACCAAATATATATATATATATATATATATATATATATATATATATATATATACACACACACACACATATATATATATACACACATATATATATATATATATATATATATATATATATATATATGATGGAATATTATATAACCATAAAAAAGGATGGGGTCTTGACTTTTGTGACAACATAGATGGACCTAGAGGGCATTATGCTAAGTGAAGTAAGTCAGACTGAGAAAGACAAATACCATGTAATTTCACTCATATGTATAATCTAAAAAAAAATTAATACACAAACAAAAGGCATAATCAGATCTATAAATACAGAAAATAAATTGATGGCTGCCAGAGGGGAGGAAGGTATGGATATGGGAAAAATGGGTGAAGGGGAGTAGGAAATATAGGCTTCCAGTTATGGAATGAATACATCATAGGAATAAAAGGTACATCATAAAATATAATCACTTATATTATAATACTTGTATGGTGACAGATGGTAACTACTTGTGGTGTGCACAGCAAAACATACAGAGATGTTGAATTACTCTGTTGTACACCTGAAACTAATGTAACATTGTGCATCCATTATGCTCAAATAAAAAATTAAAATAAAAAAATTAAAAGGAAAACTTTTTATATTGTCTTCAGTATTTTGCCACAATTCTCAGTTTTCCTAGTCTCTTACTTTCCCTTTAATTTAATGCAATTCAGTAAGTATTCACTTATATATACCGTGAACCAGGCACTTGGCTAGATGCTAGGAACATAGAGTAAGCAAGATAGATAAATGCTTTCCTGGAACTTATGGTCTAATAAGAAAGGCAGAATTTTTTTAATGTTTTATTTATTTTTGAGAGAGAGAGCAAGCACAAGCTGGGGAGGGACAGAGAAAGGGGGACAGAGGATCCAAAGCGGGGTCTTTGCTGACAGCAGAGAGCCTGATGCAGAACTCAAACTCACGAACTGCGAGATCATGACGTGAGCCAAAGTCAGATGCTTAACTGACTTAGCCACCCAGGTGCCCCAAGAAAAGTAGAATTTAAGCAAATAATTATATGTATGAGAAATGTTAGGAAAAGAGCTTACAAGAAGCAGATTGAACCTAACTTAAAAGTTCAAGTCTTCTTAGAAAAAGAGGCACTTAAAAAAAATTACCAATCTTATATAAACCCTTTCAGAAAAGATAGGAGGAAATACTTCCAAACGCATTTTATGAGTTTAATCACAATGTTTTTATGATTAATGATTTAATGTCAGAATAATCCTGACACTCAGAACAGACAAGGATATTACAAGAAAAGAAAACCGTAGCCTAAAATACCTCATTGGATAGATGCGAAAGTAATTAATAAAATGTTAAAGAAATCCAATGATATGTGAAAATGATAATAAATCACGACTAAGGTGGATTTATCCACATGAACATCAGAAAGGGGAAAAATTATATGTCACTCAATACATTCAGAAAAATAAAAGATTGAATACCCATTCATAATAAAAATTCTCACCAAACTAAGAATAAAAGTAAATTTCCTCAACCTACTAAAGGGCATCCATGAAAAACCTCATATTTAATTCTAAAGACTGAAAACTTTCTGGCCAAATCAATGTTATCTGCTCTTACCACTTCTATTTAATATTGTAATGAGGTCCTACTCTGTGCAATAAAGAAATTAAAAAGAAAGACCCTTACCAAGATGGTAAAGGAAGAAGCAAAACTGCCTCTATTTGCATGTGACATGATTTTGCTGCAGAAAATTCTAAGAAATCTACAAAGAAACTATGAGAACTAATAAGTGAATTTACCAAAGTCACAGGATATAATGTACAAAAGGCAATTATATATATGTAATTTTTTTTTTTTTTTTAAGTAGGCTTCATGTTCAGCACAGAGCCCAGTGCAGGGCTTGAACTCATGACCCTGAGCTCAAGACCTTGGCTGAGATCAAGAGTCAGATGCTTAACTGACTGAGCCACCCAGGTGCCCCTATATTTCTATATTCTTAAAATGGAAAACCGGTAAAGAAAATAACTTTAAAAAATAATACTATTGGGGCATCTGGGTGGCTCAGTCGATAAAGCGTCCGACTCTTGATTTCAGCTCAGGTCATGATCTCACAGTTTGTGAGTTCAAGCTCTGCATCAGGCTCTGTACTGACAGTGCGAAATCTGCTTGGGATTCTCTCTCTCCCTCTCTCTCTGCCCCTCCCGTCACTGGTGCTCTCTTGCTTTCTCAAAATAAATAAATAAACTTAAAAAAAATACTATTTATAATGGGAGAACAAAACAAAATATTTAGGAATAACTTTAATAAAATGTGTAAGATCTGTATATTAAATGCTGTAATGCATTGCTGAAAGAAATGTAAGAAGATCTAAGGAAAAATGTACTATGTCCATGGATTGGAAGATTCAATACTGTGAAGTTGACAATTCACCCCGAATTGATCTACAGAGTCTTCAAATCTCAATCAAATTCTTGTCAGGCTTTATTTACTTTTCTTTTTTTTTTTTGTAGAAATTGACAAGTTTATTCTAAAAGTTATATAGAAATGCAAGGGACCTCTAATGACCAAAATAATCTAGAAAAAGGCAAAGTTGAGCTGTGTACACTACCTTATTATAAAGCTAAACTAATCAGACTAAAGTTTAACAAATATATCAATAGAACAGAATAGAAAATCTAGAAATGCACCCACACATATATAGTCAATTGTTTTTGTTTTTTGTTTTTTGTTTTTTTTTTTAACAAAGGAACCAAAACAATTAAGTGGGAAAAGTGAAGTCTTTTCAACAAATAGTGTTGGAATAAACAACTAGCTATCCAGATGGTACAAAAAAGGATCTTGACCTCAACATCAAACCACCCACAAAAATTGATTCAAGATGGATTATAGACCAAACATAAAAGCTAGATTTCTGATGCTTTTAGACGAAAATGAAGGGTAATACTGTCACAAACTTAGGGTAGCAAAGGTTTTTTAACACTGGACCCAGAAGTCATTAATCATAAAAGAAAAAATTGATCAAATGTGGACTTTAAAAACTTCTGCTCAATGAGAGCACCATTAAGGAAATAAACAAGCCAAAGAATGGTAGCAATATTTGCAATAAGCATATCTGACTTACAACTAGACTGGTTACAAGGAGCTCCTACTACACAATAATTAAAACAACCCACCCAAAACTGAGCAAAAGATTTCAAGAGGCACTTCACAAAGAAAATGGCTAATAAGCAATACAAAACTGTTCAGTGTCAGTAATCATCAGGGAAATGCAAATTAAAACCACAATGAGACACCACTTCATATTCACTAGAAAGGCTAAAATGAAAAGTCTGTATTTGCTTTGGCAACACATATATTAAAGTTGGGACAATACAGAGATTTGCATGGCCCCTGTGCAAGTATGACATGCAAATTTGTGAAGTGTTCCATATTAAAAAAAATAACCTTATAGTGATAATCATTTCACAATATATACATATATCAAATCATCACATTGTATATTTTAAACTTATACAATGTTATCTGTCAATTATATCTCAACAAATTATATCTCAATAAATAAGCTAGGGGGGAAAAGAAGACTGACAACACCAAATGTTAGCAAGGATATGAAACAACTGGGATTTTTCAGACATTGCTGGTAGATATGTAAAACAGTACAATCACTTTGGAAAAAGTCTGCCAGCAAATATCCCTTAGATATTTACCCAAGAGAAATAAAAACATATGTCCATGAAGTTAAGCATCCTTTCATGAAAAAACTCGGAACAAGCTGGGTATAGAAGCAACGCATTTCAACAAAATAAAGGCCATTTATGTCCCACAGCTAACGTAATAATGAAAGACTAAAGGCTCTCCCTCTAAGACCATGAACAAGATCACTCCTTTCCAACATAGTACTGGAAGTCCTAGCCAGAGAAATTAGGGAATAAAAAAGAAATGGAAGCCATCCAAATTGGAAAGGAAGAAGTAAGGGGCGCCTGGTGGCTCAGTCAGCTAGGTGTCCGACTTCAGCTCAGGTCATGATCTCGTGGTTTCTGGGTTCGAGCCCCATGTCAGGCTCTGTGCTGACAGCTCAGAACCTGGAGCTGCTTCAGATTCTGTGTCTCCCTCTCTCTCTGCCCCTCCCACAGTGTGTTCTGTCTCACTCTGGAAGATAAATAAACATTAAAAAAATTTTTTTTAAAAAGAAGTACAATTGTCTCTGTAGATGATATAACTTTATGTAGAAAATCTTTAAAAAATCCATCCAGGGACAGCTGGGTGGTGTAGTCAGTTGAGAATCCGACTCGATTTTGGCTCAGGTCATGATCCCAGGGTCATGGGATTGAGCCCTTCGTCAGGCTCTGCACTGAGCGTGGAGCCTGACTGGGACTCTGTCTCTCTCCCTCCCTCTGCCCTTCTCTCTAGCTCGTGTGTGCTCTCTCTCTTTCTAAAAAAAAAAAAAAAAAAATCCATCCCAAAACTGATAGAACTAAAAAATCAATCCAGTTAAGTTGCAGGACACAAAATCAACATACAAAAATCAGTTGCATTTTTGTACACTAACAACAAGTTATCTGAAAAAGAAATAAAGAAGACAATCCCACTTACAACAGTATCAAAAACAATAAAATACTTAGGAATAAATGTAATCAAAGAGGTGAAAAATCTGTACACTGAGAACTCAGACTTTGATGAAAAACACTGAAGAAGACACAAACAAATGGAAAGATATCCGTGTTCATGAATTGGAAGAATTAATGTTAAACGTTCCTACTCCTCAAAGCTATCTATAGATTCAATGTAATCCCTATCAAAATTCCAATGGCATGTGTCATAGCGGTGGAAAAAAATCCTGAAATTCATAAGAAACCACAAAAGACCCTGAAAAGCTACATCAATCCTAAGAAAGAAGCAGAGCAGGAGGCATCATTCTTTCTGATTTCAAACTATATTACAAAGCTAATGTAATCAAAACAGTATGGTACTGGCACAAAAACAGATACACAGACCAATGGAACAGAATCAACAGCATAAAAATAAATCCACACATATACAGTGAACTAACTTTGACAAGAATCAAGAGCATAAAAATAAATCCACACATATACAGTGAACAAACTTTGACAAGGGAGCCAAGAATGCTCAATGGGGAAAGGATAGTCTCTTCAATAAATGGTGCCAATGCCAGGAAAACAAGTTATTCATATGCAAAAGAATGAAATTGGACCCGTATCTTACACCACTCACAAAAATTAACTTGAAATGGATTAAAGACTTAAATAGAAGATCTGAAAACTGTAAAACTCCTAGAAGAAAACATAGAGGAAAAGCTCCTTGACATTGGTCTTGGCAATGATTTTTTGGATGTGATACCACAGTGCAAGCAACAAAGGCAAAAAGTAAGTAAGTGGGACTGCATCAAATACAAAAGCCTCTGCACAGCAAAATAAACAGTCAGCAAAATGAAAAGGTAACTACAGAATGAGAGAAAAGATTTGCAAACCATATAGCTGATAAGTCATCAATATCCAAAATACATAAGGAACTCATATAACTCAATAGCAAAACCCCCAAATAATCCAATTAAAAAATGGGCAGAGAACCTGAATAGACATTTTCCGAAAGAAGACGTATTAATGACCAACATATACATAAGATGCTTGTGTTAAGGGGAATGTAAACTGGTACAGCCATTCTGGGAAACAGTATGAAGTTTCTCAAAATGTTAAAAATAGAACTATCATATGATCCAGCAACCTCATATCTGGGTATAATATCCATAGGAAATGAAATAACTATCACAAAGACATATCTGCACTCTCATGTTCATTCAGCATTCTTCACTATAGTCAAGACATGGAACAACCTAAGTGTTGACGTACAAATGGATTTAAAAAATGTGGTATATGTATATAGTGGAATACAATTCAGCCATAAAAGAGAAGGAAATCCTGCCTTCTGCAGTAACATGGATGGATCTTGAAGGCATTATGCTAAGTGAAATAAGTCAGACAGAGGAAAACAAATGCTATATGATCTCAAATTATATATGGAACCTTAAGGGTGCCTGTGTGGCTCAGTCAGTTGAGCATCTGACTCTCGATTTTGGTTCGGGTGGTGATCCTCAGGTTGTGGGACTGGGCCCTGCATCAGGCTCAATATTGAGCGTGGAGCCTCCTTGGGATTCTCTCTCTCTCTCTCTCTCTCTCTCTCTCTCTCTCTCTCTCCCATTCTCTGCCCCTCTCCCCCACTCACACTCACTCTCTCTAAAATAAAAAAAATTATATATGGAATCTAAAAAAGACAAACTAATTGAAATAGTAGAATGGTGGTTGCCAGGAACTGTGGGGTGGGAGAAATGGGGAGATATTGATCAAAGGGTATAAACTTCTAGTTATAAGATCAACAAATTCTGGGGATGTAACATATAGCGTAATGACTATACTTATGAATACTGTATTATATACTTGAAAGTTGCTAAGAAAGCAAATCTCAAATGTTTTCACCACCCAAAACAACAACAACAACAAACCCACAAAAAAACCAGGTGCTTATGTGAGGTGATGTAGGTGTTAACTAACCTTATTGTGGTGATCATTTTGCAGTATATATATATATATATATATATATATATATATATATATGTATCAAATCATCGCTTTGTATACCTCAAACTTACAATGTTATATGTCAATTGTATCACCATAAAGCTGGGAAGAGATATGTGCACAAAAAGACTTGTAGACAAATGTTCATAGAAGCTTTATTGATAGTAGCCAAGCACTAGATAATTTACCTGTCCATTAACAGGTGAACAAAAACCAAACTGTGTTATATTCATATCATGGAATACTACTCAGCAATAAAAAGAAACAAACGTGTTGATACATACCACAATGTAGATGAATATTTCTCCAAAGAAGTTGTACAAATGACCAATATGCACGTGAAAAGATGCTCTACGTCATTAGTTATGAGAGAAACATAAATCAAAAGCACAATGAGATACTACTTCATACCCATTAGGATGCTTATGATAAAAAAACCGATGATATCAAGTGTTGGCAAGAATGTGGAGAAGCCATAATTCATACCTTGCTGGTGGGAATGTAAAATGATGCAGCTACTTTGGAAAACAGTCAAGAAGTTCCTCAAAAAGTTACACCAAGAATCACCATATGACCAAGCATTCCACTCCTAGGCATGTACCCAAGAGAAATGAAAGCATATGTTCACACAAAAACTTGAATGCAGATATTCATAGCAGCATTATTCATAATAGCCAAAAAGAAGAAACAACTCAGATATCTGTCCATAGATGAGTAGATAAACAAATGTGGTACATCCATACAATGGAATATTATTTGGTCCTAAAAAGGAATGAGGCATGCATATACACTATAGAATGGATGAACCTTGAAAATATTATTTTAAGTGAAAGAACCCAGACACAGAGGCCCACATATTGTATGATTCCATTTATATGAAATTCTCAGAATAGGCAAATCCAAAGAGACAGAAAGTAAATTAGTGGTTGCCTGGGCCTAGGAGTGGGTAGGTGGGGGAAAAGTAGTAAGTAATTAGTAATTAGAGTTACTGCTAATTAGGTATGGGGTTTTGTGGGAGAATGGGGGGAATTGGTGATGAAAATACTCTAAAACTGATTGTGGTGATGATTGTACAACTGTATATGAATATACTAAAAGCCACTGAATTGTACACCTTATTGGTTTTTTTTTTTAGATTTTTTAAAAAAAAGTTTATTTTTGACAGAAAACGCATATGAGAGGGAAGGGGCAGACAGAGAGAAGATCTGAAGCAGGCTCTGCATCAACAGCAGCCTGATGCGGGGCTCGAACTCACAAACCATGAGATCATGACCTGAGCCAAAGTCAGATGCTTAACCAACTGAACCACCAGGCACCCCAGTATTTTTATAATTGATTTTTAGGAACTCTGTATGTAAGGAAATTGGCCCTTCATCTGTAATATAAGTTGCAAATATCTCTCCATGTTTGTTGTTAATTTTTTGTCTTTATTTATAGGTTTTTTTTGGTCAAGCCAATTTTTCATTCTTTTTTATCTAATGAAATACATCAATAGTTTCTTTTATGGCTTCCAGCGTTGTTTTTTTTTTTTTGCCATTCATATTTAGAAAGCCTTTTCTCTCTGTGAGATTATAAAAACATTTTCCTGTGGTTTCTTTGAGTATATTTATGGTTTCAATTTTTACATTGAAATTTTTGATCCATCTGGAATTTATTTTTATATAAGGTATAAGGAAGAAATCCAACTTAATTTTTTTTAAAGATTGCTACTAGTTGAGCTCATTGATTTCACATGCCCTCCCTACCCCAACATAGGTTAATTCCACTTTCACATTTGGGTCAATTTCTGGGCTTCTCGATTCTGGTCCGGTGATTTTTACTTATCTATTCCTGTGCCAACAATGAATGTTTGTATAGCATAGTGATGAAGAGCATGTATACTGGAGCCAACTTCCTGAGTTTAAATTCAACCTCTGCCACTTACTGGCTCTGTGAGTCTGAGCAAGTTCATTGTAATGGGCTGTTGTGAGGATTAAAGGAATTATTTTATCTAAAGGACTTAGATAAAGGAGCACTGACAGTTTTATGATTTTTAAGTCTTCCTTTCCAAGAACATAGTATGCCTTTCCATATGCCCAAGTGTTTTTTTTTTTTTTTTTGGTTCTTCAGTAGTGGTTTTTTAAAAATATTTTTTAAATTTTTATTTATTTTTGAGAGAGACAGAGAGCATGAGTGAGGGAGGGGCAGAGAGAGAGGGAGACACAGAATCTGAAGCAGGCTCCAGGCTGTCAGCACAGAGCCCAACGTGGGGCCCGAAATCATGAACTGTGAGACTGTGACCTGAGTTGAAGTCAGATGCTTAACCAACCGAGCCACCCAGGCACCCCTCTTCAGTAGTGTTTTAAAGCCTTCTTCATATGATCTTGCATATTCTTGTTAAGTTTATTCATAGGTATTTTATCTTCCCTTGCTATTATAAAAAGGGACTTTTCTTCTTATTTGAATATATAAAGGCTATTATTTTTAAATAAATTATTCGTTTTAGTGTATTTTCTCTTATTGCCTTGCTGAAGTTTTATAATATTTATAATAGATTTCAGTTTATCTTGGGCTTTCCAAGCAATTATATCACTTCCAAATAATGTAATTTTCCTTCCCCTTAAAAATTCTATGTCTCTTATTTCTTTCTTATTTCTTTTTCCTGCCTAATAGTATTGACTGGAATCTTCAGAAAAGTATAAATAAGAATAGCAAATAGTAAAGAGTTGAAACTGTTAAAATTTTTTTTTAAAGTTTATTTCTTTATTTTGAGAGAGAGAGAGTGCTAGCAGGGTAGGGACAGAGAGAGAGGGGACAGAGAGAATCCCAAGCAGGCTCCATACCATCAGCACAGAGCCCAATGCAGAGTTCGAACTCACCAAACGTGAGATCATGACCTGAGCTGAAATCAACGGTTGGACGCTCAACAGACTGAGCCACCCAGAGTGAAACTGTTTTTATAATTATATCTAGAACTCCTATCTCATGTTGCCTCCTTCTGAGATAAAGATAACATGAAGGCAAATCAAAGATTTAAAATTTTAAAGAAGAAAAAATAAATAAAATGAAATTTAAAAAGACTTTAGATATATATGAAGATATATATGGGATATGTGAGAATTATACATGAGAAAATGCTTGTACATTTAAAAAAAGGTTATACAAATGTATATTTAGCATAATATGTATTGTGTAAAAACACCCATGTATATAGAAAAAATTAGACCAAGGAGAGAGGCCTCAGGAGAAACCAAACCTCCTGACCCCTTGATTTAGACTTTTAGCCTGGAGACTGTGAGAAAATAAATTTCTGTTGTGTAAGCCAAAAACCCCACCAAAAACAAAAACAAAAACCCCCAAACAAGCAAAAAAAAAAACAAAAAAAAAAACCAAAAAAAAAAACAAAACCAAAAAACAAACCAAAACAAAACAAAAACCCTACTAGGAATAACAGCAAGTATATAAATAAATGGTGAGTGCTGTTAGTAGTGGGTTTGGAGGTGATTATTCTTCTGCTTCATTACACCTTTCTGGTCTACTACATTTCTACAATAAGCAAGTATTCCTTCAATGATCAGAAAAACACAAAGGAATCAAGTATACTGTTTTCTGGCTGAATGTGACTTTGAGCTTATGTCTTGACATTTGAAATCCCTATCACCATACTCTCCTAACTCAGTCCAGTTTTGTGATGTACATCAAAAATGCTTAATCTATACCTTCCATCTGGCTAGGTAAACTACAGTCTAATCCCACGATGATGTCACTTCTCTTCTGCTCTTCTTTTATCTGAATCCAGATGTTCTCCAACATGCCCCCACCCTCAGATGTGTGTCTAGATATACAAGCAGCTATAGATCTTTTTGATACCAAACTGTTTTGCTTCTCTTAAGTCTCTTAAGTATATTTCTTTTTCATTGCCCATGATTCTTCCCACAAGACCTCTGAATGACCCACAGATGGAAGTATCCCACAAGGCAAGTCTGTTCTTTGCTACTCCTGAGCATTAACTCTCCTTGAGCAAACATTTTTCTCAAGTTTTTGAACCCTGGGATCTCCTAAGACACTCCAAGGAAACCCTTCTCCCGCCAAGATGATGACTAATACAACTTTTGGAGATACAGCGTTCTTGGAGGAAGTCCAGAAACCATATTGATTGGCTTTATTACAAATTCATATCTAACCTCAACTGGATGCTCATGGCTACTGGGTAATCCTTTTAGTCATCTCCTTCTGACTTTGTATTACATTCTTACAACAGCTGCCCCAGACATTTTCCATTCTCAAATTTCCAAACTAACCCTTTGCCCCAACTCCCAACCTTAAGCAGATACACTGTTTTATTGTGAAGATCAAGTCACCTGATTATTAAGTCCTTCAATTTCCTTCCCCTATGCCTTAATATTTCTTTTTGTCTTCAGTTATCCTCACCTCTTTCTTTCCTCTCTCAGAGAAAGAATCTTTCCTGTTTCTTACTAAGATTAATCTCTCCATCTGTGCTCTTGAGTCCATATTCTTTGTTTCTCTGGGACCTCGCTCTATCAATTATCCCCTTACACTTGCATCTTTAACCTTGCCTTTTCCATTAACTCTTTGCTATCTACTCACATATGTTTAAGTGATCCCTTAATCTAAAAAAATTTCAAAGACTATTCGCTAAAGCTACTTTTTTTGTGGGGTGGGGGTGCAGAAACGGTGTTTTACTAAAGCCCAGGACAGGACCCATGGGCACAAAGAGCTGCCTTCTCCTTTTGTTTTTCAAAGCCAAATTTCTCAGAAGGGTGTGCTATATTCATTATCTCTTTCTTACCACCCATTCATGCACTCAGTAATCCTTTCAATACTGCTTCCATCACTCAACTAAACTGTTCTCTTGAAAGTTATGGGTGATCACTCAATCACTGTGGATTCGAAGGGTCTTTTCTTAGTTTTCCACCTGTGACAACTGATACTGTTGCTCATCTTTTCCTTGGAACTCTCCTCCTTGGCTTCTGTGATGTCATACTATGCCATTTCTTTTCATACATGCTGACTGTTTCTTCCCTGATTCTTCTTCCTTCTTCACCCTTTAAATATAAGGATCCCTCAAAGTTCTTCCCTTATCTCCCCTCTCACTACACTTTCATTCCTCAGCGATCTCACTCATTCACATGATTTAACTACTGACCATATTTCCTCTTCCAATCTCTGTATCAGTCTTGAAAGCTGCTGGACAAGCTCATTTGAAAGGTTCACTGGCTTTTCAAACTCAGTTGACTCTGAATCAAGCTACAGCAGCAACTCTTAACTAATTCCATTTCACAAACTCACCGAGCCTTCTGTTTTCCACTTTTCATTTTTTAACAATATGTTTATGCTGCTCTTTATCAATTTTTAAGTTTTAGACATCATCTTTGGACTCTTAGTTGAAGATGACAAATTATCTTTCTTACCACCTACGCACACTTCCCATATTCCAATCTTTCTAATATATAGTGCTAATTTTATTATTTTTTATTTTTATTAAATTTTTTAAACATTTTATTTATTTTTGAGACAGAGAGAGACAGAGCGTGAACAGGGGAGGGTCAGCGAGAGGGAGACACAGAATCCGAAACAGGCTCCAGGCTCTGAGCTGTCAGCACAGAGCCCGACGCGGGGCTGGAACTCACGGACCGTGAGATCATGACCTGGGCCGAAGTCGGCCGTTCAACCGGCTGAGCCACCCAGGCGCCCCTATATAGTGCTAATTTTAGCTTAAAATGTTCAGTACTTATATTTTTATGCTCTATAAACATTATTCACAGCCAAGCCACAGAGTATATTATTAGCACATTTTTTCTTATACAACTTTTTTTCTTGGAATACTTACCACTTTCTTGGTTTGCTTGGAGTTTCTAAGTATTAATCATTACTTTTTTTTTCTAATTAAAGATTTTATTTTCAGGTAATGTCTACACCCAATGTGGGGCTCAAACTCACAACCCCAAGAGCAAGCGTCACATGCTCCACCGTCTGTCTGAGCCAGCCAGGCACCCCTAATTGTTACTTCTTTAACTGAAGTATTAATCTCTACTTCTCCAAATGAATGTAATCTAAAAAGTTTTATCAGTTCTATTTTTTATATTCTTATACACATTCCTCTAGGAGTTTTCTGCTCTCCAATCTGAATTGTTTGTTTTCTAGCTCTCCTGCACAAATGGTCGTCTGGGACTGTCATTCATTATCATCCTACGAATTCTCTTTACCTCTGCCCTGTGTTGTTGGATCCCTTGTTCCTAGATCCCATAATTCTATCTTTTTAGATTTAATCCCATTTTTTGATGAAATACATCCTCCAGCAGTTTCATGAGAAAAGGTTTATGGGAGTTAAAATTTATAAGCTCTTGCCTATCTAAAAATCCGTATTCTATCTCAGAGTTGGTTTGGTACAGAATTCTAGGTCAGAAATAATTTTCCCTTAGAATTCGGAAAGCATCGCTCTATTGTTTTTTAGCTTCCAGTGCTGCTATTAAGAAACCTGATGGCATTCTAATTCCTCTGTTTTCTTTTTCTGGAAGCCCAGTTTTTTTACTGTTACACTCCTGGGGTGACAGCAGAGAACCCAATGTGGAGCTCAAACTAACGAACTGTGAGATCATGACCTGAGCCAAAGTTGGACACTTAACCAACTGAGCCACCCAGGCGCCCCCAGACTATGAACTTCTTAAAAAGAGAACTATCTCTATCCTTTTAGTTCCAGCACCTAGAATAACAACCTGGCACTGAGGACACACTCAGCAAATACTGCTGAGTAAATGAAGAGATGAATGAATGAGTTCTCTGCGTGCTTTTCATCACCCAGCATGGCGCTTTGAACACTGAAAGCATTTAATAAATACACGAATTCAAAAAGGAAAGCTTTATGACTGACATTTTGTATTTAAAATGTCAAATATATGGTTCTCAGAAAAACTTGTTTGCATGATAAGTATAGTTTACATAGCTACAGTATTTTGCGAGTTTACTACCAACGTAATGCAATCATGTTAACCAAGTAACTACTGAAAGCGAATCCTGACTCCATTGTTTGGAAGAGTCTCATTCTTAATGTCCTTTTCAAAAATAAACTTTTGTTTTTGTTTTGGCCCCATCCTTCATGTCCCACTCTTTGATTTTTTTAATAGAAGAAGAAAGGGGTAGGAATATGTTAATTACAAATTATAAGGCTGTACAAAAAGCCACTGGCTGAATTGAGAGCAAGCTTCTGACAGAGATGACAGGATTACAGGGTACACATACTGAAGTCTTTCATCCTCAATACACTAACATAATGAAATGTTCCCAGCGGTCCTAGTTTTTATGTCACTTTAGGTCAATATTCAGAATTCAGTTTTCAGTTTTCAATATTCAGAATTCATTTACTCTTCTAGGATCTGCTTTTTAAAATGCTCAAGTATACTAAAATGTAGTTTGTAATAGATCCAAATAAAGATAGCTTATGGAATAAGTTTGGCAAGAGAGTAAATTTCTCTACCACAGATCATATTTGCTTATTACTCCAGATAAGCTGGTTTCCTCACTGTCTTTCCAGATACCTTTATCACCTCAGTGCTCACGCTGCCTAAAATGCCCCTTTCCTTCCTCTTAGTCCTATTCAGCCATCTTTCAAGGTTCAACCTGAGCCAACTGTCTTTAATGAAAGCTTCCACGTGACTTCCTCTTCCTGGTGACCTGTAGCACTTCTTTGAAACACGTATCCTGACACCTGATTACACTATACCACTCTTTTTAAAATTTAAATGTTCTTTATTTATTTTGAGAGAGAGACAGAGATAGAGAGCAAAAAAGGAAGGGGCAGAGAGAGAGAAAGAGAGAGAGAGGGAGAGAGAGAATCCCAAGCAGGCTCCCTGCTGTCAGCACAGATCTCACAAATCATGAGATCATGACCCAAGCCAAAATCGAGAGTCTGAGGCTCAACCGACTGAGCCACCCAGGTACTCCTACACTATACCACTCTTTAGTTGTCTTCCCAACGAGACTGTACGCATCTCAGTGGCAAGGCCACAGTCTTTTTTTCTACATCTAATAACTCCTAGTACCACTTTGGGCATAACAAATGCTCAAACAAACTTTTCCTTTTTTTTCAAAATAAAAATAGCTTTATTTTCATTGTGATTGTGAAAATGTTACATGATCATTATAAAAAAAATTCGAACACTATAGAAGAGTGTGAAGAAAAAAGTAAAATGCCAGCACTGAGAGAAAACCACTAATATTTTGGTAAACCTCTTTCCAAACATCTTGGTATACACATAAACATGCACAGACATAAAATATATATAATTTTATATAAATGGTATTATGCCATTCTGCTGTCCTGCAACTTGAAATAATAAATGTAGATTTTTCAGTGTCTCCCTAGAATCTTATTATTTCCTTGTCCAGCATTGCCTCCTGATTTAATTTTATTTTAAAAGTAGAAATATGCTTGTAAGGAATTATTGGCCAGTTAGCAAGACAAATAAGGTTGTGAAAACTGAAATTATATATTTTTCAGACTACTAATTTTTTGTCACCAGACCCACTGTGATTATAATGTGGCTAAATTCATCTATTTGTAAATATTTTTTTAATGTTTATTTATTTTGAGAAAGAGACAGAGCATATGGGGGAGGAGGAGGGGCAGAGAGAGGGAGAGAGAGAGAATCTCAAGCAGGCTCCGTGCTATCAGCACAGAGCCCAGCACCGGGCTCGATCTCAGGAACTATGAAATCATAACCTGAGCTGAGATCAAGAGTCAGATACTTAACCAGCTGAGTCACCCAGGAACCCCTATTTGTAAATATTTTAAAAAATATTGGTCACCTGGTAAATGTCTTTGTGGACTACCCATTAATCTTTGTATGTTTTGTTACACGTCTTTCCCAAGGTTTCAATCAGGTAATACAGTCTTACATTCCTTCTGCAAGTGACAGAGGTGGTGATAAATACTTTCCGGTATCAGTTTCGTCCCACTTGTATGGCCTCTTCACACTAAAATACTTTTAAATGATAGTGCTGATGGTAGAGCCTACTTTATAATTTGTTCATGTGAAATGCATTAGTATTGGTTTTCTTGAGAAATAATACTTTAAAGCTCCTAAAGGTCCTTTTTGGTTCCTATGTGTCTAGAAAAACAGCATGCAACCCACGAAGTTCCTTTTCATCCATCTCCATGCCAGATGCGAATTTCCAGAACTGTTTTTAAAATCAGGGCAAGGAGAAAAGAACAGGGCAGGGAATCCTTGGCTGCAAGAACCGGCTTCAAAGAATTCAGTGTGCCGGGAACAGCAGCCAACTGGGTGCGACTGACTGCACCCTTGCACCAAAGCCAGAGAACAAAGATGAAGAAGGGTGAGGAAATTAAGGAGATTCTTGAAGTGACTTCCCAGGAGGAATCTTAGACCAGCCACACCCAGTCCCTTCATCTTGGTAAATAACGCAGCAAAACTGCAAATAGGCTTAGCAGAGTCCCTGCCGAAACCTCTCCCACAGAGTGGGGATTTCTTCCTTATTGCTGTTGCATGCAACTTCCCAGACCCGCGCTTGCCTGCAGGGGAAGTGTGTGCTCTCCCCAAGTCATGGCATGTTTATCAGATGAACAAACAAACAGCAGATAGCTCTTGGAGGGTTTTCCCTATTTCTGGCAGCAGCAGGACAGCAGCTGTTGTATGGTTAAACTGGGGATTCGGTCTTTTTAATACAGCTTTAAAGGTTTGCAGTAGAAACCCTACTTTCTGTCCCTATCTGATGGTTAAATGGAGATTTGAACCGTTCCTTCCAAGACATGCTGAACTTATTGGAAATGGACTGTAAATAAGCATGCCCATCCAATCATCCAGCAGGCATTCATGAATTTATTCACCCAACATTTAGAGCACCAAAAACAAGCAAAGGCATTGAATGAGGATTCAGAAATAAGATATGCTGTCTCTGCCATTAAGGGAGTAACAACGATTCTTATCACAATGACACAAGCAACTGGCATTGATGGAGCAGTTATTATGTGCCAAGATTACTAAACGCTTTAATCTGTTATCTCACTTAGTTTTCACAACTTTGAAGTAGTCTACTCTCCATTTTACAGATGAGAAAGTTAAGGCCTGGAAAAAGTAACTTGACCATGGTTGCATAGCTATGTCTAATAAAAAGCCCACCTGAACCTGGGACCATTTAATTCTAACAAGGCTTTCTCTGTAGTGCTTCATGTGAAGTTGATGCTACAAATTTACAATCTAGATAGGGATGTAAGAAGGACATAAAAATCCATGTCTTCTTAATCCCATATGATATCTTAGGAAAGAGATTCTATGTTTGCCACTAACTACGTAAAAGATATGATAGAATAAGTGCCATAAGAGAGATCACCTTTGAACGGAGGTAAGGGAGGCCCAGGGAGAGAGGACGTGGTAATCACAAGGACTTTGAGATGCATCTCTTGAGCTGGGTCTACCTGAGAATGGGCAGGAATGTGAGAGACTTGCAAGAAAGCTCTTCTGCGTTGATAGAACAGTAAAACAAAGGTGTGCAAGGGGAAAAGGATAGGAGTGTGGAGGGGAAAGTGTCTTTGTGTAATGGTTAGGGTCTAGGCTATGAGTAGGAAAGTAGTGGCTGGAAAGGCTGAGGTTAGATCATGAGTGGCCTACAATGTAAGCAGGTGGAATTCATATTTCCTTAGGAGGCAACACAGAACCATGGACATTCTAAGCAGGGCTGAACAAGCCCAGGGCTGTGCTTTAGAGAATTATACTTATAAGAGGTCTTAACAGTAAAGTAGTTCTCAAGCGTCAATGTGTATCAGGATCACCTGCAGAGCTTTTAAAATGTGTGGGCCCCACAAAAAGTTCCAGAGCCACAGGAACTCTCGTAAACTGCACTTAAATGTGGAGAATGGTACAATCACTTTGGAAACCTGGGAATATGTGGTAAAGCTGAACATACGCATTCCCAGCAATTTCACTCCTAAGCGCATACCTAACAGAAATCTATATGCCAAGCACCATATAAAAGTATGCTTATAGCAATGCTGTTTGTACCAGCCCCAAACTGAAAACAGCCCAAATGCCACCTACTGTAGAATGGATAAACTGTGGTTTATATATAAAATGGAATTCTGTACAACAATGAAAAAGAACAAACCGCAGCTAAACCCGGCAACAAAAGAGAAATATAATGTTGAGCAAAAGAAGCCAGACACAGAAGAGTGCATGCTCTGTGATTCTAGCTACATAAAGTTCAAAATCAGGCACGTAAAGGTTATGGTGATAAAAGTTAGACTAGTGATACCTTAGAGGAGATTAATGACTGGAAGGGGGCTTGGGAGAGGTGTCTGTAGTGCTGGTAATGTTCTCTATCTTTATCCAGATGAATACGACATGTTTACTTTGTACAAATCCACTGAGCTGTACATTTATTATTTTGCACTTTTCTCTGCACATGTTATATTGCAAAACTTTTTTTTTTACCTAAAACGTTAAGAAAAGAACAAAAAGCATAGGCCCCAGCCCAACAGATTCTGATTAAATTGTTCTGGGATGGAGCCTAGGCATCACAATTTTTCTCCCTAAGTTAACTTGATACGCAACCAGGGTTGAAAAGCACTGATGGAGAACAAGGACTGGAGCAAAGAAAAAAAAGTTCAAAAGTTATTCAATGTTTCCCACACTTGACTGATAATAAGAATCACCTGAAATGCTTGCAAAAGAAAGAAGGAAGGGAGAAAGAAAGAAAGAAAGAAAGAAAGAAAGAAAGAAAGAAAGAAAGAAAGAAAGAAAGAAAGAAAGAAAGAAAGAAAAGAAATTCCCAGGTCCCTCCCTTGCTGACTCATTTGGTAGGTTGGAGATGGGATCAGGGAATCTGTCTTTTTGACAACCTCTCCAATGTTGGGTTAATTAGGACAACCTCTCCGATTAATCAGGGTTCTAAATTAGGGTCAGGTGGTGGCAGTGGGAAGGAAGAGCAGGTTATGCCAAGCAACATAAAACTGGAAAAGATTAAATTTTCAACACTACTTACACTTGCTTTTATATACTGTCAGCTTAAAATCCACCAAAACAACCAAATTTGAGTATGGTTTATTAAGTTGACATATTTAACCTAAGATGGTTTTATTTTGATTCATAGTGTATAAGTTGAAATTAGTCATTTATTTTTGTTTCTAACAGAACCACGAAATCAAGAGATTTCAGAAGCCTAAGGGATACCATTCTGTCTTCTGGTACACTTACTTTAGAGAATGGGTTTAATACCATCACATAGTACAGTCTCACTTCAGCCTAACTTTAAAAAAAATCCTTGGTTATATTTTCAGAGAACTTCCAGATTCTGTTTATTATGTCCTTCAAAGCATGAGATACATAGTAAAGCAAGTACTATACTTCCCCCAGTAATAAGAATCATGATTTTTAAACTTTAAATACAAAATGGAGTAACTATCTTTTCTCTTGAACACATGTAAAATGGAACTTGAAATTAAAGAATTTGTAGCTACCTATCAGGTCATGATCTTGTGGTTCGTGAGTTCAAGCCCCGCATCAGGCTCTGTGCTGACAGCTCAGAGCCTGGAGCCTGCTTCAGATTCTGTGTTTCCCCCTCTCTCTGCCCCTCCCCTACTCACTCTCTCTCAAAAATATAAACATAAAAAAAAAAAAGAACTTGTAGCTACCCTTCCTCCATCTATAAAGTGATGAAAGATGATCACAGACAAATGCAATACATTCTTATGCCTTAACTCCTTTGATGGCATTTTAGGCTTTCAGCAAATTATACACTGATCTCAGAAACTAAATGTCATATTTGTGTTCATTTAGCATCAGGGCAAGAGCACTTGACTGAGAAAATGCCTGAACTTAGCAACTGGCTGGGAGACATTGGGCCCCAAGTTTTTGGAGGAGCCCAATTTTTTATTAATATGATGGGAGAAGGGTTGATGTACATCAATAGTTTTCTAACCAGAGCCTAAAAATTTTCAGAGGCATTTAGAAGGTTCTATAAATGTTTAATTTTCATATTGTTCTTATTAAAGACATACCTTTATTTAAAATCTATGAGAAAAATAAAATGCATACTAAATCTGTTACATAGTAAAATTTATTTATTTATTTATTAAATATTTATTTTTGAGAGAGAGAGAGTATGTACACATGTGAGTGGGGGAAAGGCAGAGAGAGAGGGAGAGAGAGAAAGAAAGGGAGAGACAGAAGATCCGAAGTGGGCTCCATGCTGACAGCAGAGAGCCTGACGTGGGGCTTGAACCCATGAACTGTGAGATCATGACCTGAGCCAAAGTTGGACACTTAACTGACTGAGCCACCCAGGTGCCTCTAGAGTAAATTTTATTATATAGACACTACAACCTGTGCTTTCAGTTAACTCACTGTGGAGCTTCTTCTGCTCCACAAATGTGTATGTGTATGTATGTATGTGTGTGTGTGTGTGTGTGTGTGTGTGTGTGTGTGTGTGTGCATACATACATACATATAATATATATTATATATATTATATTATAATTATATATTATATTATACTATACATATAGTATACTATATATACTATATATATATACTATACTATACACTAGTATACTATATTATACTACAATAATATATTATATATATTACATATTATATATATTATATATTATATAAATAATATATATAATATATAAATAATATATATGTTATATATATATATATTTGAACCTGTAAATATGCCACTGATTAGAAAGCTTTTTATCTGCCTTGGTCTTTTTCTTTTCTTTTTAATCCAGGTCTATATTGATATAAAGGCTGAAATTACATAAAACCTTTAAATTCTGCTGGGTGAGAATACAGATGTTATCAAGTCCTCCTCTTACTTCCTTCTATGTGATGTGGTTATGGAACAAAAGCAGACTTTTTACTTTATAAAATGTTTGATAATTATAAAACAGAAGGCTCCGAGTGTTAAGATAGTAACAAAGAGGTAAAAAAAAAAACCAAAAAACAGTCATGTTTGTACTGTGACTGGAAGAACAATGGCAGAGAAAATTTATGGAGTAGTGGATCATGCAAAGGCCAGGCCTTCAAAGGTCCTCAGATGCTGTGTAGATAAACACTAGCAGACAAAATTAGGTGAGCATTTTTTTTTTAAAACACTATAGGATAAATGTTATACAAACTGATGGACTGTAAATTTTATTAGGAGAAGGCTTTTGGATTGCAGACCCTTCAGACTTATCAGTAGTGATACCAGAATTTATTCTTTTATACTAAAGTTTTTTAACTGACATAAGGCAGCTGTCAGAACAATAGTCAAATAAAATTAATTGCTATCATTTCTACCTTAAATAAATAAATTCATTAAATATAGGTTTATCAACCTGGAAAGCTTTCTGATATCTTACATAAATCAAATAGCTCAGTTAAGGCTTACAACACTGCCATACTTATGGCTTCCGATAAAATGTTAGTGATAAAATCAAAACGGGTTTTGGGCTCAGCATGCAAAATAAAACTAATTTTTCTCTGCTGAAACTGAGTAAAAATGATGGCCTTGGTATTTGTCTGCTTGGGCTGCCATAACAAAATACCATAGACTGGGTTGCTTAAACAACAGGCATTTATTTTCTCCCAGTTCTGGAGACTGCAAGTCTAGCAGGGTCAGTGTCTGGGGGTGTCTCTCTTTGGTTGAAAAAGGCCACCTTCTCATTGCGTCCTCACACAGCAAAGAGAGGAGGGCACAGGCTCCCTGGTGTCTCTTCTTGTAAGGACACTAATCCCTTTGGATCAGGGCCCTACCCTTATAACTTCATATAACCTTAATTACATCCTTATAGGCCCTCCCTCCAAATATAGTCACCTTGGGGGTAGGGCTTCAACACACTAATTTTGGGGTACACAATTCAATCCCTAGCAGCCTCAGAGGTATCTGATTCTTTAAAGAAATAACACCAGTTATTTCATATATAATGATATAAGACACATTTATTCTTCTCCAAAGAATAAAAATTTTAAACTAACTGAGAAAACTTTTCATTGATTTCTCCAGTGATTACTCAACAATTAGGAATGTGAGCAATTGGCAGGTCCATTGGTTGTTCAGCTTTGACACAACAATTTACTATCACTCCTTTTTGGAACATTTAGACATATAACTAAATGAAAAAAAATTTTTTTGACTGGATGTCAAGATGTTATAAAACAAATCTGTAAGTATCTGCAGCTAATAATCTATGTGAATCACAATTTTCTTGACAAGCTTTTATCTTAAAACCAAATACTGGAAAGCTTTCCATCCAACATCAGGAACAAGACAAGGATGCCTGCTTTTGCCACTTCTACTCAACACAGCACAGGAAGTTCTAACCAGAGCAATTAAGTGAGAAAAAGAAATAAAAGGCATCCAAGTTGGAAAGGAAATGGCAAAACTATCTCTATTTGAAGATGACATCATCTTCTGTATAGAAAACCTTAAGAACTTTCTCTCTCTCTCTCACACACATTATTACAACAGTAAATGAATCTGCAACGGATGGGTGATACAAAACAGCATACAAAAGCCAATTACATTTCCATAAAGTAGCAATGAAATGTGAGAAGGAAACGAAGAAAAACAGTTTCATTCACAATTGCATGATAAGACTAAAATACTTAGGAATAAATCTAATCAGGGAGGTAGAAGACTTGCAGATTGGAAACTATAAAACACTGCTGAATGAGTTCAAAGAAGACTTAAATGGAAAGACATCCTTTATTCATGGATAGGAAATGTTAAGAAGAAAATCATAGGCCCCAAATGGTGTCACTTATGTTAAAGTCCCATATCAGTAAACCAAGACTTAATACCTAACCTAAATGCAGTTTCAACCCCCCCAGAAATGTAACTTTTAACCAGTAAACCATGGGAATTACTGGGTCAGTATAAGGAAATTTACCGATAGGCCCCTTCTGGTCCCCTTAGGAGAGTGAGCCTTGCCTAAAACAATGGATTTTTTGCTAATAATTTCCTTTTTTCTGCTCCCTCTTTACCTTTAAAGACATTTTTTATTTTTTTGTTTTCAGCAATTCAACAAAGCTCCCCTAAATTTGTTAGAAGGGATAATGCCTGATTCATGAATCTATTAATAGAGCCAGTTAGATCTTTAAAATTCACTTAGTTGAGTTTTTGTTAAATAACAGAAGAATTAATATTGTTAAGATGTCAATACTATCCAAAGAAATCTACAGATTCAACACAATCCCTATCAAAATTCTAACAGACTTTTCACAGAAACGGAATAGCTGATCCTCAAGTTCATATGGAATTGTAAGGGGCCCTGAATATCCAGGACAATCTAGATAAAGAAGAATGAAGTCAGAAGACTCAAACTTTCTAACTTTGAAACCTAAAACAAAGCTACAGTACTTACAACAGTATGGTGCTGGCATAAAGACAGACATATAGACCACTGGAATAGAAGAGAGAGCCCAGAAACAAACCTTCACATCTACGGTCAATTGATTTTCAACATGGGTACCATTCATTGGGGAAAGGACTATTCAGCAAGTCTTTCCAGCAAGTGGTGCTTGGGAAACTGGATATCCACACGCAGAAGAAGTTGATCTTATATAAAAATTAACTCAGGGCACCTGGGTGGCTCAGTAGGTTAAGTGTCCAACTCTTGATTTCAGCTCAGGTCATAATCTCAGGGTCATAAGGTGGAGCCCTGCTTCCAGCTCAGTGCTGGGTATGGAGCCTGCTTGGGCTTCTCTCTCTCTCCCTCTTCCTCTACCTCTCCCCCAGACCCCAGCTCTCTCTCTCCCTCTCTTTCTCTAAAAAAACGAAAATAAAAATTAACTCAGAATGGATCAAAGACCAAACTGAAGAGCTAAAACTATAAAACTGTTAGAAGGAAACAACCCAATGTCTTCATAACATTGGATTTGACAATGATTTCATAGATATAACACCAAAAGAGCAAAGAATAAAGGGAAAAACAGATAAACTGGACTTCATCAAAATAAAGACCTTTTATGCACCAAAGGATACCATTAAGAAGGCAAGAATACAAAGGCACCTGGGTGGCTCAGTTGGTTAAGGGTCTGACTCTTGGTTTTGGCTCAGGTCATGATCTCATGGTTTGTGAGATTGAGCCCTGCGTTGGGATCTGCACTGACAGTGTGGAGCCTGCTTCAGACTCTCTCTCTCTTTCAAAATAAATAAACTTAAAAAAACAAAAGGCAAGAAGACAACCTGCAGAATGAAGGAAAATATTTTCACGTTATACATCTGATAAGGGATTCATATCCAGAATATATGAAGAACTCCTACAACTCAACAACAAAAAAACAAACAATGTTATTAAAAAATGGGCAAAGGACTTACACACTTCTCAAAAGAAAACATACAGATGTCTACAGACACATGAAAAGATGCTCAACATCACCCATCATCAGGGAAATGCAAATAAAAACCGCAATGAGATATCACTTCACACCTGTCAGAATGGCTAAAATCAAAAACTCAAGAAACAACAAGTGTTGATGAGGATATGGAGTAAAAGGAACCATTGTGCACCATTGGTGGGACTGCAAAGTGGTGCAGCCATTGTGCAAGACAGTATGCGGTTCCTCAAAAAATTAAAAATAGAACTGCCCTATGATCCAGTAATTGCACTGCTGGGTATTTATCCAAAGAATACAAAAACACTAATTTGGAGGGATATATGTGCTCCTATGTTTATTGCAGCATTATTTACAATAGCCAAACTATGGAAGCAACCAAGTGTCCATCGATAGATAAATGGGTAAAAAAGATGTGGAATATTATTCAGCCATAAAAATGAATGAAATCTGCCATTTGTGATAACATGGAGTTTGAGAGTATTATGCTAAGTAAAATAAGTCAATCAGAGAAAGATACTACCATGTGATCTCACTCATATGCAGAATTTAAGAAACAAAACAAATGAGGGGCACTTAGATGGCTCATTTGGTTAATCATCCAACTCTTCATTTTGGCTCAGGTCATGATCTCACAGTTTGTGGGATCCAGCCTGTGTCAGGCTCTGTGCTGACAGTGAGGAGCCTGCTTGCGATTCTCTCTCTCCAATCTTTCTCTGCTCCTCCCCCTGTTCGCACACTTTCTCTCTCAAAAATAAATAAATGAACATTAAACAACCTCCATTAAGAAAAAAAAGAAACATGGGGCGCCTGGGTGGCTTGGTCGGTTAAGCGTCCGACTTTGGCTCAGGTCATGATCTCACAGTCCGTGAGTTCGAGCCCCGCGTTGGGCTCTGTGCTGACAGCTCAGAGCCTGGAGCCTGTTTCAGATTCTGTGTCTCCCTCTCTCTCTGCCCCTCCCCTGTTCATGCTCTGTCTCTGTCTCAAAAATAAATAAATGTTAAAAAAAAATTAAAAAAAAAAAAAGAAAAAAGAAAAAAAAGAAACAAAACAAATGAGCAAAGGAGAAAAAGAGAGAGGCAAACCAAGAAACAGACTCTTAACTATAGAGAACAAACAGATGGCTATCACAGGGAAGGTGGGTGGGAGGATGGGCAAAATAAGTGAAAGGGATTAAAAGTACACTTATCTTTTTTTTTTAGGTTTATTTATTTTGAGAGAGAGAGAGAGAGAGAGAGCACAAGTGGGGGAAGGACAGAGAGAGAGAACAAGCAGGCTCCACACTGCCAGTACAGAGCCTGACTTGGGGGTCAATCTCATGAACCACGAGATCAAAACCTGAGCCAAGACAAGAGTCGGACACTCAACCAAGTGAGTCACTCAGGCACCCCAAGAGTACACTTATCCTGCTGAGCATTGAGTAATATAAGGAACTGTTGAATCGTTATACTGTACACCTGAAACTAAAATAACACTGTTTGTTAACTACATTGGAATTAAAATAATTTTTTTTTAAATGCAACTCATAAAAAAACCCCCCAAATAACCAACAAGCACATGAAAAAATGTTCAACACCATTACTCACTGGGGACATGCAAATCAAAACAATGAGATACTACTTTGTATCCATTTGGATGCCTTTTATCAGAACAACAGGAAATAGCAAGGGTTGGTGAGAATCTGCAGAAATAGTACCCCTTGTGAATTGCCTGTAAGAATGTAAAATGGTGAAGCCACTGTCGGAAACAGTCTGGCAATTCCTTAGAAGATATTAAACACAGAATTATCATATGAACCAGCAATTCTACTCCTAAGTATATGGCCAAGAACCAAAGACAGGGTATTCACATAGCTACTTGTATACCCAGGTTCACAGCAGTGTTATTCACAATAGCCAAAAGGTAGAAGCAACACAAGTGTCCAGTGACAGATGAATGGATACACAAAGTATGATATATACACACCATGGGTAGGATGGGAAGAAATTCTTTTTTTTTTTTTTTTTTAATGCCTACTTATTTATTTTTGAGAGAGAAAGAGACAGAGAGAGAGAATCCCAAGCAGGCTCTGCACGGTCCGGTCAGCACTGGGCCCAACGTGGGGCTCGAACCCATGAACTGGGAGATCATGACCTGAGCTGAAATCAAGAGTCGGATGCTCAACTGAGGGAGCCACCCAGGTGCCCCAGAAAGGGAAGAAATTCTGACCCATGCTACATGGATGAGCTGTGAAAACATCATGCTTGGTTTAAGAAACTGACACAAAGGAACAAATATTGCATAATTCTACCTATATGAGGCACCTAGAATAGTCAAAGACATGGAGACAGGAAACAAAATCTGGGGCTAGAAATGGGCAGTAATTTCTTAGTGGGTAAAATATTTTAGTTTGGGAAGATGAAAAAAGAGGGAGATGGATGGTGGTGATGGTTGCACAGCAATGTGAATGTAGTTAATGCCACTGAACTGTACACTTAAAAGTGTCACGGGGGCGCCTGGGTGGCTCAGTCGGTTAAGCATCCGACTTCGGCTCAGGTCATGATCTTGCGGTCCATGAGTTTCAGCCCCGCGTCGGGCTCTGTGCTGGCAGCTCAGAGGCTGGAGCCTGCTTCCAATTCTGTGTCTCCCTCTCTCTCTGTCTCTCCCATGCTCATGCTGTCTCTATCTCTCACGAATAAATAAACATTAAACAAAAAATGAAAAGAAAAAAATGGTTAAAATGTTGGAGCACCTGGGTGGTTCAGTCAGTTGAGCATCTGACTTCAGCTCAAGTCATGGTCTCATGGTTCGTGAGTTTGAGCCCCATATCGGGCTTGCTGCTTGTCTGCACAGAGCCCGCGTTGGGTCCTCGGTCTCCCTCCCTCTGTCTCTCTCAAACACAAACATTTTAAAAAATGGTCAAACTGTTCAATTTTATGCTATTTATATTTTATCACCAAAGAAGATTTCCCTATTTAAAAAGTGGTCAGAATGACAAATTTTATGTTATATATATTTGACCACGATCAAGGGATAAATATATTTTAAAACCCTTAGACCTAGTTGCAAGACAAGATGACTGCTAAGGTCCTTTCCTGTTTGAACATCTTTTGAGACATCATGGTAACAAGGAGAAAAGAGAAACTGAATCTAGTGGAGGAATCAGCTCCTGACTCCTCATTCTGAATTAAGCGTGTAACTCTACCTTTCAAGAGGTTACAAATGGACCAAGGCATTGTAGCAATGGTAGCAAACTCAAATGCCTACAGGGGCCAGGCAGGAAACATAAGCAGATGAAGCAAGGCAGCTGGGGATGGCGGTAAATCTGAGGCCACCACATGCCCTGTCTAAAGGCAGCAGCTGCACCTCCGCCCCGGGGAAACCGCCTCCCTGTTGGAATGTGGGCGTGGTATCGGGATGATTTTCCATTCTTTTTTTTCTTTTTTTTTTTTTTTAATTTTTAATGCTTATTCGTTTTTTGAGAGAGAGAGAGAGAGAGAGAGAGAGAGCGAGCGAGCACGAGCAGGGAGGGGCAGAGAGAGAGGGAGACACAGAATCCCAAGCAGGCTCCAGGCTCTGAGCTGTCGGCACAGAGCCAGACATGGGGCTCAAACCCACCAACCATGAGATCATGACCTGAGCTGAAGCCAGACACTCAACCCACTGAGCCACCCAGGCACCCCATGATTTTCCATTCTTTAAGTGAAGTTGAATTGAGATTTTTATGTTAAAGGTTGGCATCTACTTAAAAAAAATATTCTTAACAGTGCAAGCCAAAGAAAATGTAACTGCAGGCCAAAGCTTGTGTAGTCAGATGACCACTAGTTTGCGATTTCTTTCACAGCATAAATGTGACACCCAGAATACAAAAGAAATGGAGGTAGTACTATTAGTTAGATCCTCACCAATGTTTAACGTTTGCATACAGATCATGATCTAAATCTTTGAATCGTTGTTTGGAAGCACCAGAGGATACTGAATATTATTTTAATTAGGTGTCAATTGATATTGTATAGCTTTGAATGGGTCAGTTTTTTTTTTTTTTTTTTTTTTTTTTAATTTTTTTTTTCAACGTTTTTTATTTTATTTTTGGGACAGAGAGAGACAGAGCATGAACGGGGGAGGGGCAGAGAGAGAGGGAGACACAGAATCGGAAACAGGCTCCAGGCTCCGAGCCATCAGCCCAGAGCCTGACGCGGGGCTCGAACTCACGGACCGCGAGATCGTGACCTGGCTGAAGTCGGACGCTTAACCGACTGCGCCACCCAGGCGCCCCGAATGGGTCAGTTTTTAGAGGGGCACTTTGAACATGAAATTTAGTGCCTTGCATATAGTAGGTGATTAATAAGTAGCAGCTATTATTATTTTAAATCAAGGCTCCGATACAAATTTGAAAAGAGTATAAAGTTCTTTCAAAAGCAACCCTACCCTCTAATATAAGAGATGATAATATAATCCATTCAATAATCACAGATTACATAGGGATTGGGAAGTGATGGGCCTTCGTATTAAATAATATAAAAGAAATCATTTATGTATGTTAGGTGCTAAGAGTACAATTACTGGCAAAGCAAACAAGCTTCTTACCCTCATAAAGCTTACAATTTGATAAGGGAGGTGGACATTAAGTAAAGGGCCATTCAAAAAATATTTAGTCTGAAACTGTAATAAACAGTATGACTAAAAGTTACAGGATGATTTGCAAAAGAATAATGAAGGCATCTAATTCAGACCAGGAAGGGAGTAAGAGAAAAGGTCCTTTAAGGAGCTGACCTTTAAACTAAGGCTTAAAAGGATAAAGAGAGTTTAGCAACCTAAGGGTATTATGCATGGAGGGCACAGAGGGTGGGGTACGAAAGGAGGTGGTGACAAAAGCATTCCGGGAATGCTTGTGTGACATGTGTGGTAGCCCCCAAATAATTGAAATAGAAAAAAAAAATAAAGGAACATTAAAAAGAGGGAAAGATGAAAGTTACTAGAGGTAGAGAGGTGAAAGATTTGAGGTGACATCAAATGTCAATGTTCTCCCTGGAGAAAAGGTTTTGAAGAAGGAAGTAAAAATGGAAAAAGAAAAGAAAATCAGAATAGAGAAGAAATAAGTAAAATGGGGGAGAGGAACCAGGAACTTGGGGTTGAAGAAGTTGTTTATTGGCCACATCAGGTTTCTGGGGCAAACATGGAGACGTGGAGCTCTTGGGGGAGCAGGTGCAGAGGACGGGCCAAAGGAAACCACAGGACCGAAGAGATTACATGGAAGGATTTTTATTTGTTTGTTTAAAAAAATGACTAAAGTAACAAATACTCTTTAATATTTCAAACAAGACAGCCACCCACTCGTGAAGTAAACACTGTTAATCCTCACAGGATGGTTTTTAGTAGTGAGGATGAGGATTAGTGACCAGCAAAATCAGGTGGAAGTTTGAGGCAGTTACACAGAGAAGTCAGACCAAAAGCTTTATTTCAGCCTAAGTTGTCTGCATTTTCCCTTGAGATCACTTTGGCCACCATAACAAAGGTATTTTAGGAAAAACAGTTTTTATCATATGATTTATATAGACCGACTGTAAGTCTCTGATTCCCAGAATGTGATCTTCTTTCATGAATGCAGGGATTTTTTTTTTTTTTTTTCAGATCTCTGATTATCAGACCACAAATTCCATGAGAACAGGAATTTCTGTTCCACTCACTGCTTTATCAGTAGCAACTAATACATAAATGTTTGTTGAATGAGTGAATATACCTAGACCATGAAGACAAATCACAGTAAATTCAGGATAAAACATAAAAAGTGAAAGAATTAAAACAAAAACAAAAACAAAAAAAGGAAAGGAAGAAAGGAAGGGAGGGAGGGATGAAATCGGCAACAATTTAGATTCTGGCATTCATTCTTTTTTTTTTAAAGATGTTTGTTTATTCTTTTAGAAAGAGAGAGCATGCATGAGTCGGGGAGAGGGGGAGAGGGAGGGAGACGGGGGCGGGGGGGGGGTGGGGAGAAAATATCAAGCAGACTCCACGCTCAGCGAGCACAGAACCCAATGCGGAGCTAGATTCCACGACCCTAGGATCATGACCTGAGCTGAAATCAAGAGTTGGAAGCTCAACTGACTGAGCCACCCAGGTGCCCCGATATTTTATTTTTAAGTCATCTCTACACCCAACATAGGGCTCGAACTCACAACCCCAAGATCAACAGTTGCTTCTTCTGACTAAGCCAGCCAGGTGCCCCTGGCAATCATTCTTGACTCTTCTCTCTCACACCCCACACCCAATCAGCAAGTCCTGTCAAACCAACCTTAAATAGCTCTTCATCTCCCTTCCACTTCCTGTTCTGCTATACTGGCTCCTAAATGGTCTTACTATCCCCGCCTTTCACTCTATTTTCCATGCTTTTGCCAGTCTCATATGTGAAAATACCACACAAATTGATAAGGCCGTACTGACTGGCTGTGATGATGTTTCTTTCTTAGGCACTAAGCACCAGCCACAATGAATTTCTTACTGCTTCCCAAAGGAAATATTTTGTTTCATGTCATCATACTTTCAGAAACCTTGTTTTTTTCTTGCTAGAATATACTCCTTATTTGCTTAACAGCTTTCTACTACTCCAAGATCCACCCCAACTATCTTTATTCCTTTATAACCTTTCCTAACTTCTGCAGAACTATTTCTGCCCTTGTACCATCACTGAATCTTTTACATGGCTTTAATAATCACTTATACTCTGGGGAAACGATTTCCAGACTATTTTACTGGAATATGAGCTCCTTGAGGGCAAGTATTGTCATTGACTCAGTTGTATCTCAAGCATCTCACACACTATTTGATGGAGAACACATTAAAAAAAAGAGTACTCCTTCTAGTCAGGTTTCTGGCTTCTTCAGCATTGGTTTTTTTCACTTACTAGGTCTGTGACCTAGAACAAGTTCTTTAACTTTCTAAATCTCAGTTTCATTTTCTGTGTAAAAGTGAAAATAAAAGTATCTACCTAATACATAGCATTATTGTGAAGAAAAATTAGATATTGTATATATGAAGCAACTTAATAAATGTTAATTGCTATCGTTATCATTATTTTCATTTTTGATGTTGTATTTTTTATGTCTAGAAAGTCCATTTGGATCTTTTTAGTATCTTCCATTTATCTCCTAATTATATGCATGTTTTCCTTTACATACTTGATTATATTTATATGATTTAAAATAACTATTTGAAGGTCTTTGATTCTGGGTCTGTGTTTCTACTGATAGATTTTTCTCCTGGTTATGGGTCATATGTTCCTATTTCTTCTAATGTCTGGTAATTTTTAATTGGATGCCAGACATTGTGAATTTTATGTTATTGAGTGCTAGATTTTACTGTCTTCCTCTAAAGAGTATTGAATTTTGGTCTGGTATACAGTTAACTTCCTTGCAGAGAGATCAGTTTAACCCCTTCTCTTTTGGGGCTGCTGAGGACTCTATCAAATGTCAATGCCCTGTGTACCTTGAGGTTTCGCCACTTTGGCCGGTAGCAGTGTGAACTATTCTTACCCCTGAGCATACTCCAGGAATTGTTTAGCCTACTGGTTTCTGGTGGTTCTTTTTCCAACCCACACATGTGCAGAGTTTGTAGCCAGAGACTCAAATACCCACTTGTAGCTCTTTGGAGCTTACTGAGCAACTCCTTCCTCTTTGGTTCTCTGCCCTGCAAATTCTGGCCACTTTGGCTTCTCCAAACCCCAATCTCTGCCTCCTCAACTGAGTAAGACTGCTGGGCTCTTTAGATCTCCTCTCCTATACTGCTGCTTGGCAACTGCTTCTCAGAGACCACAGCCCCATATTAACTGTTCAATGTCTCAAAGAGTTGTTTCAGATACATTGTCTAATTTTCTAGTTGTTTATGGCAGGGTGACAATTCCCTTAGTAAGTACTTCCTCAATGGCAGAAGAGGAAGTGCTCCTCATTCTTTTTTTTTATTTTATTTTACTTTTACATTTATTTATTTTTGAGAAACAGAGTGAGACAAAGCGTGAGCAGAGAAGGGGCAGAGAGAGAAGGAGGCACAGAATCAGAAGCAGGCTCCAGGCTCTGAGCAAGAGGTCAGCACAGAGCCTGATGCAGGGCTCGAACCCACAAACTGTGAGACCATGACCTGAGTCGAAGTCGGACGCTCAACTGACTGAGCCACCCAGGTGCCCCCTCATTCTTTTATTAAATGAAATACGCGCGCGCGCATACACACACACACACACACACACACACACACACACACACACACTCATTTGTAAAAGCACAAAGCTCAAAATTAAATTCTAACAAACTGTAAAAACAAACCTTGGACAAAAGCTCTTTTGAGCTAATATCCCTAAGCAGAAGTGAAGATTTCCTTCAGGGAATTTTAATCTTTGCCAGACTTGAAAATTGAGATTAATTTTTCACATTGAAAGAAATACCAAAGTGAGAAGTTGAATTTTAAAGTCTTATTACATATGAATAGATCTTTTTGCTTCCAAGACTCTAAAGTTGCCTTGATAGCAGGAGGTTCACTATAATCTTCATGAGGTTATTTGAATTTCAGACACAGGAAAATTAGCATCATTCAGGACTCAGTCATGCAGAAATGACATTACATCCCTATACTTGCTAAAAACTGGGACAAACTGTTTCTTGCCAGAAGGGATCAGGTCCTTAGTTTTCCACAGGTGGCTTCATTTTTAGATATGTTATGCTGCAACTCTGCTCTTCTTTTGCTGTTTCCCAGAAGAGCTAATTTCTTCTTGATAATGCTAAAATATGTACATGATGTTCTAAGGAAGTTATCTGCAGAAGAACAATAGAGTAGCAGCTCTATCAAGCAGGAGCCGAGTACGTGGCATTCTAATTGAGAAAATGGGGCTTAATAAGTACTTTCTGTTGGAACTTTGCCTCTGAGTGTTTTTGCTCATTCTGGATTAAAACTGGGGACTCACACATTCCAGGACTGAAAGATGTTCTAAAGTTTCCTGGAAGAAACTGAGAATATGTTAAACATGGCTTAACCAAAGATTTTAGGATCACCTAGATGCAAATGTTGCATTTGGTCTTTAAGAACTCAGAGGCTGTCTGATTAAGAAGAAGCATAACAATCGATATCCAGCATAAAATCTAGATCTTGTTTATGGCACAGGAAAAACAGGGAGAACTTGGAGCTGCTTCCTCTTAGCAGCTGGATGAATCACTGGCAGCTGCTATAAGAAAGGTAAAGAAACCCACATCTGCTCAGAGTCCAAATGCTATATGGATCCCTTGTGATAGTAAATACATTCTTGAAGAGGCCCCGCTTCCAAATCAGGAAAAGAATTGAGGATGCCTTAAGACTGCTTTCCATACTTCTCTCCATGTGCCTATTTCACAGAAACCAGCTCTTGCTGTATGTACCATTCTGCAATATAGTGAGTATTGAGTAAATATTTGCTGACCAGCTAAGGGACTGGGAAAGCATTGGGAAAAACGGGTTCTGAGGAAATACTACAGACTTCACCTGTATACTCACAGCTCCCAAGTTTTGTTTATGTAGAGACCAATGGGTTAGTTTCTCTGAGGTAGTTCACTTAAAATCGAGTCCACTTTGATTTTTGTCCACTAGTGCATATCTTCTGTAAAGGAGATGATGCTATTTTCTCAGTACACTAAGTACTTTCTGTACAATAATGTAATTAAGATGGATAATCTTGGGGCACCTGGGTGGCTCAGTCGGTTGAGTGTCCGACTTCAGCTCAGGTCACGATCTCACGGTTCGTGAGTTCGAGCCCCGCGTCGGGCTCTGGGCTGATGGCTCAGAGCCTGGAGCCTGCTTCCGATTCTGTGTCTCCCTCTCTCTCTGCCCCTCCCCCATTCATGCTCTGTCTCTCTCTGTCTCAAAAATAAATAAACACTAAAAAAAAAATTAAAAAAAAAAAAGATGGATAATCTTTTTTTTTTTTTATCTTTTTTTTTAGTGTTTATTTATTTTTGAGACAGAGAGAGACAGAGCATGAATGGGGGAGGGGCAGAGAGAGGGAGACACAGAATCTGAAATGGGCTCCAGGCTCTGAGCGGTCAGCACAGAGCCCGACGCGGGGCTCGAACTCACCGACCGCGAGATCGTGACCTGAGCCGAAGTCGGCCGCTTAACCGACTGAGCCACCCAGGCGCCCCTAGATGGATAATCTTTTAAGTTACATGTCATAGAAGTCATGATTGGAGTAATAAAAATAGCAGAAATAGCATATTAGCATATTTGTAAATCTGGGTTCTATTTCCAACTTTCTTACTTACTTACTCTGCAATCCTTCTGCAAGTTACACAATTTATTTATAAAATGGGAACAATAATACCTACCTTACTTATTTCTTAGGATAGTAGAAATGATCTAATAAAATACCAGGTAGACAGAGTTTTAGGAAAAAAAAGGCTTGGATCTTTCGTTAGGTTTATTCCTAGGTATTTTATGCTTGTTGGTGCAATTGTGCATGGGATCAGTTTCTTTTTTTTTTTTTTAAATATATGAAATTTATTGTCAAATTGGTTTCCATACAACACCCAGTGCTCATCCCAACGGGTGCCCTCCTCAATACCCATCACCCACCCTCCCCTCCCTCCCACCCCCCATCAGCCCTCAGTTTGTTCTCAGTTTTTAAGAGTCTCTTATGCTTTGGCTCTCTCCCACTCTAACCTCTTTTTTCTTTCTTTATTTGTCTTTCTGTTGCTTCATTATTAGTGTATAAGAATGCAACTGATTTCTGTACATTAATTTTGTATCCTGCGACTTTGCTGAATTCATGTATCAGTTCTAACAGACTTTTGGTGGAGTCTATCGGGTTTTCCATGTATAATATTATGTCATCTGCAAAAAGTGAAAGCTTGACTTCATCTTTGCCAATTTTGATGCCTTTGATTTCCTTTTGTTAAACAACAGTGGTGAGAGTGGACATCCCTGTCGTGTTCCTGATCTCAGGGGGAAAGCTCTCAGTTTTTCCCCATTGAGGATGATATTAGCTGTGGGCTTTTCACAAATGGCTTTTATGATGCACCAAGAATCATAAAATACCTAGGAATAAACCTAACCAAAGATGTAAAAGATCTGTATGCTGAAAACTATAGAAAGCTTATGAAGGAAATTGAAGAAGATACAAAGAAATGGAAAAACATTCCATGCTCATGGATTGGAAGAATAAATATTGCTAAAATGTCAATACTACCCAAAGCTATCTACACATTCAATGCAATCCCAATCAAAAGTGTACCGGCATTCTTCTGGAAGCTAGAACAAACAATCCTAAAATTTGTATGGAATCACAAAAGACCCTGAATAGCCAAGTAATATTGAAGAAGAAGACCAAAGTGGGAGGCATCATAATCCCAGACTTGAGATTCTACTACAAAGCTGTAATCAAGACAGCATGGTATTGGCACAAAAACAGACACATAGACCAGTGGAATAGAATAGAGACTCCAGAATTGGACTCACAAAAGTATGGCCAACTAATCTTTGACAAAGCAGGAGAGAACAGCCAATGGAAAAAAAGTCTCTTTAACAAATGGTGCTGGGAGAACTGGACAGCAACATGCAGAAGAATGAAACTAGACCACTTTCTTACACCATACACAAAAATAAACTCAAAATGGATAAAGGACCTGAATGTGAGACAGGAAACCATCAAAACCCTAGAGGAGAAAGCAGGAAAAAAACTCTCTGACCTCAGCCGCAGCAATTTCTTACTTGACACATTTCCAAAGGCAAGGAAATTAAAAGCAAAAATGAACTATTGGGACCTCATGAAGATAAAAAGCTTCTGCACTACAAAGGAAACAATCAACAAAACTAAAAGGCAACCGACGGAACGGGAAAAGATATTTGCAAATGACATATTGGACAAAAGGCTAGTATCCAAAATCTATAAAGAACTCACCAAACCCCACACCTGAAAAACAAATAATCCAGTGAAGAAATGGGCAGAAGACATGCATAGACACTTCTCTAAAGAAGACATCCAGATGGCCATCAGGCACATGAAAAGATACTCAACGTCATTCTTCATCAGGGAAATACAAATCAAGACCACACTGAGATATCACCTCATGCCAGTCAGAATGGCTAAAATGAACAAATCAGGAGACTATAGATGCTGGAGAGGATGTGGAGAAATGGGAACCCTCTTGCACTGTTGGTGGGAATGCAAACTGGTGCAGCCGCTCTGGAAAACAGTGTGGAGATTCCTCAAAAAATTAAAAATAGATCTACCCTATGACCCAGCAATAGCACTGCTGGGAATTTACCCAAGGGATGCAGGAGTGCTGATGCACAGGGGCACTTGTACCCCAGTGTTTACAGTGGCACTTTCAACAATAGCCAAATTATTCAAAGAGCCTAAATGTCCATCAACTGATGACTGGATAAAAAAATTGTGGTTTATATATACAATGGAATACTACTTGACAATGAGAAAGAATGAAATATTGCCTTTTGTAGCAATGTGGATGGAACTGGAGAGTGTTATGCTAAGTGAAATAAGTCATACAGAGAAAGACAGATACCATATGTTTTCACTCTTATGTGGATCCTGAGAAACTTAACAGAAGACCATGGGGGAGGGGAAGGGAAAAAAAAAAAAAGAGAGAGAGAGAGAAGGAGGGAGCCAAACCATAAGAGACTCTAAAAAACTGAGAATAAACCGAGGGTTGATGAGGGGTAGGAGGGAGGGGAAAGTGGGTGATGGGCATTGAAGAGGGCACCTTTTGGGATGAGCACTGGGTGTTGTATAGAAGCCAATTTGACAATAAATTTCATGTTAAAAAAAAAAAGAAATAAAAGGCTCGGTAGCTATATATAAAGTAGCAGTAGCATCATGAGAGCAGGGTGGAGGATGTTGTCAAGTCAATGAGATCAGGGCATGTACCTGTTCACTTACTATACCCCCAGCACCAAGCATGTGGTAAGTCTACCAGAAATATCTGTTAAGTAAATGAGGAAATAGTTTAGGCCTTTCTCTACTCTCAGGTAGGGTCACTACAGAAACTGCTTTATTTAATAGTTATTTCAATCAGTGTTTTTTTTTTTTTTTTAATTTTCCTTGGAATATAATCATAGATGCCAAACCAAAAGTACGCAAATATAAAAATTACTTGTATTTTCTAGTGCATTTAGCTCTTGTCTCAAAGATTATAAGGTGAAATGAAAATCTGGTATTAGTAAACTTTATTCTACTTCCCCAAATCTGTATTTCTAGAAACTAATTTGTATTACCTGCTGCTTCATGGAGTGTTTTCACTGTGTCCCTAGAAATTTCAACTTTTCAAAAACTTAACATGCCATTTCATTCACATTAGTCAAAAGGAGGGAGCAACCCAAGTGTCTGTTGATAGATGAATGGATAAACAAAATGTGGATACATACAATGGAGTGTTCTTCAGGCTTAAAAAGGAAGGCAATTCTGACACATGTCACAACATGTATGAACTCTGAGGACATTGTGTTAAATGAAGTCAGTCATTCACAAAAAGGGAAGTATTACATGATTCCACTAACACGAGGTACCTAGTGTAGTCCAATTCAGAGACAGAACGTAGAACAGGGCTTGCCAGAGGCTGGGGGCAGGGGAGGAAATGGAGAGTGCTTAATGGGGAAGGGGAAGAAGTTCTGGAGATGGATGGGAGTGATGATTTCGGCACAGTGTGAGTGTACAATTACCTGGAAATTTATCAGGGCTCTTCTCACTCACCTTATGTGCCAAAACCAATCGCCAAATCCTTTGGATTTGATCTCTGAAAGCGCCCCTTCCGTGGATGCTGCCTTAGTTTTGGCTCTTGTCATTTCTCACGACTGCAAGTCTCCTAACTAACCACGCTCGCTGCCTCCAAACTCACCCTCTAAGCCATTTCGATAGGAAATGGCCTTTCAAATGATCTTTCTCGAATTCAGATATCATCACACCACTCTTCTGAATAAAATCCTTTAACCTACAGCATAAAATTCAACTTCTATTTTTACGGCAAAAATGGTCTTTCAGGACCTGACTATTCCATTCCTTCGCAGGCTCATCTCCCCTAATGCCCTTCACAAACTCTAGCCATTCTGATCTTCTCAGGTTCTTTTATGCCTCTACATCACAGCACATGCTCCACTAGAATGTCTTCTCTCCTTTATCCATGTGGATAACTCTTACTCTTCCTTCCCACATTAGACCAAACAACCAGTTCTCAGGAGAACCTCCTCTAATCTACTTGCTCCCCTTTCTCTAACCATAGGGTCCCCTCACCCCCACTCAGCAGTTTCCTTCTTTGTATTCGCACCGTTTCTTCAATCTACGGCATGGTATTTTAATATTTACCAAGAGCAAAGGCTCTGGAGCCAGACTGCCTAGGTAGGGATCCCACCCCAGCATGTGCTGTACAACCCTGTCAAGTTACTTAACCCCTCTGAGCCCTGGTTTCACTAGTTATAACGGGGATGATAATATCTACCATGGAGAGCTGTTGTGAAGAATAAATGAATGACCGCACACAAAGTGCTAAGAACTCCACTTGGTTCCTAATAGGTAGCCTTGTGATGACGATGGTACTAGTAATGGTAGTAGTGTCTGTGACACAGACAGATAGCTTCTCAAAAGCAAGGTGTTCCTAGAGCCTCAAATAGCAGTCACTCAAATAGTATTTATGGGAACAAAAGAGAGACAGAAGTTTAGAAGAAAGGAAGGCAAGAAAAGAATTTGGGAAGACTCACCGCCATTTTTGCCCACAGTTCGGAAGCATCTCCAGAAGGCCCGTAAGAATGATGCCCGGTTGTGAGGGGTTGCTTGGATGAAGCTGAATTCCCGAAAGAGAATGTGAGTTCCCTGACACACACTGTTAAAACTGCAAAGAGAAAAATCAAGGAATCATTAGATGAATAGTTTTTGGAAGGCTGGAATCAGAGTGAAAACTCAAGACCAGACAGAACCACTGCCCAAAAGGAGGAAAATCTTTTTTCTCCAACAAACTCTGAACTACAGATTAGATGAAGTCTTTCAATGAGGAAATCTCTTCATATAACCACATCCTTCTGAAAACTCTTGGAGTCCAATTCCTCTGTGTGCTTCCCACCTCCGACATATATGTACTGAGGGACTTTTCATCAGTCACTGGAACACTTCAGATAGAGGGAAATGTTTCATTCTTTAACTGGATGACACTGGCACTTGTATTTTTGGGGAGAATACTTCTCCTGCCACATTTGGAATTATATTTCCTTAAAGATATTGTTTCTGTACTGTCTCTGATCTACATCAGCTGCCATGAGAACAAAATGGCTCACAGGGACATAACTGGATTGTCTGTTCCAGTTTGGGGGTGATGTATACCTCTTTGACAATAACCTCACAGGCAAGTCCATGTGCCAAAGGAAATGAAAGGTTGCAAACAGAACACTAAAGGCAAATAAGAACAAGGGTAAAAAGTGGCCCCTGAATGACAGTATGAAGCAAAGCCCCAGAGCCCAAGTGAGTCATTGTTTAAGCTGGGCCGGGGAAGGGGAAAAAAACATACTCCATTGCTTTTGGGTTCTTCTGCCAGAGAAAGAAAGGCTGTAGAGCCTGGCGTAATCTAAAAATGGAAATTCCACCAAAGAATAGGCAATTATCCAGTAATCATCACAACCAAAGGCAGACTTCAGGTTCCAGAAAACTCCTAAATTCCCTGACAAGTATATCAGGAGTGGAAAATGTGTTAATCTTTGTAGAGAAACAGGCATTAAACTAAAGATGGCAAAGCAATAGAGAGACAGTGGAAATTCCAAATGCCACTTTTCACTTGCTGACCATTTAAGGGGGAGGGGGGGAGGGGAGGGCGCAGGAGGGAAGGATCTGAATCTCTGAACCAAACAGGAAAAAATTTCAGGAGGCATCTGTTCCATTTTCCTTTTTCCTGACCAAGTTCTGAGGGGAACATCTAACCTGTCTTTAATATAGAGTGTGTTATCACTTAAGATAAAATTAGCTTCTTCCTGGTAATATTAATAACACTATGAAAAATCAAATTACCTACTCTTCTCCCCGTGGAAAACTAGCATAGAAATCTACTTCTGAGACACTATGAGGAAGTATGAGGAAAACATCTGGTGAAGGATTAGCTTAGAGGAACAATTTTTAAAAAGCAATGAAAGTGTTAACCTAACCATGCAGTTTGCAATGCTATTGTCTTGAGCAAAGGAAAATGAAAAATAAAGCAAATGAGCTGTTACAGGTAAATGGGGTAGGTCACATTTCTAGCAAATGACGTCTAAAATGATAACAATCTAGTCTAAATTTATGAAGCTATCGAGAAAAGAATTAGTCCCAAAGTATGCTTCATACCCCCCATGGGAAAAAAGCTGGTGTCTAGGTCATAGTCTAGGCTGTAAAGAAACTAAGACTAGTGAAATTATATCCTTAGTGTAGCTTTTTTAAAATATCTTTTTTTAAAACTAGGGAATAATTTATGCATTGAAGACTCTGGCTGAGACTCATTGTACAGATAAGAATTTACATAAGAAGTTATAAAATCAGAATTTTAAAAAACAAACTGATAGGCCAAGGACATATAATACTGAATACAGTAATAAGATTTATAATTGTATTTACATTACTGCCTTTAGATAATCCCTACCAATAAAATTCAGCTGGTCAGTATGGAGATCACAATCACTTTACTTAAAGAGTCAATAGACAATCTTAATATAATCAGTGGAAATTATTTTACATAAGATGGCTGTAACAAAAAAGCAGAAAATACAATATATTGCTCGAGGCTTTACTGTTTCTCTTCAACCTGAAATATCTTTTCCCTATCTCCATCTGTTGAAATTTCTATCCAGTTTTTCAGGACCATCTCAAATGCCACATTTTGCAAGAAGTTTTTTCCCCGATTCTACACTCATGCCCAATTCCCACCACGACTTACTTCTCACTACTGCTACTCACAATCTGCTGCCTTTTTAAAAAGTTATTGGACTGGGGCGCCTGGGTGCCTCAGTCGGTTGAGTGTCCAACTTCGGCCCAGGTCATGGTCTCATAGTTCGTGAGTTCAAGCCCCATGTCAGACTCTGTGCTGACAGCTCAGAGCCTGGAGCCTGCTTCGGATTGTGTCTCCCTCTCTCTCTGCCCTTTCCTTGCTTGCTGTCTCTCTCAAAAATAAATAAACATTAAAAAAAATTTTTTTTAAGTCATTGGACTTACTTCCCCTACTAGACTATAAGTGCTATGTAATAAGCAATTAGGTTGTACTCATTTTAGCCTCCATTACATTATCTAACACATAGTACATACTACTCTATAAATCCCTTTGGCAGTTGATCTAGAAAGATCAGAAAAAAATACACAATACTAGATAGAAATTATCAGATTTATATTTATAGTTAGCCACACTGGAAATACTTAAAAGTTGGCATTTTATAAACTTTTTAAAAGTCCAGGACTTTGGGGGCGCCTGGGTGGCTCAGTCAGTTAAGCGTCCGACTTCGGCTCAGGTCATGATCTCACGGTTCGTGAGTTCAAGCCCTGCGTCAGGCTCTGTGCTGATGGCTCAGAGCCTGGAGCCTGTTTCAGATTCTGTGTCTCCCTCTCTCTGACCCTCCCCCGTTCATGCTGTGTCTCTCTCTGTCTCAAAAATAAATAAATGTTAAAAAAAAAAATTTTTTTTTAAATTAAAAAAAAAAAAAAGTCCAGGACTTTGGTCTGCTATTTGTATTGTAATATTGCGATACTCAACTGTGTTTTGATCAGTATTTGCCTGGCATATCTTTTACCGTGCTTTTTAATTTCCATTCTCCTGGGTCATTTTGTGTCAGATATTTCTCTTGTGAGTAGTATATAGCTGGATTTTTTTTTACCCAACCTTACAGTCTCTGTATTTTAAAAAGCGAGGTTTTTAAAATCTATCTGATTAATTTCTGCCATCTTATTTTATCTTTTCCATAAATTATTCTTCTTTGACTTGTTTTTCTTTTCCTGCTTTCTATTGTGTTAGTAAAGCTTTTTCTTTTTCACTTTTCTCTCTCCCCCCGCCATTAGATCGGAAGCTATGACAGAATCTGTAACTTCTTAGAATTCCTCTTAAACATTAAACATACATATTTAGCTACACATTTTTTTAATTGAAGTATAGCTGACATACAATGTTACATTAGTTTCAGGTGTACAGGACAGTGATTTCGACAGTTCTGTACATCATGCAGTGCTCACCGTGGTAAGAGTAGTCACCATCTGTCACCATATAAAGTTTTTACAGTTGACTATATTCCCTATGCTGTACTTCTCATCCCCATGACTTATTTATTTTATAACTGGAAGATTGTAACTCTTAAACCCCTTCACCTATTTTACCCATCTCCCTCCCCCTCCTCTCTGGCAACCATCAATTTGTTCTCTGTATTTATGAGACTGTTGCCGTTTGTGTATGTCATGAGCACGCTATGAAGGTACACACACGAGTTATGTGTTTCCACGATGTCAGCTTTATTCAGTCATAAAGCAAGGTTAACATGATTATAAAGCAGGTTCAGGATTCCAAACTCAAATGACATTTCACCATGTGATTAACTTGGCTTCTTACACAACACACAGAGCAAAAGGCAAGACAAATCACACAACAAACAACATAGCGGGTAGGAAGTTAACGAACCAAACTTGAAGTCAGTCTGTGGATGTGTCCTTGAGATAAGGCCACGGTCCGGTCCAGTCTGGTCCGGGTCAGCTCTCAGCACTTACTGCTTATTCTGTTCAAGCCTCAGACGATCCCAGTTCTGTTCAGAGATCAATCGGACAGAGCTTTCGCAGATGCTGCCTTTTTAAAGTGGTCAGACATAGAGGGGTCAGTGTCTCCTCAATGTCTGAGGAGTGACATTTTGCTGCAAAAATCTTCCCCTTTTAAAGGGATTTAATCAGTCTTGGGCCCCTGCAGACTTCCTCTGCTTCTGCTTGTTATCAGTTCTGGGGTGTGGTCAGCTGGTGCTGGTCTGGCTGATACCTGGTAGCTACAGTACCCTTAAATGTTTGCATCATTGCTTGACACAGGCCCCTGCTTGACATGAGTGACTCCATCTTACTCTCCACAGTGTATGTGTATTCGTTCATTTGTTTTGTTTTTTAGATTCCACATATAAATGAAATCATACGGTTTTTGTTCTTCTCTGAGTTATTTCACTTAGTGTAATACCCTGTAGGCTCATCCATGTTGTCAGAAATGATAAGATTTCATTCTTTTCTATGGCTGAGTAATATTCCACTATACGTGTATACCACATGTTCTTTATCCATTCATCCATCAGTGGACACTTAGGTTGCTTCCATATCTTGGCTATTGTAAATAATGCTGTGATAAACATGGATGCATATATCTTTTCAAATTAGTAGCTACACATTTCTTAAAATGCCAAATCACTCATCATCTTTGTTACTCTCCAAAGCAAGACAAGAACCAAAGCACACTCTAAATAACCCAGGAGCACTCTTCTCATCTTCTGATATTATTTTCCAGAATTTGACTTCTATCTTTTTAAATTTAAAACTTTTTTTTTTACTGTGGTAAAATGTTTATAATATTTATTATTTTAACCATAACATGACATTTGTCATTTTAACTGTTATAAGTGTACAATTCCGTAGTTTTAATACATTCATGATGCTGTATAACCATTACCACTATCTATACACACAACTTTATCATTATCCCCAACAACAACCCTATATACATTAAACAGTAACTCCCCCCTCGACCTTCCTCCCATACTCTCGTAACCTCTATTCCTCTCTGTCTCTAGGAATTTGTCTATTCTAGGTACCTCTTATAAGTGGAATTGTACAATTTTTTCCCTGTGTGTTTGGCTTATTTCACTAAGTTTTTAAGGTCCACCCATGTTGTGATTTATATGAAATTTCATTCCTTTTTAAGGATGAATAATATTCCATGTATGTATACCACGTTTGCTTATCCATTGATCTGCTAATGAGCACATGGGTCGCACTACTTTAATGAATAGTGCTTTAATGAACATTGGTATACAAATATCTCTTCTTCAAATATCCTGCTTTCAGTTCTTCTAGGTATATACCCAGAAGTGGAATTGCTAGGTCATACAATAGCTATATGTTTAACCTTTTGAGAAACCACCAAACTGTATTTCCTGGTTGCTGCACCATTTTACATTCTCATAGCAATGCACAAAGGTTCCAATTTCTCCAAATCCTCACCAACACTTTTCCTGTGTGTGTGTGTGTGTGTGTGTGTGTGTGTGTGTGTAAATAGTCATCCTAGTAGGTATGAGGTGGTATCTCATTGTGGTTTTGATTTGTATTTCCATGTTGAGCATCTTTTCATGTACTTATTGCCCATGTGTATATCTTCTCTGGAGGAATGTCTAAGTCCTTTGCCCATTAAAAATTTTTTTCTAAATTTTTTTAATGTTTATTTATTTTTGAGGGAGAGGGAGAGAGAGAGAAAATGAGCAAATGGTGGAGGGGCCAACTGGAGAGAGGGAGACACAGAATCTGAAGTGGGCTCTAGTCTCTGAGCTGTCAGAACAGAGCCTGATGGAGGGATCAAACTCATGAACCACAAGATCGTTACCTGAGCCGAAGTCAGACACTTAACTGACTGAGCCACCCAGGTGCCCCTAAAAAAATTTTTTTAATGTTTATTTTTGAGAGAGACAGAGACAGAGCGTGAGTGGGGGAGGGGCAAAGAGAGAGGGAGACACAGAATCTGAAGCAGGCTCCAGGCTCTGAGTTGTCAGCACAGAGCCTGACGCAGGGCTCAAACCCACGAACTGGGAGATCATGACCTGAGCCATAAGTCGGACGCTCAACTGACTGAGCCACCCAACTGCCCTGTTTGCCCATCTTTTAAGAACTTTTTTTGTTGTTTAGTTGTAGGAGTTCTTTATATATTCTGGATATGAATCCCTTATAAGATATATGACTTGAAAACGTTTTCTCTCATTCTTCAGGTTGTTTTCTTGCCTTCTTGATAGTACCCTCTGATGCACAAAAAGTTCTTAATTTTGATGAAGTCCATTTTATCTATTTTTTTATGTTTTTCCCCATGCTTTTGGTTTGCTGTCAATTATAATGCCATGAAGACATTCAGTTATTTTCTTCTCATGGTTTTATAGTTTTAGCTTTTAAGTTTAAGTTCTTGATCATTTTGAGTTAATGTTTATATAAGGTATAAGGTATGGGTCAACTTCTTTTGCATGTGGATATCTAGTTTCCCCAGCACCACTTTCTGGAAGGACTTATCGAACAGTCCTTTCCCCAATGAATGGTACCCATGTTGAAAATCAATTGACCATACATGTGAGGGTTTGTTTCTGGGCTCTCAATTCTATCACAGTAGTCTTTATGTCTGTCTTTATGCCAATACTATACTGTTTTAAGTACTGTAGTTTTTGTATTAAGTTTCAAAGTTAGAAAGTTGGAGTCTTCCAACTTTCTTCTTTTTTAAGATTATCCTGGCTTTCTGAAACCTCTTGCAATTCCATATTAATTTGAGGATCAGCAATTCCATTTCTCTGAAAAAGTCTGTTAGAATTTTGGTACAGTTTGTATCAAATCTGTAGATTTATTTGGATAGTATTGACATCTTAACAATGCTAAATCTTCCTATCAATGAACAATGTCTTTCCAATTTTATAGGTATTTTTAGATTTCATTCAGCAGTGTTTTGTAGTTTGCAGGGTGCAAATCCTTTGCTTTCTTGGTTGGATTTATCCCTAAGTATTTAATTCTTTTAGATGCTATTATAAATAGAATTGCTCTCTTAATTTCCTTTTGATGACTGATTGCTAGTTTATAAAAACACAATGGACTTTTGTATGTTGATTTGATATCCTGCATCTTTGCTGATGTTCATTAGGTCTGGTAGCTCTTTTGTGGATTCTTTGGGATTTTCTACATGTAGGATAATGTCATCTGCAAATAGATAGTTTTACCTTTTCCTTTCCAATTTGGATGTGCTTTATTTCTTTTGACTTCCATCTTTTTAAATGTAAAAAATAATTATTTTTAAAGATCAATAGTTAATTCCACTTATCAACATATCATATTACCTCGCTCACTATTGTTTCTCATTCTGTTCCTTCCCTCTTGGTTCAATTGTTTTCCTGCTAAAGTACACCATCCTTTAAGACAGGTCCACAATCACTTATCACTTTGGACCTCTCTGTTTTGGAATCGACAAATTTTTGGATTTTATAAAGGCAATATGCTGCACAAACCAGATGTGATATAGCACCACCAATGGGGCTGGGGTAGCTGCCCATAGTCAAGCATATTAAAATTTCCACAGCGAAACATATCCTTACACTAAGGACTATAAATAAAGACCAAAGATAGCCTCATAAACTAGTCCAGATCAAGTTTGCCCCCAAATGAGTTTGTTGAAAAATCAGCAAAAACAACTTCAGGTTTTCTAAGCTTTTTTTAACTTCAAATTGTGAATTTCTGAATATTCACAGGCCTGCCGTTTCCACAAAAGGCTGTGGGTGGTAAATGCTCTCAGTTTTCATCTTCTTGAAAATATCTTTATTTTACCCTCTGGAGTAATAGTTTAACCAGGTGGAGAATTCTGGGTTGTCATTTATCTTCTCTTAGCACTTCAAAGATCCTACTCCATTGTCATCTGGCATCTATCATTGTTGTCGAGAGACCATCTGTCAAACTCCTGCCATTCCTCATGGAGTTAATCATTCTTACCATTCATATATGCTATTTTCTTTATCATTAATGTTCTGTGGATTACACCACGTGTCTATCATGTAGGTGTATTTTTAGTTATCTTGCTCAATACTTTAATCTGACTTACATCTTTTGTCAATCCTGGAAAATAGTCTCAGCAAGTATCTTTTAAAATATTGCTTCACTGTCATCCTCTCTATCCTTTTCTTCCCCTAGTAGATATACATTTAGCCTCTCTGTGTCTTTTTTGTGTCCGTTCATAATTTTCATCTTTTATCTCTGTGTTAACCTTAGTATTATCTTCCAAATTATGTACTCTTTATTCTATTATGTCTAGTCTAAAATTTATTCTCTCTGTTGAATTTTTTAATATGTCAGTAGCTTTTTTATTTCTAGAACGTTTAATTGGCATTTAAAAAAATTTTTTTTTTGCTGTTTATTTATTTTTGACAGAGAGAAGGACAAAGCATGAGCAGGGGAGGGGCAGAGAGAGAGAGAGACACAGAATCCCAAGCAGGCTCTAGGCTCTGAGCTGTTAGCACAGAGCCCAATGCGGGGCTCGAACCCACAGACCACAAGATAATGACCTAAGCTGAAGTCGGATGCTCAACTGACTGAGCCACCCAGGCGCCCCTAATTGGTGTTTTAAAGAATTTACATGGTTTTTTTTTCTCTCTCAAGTTTTTATTTAAATTCCAGTCAGTTAACAGAGTGTAATATTAGATTCAGGTGTACGATTCAGTGATTCATCACTTCCATACAACACCCAGTGCTCATCAAAAGTGCCCTCCTTGGGGCGCCTGGGTGGCTCAGTCGGTTAAGTGTCCGACTTCGGCTCAGGTCATGATCTCGTGGTTCACGAGTTCGAGCCCCGCGTCGGGCTCTGTGCCGACAGCTCAGAGCCTGGAGCCTGCTTCTGATTCTGTGTCTCCCTCTCTCTCTGACCCTCCCTCCATTCATGCTCTCTCTCTGTCTCAAAAGTAAATAAACGTTAAAAAAAATTAAAAAAAAAAAAAAAAAAAAAAAGTGCCCTCCTTAATCCCCCCCACCCATCTAACCCATCCCCCCACCCACCCACCTCATTCTGGTAACCATCAGTTTGTTCTCTAAAGTTAAGAGTCTGTTTCTTGGTTTGCCTTTCTCTTTTTTCTCCCTATGTTCATTGGTTTTGTTTCTTAAATTCCACATAGACTGAAATCATATGGTATTTATCTTTCTCTGACTAACTTATTTCACTTAGCAAAATACTCTCTAGCTCCATCAACATCATTGCAAATGGCAAGATTTCATTTTTTATGGTAGAGTAATATTCCATTATATATACATACCATATCTTCTTTTTTTTTTTTTTTTTAACAATGTTCATACGAATACCTGCACACAGATATTTATACTAACTTTGTTCATAATGGCCCAAACTCAAAAGCTACCAAGATGTCCTTTACTAAGTGAGTGGACAAATAAACTGTAGTAAACATGGACAATAGAATATTTTCAATGTTAAAAAGAAATGAGTCATCAAGCCACAAAGACATGGAGGAACTTTAAATTCATATTGCTAAGTCTGAAAAGGCTACACAATGTATTTTTCCAGCTATATGACATTCTGGACAGAGAAAAACTATGGAGACAGTAAAAAAGATCTATAGTTTCCAGGTTCTTGAGGGAATGGGGAAAAGAGAGATGAATAGGTAGAGTACAAGATTTTTAAGGCAATGAAGCTGTTCTGTATGATGTGATATCCATACCATATCTTCTTTATCCACTCATCAGTCAATGGACATTTGGGCTCTTTCCATAATTTGGCTATTCTTGATAATGTTACTATAAACATTGGAGTGCATGTATCCCTTCAAAGTAGTATTTTTGTATCCTTTGGGTAAATACCTAGCAGTGCAATTGCTGGATCATATGGTAATTCTATTTTTAACTTTTTTAGGAACATTCATTCTGTTTTCCAGAGTGGCTGCACCATTTTTCATTTTCACCAACAGTGTAAGAGGGCTCCCCTTTCTTCACATACTCACCAACACCTGTTGTTTCCTGTGTTGTTAATTTTAGTCATTCTGACAGGTGTGAGGTGATATCTCATTGTAGTTTTGATTTGTATTTCCCTGATGATGAGTGATGATAAACATCTTTTCATGTGTCTCTTGGCCATCTGTATGTCTTCCTTGGACAAATGTCTATTCATGTCTTCTGCCCATTTTTGAAATGGATTATTTGTTTTTTGGGCAATAAAACAGATCAATGAAACCAAGAGCTGGTTCTTTGAAAACATTAATAAAATTGATAAACTTCTAGCCAGACTTATCAAAAACAAAAGAGAAAGGGCCCAAATAAATAAAATCACAAATGAGAGAGGAGAAGTCACCTCTCAGAAATACAAATAATTATAAGAGAATATTATGAAAAACTATATGCCAACAAATTGGACAAAGTGGTCCTAGAAACACATAAACTACCAAAACTGAAACAAGAAGAAATAGAAAACAATAACCAGCAAAGAAACTGAATCAATGATCAAAAATCTCCCAACAAGCAAAAGTCCAGGGCCAGATGGCTTCACAGGTGAATTCCGTCCAACACTGAAAGAAGGATGAGGGGCAGCTGGGTGGCTCAGTCAGTTATGTGTTCAACTCTTGATTTCAGCTCAGGTCATGCATGATCTCATGGGTTCATGAGACTGAGCCCTGCATTGTGCTGTCAGCACAAAGCCTACTTGTGATTCTTTCTCTCCTCTCTCTATGTCCCTCCCCCTGCTCACATTCTCTCTCTCTCAAAATAAATAAATAATTAAAAAAATAAGGAAGAGTGAATACCTATTCTTCTCAACCTATTCTGAAAAATAGAAATGAAAGGAAACTTCCAAATTCATTCAATGAGGCCAGCATCACCCTAATACCAACACCAGAGAAAGACTCCACTAAAAAAGAGAACTATAGGCTAATATCCCTAATGAACATGGATGCAAAAATTCTCAACAAAATACTAGCAAATCAAATCCAACAGTAAAAGAATCATTCACCATGATCAAGTGGGATTTATTCCTGGGTTACAAGGATAGTTCAATATTTGCAAATCAATCAACGTGATACACCACATTAATAAAAGAAAGGATAAGAATGATATGATCCTTTCAGTAGATGCAGAAGCATTTGACAAAGTACAACATCCATTCATGATCAAACCCTCAACAGAGTAGGGTTAGAGGGAACATACCTCAATATAATAAAGGCTATATACAAAAAACCCACAGCTAATATCATCCTCAGTGGGAAAAAACTGAGAACTTTTCCTCTATGGTCAGGAATAAGACAGGGATGTCCACTCTCCCCATTGTTACTTAACATAGTACTGGAAGTCCTAGCCACAGCAGTCAGACACACAAAGAAATAAAAGGCATCCAAATCAGCAAGGAGGAAGTCAAACTTTCACTATTTGCAGATGACATGATGCTATATGTAGAAAACCCAAAAGACTCCAGTACAAAATTGTTAGAGCTGATACACAAATTCAGTAAAGTCACCGAATACAACATACATCAATCTGTTGCATTTCTATACAAAAATAATGAAGCAGCAGAAAGAGAAATCAAGGAATCAATCCCATTTACAGAGGCACCAAAGCCCATAAGGTACCTAGGAATACACCTAGCCAAAGAGGTAAAAAATCTGTACTCTGAAAACTAGAAAACACTGATGAAAGAAATTGAAGAAGACATAAAGAAATGGAAAGACATTCCATGCTCATGGATAGGAAGAACAAATATTGTTAAAATGTCTATATTACCCAAAACAGTCTACACATTTAATGGAATCCCTATCAAAAAACCAACAGCATTTTTTCACAGAGCTAAAACAAACAATCCTAAAATCTGTATGGAACCACAAAGGACCCCGAACAGCCAAAGCAATCTTGAAAAACAAAAGCAAAGCATCACAATTCCAGACTTCAAGTTATATTACAAAGCTGTAGTGATTAAGGCAGTATGGTACTGGCACAAGAATAAACAGATAGATCAATGGAACAGAACAGAAAACCCAGAAATGAACCCACAACGATATGGCCAATTAATTTTCGACAAAGCAGGAAAGAATATCCAATGAAAAAAAGACAGTCTCTTCAACAAATAGTGTTGGGAAAACTGGATAGCAACATGCAAAAGAATGAAACTGGACCACTTTCTTACACCCTACACAAAAATAAATTCAAAATGCATTGAAGACCTAAATGTGAGACAGGAAACCATTAAAATCCTAGAGGAGAACATAAGCAGTAACCTCTTTGACATCAGCCATAGCAACTTCTTACTACATATGTCTCCTGAGGCAAGGGAAACAAAAGCAAAAATAAACAATTGGGACTTCATCAAAGTAAAAAGCTTCTGCACAGCAAAGGAAACAATCAACAAAACTAAAGGCAACCTATGGAATGGGAGAAGACATTTGCAAATGACACATCTGATAAAGGGTTAGTATCCAAAATATAGGAAGGACTTATAAAATTTAACACTCAAAATACAAATAATCCAGTTGTTCCCTCCCTCCCTCCCTCCCTCTCCCACTCTCTCTCTCTCTCTCTCTCTCTAATAACAACCATTCCTTCTTTTACTTCCCTGAGGATCCTTAACTTTATTTCAAACTCAATTTAAAATAATTATTAGTCTTATTTTCTCTGGAGTACATTTATATTTCAATTGTTGGGTTTATTGGCTCTTTCTTAGCATTAGTTGTTCCCATATATTTTGGAATTTCAGCGTGTAGACTCACCTAAGTGGGAGGCTATCACTCTCTCCAGCTGTCCTGAGGACAGATCCTAGTCTAGGACCAGATCTTATATTGGATGAGGTAAGGCTCCATTCCCAATGATATTGGGGATATCACAGAGACTGTCACTGGACCCCTGAGTAGCTCAGACCACTCAGGCCTGGTTGCAAGGCTGTCTGCTTCCTTTCATTGTCCCAGGTTTTATATAAGCCACTTCCCAGGTAGCAATCATACTTTTAAAAAAATCTCCCGCCCTGTGTGTGACACAGCTGGTCTCTACTATTCTACAAGAGATGAGTTCTCAGTTTCCTATGCTTGCTTCTGAACCCAGATCACAGGAGGTCTGTGGTTTGAGCCCCATTAGCATTGTGGTTTGTTTAATTCCTGGTCCATAGATGAATTTATATTGACTTTACACATGGCTATGTCCTTTAAATTTTCTCTTCAGAAAATTTTATGTATCATTACCATGTGTTTGTAATGGATAAGACGGCCAAATCATAAACACTGTAAGCCATTACAACCAGAAATCCAAAACAATTTTTCTACCTGCATAAAAATGCATTCTTGCTATTTTTCAGTGTATTTAACTAAACCAAAAAGTTTTTTTTTAATTTTTTAATGTTTATTTTGGAAAGAGATAAACAGAGAGCGAACAGGGGAGGGACAGAGTGGGGGGGGGGGGGAGGCACAGAATCCGAAGCAGGCTCCAGGCTCTGAGCTGTCAGCACAGAGCCCGACACGGGGCTCGAACTCATGAACCGTGAGATCATGACCTGAGCCGAAGATGGATGCTTAACCAACTGAGCCACCCAGGCGCCCCGCAAAAAGTTTTTGTAATAGACATCAATCTTCTAAAATTGAACAAGAATGTTCTTAAAAATATTTTAAAGGCTACACAGAAGTATACTCTATATCTACCTCAAATATATTTCTCCAAAACCAGTATTCAAATTTCATTGAGTAAACTCTTTCATTCTTTAAGTTGTTGGGTTTTTTCTCTTAAGATTTCAATTTTTTTTTATTTTGACATAATTTCAAATTTACAGAAAAGATTCAAGAACAGCACAAAGAATTCCTGAATACCCTTCATCTAAATTACTCAAATATGAATATTTTATTACATGTGCTCTCAAACTCTTTCTCAATCTCTCTCACATACACACATATAAATATTACTATTTTTCAGAACTGTTTAAGAGTAAGTTATAGACATGATGCTCCCTTACCCCTAAAATACAGCATGTATATCCTAAAAAAATAAGGAATTCTCTTATATGACCATAGTATAGTGATCAAAATCAGAAAATTATAATTGATACAATATTGTTATCTAATGCACAAGCCTTATTAAGATTTCACCAGTTGTCCCAATAATGCCCCCTTTATAGGAAAAGAGAATTCAAGATGGATACATTGCATTCTGTTGTCATGACTCTTTAGCCTCTTTTAATCTAAACCATTTTGTTCTTGAGTCTTTGTATTTCATGACATTGACACTTTTAAAGAGTACGGATTACTTTGCAGAATGTACTTTAGTCTGGGTTTGTCTGATGCTTCTTTGTAATTAGATTTAGGTTAAGCCCTTCAGACAAAATTACCACAGAAGTGATGATGCTGAGTTCTTCTCAGTGCATTATATCAGAAGACACTTTCTGTTCATTTCTAGTTACTGGTGATGTTTATTTTGACCATTTGTTTAAAGTGGTAAACTTACCTTTGTAATTACTAAGTATCTTGTGGGTAGATATTTTGAAGCTGTGGAAGTATACTGTTACTCTTTAAACTTTCATTTACTAGTTTCAGCATCTACTGATAATTCTTGCCAGAGCAATAATAATTATAATGGTTTTGCCAAATGGTAATTTTTCACCCCTAATTATGTCACTGCATCTACATTTTTATAGGTTGACTTCCTACAGTAAAGAAGAGCTTATACTTTTCATCAATTCTTTATTTATGTATTTATTTATTTACATTGGTCTGGACTTTACTGGATTCTTTTTATTTTATTTTTTTAACTTACCTCCAAGTTAGTTAGCATGTAGTGCAACAATACTTTCAGAAGTAGATTCCTTAACGCCCCTTACCCATTTAGCCCATTCCCCTTCCCACAACCTCTACAGTAACTCTCTGTGTGTTCTCCATATTTAAGAGTCTCTTATGTTTTGTCCTCCTCCCTGTTTTTATATTATTTTTGCTTCCCTTCCCTTAGGATCATCTGTTTTGTATCTTAATGGACTTTACTGGATTTTTCACTCAATAGGTTATAATCCTTTATTATCATTATTTATTTTGATGCTCAAATTATCCCAGACTTGGCTATGGAAGCCCCTTCAAGCTGATTTTTTTAAAGTAAGCTCTACGCCCAATGTGAGGCTTCAGTTCACAACTCCAAGATCAGGAGTCACATCCTCTATTGAATGAATGAGCCAGCCAGGCACCCCAAGCTGACTGCTATGTCCTTTTGACATGGCCACACAATTTTTTTTTTTATCACTTCCTTACTTTTTAATAGAAAAAGATGTTCCAGATTCATCTTGTTTTTTCTCTACCCAATCCTGGAGCCAGCCATTTCTTCAAGAAGACAGAGTTGCTTTTATTAGAGGACAGTGTTTAGAAACCAAGATCTAGGTAGATGCTGGATGTGCTCCAAATGTATCATTGCTTGTAGGCTCTCTCAGAAGTCAGGGTTAAAAAACAAATGAAGATTTATATATACACACTCTACATGTGTGCATATACACACACACACACACACAAACAGGCAGACACTCATACTCATTTCTATATATCTAGCTATCTATATTTATTAAAACCCATGAGTATACCAGTTCCATTCCAATTCAATGCTACAGGGTACATTCTATCCTTTCCCTTTTTCATGTCTGAAACTTCCTAATTCTCTAGTTGGTGCTATTGGGGAGTCAGTGTTTAATGAGTACAGAGTTTCAATTTGGGAAGATGAAAAAGTTCTGGAGATAAACAGTGGTGATAGTTACAGAACAGTGTGAATGTAATTGATGCCACAGAAATGTACACTCAAAAATGGTTAAAATGGTAAATTTTACATTATATATATTTTACCATGACAATAAAGAAAGAAATTGGGATATTGGTGTCAAATATCCACTATGTAACTTTATAGAATTGTCTGATGGGATAGTTTGGAAACTATAATCAAAACATTTTTTTTTTAGAGTGGTTCTGAAGTAAGATCACTATGGCTTTGCTCCTGGAAGAGTGGACCAAAGATATCAGCATTGGTATCACTTAGAAGCCTGTTAGAATCTCAGGCCCCATCTGAGACCTACGAAATCCAATTCTGCATTTTAACAAGATTCCAGGTGGTTCGTGTGCACGTTAAAGTTCAAGAAGCACTCATTTGGGACACATCCTGCCACTTCCTAGTTTTGCGACTTTGGGCCAGGTACTTAACCACTCTGTGCCTCAATTACTCTTTATCTATAAAATGGTGATAACAGGAATGAAGTTGCCACAGATTATTAAATGTGATAAATAATGCATGTTGTAAAATGCCTGCCTGGCATATCCAGGGACTATACGCTATTATTATTACTTCGCTCAGTAGAAAATCTGTGAAAGTCGGTTTCAGGGACTTTTCTAAAAATAGCAAACTTAGGAAGTCAATGTTTTCAGGAGGATGTGAAGGGTGCTTGGCTTTAAGACATAATTGGGGGAAAGGATATATGGGAGATAACAGTTTTGGCCAAATATGAAGACCCAATATAGTCGAGTGGAAGGGCCACATTAATTCAAAATAGGGCAATTTTTTTCCTGTTATAGTATGGTAGGACCGGACAAACATTATTTACAAAATATAGATGGAATAGAAGCAGCTTTTAATGAGACAATGTCATCTTTTTCAGGTATTTCGAAGCCTAAGTGGTGTGTTTTTCACATGTCTGAAATCCCTGTGCGAGATACAATCTTTCCGCTGAAATATCACTTCTGTTTGACTTACACGATAAAGGACCAGAGTTGGTTAAGAGTGCGAGATGGAGGAGTGTGCAATACTGACAAGGTGGGGAGACAAAAAGACAGCCATACAGGCCCGCATGAACTGTTAGCATTTGGGCCACAGCACCCAGAAGATGTCGTTGAGTTCCTAACCTAATTTCTCTGGCAGGAGATCTTTCCTTGTCCCAGAAAAGACTTTGAAGACAGAGAGGATTAAAAAAAATAATATTGTTAAGAAGTGAGGCTGCTGGGCTTGCACTTTACTAGCCGGAATCCCTTTATCTTTCTTGAGAGCCCCCCAGATCTCTTTTATTCTAGGTCAGTAATTTAACACTCTCAACTCTCAATTCAAAGCCTGTAATGACCTTGCTGTGCTGAATTATTAGCCCAGGATATAGAAAGAGAGAAAGAGAGAGAGAGCGTGCGAGAGAGAGAGAGAGAGAGAGAGAAGGGAAAAAAAAAAAAACCCTTAAAAACAACAGAGGCCTTTTGATCAGAGCACCAAACTGCAGTTCGCTGTAACTCAAGCTGCCCATTCTTATATGGCAAGAATTAAGGACTCCCCCTGCCAGGCAGGACCCTATTAAAAGACAATAGCTGTTTGAAAAGGGTAAGCAAGTTGATATGGATATAATAGGCCACATATGGGGGCCCCTTTCTACTCTGAAATAAAGCTCCTTCTTAAGAGTTGTGAGCTGGGAAATCCAGCATTCAGTAAGGCGGGAGGAGGAGGTGTAATAGAAGAGAGTGAGTGGGTAGCCATGCAGAAATGCTTGAAGGTGCTTCAGGAGAAAGGGAGGAGGGCTTTGGGGAGCCTGCAGAGATGAGCATCAATCACTGAGGATAGAGGCTTTCAGAATGGCCAGGTGCTCGTTGGTCCCCAAGAGGTTTTTAGGAGCAGTGATGACAAAGATTTGGCTGGAACCAATATAGTGGTTAGTTTCTCTAATGGGTTAACAACAACAACAACAACAACAACAAAACAAGCAGGAACCTAGTAAGCTCTTGCCAGAATGGATGCAGCTGGCAAAAAGTAACCGTGTCTGCCTTGTTTTATACAATTTAACATGTCAACATCCTAAACTGATTAATACCATCTAGTGCCACTATACATTCTTGTTATCTTTAGGACGTGATTAAAAAAAAAAAAAAAAAAAAAAAGCCTTGTAAAACAGGTACACTGGGCCCCAAAGAAACTGCCTCTCGCCTATAAACTATACCTTTTCTCAGATAAAGTATAGAGAGGTAACCACAGGACACAGTACTTCTTACTCCATTAGCTAATCCATGTTTGCTCATCTATCACCTACACACTCGGCCCATTAGCAGATGTTGCTTTTGGAGGATCCTAAATCCACAACGCAATTTCCCGACCACTGTTTTAGGTACCTCTAAGATCTTGTTAGTATGTTACAAAACAAGGAATGATTTAAAGTGATTCAAGGTATTTAAACACACTAATCTAGCTATCTATGCCTAAATTCTGAATTCTCAAATTCCTAAGCAAAAATATCAGAGATATTTTTCTTTCTTTTACCACCCTTTGCTAACTGCCAAATGAACAGCTCTCCAGTTCCCATCCACTGCAATTAATGGGCTAGTTGGGTGGAATTTACAACTAAAGAAAAAACACAAGGGATCTCTCTCTAACACTTGCGTGTTCCACTGAGTGGTCAACGGGGCACTAAACTGATCTTTAGCAAATTAAAGGGTTTTGCTGATTAAAGAGAAGGTCTGGATTCCCAAGAAAAAAATCTTGCATCGCTACTCGGCTTCAGACTCCAAAAGAAACATATTATTTTTACAAAAGTCATTAGAGATAATTGTTTCCATAAAATACTGCAATTCTAAACTACTCTCCAGTATGTAGACTCCTTCATTTAAGATGGGGTCATCATGTAGGAAAGGAAGGGTGAGCAATGCAGAGCACCAATATCATGCTCATTCCCCAATTCATTCCTTAGCACATGGCAAACATATTTTCAGAAGTTCAAATTGGGACACACAGTCTAAAAAGTTTTTACTTGCAGAGTGCCTGGGTGCCTCAGTTGGTTGAGTGTTGGACTCCTGATTTCAGCTCAGGTCATGATCTCACAGTCTTAAGATTGAGCCCCAGGAGCACCTGGGTGGCTCAGTCGGTGGGGTGTCCGACTTTAGCTCAGGTCATGATTTCACGGTTCATCGGTTTGGGCCCCACGTCAGGCTCTGTGCTGACAGCTCAGAGCCTGGAGCCTGCTTCAGATTCTGTGTCTCCCTCTCTCTCTACCCCTCCCCTGCTCATGCTCTGTCTCTCCCTCTTGCTCAAGAATAAACATTGAAAAATTAAAAAAAAAAAAAAAAAAAAAGACTGAGCCCCGAATCATCTCTGTACTGGGCATGGAGACTGCTTCAGATTTTCTCTCTCTCCCTCTTCTTCTGCCCCTCCCCTGCTCATGCATGCACACACACTCTCTCTCTCAAAAAGGAATATTAAATAAATAAATAAATAAATAAATAAATAAATAAAAAGTTTTTATTTGGTGTGTGAGCCACTTAAGGGTGTGAGAACACTAGTCAGAGTGGCTAAAATGAACAAATCAGGAGACTATAGATGCTGGCGAGGATGTGGAGAAATGGGAACCCTCTTGCACTGTTGGTGGGAATGCAAACTGGTGCAGCCGCTCTGGAAAACAGTGTGGAGTTTCCTCAAAAAATTAAAAATAGATCTACCCTATGACCCAGCAATAGCACTGCTAGGAATTTACCCAAGGGATACAGGAGTGCTGATGCATAGGGGCAATTGTACCTTAATGTTTATACCAGCACTTTCAACAACAGCCAAATTATGGAAAGAGCCTAAATGTCCACCAACTGATGAATGGATAAAGAAATTGTGGTTTATATGTACAATGGAATACTACGTGGCAATGAGAAAGAATGAAATATGGCCTTCTGTAGCAACGTGGATGGAACTGGAGAGTGTTATGCTAAGTGAAATAAGTCATACAGAGAAAGACAGATACCATATGTTTTCACTCTTATGTGGATCCTGAGAAACTTAACAGAAGACCATGGGGGAGGGGAGGGGAAAAAAAAAGGTTAGAGAGGGAGGAGCCAAACCATAAGAGGCTTTTAAAAACTGAGAATAAACTGAGGGTTGATGGGGGGTGGGAGGGAGGGGAAAATGGGTGATGGGCATTGAGGAGGGATAAGCACTGAGTGTTGTATGGAAACCAATTTGACAATAAATTTCATATTAAAAAAAAAGGGTGTGAGAAATAGCTTAAAGATTTTATATATGTCAGTATAATGATTGGGTATGTTAAAATGCCATATTAATTGATAAATATTCAATGTCATATTTGATAAATCTTAAAGGATAACCAGCCTATGTAATCTGAAAAATAAAAGTTAAACAGAACAACATGTGTAGTATGATACCATTTATATAAAATTACATATGTATGTGTGTATATGTAAGTAGACAGGATGTTTGAAAGAACAGAGAAAATGGAGGGAGGAAAAACTATTGAAGAAAACTTCTCAGAATAGAAAGGCATGACGTTCCCAGATTAAAAGGATCCTTGTAAGCCTAGCACAAAGAATGAATATGGGTGCACATGAAGGCACGTCTCTGTAAAAACTCAGACTCCGTATTTTATCGGGGGCATGGCAAGATCACTTTGTAGATCACATGGGACAAGAGATACTGGTGCAGCTATCTTTGGAAAATATAATCAGCCACAGTTGCCCTCTGGTCACAACAATTTATATTCTTCCCAGATGCAGAATACCCCCTACACACTGAGACCCCAAAAGTCTAATTCCATTTTAGCATCAACCCAAATTCTAGGACCTTGACATATAAATCAAGTCCAAGTATAGAGGAAGTTCCTCAAGTACAATTTCTTGGGTACAGCTCCTTGTATAATTCCTCATTCTGAACACCTATAAACTAAAGAGATAGGCATGCTCTCACATGCCCAGTATGTAAATGGTAATAAAGGGATAGGATAACCACAATAAACTTCCATCCAAAAAGGGGGAGAATGGGAGGCAATATAGTAATCGTTGATTCGTTGCAATTCTGAAATCCATCCACCCACATGTCTTATTTCCTTGATTTAAGCCTAGTACTTCTCCCTGGTAAACACTTTCCATGGCTTTTGATTGTGTACTCTGGGCTTTCGGTTTCATCTTCTGAAACATACTTTTATTTCCACAAATCATAGTCTCTGTTTGTAGCTGAATAGCTTTCTCAGCTTGCTTCCTGCCTGTAGAAGTCTGGGGGTCCAAAGGCCACTTTTTATTTTGTATTATTTATATCTTCTTTAGTCCAAGCTAGTGAGGTTTCCATAAATACAATTCTCTTAAAAACGATGGTGATGGTTTTTCTATTAACTTTATTGGGGTTTACTCCATTAGACAAAAGCTTTGTCCACGAATCTCGTTGAGACTGGCTCTTCCCTATTTGGGCGCCCTATCAGGCTGCTGTGGGACAACACCCTTTAGATCCTTAGGCCTATTGGCCATCTGAAAGAGTCTATGAAGCTCCAGCTAGAACCCTTGCTAAGGTTTTAACAAAGGGTTCATCTTTACCCTTAGACCACATTTCTATGCTACCACTCTGGATTTGATCTGTGTCTTAAGGCAGTTTCTTACTTTTGAATAGTTTTTGCTGGTTTGAAAGATTGTCCTGAGCTCTATTTCCTCTAAATTCTACTTGAAAACAAAATAGTTTATTCTTTAGTTCATCTCTCTCACATTTTACTGTAGGTAGCTAGAAAAAGATAGGCAGTCCACTGGGCACCTGGCTGGCTCAGTCAGAAGAGCATGCAATTCTTGATCTTGGGGGAGAGGGGGCAGAGAGAGAGAGAGGGAGAGAGTGAATCCCAAGCAGGCTCTGCTCTGTCAGCACAGAGCCCAACACAGGGCTAGAACCCACAAGCCCTGAGATCATGACCTGAGGTGAAATCAAAAGTCAGCCGCCTAACCAATTCAGTGACCCAGACGCCCCTGATCTGTATAGGTTTTAGTCCATAGACTCCCTTGCTGTAGCTTCTCATTTGGGTTAAAGCCAGAGGGAGGTATTGGCAAGAGACTGAAGGGTGGGAGGAGACAGAATGAGCTTGGGGTATTGTATTCTCTTCCTGCCAGTCAGCTGTGGGTTGGGGTTGGCTCTGTTCCTCTACTGAAGGTCACAGCTCATGTTAGATGGTTCCTACTCTTTCTAGATTCAAGAAACCACTCCCTCCACTTGTCTCTTCAGGCTTGGGGTAATAACAGATCTTAACTGTTGCTAGCTCTGGGGTAATCCACTTTCCCTTAATCCTTTCCGCACCTTTGTAAATATTCTCTTTTTAAAACTTTCCCCAGATACCCTTCTTTTCTTCCTTTCTTTTTTTTTTTTTTAATGTTTTAATCTTCACTTTTGAGAGAGAGAGAGAGAGAGAGAGAGAGCGAGGAGGGGTAGGGGCAGAGAGAGAGGGAGACATAGAATCCAAAGCAGGCTCCAGGCTCTGAACTGTCAGCACAGAGCCCGATGTGGGGCTTGATAACGAACTGTGAGATCATGATGGACACATAACCTACTGAGCCACCCAGCGCCCCCCCACCCCACTGCCAGCTACCCTTCTTAAATGTATTATCTGTTAACTGCCAGGACTCTGACTGAAGCAAGTACATTGATATTTGTATGTATTCATTCTCTCAGTTTTATCTTCTTAAAGATGTCTACTTGAGGCCCATCAGACTTCCACTGTCAGTCTCCTCAAGGTCCTTCTGGTTTCTGCCTATTGTCTGGTCTCAAAGCCAATGACATATATTTGAGGTTTTTGTAACTGTAGCACCTCACTCCCAATAACAAATTTTGTTCCAATCATCTATTGCTGCACAACAAGCCATAGTAAACTTAGTGGCACAAAAAAAAAAATAACAGTTTTATTATACTCATGGATTCGGTAGGTCAGAAAATATACAGAGTACAGTAGAGATAGCTTGTCTCTACTATACATCTGGACCTGAATTGGGAAGACTTGAATCAGCCATTTATTTTTTAGGGAGAAAATTATGTAGAAGCTTCTTCCTCACATGTCAGACACCTAGACTCGAAGACCAAACTTATAGCTGGGCTTCTTAAAGTTTGGCAACTGGTCAGTAGAATCTTTGGCAACTCCCGAGAGGGAGTGTCTGAAAAGTGAGTTCCCAGAGACCAAGGCACAATCTACATGGCCTTTTGTGACTTAGCCTTAGAAGTGACATAGTGTTAGTTCTCAGCCTTTACAAGGTGCTGTCGTTTGTCTTTCTTCTTATTTCAACATAATTGAGCCTCCCGTAAACCGGCCCTATCCTAATTATATATTTCCTTGTTTGTTGCTTTTCAACACGGACTAGTCCTCCACAAGTCAATTTAGACTCCTTTATGACCTCTTTCTGTGTATATTTTCTACTTCTGCTAATATAATTACATTCTGCTAGAACAAAAGTCCGAAAATACTTCCTTTTACAATAAAGGTAGACTAGGTAATTTAGACCAACATTTCTGGCTGAGGAAAACTAGATGAATTATTAAAAGGATCTGTTTGAAGTATGAGAGAGCCACCAAGGCAAATGAAGAATGACAAGGCCAAGTTATGAGAGGAGAATAAAACCCAGAGAAGTTAGCCTAGCATTTGGTGCCACTTCTCCCCATAAACAGGAATTCTAAACAGAAGAGTCCATGGATTGAATTAAAGGAATACACAAACTTGGATAGAAAAAGATTGCATCTTTATTTTTATAAACCATTAACTGGAATTTAGTATTTCCTTTATATATATATATATATATATATATATATATATATATATATATATATACACACACACACACACACACACATACATATGTGTATATATGTATATATGTGTATATATATGTGTGTGTGTATTTATACACACACATAGAATTAGCAGCATGTGTGATTTTGTCAGTAATACAGACCTCAAACATTTTAAAAATATTTTTATTTATTTTTGAGAGAGAGAGAGAAAGCCTGAGTAGGGGAGGGACAGAGACAGAGGGAGGCAGAGGATCCAAAGCAGGCTCTGCACTGATAGCAGAGAACCCAACGTGGGACTCAAACTCATGAACTGTGAGATCATGACTTGAGCTGAAGTTGGATGCTAAACTGACTAAGCCACCCAGGTGCCCCAGAAACCTCAAATATTTTCATATCACATTAAAGTTAGCCCAGAACCTCATAGTATCATTTATACTCACCACCCCTTCAAAAATAAGATATCATGACACCCACTAGTAGTTTCACGGGCTTCTGCTGGTCCTGAAAGAGGAAGATGATAGACTGAACAGGTAATAGTTTTTAATTAATGTTAAGTTCCTGAATTTTCAAATGACTCTTGAGGCTTGGCAGTCAAAAACCTGGAGCTCAGAACCCAGCCAGACTGGGTAGAGGGACTGTGGTGTATCCCTAAGGATCTGGTTGGCACCCTGAAAGGCTATATCTAAAAATAGATCAGCCCATGGGGCGCCTGGGTGGCTCAGTCGGTTAAGCGGCCGACTTTGGCTCAGGTCATGATCTCGCGGTCCGTGAGTTCGAGCCCCGCGTCGGGCTCTGTGCTGACCGCTCAGAGCCTGGAGCCTGTTTCAGATTCTGTGTTTCCCTCTCTCTCTGACCCTCCCCCGTTCATGCTCTGTCTCAAAAATAAATAAACGTTAAAAAACAAATTTTAAAAATAGATCAGCCCTCCCTGATACTTAAGCCTAGCTTCAAATTATTCCAACCCCTTGACTGGATTGAGGTAATCCAGGATTGCTAGTGTTCAAACCATCTGTCAGAAGCAAATATAAATCCTCTCTGAAGAAAGATAATAGCATTCTAGGCTTTACATTATCTCTAGAATTTTTCATATACAAAGTACAACACTCAACTGAAGGAAAACAGTATGCTACAATTTAAGACAATGGAGTAAAAACTCAAGAGACAGAATAGGTAATAGACACAGACCCATAAGGAATCCAGATTTTGAATTATGGACTTTTAAATAAGCTTGCTTTACCATGTTCAAGAAAATGAAGGCTAAAAATTTGTAAAGAACCATAAAAAAACTGAATGGTAATTCTTGAACTAAAAAATACAATAATTGGGCACCTGGCTGGCTCAGTCAGAAGAACATGCAACTCTTGATCTCAGGGTTGTGAGCTCAAGCCCCACACTGAGTGTAGAGATTACTTGCATAAATAAAAGTTTAAAAATCGGGGCGCCTGGGTGGCGCAGTCGGTTAAGTGTCCGACTTCAGCCAGGTCACGATCTCGCGGTCCGTGAGTTCGAGCCCCGCATCAGGCTCTGGGCTGATGGCTCGGAGCCTGGAGCCTGTTTCCAATTCTGTGTCTCCCTCTCTCTCTCTGCCCCTCCCCCATTCATGCTCTGTCTCTCTCTGTCCCAAAAATAAATAAAACGTTGGGGGAAAAAAAAAAAAAAAAAAGATATTAAAAATAAATAAATAAGTAAGTAAATAAATAAATAAATAGGAAAGGTTATAAACTGTATGATTTCAAGTATACAATATCTGGAAAAGGCAAAACTATGAGGACAGTAAAAAGATCAGTGGTTGCTGGGAATTGGGTGGGAAGACGGGATAAACAGGAAGAACACAGAGAATTTTTAGAGCAGTGAAAATACTCTGTATGATACCATAATGATGGCCATATGTCATTAGACATCTGTCCAAACCCATAGAATGTACAATACCAAGAGTGAGAACACTAAGGTACACTGTGAACTTTAGGTGACTGTGCTTTGTCAATGTAGGTTCATCAATTGTAACAAATATGCCATTCTGGTAGGAGATGTTGGTAATGATAATAAAAATAAAAATAAATGTTGCCTTTGCATTTTGGGGGCAGGGATACATAGGAAATCTCTACCTTCCTCTCAATTTTGCTGTGATCCTAAAACTCCTCTTAAAAAAAAAAAAGCCTCTAATAAACAAACTAAAATAGTAGTTTTAAACTATATAAGGTTTTCATAATAAACTACGGAAAGTAAAGTAAATTAAAATCTTTGAGGTGCCTGAGGTGGCTCAGTCAGTTAAGCGTCTGACTTCAGCTCAGGTCATGATCTCACGGTTTATGAATTCTAGCCCCCATCTGGCTCTGTGCTGACAGCTCAGAGTCTAGAGCCTGCTTCAGATTCCATGTCTCCCTCTCCCTCCCCCTCCCCTTCTCTTTCTCTCTCTCTCTCAATTAAATAAACATTAAAAAAAATTTAATAAATAATAAAATCTTCACTACTGGGAATAAAAAAGAAAAACGAAGATGTACTATGGGAAGCAAGACTAAGAGAAGTATGAGAAACACTAATAAACAAATCCTAAGGTTTTTCCAAGTCACTTTCAACATTCACAGTTTCCCCCAGCTTGCAACTTTCCCCCTCTTTTGTATTTAAAACAGACTGATTAAAAGTATTACAGTAAGATATTTAAAAAAACAAACAAAAATAAAACATGAATTGGAATTAATAACTCAGTACATGGGTTTAACAGCAAATTACACATAAATGAAAAGGGAATTAATGAACTGGGAAATAGGTCAGAAAAAAGTATCCATAAGGAACCATATAAGACAAAATGATGAAAAATGCAGAGAAGTACATAAGAGGTCTAATGTTTATATAATTGGATTGTATAATTGGAATCCCAGAAGGAGTAAAGATAGTGGAACAGAAGCAAATCTGAAAAGCTAAAAATTGAGAACTTTCAAAAACTGATAAAAGACATCAAATTACAGGTTTGAGGAGCACTAAGAACCCTAGGTGGTTTAAATATAAAGAAAAGCAAACCTAGGCACATTATAGTAAAACTATCAAAAACCAAGACCAAGGAGAAATATCCAAGGAGTAGCCAAAGGACAGATTATTTTTCAAAGGTGTAAGAATGACTGATACTTCTCAACAGAAACAGCGGAAATTAGAAGATAATGGAATAGTGTCTTCAAAGTACTAATATAACTGCCAACCTAGAACTTATACCAGAAAAAATTACCCTTCAAAAATCAAGGTGCAAATTCTAATAATGTCCATAGATAGTTAATAGTTTTCAATGAACTGATTTTCAAAATTATACTATAGTTAGAGAAGATGTTAACATTACTGGAAGTTGGGTGAAAGGGATATGGTAACTCTATGTTATTTTTACAACTTTTTTATAAGTCTAAAATTATTACAAGAGGAAAAAAGGTAAAATACAGTTTCAGAATGAAAGCTAATGTCAGAAGGGAAGCTCCATGAAAGCTGGGATTTTTTTTTATCTGTTTTTCATTGCTGTATCCCCCAGTGTCTAGAATACTGACTAACACAAAGGCATTCGATAAATATTTGTTGAATGCCACAAACAACAACAGTGGCAGTAGCTACCATTCATTCAACACTTAGTACGTCACAGATAGAATACCAAGCACTTTATATTCATTATCCTTCCAATAATTATGCAACATGGAACTTTCTATTTTATATATGAGTCTCTCTCTCTTATAGATGAGACTAAGCAACCTGCATAAGCTCACATACTAGTAAGTGGCAGGCCCTCGCACATAGATCTGACTACAAAGTCTGTGTTGTTAACCACTATGCTATAGCACTTTCATGTCACATAAAAATATTTCTTTCTTGGGGGCGCCTGGGTGGCGCAGTCGGTTAAGCGTCCGACTTCAGCCAGGTCACGATCTCGCGGTCCGTGAGTTCGAGCCCCGCGTCAGGCTCTGGGCTGATGGCTCGGAGCCTGGAGCCTGTTTCCGATTCTGTGTCTCCCTCTCTCTCTGCCCCTCCCCCGTTCATGCTCTGTCTCTCTCTGTCCCAAAAATAAATAAAAAACGTTGAAAAAAAAATTTAAAAAAAAAAATATTTCTTTCTTGTTTGCTTATCCAAATTCTATTCACCTTTCCAGGTTGTATTAGTCAGTGTTCTCCAGAAAAACAGAACCAGCAGTAGAGACATACATACAGTTGATGCTTGGCCAACACAAATATGAACTGTGCTGGTCAACTTATACACAGATTTTTTATAGTACAGTACTCTGAAATTGCTCTTCTTTGTGATTTTCTTAATAACATTTTCTTTCCTCTAGCTTTATTGTAAAAATATAGTAAATATAACATACAAAACACACGTTAATCAACTGTGTGATCAACTGTTTAGGCTTCTGGTCAACAGTAGGCTATTAGTAAAGTTGTTCAAGGAGTCAAAAGTTATACATGGATTTTTGACTGTGATGGGGATTGACATCCCTAACCCTGTGCTGGTCAAGGGTAAACTGTATATACAAGAAGAGAGTTAGCTTATGTTTTTATGGAATTGGCTCACGTGAGTATGGAAGCCGAGAAGGCCCATGATCTGCCATCAGCAATGTGGGGAACTAGGTGAGTCAGTAGCGTAATTCAATCCAAGTCTGTAAGCCTAAGAGCCAGGGGAGTCAGTGGTGTTAAGTCCCAGTCTGAGTCCAAAGGCCCAAGAATCAGAGGGACAATGATGTAAGTTCTAGTCTAAATTCAAAGGCACTGATGTCCGAAGGTGGGAGATAATGGATGTCCCAGCTAAAGCCAAACGAAAACAAAAAACAAAAAACCAAACAAAAAATTCACTCTTCTTCTACCTTTTTGTTCTAATCAGGTCCTCAAGGAACAGGGTGATGCCCACCCACACTGATGCGAGTGGATCTTCTTTAAAGTCTACCAATGCAAATGCTAATCTCTTCTGAAAACACCCTCACAGGACTACTCAGAAATAATGTTTTACCAGCTGTCTGGGCATACCCTAGCCTAATCAAGATGACATATAAAATTAACAATCACACAAGTCAAGACACACTCTTCTATGATGCCTCATTTAACTTCTCTAGTACCCATTATTTCTCCTTATTCTCAGACCTCGGAGCACAACTTAGTGCCATTGTATAAGGTCTTGAAATGGCTCTCTAATTGTTTGCTAATCAGTAAGCATTATCTCCTTAAGCAGATTACATCCCCTTCTAGGCAAGGGACCATATCTTACAGTCACATTTGAAACTATAAAGATACTTGATGTTTTGGTAAAGAGATAAGAAAAACATGTAGTTGGAAAAACCATGCAAGGAACAATGTTATGGGATGCTTTAGAGACGGGGTCTGTATGGTTCAAGATTCTAAGCATCAAATTTGACTCAGAAAAAACACTACCTTAAAAAGGTGGTTTTTACATCAAATTTTCTATAATACCTCTTTTTCCTTATGGCAAGTACTATATAGTAGGTGTTTGGGGCATTTTGGATATAGCAGTACAATTCTCCTGGTTAAACCCCCTTGAGAGGGCATATATATTGCATAGAAGGTGCAGTTTGAGAGTGTGCAGATGAGCAATTATCCCCACACATGTAAACTGTAGCTTGTATGGCTTGTATGGTGTAAATATACTCTCCCTGCCTGGAACTGCCTGTGTAACGTTGTCTCTTTGGGCTCTGTGGTTTCTCAATACATTCCAACTGTTGGGAGGCTGGAGTTTGGCTCAGCAAGCACAGATAAACAGCTTCCTGCAGCAGGCTGCCAGCATGAGGAGCCATGACCTCAGCAGAGAACGTCTGCTTTTCATTACCCTGAGCACATCCCTGTACCGCTAGAGCTTAGAGTAGGAACAATGCAAGTTGGATAGACTTGACTAGCTCAGGTCTCCTATTACACCTTGAAGTTTTTCATCTTGGCAGCCAGAGAGAAGAGGGTATAGCCAGGAAGTGAGAAAATGGCTTAGTGGTGGGAAAAGGGAAGACAGAAAAGCTTTCCTAGACCTTTCTCTGAATGAACCAAATGATGAGTAAAGTGGCTAACACTAAATGGCTAATGGTGATGCAGAAAATCATCAAATGTCTTTAATCTCCAAAAAAGCACACAAAAGGCAGAGTAAGCAAGAGGTATTACAGAAGACAAGAGAGACTAAAAAGTCCTCAAAATCTTCAATTCTAAGACCATTTGAAAATAAGAATGAATTCTAGATAGCCAGCCATTTTATACATGTCATTTTACTTCATTTGTACAACAACCCTGTGAGATAGGTATTATTATCCCTAGCATGATCTCGACCTGGAAAATATAACACGAGGACATTAACAAAGACATTTGCTGTTGATGTTATTTAATGACAAAGGGATGAACTCAAGGCTGCTTCTCTGGCCACCCCAGAAACAGCATTACTGACTGTCGCAGCCCCAGAACTCAGCCAGAACTCAGGTCAACGTGTCCCTAACGTAAATGTACATGCTCGTGACATTTTCTGGTAAGATGGTTTCCACTGTGCTGGTCAGACTGCATCTGATAGTTGAAGGAAGGAATCACAGTTATGGCCTTCGGCAGGAAATTGGTTGGACATGACCCCTGTTGAGGGATCCTGAGAAACAATTTGTTTTGTGGGGAAGTCACTGACTGTAAAGATGCACCTGCCATGGGGCTGGAAGCAAGAGACAGACAAACATCTTAGCAAATCATAGTAACAGAGAGAAGCTTCATTTGACTTTCATTTCACTTTTCTCAGGGAAGAAGAATCTTTGTGTGGCTGCCAAAATCCTCACTGTCCCTCCGCCTTCCCTTCCATCCCCTCCACCCCCATCCCAGTTCATTAAAGACCTTCTGGCTAAAGGTGCCAGAATGTGTCATTCTTTCCTGCTCTTGTGCCAGGCCTGTGCTGCCAGCACCACAGATCTTCTAGAGTTCTAAGCAAATTATGGAAGAAATTAGAAACGCTGTTGAATTTAAATGGTTCTGCTGTTGATGAACTAAAGTTTCTTGACTTCTGATGAGCTATTTCACATTTCTAATAGCACTACTGATCTGTTCATTCAGATTTGTGTGTGTCTACCTGATTTCCAGAGAGGGACTCAGGGAATTATCAGAGCGGTGGAATAAGAAGAAAGATCAGCACGTGGATTGGACCAAGTAAAGATTCTTTGTATTACTTATAGATTAAAATAAGTCAAGTAATTTCTCTAAGGGGAAATATTTTTGGGTAGAAAATTATACCTAAATTTTATACTAGCTAGCTATAAAAGCAGCTGCCATGAAAACAGAAATAATATCACTTGTTCTTGAGAATACTTCAGCCAAGGATGGAGTTCCTTCATTTCCTCTTACTGAATGGTTTCACAACAGCTAAGTTTCTCTTAACTTGCAGAAGGGAAGAGGTGGGCAAGTAAGGTCTCTCCTGACAGGGAGAATCTGGGCCCAATTATTACTTCCACAACGTTTGACTCTGACTTCTAAATGAGTCAGGGGACCAGTGGGCTGTGAAATGGCTTCCTCAGTTACCAGGTCAAGTGCTGCTGGATGGTTTTCCTGTAATCAAAACATGAAGGGACTGAAGAGAGTGATGGATTCTAAGCAAGTAAGCAGCTGCTTATATCCTTGATGAACCTGGATTTTTAAGTTTCAAAATCGATTTTGGTGACTCTCTACTCACCACTATGTCTCTCTGGAGTACTTCTGCTATAGGATACCCCTGGTAACATAGAAAAGAACCAGAATCCTCTATAGGTTTTACAAATGACATCTTAACAGAAGCGCCTGAGCCAATAACAGTGAGGACAGGATTGCTCCAGCTCAAGGCAAAATCTATTCTTGGCAATTATCTCAGTCTGTGAGAATCCAGATGCTGACAATGAGAAATGGGTCATTTTCTGTTATAGTGTGTCAACTCCAGCTAAGAACTGAACTATGGAAAAAAGATGGGGGGGGGGGGGTGGTTTGCAGGGAGAAGCAATACCCTTTTGAAGAAGCCTATAATAGGATTAGTCACCATTACTTCACCACAGCACATTTGGCTCAATTTAACAACAATAAGAAGGGAAAACATGGAGCAGAAATGGCCCAGAGAAGTCTCAAGTCCATCCCTCATTCAAAGCTATGAACCTGGAAATCCATGAAGTCCTGATTTGTTCTGATGTGTTTCTTGTTGCTCCAAAACTGCTCCTTTGTTACCATGGGCACAAGAAGAACCCAAAACATTACTTAAATCCTGGATGATGGATAATCTTAAAAAATCTGCCAACTTTAGAACTGCAAGCTTATACTCTGACTGTTCTAGATTACCTAGGAGAGAAGTGGGTCATCTTTCATAGGGCTTAGAGCACCTGTTTAAAAAAGGAAGAAACAATACATATTTTATAATCATGGGTTGTTTTCGTTAGAGTTACATTTTAAGTGATTTAGGAATATGCACTCTTGGAACTTCCTTTTTGTCTCCAGGAGTGAATTAGTGTTCACATTTCACGGATTTATTCTAATCAAAACAATAAAGAAGGGAGGATTTGATGCCAGTGCTTTTTACTGCAAGAGTATATAAAAAGAGGTATGCAAATTGCCAAGTGAATTCTGATGATTAATATATATCAAGATATAATTATTAATGCTCTTTTTCTAAACACTAAGATTTCAATCTTCATATTTCTATTACATATTAGACAACACAGGTAACTTTTATGTCTAATTATTTTATTACTTTCCCTTATGATAAATGATTGATGCATAGGGAAGCCAATTACTTGTAACGTGGCTTTTCCCGGATCACTGCCTATTACGGTTATTCCATTCTGGGTAGCAGGAAATACAATCAATCAAATGATTTTTTTGGAAAGCTTAGATAACAAAGGTAGACAAAAAGAAGGCGAGTCACCTGAACAGACATAACTTATTGGCTCTTCAATGCGATGAGCCAATCATCCCTGGGAGAAGCCCTCAAATGCCATTTCCAAGAGGTCTTCCTGGCTATCCTGTATATCACATCACCCTAGTGACTTCCGTGTTATTTGCCTTGATGTGGCCATCAGCTGTGTAACCTTGGGAACGTTACTTTTGTGCACCTGCGTTGCCTGATGTGGAAAAAAATGAAGAGAATATTAAAACCCCAGCTCATAGTATTGGGAGAATTCAATGAAATAATACCTTTGAAATGCTTCGAACAGCACCTAGCACACAGCAAGTATTTATTACCTATCAGCTTTTGCTATTGTCCTCATCAGTTTGCTTATTCATTGACTATCTCCCTCACTAACCCCTTAGGTCCATGACAAGAATCACCTTATTTATCTTGCTCACTACTACAGCTCCACTGCCTACTACACATAGGTGCATAGTAAGTACTCAAAAATAATTATGGAATGAATTCATGGGTGCATGCTGTCTTATATTCTTACATAGCCTTAAAATAAACCTCTATCAATGAAGGTAATCTGTGTACTTGCAACCAAAACAGTCATCATGAAAGCGTCCCCAAGAAGCTAAAACCATCATTGAAAAAGAAACAAAAACAAGACACTTGATCATAAGAAAGAGCCCTCCTGGGCCCACCAACCAAGACCACAGAGCATCATTCTTTTCTATATTAGTATGTGGAGGTCAAGCTCCCTGATGCCACAGTGTTGTAACTATCAATTTAGCCTGTGAAGAATAGTTCCCAATCCTGATAGGAATTCTCAGATTTCAGCCTGGTTTTCTCTCATCATTATTTTCCAGTGTCTTGAAAAACCACATTTCTCATTTTATCTTTACCACAAGAACCTGGTCACACTCTGCTGTGGTTTCTAAGTTACAGCTACTCTGGCCTCATTTTCTTGGATGTACTTCTTCAGAGGTCCTGACCCCACGCTGACACTTGGTCTATTCTTAGAGTGGCACCTCTTGCTATTAATTCCTTTTACCTTCCACTGGTTGAAAGACAACATTCAGAGGTAGAGGTTGCATACGACATAAAAGAAAATCCTCTGGGATTTAGTATCCTTCTTTCAAGAGTGTCCAGAGGAATATGATCTAAAGAGCTCACAGTCTTACAGACATACACACACAGTACAGCTTAGCTCCTTGTGTTTTGCAGCTTACGCAGATTTGCTGGAACAATCATGGATTTGTTGGAAAACACCACCAACTGAGGAATGACAGACAGCGCAGGTGAGAAGACAAGCAGACCCACAGAAGAAAATCAACAGAAAAGCATTCCAAAAACAATTTGAAAGAGTACTTTTATCATTGTTTATAGGTAAATCATCCATCATTAAGTGCACGAAAATCCCAAGGTATGAACTTGAAACCGAGAGATGGAAGTGTACTGTTAACGTATTTTCTAAAAAATCCTGCTTCCTATTATTTGGAGCCAGTTCCAATTGTATCCCCTAAGAAGGCCAATACTAAACATTTAAATGGCAATGAGCTAAGGTCAACAGACAAGGTTATGTGATAACCTTTGTGGAGTATAGTTCATAAAGGAAATTTCAAAGAATTTGGAAACTATAGCTAGAAGAGACCTCCAAAAACGATCTGGGTAGGTCTCTAGCAATGTTAGGCAGGATAGTGACTTAGAGGCAGTAGAGAATAGTAGCCTTTGAAATACTCCAGACGAGACTTGATTCCCAACGCTGTCACTTACGAGTTTGTGATCCCAACTCTGTCACTTACTAGCTTGTGAATTTAAAGAAGCTATTTTAACCTTTATGAGCCTTGGTTTCCTTATCTATAAAACAGAGGTGATAATAATAGTACCTACTTCAAAGAATTATAGTGGCTGAGACATAATACGAGTTTCATTAAAAACTGCTCATTATAGTGTATAATTGCTACATTGTTATTATTATTAGAACAACAGATTTTATTATACCTATATCATAGCTGTGGCAACTGAAGCCCAGAAAATGCAGAAATTGCCCAAGATTATAGAGTGAGGACTGTTAAGAATAAGGAACTCTTCTTCCTAGGGCACTGCTCTTTTCCCTACATTATACTGCTACGAATTGGTACAAAACCGAGGCCTAAGGAAGAAGGATTTTCACTGGATAAATAAAATTCATAATCAAAGAAAATCAGGAGCTTTTACCACCCAGGTCTCCTTGTCTACCAAATACCACCTTCAATTTCATCGTATGTCTGCACCTTTCAAGTTTTTTGTTTGTTTTTTGGTTTTAAGATTTTTTGGCTCGTTTTTGTTTTTAGTTTATTTATTTATTTTGAGAGACAGAGCACGAGAGGCGAAAGGGCAGAGAGAGTGGAGGAGAGAGAGATTCCCAAGCAGTTTCCATACTATGAGCACAGAGCCCAATGTGGGGCTTGATCCCACAAACTGTGAGATCATGACCTGAGCCGAAACCAAGAGTCAGACACTTAAGCAACTGAGCCACCCAGGTGCCCCAAGAGTTTGGAGCTTTGACGCTAGTTCATTTCTCAAAATAACTTGCCTTGGGCCAATATGATTTCTGAAAAGTGTCAGGTGTGTGCCACTCACACACATCTTGTAAGTTTTAGTTTCCTGAGGGCAAGAAACAGCTTACTTAGCAGCTAGATTTCTATCAGTGCTATGGAAAATCTTAATATATTTTTCAACAGTGTACTGGTGGATAAAAGCTATAGTTAATAGCATTCGATAGCATTTTGAAACAGTTATAAGCTCTACTATTTGCTCTACAGAGTTCAGTATCAGTTATAGAGACCAGCTGGGTTCACTTTTGGAGTGCTACATGTACGGTATACAGCTTCTTATATGGCAGAATAGAGAGCTTTATCAAAAAGAATCAACAAAATAGAGAGAAAAAGCAAGAGAAAGTCCTTATTACTTATTATGATCAAGAATAAGAGTAAATAGTATGCAATAACTTAAAATATAGATACAGCTGTGTATTCAACAAATATTCACCTACTGTCTATTATGTGCTAAACATCATGCCAGGCACTAGGAACACAAAGATGAGGAGGACATGATGCCTGCCCTCAGGGAACCAACGTGGCAGGAAAAAGACTTATACAGGAGATGGTGGGGGTGAGGAGGAAGGTAGAGTAAAATGGGGAAAAACAAAACAAAACAAAACAAAACAAAACAGGAAGAAGCATTGCCCCCAGAAGAATCATATTTCACTTGGCAAGAAGTCTCAGGAGTGCTGGTACAGATTAAATGGCCTAGAAACTTGACCCGTAGGCTTGTCAGTTCTGTAAGAGCAAGCAAAGCTATTCAATCTCAGTCTTTATTCCCTGCCCACCTCATTTGCTTCAGCCCACACCATGGGAACAAGGAAAATTCCTTTCTTGATCCTCCTTTAGAGGACTGGGAGAAGGGACCAGCTCTGTGCCTACAGAGCCTCTTTTTCCTGGGGACTTGAAATTCCAATCCATAAGACATCTAGATTTTATTTGAAAGGCCTATAGCTTGGCAAAAGAGCTAGGGAGAGTCAAGAATTCCCCTAACAGTAAACCAGGCTGTTAGGCTGTGAGAAAAGCTGTCTGATCTTCAAAGAGGCTCTGGAGCACAGAAAGGAAAAAAATCTGTTTTCAAGGAGGATGGACTTGAGCTCATGATTCCTCTGAAATAGAAGCCTGTTAGAGGCTACTCTTCCTTAGAAGACTCCCAGCAAACCATAAAAAAGGGAAGGAGAATCCAAATTATTAGACAAATATGTGATGGCATTTTGGAAATAAAAATAACATTTTCTATTTCTTTAGCACATCCTTTCATGAAGACCAAGGTATTTAAAATGGATTCTCTTTCAGCCTAAAAACAGTTCTGTGATATTAAAAAAGCAGTAATCATTTTGACTTTTACACACTCCAAGCATGCTTTACAAAGAAACACAACCTTTCAAAGACATAAACTATGAAAGCTCTTCTGCCTCTATAAATACTCTTAAATCATTAGCTGATTGACACAGCATCCTGTAGGAAGAAAACTGCAGAGGGAAACCATCCCAAGCGTTTCCATGAGAAAGGCCAGCTACAAAAAAACACGGGCTAAAGGAACACTGACTACAGGCAATCAAGACGGAGTATTCTGAATAATGGAGAAAGTTAAAAATTATAAGAGGGACTTAAAGAAACAGATCTAACTGATCAATTAGTTCTTGAGCTACGATAGTCATGACCACTCATGAGACTTAACCACTGGACAAAACTAGCTGCACCAAAGGCATATTCCAAAACATGTTTGGGCAGCCCTCAGCCGACCTGCCAAAACCAAGCATTCACTGCCACTGCATAATCAACAATTTCCTGCTCTATTCTTCCTGTACCTTGCCCGCTTCCAAGGGCCTTCTCTGGGCTCACCCTATTGACAAAGCACTCAGGTACTTACTATTCAGTGAAGAACCTGGCAATGCCGTACTGGCTAATATCTTCCTTGTTCTCTAGCAGTTGGCACACTGCATCTTCCATGTACGTGAGGACATGTCGCTGGGCTGAAAGAAAAATGAAGATAAAAAGAGAAAGTGAGAGACATAGAAAATGAGTCGTCCTAGTCCTACTAGGAGGCCATAAAAGTCCATCAAGATGTTGGCTCTGCCCTAGAAAGTAGACTGGAATAGGCAAACCAAATTTGTTGGCCCTAACTAAGCTAAGGTCTCACAGGGTAGGATGGGAGACAATGTAGAACGTGACCTATTGCCATCTGATTGGCTATTAGTATTTTTAAAATTTTTTAAAGTTTATTTATCTATTTTGAGAGAGAGAGAGAGAGAGAGACGGGGAAAGGCAGAAAGAGAATCCCAAGCAGGCTCTCTTTGCACTGCCAGTACAGTCTGACGTGGGGCTCAAACCCACCAACCACGAGACCATGACCTGAGCTGAAATCAAGAGTCGGACGCCTAACTGACTGAGCCACCCAAGCACCCCTTGGCTATTAGTAGTAATATCAACCCTTCATTCTTTTCAGTGATGAGAGTGACATTAATGACAGTGAGGAGCTTGAGCACCATTTAACACCATTCTTTTCTTTCTGCCTCTTTCCACCCTCTTCCACTTCTGCATGTCTCAGAAACTTAATCCAGGGAGTAGTGATGCCATGCCCAAAACATGGATGATCTGCTTGCAAAGAAAACTCAATTCTTTAATAATAAAAAAGTTCCCTGAAAAAGTTTAAGGAAATTTAATGAAAACTTCAGTAATGCTTTAAAAGTTACTTTGTTGTTGTTGTTGTTTACTTTTATTTTTATTTTTGAGAGAGAGAGAGAAAGCATGAGTGGGGGAGAGGGGCACATTCAATGCAGAACCTGATGAGGGCTCAATCCCACGACGCTGAGATCACAGCCTGAGCAGAAATCAAGAGTTGGATGCTCAACCAACTAAGCCACCCACATGCCACATGGTATAAGTTATTAACCTTAGGACCATGAAATCTGTGTGGCTCAATTTATCAGAAATCACGTTTTCTGCATTTGTTGTGACTAGAAAATGTGTGAATTAATCATGGGCTTATGTATTAGAATTAGACAGACCTGGGTTGGAATCATGGCTCTGTCTTTTATAGCCTAATTTTGGATAGTTATTTAATCTACATCTCTTTTCTTCTTGATAAAGAAGGTATGGGAAAAAACATAATTTAACCCTTTCTCAAAATATGGTGAATCAACTTCGTGATCTGAAATCACCTCAGATACCCTGTTAAAATGCAGATTTGTAATCTGACACCATACCAGACTAAGTGACCTTAAATTTCTACTTGGAGCCCAGTAATTTTTTTTTAAGTTTGGTTTTTTTTAATTGCAGTATAGCTGACATACAATGTTATGTTTGTTTCAGATGTACAACATAGTGATTTGACATTTCTACATATACTCAATGCTCACCACAGTGAGGGTAGTCACCATACAACGTTACTGCAATATTATTGACAACATTCTCTATGCTGTACTTTTCAAGGAGCCCAGTAATTTTTAACAAGTACCTTGGTGTTTCTTATGTACCCTGAAGTTTAAGAATCTCTAGTTAAGGGGCACCTGGGTGGCTCGGTCGGTCAAGTGTCTGATTCTTGATTTTGGCTCAGATCATGATCTCACGGTTCACGAGATTAAGCCCCACGTTGAGCTCTGCACAGACAGTATGGATACTGCTTGGGATTCTCTCCGTCTCTCTCTGCCCCTTTTCTGCTTGTGTGTGTGAAAGTGCTCTCTCTCTCTCTCTCTCTCAAAAAATAAATAAATAAACTCAAAAGAACAAAACAAAACAAAAAACCCACATTCCTGAAGTCCTGGCAGTCCAGTGAAACTTATAAAGCAAGTAAGTTTACCTACCAAAGCTGTATTCAGGAGAGTCTTCATTTGACCATGGTGACCTAAGGTTTCACCACGTTTGCATGGGCCTGGTGTCCAGATGAATGACATGTTTACATTCTGTGACTTATTTTGTCAATATGAGCACTTCCCAAAGCTAACAACCATCAAGCACTGCAAACATTCCCTCGCCCCCCACCTCCAAAAAAGAAGTGAAAACAAAATCAGTGCTTAGGCAACAGGTCATCCAACCGGAAAACGATTTCTCCAAGAAATGGCCAAAACTGAGAGTGAAGAGATAATACATGCTGATATCTGGCATTGTTTTCTACCTTAATATATACATTAAATTGGGAAGAAAAAGGCCAAACTCACATTAAAATCAGTGACACTGTCACCTTTGTATTCTCCTTCCCTTTTTCTACCCACTTACCGTAGTCTTACAAAAAGATCCCTTCCTTGGACTAGATAGGCTTTTTTTTTTTTTTTTTTAACTTAGATCTACCTAAGGCTAATCAGGATTGGGGTATTTTGGTTTTGGTTTTGATTCGACGGTAAAAATGAAAGAGCTCTTACTTAGTTGAAAATCTTGCTGCTTCGCCTCCTTAGCTTCAGGGACTAAATGTCAATATGAAAGCCTTTTGAGTGAGAAATATTTTCAGAGCAGTTAGAATCAAAGTACTTTTGTCCTGTTTGGGGCAGGGGATTTTCTGGAAAACTACTTTGCACCAAAAAAAGGTGGGGGGGGGGGGAGGAAGAAAGGAGGGAGGGGAAGAAGGAAGGAAGAATGAAAGAAGAAAGAAAGAAGAAAAAGGCCTATATCTGTTTAACATTCATCTACAAATCTGATGTTTACAGATTTTAATAATAGTACATAAAATAACAATAACAACACGCCACACTGCCTCATCATTAACATTTTGTGTAATCCGTTTTCGAGTAAATACGATCTTTATTTTACATACAGCACAAAGGCAGGTGCATCGGTTGATAGCAAAATCATCTGAAAAATGTGGTTTACATGTGTGTGTGTCTGTGTGTGCGTGTGTGTGCATGCCAATCAGCATTTGTGTGAAGTCAGAATTTGTCATCGAATTTCAAAATTTCTTATAAAGAACTGCAAAATATTCACCCCACCTATTCCTAGTTTACAATGTGGAAACAGAAAGCCCTGGTGCTCTTTTTATTTGTGGGTAAAGGGAAGCAGCTTAAGAAGAGCCAGGAAAGGCAGGGAAAAGTTCCTCCGTGCAGAGAATTTCTCACAAGCCAAGAGCGAAGAGCTCTCTTTAACCGCTACTCCCCGGTGGTTTCCTTCACCTGCAGCTCTTATCAGTCCAAAGTTCCCTCTGTGGTTAAGTGCACCACCCAACCCTGGAAGATCCTTGCAGTTTATCAAACTTCAATGAGACAGAAGTTCAAAGCTCTTGCCTGGCAATAAAACATGCAGGGTGTCGTTTTATATTATTTTTTAAATGCAAAGGAATAGGCTTTAATTTATGTGATGATTAAAGAATAAAAACTGCACACCTGCATCCCCAGAGGGCAAAGATATCTGGGCACCTTAGCTGCCCTCCTTGGAAAAAGAAAAACATTTCAGATTGGCTTTTCCTCTTCTGCTTTGCCGTGATTCCTACAACATGCCCGGGATTAAGTTTTCCAGCATGTACCAATGAGGCTCTATTGTTCTGAAATCCACACAAAGGCCAAGGTCCTGTCTTGCTCAGATACCATCACTCTCTGAGATAAGCACTTATAACTTCAACGTGCTGCACTGAAAAATCAAAGTGAAATATATGTAACACTGTATGATTGTTATATGAACCTTGCAAAGGAAGGCAATTGTGGATCAGAAACTTCTTGGTTCTGTTTACTTGCCCCCTGCTGATGGCTTAATCTCTTTATACCACAGTCATTCCTGCTATAAAATGTGTATGATTCTAAGAATGATATATCTAGGGCTGCCTGGGTGGCTCAGTCGGTTAAGCATCCGACTTCGGCTCAGGTCATAATCTCGCAGTTCGTGAGTTCAAGCCCTGCGTCAGGCTCTGTGCTGACAGCTCAGAGGCTGGAGCCTGCTTTGGATTCTGTGTCTCCCTCTCTCTCTCTGCCCCTCCCCTGCTCATGCTCTGTCTGTCTCTCTCTCAAATAAATAAATATTAAAAAATAAAAAAAAAAACAGAATGATATATCTGATAACGAACTACTTCTTTAGAAAATATTTGGTATATACAAAAAGTAACACATTAATGATTATGTCAATACTGCTACATACTGATTCTACAGATTAAAATGACACAGCAATGTTTTGCAATGGTTAAGAACATGGACTCTGAAGTCAGGCTGACTGGGATTTGATTTTTAGCACTGGCACTTATTAATTCTGATTTTAAGTAAGTTACCTAATCTCTCTGCCCTTTTCTATAAAATTGGGGAATAGTACCTCACCTAAGCTTAAAGTGAGAATTAAATGAAATATGTAATAATCTTGGCATAGTGCTTGGCACATAGTAAGTACACAATAAATATTAGCGATTATTTTTATTATTGTTGTTAGCACTATAGTTGTTACTATGTACCACTCCCAGCCATTGCAAAACTCACAAGACAGTAGGTTTTCTTTTTTTTTTTATTTATTTTTATTTTATTTTTTTTATTTTTTTAACGTTTTTATTTATTTTTGAGACAGAGAGAGACAGAGCATGAATGGGGGAGGGGCAGAGAGAGAGGGAGACACAGAATCAGAAGCAGGCTCCAGGCTCTGAGCCATCAGCCCAGAGCCCGACGCGGGGCTCGAACTCACAGACTGTGAGATCGTGACCTGAGCCGAAGTCGGACGCTTAACCGACTGAGCCACCCAGGCGCCCCAAGACAGTAGGTTTTCAACACTAATAAACCACCAAGCGGCCAACTTACAAAAGCCACCCCCACTCACTTAAAGTTCTGTTTGCCCAACCAAGGATGCTTACAGATTATCTTCAAGGATTCCTGGGTTATATAAACCCTACACATATAATAATATACATAATCATATGCCCATTTCAGCTATAACCTTTAAACTTGTAGGAAGCATTCACTTATTAACTGCTAATTACTCAAGAGGCTCTAATTTACATGGGGAAAGTCCAGAACTATTTCTTTTTAACTCTCTTCCCAAGCATAAATACCATCAAAGTATTAGCTTGTTTGTTTTGCAATCAAATAAAGGGTCTCATTTAGAAATTATTGCTTGAGGGGCCTAGAATTTCCACCTACATTAATTAGACCACTCATTTTATTATTATTATTTAATACAGAATCCCTATACTAGAATAAACAAGTCTCACTGGGAAAATATTCACATGAACTACTACATATGATATTAATAGATACACATAAAAGCAACAGCAGTATATGTGAAAAGCACAGTATATACATATATTCAACTTTAAATCTGGCTTTTTCCTCCCTTGCCAGAGTCCTCCTGAGAAACATTTTAGTTTTTGAAGCCTCTTGAGATTCAGATGCTGGCTGGCACACATGTTGAATTAAATTAAGACTGTTTGTTCTCTGAGATAAGAAAAGTAACCCTGTTAACCACACAACTTGTCATGTAAACTGTTTCGAAGCTTCAAGTTCAAGATCATTTATAAATCACTAGCATGATTTGATTTGATCCTGTGAAGTGCAAATAGATGGCTTACTCGTTTAAAATGTTAATAGGCCTCTAAAATTAATTATTTACCATCCTCCGTCTTTACTCAGATGTCCTGACGCAGGGATACAGTATGTCCTGGTGACATATTTTATCACCCAGACAAGACCATCTTTGATCTTAGACCACACTACACCAATTTCCTCTGACCAAAGGAGGTGGGAAATGAGGAAAGCCAGTACATGTAATCCTTATACAACTCAACGAGGTAAGTAATAGACTTTTTTGAAGCTCAGAGAGATTAAGGAACCTGCTAAAGTCTTAACTAATGGCTGATCTAGGTGTGCATGCCAAAGCCTGTACTCTTCCACTATAACCCACGACCTCTCAAAAACAAAAAGCAAAACAAAATAAGAAAAATCCAAAACCCTACAAAGTGTCCCATTTTTTACTGTATTATCGAGAAATTCTGGCTATCCATTATAAATACTAGAAAAGAAGCTTAAATTGGTAAACCAGACACTTAAAAGCATTTGTATGGTCTTTATTTTTTTTAATGTTTATGTCTAATTACACATGTAATTATTTTTAAAGATTCCAACAGTACAGAAAAAGTTAAAAACCAATCCCTGTTCCCATTGACAACAGTTGTTATCAGGTTGGTATGCACACTTTAAAAAATACATAATTTGTGAGCTTGGTTTAGTTTTGTTTTTAAATAAATGACACATATTTTTCTGAACCTTGCTTTTTTTTCACTCAACCATGTCTGGAGATCATTTATAAAATAATACGGAACCAACTTACCCCTGCAGTATTTCTCAATGGCAAATATTTCTCTATTAATAAATATTTAAGTTGTTTTCATATTTTCACTATAGCAAATCTTGCTGTGTTGAACATTCTTGTACATGGTTTCCTGTGCATATGTGGAAGTTTTTCTATGAAATTGGCATGTGACAGAATGCACATATCTTTGTGGGTTTTTTTCCAGTTTTATTAAGAAATAATTGACAAACATCATCCTATAAGTTTAAAGCATAGAGAGCAAGTTTGATTTACATATATTATGAAATGATTATCACAATAGGTTTTGCTAACAGTCATGATATAGGTACAATAAAAAGAAAAGAAAAAACATTTTTCTCCTTGTGATGAGAACTCTTAGGATTCACTCTCTTAACTACTTTCCCATGTATCATACAGCAGTGGTAACCATAGTCATTATGCTATACATTACATCCCCAGTCCTCATTTATCTTATAACTAGAAATCTGCACCCTGCCTCTCCTCCACCTCCCTCTGATTCCCTCTCCCACACTGCTTCTGGCAACCACATGTCTGATCTCTTCTTCAATGAGTTTGAGTTTTCGTTTGTTGTTTTCTTTAGAGTCCATATATAAGTGAAATCAAACAGTATCTGTCTTTCTCTGACTTATTTCACTTAACATAACACCTTCAAGATCCGCCCATGTTGTTACAAATGGTTGGATTTCCTCATTTTTTTGTAGCTGGATAATATTCCACTATATGTATACACCACAACTTCTTTATCCACTCATCCACTGATGGACATTTAGGCTGTTTCCATGTCTTAACTGGTGTAAATAATGTTGCAATGAACATTGGGGTGCAGTTATCTTTTTGACTTAGTGTTTTCATTTTCTTTGGATATATTCCCAGAAATGGAATTGCTGGATCATAGGCTAGTTCTATTTTAATTTTTTGAGGATCCTCTATACTGTTTTCCATAGTGGCTGCACCAGTTTATCATCCCACCAGCATTGCACAAGGGTTCCCCTTACTCCTCATCTTCATGTTTACTTACATATATACAATTGCTTTACAAAGAGTTATTCCAATTTATATTCTTCCCAGCCATGAGAATATCTGTTTTCACTATCCTTGGTCCAAGACTTTGTAATTTTGCCAATTTAAAGTTATAAAATAGCTTTTCACTCTTGTTTTAACTTTAGTCTTCTTAAGTACAAATTAAGTTAAGCATATTTACATGTTTATTTGTATTTCTTCTTCTGTGAATAATCTGCTAGTATCCTTTGCCCATTTTCCTCTCTGGTTCTTCTTTCTTCTCCTTTATTTGTAGTTTTGTTTTGTTTTTTTTTTTTTTTTCTAATTCTATATATGTTGGAAATATCTATCTATCTATCTTATGGCTTTTCTTTTAATTTGTTTGTGGTATCTTGCATTGTACAGACATTTTAAATGTTGAGATAGTCAAAAGTATTTTACTGTGGCTTTTGTGCTTTGTGTATTGTTCAGATAGACCCTCTCTACTCCAACTATTTTTTTTCTAGTATGATCTTTAGTTTAAGTAACTGTGTCCCTTACCAAATCATGAATCCACAATTAACATAGTGAGCATAATATAAAAAGAAATTTAAAATTTACCATAGACAAAAATAAAGTAAAAGTGTTAACCCCAAATCAGGCCTCTTCAAACATTAACTAGCTCCAAATATAAAACAGCTGTGTGTCAAGTTTAACTTTGGGAGCCCAGAAAAAATTATAAGTGAATCACACACTGCATACAAATATCCTGATAAACATCCTTGATATAAATGCAGGAGGCTTCCCTTCTCTAATAGCTCTTAATCATTACATGGTTTGCTTACTGGTAGTTAAACCTATAAATATAATAATAACAACAGCTAACATTTATTAAACTCTCTGTGCAAGACAGCCTTCTAAGCATTTTATGGCTCTTAATTCATTTAATTCTCACAACAAACCTATGAGATGGGTACTTTTCTTTTATCTCCATCTTATAGATGAAAAACGGAAGACTCAGATATGTAACTTACCCAAAGGTTAACGGTCTAGTGAGTAGCAGAGACAGGTTTGAATCCAGGCCTGTGGTCAAGACTGCACTATACCACAGCCCTTAAAAAGCTATCTATCTATGCAGCATGACATGTGTCAAATGGAATTTTCTAAGGACAGAGCTACAAATTAAGAAAAGATCTTTCACATTAAAAGTTCATTATAAAACACACAAAACTAATAAAATGCATTTGGGCATCCAAACCACCACAGTGCTGCTATACAGCTGGTCAAACTCAAATACTAAAAGACATGCTGGGGGCAAACAAAACATCACACATATGTTAACATCACCTGTGACAACCAGAAAACAAGAGGTCACTAAAGATCTTTATGTAAAGTGGAGGACGGAAAACTGAGGTCTATTTCCCTCAACCAATAGAGGTATTGTACAAGTTAACAGCTGTGCAAAGCTGAGTGCTTTGACATTCAAAGAGTCTCTAGTCAGCCATTAATCCTTCCTTCTTCCCTTCTTCCTAAAACTGGTGATTTTTGATATTTGGGGGATGTCAATGAAGGCTAAGTACCTACATCCTATTGTTTCAGTATTTCTAGCCTAAATCTCATAATACAGAATTAGTAGTTTGGAGTCAATTTCATGTGCCAGAAGCTACAGAAAAAAAAAAAAAAAAATTTAAGGAGGCATTTACAGAGATCCAAACTTAAAGTACTCAGCTGACCATAACAAAGTGTACTGAGAACATCAGAGAAATCTGAAGTGGCACTTAAGTTTCCCACAGTTACAATCTATGGGACACATGAAGAACCCACGTAATAATTGTCATGACAACAGCTTTGCAAAAACAGTTACTTATAGAGCAGTATTGTTACCAAATCAACTCCATAAACATTCATAAAACCACAAGTTAAATAAAACCCTATAAACTGACAAACACGGAGTAAATCAAGTGCCACTCATAATGAATGTCATGTCAGGCAGGGAAGCATTAAAGTTACAAGGTGAGGGGCGCCTGGGTAGCTTAGTCAGTTAAGCGTCCAACTTCGGCTCAGGTCATGATCTCACGGGTCATGGGTTTGAGCCCCGCATCGGGCTCTGTGCTCTCGGTCCAGGGCCTGGAGCCTGCTTCCGGTTCTGTGTCTCCCTCTCTCTCCGCCCCTCCCCCCGTCATGCTCTGTCACTGTCTCTCAAAAAATGAATGAACGTTAAAAAAAATTTCTTAAGTTACAAGGTAAAAATTAATTGTGCTGTATAGTCATCAAAGGTTGCAGCCTTTGGGGAAACCCATGCATTTACAGATTATTAGCAATTTTATTTGGGATGCAATTAACTATGAGTATACAGATTAGTGGTTTTGATGCAACAAGGTACTAATGCAATAACTTATCAATTTCTTGGCATTTTGCATTCAAACTATTTCACAGGAACTAGCTGGCACTCACAACAGCTCATATAACAATAAAAGGACCTCATTTAGTCTAATGGCAGAAAGGTACAGAAATAAGTTCTAATTTAAGGCAGCTGAAAACTCATGGGCTTAGAATTCCTAATCCTCTCTCTTCTGCTTGATACTGCCTCCCTATGGAGGTAGGGATTCTCTTTCAAATGAGAGTCTCAAGTGTCAAATCCCCACTCAGAACTCTGTCTACACCCTGCTTATGAGATATGGCTGTAATAATGCCCAATAATCCCTTTGAGTTACTATTTTTGTGATGAAAGTAAAGATACTATTGTAGATATTTATAGAGACTCTAGAGGCTGAGGCCAAAGTGTACAAAAGTCATAGGGTGAATGGAACAGCATAGGCTAGGCCAGCCCTAATTTAGTTTACACAGAAAACTCATTGCAACGCATACCATATCATCTAAATTAATAGCCTAAACACCAAAGTACCCTATGGAAATATACTTAGGGACCTATTTTACCAGACCAACATCATTTTTGACTCATCATCACTCTCAGCTACATTGCCATGTCCAAGCCTCCCTTTCCTGCCAAGCTCAAGTCAACTGCCACCTTTTTCGTGAAGCTTTCCCTGATTCTCCCTGATCCAGAAGTAATCTTTCTTTTCCTGATCTCCCTAAACACCTATTTTAAATATTTCCAATGGCACTTTCTACCTTGATACAGAGTTATTTGTGTTCTACATGTGTTACCTTCTTTGTTAGACTCCCTACTCCTTAAAGACTGATAGTTACCATGACTCATTTATCTTTTATCCCCTTTAACACCCAGGACCATTCAGTGTCTTCCACATACCAGTCATTCAAATATTTACTGAATGAATACATAAACTGTATCACTATTTATACACTGTGGTGTTATTCTTTATTCAACTCAACCATTTCAGGATTGTGCCTCCCAGGTGGGAAACACTAAGTACCAAAACACATTCTGTTACAATATTAGGGTTCTTACAGGAAGCCACTTTTGTCCAGTTCTCAACCCCTCCTTCTGTTGCCTTTTTACTGTTCCTTCCCTCTATTCCAATGAGAAAGCACTTGTTCCTTCCATTGTTACTAAGAGCCTCATTATGTTCAAGGTAAAGTGAAAAAATGCATTCGATGCAATTACCAGTTCCTCACAAATTTGGGGGCTGCTTGTCATTTCAACATCCAAGACTTGAATAAAAGCAAGTCCAAATTCTTTTCACTCCTAAGAACGATTTTCTTTTTTTCTTTTTAGACAAAATGGAAGCACCCAGCACAGGAAGCAGTCCTCAGTAAGCCACCGTTCATAAACAGCTTTGCGGCAAGCATAACAAAAGTTCTGTTGTGCTCTTGCGTGGCAGGGCCAGTGAGCAGCAGGGGCAGATGAACTCTTTAAGAAACAAAGGTTCTGTCTTCATGCAAATGTTTGCATTAATAAAAAATGAAGAAAAAGATATAGAAAATGCAGGCTAGCTGGACATAATAGGTCTCTAAACGGGAGGTTTTTCACATTTTTCAGGCGGAGTCAGCAGGTCTTTTAAAAACTTTGTCATTCTGAACATTTCACAGACATCACAAGAAAGACATGCAAATAACAGAAGCAAATCAAAGGACATCCCGCTGCTCTGCTGGCGCCTCCCTCATCCATGCCTGGTTTGTCATTTTCTGTTAACCCTAGTGCTGGCTGCTGTTTTGTTGAGGAATGGAGTCCCTAGCCCATGTGGCAGTACATGTTCAGCCAGCTGGCCCCTGCACTGATGACATTACAATGCAAGCCATGTACTACCACTCAGGGACACGTGCTGCCAGGCAACAAGTTCCAATGTGGGTTTTTTACACAGCCGGCTTGCAAATCTGCATGGGAAAGAACCTCTAAACTAACCACTTAATAAGACATGATCTTCTTGAGTGTGAGGATCACTGAGTGGTTCTCTGAAGATGGACCAGTCTTTCAGAATAAAATGGACAATAAGGGCCTTCAAATAAATATACAAAATCTAAAACCTGTGAGGGGAGAGGTACTGTACCATGTGCTCCAGCTGTGTTATCTCATTTTACCTTCACAACCACCACTTCAGTTAGATATTTACTATCCCCGTTTTACAGCTAAGGAAATCGAGGTTTACAGAGGTTATGAGCTTGCCCAAGGTCACCCAGCTAATAATGGCAAGCCAAGACTCAAAACTGCCTGATGGCAAATTCTGCTCTACTCTATTCATTTTCCTCACCCCTTACTTCTATGTCTTGTGATTGAAACCCAGCTGACCATATCACAATGACCATATTTACCCACTGCAGGGTCACTGAAGTGTCCCTTTTTCTCCATCTTAATCATTAGGAGTCTTTATCATTCATTTCTAGATTTTCTTCTTTTTTTTTTTAATGTTTACTTTTTGAGAGAGAGAGAGAGAGAGAGAGAGAGAGAGAAAGCAGGGGAGGGGCAGAGAGATAGGGAAACACAAAATCTGAAGCAGACTCCAGGCTCTGATCTGTCAGCACAGAGCCCGACATGGGACTTGAACCCATAACCCATGAGATCATGACCTGAGCCTAAGTTGGAAGCTTAACCAACTGAGCCACAGGCACCCCATTATTTTAAGAGTGAGTGGCTTTTTTTTGGGGGGGGGGGGTTAGGTCATGATAAGAATCTACTTAAAGCTGCAAATACTTTCTCACAGAAAAAATGCATATAATTTAATATGTTCTACATAATTTAGAGCATTTGAGAACCTCCTAAGGTTCACCTATAGCTCCCCTGAGAGTTCGTGACCTACATGTTAAAAAAAAAAAAAAGAAGAAGAACCCAGAACCCACATCTCTCTTCCCAGGAGAACATGGTGGGGATTCTTTCACAATGATGGCCTATCAAATCCCCTGACCTGAAAACTCCTTGTCCTCCTCCATGTCCATTGAACACACTATTCCTCTTCACTAGGACTTGAAATCACTTACGTCCTCCCACAGATTGTCCCACTGGCCTCTCTTGGTTGTACTAAACTTGGAACCAGTAGCCAATCACTTCATTACTATTCTCACCACTGCTCCTGAATTGCACAAGCTTAAGGAGTGGAAGGATTTTAAGATCATACTGTTCAACTCCCATTATTTTATAGATAAAGAAATTGAAGGGATGCCTGGCTGGCTCAGTTGGAGGCGCCTGTGACTCTTGATCTCAAGGTCATGAGTTTGAGCCCCACATGAGACGGAGACATTACTTAAATGGAACTTAAAAAAAAAAAAAAAAAGGAAATTGAAATCCTTCCTCATTCTTTTCACTCTTGATTCAGCAATGGAAAGTACTTGGGCTTGCTCAAATGCAGTTCTGAAGTTCTTCATATTTCCATCTATAACCACATTGCCAAAGTTTTTGTTTATACAAAGCAAGCAAATAAGTCATGGCAAAACTAAATTATTTTCAAATACTTTTTTTCATACTATGGACCCAACCTTCTAACAATTTTTTTAAGTGTTTATTTATTTATTTTGAGAGAGAGAGAGAGAGAGAGAGAGTGTGTGGGGGGGGGCAGAGGCAGAGAGAGGGAAAGAGAGACCAAGAGCATGAGCAAGCAGGGAGAGGGGAAGAGGAAGAAAGAGAATCCCAAGTAGGCTCCGTGCTGTCAGCACAGAGTCTGACATGTGGCTCGATCCCATGAACCTTGAGATCATGACGTGAGCCGAAACCAAGAGCCAGACGCTCAACCTACAGAGTCACCCAGGTGTCCCTGAACCTAACCTTCCAAATGGAATAGTCAAATTATATTATCCTGGCTTCTTTTATCCTACTGATAGTCTGTTGAGATCTCTTGTACCAATTATAATCCAGGAAAAGTTATAAATAAATTTTGTCTTGTTCTGTAAGTGACAAATGATAACAAGTATTACAAAGAAAGTGTTACCTTTATTTAATATAATGGTTGGCTAGAAGATAATCTAAGTACTGATAATCAGACCACTGGATTATACTAAGACCTTAGTTTGGAGACAGCCAAACGAGGCAAATTATTACATGCCTTTATGATAAAGGCAGAAAAAGAGTGCATTTTAGAAAAAGTAAAGAAAGAGGTTATATCAGAAAAAAAAAATGGCTTAGCAATACTGGAAACTTAGGAGAAACAAAACATAATCCTATCATATAGATTTAAAAGAGCTAGTTGAGGGGTGCCTGGGTGGCTCAGTCAGTTAAGTGTCCAACTTCTGCTCAGTTCATGATCTCACAGTTCACAGGTTCGAACACTGTGCTGGGCTCTGTGCTGACAGCTCAGAGCCTGGAGCCTGTTTCGGATTCTGTGTCTCCCTCTCTCCCTGTCCCTCCTCTGCTTGTGCTCTATCTCTCTCTCAAAAATAAGTAAACATTAGGGGCGCCTGGGTGGCTCAGTCGGTTGGAAGTCCAACTTCAGCTCAGGTTATGAACTTGCTTTCGTGGGTTTGAGCCCCACGTTGGGCTCTGTGCTGACAGCTCAGAGCCTGGGGCCTGCTTCGGAGTCTGTGTCTCCCTCTCTCTCTGCCCCTCCCCCATTCACACTCTGTCTCTTTCTTTCAAAAATAAATACAGTATGTGTGTTTTTTTTTTTTTTTAATAAAAGAGCTAGTTGAATAAAAGCAGTTGTCTACAGAGCATACGAGAGGAAGAAAGGGGTAAATTGGGACAGAGTGGGAAGAATTCCTCTCAGTGCATGTCTCATTATATATTTTTTGAACCTCTGAATGTATGACCTAGTTAAAGCATATGTATACATGTACAGTATATATAGTGTATATTAAGTATGTATATATAAGCATATATTAATACTGTAAATGTGCACAGTTAAAAAGATTGCAGGTTGAGACAATGTGGATTCTTTTCTTTTTTCTTTCTTTTTATTATTAAGTGAACTCTTACCCCCAATGTGGGGCTTGAACTCACAACCCCAAGGTCAAGAGTCTCACGCTCCACTGACTGAGCAGCCAGGCATGCCAGTGGATTCTTTTAGTAACAGCTTTATTGAGATATAATTCTCTCACCATAAAATCCACCCTTTTTAACATGTACAATTCAACAGTTTTTAGTTGTGCAGCCATCCCCACTACCTAATTTCTTCATTTCTTCAACCCTCCAAAATAAGTACCCATTTGCAGTCAGTTCCTATGCCTTCTTCTCCTAGACCCTGGAGACTATTCATCTATTTTTTTGTCTCTACTGATTTGCCTACTTTGTCATTTCCTATAAATGGAATCATACAATACGTGGCCTTTTGTGACCGCCTTCTTTCATTTAGCATCTCATTTTTGAGGTTCATCTATATCGTAGCTTGTGTCAATACTTCATTCTTTTTCTTGCTGAACACATTTCATTCTGAGTTTGCCACCTTTTGTGTATCCATCCATCAATTGTATTCACCTTCTGGCTATTATGAACAATGCTGCTATGAATATTTGTGTACAGATTTTTGCACGGACCCTTTTAATTCTCATGGGGATACACCTAGGAGTGGAAGTGCTGATCATATGGTAACTGTATGTTTTATCGCCAAACTGTGTTCAAAAGTGGCTATGTCATTCTATAATCCTACCAGATACGAATGAGCGTGTAATTTCTCCACATTCTTGCCAATACTTGTTATTGCCCAACTTTGTATTTTACCCATCTTAGTTTGAAGTAGTATCTCATGGCTTTGATTTGCATTTCTTTGGTGAATAATAATATTGAGCACTTTTTCATGTGTTTATTAGCCATATGTATGTCTTCTCCTGAGAAAGGCTTAGTCAAAGTCTTTCCTTTTGTTAAATTTTATTTAAGGTTTTATTTTAATTTCAGTATAGTTAACACATAGTGTTACATTAGTTTCAGGTGTACAATATAGTGATCCTATGTAATTCTATATATTGCTCAGTGCTCAGTATGATAAGGGTGCTCTTTAATCCCCATCACCTATCATCCATTCCCCACCCCTCTCTCCTCTGGTAAGCATCAGTTTGTTGTCTGTTTCTTGGTCTGTCTGTCTGTCTTTCTTTTTTACCTTTGCTTGTTTGTTTTGTGTCCTAAACTCCACATATGCATGAGATCATATGGTATTTGTTTTTCTCTGGTTTCACTTAGTATTATACTCTCTAGCTCCATCCATGTTGTTGCATATGGCAAGATTTCATTCTTTTTTATGGCTGAATAATATTCCAGAGACCATGCAGATTCTTATAGGCAATATAGTAGTATTTTTTAAGCTTATTTATTTATTTTAAGAGAGAGTGTGTGTGTGATGGGGGAACAGGAGTGGGGGAGGAGGAGGAGGAGGAGGAGGAGAGAGAGAGAGAAAGAGAGAGAGAGAGAGAGAGAGAGAGAGAACCCCAAGGAGGCTCCATGCTCAGCACAGAGCCTGACATGGGGCTTGATCTCACAACCATGAGATCATGACCTAAGCCGAAATTAAGAGTCGGGCACTCAACTGACTGAGCTACCCAGGTGTCCCTACAGTAGTATTAATAAAGCATTTATACAGTGGGACTTTGATTTCCTCAGAGATGAGAAAAAAACTAAAGTAAAAGGAACTAAAGACATGTATAGATTAAAAGGTTCAAAATTAAACCAATATACCCCTTGTATTTTCTTGGGTTTTTTTCCTTTCTCGTTTTTCTTTCCTTTTTTGTTTACTTAATATTATATTTTTAAAAATTTAATGTAGTACTTTGTTTTGACATTGTAAGTATTCCCTTATACAAACATTACTGAACATAAAAATATGTCCCTAGAATTTTTAGTTTTTCCTGCGCAAATCACTTTGCTATTTTCCCTATTGGAGATATATCTCTGTGATTCCTTCCCTAGTTCCTCCAATTTCCAGTGATCTCTTTTTTTTCTGAATTCCTATTACTTATTACATAGCACTTGATAGCATACTGACTGTGTTACACTTATTTCATCTGTAAATGTCTTCAACTATATTGCAATGCAATTGAAAACATTGCTTTATTTGTTTAATAATTATTTATTTAATACCTAAGTGTTGTCTTTGTCCTTGAGGAGCTTACCATCTGTTGAGCAACAGACACACAAGTTAATGATTATAATATAGTATGATAATTGTTATAAAGGAGGTATATATAAAAAGTGTAAAGAGAAAGAGTTGCTTTGTTGCCTTAGATAAAGAGTTTCAGAGGAGGAATATTTAAGCTGAGAAAGGAGATGAAAGAATTTGCCACGTGAACAAGTGGAGGGAGGATATTCAATAGAGACATATCAGCACATGCAGAAAGATGAAGATATTTTTTTTAAAAAGTTAAGTTAATTTATTTAGAGAGAGAGAGACAGCACAAGTGGGGGAGGGACAAAGAGAGATGGAGAAAGAGAGAATCCCAAGCAGGCTCAGTATTGCCAGTGCAGAGCCTTATGTGGCGCTCGAACCCATGAAGCGTGAGATCGTGACCTGAGCTTGAAACCAAGATGCCACCCAGGTGCCCCTTAATTTTTTTTTAATGTTTGTTTATTTTTGAGAGAGACAGAGCATGAGCGAGGGAGGGGCAGAGAGAGAGGGAGACAGAATCCGAAGCAGGGTCCAGGCTCCAAGCTGTCAGCACAGAGCCTGACGCAGGGTTCAAACTCACGAACTGTGAGATCATGACCTGAGCTGAAGTCAGACACAACCGACTGAGCCATCCAGGAGCCCCAAGATATTTTTCATATTTGCATGGCAGATCTGAAAAACTAAACACAGTTCAGTACTGCTAAGATATAAGCCTAGACACCATCATCATTACAAAAGGCCTTATAAAGAGCACAGATTTGGGGAAACCACTGAAGGATTTTGAGCAAGAAAGTAACAATCAGAATTCTATTTCTGAAAGATTATTCTGGCAGCACTGTGGAAGAACTGGAGGGAGAAAGGTACAGATCCAAGTACAGAGGCACAGATATAACTCAAGCAGTTGTTGAAATGGTCCAGGCCAGAAATAACAAAGACCTGACTTAGGGAAGTTGCAGTAAGAATGACAGATCAAAACAAAAGAGGGATAACCAACAGAAGTTGTTAATTGATTGACTATGAGAAGTAAAAGATGAGAGGGAATTTAGGATGATTTCTGGGCTCCCTTCTGGGGCATTTGGGAATACGATGGCTCCATTTACTAAGATCAAACAAAGGAGGAAGAGTCTATATTACATCCCGTATAGATCTTTTGCAGTATCAAGCATAGTGCTGAGTACACATATAGTCACTTTATTCTGTTGACCAACTGGCTATACTGAAAAAAAACCAGAGAGCTTTCTGCTTACTGATCTCAACTGACCACTCTCCTGAAGTTGGTATTAATCACCAAGCATCAGCATCAGAAAAGAACTTCTGGGCAGAGGATCACCGGAGTGGACTAATTTATCCAGGAAATAAAATAGGCAGTGTATATGTGAATGTGAGAGGTGTGTGTGTGTGTGTGTGTGCGTGTGTGTGTATACACATGTGCACCTGTATGCACGTGTGTGTGTGCATGCATGTGCTGGGGAGGAAAGGGGAGGACAATTTATAACAGAAGACATCCATATATTTATATAAGGCTGTGACAAAGACTGCTAGTTGCCTACCTCTTCCTCTTTAGAAACATACTCCAATTTTTACCTGGGCTCATGGCCACTGGTATAAAAATCATATTTTCTCAGGGGCGCCTGGGTGGCGCAGTCGGTTAAGCGTCCGACTTCAGCCAGGTCACGATCTCGCGGTCTGTGAGTTCGAGCCCCGCGTCAGGCTCTGGGCTGATGGCTCGGAGCCTGGAGCCTGTTTCCGATTCTGTGTCTTCCTCTCTCTCTGCCCCTCCCCTGTTCATGCTCTGTCTCTCTCTGTCCCAAAAATAAATAAAAAACGTTGAAAAAAAAATTAAAAAAAAAATCATATTTTCTCAGCTTCTTTTGTAGCCAGACTTTAGTCATGTGATTAAGCTATAAAATAAAAGTACAATATTGTGTGGGTCTTCTAGATAATACTTAAATGGAACTGATTCAGCTGAAAGATGTCCCTTATTTACTACTCATGGATCGTGAGGTAAAAGATGGAATCTCTGGTTAAGATGTTGGAGCAAAAAGATGGAAACCTGAGTCCCTGATTATACCTTGGAGCATACCATACCAGTCATGGACTCTTTTCCACAAAAGAGGAATAATCTAACTTGTTCAAACCATATTATTTTAGGTTTTTCTGCTGTATCCAGACAAACCTGCTGTTAACATAAAGCATCTATATATTTTCCCAAAAGTATCAATGGAGGGATCAAATTAATGTATCAATCAGAATGCTCATTGGCCTATTCATGGATCTAGGTTAGTGCATATGAAAAAGGCACACAGCGTTTCAGATACTTTCCTAGCATTTGGAGAGATGTGCTTACCATTGCTGCAAACAGGTAAGGTCTTAATGACTTTCATAACTTGAACAGTAATATTTCTAACACCCCTGAAAGTTTACTAAATACTTTCACATACATTATCTCTTTGAACCTTGCAACCAGCCTAGGGGTCAGATAAGACAGGGATTATTATCTCCATTTTACACATGAGCAAATTGCCCAAGGTCACACAGCTTGTAAGTGGTAGAACAAAATTTTGAACTTGAATTTCATGAGTGTAAATATTTTCCACCGAATCATAGAATTAGGGTAATTCTTACAGAAATTTAGAAAGTTTAAAATGACCCCAATTAATACCAAATAAGTGATATAAACATGATTATAAAACAGACCACAAATCAGTGTGTTGGTATTTCATAGAACTTACATAAAGACTTTACTTAAAGTTAATTTTTCCACCTACTGAGGAAACATTCTGTTCAGTTTTAGAACTGATGACACACCATGTCCTTCTGAGATGCTGTATTTTGCAGCAGAGTGAACAAATGAGGGGCTGCACATGGATTTAGAAGTAGCAAAGGGGAAGTAAGCAGAACTTCTCGCTAATGACAACTTCTCTTCGGACAATCTAAGTCAGATTCTACTCAGTTCCACCTGTTGGTGGTATTAAGATGCTTCTACAATTGCTTCCAGAAATTGTTCTTCAGAAAATGTATACGGCTTAAATAACTGGACTCATGAAGGAAAAGCAAACTGACCTTCAGTCCAGCTCTTAAAAAAGTGAATTGATCTCATTCCTGCATTGCCATGCTACAGAATGGCATCCAGGCTCAACAGCACAAGTAAGGGGGTCTCATTATAATCCCTGTCCTACACATGCTTCCTTGGGGTATTATGGAAGGTATTTAACCCTTCAACTTAATGCCTTCATTAGATTATGGGGGAGAAGGATATTTTACTCCCCAGAACTATCTGGAAGGGTGAATAAGCAAAAGTAAACATGTTGCTTGTAGAATGTTTAATATAAATGGACATGGAGAATGAAAGTTACTACATTCTTGGGGCGCCTGTGTGGCTCAGTCAGTTAAGCAACTGACTTGGGCTCAGGTCATGATCTCATGGTTGATGAGTTCAAGCCCCACATTGGGCTCTGTGCTGACAGTGTGGAGCCTGCTTGGGATTCTCTCTCTCTCCCTCTCTCTCTCTCTCTCTCTCTCGCCCCCCCCCCCGTCCCTCCCCCAACTGTACTCACTCTCAATCAAAATAAATAAATAAACATGAAAAAAAAAGAAAGTTACTACATTCTCTTCTTTTTCTCTAAATTTTTATTTTGTCTTTCCAAAACAAAATGACCGGTAGAATGCCTCATTAATGGAAATAGCCCAAGGAGAATGTTAAGCTGAGAAGAATCTGAATGGTACTAGAGGGAGAAGGAAAAGAAGTAAAAGAAACTTTACTTTCAGTTTCATTTTCTTGAGATTATAAAAGCATGGAGCTGATAGCAATCTTATTAGGTCATCTAATACTTTTTTTTTAAATCAGAAGATCAATATGTTATCGCATTTTAAAACATTTAAAACATAAATCAGAATTCCTTTATCTTAAAATAGTAAGGATTTACATATCTTTGTGGTCCATTCTTATCAGTGTATATACAGGTTTGTATTGGAGTTCCACTTTTCCCAAAAAATTCATTTCATATGCTTTTTCACACACATATAAAGTCTTCTTGGGAATTATTTAGTGATATAATATTCTACTGTTCTTTATCTACTTCAGTTTGCTTCTGGATTATTTCCACTTTTTCCTTAAAGATAATATAGCTATAAACATTTTTATACAAACAATTTCTTTTTCTTTTTGAGTTACATCCTTGGGATATATTCCCCGAAGTAGGGCTTTAGGATCAAAAGATATGCTCATTTTAACAGCTCTTGTTATGGATTGCCAAATTGCTCTCCAGAAAGATGTTATCCCCTTTAAGAAATAGAGAATGATTTCTTTGCAGACATCTCAATATAAAGCTTTAACTGACTCAAAAGGGTCTTCATTTTCAAAGCTTAAATTATTGGTGAACCTGAATACATAGTTAGGTTATCTTTCCTTTTATACAGACTTTTAAAATTTAATTGTAAAAGCAACACACAAATATAATAGAATACAGACGGGTATGAAGTAAACAGTAAGGCTTCCTAACTTGTAAATACTCTCTTAATTCAATCTCCTAGAGTATTCACTGTGAAAAGATTGTTATACATCCTTCCAGAACTTTTTCTATATGTGATCATACATATATTTGCAAATGTTCATGATTTTTTTACAGAAATGTAATCACACTGTACTCTGTAACTTATTTTTTCACTTAAAACTTCACATACATCTTTCTGTGTTAATGAGTGTAACTCATTTTTTTAATGCTGCTTAGGAATATCTATTATGTTTATTATACCTATTAATTTATTAACCATTCTCTTGATAGCCATGCAGACTGACCCTAATTTTTCACTTTTGCAAAGTATAGTGCACACGAACAAACTCTTAAGTAATTTCCTTATGCCCTGAAGGGACTTTGTTACTGTAACATAAATTTGTACCATTTATTTCCTTTACATGTCATATATTAACTTTTAGTTCCATATTCATTGTGATTTTCTCTATCTTGTCACTTTCCTTTTATCTTTGTTATTTGTCCTACAGAAATTAAAAAAAACAAATTATATCTACATATCCATCTGTTCTCAAACATTGGTTTATGTCATAAAAGTATGTCAGGGGTATGTATACTTGATTATTTTTTCCTGGATATAAAAGTATTTTAACATTTTAATTCAACTAGGGGTGCCCGGGTGGCTGAGTCAGTTAAGAATTGGAATTCTTGATTTTGGCTCAGGTCATGATCTCACAGTTCCTGAGCTACAGCAATGAGCCTGTTTGGGATTCTCTCTCTCCCTCTGTCTGTCTATCTGACTGTCTCTCTCTCTCTCTTAAAATAAACAAACTTAAAAATAAAACATTTTGGAGCACCTGGGTGGCTCAGTCGGTTAAATATCCGACTTCAGCTCAAGATCAAGATCTTGATCTCACGGTTTGTGGGTCCAAGCCCTGCATCAGGCTCTGTGCTGACAGTACAGAGCCTGCATGGGATTCTCTCTCCCTTTCTCTCTGCCCCTCTCCCACTCATGCTTTCTCTCTCTCTCAACATAAATAAACTTTAAAAATAAAAATAAAGATACAAATAAAAAATAAAACATTTTAATTCACCCAGAATTCATTGTACCATAAGGTAGAAGGTGCGAATCTAAATTTATTCCTTCTATAGTCCTTCCAATGATCTCAACTAAGAAATTTTTCACATTATTTGCTACACTGTTTGTCACAAAGTACATGGATATGTATTTTGGCATCTATTTCTGGGACCTCAATTCTGTTTCACTTTTTTTTTTTAATGGTTATTTATTTATTTTGAAAGAGAGTGAGAGTGGGAGAGGGGCAGAGAGAGAGAATTCCAAGCAGGCTCCACACTGCCAGTGGGGATTCAGGGTTGAAACAAACTGCAAGATCATGACCTGAGCTGAAATCAAGAGTCGGATGCTTAACCAACTAAGCCAACCAGGTGCCCCTATTTCTTTTTTAAGTTAAAAACTAAAATAATTAAAAAAATTTTTTTTAACATTTATTCATTTTTGAGAGACAGAGACAGAGCGTGAGTGGGAAAGGGGCAGAGAGAGAGGGAGACACAGAGCCTGAAGCAGGCTCCAGACTCTGAGCTGTCAGCACAGAGCCCAACGCGGGCTCAAACTCACAGACTGTGAGATCATGACCTGAGCTGAAGTCATATGCCCAACCGACTGAGCCTCCCAGGCGCCCCTAAAATAATTTTTTAAAACATTCTATTTCAGTATGACAATATTCACAAAAGGGTGAATTTGCACTTGTAATGAGCACCCTAGATGATCTCCTGGAGCCTCCTTCCAGCTGTACCCCCTAACCCAGGATAAATACATAGATTAGTTTTTCCTGTTTTTGAGATATATATAAAATCATACAGTGTGCATTTTGCACCTGGCTTCTCCCATTCAATATTATGTTTGTGAGGTTCATCCATAGAGTTGTGAGTAGTTGTTCATTAATTCTTGTTGCAGCATAATAGCCCATTGTTGACGATACCACGATTTATTTATCAATTTCCTTATTGACAGCATTTTTTAAGTTTCCAGTTTAAGCCTATTATGAATGACGTCACTATAAGCATTCCAGTACGAGTATTTAGTAAATATATGCCTGCATTTCAGTTGGTTTTGTGCCTGGGAGTAAATGGTTGAGTCATAGGGTAAGAGTATGTTCAGCTTTAGCATAGACTGCCAAACAGCTTTCCAGAATATACCCATTTACACTCTCACAAGCAGTGCACAAGAAAAAACTTTGATCGTTTATAATTTGTGGTCCTATATTCATCTTTAAAAAAGAATTCAGGTCTTCATATCCAATACTACAAAAAGTAACCATGGTTTGGGGTGCCTGGCTGGCTCAGTCAGTAAAGCATGCAACTCTTGATCTCAGGGTTGTGAGTTCAAGCCCCAAGATGGGCATAGAGCTTACTTAAAAAATAAACAAATAGTGGTGCCTGGTTGGCTCAGTTGGTTAAGCGTCTGGCTCTTGATTTAGACTCAGGTCATGATCTCATCGTTCGTGAGTTTGAGCCCTGTGTCCAGCTCTGCACTGACAGTGCAGAGCCTGCTTGGGATTCTCTCTCTCCTTCTTTCTCTGTCCCTCCCCCACTCACACTCTCCTGCTCTCTCTCAAAATAAATAAACTTTAAAAAAATAAATAAATAACAGTGATTCTAGGATCACTGTTTTGTTCTTGTTTTTTGAGAAACATAAACCTAATTTTTCTTATAGTTTTAAATAAATATTTTAACAGAGGTTAGAAATATTCTATTTTTAGTTGTTTGAGGGTTTATCAAGGTTAGAAACTTCAAAAAATTAGATAATCAATTTTATCAGATAAATCTTAATATCTATTAATATGCTCCTAAGGGTATATCCAATTATATTTAATAAATATTAAAAAAATATTTTTGAGAGATAGAGCATAAATGGGGGGGAGGAAGGGAGGGAGAGGAAGACAAAGAGAGGGGGAGAGAGAGAGAGAGAGAGGAGAGAGAGAGGAGAGAGAGAGAGGAGAGAGAGAGAGAGAGAGAGAGAGAGAGAGAGAATCCTAAGCAGGCTCCATGCTCAATGCAGAGCCTGACACGGGGCTCGATCCTATGACCCTGGGGATCATGACCTGAGCCAAAATCAAGAGTCAGACGTTCAACTGACTGAGCCACCCTGGCACCCCTATATTTAATAAATATTTTAGAAGGAAGACTAGTATTGCATTTCTGCCACACTATTTGCTAGAAATTTATTAAGGATTTTTCACACTTTTGTTTATATCTTAAAATAGTTTATAGTCTCCTCTTTTAGGATTATTTTTGCCAGGTCTGAGGATGATTCAACGTACCATTACCCTTTTAACTGAACTGAAAAAGAATAATAATAGCCAATATTTATGGAGTTCTATGTGCCAGGAACAGTTCTAAGAGTTTTATTCGTTTAATCTTCATAATGGTCTTATTACTATTCATTTCACAAATTAGGAAACTGAGCATAGACAGGACAAGTAATTTGCCCAAGCTCACATAGCTATTAAGGAATATCAAATCATTAAAACAATTTTGAACAAGAACAACAAAATTGGAGGTCTTATTCTACCTGATTTCAAGGCTTGTGACAAAGACAGTAATTAAGACAGTATGGTATTAGCATAAAGATAAATATATCTAGTTACGAAATAGAAGAGAGAATCTACAAATACATACATATAAATATGACCAATTCATTTTCAACAAAGAAGAGGAGGTAATTCAACAGAGAAAAGATAATCTTTTCAATAAATAGTACTGGAACAATTAGATATTTATAGGCAAAAAAAAAAAAAAAAAAAAGAACCTTGACCATTACCTCATACCATTAAAAAAAAAAAAAATCAACTCTAAAAGGTCACAGACCTAAATACAAGAGGTAAAACTAACTTCTAGAAGAAAACACAGGAGACAATGTTAGTGACCTCTGGCTAGGCAAAAAATATCCTAAATAGGGCATAAAAAGCATAAAGCTATTAAAGAAAAAAAATTATAAATTTGACTATCAAAATTAAAAATTCTCACTCTTCAAAAGACACAAATGCAAGGCAGAGGCTGGGAGAAAATAACTGGAAATCATGTATACAACAAAAAACTTACTACAGAATATACAATGAAATCTTACATCTCAATATCAACAAGACAAACTACTAAAAAATGGGCAAAAGATTTGGATACATCATCATACACAGATGACAAATACATGAAAAGATGCTCAACATCATTGGTCGTTACGGAAATTCTATTTATTTTTTTTTTTTTATTTTTTATTTGAAGGACTTTTCTAAAGTTTTTATTTTAATTCTAGTAAATTAACAAACAGTATTATATTAGCTTCAGGTGTATGATATAGTAATTCAACACTTCCATACATCATCCTGTGCTCATCACAAGGGCACTCCTTAATCCCCTTCACTCACTTCACCCAACCCCCAACCCCCACACCCCTGCCAACAATAAGTTCTCTCTAATTAAGAGTGTGTTTCTTGATTTGTCTCTCTTTCACTCTGATTTTTTTCCTTGTGTTTGTATTGTTTCTTAAATTCCACATATGAGTGAAATCATATGGTATTTGTTTTTCTCTGATTGACTTATTTTGGTTAGCATTATACTCTCTAGCCCCATCTGTGTCATTGCAAATGGCAAGATTTCATTCTCTTTTATGGCTAAATAGTATTCCATTGTGTATATATGCCACATTCCTTCCTTCCTTCCTTCCTTCCTTCCTCTTTCTTTTCTTTTCTTTTCTTTCTTTCTTTCTTTCTTTCTTTCTTTCTTTCTTTCTTTCTTTCCTTAAAATAGGTTCCTAACCCAGCATGAGGCTTGAACTCACAACTCTGAGGTCAAAAGTCAAATGCTCTACTGACTGAGCCAGCCAGATGACCCAAATACCATGTCTTCTTTATCCATTCATCAATCGATGGACACTTGGGCTGCTTCCATATCTTGGCTATTGTAAATAATGCTGCTATAAATATGGGGGAGATTCTATGTAAAAACATAATGAAGTATCACTATATACCATCTAGAATGGCAAAGATGTAGAGCAGCTATAATTCTCATCCATTGATGATGGGAGGTAAAAATGGTTCAGTACTTTGAACAACACTTTGTCAGTTTCTTATAAATTTAAGGATACATTTACTGCATGACCCAGCCATTCCACTCCTTTGGTATTTGCCCAAGAAAAATGAAAACATAAATCCATACAAAGATTTGTACACAAATGTTCATAACAGGCTTATGCATAATAGCCAAAACCTGGAAACAATCCAAATGTCTCTCAACTGGCCAATGGATAAATTGTGGAGCATTCATATAATATAATAATAATATCCAGCAATAGAAACAAATTATTGCAGAAACAGACATATGCAGCAATATGGATAAATCTCAAAAGCATTATAAGTGAAAGAAGCCAGACACTAAAGACTTCTTAATGTATGATTTCACTTATAACACAAAACTATAGTAACAGAAAGCACATCAATAGTTGCCAGGGAGCTAGGGGACAGGTCTGGCTATATAGGAATGTATACAGTCAGAGTTCTCCAGAGAAACAGAACAAAAAAGACATCTGTGTGTATATGTATGGATAGATTATGGGCAAGGAGGGGAAGAGATTTTGACAGAAAGAGATTTTGAAGGAAAGAGATTTATTATGAGAAGACCCAGGAAAGCCAGTGGCATAGTTTCAGTCCAAGTCTGAAAGCCCGACAACCAGGAACACTGATAGTGCTCATCCAAGGGCAGCAGAAGACTGGTGTTCCGGCTCAGGAGGCAGGCTGAGAATTTTCCAAATCTTTAAGTTCTGCTTCCTTTTTGCTTAACAATTCTGTCTTCAATTCATTTCTCTCCTCTCCCATTTTACTATAAGCATTCAGGAAGAATCAGGTCACTCTTTCAAAACTTTGCTTAGAACTCTCTTCCGCTAAATATCCAATTTCATCACTCGCAAATTCTACCTTCTACAAAACACCAGAACACGAACACAATTCAGCCAAATTCTTGGCCACTTTTAACAAGGATTAATTACCTTGTCTCCAGTTTCCAATAACATTTCTCATTTTCATCTGAGACTTCATCAGAATTACCTTTTACCATTCATATTTCTGTCCATATTTCCTATTTACTATCCAACATTATGTTCATGACTATGCATTCTCTAAGAAGATAGATGCTCTCTCTCCAGGGCTCTTTTCTTCCTGGACCCTCACCAGAATTCCCTTAAACAGTCCCTTCACAGCAATATTGGCCTTCCCTAGCATGCATCTCAAAATTCTTCCAGCCTATACGCACTACCCAGTTCCAAAGCCACTTCTACCTTGTTAGGTATTTGTTATAGGAGCACCCAACTCCTTGGTACCAACTCTGTCTTCATCAGTTTGAGCTACTATAAAAAACATCATAGACTGGGTGGCTTAAACAACAAACATTTATTTTTCACAACTCTGGAGGCTGGGAAGTGGAATTCAAGATACTGGCGGATCTGCTATCTGCTGAGGACCCTTCTCCTGGTTTGTAGATGGCCACCTTCATGCTATATCCTCACATGGTGAAAAAAGAGATCAACTGTCTTATGTCTCTTCTTATAATCTCATGATGAGGGCTCCATCCCCATGACCTAATTACCTCACAAAGGCCCCACCTCTAAATATCATCACATTGGGGAGCAGAGTTTCAACATATGAATTTGGGGGCAACACAAACATTTAATCTATAGCAGAATATAAGGAAACCTTTTCAGGTGATGAAACTATTCTATATCACGACTGAGGTAGTGATTACATGGCTATCTACATTTATCAAAGCTTACTAAATTTTATCCTTAAAACCATCATTTTTATTGTATATAAATTACACATCAATAAAGGTAACAGGAAAAAAGATCACAGTTTTTTTTTCTGGGTTAATAAACTTTGTAACTTATGAATTATTTATTTCTGAAAGTTCAGACAAAATCACTAGCAAATTTGTTTGCTTATTTCTACTTTTATTATTTAGTTCTATTTTCTATTTTCTTTGGTTCATTCCTTTGTTCCTTTTCTAAATTCTTTAGGTATAGGCTTAATTATATTTTTCTTACTAATTTAGGTATTTATAGCAATAATATTTCTAAGTACTGCTTTTGTAAATGCCTATAGATTTTAATTGTGCCAGGGTTAAAAAATAGTTTGCTGTTTTTCCAATTTATTATCTGACCCAGTTATAAAGGAAAGTAATTTTTATTTTTATATTCATTTTTTTAAAGTTTATTTCTTTATTTTGAGAGAGAAAGAGAGCAAGCAGGGGAGAGAAAGAGGGAAAGAATCCCAAGCAGGCTCCATGCTGTCAGCACAGAGTCCTACTTGGGGCTCAATCCCACAAACCTGTAAGAGGATGACCTGAGCCGAAATCAAGAGTTGGATGTTTGACCAACTGAGCCACCCAGGTGCCCCAGGAAAGTAGTATTTTAAATATCCTTACGGTTATGGGTGCCTAGCTGGCTTAGTCAGTGGAATGTATGACTCTTGACCTTGGGGTTGTGAGTTGGAGCCCCATGTTGGGTGTAGAGATTACTTAAAAATAAAATCTATTAAAAAATAAATAAAATATCCTTATGGTTAGGTACTTTTAAATTATACTTTCACTATCTCTAATTTTATTGCACTGTAGTTTAAGAATATAGTATATATAATTTCTGCCTTTTATTTACCAAAAACCTCTTTGTATCTTGCCTATCTTGCAAAAGATCGATATTTTTAATTTCCAAATTTTCCCATTTTGTCCTTTTCTTAAATGTTTTCATTGTACCTCATTGTGTATAATGTCCAAATTTATCAAAAAGAGATGCTAATCTTTTTCATAGCTTAGTTAATTTAGTTAAGACAAATAAAATAATATACCTCAACATATCTTACATAATAAAGTACTATACAAGTATCAGTTATTTATGTTTTGGTAATAGTCTAATCTATTTAAATGTAACATAATACCTGTTTAGTTTAGGCCCATGCTTCATTCACCTACTCACTCATTCAAACATTATATTGAACATCTAGTAAATACTAGGCACTGAGAAAATGAAAACAATTTAAAATCATGTTCTTTGTATTTAAAGAGACAAGCAAAGTGATAATGACAATAAAGCACAGTGAAAACTATAGTAAAAGATGTATGTATACAATGAAAACCTAATCAAAACATAAAGGACCAAAAAAAGGCTATTTAAAAGACGACATGGCTGAGCTGAACCCTGAACAAGTAGAGACTCACCCCAATACTCATCTGGAATCTCAAGGGACTCTGAACACCAAAACAATCTTTAAAAAGAACACAGCTGGAAGATTCATACTTGCTGATTTCAAAACTTACTACAAAGTTATAGTAATCAAAACTGTGTGGTACTACCATTAAGACCAAAAAAACAAAACAAAACAAAACAAAAAAAAACAAAAAAGACAATAGACTAGAATACAGAGCCAAAAATAAGCCCTCATGTATATGGTCAAATAATTTTTGACAAGGTTTCCAAGACTAAGAATAGGGGAAAGGACAGTCTTTTCAACAATTGGTGCTGGGAAAACTGGAAATCCACATGTAAAGAAATGAATTTGGACCCCTGTCTCAAATCATATACAAAAATTAACTCAAGGGGTGCATGGGTGGCTAAGTTGGTTAAATGTCCAACTCTTGGTCTTGGCTCAGGTCATGATCTCACAGCTCCTGAGTTCAAGCCCCACCCCCACCCTTTTGGCTCTGCACTGACAGCTCAGAGCCTTCTTGGGATTCTGTCCCTCCCTCTCTCTGGTCCTCCCTGCTCTTACACTCTCACAAAAAAAAAAAAAAAAAAAAAAAAAAAATCTTTCTCCCTCTGTCCCTCTCCCCCACTTGCACACTCTATTTAAAAAAAAAAAAAAAAAAGACAAAATGACAACCCAATTAAAAATAGGCAAAAAATTCGAGTAGACATTTCCCCAAAGAAAACATACCAGTGGCCAACAAACACATGAACAGATGCTAAACATCATTAGTCATCAGGGAAATGCAAACCAAAACCCGAGTGAAATACCTTCACATTTGCCAGAATGACTATAATCAAAAAAGACAAATAATAACAAGTGTTGGAAATGATATAGAGAAATTGGAACCTTCATACATTATTGGTTGGTAAAATGGAGGAGCCACTTTGAAAAACAGTCTCGCAGTTCTTCAAAGAGTTAAACATAGAGGGACGCCTGGGTGGCTCAGTTGGTTAAGCATCTGACTCTTGGTTTTGGCTCAGGTCATGGTCTCATGGTTCAAGAGTTTGAGCCTCACACTGGGCTCTTCGCTAACAACATAAAGCCTGCTTGGGATTCTCTCTCCCTCTCTCTCTGCCCCTTCCCCACCCGTGCTTTCTCTCTCTCTCTCTCTCTATCTCAAAATGAATAAACTTAAAAAAAAAAAAAGATTATAGTAAAAGAAAAAGTTATATATAGAGGTTACAACAATTCACTCCCAGGTATATATAAAAAAGGTATTTAAACAAATACTTCTACATAGGTGTTCATAGTGATATTATTCACAATATCCAAAAATCAGAAACAATCCAAATGTCCATCAACTGATGAATGATAAACAAAATGGGGTATATCCATACAACCAAATATTATTCAGCCATGAAAAGGAATCAAGTACTGATACACACTACAACATGGATGAACCATGAAAACATGCTAAGTGAAAGAAGCTAGACACAAAAGACCACATACTGTATGATTCTGTTTACATGGTGTCCGGAAAAGACAAATCCATAGACATAAAATGAAGATTAGGGTTCTCCAGGGGTTGGAGGTATGGGGAAGTGGGCAGTGACTGCTACTTGGTATGGGGTCTCTTTTTGGGATAATGAAAATTTTCTACAATTAGTTTATGGTGGTGGTTGCACAATCTTGTGAACAGAATAAGAAACACCAAATTGCATACTTTAAAAGGGTGAATTTTATGGTATGTCAATTATCTCTCAATAAAAGAAAACACAGACTCATAAAAACAAAGAATTGAAGATAGGAGCAGATAAGAAATATTAAGAAAATTGTAGAAGATGAAAATCAGGCAAATGATAACTATAGTAGTAGACTAAAAGAAGCTAAAAATTAAATGGCTGCATTAAGGAAAAGTGACAAGAAGCAAGTCTACCCTCTTATATATACCAAAAGGAATTAAATAATCGAAAGGTTTAGGAACTACAGGTACAAGTACCTGTGAAGGCATGCATGTCAATACAGGGGTTAGAGTTAGGGACTGAATGTTTGTATCCCCCAAATTCATTTGTTGAAATGTGGCTGTAGGTGGAATAAGAAATTATAGTAAAAAGAGGTCAGAAAGGTGGGACTCTGATCCAATAGGAACTGTGTCCTTTGAAGAAAAGCTACTAGAAAGCTCCCCTCTACACATATGTATCTGACAAAGCTATGTGAGTACATAGCAAGAAGTACATAGCAAAAAGAGTCATCACTAGAAACCAAATCCTGCTGGACCTTGATCTTGTACTTTGTAGCCTCCAGAACTGTGAGAAAATAAATTTCTGGTGGTCAAATCATGTAGCCTGTGATCTTCTGTCTTGGCAGCCCAAGCTAACTGATATAATTGGGTCAAAATTGTACATAAGAAGCAGTTATATTTCTAGAACCTATCCCCAACCTTGTGTAGGGACGTTACTACCTTTCCTCCACCCACATATAATATTAAAGGTTTATTCTCCATTAGAAGGCTGAATCATTAGCACTTTGCACATAGGAACACCAACAATAGTTGAAGGTAGAGGTGCCCTACTAAAAACAAGATGATTGCATTAAAGTCTACATATTGATCTGTCAAACCCTCCCCCACTTAGCACCTGAACTGAAATCCAAAAAGCTCAAAAATCCCAAGGAAAGCTTCTTACATGAAAAACACATTAAAAAATAACAAACTAAAAAAAAAAAAAAAAACTCAGGAGAAAAGAAAAAAATGCAGGAGACATAGATACAAACAAAACAAAAGAAAAAAATACCAAAATTAATAGAAAGGCAAGATAAGATCTTGTATTCCTAAATTCAGAAAACAAAAATTAAGTAAAGAAATTTAAAATATAACAGTAGATATTTTAAAAATTCAGCAGGATTGGAAAGGTCAAAAATATTCACAGTAAGAACAACAACCAAAAAATATGGAAGAGAGAAAGATAAGAAAATTAGAGCATGAAGCCATAAGGTCCAATGCCTGAATAACAACAGTTCCAGAGACAGACATGAGAAAATATCAAACACATAATTCAGTAAAACTTCTCGGAACTGAAAGATATCAATTTCTATGTTGAAAGGATCTCAAGACAATAAATGAAAAAAGATCTACACCAATAGACATCTTTATGAAATATCACAAATCAAAATGGCATTAAATTTCTTAACAGCAATATAAAAAGCTAAAAAGGGAGACATGCCTTAAAAACTCTAAGGGAAAATTATCTCCAACATAGAATTTTATACCTACACAAACTATCCATCAAATGTAAGGGTAGTATAAAGACATTTTCACGGACACAAGATCCTCCAAATCTTATTTTGCATGCACCTTTTCTCAGAAAGCTACTGGAGGATGCCACATAACAAAAGGAAGGAGTATATAAGGAAAAAGGTAAACACAGGCTTCAAGAAATATGGAATATAACTTGAGAGAGATAAGTAATATACATGATAAGGATAGAAGATTTAGAGAGCAACCAGACAAGACTGAAGTAGGAGGACCACTTAGGTGAAGGAGTGCTCCAGGAGAGTTCTCATATAGAAAATAAATTGAAACTTGGAGAACACCTGATGTGTCTGCATAAACTGAGAGAAGACTGACCTTTTGGATGGAGTTTAGGGATAAATTAGAGACAAATTTATACAAAACCGACCAAATAAAAGACAAGGCAATTATTAACTACAGGAAAAAGGGGAAAAAAAACTATGTAAAAAGGGTAAATGTAATCATAGTGTACTACATAACTAATATATACATACCATTTCCATAGTCATAATAAACACTGAATACTGACTTAACCAAAAATCATAATTTTATTAGAAGGATAGGAGAAATGGAAGTTTTGGGGGTATAAAAGCACTGAATCCATCACAGGAAGTCATTAGATCACATCTAAATCTTTTTTTTTTTTAATGTTTATTTATTTTGACATAGAGAGAGAGAGAGAGAGACAGAGCATGAGTGGGGGAGGGGCAGAGAGAGAGGGAGACACAGAATCTGAAGCAGGCTCCAGGCTCCGAGCTGCCAGCACAGAGCCCGACAGGGGGCTCGAACTCACAGACCGCGAGATCATGACCTGAGCCAAAGTCGGACGCTCCACCAACTGAGCCACTCAGGCGCCCCTCATCTAGAGCTCTTCTTAAAAGAAGCGGCTTAAACATGCTATTTAAAAATATGCAGCAGGGCACCTGGGTGGCTCAGTCGGTGGAGCGTCCGACTTCAGCTCAGGTCATGATCTCACAGCTCATGAGTTTGAGCCCCGTGTTGGGCTCTGTGCTGACAGCTCGGAGCCTAGATCCTGTTTCAGATTCTGTGTCTCCCTCTCTCTCTGCCCCTCCCCTGTTCATGCTCTGTGTATCTCTGTCTCAAAAATAAATAAACGTTAAAAAAAATAATAATGACATTGTATTATGTTTTATAAATATATAAAAAACATTTGTCCATATTTGAAGATCAATAAAATTTGTTGGACTCAAATATTTTTTATATTTATATTTCATTTATTTATTTATTTGAGAGAGAGAGAGAGTGTGTGTATGTGTTGTACAAGAAGAGAGGGGGAGAGGGAGAGAGAGAATCCCAAGCAGCCTCTGTGCTGTCAGCACACAGTCCAACACGGGGTTGAACTGTGAGACCATGACCCGAGCCGAAACCAGGAGCCAGACACTTAACCAACTGAGCCACCCAGGTGCCCCTAGGACTCAAATATTTTCAAAGATCTTAAAACAGTTTAGAGATTAGGCAGAATGCCCATAATGCCTAATGGATAAATGTGGCCCTGGTTCCCACCTTCAAAATAACCTTTACCTCTAACGTAAGAGAAGGGAAACAAAAATAATATAAAAACAGGGAGGGGGACAAAACATAAGAGACTCATAAATATGGAGAACAAACAGAGGGTTACTGGAGGGGTTGTGAGAGGGGGGATGGGCTAAATGGGTAAGGGGCACTAAGGAATCTACTCCTGAAATCATTGTTGCACTAAATGCTAACTAACTTGGATGTAAATTAAAAAAAATAAAATAAAATAAAAAATAACCTTCACCTCTGCCCTTGATCCCAAAGTTCCTTCTCACCTCTTCTGAAAACATATTCAGTGAATCATCCTTTCCTTCTCCTAGATCTTCCCTCTGTCCTTCTAAAATGGCTCCTTTTCCTTCAGCCTATACACATATTCCAGTCTCTCTCATCTAAAAAGCTAAAAACAACAAAATCTCTCTACTCTTGCTTTTCCTTTTCCTTCTCCTCTCCTTTTCCTTCCCCAAACAACCAAACTTCTGGGGAAAAAATTTTGAACCTACCTATTGTCTCAACTCATTCGCTCTTCCCCTTTACTCTTCCATCCAGGAAAATCTGGCATCCTGCCACACTGCTCCAATGAAACTTCTCGCCTCATGCCACTAACAACCTCCTTGGCAGCTCTTATCTTGTTTGACCTCTACGAGGCAACTGATATTACTGAACACTCCCTCCATCTTGAAACTCACTCCACCTCCAGTTTCTGTGGCATCACCTTTTCCTCGTTCTCCTAAATCTTCTACTAATCATTCTGAGTCTAGGAAGATTAATATCTTTATATATTGTAAAACAGGCTCTCTGAAGACAAGATTTACACTCCTACAATGGGTCTCTAACTCCCAATTAAAAAAAAAAAAAATGTGGCAGCAAAGTAACCACCAACACCGAGCAACCAACACAATTATAAAGAACTAAAACCCTAACGTTACATATGCTCACGAAAGTGTACAAAGGGACTATTCTGATTAGTTGGAAATGTCTACGAAGGACAGAGAACTGATACAAGAGAAATGACAAGAGACAGAGTTAAGAAAGAAAAAGAATGGAGAACAAGGATAAGGGATGAACTATCTCTGTACTTTGAAAGGCAGAGGTAGGGGACAAAAGTTAAACACCCACCAGTGCATCCATGCTTCAGCTATGAATCAGGGCAATCAGCTACCAACAATATACCTCACTTTCAGTGGAGGAGACATCTCCACTGTACACACTAGGTACGCCAGATTACAGTTTGCTTCCCCCAAAATCTGTGCTCCCATTCTTGCACATGATTGGCTGAATTTCAATTCCCAGGCTCCTTTGCAACTAGAAAGTCATTTCTCACCTATGAAATGTGAGCACAAGGTGTGTTTGTAACTTCTGCCTGACTTGCTTAAAAGGTGTTTACCCTGGAGTCCTTCCTTCTCCTTCGGCTTTCTATTGGCTGGAAGTGGCTACAACGGAGGAGTCCAAGGAAACCTTGTGTCTCAAATCTTACGAAAGTACTACAACGGAAGAAGAGATGTCAGTGATAACTTTGTCATTAAAAAAGAGAGGGGCGCCTGGGTGGCGCAGTCGGTTAAGCGTCCGACTTCAGCCAGGTCACGATCTCGCGGTCCGTGAGTTCGAGCCCCGCGTCAGGCTCTGGGCTGATGGCTCGGAGCCTGGAGCCTGTTTCCGATTCTGTGTCTCCCTCTCTCTCTGCCCCTCCCCCGTTCATGCTCTGTCTCTCTCTGTCCCAAAAATAAATTAAAAAAAAAAAAAAAAAAGATAAATTATTTTCTGGTGTCCCTTTTCTAAACATAAAAATCAAAGCTGTGTGTGTGTGTGTGTGTGTGTGTGTGTGTGTGTGTGTGTGTGTGTTTTACTTGGCTGAGTTAAAGAACTTTCCACTTGAGGAGACTGATGTCAGGTCCTTCAAAAATAATTATTTTCCCTTAACTACTAGGAAATATGATAAGAAAAAGTTCACAATGTGAGACAAGTCAACTACTTCTTTTCCTTGTGAGTTTCTCCTTTAGAAATATGAAATCAAAAACAAATATTTACTGGAAGAGCAAAGGTCAAAACAGTCCCTATGTCCAGACATGGCAACAAAGATTAGCAAGACTTCACAGGCTATTCATAGGCATAACCTTGATGAGAAAAAAGGCAGGACCATTCTCCCTGAAGACCTAACCTATTTTCTTCTACTTACATATTTATAGTTCTGTACACGCCAACCCTTGAAGACGAGGCAAAAGACTGACTGCGTATGTAAGGCTTTGTAAGTTAACCATGAGTCTAAATATCAGGCTTGGTGGTTGACAGACTATCAAAAAAGACAATTTTGGGTCTTATTAAATAGCTTAAGATATTTGATATAGATTAATTCATCCTCTCAGCTCCCTGTGAGGTGGGTTTTATCAACTCCATTTTGGGGGTAAATTTGATCAAGGAGAATAATAGCCTTTTCCATATACAAAATGCCTTCCTTATAAAGAGCTCCACATATTTATTTTCTCAGTATTCTAACATTCCTGCAAGGTAGGTGGTAGTATTACCTTCTCCTTTCTTATAGGTAAAATGCTATGGCTCAAGGAGCTTGATGACTTACACAGTAGCCTATATTTTACCCACTAACTAGAACATACTGCTTGGGATTGACACCAGACCACGGACTCAAGTTTGAACTGCACATAATTCAAAAGTGTCAAGCTTCTAGTTTTCTCTATAGCCATCTTTCAACACATCACATTCCAAAAAGGATTGGGGTCATGCTTGTTGTTTAAGCTCATGTGTGCACTGTTTATAAAGCTTATTATCGTTTCTCTAAATTGAACTATTTAAGTTTTGTCTAAATGCCCAAAAGCTAAATTATTTTTTGTTTACTGTCTGTGCACTAGCATTGTAAATGATGTCATCAGGAATGTACAGAACTCTTAGACAAAGCTGCAGGGCCGATAAAAGCAACTCACTTTGGGAAAAATGCATTTCTTCTTCTTCCTTTTTTTTTTCTTTTCTTCTTCTTCTTCTTTTTTTTTTTTTTTGAAGTAGGCATCACACAAAAAGATGACTCATTAAGCCCAAAAGGGTTGACTCCACCATGTGAGGGCTTCTTATGCAGCCCTCTACAAAGAGACCTGAGTGGCAGCATGAGGCCTCCTCTTCTGTGCATTTCCCTCCAGGCAGAATGTGCATTTGTGTGGCTACATACACAATTATAATCTCCCCTGAAAGGCAATTCCTTCCATATGACAGGCTGAACAGTGGCCTGAGTGCTAGCCTCATGTTGCCTGTGCAGTTAACATGCTGACATTCCAGACACATTTAATCTCTCCTTTCTGAGAAACTAAGATGGAACAGAAGAAGTGAAGCTGGAAAAAAGTCCGCACAGAGAGAAAGGAGGCCAGCCCGAGCGCCCAAATTCACTTTCTCAGGGGCTCAGCTTCTTTGTGTGCTGTCTACTTCCGTGTCAACTTGCAGGACTTTGGGGCATGAGAACCATGGAGCCGAGTGGTTCTGGCAGCCTCTCCATTTGACAAGCAAAGCCAAAGACATGTGGCCTTTGGTACATTTCACATTCAAAAGTGTGATTGTTTCAAACATGCCTATTTTTAAATATGTAATTTTCCTATTTAGCACACGTTGAATATAAGTTGGCCACAGGAGGAATACTGCCACACAATTAAGGGGAAAAAAAAGGCAGTGGCTCTGATGCAGCCCTATCCCTGCCAGATACCTCTGTTTACTGGGGGCAAGTGGGGGCTATCCCAGGTGAGAGAAGTCTGAGTTTAACAAACACCTGATAGGAAGGCCTGGGCACAAACAGATTTCTGTCTGAGATTACAGAAACTGAAGCTTGTGTTTTATCACAATTACCTGTAATCTCAGGGCCAGATAATAGTATTAACAAGACCTTGAGCTACACAATAGGACAGCTGGAAAAAGGCTCTTACTCTCCAAAGAACAGTGCTTTTAAAAAGCTAATTCAATGAAGAAAAAGAAAGGACTCTGAAAGTGCCTTCTCAAACAATATTTACTTTTACTGGGTTCCTACTAATCAAACAAAACTTAGTCAAAAGCTTTTATGAAAAATACATTTGATGATTTCAGCAGTAATTGCTTTGTTCAAAGAAAGGTGCTTAAGAGAAAACATAGCTAATGGGATCAGTAATTTGGTAAGTTCAGATGTGTTTGGGAAAATCCCTCCTCTCTTTGATAAATCATTAAAATGCTGCTCAGATAAATGTGTTTTGACTTGAAATTCCAATCATAGAATGAGCTATTTCCTACAGCCCCTAGGGAAGCAGTACAGGGGCAATCCCAACACAGAGAACCCAGAGATTAGTTTGTGAGGGTAATTCCAGTCTTAATCAAAGCATTTTATTCTGCCCAACTACAGGATGGGATCTCATGGAGATGCCCCAAGAGTGTATAAAATGTCCTTCCTTCTTAAAATACCATTTTTAAAAAATGGGTTAAATCTTACTATTATGTAACCAAACAGTAGAAACTATGGCATAAACCATGAAACTATCCTTAGGGATAATTAGAGTATAAAACCAGAAGGATCCGGGGCATAAAACCAGAAGGATCCGGGGCATAAAACCAGAAGGATCCGGGGTATAAAACCAGAAGGATCCGGGGTATAAAACCAGAAGGATCCAGGGCACATTTTAACCAGTCATCCTTTTTTGCTCATCCTTGGAAGGAGGGGAAAAAAGCCTAGTGTCTCTCCATAGTAGAAATGTAATAACTATTTGTTGAACTGGATTTTTCTCTCTCTTTTTAAGAAAAAAATTATTCTGCTACTTAAAGCAGACCATCCATTTAACAATTGAGCACTTAATTTGAGCCAAGCACTGTGCTAGATTTTCGAGATACTGAGAGAATAAGCCTGCCTTTATCACTTACATTCTAGTAGAACGAGACAATAACCAAGTATACAAATAGATAAGATAACGGTGATAAGTGTAAGAAGGATATAAACAGGATGATGGACTTAATCATTTATCTCTTCTCATCTTTAATTACTTTTTTAAATTTTTCTTTATTTATTTATCTTGAGAGAGAGAGAGAGCATGAGAGAGAGAGAGCATGCATGAGTGGGGACGGGCAGAAAGAGAGGGAGAGAGAGAATCCCAAGCAGGCTCTGAGCTGCCAGTGCAGAACCTGACTCAGGGCTCTATCCCATGAACCATGAGATCATAACCTCAGCTGAAACCAAGAGTTGGTTGCTCAACCAACTGAGCCACCTAGGTACCCCTACTATTATTACTTTTTAAAACTTCACCAACTGTGCCTCCTAAAATTACTCCTTTAGCAAACATGATATTTGTGTAAACAAAAGTGATGTCTAACTTTTGGGACAGCAGTTGGAGGAAAGATTTTAATATTACTTAAATATATAAATGATAAGGTCAAAAGTTTACAGAATTGTTTGAAGACCCCGGAATAACAATGAAATCATCTGCAATTTAGTTACCTTGGAGAAACGGGAGTCGGGGGGAGGGTCAGGAACAACATGCCTTAGAAGTCATTTGCTCTTTTTTTCCCCCAATAAAAACATATTTATCACATTTATCAAATGGCTTACAGAATCCTTGGAAAGGCAGAAGAAACAGAGTCTAGGCTGAACATCCAGGAACAACTCCCAGAGGCACATCCCAGACCTGGGCCACTTAGGGAGCCGCTGCCCTGCCATGACTGAGAAGCTGCCAACCGAACCGGGAAAGCAGCAAGACAGCAGCACACATGCAGCCCACCCCCTCTACAACAGCACTCATGCCACTGTCACCTTATGTTACTGTCATCTGTGAGTATGTCCCATCTCCTATGTATGGCATTAAGTTTCCCAGGAGGGACGCTTTATATTCATGTTTTGCTATATATATAGACAGGGTATTCAGGAAAGAAGGAAAGAAGGAACAATTAGGAAGAAAGGAAAATGAGAAGAGGGGAAAGAAGAAGTGATTTTGTGAACATGTTCGTTACTATTTTAAAGTGATCAGTTCTGGGGCATCTGGGTGACTCAGTCGGTTAAGCGTCAGACTCTTGACTGTGGCTCAGGTCTGATATCAGGGTTGGTAGATCAAGTTCCGTGTCTCCGTGCTGAGTGTGGACCCTGCTTAAGATTCTCTCTCTCCCTCTGCCTTTCTCCCCTGCTTGCGTGTGCACTCTCTCTCTCTAAAAAAAAAAAAAAAAAAACAAAACAAAACAAAAAAAAACTTTTTAAAAACCTTCCAGTTTTTAAAGCAACTAGTTTTATCTAGTTTCTAAAGATTCAGGAAGTCAGTGTAACATCTATAATATTTTATTTCATTTCCTTTCTGCAACAATCCAAGCACTTTAAAGCCTTAAGCGCATTTCTGCTAGTTTATTACAAATAGCAATGTTTCCTAGCATATGGTTGGGTTTGGAAGATTCATTAGTGATATTCAAATAAAAATAAGTTTTCTTATCAGGATTCATCCAAAAGCAAAAAAATTAATTAATTAAAAGTGTCTGGCAGTAAGACAAGTATATCATGTGCTACGATATCAGCAAATACAAAAAACAGTAATAAGATTACTAACACGTAAGAGTCTTCTACATAGAAAGAATTGTATGTCAGAACCTCTGCCAAGGCTTGAAGAAATTGTATTAACCTTGAGGCTGGAAGGGACTATATTAGTGACTGTTGGATGTTGTCTTAGTCCAGGTACTCTGAGAAGCGACACCAAGACAGGATCAGACATGCAAGAGATAATACTGGGGGGAAAACCCACAAGGCAAATGGGGAGGGAGCCACAGGAGGCTGGGATTGCTGACCGATGACAATGATCCTTTAGAGTGAGAGAGAGAGAGATGGAGAGGGAGAGAAAGAGAATTTAGACTACAGTGCAATGGGAGTCTTCCAGGCAAAGTCACCATCAAAAGAATCAGTCACATATCTCATAGCAGTGGGTCTGTCCAGCCCAGCCACTGGCTGGAAGCAGTTTGCGGGAAGTGTGACCTCAGTGTGAACAAGGTGTTGGATTCAGAGCTGGGGTTGAAAGTTAATTATCCTCCCTTCCCCACAGCAGGATATCTGAGAGTCACATTTAATGGCTGCCACAGATGCATTATATGCTTTTATAAAAAGTATAGTTATAATAATTGTTAATATTTATTGAGCACCTTCGCAGGTGCTCTAAAAGAAAAGGTATCTTACTCATCTTTGTATACTCTCTTTTCACAATGTAGACACAATGCAGCAGCCAAGCAGTGCTCTAAAAGTTCACATGTATGGATGCGGTAAGTACTGTTATTATCTACAGCTTGCAGATAAGGAAACTAAGGCGCAGAGAGGTTAAGTAACTTCTTCAAAATCACACAGCTACCCAAAGTACACAAATTACCCTCAATAAAACTCTCCCGAATAGATTACTTTTAGAGGTGACATTCTTCATTGCTGGCCTCTGCGAGATGAGTCTTGTGGCAAGAGAGAACTGGAATTTTACTATTCCCAGACCCATCCTGATTCTTAGGATGCCCCCTCCTGGCAGAAATGTTAAATTAAGCACTTGAAATCACCTGAACTTACTCCAGGATCCATGCATAGGTCTATATGCAATAGTTGGAGCCACAATTTTGGAGTCACTCAAGATATTTATAGCACAGAGTTTAACAATATGGACTCAGATTACTGGGTTAGAATTCTGCCTCCTTGACTTACTAACTAGCTTTTCAATATTTTTATGCTGCAGTTTCCTCATCTGTCAAATGGAGATAACAATTAAAATTATCTTCATGTGCATTAATATATGTAAAGCACTTAAAATGTTACTGGTGCATAATAAATGCTTAATTCCTTTTTTTTTTTAGTGCTTAATTAAGTCTTAATAGTTGCTGCTAGCTGCTGACATTTAGGGTACCCTAAAATAAGATTATTCACATTTGATTTAACATATGTTTGCATTAAGTGTCTACATTGTGAAAGGCAAGTATACAATGATGAGTAAAATACAATTCCTGTTCTCAGGAAACTTATTTGCAACTAATAAACTTTTTTTTTTAATGTTTATTTATTTTTGACAGAGAGAGAGAGAGAGAGAGAGAGAGAGAGACAGAGCATGAGCGGGGGAGGGGCAGAGAGAGAGGGAGGCACAGAATCTGAAGCAGGCTCCAGGCTCTGAGCTGTCAGCACAGAGCCCGACACGGGGCTCGAACTCGCAGACTGTAAGATCATGACCTGAGCCGAAGTCGGACGCTCAACCGACTGAGCCACCCAGGCGCCCCACTAATGAACTATTTAAGAGCTCCATTCTTAACAGAGAAGCAAGTATCACTGCCCTTTGCAGGCAAGTAAATGTTTTGGTTTGTTTATTTGTATCTTGTTGGTGGAGAAGGGAAAAAAAAGGCTAAGGAATCGACAAACGTGGGTTTGAGCCCTGGCTTTGCTATGCATCATCACCTATATGACTTTGTACAAATGAATGAGCCTTTCTAAGCTTCAGTTTCCTCATTTGTAAAATGAGATGATATTAATAACTACCAAATAGGGGCACCCGGGTGGCTCAGTTGGTTAAACGTCCGACTGTGGGTCAGATCATGATGTCTTGGTTTGTGAGTTCGAGCTCCACATCAGGCTCTCTGCTGTCAACACAGAGCCTGCTTCAGAGCCTCTGTCCCTCTCTCTCTCTCTGCCCGCCCCCCTGCTGCGCTCTCTCTCAAAAATAAACAAACATTTTTTAAAAATGTAAAAAAAAAAAAAAAAAACACAACAACTACCAAATGGGACGAACAATACCCACTTTGTGTCATGGTTGTGAAGAATAAGTGAGATAAGGCACGGTGCTAAGTACGTACAAAGTGCTTAAAAACCGTAACTTAAAAAAACTATCCAACTTACTGTGATTCCTCTAAAAGTAGAGCCTCCAAAGGAAAGAGATCATCTCTGATTTCCTAGAATTATCTATTATGCCAACCTAATACCAAACTTAGTGAGAGTAAGCAGTTTCCATGGAAACTGAAGAGGCAACTTGGAGCATGAGTGAAAGCAGGCACCTCACCAAATTAGGTGAAGTAAAAAAGAAACTTCACACCCTCATGCTTATACTCAGGTCAGCACGTAGGTGGTGTGTTTTGCAAACCTGGGACCAGAACAGGCTGCCCTTCGGCTCTAGAGAGTTCTCCACACCCAACCAGATACACAGACACACCTCAGCCTCTGGCAGAAGCTTCCAATAAGTAGATTTCATAAGGCTGGAAATCTTTCAAGCGTTCTATCCTTATATCTCCTTACCAGACTCTCTTCTATTCAGCCCTCGGCATTAACACAACTTCTGTCATTACATTCTGATGACTGCAGGCATGAACATCATTGAGTTGCTTCTGTAATGATGATCTTAAGATCCTAAGCCATTCCAGGCCATGATTACAGGTTCCTAATCCACAAAGTCAGCAGGGAATGGATCAGTTTACCCAACTGATGAAAGACTGTTTTCTTCACTAATAGTCAAAAAGGCAAATATAAGGCCTGGTTAGCAGACAGAAAGGGAAATTTGCAGATATTCACTGAATAGACATCACTGTAATTTCTATCGTAAAATTAAAAAGAGATCTCCCGACACACGTACCAAGGGGTGCTCAGCTTTGGCTTTTCTGTTTCACTGAATGCCTAGAGTTTTCCTGTCCTTGCAATTTTCTTTTCTCTATATGTATTTTCTTCTCTAGGCCTATACACGTAAGTGACTTTATAACTTATAAGAGAAAAAAAAAAAAAGAAAGAAACCAAAAAGATAAAACTCTCTACAGGTATTTAAATTTTTTAAACCAGGAAATATTTTATTAATCCACGAAGAATGTTTTCAGGGCGCCTCGGTAGTTCAGTCAGTTACGTGTCTGACTCTTGATTTCAGCTTAGGTCATCACCAACCATAAGATCTCATGAGACGGAGCCCTGCTTCAGGCTCCGTTCGCTGGGAGCACACAGCCTACTTGGGAGTTTCTCTCTCCTACTCTCTCTCTTCCCCTCCCCCGCTCACACGCTTGCATGATCGTGCTCCTTCTCTCCGTCTCAAAATAAACATTCAAAAAAGAGAGTGGTTTTCAATGGTCATTCAACTGAGGGTGAATACTTCAAAACAGCCTATACGTAAAATAGAGCAAACTATAATGGATAGAGGTTGTTCTCAACTAAAAACAAACGCATTTCAGTTGTAGGGTTTGATGAATCATGAGGAGGCCAGTGAGGAGTATGACTTTGTTTAGGGCAGTATGAATGTCCAGATGCTGAATGGCACAGGGAGTTAAGACACTTGAATATGCAACAGAGCCTGAAGAAGCACTTGCTCAGGGTTCAAACATTAGGTGGACAGGTGGAGAGTGAAGCTTTTTTTAATCAACTTGGGACTTTGATTCTGTTTGTAGATTCATTATCAGCACTGCCACTTGCCACTGAATTAGTCTTCCTGAAAAAGTCACTATGGAGGGATCACCAACTTCTATTCACTAAAGCACTATATATAAAATATGCTAAACCTGTGAGGTATATCATTTAAACAGCAAACATCCAAAGGACTGAACAATGGACCAGGCTTTTCAAATATTATATAGATTCATTGAATACTGGATAAATAAGATAAAATACATAAAATCCTTTGCAAAAGTCTAGGCATTGCTAGACACTGATATTATTATTCATTGGATACAAAATTACCTGTGATAAAACTATGCCCTTTTGACTAATTAATGGATGTGGTCAAGTAACCTTTTTCTCTCTCTCTCCATATATACATACATATACATATGTATATACACATATCTATACACTTCTCTCTATATATACCATATACCTTTCAAGAAACAAAGTTAAACTTGACAGAAAGATGCTCAATTGCATAAAATAAATGCACACTAAATCCACCCTGGGACTATTTGCCACTTAACAGGTTGAAAACGTTCAAAAATTTTATACATTTTGTTGGAAAGACCATGGGAAAACAGGCATTCTTATATTGCTGACAGCCTCTATAAGGGGCAATTTAGTACTATCTATCAATATGTAAAATGCATATACCCCCCCAAATAAATAAAAAATAAGATAAAATGTATATGCCTCTGATCCACCAATTCTACTTTGTGGAATTTATCTTTGTGGATATACTAGTAAAGGAACAAAATTGCAGGTTATTCAGTGGAGTATTTTTAGTGATAGCAAAAGGCTAAAAATAACTTGTCTACCAACAGAGAATTGGTTAAATTATTTAAATACTATGTAGCTAAAAAAATTTAATTAAAAAAATTTTTTAACGTTTATTCATTTTTGAAAGACAGAGACAGAGCATGAGTGGGGGAGGGACAGACAAAATCCAAAGCAGACCCTAGGCTCTGAGCTGTCAGCACAGAGCCTGACGTGGGGCTCGAACTCACAGACCGAGATCATGACCTGAGTGAAGTCGGACGCTTAACTGACTGAGCCACTCAGGCACCCTCAAAAAAATTTTTTTTTAAGAAGGAAGCTTTTGGGGCACCTGGGTGGCTCAGTCAGTTAAGAGCCGGACTTCAGATCAGGTCATGATCTCACAGTTCATGAGTTCAAGCCCCACATAGGCTCTGTGCTGACAGCTTAGAACTTGGAGCCTGCTTTGGATTCTGTGTCCCCCTCTCTCTCTGCCCCTCCCCTTCTTGTGCTCTGTCTCTCTGTCTCTCAAAAATAAATAAACACTAAAAAAAATTTAAAAAAAGAAGGAAGCTAAGACCGACATGTAACTTACTCTAAGATCTATTAAATGAAAAAAAGTAGGCACTATATTCTCCCTTAGGTACATAATAAACTAATCTAGAAGGATACGTAGGAAGCCCGCAATAGTGGTTACTGCTATGGTGCTAAGGGTGGAGGAAAATTGGCATTAGGGGAAGGGAGGTGGGAGGAGACTTCACCATAAACTTCTTTATATTTTTAACCCAATTTCCATATTACCAATTTAGAATTTTAAACCAGAACGTTTTTAATTTAAAAAAATTTTATAATACATCTATATGACTATTATTCAGTGATAAAAAGAAATGAGCTATAGAGCCAGGAAAAGACATAGAGGGCCTGAAATGCATACTGCCAAATGAAAGAAGCCAATCTGAAAAGGTTGCATACTATAGGACTCCAACTATATGACATTCTGTAAAGCTTCAGAGATAGTAAAATAAGATCAGTGGAGGCCATGGGTTGGGGGAGGGGGCAGGAGAAAGGATGAATAGGTAGAGCACAGAGGATGTTGAGGGCAGTGAAACTACTCTGCCCATACCCTCACAGCAGACACATGACATACATTAGTCAAAACCCGCAAAACTATACAACACAAAGAATGAACCCTAATGTAAAGCATGGACTTTGGTTAGGTTCATCAATTATAACAAATGTACTCCACTAATGTCAGATATTAATAATAGGGGAAACCGAGTCAGGGGGAGAGAGTATATGGGAACCGCTCTGTGTATCTACTTGATTTTATGTAAACTTAGAACTGCTCTAAAAACTAGCCTATCATTTTTAAGCATAAGCGTATATATACACATACATATACGCAAACATATATACATCCTCTTTTCATCCAGCAAAGGCCTCACACATCGAAGGTGCTCAATAAAGTACTACAGCTACTGCCTTAGTGGTCAAGAGCTCAAGCTCTGGAGTGGCCAAATGAGGCTCTGATTCTAGCTCTACCATTTTCTAACTGTGTGGCCTTATTTATCCAAGCTACCTCTTCAGCCTCAGTTTCTCCGTCTGCAAAATGGAGGAAAAACATCGTATTTCTTCCTAGGGCTGTTGTGAAGATTAAGTAAAAATGCATGCGAAATGCTTGATTAGCACAGTGCCTGACGTAAAAGAAATGCTCAAAAATGCCAGTGGCGGCTGTAACGGTAAAATGATTGTTCACAGAATGACTGATTTGGCACTTCAGGTTCCAAGGTTACTGCACCACCAGCATTATCTATAAGATCTCCAAAGGGCCCCCAAATTCTCAACTCCAACCTATCCCCCTTTGAACACCATCCACACTGCCTGAGCCCCGGACACTTCAGACATGCTTTGACCCCCAGATGCTGTTTTCCCCGCAAGTCCAGGCCCTGGAACGCGCCCCCTCCCGGCCCCTCCCTACTCCACCCGGCCCGGGCCCCACTCAGGCCCCGCCCCGCCTCCTCCCCCGACCCTGGCCTAACTGTCTGCACTTCTTTCCTTCTGCGAAGCTGAAGGAAGCTCCTACCCAGATACTCGTAGTCCGGTAGGGCTAGGCGCTCTGGACTCAGCATCCTTTGACCACGGTAGCTTCCAAAGCTCTAGCTCTCCGGCTTCCGGAACCCAGGTCGCCGGCTCTCTCCGTTGCCATGGCAACCACGCGGCGGGAGGAGGCGGGAGGTGGAAAGGGTGTCTCGCCAACAGTCTCCGTATCGCAACCCCAAGCTGGCCACACCGGTTCCGGGAGCAGTCGCTTCACGGCGGTCGAGTTTTCTTAGGACTCCCATTCTTGAGGAGCTGGTTTTAGAGGAATTTGAGGTGGAGATTCCCTTGAATCTGTCACATTTCCCGGTGTCGAAAAGTTATTGCCAGCCCTCCGCGTCCGCGATTTCTGAATTTCATAACTGCTATTTCTGCTTTATACAGCTGTTATCCTAACTTGCAGTAATAGCTCCCACCCCTAAATTCCCATAAACACTTAATGCCCCATGACCTATGTTTATCTCTTTATTATTTGCTGCCTTAAACTGCTACCAAGTGCTTTCACAGGCGTATATCTTGGCTGCTCCTTGAGGTCAGGAATGTGTCTTTTCAGCCTATATCCAGGCTGGACACGCAGAAGGTGCTTATTAAATCCTCTAGTTCATTAATATATCCTCTCAAAATCCTATTTATCTTTAGTCCCAATTTCTACTCCTATCCCTTACTATTTGATACCCTTCCCAAGTGTCTTTCTTTTTTCCTACCAAGACATTTCATTTCTTGAGGGGATGGGGTGCACAAACAAGGACACTACCAGATTTTTTCCCCCTTTATATGCCTAATTGATGACTTCTCTTTTAAGAAAGGAAAGCATTCATTGGTGTTTAACTTCCCAGATACCCAGATATTTCTTTTTGCTCCTCTCCACTCCAGCAACAGGTTAGTGGTCTGTAGTTCCTGTCACAGTTGAAACCTGGTAGGAAAAGCCACTGTATCCTCACTTTTTAAGTTAGTTCCCACAATATGAGATTTTTGTGAAAAAAAAAAAAATGAGAAAGAAGTGAATTAAAGAAGGAAGAAGAAGATATGGAAGGCAGGTAGGAAAGAAGAAAGAAAAATCATGCTATGGGAGGAATATCCATGAAGCCAGTGGACCACCTACACTGGGAGGAAAGGGAAAGAGGACCTTCTTCTCTTTGTGTCCGCGGTCTATTCTTAGCCTTCTCCAGCAGGAGCTTCAAACCTCCTAATTCTCCCTTTCCCTTAAAATTGTATATGTGTCTTATTTCTAGGCTCCTGTGAGTCACTCTGAGTTTGGATGTGGTAAGGATCAGAGCCAAACTAGGACCTGCATTTATGATCTCGAGGTAATGAATTTACTAATTTGGTATTTAATGTCAGGTCCTGCAAATTTGATAAAAATATTTGCTTTCTTCCTCGATGCTTGCCTCTTGCCCCTCCCCCCCCGTGCAGCTTGAGGGTATAGAAGTTTCATAACTTTCACACCTGTGACTTATTACTATGCTATTAATAAAGTAATAGGATAGTAATTATTAAGGTTTACAATTTTATTTCCAAGCAACCCGAAGCTATTTGCAGATCATTCATTTGTCCTCATAAAAACTTCCTAAGGTACTTCTCCCTTTTTTTTTAGCAGAGAAACTGAGGAACATGGCAGGAAAATGACTTATCTAGCATCATCCAGCCAATCGGTGAGAGAGCTAGAACTGGATCACAGCTATCCCAACCTCCAGGCTAGTGGTCTGACCACTAAACCACACAGCCTCTTTTTTTAGGGTTTGTTGGCTTGGTTTTTTATTTATTTATTTTTCCTTTTGCTCTGCCCTGCCAGTAACTGGAAGCTCCCAGATAAAAGAAGAGAATTTCAAGTCCAGGCTGAACATTTGACATCCTCTTATTTGTGGAGCATTATCCTGGGACTTGGAGGGTGCTGCTGTTGGGATCTGTGTGGTGGAGCTGGGAACCAGCCCCAAGAATATAGCTTTGTTTGGGCATTAACCCATTTGCGGTTATAATAATGATAAGTTTCAGCACCAGTGGCGCCCGACTGTTAATGACTCAAAGAAAGCTAAATAAGAACAAGATGTCATCTCTGGAGCAATTAGTAGCTTTTTCCTACAGCTCCATCCCTTCCATAAAAATCCTAAGGACCCTTATATTTAAAGTCAGCCTTCTACTCTTAATGTCTTGAACAGTCTATTGAGGAAGAAAAGGGTAGGAGGTTGCTAGACTAAGGCTTCAAGAAAATTTGAGGTTGCACAGAAATAACAGGTAGCCTTACTGGTGTTGGAATTACTGACTGTTTTATTTTTCTTCTTTATACTTTTATATATTCTCAAAATTTTCTATAATAGGTATGTATTATAACTTGAAAACAAACAATAAATGACTTGAAAATCTTCAAAATATTTTTAAAGCAGAAGTGATGACCTTCCAGATAGTATTTGTTTTTCCCAAGAAGGAACAGCTACTTTTAGACTTCTCTTCTACCATAGAGTACATGATAACAGATTTTGGCCACACTTCAGTAGCAGAGGACATTTTTTAGTGAAATAAACACAACATGGGTCTTAAGAAGAGTGGAAATACGCAAGACTTGTTAAAAGCAGATGTAATTCTGTGACCTTGTTGAATGTTAAGGAAAGAAAAAAAATGTCAACTTTCAATTTGGATGGGTTTTCAGATTCTTAAATTATCATAACATACTTCTGAAAAGGTTACCTAAGCAAATAATCATCCCGGTAAACAACCAACTCAGAAGACAGCTCCACAACCTGAGAGTAAGCAAGCGATATGAAATTGATGAAAGCATAGGGAAGGTACCAGATGTTAAAGTCATTCCTACAGCATAAGGAACAGAAACATCAAGGTCAAAGCAATCAGAAAAACACCTACAAGAGATGATATGTGGAGACATTAGTTTATCAGATTATAATTCCTAATTATAAGGAGAAAATTAATAGACATCTCTGGCTCTGCAGAGGACCTATGATGAGACTGACACGGAAGAAATTTCTCCCTTAAATTGAGAACTACAGGAAAGCAAACATGAATGTACTAAATAGTTTTAAACTTCAAGGAAACAATAAGGAAAGAAAAAATGCAGGCTGAATTATTGCTACAAAATAGGTTCAAGAAACTAGGACAAGCTTTTATCGACTCATCAAGCAGAAAAGATGCTAAAGGCAAAGTAGCTACTAAGAAATGCAGGTCATGAAATTCATGCTGAGCTCTTCTTAAAAGACTTATCTTCCGTAAAAGCAAAGCAGAAACTAAGTGTGATGCCACTGTATGGGATTAACATGTTCAAATTAAAAAATGCTATTTACAGACAAGTCATTTTGAACTGCTACAGGTCAACAACCCAGAGATTTGGGAGAATTTGCAAAGAAAAGAAAAAGAAACATTCACAAACTCTTAGTTAAAAATAACTAATGCATTACAAGCAAGTGGTTATGAGGACATGGCTTAAATTGAACCGGAGCTCAAAGGTGATTACAGACTTGAACCTTCTTGTTATATTATATTTTCAAATGCTGTAAAAAGAGTTGGGAATTATACTTTCATACAGTTTGAAAGGGAAAGAGATTTTCTGATCTTTCTTGGTAGTTCACAAAACTTAGCTGTGCCTTCCTCTGTCCTCGAGTATGCACTTGATAAGCATTTATGTCATTAAAAAAATTCTTTGAACTGTCCTACTAGATTGTGAGTTCCTTGAAGGCAAGAGACAATGTTCACTCATTTTTAAGTTTCTAGGACATGCATAGTGCCTGACAGAATAAATACCTGTTAAGTAGACTCCCCCCCCGCCCCAGATTAAAAGCCTAGAAAATTAAATCTATCCAATCCATAGGATTTATGGTTTCCTCATAGGAATCAATTCATGAAATAAATTCATTAAACAAAAAGGCCAGCAAAATGCAAGGCGTTGTTGAGAAGGGCATTAAAAATCAAATAGAGGGGCACCTGGCTGGCTCAGTTAGAAGAGTGCAGGGATCTCAGGGTTGTGAGTTTGAACCCCAGGTTGGGTGTAGAGATTACTTAAATAAATAAACTTTTAAAAAATCAAACAGGAGCACCTGGGTAGCTCATTAATCAACCAACTCTTGATTTTGGCTAAGGTCATGATCTCAGTTTGTGAGTTTGAGCCAGTCTTCGGGCTCCGTGCTAACAGTGCCTGTTTGGGATTCTCTCTTCCTCCCCTCTCTTTCTCTGCCCTTCCCCCGATAGCTCTCTTTCTCTCAAAATAAATAAGTAAACTTAAAAAAAAAATCAAACTGGGGCGCCTGGGTGGCTCAGTCAGTTAAGCATCTGACTCCGGCTCCAGTCATGAGTTCGAGCCCCACATCAGGCTCTGTGCTGACAGCCCAGAGCCTGGAGCCTGCTTTGGATTCTGTGTCTCCCTCTCTCTCTGCCCATCCCCTTCTCATGCTCTGTCTCTCAAAAATAAATAAACATTAAAAATTTTTTAAAAAGCAAACAGAGCATTGGCATATCCTTCATATACCTAAATGTTGTGTGTGAGAGATCACTGCATGTTAAGAAATGCCCAGAAAACAAAACAAAACAAAAAAAACAGCAAACAAAAGGCATATTGAACAATGCCGCATGTGGACAAGCTAAGAGAATTCATTCAGGATGAGAGGGAATATACTAGGAATAACTAAATAAACTTAGGATATGAATTGTAAGTTCCCAAACTTTAGAATCTTAGGACAAAAAGCTACAGTCTCTGCATTTATTTTTCCCCCAGTTCATCCCTAGATTGTTACAAGAGTTTATTGTTCTAAAACTCAAATCTGACCAAGTTACTTCGATACTTTAAAAGCGTTGCTGGGTGCCCGGGTGGTTCACTCAGTTAAATGTCCAAACTCAGCTCAGGTCATGATCTCACAGTTCAGACTCCCACAGTTCAGTTTTCATGAGTTTGAGCCCCTGTATCAGGCTCTGCTGTGAGTGCAGATCCCACTTTGGATCCTCTGTCCCCCTCTCTCTCTGCCCCTCCCCCACTTGCACAGGCGCACGCGCTCTCTCTTTCTCTCAAAAATAAACAAAACTAAAAATAAATAAATAAACAAACAAACAAATAAATAAATAAATAAATTGCTGACTCACCATGACTAGGATGGAGCAAATTCCTAAACATGCAGACAATATATATCCCTTCACAGTCTGGTCCCAACCTATTTTCCCAGCCACCTTGCCATTTACTCTTCGCTACATATGTAATACTCCAGCCATACTTTCCTACTCACTCTTCCCAAGCATACTGGCTCTTTCCCACTCCCTTGCTTTGGTATAAGTTTTTCTTTCTACCTAGAATGTACCTCTCCCACATTTTCTGCCTAGTAAACTTTTGTACATCCTGTAAGACAAAGGCCAATGCCATCACCTCGGGAAACCTTATCTAACCTCCTAAATAAAATAGGGTAAAGGCAGGGAGGGAGAACAAGGCAACTTTAGGGTGATAAGATGAGGTTTCTCTGAGGCTGGTATGCTGTGCTGAGATCTGCCATGGGAGGGCCTGGGGAAACAGTAGAGGAGGTAGCTCATGCAAAAACTCGAAGAAATGATAGCATGTTGCAGAGCTGAAGGAAAGCCAGTGTGACTAAAGCAAAATGAATAAGGGGAGAAGTGGTCAAAGTAGGAGGCAGAAGCCAGATCATGAAGGACCTTGAAAGCCACATGAGAAGTATGGATATGATTCCAAGTGCAATAGGAAACCATCAGAAGGTTTTAAGCCCAGTAATGACATTACCTGATTTATGTTTTTTAAGAAGTCACTCTGGTTTCTGTAATGTAGAGAATGAATTATAAAGGGCAAGTGAAAACGGAGAGGCCATTTGCATAGATGCTTGATATATGTTTGTTAATTAAATGAGTTTTTATTCATTGATCCATCTGTTTATCCACCATTCTAAATTTATCTTTGCTGCTGAAATAAACAAGACGGGCAGAAGTATTTGCTGCAAAGGCTCTACTTATACATGCCAAATACGTGAATATCAAGCTTTCAGGAGATAAAAAAAAAAAAAATGTGCTTAGAATGTCTCACTTTTCAGGGTGGGCCCCATGTTAGGCCAGGGAACTGAATCAGCCATTGTCCCCCAGCCCCTGATGTGAGTACCACCACTGAGTTAGATATGAAAAGTACTGGCTCTAGAAATGGTGGCGTGAAGGTTTGTGATTAAAGAAAGCACAGAAATGCCAATCAGACCCTTTCTTTATACTTTCATTTTTTCTCCCTTTCTCCAGTAGTAGCCCCCTGGACTTAGATAAAAGCACCCATTGCTAACAGTTAATGATACTTTCTCATAAATACTCGGGACTCTTTCCTGGCTCAGGGCCTTTGCAAATGCTGCTCCTTCTGCCTGCAACAAAGCTCTCCCCATCCACTCCCAGCCTGAAGACTCTTACTCAGCTTAAGTGTCAGGGCCTCTAACAGGCCTTCCTTGCATCCCCAATTCTAAATCAAGTCTCTCCTTTCATAGAACTCAGTACTTGTCCTTGAATGTCCTTATCACTTACAGCTTTAAAGTCATTTGTGGGATCATTCTTTCAATGCCTCTGCATTGTGTCCCCTCCCAATGCCAGCCATCAGTCTGTAAGTTCTAGGGACCCCATGTATATACTTACCACTGCCTCTACATTGCCTGGAACATAATATGCCCTTAATAAGTACTTACTAAGTGAGCAAATACCGGAAGTAAGCCTCCCCAGGCAGAAGAAGCAGGTGTAGGACCCCTTAAGCTCCTTTAGCTGTGCTTTTGTTTTGTTTTTCCTTCTACAGTTTTAAGAACTCTTTCCCTCCATTCACACTGCCTTGACAAAAAAGGTGATTCTGGAGAAGAGATGGAGAAGTTCGTCACAGACTCGTGTTCTTAATCTTTCAAAGCAGGGTCTTTCAACATCAGCAATATTAAAATTTGGGGCTGGATAATTCTTTGTCATATAATTCTTTGTGGGGAGGGATGTCGTGATCATTGGAGGATGTTTAGCAGTATCCTTGGAGTCTACCCAGTATTTGCCAGTGGCACTCACGCCCCAAAGTGTCTCCTGGGATCGCCCCGTGGCTGGAAAATCACTCCTGATTGAGAACAACTGTTTTCAAGTGTAAAACTTCAGGCCTTTTACTCTTTCAGATGAATTATGTCTAGAAATGCAGGTTGTTGAGTGATGCCTAGGTTATAAGAGAATTCTGCCAACCCAATTGGATCAAAATAGTGCCCATTTCTATCTGGTTTCTGTAGCACTCCCTGTGTTTCCTTTGTAAAGGCCATTAGTGATGGTCTAATTCAGGGCAATATTCTGATTTTGGAAATTCAGTTCCCTGGTGTGTCCTGGAAGGATGAAGGAAGAAGGTGGTGTTTCTGAGGAAACTAATGCCTCTGAGACCCCTCTGGAATTGGCAGTCCCCTACAACTTTGCTAGGGGCATGTCCCAAAGGACAATAAAAAGGAGACAAACAGCCCATTCTGGCATCCTTTTCAGGATCTCTCACTCCAAACAAGAAAGTCTGAGAGGCCTGGTAAAAATAAATATAGCTTAGCACTCCTGGCATAGGAGCAGTTTCTGACAGCCAAGACTTAACTCACTCTAGGGGGTGACCCAGGCAGGGACTATGCACGAAGTTCATTCGTTTCTACCCATTGATATTCTCAGTGACTCACAGCAGCCAGGGATGGCTCTGTGCACCAGAACCACACTGAACCATGGAGGAGGGGGACTTGGGATGCGCACACAAAATTCAGTCTCTTGAGCCTGAGTCAGACAGGGACAGCCAGCCTCCCCCTTCCTCCCCAATCCCAGGAAAACAACATAAATCATGCCTTCTGGAAAGAAACCTATCCTTCGCATACAGATGTTTATAAATTCTTAATCCCCTGACATTGAAAGTATGGTGACTGCCTGTCCTGGATTTTTTGGGACAAATGTATTCATTATACCACATGTCCTTAGTTTTCCTGTGGAAAAAAAATATGGTCTCCAGAATCATAAGATCTTTCTCAACAGGTCGAAAAGCATATAAACAGCATATATTGAAACCCTGAGACAAACCAAGGTCGCATCACAAACATTGTGAGGTGGGGGAATGTGTGTTGAAAATCAGGCTCTACTTTTCACTTTTTTTCTCCTTGGATTTTAGGCTGAGGTGCCATAGGTCATAAAGGTGGACTGTCTTTCCCAGCAGGAAGATCACAGAAACCTGACCTGACTCGACTGCCGCCTTCAGTCAGCACGAAGAACTACACACAGAGAAAATGCCTCAATATTAGTTACCATGGTGATGCTAGTTCAACCACATTTCATCTGTGTAAAAATTTCAGGCAGAACAGTATACAGAAGTACTGGCTAAAGGACTTAACACTTTACTTTTTGTTGTTGTTGTTGTTGCTGTTGCAAAGTTAACGTTAGCTTTGGTAAAGGATGATAATTTGAAGTGAAATCCTTTGAAAAATTGAAAACAAGCAAGGATGAAATGTCAAACTTATCCATTGGAGAAATCTCCTAATAGCCACTTTTGCACTATACCAAATTACTTTCCCCTCAGCTAACATGGGGCATTTGGGGCTTCCTGATTCTATTTACTAGTAAGAGGAAAGTGGTTTAATGAGATCGCAGAAGATCCAAAGCCAGGAAATGTTGGCATATCAGCTTGGAGGGAAAATTGATATATAGGACCCTAAGGAAGTTAGGGGCTTGGACAAAAGTAACAAGACGAGATTCAACCAAGAAACAAAACTAACCCATGTTACTAATCTGCTCTGGGGAGAGGATAGAGCCTGAAGCTAAGACAAGAGAATTTATAACTTTCTATAATCACCCAAAAGTTAAATACAGCTGGAAAGCCCTACAGACAGAAGCCTGGAGGAGGCTGAGGTCTTTGTGAAAGTGCAACTACAAGTAAAGACTTACTTCCTTACCCCCTTCCTTCCTTGCCAGGATCAGAAAGTCAAAGAAGGTGAAGAGGCTAACACCGCTGATTTACAAAGACAGCGAGGAGGAACTATGTCTAGGCCAATTCTGGACGTCTGAGCTGGGGCGACAGGACCCAGACAACCACCTCAGGAAATGAGTAAATGAAAAGGGGGAGTCGTGGAATTATTTAGCCCTAGCACAACGCTGCCTAGACCGGGGTGGGGGTGGAGCAAGAAGAAAATCTCAGAAAAGGAATTTTGACAGTGAGAATGCTAGTTAAGATACAGCACTCCAGGCCCCCTGATGTCCCTTGTTTGATGTTAATAAAGACCTAGAGGATTATGCATTAGCAAGCCTTGCGTATTCTGAGACATCAATAAAGTCTGGGCTTGGGGCTGGTAGGGGGGCAGGGGTCACGTCCAGGAGACTTGGGTCAGCCCGGGTGCTCCTCTCTGGCACAGAGTAGAGTGAGAGGGATCGAGAGTTGCCGCTGGGATAGTTTTTTTTTTAAATTAGGGACATTTGAGCAGTAGTAATGGGGACACGGAGGGGGGCTCTCTCGAGGACCAGGAATGTGGGGGCGGCCTGAAGAGGAGCGAGGCCAGCGCAGGAGGCGCTAGCGGGTGGGGGCCCGGGGAATCTAGCGGGGGGCGGTGGAGCGGGGGGGCGGGGGGGACGGGGGCCGAGGGCGGGAAGGGGCCGGCCCGGCGCTGGGGGCGGGACCAGGCGCGGTGGCTGTGGCGGGGGCTGCGGCGCGGGGGGCGGGGCGGCCAGGCCCGGGACACCCCCTCCCGGTCCCCTGGCGGGGCGGCTTCGGCTCCGGCAGCACTGGAGGCAGCAGCGGCCGGAGGGCGACTTGCGGGGCGCGCCCGCCGCCGCGGACCGGGACGCTTTCCCTTCGGGACCCTGCGCCGACTCCCTCCTCCGCGCGGTCCCGCGGGAGCCGGCGGGACCCCCGGCCGGCAGGGAGCGCCGGCGGCGGCCGCGGCACCATGAGGCGGCCGTGGGGCGCGCTGCTGCTTGGCGCCCTGCTCTGCGCACACGGTAAGCGGCGCCGCGGAGCCCGCGCCGCCCGGCCCGCCGGGAAAGTTTGTCCGTGGGTCCGGCCGCTGCAGGACTCACCTCCCGAGAGCGGGGCGGCGCGCGGGCTGGGGCCTCAGACCCCGCGCCCTCACTCCACGCAGTAACCCTGGGCGTGCTTTCCGGGGAGGGAAGCAGGAGCTCCCCCAGCCCTTCCAGCGGGAGAGGGTCGGCCGTGGAGGAACTCCCCGGCTCGGATCTGGGCCGGGCTCAGGGAAGATCCGAGGCGCCCGCCGTCTTCCCTCGCCGCTGTTTGAAGAGCTGGGGGCTGCTTCCCTTTCAGGTTAAGACACGGTCTCTGGGTCCTTGGTGCGAATGAATGTGCGCGAAGAAAGGGAGGCGGGGAAGGATGGTTGCTAAACCATAAATTGTAAAAATCCCTCCTTGCAGGGGCCGGGGGTCTCGGGCGGATTGCGGAGCGGGGCTCCAGTGGAATGCTTAGGCTCTGGGGAGTCCTCTGTTCGGAGAACAGTTCCTCGGACTCCAGACCTTGCTCCCACCGAGGGTCTTCGGGTACTGCTTGCTCGCAGCATCTCCCCTTAGTGTGTTTTGGGTTCCCTCTCCTGGCTGCGACCAATCAGCTTCCTGCCCTGGATCCTTCCCGGTGGGGGAGAGGGGGAGGAAACCGGGCTGGAAAAGGGGCAGAGGAGGGACACGGGGAAGAAACTGCTGGAAGGCTCCCGCAGGTCCGTCCTGGCCCGGGTAGTGGGGCGGGTATCACCGAACATCACAAGGCAGCCCCCGTGTCCGCGCGGCGACCCTCGGGGGAGCTGGACGGATAGCAGCAGAAGTGCTGCTTCATCTGCTCCTTATTAATAACTTGTTTGGTGCCCGTGCGCAACTGTTGTGTGTGATTAGGGCTCCACTGGAATCTGTTTCTCCGCAGCCTCCGAAGCACCATGGGTGTACCCCTTGATTTAGCAGCTGCCTCTAGTTTGTGCCCAAAGATCAAAGAACTTTGATCTTTGAACCCCAACCCTATTCAACCCGGGGGGGGGGGGGGGGAATACGAATCTTCTCAGTCTCGCAGCCCGGATGAGGGGGTGGGCTCGGATTGGAAGGGTCTCTAGACCCTGGCCTTGCTTGCACCGATTCTTTTCTTTAACGTACGGGAGCTCGTGTGGAAACAGTGCAGATTTCGGAACTTCCCTGGCATGGCGTGGAGATGCCTGGGCACTCGTTTTAAAGATTGGTTTACCTCCCAAATCCAAAACAGAGTTCTCGTGTCTGTTATTTAAACTACCCGTAGGTTTTAAACGACTTTTTCCATGCCCTCTCTAACGCCCACTGAGCTCTTTCTCTCCGCTCTCGGCTCTTCCTCTCCGCGTAGTAGCCTGGCGGAGCCACGTTCCTGCTCGCGCTGTGCTCTCCCCCTCCCGGGCTCTCTCCTAGAAGGTTATTTGTAGCCTCTTTGGCGTGTCGGGACAGCGGCCCTACTGGGGTAGGAATGTAGCTGCTCTTCCCACCACATGGGCCCCTTAAAGGGACAGCTATGCTTTTTGGGGGGTTTCCCCCTTCGGGCTGCGAGAGAAGGAGATGGAACTTTCCTCTCGGCCCCCTGGAGGAAGTTTTGAAAAAGATCAAGGGAAATGGCAAGGCACTGGGAAAAAAGGAAAAAAAAAAAAAAAAAAAAAAAAAAAAAAGTCTAAAACGGATACCAACAAAACCAGAGAGGAGATTGTCGCCTTCTGCCCTAGGGAAAGGGGAGCTGGAAGGTTCTGGGCTGAGACTGGCCAAGAGGATTTTATTGCTCCAGAGCTGTCAAAACTGCATATGCTACATCTGCACTGACAATGGGGGTAGAAAATTGAGTGTATTTAATGCTTAACAGAAAAAGGCCGAGAGGGTACTTCATAACTCTTTTGGGTTCTTTTTAAGGACAAAAATTTAACAGAAACTTCTGAGCGCGGGAGACTTTCAGTGCACATGCACAAGGACACTCAGTGATATGAAGAATGAAACTTCCCCTAGGCTAACACTTAACCATCCTTGGGGGTGAAGGGGGGAGGTAGGAGAGAGAGGATAGATTCGTGGTTCATCAGTGAGACTGAGCAGTTCCTCAACCAAAAATATCACCAAGAGAGTCCCTAACACAATGTTTAGGGGCTCAGGGAGAAGACCGTGTTTTATAGTAGGTCAATGACCACGACTAGGAGTGGATTCAAGACACTAAGATTTAAGGCGCTTATTTGGATGCTTCGAGTCCTGTGGGCTTTTCCTAGAGCTTATGTCTTTGGCCTGAGCTAAACAGGTTGGGGTTGACACTCCAACTTTATAGATTTTAGAGGGAAATTTGATTGCTGGTGATAGCCCTGGGTATCTTTCTCTTGACGGTTGAGGTGAGGCCTCAGGCAGTCTACCACCATTGGAAGACCGGAAACCATGTTTGCTATGGAGGTCTCTTCCACGTAAGCAAAAAACTGAAAATTCTGCCCAGGGGCTTAGGTAGATAGAAGACTCTTTCTGAGATTGAGCGCAAAGGAGGAGAGCTGAGACTGGTCTCCTTTCCATCTATCTCTTGTCCTGGTGCTTGGTTGACCTTGTCCCTCGTCTCATTGGACTTGTGAAAGATGCTTGGCTTGTCACTGATTTTGGATTTCCTCTTCTGTCCGCTGTTGAATATCGGATGACATCTTTGGGACTGGCACATGGTATTAAGAATGACAGGTGCAAGGGAACCAGTCTGGCTGTGTCTGATACAGAACACGTTGGGCATGTCCATCGTCTGGGCCAGCAAAGAACACAGAAGGTCACAGAGGACAGGGTATTTGATAGGTCTTTGCTGACTCTACTGATTGCTAATCTTGATCCCTAAGAAGAAGAAAAGTGGGAAGGATTGGCTATGTTGTTTCTTCTTGGAAGAGACGAGCAATACGAGGGGCTTCTTGAATAGGGAATTTCGGGAACTATGTGAAGAAAAAGACTTGTCTTTTTGAATGATTGGGCACAACTCATAATTGTGACACAGTTCCATGCCCTTGGTGACTAGGTCTGTTAGCCTATTCCAGCCATAATCTCTAACTTCCTTGATGAATCCTAGCCGCAAGTTTTGCCACAGTTGCCTAGGTGTGGGGCATCTGGGCCCCAGACTGTGTCTGGATTACCATCTCATCTTCAGCATCGGAAGCTCTTCTCCCCTTCTCAGTGTGGTGGGATTCAGTGTCCCAGGAAAGACTTCCTGCTGACTAGTTGGCTGGCAGAGCCCAGGTTTAGCCCTATAAATAGCTCTGATGAATGTCTGTAGCTGCCACTCTCCATCCAGCCTAGAGCTGACAGGGTCAGGTTCTTTCTCTGAAATACACTCAGGAGCATCTCCTAAACTGGGTTCTGCACTCATTCATTTGTTCATTCATTCAGCGAACACACATTTCCCAGGCACTATTCTTTTTTTTTTTTTTTAATTTTTTATTTATTTTTGGGACAGAGAGAGACAGAGCATGAACGGGGGAGGGTCAGAGAGAGAGGGAGACACAGAATCGGAAACAGGCTCCAGGCTCTGAGCCATCAGCCCAGAGCCCGATGCGGGGCTCGAACTCATGGACCGCGAGATTGTGACCTGGCTGAAGTCGGACGCTTAACCGACTGCGCCACCCAGGCGCCCCTCCAGGCACTATTCTTAATCACCACATATATAGTTCAGTGATGAAGAAGCACAGGCACCAGGCACACCTAGGTTTAAATCTGTGCTTCGACACTTCTTGGTGACCCTGTGCAAAACCCTTAATCTCCCTGAACTTCAGGGTTCTTACCTGTAAATGGGGCGGGGGGGCGGGGGGCAGAACTGGAGTAGTAATAAATTTTCATGTGAGACTATTATAAAAATTAAATGAGATAATAGTATATTCAAACCACTCAGCACAGACTGCTCTGTTCTACAGGCTTGGATAAAACGTTAGCTGTTTGTTAGCAAGTCTGCATAAATAGATTAGAGATGGTTCTTCCATCTAGACTATGGGAGACAGGTAAATCATTACACTAACTACAGTGCCATGTGCTGAAATAGAATGAAGTTTAGCTCTTCATTTCAGCTGGTTTTTTGCTTTTCTCTTTTAAAGATCTTGCTCCTTCTTCCCACTACCCCCCCCCTTGAAAACCTAATGAGACCTAAGCATAATTCCCTCCTGTCCACACATCCAGAAAAGAGATCTGTTAAACTATATCATGAGTCCAAGGAGCCCACTCCACCTTAGTTCTCCTGGGAGAGGTCCTAGGAGATGGGGTTTTCCTCTGGGAGCTTCCTTGTTAAAAGCTCTGTGGTCAGGGATGTGGCCAGGCACCTCACTCTAAGGTTGCCATGACCTGGGGCGAGAGGTGCTGGCTGAGGTCTCTTGTAGCTGGAACAGTTTAGAATTCCAAGCTCTCCCTCCCACTGGCCTGGGAAAGGAGTCAGGCCCCAGAGCTCATAAGGTAGTAATTGCCCCAATTTGGGGGCTGGGCTGTTGCGGAGCCGCCTTCCTTCATGACTACCGTCTTCAATCAGGAGTCCTGTCAGTGTGCAGGGATAATTGATGTGGGTCTCAAGCCCATGAGTCGCCCCCAGCCCCCAGCTCCTCCACCCCAAAGTTTGACCCCTGTTGTCTCTTTGTTTCTTCCTTTTAAGTTGGTGCCAGTGATGTCATGTTTTTGGGGGCTGCGGAAAGTTGACCGTAACCAAGAGCAGCCGTTAAGAAGAGCTGATTCACTGGCCTTCCTGGCAGTCGTTTGACTCCATTTTCTGCTCTGTATTTTTGATTTAGCAAGAAAGAAACATCTTCGGTGCCCTTGGGCACCTCTTACGCCCTTTCGAGCAGACTTCGTTCTTTCGCTGCACTTAGGCATTCCCATCGCTGAGTGGATGGACTGTAGGCGTCCCTCACACTCATTCCCTTGCGCGTTTGGGTCGGAGTGAGGCAGGGAGAGGCCCCGCCTGAGACCCAGCTGGGGAAAGCCTCACTGGGATTTGCTGCAAGCCCTGACTTGGCCTACAGGAGTTCCCCCCCTCACCTCTGTGCGGAGCCAAGGATCTGAGCTCCGAGCAAAGCCGGAAACAAAAGACTGGGAGCAAACCTCCCATCTGGCTGGGAGGCAGCGACACAAAGGTGCTGCTGCATAATTTATCACCAGAGGTTTTTCTGGGGCCGGGAAGCTCCCGGGCTCTAGACAGAGCCTTTTTGGAGGAGAGGGACCCTCCCTCCCCCTGTCTTGGTGTCGTGTTGTGTCCTGTCGGGCAGGTAAGGAGTAGGATACTGGGAGAGACACCTGATTAGCACGTGAAATAAAGCTTGGAAATTGTGCCTCTCCAGGCTCAGCAGCTCCATTTCCTGCCAGGACTGCAGGGCGGGGGTGGAGAAAGCGTTCCAAATGTTCCCTTAGTTGGCCCCAGCCTTGGGAGCCCGACTGCCACCACCTTTTGGGTATGGATGAGGACAAGAGATAGTTTCTGTGTTGGGTCGACTAGAGCCTTCTGGAAACCAGATACAGATGCCAGGTTATAATATCCATAAGCCTAGCAAATAAGAAAGGGGAGTTCCCTTTTCCTCTTTCCACTCCCCCTACCCTCCCACACACCAGGCCTTTTAAACTAGACATTTCAACCATAGTCTCAGAGAGGCAGTCAAAGTGAATGGTTCCAAAATGTATCTCCCCCAAATAAGAATTTGTGTTCTTCAGGGAATAATTGCTGGTAACCACAGTTTTACATGTAAAATCCAGTTTTACATCACAAACTGGGACATGTGGTCTAAATACCACAAAGGTACTTTGGGGGGTAGTTTAACATCTTAAAGGCTTTTGCTATATCCCTTTTGCTATAACACTGTGGTGTTGACCTCGTCTTATCACATTTACCCCTCACAGTGTCCTTATGAGGTAGGTACTGATAGGTTCCTGTCTTACAGAAAGGAAACTAAGGCTCAGAGCAGTTTATATCACACAGCTAGTGGGTAACTGACCCAGGATTTGAACCCAGAGCCTAAGCTGTTAAGTTTCCAACCCATACTGTCCCTTAGTATGGAATATTTTCTATCTAAGCTATTAAAAAAGATCTGGGTTGAGACTATCTATATTTTATCTCAGATTGACTTTTCTGTTTTCAGTCTTCATCTCCTCATGTAACCTTAATGCACAAAGAATTACTTTTCTGTGCTTTGCTAGAGGGAGGCTTTAAAAAGCTCCCAGGAGGGGCGATGAGGTTTGTTGCCCCTGTGAAGCCATGTGTTCTTGTGTGGGCCTTGTGTTTTGAGAGGTAGAGGAAAGCAATATGTTGAGCAGCCCCCTCACAGAGCACAGCCACATTTTGGATTTGTGAGATCTGTTGACTGAGCTGCTGGGCAGGGTAAGTAGACTTTTGAGGACCTGGATGGAAACAGCCTGGTATCATAGCTACTTTACAGGGTTGAGAGAAAGGAGACATCTAGATGAAGATGACGGGATTACCAATGAAAACAACAACAGTAATAGCTGCTTACTGTGTACTTCATGTGTATTATTTCATTTAAATCTCCCAGCAACCAGCTACTATTGGTACTGTTACTACCCCCATGTTACAGTAGAGGAAGCTAATCCATTTCTGAATTGCTCTGTGATTTAGGTTCTGCGTGCTCTTTTCTATACTTGCCTCCTAGGAATCGGTTGATGATAAACGGGGCAAGGGTAGAGGATACCGTATGCCTCAAGCTCCTCCAGAGAAGCGCAATAATAATGCAGGACTCTTGCCACAGTACTCTTGTCCACCTCTTCCCGTGGCCATTCACACCTCCAGCTTAACCTTTGGGGCTGGCCCTGTAGCTTGGCCCACAGTAGGGCTTTAAGACATCTCAAGCCCTGAAACAGCAGGGCTTAATCATGGGGTGGCTGGATGAGACAGTTCTGGGTGGGTCAAATTCTATCATAGTAATAGCAAGAGCTATGGTTTACTGAGAGCTGAGTATGTGCCAGGCATTATGCTAAGTGCTTTTTATGAATTAACTAATTCTTATAACGTCCATGTGAGATGGGGGCTATTCTTATCCAAATTTTCCTGGTGAGAAAGGTATAAAGAGATTTGAATAATATGCCCCGCGTCAGACAGCCAGGAACTAGCTTAGTTTTTGTTCCCATGCTCTTAACGCTATGTTCTCTGCCTCATAACTTTGGAGGCTGACCATTAAGAACTTCTTTTCCGGGGCGCCTGGGTGGCTCAGTCGGTTAAGCGTCCGACTTCAGCTCAGGTCACAATCTCGCGGTCCGTGAGTTCGAGCCCTGCGTCGGGTTCTGGGCTGATGGCTCAGAGCCTGGAGCCTGCTTCCGATTCTGTGTCTCCCTCTCTCTCTGACCCTCCCCCGTTCATGCTCTGTCTCTCTCTGTCTCAAAAATAAATAAACTTAAAAAAAAAAAAAAAAGAACTTCTTTTCCATCATTAGGAGTGGCAAGAGAGGGCTGAACTTGATGGGACCAGTAATCATGTGTCTGACGCTACCCCTTAGTGAGGCGCCCACTAGGAGAAGACTTCACTTGGTAGATTTTCAAACTAGATGAGGTTGGCTGGCCTCTAGGGATTTAGGGGCAGAACTAAGTAGAATCCTAACATGTCAGTATCACTGCTTGACAATACAACCAGTGAAAGGAACTCTTGTTGGAGAAGGGAGTGAACTTGACCTGGATAGGACTAGGATGCCACCTTAAAAAGAAGATTCCTATTTTCTTCAGTAAAGATTAGGTAGAAAATAACTATTTTATTTTTGGTATTCTGGGCCTCTCTTTTCCTTTGATTCCAATCTCTCACAAGAATCTAGCTGAACATGTCATTCATTCATTCTACAAATTTGTATTGATCAACTACTACATACCAAGCATTGAACTATGCATGGTGAATACAAACACAAAACTCCATATTATACAGTTCCAACTGCCAGGAGACTGAAGAGCACCTGGTCCGTTAAGCAAACAATGATCCCACAGTGAGCTAAACGCTACCAAAAGAGGAGGCACAAAGGGCCTCTGGAGCACAGACCAGGGGCTTTCAATTCATCTGGGGCCGCATGGGTCCAGGTGGGGCAGCATCAGGAAAGGGTTCGCTTCCTGGCCTCCTTCTACCAACCATTTACCTTCTTTGGTGTTGGTTCTGATGTTTTCTGTGTAAGCCCTGCCCTTTGAAACGGGGGCTGTTTTATAGGCACCCAGAGTTCTCCTGGTTCCAGGTATCTCATGGATGAGGTGAGATTTCCAAGTGGCCCCTTGCTGTGACTCCTTTTAGTGATGCCATTTTTGTCTTGCTACATGGGCATCCCTTTCAGTTAGAGACACTGACCACTGCCCAAGGAGCTGAAATCAGTGGATTGGTCCCTTGATTGGCCTGGATGTGTAGTTCAGGGTCATTTCAAATAACTTATCTTCATTAAATAAGGTTTATATCCTCACCATTGCCACCAGTGGACAGGAGGAGAGAGGAGAGCTTTGGTGTGTTACAAGAAGAACCCTTCTCTGCTATGAATGATGATTCTTCCCTTTCTGTTGTAATCTCTCCCCCACTGGTAACTGTCCTATCCCAGCACTCACAGGACACTCCTTCAGCCTTCTCATGTCTGGTTCAACTTGAAAAAGCTGCTCTGTAGCTGTGTATAGTCACTGTACACTTTGGGCCTCTACGTGACAGGTGTAGTCCCCCTTCAGTTGAGTGTTCTATGGGATGGTGGAGAGCTGTGCCTCTCTAACCTTAGCATGTATCAGTGTCATCTGGGAAGCTTGTTGAAAGTCTGGATTCTGAGGTCCCATTAAAAGAATACTGGTCTAGGGGCGCCTGGGTGGCGCAGTCGGTTAAGCGTCCGACTTCAGCCAGGTCACGATCTCACGGTCCGTGAGTTCGAGCCCCGCGTCAGGCGCTGGGCTGATGGCTCGGAGCCTGGAGCCTGTTTCCGATTCTGTGTCTCCCTCTCTCTCTCTGCCCCTCCCCCGTTCATGCTCTGTCTCTCTCTGTCCCAAAAATAAATAAAAAACGTTGGAAAAAAAAAATTAAAAAAAAAAAAGAATACTGGTCTAAGGGTAAGAATGGGGCCGCCATCCTGGCTGTCCTACTTACCCCATGACCTTGACCAAAGCAGATGACCTCACCTCTTAAGTGGGGCCTGCAGTAACTACTTAGGGTTATTGTAATGATTAAGGGTGAATGCAAGTGAGTATGCAAAAGCAGCTTACAAACTCTACAGAGTAACTGCAAAATATAATTCTTTGTGGTCAGAAGCTCTGTTCCTTTCTGGACCAGCACCACACTGAGGCACTGGTTCAAAGGGCTAGGGCTCCAGACTGTCCCTGTTTCACCACTTCACCTTAGGGCAAGAGACATTGGTCTTTAGCCGGAGCAGTAACCAGAAGGAAACGTTACTGCTTTGAGATCCATAAACTCACTGTGTATTTGCTAATCGAGATTGTGTAAAGGAGAGGGATCCAGACGCCCCAGTGTTATAAATTCCCCTTTTGGACCTCAGGGTTTTGGAAATTCTCATAATAGCGATACCACTTATTGGGAGGCAGGGTAATGAAGTGATGAAGAGCAGAGGCCCTGGGATCAATCTGCCTGGGTGTGAATGCTGGCATCAACCCATAGTACCGGTGTGACCCAATGGCAGACTTCTCTGTGTCACCTCCCAGGGTCGTTGAGAGCATTCAATGATGTAGCATATGAAAAGCAGTTGGAAAAGTATTTGAAGAGCACCTCGTAAATACATACTCAGTAAATGATGCTTGAACTATTACGAAGCTTTTGTCATGTACAAGTCCTGTGCTAATAAGCAGTTTACATGGATTCCCGTTTTATGGATGAGGAAACTAAGGCTCAGAGACCTTAAGCAACTTACTCAAAGTTGTAGAGTTGGCGGTAGAAAACAGGATTTGAACTCTAGTCTCTCTGACTCCAGAATCTGTGCTCTTTACTACAATGATACACTGTACCTGGTACACCAAATGGATGCTTCCCTTCTTTCCTTCACAAGAAAACAATGAGTAATTAATTGGTAAGGTGACTGAGGCAAGGGAGGTGAGGTGTCATAATGGGATTTTGGTTAACCTCCCAGGAAGACCCTTTGAGCACATTCACATGTATCCCAAAAGCTGGACGACTCGCCTATCAAGGGGAGGGAACATTTGGGGAAAGATCTTTTCACTGTTGAGTAAAGGCTGAAGGCTGAGGGAGTGTGGCTGTAAACAGCTTTCAAGGCCAGAAGCATAGCTGAGTACTCTAATTTAACACTTTCCAAAGTGAAGCCTGCCTATGCCATCGCCCCCCCCCCCCCCATTTGTTTCCTTTCTTCATTCATCATTCTTTTTTTTAGAAAAAAGGTTAAAAGCTGTCCTTTCTGCTCACAGCCAGGACTTGACTGAAAAGGCAGAATTCCACCTCCGGGGATCCCGAGGGGCAGTGGTTCTCTAGAAGAGCTGGCTTTCTGGAGTGTGATGTGTCTGTTTACCGGACAAAAGCCCAAGCCAAGGGTTTGCCTGACCTTCACGTGCTGACGTTCAGATGTTGCTCTGACATGGAGGAAGTCCTGGCTCTTCAGCTGCTTGCAACTGACTTGATGCCCACCCGATGGAATGCTTTGTTCCTGAAGTCTGCTGGGAGAAAGCAGGACTTCTTTTATCACTCCGCCAAAAGCGGGGGTGGGGCCCTAGAAAAAATCGACCCGGGTCTGAAGGCTACTCTACCTTCAGTATTCTTTTTGACCTGCACACAACACCAGGATAGTGCTATTCTTTTTAAAAAAAATTTTTTTTAATGTTTATTTATTCTTTTTTTTTTTTTAATGTTTATTTATTCTTGAGAGACAGAGAGAGAGACAGAGTGTGAGCAGGGGGAGGGCAGAGAGAGAGAGAGAGAGAGAAGAGGGAGACACAGAATCTGAAGCAGGCTCCAGGCTCTGAGCTGTTGGCACAGAACCCGACACAGGGCTTGAACCCACAAGCTGCGAGATCATGACCTGACGGACGTCGGCTCCTTAACCGACTGAGCCACCCAGGTGGCCCTGGAAACTGCTATTCTTGATCTCCTAATCCCGGTGCTCAGGTTTTTAAAATCAAGGCCTTTTGGAAAAAAACTAGTCCCTGCATCTCCCACACCCTACACCCCCAGCCTGCATTTATTGAGCATCTTTGGTGTGCCAGGGCACGAGGGTAGCTTCGTCCACGCTTATCGTCTGGCCCAGTCCTTGTGGCCTTTCACAAATGAGGAAATGGAGGCTCGGGGAGCTAAGTGACCTGTACAGGGTCACGCGGCCGGTGGGTGGAACCCAGTCTGTCTGCTCCAGGTCCAGGGCTTTCTCCTCTCCCCCTCCCCCCAGGCCCCTTCATCCTCTCTGTTGTCCTCACCCCCTTGCCCCGAACTCCACGTGGGGCGGCTCTGCTCCCTGCCGTGTCCTTAACTTCCGTTGACATTCGGGGCTGGAGAATATCTTTGTTGCGGGAGCCTGCCCTGTACATGGTAGGCTGTCTAGCAGCATCCCTGGCTTCTACCAACTAGATGCCGGAAGCACCACCAGTCACAACAACCAAAAATGTCTCCACACATTGCCAAATACCACCACCACCACCACCCCCGCCCCCGGAGGAAAGACTGTCCCTGGTTGAGAACCACTGAGTCAGTCTTACCCTTCCTCTTCACCACCCCTCCCTGCACAGGGGATCTACATGTTGGGACGCCCACTGAATGGAGTCCTTTGGAATACCTAGTCTTTGCGGTTTCATCCAGCCAGAGTTCCTGAGAGTGGTGCCTATAGCTGTGATGAGCTGGTCACACTCCAAAAGTTGCTCAGGGTCTGAGTGAAAAAAGCCCCTTCCTTTATCGGTGCTTTCAGGATAGGCCCAAGAGGCTGGGGCTGGGACTGGGGTAGCCGGGTCGTCAGTGCTTCCCTGGAGAAGGATCCTCTGTTCTGCACTTGCAGGGAGACCTGGGCAGACAGGAACCCTGGGCTTGGAGTAAAGCCTTCCTGTGAAGAGATGCTGCACCCCTCAGACAGATTCCTTCGTTTTCCACAGGAAATCTGGCATCTTTTCTAGGGCAGCCAATTCCCTTAGCTTGCGGTGGGGGACAGAGGGGTCTCATTTGAGAATCTGGTGAAATCTGTGGTCCGTTACTCCAGAAATGTACATTTTGCCTATAGTTTCAACAGCTCACTGGTCCCAAATGCCAGCCATCTACCCACCCAACCATCCATCCATCCATCCATCCATCTGCAGGTTAGGAACCCATGCGTTATACTCACATTTACCCTTGGAGATTGAAGTGGAGAGGGAGGGCTCCAGGGCTCTCTCCTTGCTTTGGGGAGTGGGGGGGTGGATGACAGTACACCCTTTCATTCTGGGCCCTAAATCCTTCCCTGTTCCCGCACAGCCTGAGGGCAGGGCCCAGCTAAGGGGAGGAAGGAGAGAAGAAAGCAAGGGGGAGAGATGAGCAATGAGCAGTGGCCCCCTTCTTTCCCAGCTGCAGCAGCCCAGCGGGTTAGATGAATGTGGGGAGGGGGGAAGAGTGACCCTGGCAGAACCCTTTGTTCCAGCTGAGGCTGGAGCAGGGGCACTGAGCCATTCACACGCCATCCCAGGGCATCCTGCTGGGCACGCTGGGGAGGGGGCACAGCAGCCGGTCATGGGACTTGGCCAGGCAGATAGCTCGATGCTCAATAGGGAAGGCCAGCTGCGTGCTGCTGAGGATGGGGGAGGGGCTGCTTCTGCCATCCTTCCTCTAGGCTGTAGCCTGTCCCACAGATGGGAAGGCTCTGACTGCTCCCCTCCCCCTGGAACCCCACTTCTTCTGGTCACCCTCCTTAAAGGTGAGTTCTGACCTGGAGACTCACAACAGCCTGTGTTGCTTCCTGTTCCCCTGTGTGGGTTCCCTACTCCAAAAGGGGCTCCAGCATTTTAATTCCACTATTTCTTGCCCTGCCTGGCTAACAGCCAAGGGCCTGGTCCTGGCCAGATGCAAAAGCGTCCATATCTCAACCTAGCTTTGGAGGGAAGGGTCTCAAGGTCTCACAGCATCACCCTTTCTGTCCCCTGCTCCTTTTCCCCAAAGGCACCAACTCCCTGAGTGGCATCATTCGTCTCTTGTCTCTTGGGGGTACTGGGCAAAAAGCCCTGTCATAGAGAAGGTACTGGACGTGTTATGAACCTAGAGTCACAGGTTGTCTTCTTGACCATTAGTGTCTTGGAGGAGGGGAAAGGCATGATTGCATGGTCTGCATCTCCCTGTGGTATCCCGTGGCTCTCTTGGTAACAGTGCCCCGAGATGGGGCTCTCTACTCTCTAGAATGGGCTGTGGTTAGGCAGGAGCTGAGCCCTCATTGGTTCCTCTCCCCTCTGCACAGGGCTAGCCAGCAGCCCCGAGTGTGCTTGTGGTCGGAGCCACTTCACATGTGCGGTGAGTGCCCTCGGCGAGTGTACCTGCATCCCCGCCCAGTGGCAGTGTGATGGAGACAACGACTGTGGGGACCACAGCGATGAGGACGGATGTAGTAAGCACCTCCCTTCCCAGCCAGGGAGTGGTGGGAAGTAGTAGAAGAGGGGAGGGACCTGGGGATGAGGGCCTGATGAATGTTCTGTACACTTGCTGTATCAGATGCAGAGCATTGGACTCTTGTGAGAGTGACGGATATTGACAGATGAGTGGTTTCTTCGCAATATATAGGGCTCCAGTCCTCTTGTATTTCCATGCATATATGTCCAATAAAACAAACTTTGTGACAAGTATGGAATAAAACACCCTTGAAACTATAGGCAGTCTCTTTAAATGGATCTCTGTATTTACGTGAATATATGTTTGTGTATTTTTGTGCATTTTTTAATGTGCATACTATACGTGGATGCAGATTATTTCTGTGTTTCTTATGTTAGTGTTCTGTATAATCATATCTTTTTTTAATAATACAGGTTTTAGGAAATATTATATTCTCTTTAAACCTTCCTTTCCCCTAGTGTAGTAAGTAATATAGGCACAACAGGCTAGGGCCTCCTGCCTCAGATCTATAGAAATATCACTGCTGAGCCAGCTGTCTGGGTTTAGGGATGCTAGCTGTAGCACCTGTGTCTGAAGGTGGCTAATTAGTCTAATAAGATTGAAGCTACAACCTGGACCTTAACCCTAACCAGTTCAGCTAATTGTGATGATACATGGCTCACCTTTCATGTAGCACTGTCATGTGCATTATCTCAAAAGACCTCTGTGAGCCAAGTATAATTACCCCCATCGTACAGTCAGACAACCTGTGGCTCAGAGAGGGTAACTGACTTGCTCGGCGTGGTAAGTAATGAGTTCTAGAACTGGAAATTGAGCCCAGCTGTGTTAATCATCATTTAACAAGAGGAAAAAAAAATACACTTCTTTTTTCTTGCTCATGTTTCTCTTAGTGGTTTTGAGTTCCTTGGGCTGCCCTGCCCTGTGAATCCCTCGCCGCTGTTCCCTGCTAATACGCTGGCTTCTTAGCTGTGGTTTCTGCCTAGCTCCTCCATCAGGCATGGGAGTCTGTGAGGAAGGACTGTGGCTCACACAGGGAAATGTGGGATAAGGGGTGTTGGGAAAGGCTTTCCGGCCCAGTGGAGCCTGCCTCAGACAGATTCCCTGTTCCCTTCTCTTCCTGGGACTCAGTGCTACCCACCTGTTCCCCTCTTGACTTTCACTGTGACAATGGCAAGTGCATCCGGCGCTCCTGGGTGTGTGATGGGGACAACGACTGTGAAGACGACTCAGATGAGCAGGACTGTCGTGAGTGCTGGTGATGGGCACCAGGCGGGCTCCATCAGGCTCTGTTGGGAAGGGATTTTCAATCAGAAAATGATGCCCCAGACCCACATCGCTTCCTGGGTCTTTGTTCTTTGCCCCTCCTTTCACCTTCCCTCTTGGTTAGATGAGCCTGAGAAACTGCCACCTGCTTCAGATCCCTCTGGGTAGTGTAGAAGTGACTGCTCTGGTCCATGGGGCTTTCTTTTGGGTCCCTGGCCCCCGCTGTCTGCAGCAGCCTGACTGCTCTGTACCCCACAGCCCCCCGGGAGTGTGAGGAGGACGAGTTCCCCTGCCAGAATGGCTACTGCATCCGGAGCCTGTGGCACTGTGATGGTGACAACGACTGTGGGGACAACAGTGATGAGCAGTGTGGTGAGTGGAGCTCCAGGGAGGTGGGCAGGATGCCTGCTGGTGGTCTGGCCATGGCGGGGCGGGAGGAGGGGGGGTTGAAGGGCAGCAGTGGCTTTAGCACTGCTACACCTTGAACTGCCCAGACGTCTGGAGCAGCTGGAGGAAGACGGGAGGGGCAGAACAGTCCAGACCCTCCCCCCACACACTCCGAACCACCACGAGGGGAACAGGAACCCAAGGCCCCATGTCTCCAGGGCTGCGGCTTTCCCCAGACGGTCTGCACCAAATCCGTGGTGTCTTCCAGGGATGGGGTCAGACCCACAGGGGCAGTGTGGGTGGGAGTCGGGGAGGATCTTAGGAGGGCGGCCTGTCCTGTCGGGCTCCCGCAGGATCGCTGTCCCATTGCGTCCCCCAGACATGCGCAAGTGCTCTGACAAGGAATTCCGCTGCAGTGACGGAAGCTGCATCGCTGAGCACTGGTACTGCGATGGTGACACGGACTGCAAAGATGGCTCTGACGAGGAGAGCTGTCGTGAGTGGCCCCAGAACTCGGGCCGGGGCAGGAGGCAGCATCCCGTGGGCAGAGGGGTGCACGTGCAGTGGGCCAGGAGGGCAGGCTCTTACGAAACTGTTCCTCCGAGGCTGAGCTAGGGTGGGAGCAGATTCCTCAGGTGCAGAGGGAGGGTCCCCATGGCTCCAGCAGCATAAGGAAGTCTCACAGGGCTGTCCCACGTGAAACCGGCTTCCCTTGCCTGAACGTCTTCCGCCTTCTTGGAGGAGTCCGGGCCTCTGAGCTCTCTCTGGGCCTGAGCGTGCGCCCCTCCCTGTCCCCCACGCCTGCCTTCCAGCCTCAGCAGTGCCAGCGCCTCCCTGCAACCTGGAGGAGTTCCAGTGTGCTTACGGCCGCTGCATCCTCGATATCTACCACTGTGATGGTGATGATGACTGCGGGGACTGGTCTGACGAGGCCGACTGCTGTGAGTGCTCCGGCCAGCCCAGCAGGGTGGAGCTGGGAGGGAGGGGGAGGCCAGGCCCCAAGGAACTCCTGGGGTGGTAAGGCACAGGTGTCAGCTGGGGCCGGAGCTCAAGGGAGGAGCTTCTGGATTCCCTGGTCCCTGTAAGGCAGAGAGGGAGGAGCCGGGTGCTGGGGCCCGGCTTTCTGCTCTGCTATGGACACTGTGTTCATGGACAGGCTAGAGACAGAAGTCTGTCCTGTTTCCCCAGCCTCCCACCAGCCCTGCCGCTCTGGGGAGTTCATGTGTGACAGTGGCCTGTGCATCAACGCGGGCTGGCGCTGTGATGGCGACGCGGACTGTGACGACCAGTCTGATGAGCGCAACTGCAGTGAGTGGGGCCAGTGTCCAAGGTCTGGTCTGGAAGTAGGGAAACGGCTTGTGGAGCCAAAATGGCCACCGTTGATAAAGACAGATTGGACAGGATTGTCCTGTACAGTGGTGCGGGTTGGGCACGGCACAGAGGCGCTATGTCCAAAGCGATGCCAGTCACGCGGGAGACTTACCTATTCTATGATTATATAGATTTATATGTTCATCGTGGCAGTTTTCTAGCAGATGGTGGTGAGGCATCTTGAGGAAAGGTTGCCTTTTTCTGACTTGCACAGAGATGCCATTCAGAACAACCGTGACAAGAAGACTGGTGTGAATGCTGCCACAAAATGCATTTTGGGGTGGCCGGGTGGAGCTTCGGGCCAAAATGGGGTCAGCCTTTCATGAGGCCTTTGCTCTGCCCAGCCACCTCCATGTGTACCGCGGAACAGTTCCGCTGTCGGTCAGGTCGCTGCGTCCGCCTGTCCTGGCGCTGTGATGGGGAGGATGACTGTGCAGACAACAGTGATGAAGAGGACTGTGAGAACACAGGTGGAGCGCCCCAGGGGTACCCCCAGGCCCTTTAACCCATGATGGGATTGGAGAACAGGGGTGGAAAGAGGATGTTGCTGCTGCCATCGGGCTACAGTGATGCTTTAGTCTGATCTTGCCTGTGGCCTGATTTTGCCCGCCCTTCTCGTTACCGGTGTCAAATCCAGGTGTACCTGCTGCAGCCTTATGGCCTGGACCACAGTAGCAGCAGCCTCTCACGTTCTAGCTCATACATGGCCTGTTGCTCTGGCCCTGGTGAGCAGGGACCATTCTCCGTGGCTGGCATCCCCCACCACCCTAGCCACACTGGGTGCTGGACACACAGGCACACTCTCTCAATCTGTCCCACGTCCTCAACATCCCACCGTGGCGTCCTGGGGGGAGAGAACGAATGTAGACATTCAGCCAGCCCTGTCTGAGCTGTTTCCTGCCTTGGACCCCGACCCTCCCACCTTGAGTCTCCTCTGTCTCCAGCTCGCCCTGGAAAATGACAGGCTCCCATCCTTTTGTTGACCCAAGCCCTGCCCTGCTGTGACCTGCCTCTCACTCCCTCTCTAGGAAGCCCCCAGTGTGCCTCAGACCAGTTCCTGTGCTGGAACGGGCGCTGCATCGGGCAGAGGAAGCTGTGCAATGGGGTCAACGACTGTGGTGACAACAGTGACGAAGGCCCACAGCAGAACTGCCGTGAGTGTCCCCGGTGGGCGGGCCTGGCCCCTGGTGTGTGGCTGAACCCCACCCATGTGGTTCAAAGAGAATCCTCCCTAGGGATTCTTGCAGCCTCGGGAGCTGTTCTTCGTGGTCCAGGTGGAATGCCAAGTTGGCTGTCTGGGGGAGGATTCTGGGCTCAACTCCCATCTCTGGCTTGGCTGGCACAGGGCCCCGGACGGGTGAGGAGAACTGCAATGTTAACAACGGTGGCTGCGCCCAGAAGTGCCAGATGGTGCGGGGGGCAGTGCAGTGTACCTGCCACACAGGCTACCGGCTTACCGAGGATGGGCACATGTGCCAGGGTGAGCTGGGACCTGGTTTGGATCAGGGGCAAGATCCTGGGCAGGGGCAGCGGACAGGCAGCTATGTTTCCTCTGGGTCAAACATCTGACGGACGTAACCTCGCTTCATCATCACCCTAGGAGGTGGGGACTGTCCCTTCTGTTTCACAGATGGGGAGACTGAAGCTCAGAGAGGTTAAGTAACTTACTGATGGCCACAGAGCCGGTGATAGCAGAGTTGGGATTCTAGCCCGGGTCTCCATGCCCTTAAAGCCCTTAACCACTTGTTATATAGCCTTCCCACTAGGCCTGGAAAGTAGATGGGTATGTGGGCCGGGAAGCAACTAGTCAGCCTGGGGGGTTGTCGGGGGGTGGGGGGAGGATGGCAGAACGGAGATCTCCTGACCCTGCTCGGTCCTCCCAGATGTGAATGAATGTGCGGAGGAGGGGTATTGCAGCCAGGGCTGCACCAACAGCGAAGGGGCCTTCCAGTGCTGGTGTGAAGCAGGCTACGAGCTCCGGCCCGACCGGCGCAGCTGCAAGGCTCTGGGTAAGGGGTGTTGGCGTTCGGCTAGGTGGGCAGAGGGCCAAGCATAGAGACATCCCGGTGTTCCAGTACTTGGGCATTTGCTGAGAGGTAGAGAGATTTTTCATCCGAGTAAAACAGAGCTGTGAATTGCATTCTGAGCCCCAAGAAAAACTGCTGGGGAGGGGCGGGTAGGGGAGTATGCTCTGGAGGCTCCTACTCTTCTAGTACAGATGCCAACAGTTCTGGACATGGGCAGGGGGCCCCACTCATCAGCTGAGGAGCTGGGGATGCATGACGAGGGGTGTCAGGAGCAGCTCTGGAGCCCAGTGGTGGCCCCATTTCTATGCCACGTCCCAGGGCCGGAGCCTGTGCTGCTGTTCGCCAATCGCATCGACATCCGGCAGGTGCTGCCGCACCGCTCCGAGTACACATTGCTGCTCAACAACCTGGAGAATGCCATTGCCCTTGACTTCCACCACCGACGCGAGCTTGTCTTCTGGTCAGACGTCACCCTGGACCGGATCCTCCGTGCCAACCTCAACGGCAGCAACGTGGAGGAGGTTGTGTCTACAGGGCTCGAGAGCCCAGGTAGGGAATGAGGCCCTGTGGGGAAGGGCAGGGCCACACCATGTGCAAAGTAACCGTGGAAGGAACAGGATGATGGCTTGTAAACCTTGGGCAGCAGAACGTCTCTTTCTTCCAGTGAACTCTTGGATGGAATTCTAGTAGAGAAAACAATTTTTAGGAGGCGCCTGGGTGGCTCGGTTGGTTAAGTGTCTGACTCTTGATTTCGGCTCAGGTCATGATCTCACAGTTTGTGGGTTCGAGGCCTGCGTTGGGCTATGGGCTGACAGCTCGGAGCCTCATTGGGATTCTCTTTCTCCCATTCTCTCTCTCTCTTTCTCAAAAGAAATAAATAAACTTAAAAAAAAAAAAAAAGAAAACATTGAAAACATTTGTTAGTGTACATTAATTTTATGGGTTCACGTTTATAACATTTGCTCATTATTGAGATGTTTTGATGAATGTAATAATTTGAAATCAGAGATTTATGGATAACAGTTACAATTTGCTCTCAGTCTTAGCATTTGTTTTAATTCAGAATTTTGTTTTGATTGCTTACTATTAAGAATATTCTGCTTGACCCACGTAGATACATCCAAATGTTTACAGATAAAAAAAGAAAGAAAGAAAGAAAGAAACAAGAACTCACTCAGTAATCTCAGGCCATTCTACAAGCCAGTGAAGTGGATTAGAATTCGGTACCATGCACACTTGACTCAAATGCTTATGGCACGTCTCAAGTGCCTCTGCAAAACCTTAAGCCACAGTCTGCAAATTCTGGAGCCAGTGTGGTGGGTGTGGGTCAGGGAGCCAGGATTCAGGATGTGGAATATGGTTGGCTGAGAGGAGGAAATGCCTGACCTTGGACAGCTACTTGACTTCTCTGTACCTTGATTTCTTCATCTCCATGGGGATTTCAGTATCTAGCTCATAGAGTTGTTGTGATGATTATGTAAGTTAGTATATGTCACGTGGTTAGAACACCACCTAACCAAAACCCTGTGCAAGATTTTGCACTTGTTATTGTGGCACAGAGGAGCCCTGGCTGAATCCCTGACCCTTCCTACTGCCTCTTTCCGTCAGGGGGCCTGGCTGTGGATTGGGTCCATGACAAACTCTACTGGACCGACTCAGGAACATCAAGGATTGAGGTGGCGAACCTGGACGGAGCCCATCGGAAGGTGCTGCTGTGGCAAAACCTTGAGAAGCCCCGGGCTATTGCCTTGCACCCCATGGAGGGGTGAGTGAGTTGTGTCTCAAGCTCCCAAATCCCTCTTGCACCCCCTAGAGACAGTTCCCAGGCCACCTGGGCCAAACTTTGCTGGGGAGCCTCTTCACAGTGTGGTGTTAACAGCCTGGGCTCTGTACCCAGACACACCTGGATTTGAGTCCTGGTTCTGTAGTAGTTGGCTGTGTGGTCTTGGGTCAGTCTATATCTGCCTCCATTTACTCACTTATAATTGGTGAGTAAAAAACATACCTGGTGGGGGCGGGGAGGGGGGGCGGCATGGTGGGGTTTGCCTGGGTGGCTCAGTCGGTTAAGCATCCGACATCAGCCCAGGTCATGATTTCACAGTTCATGAGTTTGAGTCCCGCAATGGGCTCTGTGCTGACAGCTGGGAGCCTGGAGCCTGCTTTAGATTCTGTGTCTCCCTCTCTCTCTGCCCCTTCCCGACTCATGCTTTGTCTCTCTCTCTCTCAGTCTCTCTCTCTCTCAAAAATAAATATTAAAAAAAAAAAAGAAAGAAATGAATAAACATTTGGGGCACCTTGGCGGCTCAGTCAGCTAAGCGTCTGACTTCAGCTCAGGTCATGACCTCAGCACTAGTGAGTTTGAGTCCCGCATTGGGCTCCCTGCTGTCAGCGTGGAGCCTGCTTTGGTTCCTGTCTCCCTCTCTCTCTGCCCCTCTCAAGCTTGTGCTTTCTCTCTCTCAAAAATCAATAAAAACATCAAAAAATTTTTTAAAAAAGAAATGAACAAACAGTGAAAAAATTTAAAAAAAAGAACCATGCCTGGACACCTGGCTGGCTCAGTCGGTTGAGCATGCAACCTTGATCTTGGGGTTGTAGGTTCGAGCCCCATGTTGGGTGTAGAGATTACTTTAAAAAGTAAATAAGTACGATCTTTAAAAAAAAAAACCACGCGTACCTTATAGCTGTATGAAGATTAAATGACTCATTTTTAAAGATTGAGGTATAATTGATGTATAACTTTATGTTAGTTTCAGATGTACAACATAATGATTTGTGTATATTGCGGAATAATCACCACAGTAAACCTAGTTAACATCTGTCAATATATAGTGGTTACAACAATTTTTTCTTGTGATGAGAACATTTAAGATCTACTCTCAGCAACTTTCTGGTAATACAATATTGTATTATTAACCATAGTCACCATCCTGTACATTACATCCCCATGACTTACTTATTATATAACTAGAAGTTTATACCTTTTGACCCCCTTCACCCATTTCACCCCCCAAATGAGATGCATTTTAATTTTTTTTAAATGTTTATTTATGAGAGACAGAGACAAAGACAGAGCACGAGCAGGGGAGAGGCAGAGAGACAGGGAGACACAGAATCCAAAGCAGGCTCCAGGCTCTGAGCTGTCAGCACAGAGCCTAACACGGGGCTTGAACTCACCAACTATGCGATCACGACCTGAGCCGAAGTTGGACGCCTAACCGACTTAGCCACCCAGGCGCCCCAAATAAGATGTATTTTAAATGGCATAATATACTTAGATAGTGGTAAGTTTTAGTATTTTTATTATTAGTTCATAGGATTGAGCTGAGTTATAAAAATTAATGGTAATTTTTATTATTAGAAAAAAAGTCTCCTTAAATTGAAGTTCTTCTGGTTTATAAAAATTCAATGCAGTCAATTGAGGGCCGTGTCCTCTAAGTCAGCTGTTTTAAAAACCCTGTGTGAGTGTGAGTGTGTGTGTGTGTAAAATACAAAAGGCAGTGATAGAGATTGTGAAAAAGAAAAAAGTATCTGTCCTAACTAATAATATAATATATTGTTAATTCCACAAGGGTTGGGATTTTTGTCTCTTTTGTTCATTGCTATACTCCTACTCCCTAAGATAGAGCCCTGCAGGTACTACCAAAAAAAAAAAAAAAAAAAAAAAAGGTTAAATGAATAAATGCCCTGCTAGAGACATTTAAATTCAGACATTGAAAAAACACTCTGTGGACTAAACAGAATGTGTCACCTACCAGTTGGGGTCCCCTGGGTTAAATGGATAAAAGACCTCAGTCTGATTGTTATCCTTGTTACTACATGCGTTCTGCTGCCTGTCTCTCAATGTCCTTTCCCTCTTCCTAGTACCATTTACTGGACAGACTGGGGCAACACCCCCCGCATCGAGGCCTCCAGCATGGATGGCTCTGGACGCCGCATCATTGCCGACACTCATCTCTTCTGGCCCAATGGCCTCACCATTGACTATGCCGGGCATCGTATGTACTGGGTGGATGCTAAGCACCATGTCATCGAGAGGGCCAATCTGGACGGGAGTCATCGCAAGGCTGTCATTAGCCAGGGTGAGGCCCTTTCTGCACTCTCCTCCATCTCTCATCCTCCTTCCCCAGTCCCAGCCCCTAGAAGCCTTGGCAGAGGGTGAGATTTGTGCAGTTGCCAGGCCTGGGCCCAGAGCCCATGGCAGGATATGTCTGGACTGAAGTCCTTCTGGACTTTCCCCAGGCCTCCCCCACCCCTTTGCCATCACCGTGTTTGAAGACAGCCTGTACTGGACAGACTGGCACACCAAGAGCATCAACAGTGCTAACAAGTTTACTGGGAAGAACCAGGAGATTATTCGCAACAAACTCCATTTCCCCATGGACATCCACACTTTGCACCCCCAGCGCCAGCCTGCAGGTAAAAAACTACCCACCTGGTAAACCTCTGGTGCCTCTGAGAACCTTCCCTGCACCTGTCACAGTTGCCATGGTTTCTGGCAGGGAAATTTGAGGTTGGCATTGATATGGGCTAATTTCTCCCTCTGCTGGACATTTAGGGTACAACATCGATACTCCTGAAAATCTGCTTCACTGTCATTTAATTCATGCAAACATTTATAGGATATCTCCTATGTCAGGTATTCACTGTGCTTGCAGCTGGGGCAGCTATAAAAAATAAGACATAGTTTCTCCCTCCAGAGAGCTCACACCCTAGCTAAACTCCTACTCACTAGCCTTGGGATGGACTCTGCAACTCTTTCCTGACCCTTTTGCTCTGGGCTCTTTGAACAGGGAAAAACCGCTGTGGGGACAACAATGGAGGCTGCACTCATCTGTGTCTTCCCAGTGGCCAGAACTATACTTGTGCCTGTCCCACTGGCTTCCGCAAGATCAGCAGCCACGCCTGTGCCCAGAGTAAGTGGGTCTGGGACACCTGCCTCAATGGATGTGCCTTGTGATGGTGGGCGGAAGGAACAAGAGATAGGAGTCTGAGGGATTTCCTGTCATGGGGAAGAGCCAGCCTCCTCAGGTAGCCCCTGGAGAGGAAGAACTTAAGAGGCTGATAGCTCTTATATCAAAGCTGAGGCCTGGGGGCTCAGTGGTACTACCCAGTCAAGTATGAATGCCTGCAACCAGGCTCGTGTATCATTCCACCAGGTAGGATGCTTTATCTATAGGTCGCAAGAAGGTTCCAGGCCCTTCTAGAAAGCAGGGGTTTCTATTTTTTTTTAACCTTTAGCCTCACCCTGTTAAAGACTTACTTTCAGCCCCTGAACAACAGAGCCGAGATTAGGACCTCTGGTGATACTCTGCATATGTAGATGCTGGATAAATATGTGTTTAATGAGTGAAAGATAATGGGATACCCCAGTCGCTCCCTGAACTATTTTGGCTTCCACTGAACTGCTGCAGGGTCATTGCTTTGAGATGGTAGCCCTGTCTAGCTCAGAGTCACAGGTGACTTTTCCTAAGAATAATCCAGAGAGGAGTGATCCAGGCATATGACATGACTACCAAGGGGCTGAGGGTAGTTCCTCGTATGTCAGCAGCTGCTCTTATTTACTGCTGTGCACCCACTGACCCTCTTATTCCTGATTAAAATCAAATTTCTCTTGGGGTCTGGGTCATTTCCAGAAAGTGAGATCAGGGAAACTATGCAGAGTAACAAGGACTATTTGTTCAACACTCGTTGACTGAGAACCTACTTTCCTTCAATTCTTCTAAGTGCCCAGCTTTTTCCATATTGTCTCAGAGAGGTGCATGAGGTTTCCCCAGGAGCTCCCCCTTAAGGGTTTCCCTCCCAGAGCTTAAAAGAAGACACTTGGTGAAGTTAGGCAGGAAGTGCCTTTCCAGGCAGAAATGCATAGTGGGAAATACTCAGACCAGAATGGAGCAAGGGACAGAACAGAGCCAGCCAGGAAGAAGCTGTGTAGGGGAGTGTCCAGAGCTCCTTCTCTGGAGTTAACCTGAGTTCAAGTCCCAGCCCTGGTGCTTTCTAGTGAGAGGAAGCTAGGCAAGCTACTTGACGTCTGTTACCCTCAAGGTGGCTCATCTAGAAAATGAGATTAAGAATGACATAAATCACAAAGAGTTGCTATGAGCATAGAGGAGACAAGGCAGGAAGTCATTGTTGGCTAAAGTTGGTGAAGAGAAGAGCAAGAGAGAGGATCTAGGAGATGGAGTGGAGCAGCAGCGGCCTGAAGCAGAAACAGAAGTCCGTGAGGTCGGCTGGGGGCTGATGGTGATCTAGCCAGTGCACCGGAAGAAGCTGAGCAAAGAGGAGAGACAAGGAGATGGAAGCTGACAGATGCTTAAACAGGATGCACTTCTGGGCCCTGGCGAGAGTCTGCTTCCTAGGCCATTGATCCTAAAGTCTGAGTCTGTCAGCATGGGCTGCCAAGGGCTCAAAGGGGACCTGAGGTGTGAAGAGTAGGGGACAAAGGGCACCAGATCCCAGGAAGTGTGATTGAACCAGATGTCACACAGGTGAGCGTCTGTGTCTGTCACTGTTACTGGATTTAGAGCATTAAAAGAAGACCCCTTTCGGCCTTTGATCAGGTCTTGACAAGTTCCTGCTTTTTGCCCGAAGGATGGACATCCGTCGGATCAGCTTCGACACAGAGGACCTGTCCGACGATGTCATCCCACTGGCTGACGTGCGCAGTGCTGTGGCCCTTGACTGGGACTCCCGGGATGACCACGTGTACTGGACAGATGTCAGCACTGACACCATCAGCAGGGCCAAGTGGGATGGAACAGGACAGGAGGTAGGGCCCATTGAGGGCACAGGCCCTTGGGGAGGGCAGAGATTGAGGGGTGGAATCCACCCTGTCCTGGGTAAAGGCTTCCCATACCTTTGCCAACCTTGAGAATTGGTACAGTTGGGTCCCAGAGCTGAGGTACAAGTCCTCAGCTTTGCTTGAACAAAGTTTGGTGATACAGCTTTTCTTCCTGTCCAGGTGGTGGTAGATACCAGTTTGGAGAGCCCAGCAGGCCTGGCCATTGATTGGGTCACCAACAAGCTATACTGGACAGATGCAGGTATGTATAGGGCAGCCATGGCCTGGCTCTGTGGGATTCCCCTTATTAAAATTCTAGTCTCAGGTACAAGGGGCCCAGTGCCCCTCCTAGACCACTTGTCTTGGCCTGAAGTTCTTGGTAGGTCAGAAGTGGTGGGGCTGCTGCAGAGCTGAAGCTAGATGCTCATAGCTGAGGATTCGGCATTTGCCAATCAAATGGCAGCTCCTGCCTCTGTGTAGCTGGTGCTCAAGAATGTTTTGAGGCATTTCAGATAAGGAAACTATGCCCTGTGGTTTTCGTTCTATCACTGTCTTAATAAAACAGGTATTTTCGATGAGCCAGGTGAGTGAGTGTGGGAGGTAAGAGGGATGCCTTATACCAGAGCGCCTCCAAGTGTGGTTCTTGGACCCGGAGCAGCATCTTCTCCAAATTCAGGTCACTAAACATCCGTTGCTCATCTATCGTAAAATATTTCTTGAGTGTTTACTGCGTGCCAGGCTCTGTGCTGGGAGCGGAAGGTAGTCGGGTGAACGACCAAGCATAGAGTTAATATCTTTGCCCCCGATTTCTTGGTAGGTACAGACCGGATTGAAGTGGCCAACACAGATGGCAGCATGAGGACAGTTCTCATCTGGGAGAACCTTGATCGTCCCCGGGATATCGTGGTGGAACCCATGGGCGGGTGAGCACCTGTTCCTTTGGGACGAGCTCCACCTGTCCCACAGCCAGGAGCACTAGAGAGGAGTCTGGAGGTTAGCAAGAGCAGCCAGATGTTATGGGCACACCAAGGCAGCAAGGGCAGCTACAGAAACCACAGAAGGCAGTGGCAACTCTTTCTCCCTGGTGGACAAGGAAACCTTTTACATTTTTTCCTCTCGGAGCGCCTGGGTGGCTCAGTCAGTTAAGTGTCCGATTTGGGCTTGGGTCATGATCTTGCAGTTTTTGGGTTCGAGCCTCGCGTTGGGCTCTGTGCTGACAGCTCAGAGCCTGGAGCCTGTTCAGATTCTGCGTCTCCCTCTCTCTCTGCCCCTCCCCTGCTCACGCTGTCTGTCTGTCTGTCTGTCTCTCTCTGAAATAAATAAACATTAAATAATTAAAATTTCTCTCTCTCTTTTTTTGGTCTGCTTACAAAAGTAACTCATTGTAAATAAATAAAACAAATAAGTAAATAAATCTGTAGGAAGTGAAGATTGCCTACAATCTCACTTTCCAGCAGTAACCATTGCTAACAGTTAACAGTTTAGGGTATTTTTCCAGATTTTCTTTTATGTGCATATATACATTTTGTGGTGGTGGTAGTGATTTTGGATCTACAGCAATGGCATACTGTTTTGTAACTTGTCTTTTTTCACTTAGTTATAAATCTTGACTATCTTTCCATTTGATAATATAGAGTTATCTTGTTCTGTCTTTTTTCAAAGTTTATTTATTTATTTATTTATTTATTTATTTATTTATTTATTTAAAGAGAGCATGCATGTGCACAAGCAGGGGAGGGGGCAGAGAGAGAGAGGGAGAGAGAGAATCCCAAGCAGGCTCCATGCTATTAGCCCGATGTGGGGCTCCTTCCCATGAACTGTGAGACCATGACCTGAGCTGAAATCAAAAGAGTTGGATGCTTCACTGACTGAACCTCCCAGATGCCCTTTGTTCTTCTTAATGGTTATATAGAATTCTGCTAAATTTACATACCATAACTATTTAACCCATCTAATCAAGGAAAGATTGTTTATACCCCATTCTTATTTGCCTTCTTTCTTTATTCCCACATAGACCTTATTTGCTAAACACTCCTTGAGCCCGTAGGCTCTGCCTTTATTAAAACCCCAGGGACCCTTTCTATAGTGATAGAAGATAAGAGACTTTCAGAGACAACTCTGAGCCCAGGATGGGGCTGGGAGCTGAGGCAGGAGGCTGGGGCAGCTATTGCAAGCAGAAACACTGAAACCCTAGGCACCCTGAATCCCTACTGGGTGTTGTTAACTAGAAGGCTGGTAAGACCTTCCTTGCCTGTGCCCAGGTACATGTATTGGACTGACTGGGGTGCAAGCCCCAAGATTGAACGAGCTGGCATGGATGCCTCGGGCCGCCAGGTCATCATCTCTTCCAATCTGACCTGGCCTAATGGATTAGCCATTGACTACGCGTCCCAGCGGCTTTACTGGGCAGATGCCGGCATGAAGACCATTGAATTTGCTGGTCTGGATGGCAGCAAGAGGAAGGTAAGGGTGGCGGTAAGGCATCCCCTCACAACCCAGACAACCTCTAAGACAGCTTTCCCTGGCTGGCAGCTGGGAGGACCCAGGGGCAATGGGACCAGCGTTAAGGCATTTGCTGTTCCTTTGAAGCTGTGACTGCCTTCCAGAACAGAGGCGGGATGGATGGGGGATTATTGCATGATGATGAAGGGAAACTAGGGATTTGTGTAGATGGTGGGCTGGGGGTATAAGTGCACAGATGGTATAACCATCACAGCTAACACGATTTAATCACCAATTGCATTCTAGACCCGTGATCGCTCTCTTTCTTTTTGTTATTGTTTATTGGTATAATTTCAAACTTACAGAAAAGTTGTAAGGATAGTCAAATTGTTGAACCATTCTGTCTATACACACACACATGCGTATTATTATTTTTCTGAACCATCAGAGATTAAATTGGAGACGTCCTGCCCTTGACCCCAAAATACTTCAATTTCCTAAGAACAAGAACATTGTCTTTAGTAACCATGGTGCAGTGATCAAAATCAAGAAATTTAACACTGATACCATATTACTGTCTAATTCACGGTCCATATTCAATTTCACTACCAATTGCCCCAATAATGTCCTTTAATAGCTTTTTCCCCCCTTTTTTCTTTCTTAGGCCAGGATGCAATCCCAGATCAAACTGTTTAGTAATCATGTATCTTTAACCTGTAATCTGGAACACTTCCTCATAATTATTTAACCCATCCAGTCAAGGAAATAAGTCCCTTCTAGGCCTGTCTTGATCTTTGTATTTTTAAAGAGTAAATGCCAGTTATTTTGTAAAATTTCCCTCAATTTGTCTGATGTCTCCTTGTAAGTAGATTCAGATTATGTATTTGGGGCAGGAATACTACATTAAATAAAGTCGTGTCCTGAGTGCTCGGTGTGTCTCATCAGCAGGCACAGATGTCCGCTTGTCCCATTATTGTGGTACTAACTTTGCGTGGTTACGGTGGTGTCCACTGTGAAGTTGCTGTTTTTCCTTTTGTAATTAATAAGTAACTCGTGCAGAGATATTTTGACATTATGTAAATCATACGTGGTCTTTTACAATCATCACACAACCCTTGGAGCCAGGCACTGTCATGGTCCTATCCTAGATTGGCAAACCAAAGGTCAGAGAGATTTTATAACCAGCTCTTGCTCAAGGTCACATAGCAGATGATAGTAGAAGAACTCCAACCTGACTCCACACCTGAGTTCTTGACCACTGTTCTGTGCTATCGGGCCTGGATGGGGGATGACACAAGTGCGGGGGCCCCGGCAGGTGCTGATTGGAAGCCAGCTCCCCCACCCCTTTGGGCTGACCCTGTATGGAGAGCGCATCTATTGGACTGACTGGCAGACCAAGAGTATACAGAGTGCCGACCGGCTGACAGGACTGGACCGGGAGACCCTGCAGGAGAACTTGGAGAACCTTATGGACATCCATGTCTTCCACCGCCGGCGGCCCCCAGGTGAGCGGCCCTTGCCCGCACCGGCTTTTCCTTGGTCCTCCTTTGCCATAGACGTCACCATTGATTCCCCCTCCTTCTCCCTACCCAGTGTCCACGCCATGTGCTATGGAAAATGGTGGCTGTAGCCATCTGTGTCTTCGGTCCCCAAATCCAAGTGGCTTCAGCTGTACCTGCCCCACGGGCATCAACCTGATGCCCGATGGCAAGACCTGCTCACCGGGTGAGTTTGAGCATCACAGACCTGGATAGAGCTTCTCTAGGAGGGGCAGTGGCTCTGTTCCTTCCCTGTAGAGGGACTCCAGTTGGGCTGAGAAACCGTGGGTCCTGGTACTCTGAGAGGCATGGGGGAGACCAAGAAGTTTTACAAAAAAAGGAGAAGTCCAGGGATGCCTGGGTGGCTCAGTTGGTTAAATGTCCGACTTTGGCTCAGGTCATGATCTCATAGCTCGTGAATTTGAGCCCTGCATCAGGCTCTGTGCTGACAGCTCAGAAACTGGAGCCTGCTTCTGATTCTGTATCTCCCTTTCTCTCTGCTCCTCCCCCATTCATGCTCTGTCTCTCTCCGTCTCTCAAAAATAAATAAACGTAAAGAAAAAGAAAAAAGGAGAAGCCCAGGAAGCGGCCCAGGGGACCAGGTAGACAGGATCATAGGCAGAGTCTAATTGGTTCTTATGGTGTCTCTATGCATATTAGAAAAAGATGCTCTGTTCTCAGACACTTTCACTGTTGGAAAATTGTCATAATATACTGGTTTGGTTCGAACAAGTCACTTTAGTTCTATGTGCCCATAGCTGGTATAATACATATTAAAACATATGATCTCTCCAATGTCATGGTACCTCCGTTGGAGGTGGTGCTTTTGTGAGCATACAAGGTATGTGACAACCCTTCTGGAAGGTCCCAGAAGCAGGGCCTGGTGTAGCCGTCCAGATGTTAGCAGTTGACGTTTCTCCCTAGGGGATGCTGCATGGCAGGCTGCATTTGAAACCTAACTTTCTTGGGAATTTGAATGAGAAAGGATCTGTGAATCGGGCCTCCCAGGTTATAGGGAGAGCCCTCTTTAACTTAACATGAAGTTTTTCCAACCTCATGGTAAAAGTTCCTTCAAAGGGAGTCACTTCCACATATTAACAAAGAGTTGTCATTTATGGTATGTGTCAGGCCTAGTGCTGAGTGCTTCCTGTGCATGATCTCTTTTAATCCTGCAGATACCCTATTATCCCCATTCTACAGATGAGGAAGCGGAGGCTTAAACAATTTAAATCACTTGCCCAGGATAACACAACTAGAAACTGACAGGGACAGGCATGAACTCAAGTTTGCCTTGCTTCAGATCCTCTTGCTGGCTACACTAGGGTGACTGTCCTCTTTCTTTTTCTCCCCACCTGGGCAGGCATGAACAGTTTCCTCATCTTCGCCAGGAGAGTAGACATACGCATGGTCTCCTTGGACATCCCTTATTTTGCCGATGTGGTGGTACCTATCAACATTACCATGAAGAACACCATTGCCATTGGAGTGGATCCCCAGGAAGGTCTGTGTGGCCCTGCCCTCTGTCCCTTACCTACTGCAACTGCAATTCTTCCTCCCCCACCACCTGTTTCCTGCTAAGAGCCTGAGGCTCCCTGTTCCCTCTGGCACAGCCCTGCCCCCATCTCCACAACACTTTCTCTTTGGTAATGAAGGCATGGTTTGGGGCCTTCCTTTCCACCTCTGCCAAGAACTTTTACTGCTATGATATTTCCATATTTCCCTTGGTTTCCTCTGCTCAGCAGTATGGGGCTCTCTGACATGCCCTGGTGTCTCAGAGCATGAGTCCGCTGGGGGTGTCCATTGGAAAGGTGAGGGTCCGGGCTGAGCCAAGCCTTTCCTTTCCAGGAAAGGTGTACTGGTCAGACAGTACACTGCACAGCATCAGCCGTGCCGATCTGGAAGGCTCACAGCATGAGGACATCATCACCACAGGTGAGCCTTGCTCCCAGCCCGGGGACCATGTGTCTGGCTACAGAGCTGGGGAAATAGCCCATCTGTTTTAAGGCAGGAGCCAGTGTGTGCTCTTGACTTCCTGCAGGGCTGCAAACCACAGATGGGCTCGCAGTGGATGCCATTGGCCGGAAAGTGTACTGGACAGACACGGGAACCAACCGGATTGAAGTGGGCAACTTGGATGGGTCCATGAGGAAAGTGCTGGTGTGGCAGAACCTTGACAGCCCCCGGGCCATTGTGCTGTACCACGAGATGGGGTGAGAGCCTGGGGTGAGAGCCGGCTCTGCAGTTCTGGGCAGGGGTTGGGAGCTGGCTCAGCTGGGGCCCTGGCAGGTGTGAAAGTGGGCTATGAAGTGCAAGTGTGCCCCACCTTCCTGGGGCTGTTCCACTCCTTGTGACTCAGGGTGGTAGGATGATATAGAGGTAAAAAGCACCAACCTTGGAGTCAGGAACCCAGGATGCATCTTTAACATCTGATCCTCTGTTTCCTCACCTGTAAATGGAGGGGATAATGAAAATGTATATACCCCATGGCTCTTGTGAGACTTAAGTGAGGCAGTACATGGAAAGTTATTTTTTTTTTTTCACTTGTGGTAAAAAACAATATAAAATTTATCATCTTAACCATTTAAAAAAATTTTTTTAATCTTTATTTTTGAGAGAGAGAGAGACAAAGTGAGAGCAGGGGAGGAACGGAGAGAGAGGGAGACACAGAATCTGAACAGGCTCCAGGCTCTGAGCTGTCAGCACAGAGCCCCGACGTGGGGCTCGAACCCATGAACCTTGAGATCATGACCTGAGCCGAAGTCGGACGCTCAACTGACTGAGCCACCCAGGCACCCCTTAACCATTTTTTAAGTGTATAGCTCAGTATAGTAGATTCACCTTATGGTGAAACAGATCTTCAGAACTTTTTCATCTTGCAAATCTGAAACTCTAAGCCCATAAACAACAACTCCACCTTTTGCATAAAATACTTTTTGCAGTGTTTGGCAAATTGTCAGTACTTACAGTGTTTAGGAGCTCTGGACATAACAGCTAGTATTTTTCCTTGCCCAGGTTCATGTACTGGACAGACTGGGGGGAGAATGCCAAGCTAGAACGGTCTGGAATGGATGGCTCAGACCGGACTGTGCTCATCAGCAACAACCTAGGATGGCCCAATGGGCTGACCGTGGACAAGGCCAGTTCCCAACTGCTCTGGGCTGATGCCCACACTGAGGTGAGGATACTGCTCCTGTTGCTTCCCGGAAGCCTGGGAAGACAGGAGAGGACTGTTGAGGATCTCCACTCAGGGCTCCCAGTTGACTCACGACCACCCCCCACCCTCTCCTTCCTCTACAGCGAATTGAGGCTGCTGACCTGAATGGCGCCAGTCGGCACACGCTGGTATCTCCCGTGCAGCACCCATATGGCCTCACCCTGCTTGGCTCCTATATCTACTGGACTGACTGGCAGACCCGTAGCATCCACCGTGCTGACAAGGGTACTGGCAGCAATGTCATCCTGGTGAGGTCCAACCTGCCAGGCCTCATGGACATCCAGGCCGTAGACCGGGCACAGCCACTGGGTGAGAGAACCCCCTAGGGCTGTGAGCCAGAGCTGGCTTTCCGGGAGGGTGGGGGGGGGGTGGGTATCTCAGTGACAGAGATACATCCAGAGCACAGAGATCCTTTTAGAATCTCAGAGACAAGGACCTACCTAAGCCCCCTTCCTGGATCAGGCTTTGTTCCTTCTGGGTGTGGCTGGTGCTATAACTACATGATGCTGTCACACCTTCAAAGGACTTCTTCTACCTCATCCCTGTTGGGTACCAAATTCTGTCACTTAGAACAGCAGAGAATCAGGCAACTAGGGCCCTTGTAGGATTCCCACAGTATTCCAGGCTGGGTGTCAAAGCTCATGTTCTCGCCTCACCAGGTTTTAACAAATGCGGCTCTAGAAATGGCGGCTGCTCCCACCTCTGCTTGCCTCGGCCCTCGGGGTTCTCCTGTGCCTGCCCCACTGGCATCCAGCTGAAGGGAGATGGGAAGACCTGTGATCCCTCTCCCGAGACCTACCTACTCTTCTCCAGCCGCGGCTCCATCCGGCGTATCTCGCTGGACACCAGCGACCACACAGATGTGCACGTCCCCGTCCCTGAGCTCAACAATGTCATCTCCCTGGACTATGACAGTGTGGATGGAAAGGTGTATTACACAGATGTATTCCTGGATGTTATCAGGTAGGAATATCCCTGAAACCTCCAGAGGACACAGATCTGTGTTTGATCCCTGACCGGGTGAGGTTATGGTCTCTGTTGACCTCTAAATAGACTGAGTGATTTGGCAGCTTGGATAGTGAGTTCTGATCCTGACTTGTTTGCTTATCACTCATAACAGAGTTTAAATTTGACGTTTTTGTTTGTTTGCTTGTTTCCAGATTAGCAGAGAAGCCCAGTATGTAAAACGGACATGTCAGGCTGGGGACCTGGAGCCTTTACCCCACCATTGGGCCCTGTGGGGGCTCCAAGGATCCCCTAAAACTCATTGATGAGTAGGCCATGTAACTAAACCATGTATCTGTATTATAATACAGGGGCCCTGGCCAAATGCCAAGGCTTGTGATGGTTTCCAAGGTTGTGTTTTTGTGGTTTTAAAAATATTTTTTGTTTTATTTTACTTTTTATTATTCCTTCCATTTTTTTTTTTACCCCACCATAGCTGAGGAATGTGATTCCTCCCACTAGTGTGAGGGGTTTACCATGACAGAGATTCTCAAGTGAAAGAATAGGGGCATTCCCTGCAGTTATCTCTGAGGGGTGTATTAGGGTCTCATGCTGGGGACAGGTGGGAATACATAGTTTAGAGAAGTCCCCTAAATGTTTGTGACATACCCCCACCCTGGTGTAGGGCTAATGGAAAAATGTACAGGTAGGTTTTGACAAATTTGCCTTTCTTATAATTACCACCTAGCAATCTTTATCCCTAAGGTATATAGGGAATTACTAACCCATCTTCTGTAAGACATGGGCCCAAACATCCACTGTTAATACCAGGAAATACTCTGTCCTCCCAAGAATTTTTTATTCATTAATTCTGCTAATATTTTGAGTACCTACTGTTCTAGATGCTGAGGAATGTACTTACAGAGATGTGGTCTCTGCCCTTCTGGAGCCTCTAGTAGGGATCCAATTATGGGAACATGGATTAAAGGGACTTCAATCTATTTCTGGTCAATCCGGTCAGTCACCCAACCCTGAGCTGTTCCCTCAGGCGAGCAGATCTGAATGGCAGCAACATGGAGACAGTGATCGGGCGTGGCCTGAAGACCACCGACGGGCTGGCAGTAGACTGGGTGGCCAGGAATCTGTACTGGACAGATACGGGCCGAAATACCATTGAGGCATCAAGGCTAGATGGTTCCTGCCGCAAAGTGCTGATCAACAATAGCCTGGATGAGCCTCGGGCCATTGCCGTTTTCCCCAGGAAGGGGTAAGTTTATGGCCAGCAGAAAAGAGACCCAGGGAAGAAGGGCCTGATGAAGGGTCCCTTGGAAGATTCCTCTGTATTCATGGTATCAGCGTGTCCCCTGTATTCTGTCAACCTCTGGTACCATCTTCCCATGCCTTGGTGATGATGGCAGTGTTGTACCTTAGGTACCTCTTCTGGACAGACTGGGGCCACATTGCCAAGATTGAGCGGGCAAACTTGGACGGCTCTGAGCGGAAGGTCCTCATCAACACAGACCTGGGTTGGCCCAATGGCCTTACCCTGGACTATGATACCCGCAGGTGGGAATCCTGTCCCAATTGCTTTCTGGAAATTGGGTGGGCACAGGAGAAGATGGTTGAGATTCAGATAGTGAAAACAAAAGAAAAATAGAAAGCTCCTTGGTAGGTGAGGAGGGAAAAAGCAGTGAGAAGGATGAGGGAACATATTTTTAGAGCAAAGGTTGCTGAATATAGCCCTCAATCCTCAGATGGATTTTGTTTGTGTGGTTTATATGTTTTTGATTTGAGTGTCTTTAGCAGAGCACGTCCTCTGGCTGGACCATACGTCCCATGACCCCTTATTTGTCGGAGGCTGATTTTTTGCACTTGTTGCTTTTCTGATCCCTTTGCTCATTGGAATTTGCAACTCCTTGCCTAGATAAAAAATGCTAAAGGGCAGGAAAAGAGGGTGAAAGGGGATTTGAGGCAGTTTCTCTTTCTGCCCCCAGAAGAAGGGAAAGGAATCTAAGTCACCTGGAGAGTTGGGATAACCTCAATGAGCTCCTTATAGACCAAGATCTCTTCCTTAAAGAGTGTTCATAAGAATTTCGGCTTAGATTCTTGGGAAGGAGCCAAAGGGTGATCAGGTTGCTGAAGATGAGCCTGCAGGGTGGCTCTTCAGAGGTCACTAGGCTTTCTACCCCGCCCTACACAGCTCTGGCCCCCCATTTGAGTCCCCAGCTTCCCCTCTTCAGCATTGGGACTTGCAATGACCTCTCATCAAGGGTGCTTTATGACCGCTCACAGCACCTACTAGTTAGCTCAGGAGGGAACAGATAGCTCCTTGCGGGGAAGGACTGGGCTTCTTGGCAAGCATTTTGAGCAGCCCTCTTCTCACTTTTCTTTCTCAGGATCTATTGGGTGGACGCCCATCTGGACCGGATTGAGAGCTCTGACCTCAATGGGAAGCTACGGCAGGTGTTAGTCAGCCACGTGTCCCACCCCTTTGCTCTCACTCAGGTACTGGCTCAGGAGAGAGGTAACTAAACCTCCTTGATGGGGGGTGTTTCCTCGGGGTTCCAAGTTGGGAGCCTCAACCCTAGTTGCTACTTAACGATCCTGCTACGGAAGCTCATTTTAGGGGTATTTCCTGTACACTGAAGCCTTGCCACCATGTGCCTGCTACTCCTGCAACACCACTCCATGTTCTAGCATTTGAAGGAGTGGCTCTCAAATGTAGGTTCCTGGGCCTTGGCATAAAAAGAATCTACTTCATGAGGGTTGGGTCCAGGAATGTGCATTTTAACAGGGTCCGTAGTTGATCCTAGTGCTGTGTTCCCAATATCTGAGTCCAGGCAGCTGGCTTAGTGGCAGTAGGTTGCAGTGGCTAAGAGCCAGAGTTTTGAGGCAGCCAGCCAGTTGGTACATGCTTACTGAGTACCTCTAATCTGCCAGCTCCATGGGTTCAAGCTCTGCCTGCGTCATTGAATGACTGCGACTTTGGATAAGATACTGAACCTCTCTAATACCTGTAGAATAAGTGAGTTTAATAATAGTGTCCTCCTGAAATATACACAAAGCATCAGCACAGTATCTGGCACTCAGTGTGTGTTATTTTTAATCTTTTTATTTATCACTGGCTATCATTTTTGAGTTCTTATCCTGTAAAATAATTCAGGGAAGGGAAAGAGGAGATCTATCAAGCCTGGAGCCACAACAGGGATTCTCAATTATTTAAAAACCCTTGTTCTTTTTTGACAAACTTCCACTTATCTGTCTTGTATATTATATCCTACCAGCCAATAAAAGTTTGGCTCTACTTAACAATAAGTTCCCCACCCCCGTACTCCAAATGTAAAACTATAGGATGATAATGAATGTGGTTTTTCAATCTATAAGTTTCCCCTGGGGTTTCTGATGTATACCTGGGAGCAGGAGGGGAACCACCTTCATTGCCCTCCCCACCCCTGGTTGAGAATCTCAGGATCACTAAATTAGAAGGCAGCTTCCCCTAGGGACACCTGGGTGGCTCAGTCGGTTAAGCGACCGACTCTTGGTATCGGCTCAGGTCATGATCTCACAGTTTGTGGGTTCGAGCTCTGCATCACTGTTAGCTCAGAGCCTGCTTGGGATTCCCTCTCTCTGCCCCTCCCCTGCTCATGCTCTCTCTCTCTCAAAAAAAAAAATAATAAATTTTTTTTAATGTTTATTTATTTTGAGAGAGAAAGAGGGAGACACAGAATCCGAAGCAGGCTCCAGGCTCTGAGCTGTCAGCACAGAGCTTGACACGGGGCTCGAACTCACCAACTGTGAGATCATGACCTGAGCTGACGTCAGACACTAACCAACTGAGCCACCCAGGGGCCCCTAAATAAATAAACATTTTTAGAAGGTAGCTTCCCCTAGAAGTAACCAGAGGATTTGGGCCAGGGCTCTTTGTGAAGGGCCCAGAAGAGCAGCGACCTTAGAAGGACCCCCTGGCCCTAAGTTACTCCTATTTGCCAGGTACAAGAACTCATTTATTCATTGAGCCACTCAGCCAACTGACTGGGGATGAAGTGTTAGTACTGGAAATTGAGAAGGAAATGAAAGACATTTCTGTCCTTGAAGAACTTAATCTTACATGTCAGACATGTAAACAAATGACCGTGGAGTGCCAAAACTCACTTGTAGAAGGCACAGAAAAGCATGGAGGAACGAATCCCATACGGGCTGGGGGAGATTTCCTGGACAGTGCGATATGGGGGACACACAGAAGTTGGCATGCTGGATAAGAGACACAGGGCATTTCAGCAGAGGAGGTACGCATACCAAAGCACAGAAGCTGTACCTGAGGTCAGACTGTTGAATAATATTTACTCTTTATGGGGTTTCCCTGTTGAGTAGCAGGACAGGTGGATCTACTGGACAGACTGGCAGACCAAGTCAATCCAGCGTGTCGACAAGTACTCAGGCCGGAGCAAGGAGACGGTGTTGGCGAATGTGGAAGGGCTCATGGATATCATTGTGGTTTCTCCTCAGCGGCAGACAGGTGGGCCCCTGGGTCCTGAGCCTGCTTGCTTCCTTACCATCGGTGGGGTGGTTGATCATCCCAGTGACTGTATTAACAGTCCCTGAGTTAACAGACTGAGACATTAGAGCCACAGGAGAGCCTTTTGGTTCCCATTGTAAGCTCTTCGACCTTTTCAGCCCCATGTGGTTATGCCCCTTCTGCCTTACTGTCCCTTGGAGTGAGGTAGCTGTGGAGCTCCTCCTTGAAGAGAGGTAGGTGTCAAATTGGGAGACCCGATTCTAGCCCAGACCAGACACATACCTGCTTTGCCTCCAGGGACCAATGCCTGTGGTGTGAATAATGGAGGCTGCACCCACCTCTGCTTTGCCAGAGCCTCTGACTTCGTGTGTGCCTGTCCTGATGAGCCCGATGGCCGGCCCTGCTCCCTTGGTGAGTTGGACTGAATGACGCCCTGGAACAGCAGGGTCCTTGGAGTGGCAGAGGATCATTAGCCTCGGTTTTGTCCTTCTGGGTGGGATCCCCCTCGGGGAGTCTTACAGCTGAGTGAGAGAACAATGAGTTTGAGCTTTGGAATAGCACAGACCTGAGTTTGTCCAGCTTCTGGCATTTACAAGAATGGAATTCAGGTCTCCTGAATCTCTGATCCCTGCGGTGGCCTGTGAATTGCTGTCTTTTCCTGACCTTTGTGCACCAGCTAGCCCATCCAGAGCTATTGAATATTGGAGTCCAAATCCTTTTTATTTACAGTATGAAGAGCCTCTAATGAGGATGCGTAAGATTAAGGCAGCTATAAGATGGCTCTGTCAGGTAACCCAGGATGCTACTCTTGGATCATACGTAGAGATTTGGGGCTCTAGTGGCTCACTTCAATCCTCCTATTCTCTTCAGTACCTGGTCTAGTGCCCCCAGCTCCCAGGGCTACCAGCATAAGTGAAAGGAGCCCTGTGCTACCCAACACACTTCCTACCACCTTGCGTTCCTCAACCACCCGGACCCACACATCTCTGGAGGAGGTGGAAGGAAGGTAAGTGAATTCAATATGGGATTGAGGGCTCCTTTCTCCAAATCACCATCTTCCACCGGCAGAAGACCACAGTCTTAGCTCGATAATTCCGGCACATGGGAAGTAGGTCACATCATGAGCTACCCGTCCCTGCTCTTTGGAACTGGAGATGATATATAGACTTGTAGATCGTTGTAAGTGGATCTCTTTTTAGCTCTGAGGGCGAGAAGTTTTAAGAGCAGCTTTAGAGAGAGAAATCACTCAGAGGAGTTCCTACATGGCATTCCTCCTTCCTTTTGGTGACATTTGTTCTCATAACACATTTAGTGTATGGTCTTGTCCTACAGTTTGCTTAGAAGCTGCCAAGTCATAGTGGTCTCTGGGCTGTGGCTTTATGACTTGGAACATCCCCAGGGATGTAATGACTTTAGCTTATAATGACCTCAAACACACATGCACGTACATGCACGTGTACACACACACACACGTATACACACACCTTATTATTAAATAAGCAAGCATAAACATGAACAGTTCTCAAATCAAGTATAAAATGTTTTATTTAATTAAGTTGATGGTGCTATCCATTTAAGATGCATCCTGATTTGAGGCGCCTGGGTGGCTCAGTCAGTTAAGCTTCCAACCTTGGCTCAGGTCATGATCTCGTGGTTCTTGAGTTTGAGCCCTGCTTCGGGCTCTGTGCTGACAGCTCAGAGCCTGGAGCCTGCTTCAGATTCTGTGTCTCCCTCTCTCTCTGCCCCTCCCCAACTTATACTCTGTCTCTCTCTCTCAAAAATAAATAAAACCTTAAAAAAAAAAAAAAAGATGCATCCTGATTTGAGAGTTTCAACTGAAAAAATGACCAACCTCAACTATGAGATGCCACTGATTGTAAGACACATTCCTGTTCCGGAGATGTTGGAATAGAGAACAATACAGATCTTAAAATTGATTAAATATGATATTAGATTCAATTTAGAAAAATTCTTATGTTTTTTATTTATGCCTTGCAAAAAATAATCTGAAAATGCAGCCAGGAATAAAGAAGAAATAAGTACCCATGTATAGTTCCTCTTAATATTTTCTATTTTATATATGTATACATTTCAAAATGATTACCACAGTGAGTTTCGTTAACATCCATCACCACACATAGCTACAAAGTCTTTTTCTTGCGATGAGAACTTTTAAAGATTTACTCTCTTAGCAATTTTCGAGTGTATAATACAGTATTATTGACTATAGTCACGATACTGTATATTACTTCCCCAGGACTTATAACTGGAAGTTTGTACATTTTGACCACTTTTACTGATTTTATCCACTCCTCCTACCTTCCACCTCTGGCAAGCAGCAACCTATGAGTTGGGGATTGATGTTGTTGTTGTTGTTGTTGTTTTTAGATTCCATATATAAGTGATAATTGCACAATATTTGTCTTTTTCTCTCTGATTTATTTCACTTAGCATAATGTCCTCAAGGTCCATCCATGTAGTCACAAATGGCAGAATTTCCTTTTTATGGCTGATTAATGGTGTCTATCTTTCCAGACATTTTTCTATTTACAACATTTTTTTCCATTGTAATATACCAGTCTCTTTATTCTTATTATCAACTTTAGCTTAAAAGATAATTAACACTTGATGTCAATTCTGAAAGCAGAAACATAATGATAATCCCAGAGGAGAACTCTAGATTCATGTCTTTAAAATTATAAAATTTGGGGCTTCTGGGTGGCTCAGTTGGTTAGGCATCCAACTCTTGATTTCGGCTCAGGTCATGATCTCACGGTTGAGTCTGAGCCCCACATCAGGCTCGGCACTGACAATGCAGAGTCAGCTTGGGATTCTCTCTCTCCTTCCCTCTCCCTCCACCCCTTCCCTGCTGGAGCATGTGCGCATACGCGTGTATGCTCTCTCTCAAAGTAAATGAATAAACTTAAAAAAAGAAAGTTAAATAACAAATAAAATAATAAAATAAAATAATAAAATTTGTGCAGTGCCTGGCTAGCTCAGGTGGTAGAGTATGTGACTCTTGAGCTCAGGGTCATGAGTTTGAGCCCCATGTTGGGCGTAGAGTCTACTTAAAAAATAAGCTAAATAGGGGCACGTGGGTGGCTCAATGGATTAAGCGGCCAACTTCGGCTCAGGTCATGATCTTGCACAGTCCGTGAGTTTGAGCCCCGTGTCAGGTTCTGTGCTGACAGCTCAGAGCCTGGAGCCTGCTTCAGATTCTGTGTCTCCCTGTCTGCCCCTCCCCCGCTCACACTCTGTCTCTCTGTCTCTCTCTCTCTCAAATAAACATTTACAAAAAAGTAAATAAAGTCTGAGAACTGGAATTGGGGGTATAAAAGTAAATAAAATAAAATTATAACGTTTGCACATGAGCAAATCTGTCCTATTTGCCCCATATTCTCTTTTTAGAAGTTTGTATAGAAAAGCAAATACCCAGACATAAACACGTATTTTTCTCATTAACTTTTAAGTACTATCAATCATGATTAATCTGATTTTCTTTAGGATAGTTTAGAAAACTTTCGAACCCTACTCAGTTACTTTCTTAGGGTCACAGTCTATTTGAAGACTCCATGCATCTTGGTTTCAAATGTTCTTGCAAGTAGCTTTTCTCTAGCCTTTTAGGAGATGCCTTATTTATTTACTTATTTATTTTCTGAGAGAGAGAGCACATGCACACACAGGGGGAGGGGCAGAAGAAGAGGGAGAAAGGGAATCTTAACCAAGCTCCACGCCTAGGCCCAGTGCAGAGCCCGTTGTAGGGCTGTATCTGACAACCATGAGATCTTGACCTGAGCCAAAATCAAGAGTCAGACAGGGGCACCTGAGTGGCTCAGTTGGTTGAGCGTCCAACTCTGGCTCATGTCATGATCCTGCTGTTTGTGAGTTCGAGCCCCACATCAGGTTCACTGCTGTCAGCACAGAGCCTGCTTCAGAGCCTCTGTCTGTCTCTTTCTGCCCCTCCCCTGCTTGTGCTCTCAAAAATAAATAAACATTAAAAAAAAAAGTCAGATACTTAACCAACTGAGTCACCCAGGCACCCCAGGAGATGCCTTTAATTGATTGTTCATAATGTGCCACAAAGAAATTACCTCCTTAGCATTTCAAGTTGGTTCCCTGATCCCTCCCTCTGGATGTCTTGCATATTCTCTTTTGAAAGAATGAAGAGAAGAAAAACAGGGGTTTTTTCAAGGTCTGTTTAGGCCTTGTGATAATCTGTATCCAGTCAGAGGTTTGCTTGGCTGGTAGTTTCTTCCAGCTCATCCTGGTAGCTTAATGAACCCTACTATTGATATCCTTAGTGTTGTCTCAGCAGACTTCTAGCTTACTTCCAGACCTGCTTCTCCTTTTTAGAGGAATCTTCTTTACAGAGTACATATTTTGGGGTGCCTGGGTGGCTCAGTCAGTTAAGTGTCCAGCTTCGGCTCAGGTCATGATCTCACAGTTTGTGAGTTCGAGACCCACGTCGGGCTCTGTGCTGACAGCTCAGAGTCTGGGGCCTGCTTCGGATTCTGTGTCTCCCTCTCTCTCTCTCTCTGCCCCTCCCCCACTCACACTCTGTCTCTCTTTAACTCAGGAATAAATAAACATTTTTAAAACTTGTTTTTAAATTAAAATAAAAATAATAAGCGTACATATTTTTTTTTAACGTTTATTTATTTTTGAGACAGAGAGAGACAGAGCATGAATGGGGGAGGGTCAGAGAGAGGGAGACACAGAATTGAAACAGGCTCCGGGCTCTGAGCTGTCAGCACAGGGTCCCGATGCGGGGCTCGAACTCACGGACCGCGAGATCGTGACCTGAGCGAAGTCGGCGCTCAACCGACTGAGCCACCCAGGCGCCCCTAAGCGTACATATTTTAAAACTCATTTAAACATGATATCGCATCCCGAAGACAGTGACTCACACTGATTTCTCTGTATTTCCTGGTCTGTGCTTCTGATGTCTCCCATCAGGTACAATCAAATATCAGCAAGCCCCACTCCAAAGCCTTTCCCCCTGTCCTTCCCAGGACTTTCCCCCTTTCCTAGAGGAAGGCAAGGTCTTTATCGAATACAAGTAACCTTCACATTCAGTTTTCTCTGCCCCACAGATGCTCTGAAAAGGATGCTCGGCTGGGCCTCTGTGCACATTCCAATGAGGCCATACCTGCTGCTCCAGGTGAGCCCTGAGTGCCCAACTGTTTTAGAAAAGAAGGTATAAGGAATCCGAATTTCCACTGATACCTTCCAAAACCTTCATAGGGACTCTTTGGGGTTGTCCAACCCATTTCTCAGGCTGAATCCATAGAAAAAACAATCATTAGTTAGCCACCACTTACAGAGTACTTTCCATATGCCAACCATTTGTTAAGCTGTATATATGTGTGCCCGTGCACACGTGTGCATGTGTGTATATGTATATATACAGTCACGTGTCATTGCCAGCAGGCTAGGAGCGGTTTATTATCGCTCATCTAACTATCTCCTCTAACTGATGAGAAAACATAGGCTTCAAGTTAAGCATCTCGCCTTAAGTCACATGGGTAGTAAATATTGGAATTGGGATGAGAGATAGGACCATAGATCTCTTCTCAGCCCCCTACCCTTACCCCTGCGGCCTCTTCCCTGGCTATCCTCAGGTGGTGTGGGATCCAACCCCTACCAAAGGAACCCTCGTCTTCCCAGCCCTCACGCCAGCTGGAAGATTGTCCGTGGCCCCCACCTAGTGTCTCTCTGTTCTTCTAGGGGAAGGACTTCATGTCAGCTACGTCATCGGTGGGCTCCTCAGCATTCTGCTGATTTTGGTGGCAATTGCAGCTTTGATGCTGTACAGGTAACCTCAGCCTCGCTGCAGGGGCCACATGGTCACTGGTCCTCATTATCTGTGCTCTCCTGAAGCTCCACATCGTGCTGATCTAACCTCTGACCAGCCTCACGTCGAAGATAGGTCCCTGGTCAGAGCGAGGTAGAACCTGAACTCTGATCCTTCTTCACCATTCACAGCCCAAGTAGGTTTCTCCTATTAGGACCACAGCAGCCCTCGGGATTCTCTTTATAGACGAGGATACAGAGGGCTTTACCCAAGGTCACACGGGAAGAGACAGATCTGGGACTGATGCTGCCATCTTTGCTTCTCCTCTGCTCTGCCTCACCTCAAACCACCGAAGGTGGAAATGATCTTCTCTTCACATAACCACGGCCTTTACCCCAATATTGTTTGATATGTCATTGCTCAGTAGGGATCATCCTGGGAAGGTGGAGTGTGTGTCATTTTCAGTTTAGAATCCTTTTTATGACCCTCTGTATATTTTCTCCAAATGCTTTAAACACAGCTTGCAGCAAAAATACCAGGATTTTGCTATGCTGCTGTGGCTCCTGCTTCCAACAACAACAACAACAACAACAACACTAATAATAATAGTAACCGTTACTATTTAGTGAATATGTATCAATGCTACATAATACAGGTATTATTACTCCTCACTTTACAGATAAGGATCTGAGGCTCACAAAGCTTAGATTATGTCTACCAAGATCCCAGCTAGTAAGTAACAGATGTGGGATTGAAACACAGATCTGTCTTGACACAGTGGATTAGCTATCTATTGCAGATTATTCCCAAATTTAGCAACTTAAAATGACAACCATTTATTATCTCACAGCTTTTGTGGGTTAGAAATCTGGGTGCAGCTTACTTGCATGCCTCTGCCTCAGGGTCTCTCCCAGGCTACAGTCCAGGTATCAGCCAGGGTTGTGGTCTTATCTCAGGGCTTGACCGGGGAGGGATTCCCTGCCAAGCACATGCGTGTAGCTGTTGGCAGGATTTAGTTCCTCACAGGCTGTTGGACCGAGGGTCTCAGCTCCTTGCCAGCTGTTGACTGTAGGTCACTCTCATCCGTTCCCTGCCTTGTGGGGCCTTTCCAAAGGACAACTGGCCACTTGGCAGCTTGCTTCCCCAGAGCTAGCATAAGAGAGAGTAAGGGCAACCTAAGACAGAAGCCACACGTTTCTCTGGAACCTAATCTAGCATCCGTCACTTTTGTATTTTCTGTTCTTCAGAAGTGCATCACCAGGGGCGCCTGGCTGGCCTAGTCGGTGGAGGGTGCAAGTCTTGACCTTGAGATTGTGGGTTCGATCCCCACCTTGGGTGTAGAGATTACTTAAAAAATAAAAAAATAAATAAAAAGAAGTGAGTGAATCATCAGGTGCGACCCACACTCAAGGAGCAGGGATTCAGAATGTGGGAGAAGCAGGAGGCGAGGATCTCTAGAGCTGTCTTAGAGGCTGCCTACCACATTGAGGTTACAACTTCCCCAGATATCACCCCGATAAAGATCTGAACTAATTTCTCATCACCTTTCCTCCTAAAGACACAAAAAATCCAAGTTAACTGACCCGGGAATGGGAAACCTGACCTACAGCAACCCTTCCTACCGAACTTCCACTCAAGAAGTGAAAATTGAAGCAATCCCGAAACCAGCCATGTACAATCAACTGTGCTATAAGAAAGAGGTAAAAATTAAAGTTTATATTCAAGGTGGTTGTTTGTTTGTTTGTGTTTGTTTCTGGAGGGGGGAAGGATACGCTCCAGTTGCCTGAATGGATCAGTGAGGGATACCGGGTGGTCCCATCTACCATTTTGGAAGTCATAGTGCACAGAAGAAATGAATGTGATTTGGGTTTCTGGACAGATGTAGACTCTCTGAGGGACCGGCTTGAGGGATCTTAGTGAGAGCAAGGTTAGAAAGCAGATTCCAGAAGGTCTGAGTCTGAAAGCATGGGAGTGTGCGCCTCCCTGCCAGGAGATATTTTACTAGGCTCATAGGTGTTTCCTCATTTAGTCATCATTCCCCTGCAGTGAGGCCCCTGTGAAGCACCCCAGACGCCTAGACAATACCCCTCAAAACCCAACAGCTCCTGGACTCTCCCTTTTCTAACCTCTGATCCAAGTTGTTGGCACCTATGGCTGGCAATGGCTGGGTTTTTGTTGTTGTTGTTTCTTTTTGTTTATGTTTTTGCTGTTCTTCCTCTTATCACAGAATCTTAAGAGATTTCTCTAGAATTTTGAAGGTTTACATGCTTTTGCTCTCTTAACTCCTTTGTTGCTTCAGTGAAAAATTATTTGCTGAGTGTTTAGGCTTGAAAAATAGTCCCATTTCCACAAGGAATCAGTAGCCTGGGATTTCAGATTTTCCTAGTCTAATACAACCGCTGCTTTTTCTAAAATCCTGTAACCCTTCATCAGAAGTTATATCCTTTATGAAACCCTAATCGTTCTACTCTCTTGGCCTGTCTAGCACAGTCAAAACTTGCCCTCATATCTACAGGGCCACCATGCATAATGAGTGCACTTTACATAATAATCCCATGCTTTCTGGCTCCATGAGTTTCCATATTAAAAGAGCTTCCACTGTAAGCCAAAACAGAACCTGCAGGGATAGTTGTCAGTTTTAGGGATGGTAGATCCCATTCTCACTTAGTATCTTTGAGAGACTCTTGAGTCTTAGGTTCCTAGAGTGTCTGATGCCCCAGAAAAGAACCATAATAAGGTTCACAGGTTAGAACTTACAAGTGTGTGACCTCTTTTCTTCTGTTGTGTGCTTTTCCTCAGCAGCTCTTTCACCCCTCTGACAGTCTTTCACCCTTTCTCTTCTGATTTCCTCTTGATTTCAGGTACCTGTTGCACTGTGTTTGTAGAGGGAGTGGTGTTCTCCTCCCCCCCCCCCCCAAACTGCCAGTGCCGTGTCCCCCACCTCTCCCTAGCTTACCCAGCGTGTCTCTGAGGTGAAGACACTGCACGGCTCTCTCTAATCTTATGCTAATTTCAGCTTGGAGGGTGTGCTGGGGGAATGAGTGTGTGTATACGCACGTGCACATGTGTGCTTGTGTGCTTGTGTGCTATCTGTGTCTGTCTCTGCTCTATTGAGGGAGCTGTCACTCCCAGAGGGCAATCAGCAAAGTATCCTCTTTAATGCAGGGGCTCAGTAAATGTCTGTGGAGTTGAATTGCTACTAAAATAGAGGAACATTTGCAGAGCTCTCGGTGGGAATACTGTCCCAGGACAGAATCTCAGCCATGGTTCGTTGTGTCCTGGTAGAGGTGGCATTTTGGTTGGTATCCCCCAGAAACCAGGAGTAAGACTCCTCTTTGAGAAATCCACAAAGGGAGAAGCCTGAGTAGAACTTAAGGCTGTCCTTGGAACTATCCCAGGTTGCTTGAGAATGGCCCCAAGGCTTGTGGGAGCAGAGCCAGAGTAACCTCCCAGAAAAGGTTATAGGGTCCCAAAGGATTGGCACTCAAAATCTAAATAAGGAGATTTTCTAGATTCCTCCTGTCTTACCTCCCAAAAGTTTTCTCCTTAACAAAATTAGGAAGAAGAGAATTAAGAACAAAAGAGCACAGGAGGAGTTTAAAATCCCAAATAAATGCACATTGAATTGCCTTTGTCAATTACTTTTGGCCATGCATATCAGCTTGGTGTCCCATTAATAACTCACAATAACAATGTAACAATACCTAACATGATTTAACGTATCTTACGTGTCAAGCACCTACTAACTGCATTATGTGTATCACCTCATTGAACCTTCACCGCAACTGGTTATGAGGTATGGATACTGTTATTCTCCCCACACTGCAGGTGTGGAGACTGAGTTTAGAGATGCTGAGTAATTTGCCCAAGGTGACATAGCCAGTGAGTGGATGATGCAGGACTGGAAGCCATGGTTCTCCCTCCTCCCTGTCTTAAGAAGGGTAATAATCATCCTAGCTGCTACTCTCCTTTTAGGCTGACTCATCTGTTTGCTCTCTGACCAAGTCTCCCCATTTGTTTGTGGGACTTTGTACCCCTCACACCTCCTCTCACCCCATCTACTTCCTTTTCCGGTTCACCGTGAGATCCTTTTAGAGAGCCAGCCGACTGACCGTGTCTCCCCACCCTCCACCCTAGGGCGGGCCTGACCATAACTACACCAAGGAGAAGATCAAGATTGTAGAGGGAATCTGCCTTCTGTCTGGGGACGATGCTGAGTGGGACGACCTCAAGCAACTCCGCAGCTCACGGGGGGGCCTTCTGCGGGATCATGTGTGCATGAAGACAGACACAGTGTCCATCCAGGCCAGCTCTGGCTCCCTGGATGACACGGAGACAGAGCAGCTGCTGCAGGAAGAGCAGTCTGAGTGCAGCAGTGTCCATACCGCAGCCACTCCTGAAAGACGGGGCTCTCTGCCAGACACGGGCTGGAAACATGAACGCAAGCTCTCCTCAGAGAGCCAGGTCTAAACACCGTCGTTCCCTTCCCTCCCTGCCTGTTCCCTCTCCTTCATGGACTTCCGGTCCTTGTGCTCACTTATACAACAGGCCCCCTTCCTATGTGCTCGTCCTTCTCCTCCACCTCCCACCCCATAACCGCTCCCGGGTCCTCCGCGGGAGCTGTTTCCACCTGAGTCCATAACTACCTGTGCACAAGAAATGAGGGTGCATCCCGAAAATTTAGACCTGGATTTTACCGCCAACTTCACCTCTTGCACCCCATCCTGAGCCCCCAAAACTAGGCTCAGTAATGATTCCTCCTCAGTACAGAGCTTTTCCCTGGTACCCTGCCTCACAAGAACTGATGATCCAAGACTTCCCTCTCTCCCATCAGAGCCAGCCTGGCCGCTTCTCTAAGAGAACTTGCCCATCAGGGGCTGGGGCAGGGGTCAAGGGTAAAGAGAGAGATGAAGGATAGAGGCTGAGAGAGGAAGGAGGAGTGAGCCCAGCTGGTATGGGCATCTGGGAAGCCTCCAGCCTCAAGTGCATTGGTAACATGAGAAAGCTTTTAGGGTGGTTGGGCCGCGTGTCCTGTCCATTGCTGGCAGTGGATATTATTCTTGCCCTAAGAGCTGCTGTTGTTGTTTTTTTTTTCAGCTGCCGATATTGGTGAGATCTGGGTGTGGCTCAATCTGTTCTTCCTCCTGCTAGTTTGTCTGGAAGCTTTTCTACCTTCCGATGACAGGGTCTTTACCGCATGGCAGCAGCTAATATAAATTCCCCCGCTGGTGCCACTGCTGGCCAGTACCCTTCCTATGTCTTTGACTCTAAGTCACCAGGTTGTGAGCAGGGGCTTGAGGAATGTGGGGCCCCGAGGGCTAAGTCTTTGCAACATCTTACCAGCGCTGTCTAGACCCAAAGCAGCATATCACCTGGACCTTCACGTTCTGCCACCCTCTCCCCGCTCATTCTCTGGGATTCTGAGCATAGAGACCGTGAAACAACTTTTCAAAGAAATGGCCAAAAGTCTTCATAAATGGTCAGGAAGAGAGATTGGGTTATAGACTTGGGGCACCCAGGGCCTAACAGGAAGTATCCATGAGGTTGAACCTCCTGTGTTGTCTCTCAAGTGCTCAGGGATCAAAGTTAGTGGACACAGAACCTGTGGCTGTGGGGTGGTGAAGTTCCCATTCCAACTCTTTTCCCGGCTAAGTGACTGACTTTCCATGCTGTGATGCCATCACTTGGTTCGTGCCCATTCACACAAAGAGCGTGTGTCTCGTGCTAGCATCAGGGGAGTTGAGACCTTTTTCTCTGCCCTAAACCTTCTACATAGCCCCCTCCTTCCCCTCACCCCCCGCCCCAAGTTGCTTTCTCTGACTTAGCCTTGTGGTGGTGAGGAGGGCTAAATCAAGACACAAAAGTAGGGGGCAGGATGTAGAAAGGTAGAACCGCTGATGAAGGGCTCTCAGCCTGGAGCAGATCCAGACCTCCTCCACCCAGGAACAAGAAGCAATAGGAGAGGACAATGGGCTGAGAAGAGAGGCGAGGGCTTGTAGGGGAAGTTTCCTGATTTGAAACCTCTCCTGTGGTTCTTGGTATTGAGAAATCAGCTGCCAAACATGTGAGTAAAAAAAAAAAAAAAAAAAAAAGATACGAGCAAAGTTTTTCTGGTCACTTCTAAGGCTGCTAGAGACAGGTGCCAAGCCCTTAGCCCTGTTGTTAGTAACCAAGCCAGGTCTGGGCCCACACAGGACGGCCTGGCCAGGCCAGCAAGTCTTTTCCAGTACACAAAGTGGGAAAGGCGAGGTGCCACTTATGGGATGAAAGGGGGACATTTCACATTTGACGGGGCAGGAAAAGAGCACTTTGGGTCCTCAGACTCTTGGTTGAGGATGAGGAGAAAGTAGAAAAGTGGCATTTTCTTGATTGGGAAGGGGGAAGGATCTTATTGCACTTGGGCTGTTCAGAATGTAGAAAAGACATATTTGAAGAAATCTCTATTTGAGCACTGATTCACTATGTAAAAAGCAAAACCTCTCTTGTCCTAAACTAATGGAAGTGATTCTCCCGCGCTCATGTGTAATGGTTTTAACGTTACTCACTGGAGAGATTGGACTTTCTGGAGTTATTTAACCACTATGTTCAGTATTTTAGGACTTTATGATAATTTAATATAAATTTAGCTTTTCTTAATCACTGTGCCTGGCTTGGAGTCATGACTAATCATTGCACCCGCTCTGTCTGGCAGACCCATGCTTTCAAAAACCTTCTTGCAACATCACCTTTAAGTCCTTGGGGGACGTGAGGATGGTGAAGAACAATAAAAGGTGTGAGGTTCCTGGTTGAAGGGTCAACTCATCTTGAGGAGACAGGTCAAGACCAGAATTCATTGGCTTGTGAAATCCTCACTTCCTCTAGAACAGGGATGGCAGGTTTTAATCTCGAGTGTTGACTCTGATTGGTTGGCAGTGGCTGCCTGAGGTCCTGGGGAGACTCCAAGGGGAAAGTGTCATGATTATTAGTGACCTCTCCAGGCGCTGGAAGGAAGTATATGACATATATACTATATATCTTCTATTTCTGTTCTAGGTCTATGAGGACTTCATTGTCACAGAATTTGACTTTGCCTTGTGATGACAGTCCCTGGCAAGACTGTCAGATATAGTAAGAAAAGTACTGGGGACAAGGAAGGTTCATTAAGGCCCAGATATGCTACTAGCTCTTTTTGATCTTAGTAAAGTTTCGTAGTTTCGAAGAATGGATCAAATCAACACTAAGATTCCTTTTATTTATTTTTATTTTCTTCCTTTTATTTTAAAAAAGCTTCCTTGTTATAATTTATCCACTACATCTCAAGGCTAGGACAGGGGGTTGGGCTCCCTTCTCAGGTTCCTAATGATGATTAGGAATCATGGAAGTCCCGTGCGAGATGTAGAATTTTATGTCAGAGCCCAGTAGTTGATTTTCTAAACCACAGACCTTTTATAGAATAATGCTTCCGTTAATTCGTTTATCACTTACTGTGGGCCAAGCCTGACCACAGAGCTTAGAATCTAGCAACAGCCTCCACCCCCACCCTACATACCCCCCCCCCCCAAAAAAAGAAAGAGAAAGCAAGAAAGACTGAAGCCTCTTGTATTTAAATGACAAGAGATCTGACACTAATTTTTTTTTTTTTTATTTTTTAGATCTGACACCAATTTACAGTGTGTAACTCTTTCAACTTTGGTAAGGGATATGTGCACCAGAACAGAAATAAGTGGAATAGTTCAAGGACAACTATCCCCTCGCTCAACCATTCTTTTTTTCTTTCTTTTTTTTTTTAATAACTCATACTGAGAGAAAAGCATTTTAAGTGATGAAGTCCAGCCTAAAGTATAAGCCTATATACCTGTAGAAAGTACCCCCTCCCAAAGGCTCGGGGTTATGAGCCAGGCCATGAACAGTGACCACTTGAGCTGAGAACTCAGGAAGAACTTTTCAGATGACAAGAAAAATTAATGCGTTGAGCACACACCGTTTGCTTGAAAGCCTGGGAGATGTTTCTGGGAGAACTAAATTTGGTGACTACATTTTGACACCTTGTGACCACATGAGCCAGTGTAATCAGGTATTCAACACTGCCTGAGCCTTAGAGATCCCACTAATCTGTGACTGTCCTGTCACTTCAGCAGGAAATGGGAATGGGAGAAGAGGCTGGGCCTGGTGGCCCAGGTCTTGACAACAATCTGGCACTGGGCAGATGAGTCAAGGACTAGCAACCTGTTTTCGGGTTATGCACATGCCTTGGCTTTTACTGTCCTGATGAGTAAAATGAAAAGGTTGAGCCAGATGATTGCTAAGGTTATTTCTGGCCTGAAACTTGTTTTTATGTTCCTTCCGAGAAACCTTAAGGATGAAACAAGAGTTGTCCTTATCTGGTTCTCTAGATATAAAACCTGAAGCTGATGAGTAGGGAGAGAGTTAGTCAAATTCTAACCAACTGGACATATTTTTATAAGCTAATTATGTTCAAAACATAGTCACTGCCCTTCTTTCTATATTGCATGAACAGATGATGGATCCTAAGATGAAAAGATCTCTGTGGCCCATAGAGAGGTCTCCAAGGCATGATCTGAAGCTTTCACCAAACCTAAGCCTACAGCAAAGTCAGTGCTACATAGGAACTTAGAAAAGGCATCTGCAAGAGCTGAGGGTGTACAGGGTTCTAAGTGTAATGCACTGACATTCAAGAACATATAGTAAACTTCAGTTATTTCTACCTATGGACATAATGATTACAAATGGAGTTGAGCCCTTTTTATAGCTAAAAAAAGTCTGTATGAGTGTGTCTTTTCTTCATATGTGAAAATGACTCAACTGATCCACTTAATAGGATGTGTGTTTGGGGATGTTTCAGGCAGCCTTTGTTTTGTAACATTCCCTCACTCACCCATTTATTTTCTCTCTAGATCATTCTCCCATTAAGCAGCTGGCAGAGGCTAAGCAGAGCTCAGCTTGCGGAACAGAGTCAAGGCTCCAACTCACAATTTTGGACTCCTTTGACATGATGTTAAAACAGATCCAGACAGCCTAATTAAGGGTCTGAGTTTAAACCCAAGGCTGAAGTTAGCCCCAAGCTACGCAATCTGCCTTTTTCATTTTACAAGACACAGAGAGCCAAGAACTCTCACTTATCTTGCCCTTCTCCGTAGTTTTCCCTGCAGCCCTAAAAGCCTGTTGACAGCCTGCTAATGAGGTCCCTATCTCTCCCTCTGCCTCCTTCCTCTTTGGTGGAGCTGATGCTTCTGTGGTCAGAGTTCTTGGACAGCCTGAATTTGGGGGGCTATGGGAAAATGGGCTATGAGAAAAGAAAAAAGGGTTATTCATTCCTTCATTCACTCAATACCTATTAAATGCAACCAGTGAAACCCGGGATAGGCTCAGAGGCCAGTCAAGGCACAAAAACCCAGAGCCACTTGAGACCTGTGTTAATGTCACCACTGCTGTCTCCAGGGAATAATGCACTAGGTACCTGGACTGAAAGTTGAAAGGAAGTTAATCATTGAAGCCGTTCCTCTTAGGCTGGAAATCTGGGTCCACGTCCCATGGTAGAGCTGTTTCTCTCCCAGAAAGCAGCTTGTGATTACGATGGAATGAGCACTGTCCCAACCCTTGGCAGGCTTTTCAGAAATGCCCAGCACATTTATTCAGCAGCCACTATGTTTGGCATCTGTTTACTGCTTCCAGTTGCAATAATACAGTGTTTGCCTTGATCTCTAATGCCTCCAAGGGGTTCACTGCCCTGTTAATATTTTCCTTATGTAGAACTACTGAGAGGCCCTTGGAATAAAGTAAGCACACGTCACTCTAATAAATACATAGATAAATGCTGTTTGGTGATAATCCTGGACTGCAAAAGATGACTGGCCAAACATTTATTGAACACCTACTATGGAGCAAGATATTATGTTAGGTTTCTACAAGGCCTTACAGGATCTGCCACTCCCCTGCCCTCTGTTGCCTATCAGACCTCATCTCCTGCTACCCTCCTGCCAACTACTCTGCTTCAGCTATACAGGCCTCCCTGTTTCTCTAACCTGAGAGGCGTGTTCCCAACCTAGGGTCTTTGCATAGCTGTTTCCTCTGGCTTGCACTTTCTTCCTCTAGATAAATTCATGGCTAACTCCTTTGCCTTCCTCAAGTCTTTGCTTAAATGTAACCTTCTGAATGAAACCTACTCTGATCACTCTTTATAAAATTGCAGTCTTTCTAACTCTACTTCCCAATCTCTTTCACCGTGTTTTACTCTTTTCGCATTGCATACATTGTTTAATAACATACTATATAATTTATTTATGTGTTGATTGTCTATGCTTTTTCACTATAATGTGAGTACCATAAGAGGGACGTGTGTGTGTGTGTGTGTGTGTGTGTGTGTGTGTGTGTGTGTGTGTATTTTGTGCACTGATTATCCCAAGTGCCTAGAATAGTCCCTGCACATATTAGGTGCTCAATAAATATTTGTTGAATGAACGAACAAATAAATGCATGGAATCAGACATCTAATGCCCACTAGGGCTGCACCTAAACCATATAAGACAAAAAGGGATTTGCCATCTTGTTCTAAAGCTCTCCAGGATCCAGATTCCATACATCCTTTATTGAGCAAATTCCAGTTTACCATCTTGCTCTCCTTATAAATGTAATCTTCAACTTATTTCCGATAATATTTAAATAAAGTAAACATACCAATGACTGAAAAAGACTATTTGTATATGTTCCTAACCCATTTCTCAAAGGTTTCTGTGACCCTTGTTTGCTCTGTTAGGTTCTTTTCTCTTTTCCCTACCGATGGATCTGTTCTCACGTCCCTCCTTTTCACTCTCCACTCTCCCACTCTGTGGTCTCATCATGTTTTCTACTCTATGGAGGTGATTCCTAATCTTTTCTCACAGTCCTTATCCTGTATTTCCTAGATCTACTTACAGATTCTGTTTGGATGTCTCATTGGTACCTAAAAGTAAACAGGTCTAAAACTAAATTCCTTGCCTTCCTTTTGAGACTGGCTTCTCCTGACTTTCTACTTCCATTTGGGCAATGACCCCTCCCAATCCCTAGGTTCAAATCTTGGCATGTTTTTTGACTCATCTCCCTAAATGGGCCCCATCCTCACCTTTGCACTAAGTTGGTTGCAAAATCCTCCACTCTTTCTGGAATCTGTTCTCATCATTCCCACTGCTATCACCTCATATCAGACTCCTAACTGGGCTTCCAACTCTAACCCATTTTAGACAAACAAGCTAATTAGTTTTCCTAAAGAGAAGTTCTGATGTTGTCACTGTCTGATTCAGAAACCTTCAATAGCTCCCCATCACCTACCCGAAGTACAAATTCCTTACCTTTAGTATTCAAGACCCTCCGAGAATTGTTCCTTTCTCTGTCAACCTTGTATCCCATTACTTCCCAACATGAACCCTGTTCGAAAACCAAACTCACACGTTCAATTCCCTACCTATAATGCACTTTCTTGTTTCTGTGCCCTTCTCTTCCCACTACTAGACATTCTCCCTATTTCTATTTTTTTAATTAACATGTCAATGGCAAAAAACAAAAAACAAAACAAAACAGTTGTTTCCCTCCCTTCCCAGTTCCCCTGTTGGTTTCTTGAAATTCCAGGAATGTTCTAATCATTTTCAGGCATGCGTACAAATACATATGCATTTTATAACCACATATAATAAAATGATTCCACATACGCTTTTCTTCAACTTGCCTTTTTTCAATTAAATTTGTGCATTTTTCTATTCCAGTACATATAGCTTAACTACATTCTTTTTAACAGTTGGGTAGCGTTCTGTTGAGTAGATATTCTGTAACTTATGTAATAAGTTCCCTATGAATGGACATGTAATTTCTAGGGTTTGGATGGTTTTTGGTTTTTGGTTTTTCCGTATCTTAAGAATTGCTGCAGTGAATATCTTTGGGCATTTTTCTTTGAATACTTGCATAGATCTGAAGAACAAATTCCTAACAGTGGCATTACTGGGCCAGAGATTATACACACTTTACATTTTAACAACTGCTAAATCATCCTTCTAAAAGTTTGCACCAGTTACACTCTTACCAACAGTGAGTTTGAGTGTCTGTTTCTCAAAGTCTTGGCCAACGGCTGTCAAACTTTTTCATCTTTGCCAATTTGATAGATTAAAAAAGAATCATTTTATTACTTTTTTATTACTTTTTTACCCATCCCCTCTCCATTTTTTAGTCTGTTGGTAATTACGTATCTTTGAATCCCAGATTAAAAGTCCATCCCTTTTAGGGCACCAGGGTGGCTCAGTTGGTTAAGCGTCAGCCTCTTGGTTTCAGCTCAGGTCATGATCTCACGGTTCATGGGCTTGAGCTCTGCACAGTCTGTGCTGTGCATCAGCACAGAGCCTACTTGGAATTCTCTCTCCCTCTCCCTTTGCCCCTCCCCTGCTCACACCTTCTCTTTTAAAATAAAATAAACATTAAAAAAAAAAAAAGAAAAGCCCATCCCTTTCACAGATCCTCCCTTAGCAAATTTCCCCCTTCTGTAAGCATCTACAGCTTTTTATGTTGTTCTCATACTGCCTTGAATTTTAGTGGCTGACTAGCCTATATGTTTTATTTCTCTGACCAAAGCAGTTTGTACATTTCTTGGGAGTAAGGCCCTTATCTTATTCATAGAAACATAGAATTTAGAGATAAGCAAGACTTATTTTTAAGATTTTATTTTTAAGTAAGCTCTACACGCAACTTGAGGCTGGGACAAACAACTCTGAGATCAAGAGTTGTACTGTGCCCTGAGTGGTGTAGCCACCCCCCCCCTTTTTTTTTTTTTTAGGATTTTATTTTTAGAGCTAAACAAGACTTTTAGAAATCATATTAACCAAGCCTGTCGTTTCTATAAATAATAGAAGTATAAAGCTTTTGCAGAATGCTTACTGTTCAAAGGCCTTTCCTAGACATTCAATTAGCTATATTAAATCCTCACATTAAGCTTGTAAGGGAAACATTGTTACCTCGTTTTGAGGAAACTAAGCTACAAATAATTTACTGGGAAAAGTGGTTTACTTAGAACAGGTCCAAGACCAGAATCCAGTATCCTGGCTCCATTCGCTGCTCCTTCCACTATATCCCAGAGCCTCTCTTTTCCCTCACGCACTTAGCTGCACAATCAATATTTGCTGAATGAGAGAGGACTTTTTAAAAAATTGCAGGTGTTGACAGTCGCTTGAATAGCCAAAATTAAATAAAGCAAACACGCTGATGGCCGGAATGCACAGTTCTCCACACATCTATCGCCTTTCTTTCGAGTGTGGGTGTGTGGGGTGGGGGTGGGGGGGTCGCCGGTAGCTTTTGCTCTGGCGACCTTCTTTCTCCCCGCCCGACCAGACACGGCCGCGCGCGGCCCCTTTAAAGCTGCGGGCGGCGCGTGCACACAGTCCTTTCAAATGGACCAATAAACGCGCGATGGGCGGTCCGCCGAGGACCAATAAACAACGAGGACACTGCGGGGTGTGCGGCGGCCCAAGCGGTTTCAAACGGCTTAGAGCAGGCCCCTCGGTTCTGACCCGGCGGAGGTGAGTGGCCGGTGGGCCCGACCCACCCGCGTAGGCCCTCGGGTCCGGGCGTCGCGCGCGCCGAGGGATCTTGAACCCCGAGCGGGGGACCTCCGTGGACGCGCCCCTCCCTCGCCGCACGAACCCGGCGGTCTGAGACGGCGAAGCGGGGCGGAGGCCGGGGGACCTGCGGCTGGCAAGGCGGGGGGCGTGGGCGCTCGCGTGGGGCCGAGGCCGGGATCCGGGTGACCCGAGCGCGCCGTGGCGGAGTGCGGGCGGCAGCGTCCGGGAAATGGGGGCGGCTCAGGGCCGCGCCTGGCGGCCGAGGGTGTTCCGGGACTGGGGCGGGGGCCCTGCGAGCCGGCCCTGCTACAGTGCCCCTCGCGTAATTGTCAAATGAATGAATGAGTGAATAAGAGTCTGGGAGGGTTGTCGTGGTTGTGACGGGCTCCGTCGTCTGGAGCGTGACAAGGACTGCGGTACCGGGGCCTGCCCGCGCACCTGTGTCCCTGCTGGCTTGCTGCGGTTTTAACAATTCCGATCATACCGCTCCGCCCTCACGCCTGGCTTTCTCTCTCAAAAGGTGTCAGTAGAGTTCAGGTATCTTTCTAGCTCTGAAGGTTTGGCGGACCTATACAATAGCCAACCAGTGTAGGTTAGCTTAAGCAGGCCCTGCTACTTTACGGTGGGGGCTCGGTAAACTAGATTCTTACTTTTTAGCCCTTACCACTCTTAAGCTGCTGAGAGATCTACCCTGCAGTGGTGGTAACTGTCAGGCAGGATTTAAATGCATCCTGTTTTGTTTCTCGGATAGAAAACGATGAAAGCGATGTTGCCAGAGTGGCTACTGTGTGTTAGAAAATATATTCGTGTTGATGGATCCTAACAATGAGTTTTTCATTCAGCATCAATAGAGGGTAAAGTGGTTTTTACAGAACTTGCCCCAAATTTATGCTTGGCTCTAATTCTCACGGGGAACTAAGGCATCAAATCTTGGCCCAGAAATGCTGCCTGTCTTATTTTATGCATAATTATAGTAATTGAAAACTCATTTTTAGAGAGGTGAACTCCTTCTTTCTCCATTTTCATCACCCTGAAAAGTCCTTCTTTGACCTAAAGAGCCAATATATTAAGCTAACAATCCTTTGCAACTTTTAAGAAGTCTAAAAGATTTGAACTTTTCTTTGGTGATTGAAGAAACCATAATGTTTATATAAAATTTAATGATACAGAGAAAGGTGAAATCATTTTGTTTTGCCAGCATAAATGAAACTTGGTCAACTTGTGAGAAAATTTTTTTACACAAGTTTTTAAAGTCTGTTCTATGGAATAATGGCAAGCAAAGTATTCCATAACAATTAATATACCTTATACTTTATTATTACTTTTAACATTTTGATCAAGTTTGAATTATGAACAGTAGTATAGCCTTCGATTGACAGCTTAATGTTAGCAGCAGAGCTTTTTAATTGCAATAAATTTGGGTCCGTTAATATTATGAAGCTGTTCTAGACTTTGGGGAGGCAATTAGAAATAATAAAACATCTTTAACAAGGCCTTAGGATATTGTTAATCTTGATGTGGAATGAAAACTTTCCTTTATTTTGAAGTAAAGCCAGGCTCTCGTATGCTCCTTTGACTTAATGGAGTCTCATTGATTGATTCAACACATATTGAGATAGATGCCTACTGTGTGTTAAACACTGTTCTGGATTCTGGGGATACACTAGTGAACCAGAAAAAGACAAAGCTCCTGACCTAAGGGAGTTTGACAGTTTTATCTCTGAAACAATTTGCTGTAGCAAATTGTATTTTCTGTAATCCCTCTGGCCCAACTCTGAACATTGAGCAAAATAAATACTCAAATACTTTTATTAGCAGTAGCTAACGTTTATTGAATAGTCACTGGGTGCCACATTTTGTCTTTTTTAACCCTCACAGCTTTTTATAGATGAGGAAACTGAGTCTTAGAAAAGCTATGCAACTTGTTCAAGATCATACAGCTGATAGAATCTGAGTTTGAACCCAAGTCATTCTGTCCCCAGAGCCTTTGCTTTTAAGCAACCTATGGTTGTGCTTTAGGAAGTAATGAGATCTGTTAGGGAGAATTCAGGAGCAATTTCTGGGTAGAATACCCACCTCCTTTTTTTAACTACTTCTAGCAGAGCCATGATTAAATATGAGCGATAAGCATGGTAGTTTTTAGAGGGGAGATGGGGAAGTCCAAAAGACAGTATTTACTGGACAGCTGTGACTTTGGGGGAGACTCTGGGAGAGCATAAAATTGAGATCTTGAGCTAATTATCATTGATAGTTTCCTGGTGGTTAGTGTTGGAATGGTTCGAGATGCCTAAATGAGTTTTGTATTTTTACCTCTGGAGTTCAGAATCTGTTCGCTCATTCCTATCAGGGCAGTTGCCCTGTTTACTTGAGATGTCTCAGACACATTAAGCTTATTCTTTTTGGCTTTTGCATTTGCTGTCCTCTTTGTATACTGGCTGCACTGAGGTCTCAACTCAAATGTCATCTCCTTAAAGAGGCATTTTCTAAGCTCCAATTAGAGTAGCTGTCTTGGTCATTTTTGCCTCACTTTCATTTTTTATTCACCTCATAGCATTTATTGCTGGCTGATGGGTCATTTATTGTTTGTTTGTGTGTTGTCTGACTTCCTCACAGAAATGAAAGCAGAGCGTAGATTTTTTTTTTTCTTCTATTTTTGAGGTTACCACAATGCCTCGAACAATACTTGGAACAAAAAAGGTAGTCAAAAAATACTTGTTGAACAAAATTGGCCAAAACTGTCATAGTCTTCTCTATGTGATAAAGTGATAAAGACAGTATATAACTAAAGCTGGCTGTGTTACTGTGTCTTTGGATGTGAGCAGTATTTCAGCAGACTAATTTGGAAAGTCTTCAACTAAGAAAACTGGAAAAATGATAGTTTTATGTTTGTGCCAACTGGGGGGAAAGGAAGGTTTGACTTCTCCACTCCTGTCTTTGTTGTTCTTATTACTATTATTATTTAAGTTTTATTTATTTATTTTTTAAGTAGGCTCCACGTCCAACGTGAGGATTAAACTCATGGCCCTGAGATCAAGAGTCACATGCTCTACTGACTGACAGCCCCCCCGCCTTGTTATTTATTTATTTTTAATTTAAATTTTTTTTCTGTGAAAGTTTTTAGGGGTATTGGTCAAGTATATTTTAGGATGTCCCTCTACTGGAATTTATCTGATGTTTTTGTTATGATTAGATTGGGGTTATAGGTGTGATCACAGAGAGGAAGTGCCATTTTCATCATATTAAGGGTTCATACTATCAACGTGATTTATAACTGGTGGTATTGACCTTGATCGCCTGGCTGAGGTAATATTTGTCAGGTTACTTTTCTCCCCATTCCGTACTGTCCTCTTTGGAAGAAAGTAACTGTGCTGCCTACATTTAAGGAATAAAGAGTTATGCTCCCTGTTCTTTGGGGTAGAGTACCTACATAATTTATTTGGAAGTCTTCTGCATGGGAAATTTGCCTCTCTTTCCTCATTTATTAATTTAGGCAAGTATTTACTTCTGTCATTGTGGAATGAAGGATCTCTATCTTATACTTTGAGTTATATTCCAATACTACTTTATTGCTCACATTATTCCAGCTTTGTCCATTGGGAGCTTATTCAGTTGGCTCCTGTACTGTGCCCCTTTAACATACCGACATCAGTGTGTGTATATATATTTTTATGTAATTATTTTTTAACACTCACTCACTTTCTGGCTCTACAAGATGCTCTAGGCTCATCTTGCATATTTCTTGTCACAGTGCTAAAATCAGCTATTTCTCCATGGAGTTCTAGTTCTTTTATTGAAGAATGGTCTGAGAAACCAAGATGTGGACACTAAGTATTATTGCTGCCAGGGTTTTGTTTCTTGTAGGCCCTCTCAGCTAACAGAGCAAAGAGTTAGTTTTATGCTAACTCTTGTATATAAACATGTCAGTAAAATATTTCTGTGTGTAATCATCTGTAACTATATTAAGTTAAACATGAGTTCTTACTGATATCTCCAGTTCGAATCCATTATCACATAGACCATTCTAGCCTTCTCTGTTTGCTGTTCTGTGAATTTCCACATCAACAGTAGAAACCTTGCTTCCACCATCCATTTACTTAACTGGTCAATTCCAATAAACATGTATAGCAGTATCAGAATTGTTCACCCACACTCTCACGGGAAACAACTTTATCAACTACAGTACATATGTATAGTTCCTTTTGCATTCAGTCTTAAAGATTCCATTAATTTCCGAGGTTGCCTAGGTCAGCACCTTCTCCCTATCCCCTTCAGTGAGGTTGTTTTAACACGTTTGTAATACAGTCAGATTCTCTTGTCACAGACTGCATTCTTCTCTGATTCCCCGATGTCTTAAATGACTTTTTGTTTTTAAGTTTTACTTGCTTATTTTGAGAGAGACGGGTTGTGGGGAGAGAATCCCAAGCAGGCTCTGCGCTGTCAGTGCAGAGCCTGATGTGGGGTTCAGATTTCACCAGCCAAACCATGAGATCATGACCTGGCCTGAGTCAAGAGTTGGATGTTTAACTGACTAAGCCACGCAGGCGCCCCTAAATGACTTTTTAAAATTAGCATACATTAAAGTTCACTCTTAATGTTGTAAAGTTCTTTAGGTTTTGACAAATGCATAATGTTACTTATCCATCATTGTAAGAATAGTTTCACTGCCCTAAAAAAATCCCCTGTACTTTACCAGTTCGTTTTTCCTCATTCTCCCATCCCTGGGCAACTGCTGATCTTTTTACTGTCTCCATAGTTTTGCTTTCTTCCAGAATGTTATACAATTGGGATCATACAATATGTACCCTTTTCAGACTGGCTTCTTTCACTTAGCAGTATCGATTTAAGGTTCTTCCATGTCTTTCTGTGGCTTGATAGCTCACAACCATTGTGTGGTTGTGTCACAGTTTGTTTATCCATTCACCTGTTGAAGGATATCTTGGTCATTTCTAGTTTTTGACAATTATGGACAAAGCTGCTGTAAACATTTGTGTGCAGATTTTGTGTAGATACACATTTTCAATTCAACTGAGTAAATACGTAGAGGTGCGATTGTAGGATCATAGGGTAATCAGTATTTACCTTGTTAAGAACTACCAAACTGTCTTCCAAAGTGGATGTATCACTTTTGCATTTTCACCAGCAATGAATGAGAATTTTTGTTCTACATCTTTGTCAGCATTTAGTTTTATCAGATATGGGTTTGTTTGTTTGTTTTTTGCCATTCTAATAGGTGTGTAGTGCTCTCACTTTTAGAAAATTTTGTTTTTTCATGACATTGACTTTTTTAATAATTTTTTTTAATGTTTGTTTATTTTTGAGACAGAGTGCAATCAGGAGAGGGGCAGAGAGAGAGGGATACAGATACAGAATCTGAAGCAGGCTCCAAGGCTCTGAGCTGTCAGCACAGAGCCTGAGGTGGGGCTCCAACCCATCAGCTGTGAGATTATGACCTGAGCCAAAGTCAGACGCTTAACTGACTGAGCCACCCAGATGCCCCATGATACTGACTTTTTTGAAGAGAAAATTAAAGAGTCTTTTAGAGGAATTAATTTAAATAAACTTTTTGTTTTGTAATAATTTTAGATACTCAGAAAAGTTACAAAGATGATACATAGAATTCCTATATACCTCTCACTCAGTTCCCTATTGTTAATGTCTCACATGGCACATTTGTTAAAACTAAGAAACCAACAACTGATACATTACTTTTTGCTAAACTCCAGATTTTGTTTGAATTTCTACAGTTTTTCCATTTGTATCTCCTTTCTGCTTCTGGTACAGTCCAGGGTAGCCCCTTGCATGTAGTTTTTGTCTCTCAGTCTTTTCTTGTCTTCATGACTTTGACAGTTTTGGGGAATACTGGCCAGTTATTTTGTGTAATGTCCCTCCTTTTGAGCTTGTCTGATATTGTTCTCATTATTAGACAAGAGTTGTATGTTTTTGGAAAGAATGCCACAGAATACCATCATTTCATATCGGGATATGTGACATCCATATGATAATCACTAATGATGACTGATCATTTGGTTAAGGTAAGTGTTTGCCATGTTAATATGTGAGGTTACTGTTTTTCCCTTTCTTTTTTTTTTTTGAATATATTTTCCCTTATTTTTTTAAGTTTATTTTTTTTCCCTAAGTTTATTTACTTATTTTGAGAGAGAGAACCAGTGGAGGAGGGGCAGAGAGAGAGAGAGAGACCGAGGATCCAAAGCAGGCTCCATGCTGACAGCAGACAGCCTGATGTGGGGCTCGAACTCATGAACTGTGAGATCATGACCTGAGCCAAAGTCAGACACTCAAACACGACTGAGCTACCCAGATGCCCCAACTATTTTTCCTTTTCTATACTGAATTCTTTGGAAGTAGATCACTAAGTCTAGCCCACCCTCAAAGTGGGTGGAGGACTTAAGTTACACTTCCTGGAGGGAAGAATATCTGCATTTATTATTTGGAATATTGAAAGGAAGATTTGTCTCTTCTCCCCCACTTATTTCTTTATTCAACCATTTGTCAGTATCAGTGTATCTGTTTTGTACTTTAGTTATAATCTAATTCTGTATTTTTTAGTTTTTTGCTCAGTTTTCCAGCTTTGGCCATTGGGAAGTCTTTCAGGTTGGCTCCTGTGTCCCTTTGATATGCCTCCATCCTTTTTTTCATTTTGAGCATTTCTTTACTTTCTAGTACTACAAAATGCCCCAGATTCATCTTATATTTTCCCTGCTCCAGACCCAGAATCAGCCATTTCTCTAAGGAGCCTTGGTTCCTGTCATTGGACAGTGATTTATAGAAACCAACATCTGGGTGCTCCATGTGCTCATTGCTGGGGTATCATTATGCCTAGACCCTCTCAATGGACAGAGCTAGGTAATATATGTATGTTTGCTAACTTATGTATATGTACACACATATAATTGTTTCTGTATCTTTCTATCTGTATTTATATTAGGCTAAGCATGAATACCTACAGTTCTCACCAACTTTTAGAGGAAACCTATGTCCCAAACAAATGTCCTCTTTATAATTGGCTTTTTACTGAGATCTAACTTTTCCCCCCTGATTAACACTTTTTAAGTGCTACAGAAATCATTATTTTTCATGACCTGGTAATAGCAGTTGTTTGACCTGGGATATGATCTTTGGAAATGCATTCAAAGCATAAATTCTGACTTAGATAGAATGGTCATATGTTTTTGGCATCGATATGGTGTCAGATAAACCATGGTGACCTCCTGTCTCTTGACCTTGTCTCTTCAAGCATGATTTTCGTTATTTTATTAAGAAATAAGAGCCCTACTTCTTTGATCTTTTAGTTATATTTCTTACGGATTTGTTATTAAATAAAAGTGATTTTTAGATCCTTTCTATAAAGATGAGGAAAAAAAATGGGGCACCTGGGTGGATCAGACTTTGGCTCGAGTCATGATCCTGTGGTTCATGGGTCAAGCCCTGTGTCACGCTCTGTGCTGACAGTTCAGAGCCTGGAGCCTACTTCAGATCTGTGTCTCCCTCTCTCTCTGTCCCTCCCCTGCTCATGCTTTGTCTCTCTCTCTCTCAAAAATAAATAAACATTTAAAAAATTTATAAAAATATGAGAAAAAATGAATAGTTTCAAGTATTGAAATTTATTTGTTTAATGTGGATGACTTCTTTTTTTCATTTTTCAGTCATAAGACTTAAAGTAGCATTTTATTTATCTGAAAGTCAACTACCAGGAAATAAACCACAAAAGTCTTTTCAGCAGCCTAAGTAGGTATCTCAAATTTTATTGACTTCCCTCAGGTAGATCCTGCTCCCTCTTATGCAGTTTCAGCCTACTTGGTTCTTTAAATCAAGAGCTAAAATTAAAAAGGCAGCACTGCTACAAGCTAACTAGAAGTGTTAGCTTGATTAAAAGAGTTGAGGAAGGAAAGCTACAAAATGTAAAAATTCAAAAAAGACATTGGAACCATTTAGATTTGGTGTAAGAGTCCTTCATATCTCTGTGGCAGTAGTGGATTCTCCTGAAAAGTTTAAATGATTGTTAGTATACTTTAAAAAGACTGGGAAGCTTAGGTGTTTTCTCCGATTTATATGAAAAAAAGTTACACAAAGTAGTTGTTTCAGGGATAGACCTTTCCTTTCTGGCCACCTTGGCTGTCTAGAACACTCACTCCCTAATCAATTTTGTTGTTTTACGTTTTATTTTTCGTATTTATTCCACAGTGTTTTTTAAAAATGCATTCTTTTTTTTTTTTTTTTTTTTTTTTTTTTTTTTTGAGTTTATTTTTGCAGAGAGAGAGCGAGCATGAGGAGGGGAGGGGCAGAGAGAGAGGCAGATGCAGAATCTGAAGCAGGCTCCATCCAGGCTCTGAGCTGTCAGCACAGAGCCCGATGCGGGGCTCGAACTCATGGACAACGAGATCATGACCGAGCCGAAGTCGGATGCTCAACCGACTGAGCCACCCAGGCACCCCTCCACAGTGTTTTTTAAAAATCATTTTGTGTCCTTATCTACTTGCAGTATGAAGTCTCTCATTTATAGATTTTAAGAATGTTTTTTTCGGGGTGGCTGGGTGGCTCAGTCGGTTAAGCATCTGACTTGGGCTCAGGTCATGATTTCATGGTTCATGGGTTTGAACCCCACGGTGGGCTCTGTGCTGACAGCTCAGGGCCTGGAGCCTGCTTTGGATTCTTTGTCTTCCCCTCTTCCCTGCTGCCCGCCTCCACCCAACTCACACTCTGTTTCTTTCTCTCTCTCAAAAATAAACATTTTTTAAAAAGTTAAGAAAATTTTTTCAGTACTGTAATAGCACCCTTCTTTTTTTTTTTATTTTTTTTTTTTTATTTTTGAGAGAGAGACAGAGAGTGAGCAGGGGAGGGGCAGAGAGAGGAAGAGAAGGAATCCCAAACAGTCTCTGATAGCCAAGAGCCTGACACGGGGCTCCAACGGTGAGATCTTGACTTGAGCCGAAATCAAGAGTCTGATGCTTAACTGACTGAGCCACACAGGTGGCCCCCACACTTTTTTTTTTTTCTTAAGGTCTCATGAAAACCTCTTAGTCTAGAACTAGCATGAGTGCTTCATTTAGTAGTAAAGACTAAATCTCCTATCAGAAATCTCTGTGCAGTAAATAAAATCATTTTTTACATTTTAGAGGACTGCCTGCTTATTTTGAGCAATGTTTAATATGGGAAATCTGTCCAAGCAAAATATGGACAGTCCCTTTGAGTATTATAAAATGGCATTTACTTTTTAATTAATGGTAAATCTGTTTTCTATAGGATAAAAAGGAATAGATTACTTGCATACTGAAAGAAGCAGTTTGTTTTAAAACAGAGACTTAATGTTTCTTGGTCCTAAGAGTTCTTTGCTAACTTAGGTCCTTCTTGGACCAGAAGACTGAAATATGGGGTTAAGTCTGAACAGAAACTAAAATCTCTGAATGACTGGGATACACTTACAACAACACAATAATGGTAGCTACCATTCCTTTCTCTCTTTCTTTCTTTCTTTCTTTCTTTCTTTCTTTCTTAATGTTTATTTATTTTTGAGAGACAGAGACAGAGCACTAGCTGGAGAGGGCAGAGAGAAAGGGAGACACAGAATCCAAAGCAGGCTCCAGGCTCTGAGCTGTCAGCACAGAGCCCAATGTGGGGCTCGGACCCATGGACCGTGAGATAATGACCTGAGCTGAAGTCAGACACTCAACTGGCTGAGCCACCTAAGTGCCCCTAATGTTTGTTTATTTTTGAGAGAGAAAGAGAGAGAGGGACAGAGTGTGCACAGGAGAGGGGCAGAGAGGGAGACGCAGAATCTGAAGCAGGCTCCAGGCTCTGAACTGTCAGCATAAAGCCCTACATGGGACTTGAACCCACGAACCATGAGATCATGACCTGAGCCGAAGTCGAACGCTCAACTGACTGAGCCACCCAGGCGCCCCTGGTAGCTACCATTTCTTGAGTGTTTAGTATTTGCTAGGCATTTTGTTAATAGTCTTCCTTGCATAAGTCACTGGGTTTGTATAATATGGCCCTTTTTAGCCCATTTGGTCATTTGAGTTACATTTCTGTACTTTTGTTCATCTCTTTTGGGTTTTCACACGCATGCCTGTAACATTCTCTATTATCCCTGTGTATTATGGCTTTGCCTGGCTAACTCCTATTAATTTCCTTTAGTTCTCAGCCTTAATGACAGGCATACCTCAGAGATACTGCAGGTTCAGTTCCAGACCACTGCAATAAAGTGAATATCACAATAAAGTAAGTCATGAAGTTTTTGGTTTCCCAGCACATATAAAAGTTATGTTTATACTGCACTATAGTCTGTTAAGTGTGCAATGTTAATATCTAAAAAAAACAATGTGCATACCTTAATTCAAATATGTTGCTAAACAATGCTAACCAGCACCTGAGCTTTTGGCAGTCTGTAATCTTTTCACTGGTAGAGGGTCTTACCTCAATGTTGATAGCTGATGACTGATCAGGGTGCTGGCTGCTGAAGGCTGGAGTGGCTTTGGCAGTTTCTTAAAATAAGACAACAATGAAGTTTTCTGCATTGATTGACTTTTCCTTCATAAACAATTTCTCTGTAGCATGTGATGCTTATTGATAACATTTACCCGCAGTAGAACTTCTTTCAAAATTGGGAGTCATCCTCTCAAACCCTGCTGCTGCTTTATCAATTAAGTTTATGTGATATTTCAAATTCTTTGTTGTCATTTCAACACTTTCACAACATCTTCAACAGGGGTAGATTCTATCTCAAGAAACCACTTTCTTTGCTCACTCATAAGCAATTCCTCATCCATTAAAGTTTTATCATGAGATTGCAGCAATTCAGTCACATCTTCAGGCTCCACTTCTGATTCTATTTCTCTTGTTCTTTCTACCACATCTGCAGTTACTTCCTCCACTGAAGTCTTGAACCCCTCAGAGTCCTCCATGAGAGTTGGAATCAACTTCTTCCAAACTCTTGTTAATGTTGGTATTTTGACCTCTTCCAATGAATAATGAATGTTCTTTTTTTTTTTTTTTCCCTAAGTTTATTTATTTTGAGAGAGAAAGGGAGACAGAGAATCCCAAGCAGGCTCTGAACTGTCAGTGCAGAACCCAATACAGGGTTTGATCTCACAGACTGTGAGATCGTGACTTGAGCGGAGATCAAGAGTCAGACGGTTAACCAACCGAGCCACCCAAACACCCTGAATCACGAATGTTCTTAATGGCATCTAGAATGGTGAATCCTTACCAGAAGGTTTTCATTTTCAATTTACTTTGCCTAGGTCCATCAGAGGAATCTTATGGCAGCTACAGCCTTATGAAATGTATTTGATAAATAACAAGATTTCAAAGTCCAAGATACTGCTTGATCCATGGACTGCAGAATGGAAATTGTGTTAGCAGGCATGAAAACATTAATCTTGTATCTCTCCATCAGAACTCTTGACTGACTAGGTGCATTGCCAATGAGCAGTAGTATTTTGAAAGGAATCTTTTTTTCTGAGTAGTAGGTCTCAACAGTGGGCTTAAAATGTTTGGTAAACCATGTTGTAAACAGATGTTGTCATCTAGGCTTTGTTTTTCAATTTGTAAAGCACAGGCAGAATAGATTTAGTATAGTTCTTGAGGGGCCTAGCATTTTCAGAATGGTAAATGAACATTGGCTTTAACTTAAAGTCACCAGCTACATTGACCCCTAACAGGAGTCAGCCTGTCATTTGAAGTTTTGGAGCCAGGCATTGACTTCTCCTCTCTAGCTATGTAAGTCCTAGATGACGTCTTCTTTCAATAGAAGGCTGTTTCATCCACACTGAAAATCTGTTGTTTAGTGTAGCTACCTTCATTAGTAGCTAGAACTTGTGGATAACTCTCTGCAGTTTCTCTGTCAGCACTTGCTGCTTTACTTTGTCCTTTGGTGTTATGGAGATGACTCTCCTTAAACCTCATGAACCAACCTCTGCTAGCTTTAGATTTCTACAGCTTTACCTCTCTCAGCCTTCATAGAATTGAAGAGAGTCAGGACTTGCTCTTGATTAGGCTTTGGCTTAAGAGAATGTTGTAGCTGGTTTGATCTTCTATCCAGACAACTAAAACTTTCTCCGTATCAGCAGTAAGGCTGTTCTGCTTTCTCATCATATGTGTATTCACTAGAGTAGCACTTCTAATGTTTTTTCAAGAATTTTCTCTTTGCATTCACAATTTGGCTAACTGGCGTAAGAGGTCTAGCTTTTGGCTTATCTTGGCTTTGGATGTGCCTTCCACACTAAGCTTAATCATTTCTAGCTTTTGATTTAAAGTGAGAAACATGCGGGGCCCCTGACTGGTTCAGTCGGTAGAACATGTGACACAGGGTTCAAGTCACATGTTGGGTGTAGAGTTTACTTAAAAAAAAAAAATGGATGGATGGATGGATGGATGGATGGATAAATGTATTAAAGTGAGAAACATGCAAGTCTTCCTTTCACTTAAATACTTAGAAGTCATTGTAGGGTTATTAATTGGCCTAATTCCAGTATTGTTGTGTCTCAGAGAATAGGGAGGCCTGAGGAGAGAGTGAGAATAGGGAGGTTCTAAGAGAGGCCAGTTGGTGGAGCAGTCAGAACACAACAACATTGGGGTGCTTGGGTGGCTCAGTAGGTTAAGCATCCAACTCTTTTTTTTTTTAATTTTTTTTAATGTTTGTTTATTTTTGAGAGAGAGAGAGCGCAACTGGGAGAGGGGCAGAGAGAGAGGGAAACACAGAATCTGAATCAGGCTTCAGGCTCCCAGCTGTCAGCACAGACCCCAACGTGGGGCTCGAACCCACAGACTGTGAGATCATGACCTGAGTCGAAGTCAGAATGACCTGAGTCAAAGTCAGACGCTCAACCAACTGAGCCACCTAGGCGTCCCAAGCACCCAACTCTTGATTTTGGCTCAGGTCGTGATTTCACAGTTGTGAGACCGAGTTCTGCGTTGGGCTCTGCACTGGAAATGGAGCCTGCTCTAGATACTCTCTCTGCCTTTCCCCTGCTCGCTCTTTCTCTCTCTCTCTCTCTCTCTCTCTCTCTCTCAAAAAATAAAGAAGAAAGAAAGAAAGAAAGAAAGAAAGAAAGAAAGAAAGAAAGAAAGAAAGAACAACATTTATCAATTAAGATTGCTGTCTTGTATGGGTATGGTTCGTGGTGCCCCAAAACAATTACAATAGTAACATCAAAAATCACTGATCCAGGGGCGCCTGGGTGGCTCAGTCGGCTAAGCGTCCGACTTCAGCTCAGGTCACAATCTCGCAGTTCGTGGGTTCGAGCCCCGCGTCGGGCTCTGTGCTGACAGCTCAGAGCCTGGAGCCTGTTTCAAATTCTGTGTCTCCCTCTCTCTCTGACCCTCCCCCATTCATGCTCTATCTCTCTGTCTCAAAAATAAATAAACGTTAAAAAATAAATAAATAAAAATCACTGATCAAAAAAAAAAAAAACAAAACAAAAAACCAGATTACTGATCACAGATCACTGTAACAAATATAATAATAAAAATGGAAAAGTTTGAAGCATTGTGAGAATGACCAAAATGTGACATAGACATGGGGTGATGTAAATGCTATTGGAAAAATGATGCTGATAGATTTGCTTGATGCGGAGTTGCCACAAACCTTCAATTTGTAAAAACCACAGTATCTGGAAAGTGCAGTAAGGTGAGGTATGCCTGTATCACTTTTTCAGGGAGACCCTCCCTGACCCCTCGGTGTAGATTAGGTGCCTCTGTTACACCCTCATAGTAGCTGGCCCCTGGGCTACTGTATTGTACTACCTGTATTCAGCACATTAGCTGAGTGCCTAACAGTAACCTCACCTGATCTGCCAAGCACGTGTACTTGTGGAGCAGGGGAATAATGTGGATATTAAGGGAGGATTCTTAACATGTATAAGGCCAAATTTCATTTAATTTTTACAACATTTAGTTGGATTACCTTAGGCAAATTTGCTTAATCTCTTTGCCTCAGTTTCTTTGTCTGTAAAATGGAGATAATATCAGGTTCAGAGTTCTAGCAATTTAAATGAGTCAGTAATTTAAATGCTTAGAATAGTGCCTGGCCCATGGTGAATGCTCCAGAAGTGTGTATTAAATAAGGAACCACACGAAGGTGGTACTGTTAGGACAGATGATGAAACTGAGACTCAGCTAATGTGTGACAAAGCAAGTTTTAGAATTCAGATCTAACTTCAGAGCCCAACATGACAGGTTTAGAGACTGGAGCTCTGTACAATTAGATTTATTGCAAACAACTGTTCTTCTGCCCTGGCTTTGCCAAAGTGAAAGATTCTAAAATTAAAATTACCCTCTTTTAATGGATTTTATAATAAAAAAAAAAAATGGGTAACCAAGAAAACAGTGGCAAAACTCATAAAATTTCAAAATTTATCGCTGAGTGATTTCTCACTTTGAAAAAGTTTACTTCAGAATTCCATTAAATATATTGTTTTCCTGACATTTGAAATACACATTCAACATACAAAATTCTATTTATAAATAACTCAAGGAACACATTTATTATATATTTAAGACTTCTATGGTTTGATGAAATGATGCCATTTTAGGAGTTATGTTAGAGTGCCAAGCACTCTGCTAGATGTAGGGTAATAAACAAAATTTGGTTGCTTCTTTCAAAGGAGATATGATGCCCAAAAAATGTTAAGGGGGAGAAGTGAGGCTTAGCTTATGGGATGAGTAGAGATAGAACCAGCTTCAAGGTTCCATGCGGGAATTTTAAAGTTTTAGAGCTTTTAAAAACATTGAAGCTTGTTTTTGTTTTAAAAAGAAATGGCTAGGTATGAAAGTGAAAAGTAAAAGTTCTTCAGCCAGCCCCTTAGATGTGCTGCTTAGAAGTAGCCATCGTTTTAACAGTTTTCTGTGGATCCTTCCAAAAAATGTGTATGTGATTTCAAACATGTACAATGTTGCATTTGTTTTGTATGGCTGCTGTAACAGATTACCACAAATGTGGTGGTTTAAAACAACAAAAATTTTTTCTCTCACTGTTCTGGAGCCCAGAAGTCCAACACAATTTAGGATGAGTCTTCTGGGGGCTACAACTAAGGCAGGGCCATGTTCCTCCAGAGGCTCTCTGGGAGAATCCCTTCCTTGCTCTTGGGTTGGCTGTTGGTATTCCCTAATTCGTGTCATACCACTTCAGCCTTTTCTAATCTTGCTCTTCTCTGCCTTTATGTGGCCTTCTCCTACGTGTGTGTCAAATTTCCCTACTTCCCTGTTACAAGGATGTATGTGATTGCATTTAGGGCCCATTCAGATAATTCAGGATAACCTCCCTATCTCATGAGCCTTAATTTCATCACAGCTGCAAAGACACTGTTACCAAATGAAGTGACATTTACAAATTCTAGGGATTAAAATCTAGTATTTTGGAGGGTCGTTATCAGCCTACTACCAATGTGTACAGCCCTCTATATGGTTTTACTAAATGCAAAAATGACTTCATATACAGCCTTCCAATTTTCTTTTAAAAATTTAATATATTTCTTCCACATGAATATTTATTTAGTCTTCATCTTTTTTTTAATAGTTGCAGAGCATTTTGTTGAATGCATGAGTGTCTCACTTTTTAAAATTTATAAAAACATGCAACACACAAAAACTACCATTTTTAATTAAGTACATTTTATTTTATTTTATTTTATTTTATTTTATTTTATTTTATTTTATTTTAGTAGGCTCTATGCCCAGCACAGAGCCCTGAATACAGAGTCCAACAAAGGGCTCGACCTTACGATCCTGAGATCATGAGCTGAGATCAAGAGTCGTCTGATGCTTAACCAACTGAGCCACCCAGGCACTCCATAATTAAGTACACTTTTAAAAATTTTTTTAATTTATTTTGAGAGAGAGACAGAGAGAGCAGGGGAGGAGGAGGAGGAGAAGGAGGAGAAGGAGGAGGAGGAGGAGAGACAGAGAGAATCCCAAGCAGACCACCAGTGCAGAGCCCTTCTCAGGGCTAGAACCCATGAACCACGAGATCATGACCTGAGCCGAAGCTGGAGGCTTAACCAACTGAGCCACCCAGCTGCCCCTAAGTACATTTTAAATTAAGTACATCCACATTGTTATGAAACATATCTCCAGAATTGTTTTCCCATCTTGTAAATCTGAATCTATACATTCTCTTTCCCTCTTCCCCCAGCCCCTGATAACCGTCCTTCTACTTTATGTTTCTATGAATTTTACTAGTTTAGATACCTCATGTAAGTGGAATTATACAATATTTGTCTTTTTTGTGACTGGCTTATTTCCCTTAGTGTAATGTTCTCAGAGTTCATTCACACTGTAGTGTGTAACAGGGTTTCCTTCCTTTTTAAGTCTTGTATTCCACTGTATGTATGTATTTTACATTTTGTTTATCCATTCCTTCTCCAGTGGACATCTGTGTTGCTTCTACTTCTTGGCTATTGTGAATAGTGCTGCTTTGAACATGGGTGTACAAGTCATGTTGAGACCCAACTTTTAATTCTTTTGGATATATATATATATATACACATATATAAACACATATATATACACATTCAGAAATGGGATTGCTGAATCATATAGTAATACGGTATTCAATTTTTAATGTTTTGAGCAACCTCTACCATTTTCCATAGCAATGGAACCATTTTACAGTCCTACCAATGGTGTGCAAAGGTTCCTATTTCTCTACATTCTTGCCAATTATTATTATTATTATTTAATATAGTAATTATCCTAATGGGTGTAAGTTTATCTCATGGTGGTTTTGATTTGTATTTTTCTGATGATTAGTGATGTTGAGCATCTTTTCATATGCTGTTGGCCATTTGTATATCATACTTGGAGAACTGACTATTCAGTTCTTTTGCCCATTTTTTTTAGGTGGGGTATTTGGGTTTTTGTTGTTGTAGGAGTTCTTTCTGTCTTCTGGATATTAACCCCTTATCAGATATATGATTCAGAGATATTTTCTTCCGTTCTGTAAGTTGCTTTTTTACTCTGTTGTGTCCTTTGATACACAAAAGTTTTTAAGTTTGATGTCCCAACTGTCTTTTTTGCTTTTGTTGCTTGTGCTTTTGGTATCACATCTAAGAAATCATTGCCCATTTCAGTGTAATGAAGCTTTTCCTCTATGTTTTTCTTCTAGAAATTTTATAGTTACAGATCTTACATTTAGGTCTTTAATCATTTCAAATTAATTTTTGTATATAGTATGAGATAAGAGTCCCAACTTTGTTCTTTTGCATGTGGATATCCATTTTTTTCACAGTGCTATTTCATAAGGAGTCTGCTTTGTCCCCATTGAGTGGTCTTGGCACCCTTCTCAAAGATCACTTGACCCTACACATGAGGGTTTATTTCTGGGTTTTCTGTTCTATTGGTCTATTTGTCTGTATACTAGTAACACACTGTTTTGATTACTGTAGCTTTGTAATGTTTTGAAATCAGGAAGTATGAGTCCTCCAGTGTTTTTCTTTTTCAAAATTATTTTGGCTATTCGGGGTCCTTTGAGATTCCATATGAATTTTAAGATGAATTTTTCTATTTCTGCAAAAAAATGCTGTTGGGGTTGATAGGAATTGTGTTGAATCTATTAGGAGTATGGACATCTTAGTAACTAAGTTTTTCAATCCATGGATGTGAGATGTCTTTCCATTTATTTGTGTTTTCTTTAATTTCAGTTTCACCTCCTGGGTTAGGTTTATTCCTAACCAAAAGCATTGTATTCTTTTTGATGCTATTTTAAGTGGGGTTGTGTTCTTAATGTCCTTTGCAGATTGTTCATTGTTAGTGTATACAAACACAATGTGTGTTTGTGTGTTGATTTTGTATCCTGCAAGTTTGCTGAATACATTTATTCTCAGATTTTCTTTTGTGGAGTCTCTAGGGTTTTCTACATATAAAAGTATGTCATCTGCAAACAGATAATTTTACTTCTTCCTTTCCAATTTAGATGCCTTTTATTTCTTTTTCTTGCCTAACTCTTTTGGCTAAGACTTCCAGTACTGTATTGAATAGGAATGGCTACAATAGGTATCCTGATCTTATAGGAAAAGCTTTCAGTCTTTCACCACCGAGTATGATGTTAGCTATGGCTTTTCATAAATGGCCTTTATTATGTTGAGGTAGTCTCCTTATATTCCTTGTTTGAATGTTTTCATCATTGAGGGTGTTAAATCTTGTCAAATGCTTTTTATTGCATCAATTGAGATGATCATGTGGGTTTTGTCCTTCATTCTTGTAATGAGTTATGGTGTATTATGTTGATTGATTTTGGTATGTTGAACCATTCTTGCATTCCAGGAATAAATTCCACTTGGGCATGGTGTATAATGTTTTTAATGTGCTGTTGGACTCAGTTTGGTAGTATTTTGAGGATTTTTGCATCAGTATTTTATCAACAATATTGGTCTGTAGTTTTCTTGCAGTGTCTTTGTCTGGCTTTCATATCAGGGTAATTCTGGCCTCATAGAATGAGTTTGAAAATGTTCTCTCCTCTTCAAATTTTTGGAAGAGTTTCAGGATTGGTGTTAATTCTTCTTTAAATGTTTTATAGAATTCTCCAGTGAAGCCGTCTCTCCTGGGCTTTTAATGTATCACTTTTAAATCCCCTTTGAGTGATGGTTGATAGTAGAATGTTTCACTGGGTGTGGTGCCCTGAGTAGAAGCCATAGGAAGGAAGGCCTGCTCTGAAAGTGATACTGACTTCTTGGTGCCACAAATTGTGCTAGATGTGACTAGATGACTCAGAAACTGTCCTTGCCAGTATTCTGTATATGGAGAAGGAAATATAGTTCATATTCCTGACTTCTTGAATCAGTGTTTTTATCTTTTACCACATTACTTTCTTTGCCAGGCATAAGAGACTGATGATTAAAATTGTGCTTTTTGAGTGGCTTGTGTGAATCCCTTCTTTTTGGCCTGGGGACAAAATCTATTCTACCAGGGTGAGATTGCCTGGAAAGGGAAAATGATGGTAGAATCCACATGTATGCAAACTGTGGTTTTGGATTATCTGTACAACCGATACCATCCCTTTGTAGTAATTTAACCAAGGGCCAAAGAGAATGAGGCTATGAGATTTTACCACTGAAGTAGAAGCACTTTCCAAACATTTAACATTAGCTGCAGATATCTTAGTACTGAAGAACTTGGAATTGCAAGCATGTTGTTTATCATATACAAATAGTGGTTGTGGAGCATGGTCTCAAAAGTTTAGAGGTGGGAGAGCTGTTAATACAAACTCCTTGTCTTATGCATGACAACACTGAAGCCTCCAAAGATTCAATGACCTTCCTAAAGTTTCACAGCTTTATGGTAGAAACTAATGGTAGAACAGGGATTTGGGAATATAAATTTTCTTCTTTCCAGCCCAGTACTCCTCTCATATTGGAAAAAAAAAAAAAAAAAAAAAAGTGCCTTCTTACACTTCTACCTGAACACTATGGAATGTAACTTTTTAAATTATAAAATCCTACTAACAAGAGGCAGAGCTTTTTTTTTCTTTCATTTTTAAACTCCTGGAGTATTTAGTATATTTTAAATATAATATATTATTTATGTTATAAATTTGAAAAAGAAATACCCATCATCCTACCACCCAGTTTAAGAAATAGATCATTACCAATATCCTGTGCAGTCCTCCTGGATTGCATCCTGGGTTTAATTCCCTGCTTTTTTCACTATGCTAAGTTTTCGGCATTATCCTCCTTATACTTTTCTTTTAAATTAAAAAAAAAATGTATACATTCCTAAGCAGTATATTGTTTGGGTTTGTGTAATCATACTGTATGCTCTCTAGTACTAGCTATGGTTTGTGAAATTCATGCAGGTTTTTGCTAATAGTTGTCTTCATTTGTTTTCACTACTGTATAATATCTTTTCTGAATATACCACAGCTTGTTTATCCATTCTCTTGTCAGTGAGTTTTTTAATTGAGATATAATTCACATACCATAAAATTTATCCTTTTAATGTGTACATACAATTCAGTGGCTTTTAAACATATTCACATGGTTGTGCAACCATCACCAGTATCTAATTCCAGCACATTTTCATCACTCCAAAAAGAGACTTCATACCCATTAGCAGCCATTCCCCATTCCCTCTTTCTCATTCTACCCACCCCAGCCCCTGGCAACCGCCATTCTACTTTCTGTCCCTGTGGATTTGCCTGATGTGTGCATTTTATACCAAAGGAATCACACAACATACGGCCATTTGTGCCTTGCTTCTTTCACTTAGCATAATGTGTTCAAGGTTAACTTATGTTAATAGCATATAATACTATTTCATTCCTTTTTATGGCTGCATGATATTCCATTGTATGGATAGGATATTCCACATTTTGTTTATCCTTTCATAAATTGGTGGATTTGGGGGTTGTTTCCACTTTGGGGCTATTATGAATAATGTTGATATTAACAGTTATGAACCAGTTTTTGTGTGGACGTAGTGCTCTCAGTTCTCTTGGGAATGGGTTGTTAATACAAATATTTTCCAAAACGGATGTACCAGTTTCTCCATGCTAACCAACACTTACAAACAAATTCCACACCTCCTTTTTAAAGCATTTTTTTTGAAATAGTAGACAAGTATTTATGGTAAGTTTTAAAATATTTTCTTGAAGCTTCTTTTTGTTTCCTACTCAAGAGAATTATATTTTGATAAACATGTTTAATTTGACTTGTTATGTAATAAGATTGTTGAGGAATTTTACTTAGGCTATGGATAAGCCCATCTGAATGTTGGAAAAACAGTTAAACTGACAGATATATAATATATGCTTTGGTTTGTTCTGCTTACTCGGAGTGCTATTTGTTTAGCCTTGTAGCTTGTCGATCCAGATAAAATGACTAAATTTGACTGCTTTTGGATGGGATTTGAAAGACTAATTTTCATTGATCTACCCCTTTGAAAGTATTAATAAAGTAGCATCTAAGATTCATACCAAATGATCAACGACTGGTTTGTAAATGGAAGAGGACATTACAAACCATTAAAACTAAATTGCAGAAAAAAACTGGCTTTAATTCATAGGTATAAAAATATGGAGCCATACTAGAAATTAGTACTAAGTAATGATACAGTTACACTTGAACTCTTAGACATTGCTGGTGGAGGAAGATTGCAGAGTGGTTCATATAGCCGCTTTGGAAAACATTTTGGCACTTACTTATAAAATTAAACATACATTTACCATACCACTCAACTTTCCCACTTCTAGGTTTTTGCCCAACAGAACTGAAAACTTATGTCTGTATAAAAATCTGTAGTAGTCTTTTTCACAATTGCTAAAAGCTAGACACAACCCACATGTTGGTAACTGGTAAAATTGATGAGCAAAATGTGTTAGATCATACAAGGGAATATTACTCAGCAATAAAAAAGGAACAAATTGCTGATCTGTGCAACAACATGGATGATCTCAATTGTATTATGAAAAAAGCTGTACTCAAAAGACTATACACTGTATGATTTTTTTTTTTTTTTAATATGGCATCGTGCAGAAGGCAAAACTATAGAACAGCATACTGATCAGTGGCTGCCTAGGGGAGAGGAGTTGACTACAAAGGGGGCACTGGGAAATATTTTGGGCTAAGGGAGATGTTCTTGATTGTGCTGATACTCTGTGACTGCCAAAACTCCTAGAACTATGTACTAAAAAGAGTGAATTTTATTGTATGTAAGTTATACCTTAATAAACCTTACTTGAAAGCTCTCAGCTTGGGGAATCTCTCCTCCCTCTCTAAAACTGAGTTATTATCTCTTTCTGACAGCTGGGAACACAGAGAGTTGGGAGCAGTTGATGGTATGCATTTGCTTTTTAGTTTTAAAAGGAATGTGACAGAAAAGGTAGACAGTATTTGTTGAACATTATATTTTTTATTTCTCAAATACTTGTATATAGCACTTTATTATAGGCACTGTCGTAGGTGCTTTATAAATATGATAAACTTAACTGGTTTAATTCTCCTAATGACTGAATGAGGTAGATATTGTTATTTTTCCCATTTTACATATAGAAAACAGAAGCACAGAAAGGTAGCAGCTTGTCTAAAGCCACACAGCTAATAAATGGTTCCAACCAGGATTTGAACTAGCATTCTATCTCCAGAGTCCATACTCTTAGTCACTAACTTGGCTTCTTTCTTTCATTAAATATGATCTAATGAAAATTTCCAGTTAATGCTTAAAACTTCCTTTTCCTGGGGTGCCTGGCTGGCTCAGTCAGAAAAGTATGCAACTCTTGATCTCAGAGTCATGAGTTCGAGCCCCATGTTGGGTGTAGAGATACTTAAATAAATAACACTTTAAAAACAAACAACCCTTTTCCATTGATGGTTATGCACACATTAGTTTTCTTTTCTATGTTAATGTGTTACAGAGAAAAAAACGGTACAGTGAAAAAAGAGATATACTTTTTTATTTTAGAGAGAGAGAGTATGGGGGCAGGGGAGAGGGGAGCAGAGAGAGAATCTTAAAGCAAGCTCCACGTTCATCATGGAGCCAGAGGTTGGGCTCAATCCCTAAACCCTGGGATGAAAAAAGATATTTTAAAAGTACAAGAAATCCCACCTTCCTTTTGTTTTTTTTAAATTATGCTTGTGGATTGAAGTTTTTTTTAAGTTTATTTATTTTGAGAGAGAGAGAGCACATGCACAAGTTGGGAGGTACAGAGAGAGAATCCCAAGCAGGCTCCACACAGTCAGCACAAGCCCCACACAGGGCTCAAACTCACACAGTGAGACATGACCTGAGCCGAAGTCGGTCGCTTAGCCAACTGAGCCACCCAGGCGCCCCCCCCTCCCGCACTCGACCTTCCTAATACATGACTTGTTATCATTTTCCTATGTTCTATATATAATTTTTACCAAATCATTTCCTAAACAGTTTCACATTCCCATGTTATGGAGAAGACTACTAACTGGTAGTTGAATTGTAAAGGTTTTACATGTCCAGTTTACTCTCTTCATGGTATAGTAAAGAAAAAAGCAGTAACCAAAATAAGATGGCCTATATTTAGACCATATTTGGTAAAATATCTAAGAATTATTCAGGAATATTTATATAAAATGTGTATTTGAGACAAGAGATATAAATCTGTATAATAATAATAATAATAATAATAATCTTGAGCTCTCATGTCTGAGATCGAGCTGTACACTCAGTGGATTTCTTTTCTCTCTAAATTTTTAATTCACTAACACGCATAGCACTGGGTGTTAGCCATTTGTGTGTGTGCATGCACACCTGTATTCACTGTGCTATGCTTATTGACGGTTGTCTGGACTCCTGTATCAAAGAAAGCGTTGGTCATAATTTTTGTGATAAATATTTATTGAATATTCATTTTGTATCACACTGGGAGAAAAGGGTGATTAAGATACATTCTAGCCCTTGCCCTTGAGGTGCTCACAATCTAATGGGGAGGCTGATCTGCAAACCATTACCCTCAGAATAGTGTGATATGCTTCCTGGGGATAGAATGAACGGTCTTAATTACCTAATTCAAAAGTATCATTCACAGTTAAATGCACTTTAAAGTGAGATTTTCTTGGCAGTTGAAAATCAGACTATTCTAATCTGAATCCATTTCTCTTACTGGCAGCCTGATCCTAGAATTCTCTAAGACCTTCAGAGACCTTCAGAATAGAAGTAACCTGTCTGTTCCCTAGTAAGCAGAGCAGTCTTGCCTGTCCTTTGGAATCTACATTTTCACTTGAACCCATGTTTGAAATGGAGGATGTTATTAGGGCACTTAAAAAATGGTCTTTTGCCTCACTAAATTGATTCCCATACTTGTCTGGTGGTGGTTTAAGGCTTTAATAAGGTGTGTTTATTCAGCTAATATAGGCTTAATATATTCCTGACAGTACGAGACACAAAATGCAGTCGAACCTTGTAAACTGAGATTGAGGAAAAATTCCTCCTATGAAAAGAAAGTTAAAAGCCACTGATAACCTATGGAGGGCTCAGAGACCATTACTTAACTCCAGAGATATTAATCCAGTTTCTACTACAGTTTTCTCAAGAACTCTTCATATTAAATTGCATGGCTGCACATCACAATTGTATTTGTGTGCAAGATTTCTTCATCTACGTGGACATGTGGTGAATTCTTGGTCAGTTTTTGAATTCTTGTGCCAGTTCTTGGCACATTTTGCTCACAAGAAGGAGAATGTTTTCCATTTCTCCTCCTATTGCCTTCCTACCCATCTTCTATCATTGTCTGGGATTTCCCCTGTGGTAGAGAAAGGGTGAGGTGGTGAAGCAGTGCAGGCTGCCCAAATTCCTTTCTGGTTCTTTCAGTTGCCATTTGAAGAACACTAACTGCTCAAATTAATGGAATAAGCATCTTACATAATGGGGGCTATATATTTACCCAGATACTTTGGCTATTGCCTGCAGCAATTTTTTTTTTTCCATCCCTGGAGGAGGGATTAGGATTGTGATAATAAGAACTGGTCACCTCCTTTGTTTCAGGAACGTTGCCTGTGTTGCCAACAAAAAAAGAGGCCCACCCAACCGGGGAGGAGTCTTTCTAGTTGGTCCTTCTTTTGCCTCATGCCTTGAAAACCCTGTGGGCTAGAAGCAGCACCCTGAGTCCTGCAGACCTCTGGACTAAGATGCGGCTCCTTTAAGCCTTCAGTGGGTGTTGGGAGGGGCACCGAGGTGGGGCGGGCACTCTGACAGAGAGCTCTGGGCCCCGCCCCTGGAGGAGGCGTTTCTCAGCAGCCCTCCGCACCAATGCCGCCACGGCCCGCCGGGTATTCCTGCTGATTCTGCTCGGACCATAGGGCCCCCAGACCTCTCCCTGCCCAGGGAGCGTAAGTGTCAAACTGCGGGCGGGGGTCAAGCATCCCGTGCCCGTGCCGGAAGTCCTGATGGACAGTGCAGGGGACTTTCCTGGCCTATCAGAGGCTTAGGTGGCGAAAGAGCGTAAACAATGCCGGCTGCAGTGAGCTAAAGCCTGGGGCATCTGCTCTACTTCTGGGTGGTGACAGCGGCCCTAGGGTGCTTGTTTGGATATGCAGTGGTTGAGCTGTGTCCACGACCCGGCCTTGCCCCAGCCTGGTTCCTCTTGCGGTGAGGAGAGGTTTGCTTTTACTCGAGTGTAACCCCATTGAGCTGGATGGGTGGAGCTGGATCTAGTGTCCTGGGCCTTGGGTCCTTCGCCTGGGATTTGGAGACCTGGGTAGTTTAGGGATGAGTAAGCATTAGATTTTCAGGTACCTTGGTAGAGTTGAGCAGTAACTCTCCAAGTTGACCTAATTCACAGCCAGGTTTTAGTTTTCCAACTCCCCAGAGGCCTGTGTGGCTGTGGGTCCCTCTTTTGGAGACATTAACAGTGATCATCTGCTCCAGAGAGTTCAGTTAATCTTCTGTCCTGCTGATATGAATAGCAGGATGTGTAAGAGATCGCTCAGAGACAGCTCTTTATCCTTCCCCTTCAGAAGGAATTTATGAGAGGCCACCATCCCAGGACTAGGACAGCAAGCACACCCAAGTTTCCTGAGATAACTGCTAGTGAAGCAGTTCAGATTTCTGGAGAATACTCCAGCAAGAGGGTAACGCTTGTCCTTGGTAGTGGGAATTACCTGAGGGCAGTGAGGTTTTTAAATTTAGGGGGAAGGGTTTGTCTTTTTGTTACTGGTACTTAGAGGTGAGCTTTTGTCTGGGTTGGCCAAGTAATAAAAATCTTAACTTTTCTATGACAGTTACATAATTGTTATGCTTCTTTAATCCATTTGTCCTTTCTATATAAGGTTTGAGTAAAGCTCTCTGGGCTTGCCTGTGTATTGTTTTATCCCTATTTCCCTGTTTTATAGTTCTTTTCTTTTCTTTCTTTTTTTGTTTGTTTTTTGTTTTTTTTTTTTTGTTTGAGTCTATTATCATACTTCATTGGTCATTCAAAGGAGTTGCTTTTGGAGTGGACATTTTCTTCAGATTTCCCTCACACTTATTCTATGCTTCTGCAGTAGCATTTCCTTAACCAGAAGTGAGAGTCCAGGAATGGTAATCAGATCCAGATCTCGTGTATTGTGATAGCGAAGAGCTTTTGTAGGTCAAGAGCTTGGGAATTAGCCATAAAATGGTTTCACTGCCATGGCTTCTTCCCAAGTAGAAAGCTGAAACAGCCTGTTTAGTAGCTTTATGATCATTCTTATAGACTGTCAAGTTAGAGAAACTTAAAAGGATACTCCAGTTGGACCCATGAATGGAACGGCCAAGTTGGTGGACTGAGAGAAAGGAGATCTAGGTTGTAGGCCCAGCTCTAACATTACTCATGACTTGATCTCTTGGTGCCTTACTTTTAGCTGATTGATGAATGAGAAAATGCAGATTGCTTGAGTCTATATGTTATAATAATATATACTTAATAGGTAATTTGTTAATTGAATACTAAACCAAAAAATCGGTTCAAAATTTATTCTAAGTTCTACCTTTAATATGACCTTGGAAACATTTCTTAATCTCTAGTCTAAAAATAAACAATTACATCTAAACCTTTTCAGCAGCAGTGTGGATTATGTGGTATTTGAGCTGTTTGGAAGATGTTTTAGATACAGTAATATGTAAGATTATAATATTTCCGTGGAATAGACTTATTTTAGCTGGCCTCCTTGCTTTTGCTTCTGTTTCATGCTAGTTGTAAAGGCTCCTGAGAGCTCTGAATAATTGAAAGTTATGAACGTTTGTAGTATGACTAGATTGAATGAGCCATAGCAAGCATCATATATAGTTCAAATTAATTTTATTAATGCTTCTCTTTGTTGGCAGTTTTATTTACTCTTAAAGCATCAAACCTTGTTATACAATGACAACTCGGTTTCCTATGTCTGTGTTTATAAAATCCAGAATCCTCTGTTTAATCCTGGTGCCACATTTTCAATCACTTGAAGATCATATTTCTCAAGTCTAAAACTAAACTCATCATATTCCTCACCTCTTCTCCATTCCCCAAAAATAAACAATCCAGAACTCCCGACATTTTTATGTCATTGACACTACTGTTCTCCCAGTCACCTAGACTGGATCCTCCTACTAGACTCTAACTGCTCCCACATCCTTATTTGCTAAGGCTTACGGATTCTCCTTCTTTAATGTAACTCCCTTCAGTCTCCCCTGCCCATCCTTTCCATCCCTAAGACCCCTAATTCTGGCTCCTATTTATCTTTGTCCTGGAGTACTGTGATAATTTTCTAGCAAGATTCTATTTTCTCTTCCTTCCCATCCATTCTACATAGAGTTATCTTTCTGAAGTAGATAGGATTATGTCATTGCCCTGCTGCAGTCATCAGCATCTGCTGCTTAGCTTAATATTCAAGATTCTACATGACCTGACCCTAGTCTACCTCTCTGGTCTTAGACTATGGTAAATGGAGCCATTCATTGTTCTTTGAACATGTTCTGTACTTTCCTGTCTCTAAGACTTTCCCTTTCTTATTCTCTCAGCCTAGAATATCTCCTCTTCTACTTCTGTTTGTCTGTTTTTTTGGAAATCCCACCTTTCATTAATCACTGAGTTCAGATACCATCCTTTCTGTGAGATTTTCGCTGACCATACCTCACTTACTGGTGGTTAATCCTGTCTTAGGGAGGCCTGGGTGGCTCAGTCGGTTGAGCATCCAACTTCGGCTCAGGTTATGATCTCACAGTCAATTCGAGCCCTGTGTCAGGCTCTGTGCTGACAGCTCAGAGCCTGGAGCCTGCTTCGGATTCTGTCTCCCTCTCTCTCTGCCCCTCCCTGGCTCATGCTCTGTTCTCTCCCTCAAAAATGAATAAACGTTAAAAAAAATTTTTTTTTAATCCTGTCTTAGAACTCCCATAATCCTTATTTATCCCTTGCTTAAAGCAGTTTCCACACATAATATATTTTGTATTATGATTATTTGTTTAAACTTCTTACTTGTACTCCTGTGAACTTAGGCACCCATAGGAAAATTCAGTGAATGTGAATGCTTTAGGTAAAATTGGAGTAGACTAATTCCTTATTATTAGAAAGGACTCTTAACCTCTGCAGCCAACATATGCACATGTAAAATGATCAGTAGCTTTAACATATCATTTTTTTAAAGTTTATGTATTTATTTGGAGAGAGGGAGCAAGCGAGAGAGAGCAAGAGCGTGAGTAGGAGAGGGGCAGAGAGAATCCCAAGCAGATTCCACACTATCAGCGTGGAGCCTGATGTGGGGCTTGAACTCACGATTCATGAGATCATGACCTGAGCTGAAACCAAGAGTCAGACATTTAACCGACTGAGCCACCCGGGCACCCCAACAAATCATTCTTATCTCCTAAGGGCTTCTGTTAGTAAACTTTGTTAGTTTCTTTTTTTTTTTTAAACAGTTTTAATGAAATATAATTTGCATATCACTCACCCATTTTGAAGTGTACAGTTTGGTGGCTTTTAGTATATTTCTAGATTTGTGCAGTCATCACCACAGTTTTAGAACATTTTCATTGCCCCAAAAAGAAATCCCACACTCTTGGGGTGCCTGGGTGGCTCAGCCGGTTGAGCGACCGACTTCGGCTCAGGTCATGATCTCAGAATTTGTGAGTTCGAGCCCCGCGTCGGGCTCTGTGCTGACAGCTCAGAGCCTGAAGCCTGCTTCTGATTCTGTGTCTCCCTCTCTCTCTGTCCCTCCCCTGCTCATGCTCTATCTCTGTCTCAGAAAGAAAGAAAGAAAGAAAGAAAGAAAGAAAAGAAATCCCACACTCTTTAGCCATTACCCTTTTGATAGCCCCAAACACCTCACTCGTAGGCAACCACTGATCCACTTTTTACTTCTATAGACTTGCCTATTCTGGACATTTCATGTAAATGGAATCATACAATATGTGGTTCTTTGAAACTGACTTTTTTTAGTATAATGTTTGCAAGGTGATAAAATACATATACCATAAAATTTACCATCTTAACCATTTTTAAGTATGCAGTTCACTGGTATCAGATACCATGTCAGATTATGTTGTACAACCATCACCACCATCCATTTCCATAATTTTTTTCACTTGGAAAACAAACTTTACACCCATTGAACATACCCCAATCCATCTGTTCACTGGCAAAAACCCTTCTGCTTTCTGTCTCTCTGATTTTGACTGTCTCATTTAAGTGGAATGATCTTTGTGGCTGGTTTATTTCACTTTAGCATAATGGCCTCAGGGGTCATCCAGATTATAGCATATGTCAGAATTATTTCTTTTTTAAGGCTAAATAATATTCCATTGTATGTGTAAACCACATTTGGCTTGTCCACTCACCCACTGATGAGCACTTGAGTTGCTTCCACATTTTAGCTATTGTGCATAATGCTGCTATGAAATGAACATGGGTGTACAAATATGTCTTTGAGACCCTGCTTTCAATTCTTTTGGGCATATATACCCAGAAGTAGAATTGCTGGAACATATGGTAATTCTGTTTTTAATTTTTTGAAAAAGTGCCATAGTGTTTTCCACAGCAGCTATACCAAATTACATTCTTTTTTTTTTTTTTTTTTTAAATGTTTATTTATTTTTGAGAGAGAGAGACAGAATGTGAGCTGGGGAGGGTCAGGGAGAGTGGGAGACACAGAATCTGAAGCAGTTTCCAGGCTCTGAGCTGTTAGCACAGAGCCTGATATGGGGCTCGAACTCTCGAACTGTGAGATCATGACCTGAGCCGAAGTCGGACACCCAACCGACTGAGCCACCCAGGTGCCCCCCCCATTTTATATTCTTAACAACAGTGTACAAAGGTTTCAGTTGCTCCACATCCTTGCCAACAATTGTCTTTTTGTTTTGTTTTGTTTTGATAGTAGCCATCCTAATAGATGTGAGGTGGAATCTTAAAATTTTGATTTACATTTCCCTAATGATTAGTGATGTTAAGCATCTTCTCATGTGCCTATTAGCCATTTGTAGATCTTCTTTGGAGAAGTGTCTAGTCAAGTCCTTTGCCCATTCAAAAAATTTTTTTAAGTTTATTAATTTCTTTTGATAGAGAGCATGTACGTGCGTGTGTGCAAGCAAGCAGGGGAGGGGCAGAGAGAGGGAGAGAATCCCAAGCAGGTGTGGGGCTCCACATGGGGCTCCATCTCAGGAACTGTGAGATCATGACCGGAACCAAAATCGAGTCAGACTCCTGACTGACTGAGCCACCCAAGCGTCCCCTTTGCCCATTTTTTAATTGGGTTGTTTGTTGTTGAGTTTTAGGAGTTCTTTATAGTACTTCATTTCTTTTTATTATTGAATAATATTTCATTGTGTGGATTTTCCATATTCATCAATGGATAGACATTTGGATGGCTCCCATTCTTTGGCTATTGTGAATGTTAGTTTGGTTTCAGTTTGCTGTGTATATTGAAAACAGTACTACATTCCTCTAAAGAAATCATTCAGGCCTTTAACTTACGTGACTTTTCATGAAATCGTTACATTTAATTTTACATGTGTTCTATTTTATACTGACTCTGAGGTTCCTCTTCATTACTTCCTGTATATGTTCTAGATGTTCCCAAGGTTTTTATTTTCCTTTGTGACAATGACTAGTTAAAATTTGCAGAGTTCAGCTTTCAAGCAGTGGTCACTTTAAAGACCACTTCCCCAAATGTTCTAGAATTATAGAAATTTAGAATGAATATGAACTATAGCCATTGTAGTCTAGCATCCTTTTGTTTTTTATTAATCTCAAGGAAAGTTTTTTTGTTTTGTTTTGTTTTTTTGATCAGTTAGTAGAGCCATCTCTCAATGGAATAAGAGCTTTCAGGGGTAAGGGTTGGACTGCATGAATAATCCCAAATTACAATTAAAACTGTAGTCATTCCATTCTTCTTATCCAAAGGCAGGTTAACAGTGTTTTAAGGCCCAATTGGGTAGGTAGGCTTGATTATTAGAGGCAGCTGCTGATTAGGGATGATTTCCCCCTTACCAGCTAACTGTATTTTAAATTTCTCTAAGTTACCTATGTCCTTTTGAAAGAGTCAGATAAACTTGTTTTTCACATTATGCTCATTTACTCTTTTTTTTTTCTTTCTTTCTTTCTTTCTTTCTTTCTTTCTTTCTTTCTTTCTTTCTTGTCTTTATATCTTAACTGAATTAGGTAAGGGGTGCTTGGTGGCTCAGTTGGTTAAGCGTCAGACTTCACATCGGGTCATGACCTTGCAGTTCATGGGTTCGAGTCCCCCATCAGGCTCTGTGCTGACAGCTCAGAGCCTAGAGCCTGCTTTGGATTCTGTGTCTCCCTTCTTTCTGCCCCTCCCCGCTCACCCTCTTTCTTTCTCTCAAAAATAAATAAAAACATTAAAAAAAAAAAAAAAAAAAGACCTGGGTTAGGTAATCACCAAAATAAATCATATTATTTATAAAGGTTGAATAGTTTTCACTATAGATCATCTAGAAACCATATGTAGATAAATTTTAAGAAATTCACCAAACTAGCATTCAAGAAATCTCTTCTAGGCCAGTCTCTCCTACTTAAGTGACCTGGGTAAGACATTGAGCCTTTATTTCCATATATGTAAAAAGAGGATAATTACATTTGCTTTATCCCATGTTGTTCTTTGAGCATTGTGAGGATAGAGATTATTAAGACAAAAAGTTCTTGCTCAAGAGAATCTTACAGGTTAGGAAGAAAGAGCTCATAACTTAGAATAATAGAAAAAAGAAAGAAAACCCAATAAGGTAATAAAACAGTGTGCTTGCATTTACATTGTGAAATGCGTAGAAGCAATTAAATATCTTCCTCACTAGATCCTCACATAAGAAAATTATTGTAAAAATATTTGTAAAATATAAAGTATTATTGAAATATAGATTGGTAGTAACTGTTTTAGGTAGAGACTTTGGGACTGTTGTAAATAGTGCCCTAAAGTCTTTGAAAGTAAAGAGCTTTCATGTGACCATAAGATTTAGAAGGTTGTGTAGACCAAGAGATTTTAACCTGGGGTTGGAATTCAGGGACTCTATGAACTTGGAAGGAAAAATAATTGCATCTTTATTCTTACCATCTAACTGAAATTTTAGCATTTTCTTCAGTGAAGAATGTAGGCCATAAGCCACAAGAATGACCTGTGTATTTGTTACCAATAGAAGTAATTTTCATAATCACATTATGTGATATATCAAAATATTTTTGTCCAATATAACTTCAAAATTATAGTAATTATAGTAATACACCTGCTGCTAGATTTTATTTAATGTATGGAGAAGTTCGTTTAAAATGTCATTCACATTTTAAAGTAAATATTTTGATAAAATGTAATTAACAATTATGTTTCAAAATTATTTGACATAATCTTACATATTTTATTTTATGCATTAAAAAATATTCTGAAGAAGGTGTCTGTGACTTTACCAGAGGCCTATGGCACAAAAAAGAACCCCTTTTGTACCCTATTTTTTTTAATGTTTTTATTTTACTTTTGAGAGAGAAACAGAGCATGAGCAGGGGAGGGGCAGAGAGAGAGGGAGACACAGAATCCAAACCAGGGGCTCTGGGCTCTGAGCTGTCAGCACAGAGTCCGATGCAGGGCTCAAACTCACTGAGATCATGACCTGAGCCAAAGTCAGATGCTCAACCGACTGAGCCACCCAGGGCCTCCTCCCCCCACTTTTGTACATTCTTAAGACAAAGTGGCATGTATATGTATTAATTCCATTTTACCTTTAAGAAGGAAAGACGGATAGTCTTGCCATCCTCAGGTGCAGGCCACCATCATCTTTGATTTAGATCACTGTATTCTAACTGGTTTCCCTCCATTGTTACTGCCTTCCAAAGCATTCTTTACATTGCTTTTTACATGTACAACATATGGTCTTCAAAAAATGCAAGTTTGGGGGCACCTGGATGGCTCAGTTGGTGAAGCATCCGACTTTTGATTTCAGCTCAGATCATGATCTCATGCTTCATGAGATTGAGCCCTGCATCGGGCTCTGCACTGATGTCACGGAGCCTGCTTGGGATTCTCTGTCTTCCTCTCTCTCTGCCCCTGCCCCCTTCAAAATAAATAAAACATTTTTTAAAATTTTCAAAAAAATGCAAGTTCGATAGCATATGTAATATTTCCTATTTAGAATTCTTCAAAGTTTCATTTTACATTTAGGATAAAGTCCAAATTCCTTAACATTGCTCACAAGATCTTCCAGGGTCTGATCTTGACTTACTTTCTAGCCTGACTTTATATCCTTTTACTTTCTGTGTTGCATTTTATTCTTTAGCCTTGCTGAACTTTGTTCAGATCCTCAAACCACCATAATAAAAGAAGTTAGGTGCTATGGCAGTTTCTAAACCACTATCTCCATTTCTATACTTGTCTCTGAATGATAACGTTTGTGATCCAGTACAGTCCTTTGTACCACATTTTGAGTAGTTTTGAACTATAGTACACACACACGGATGAATTTTACAAATGAAATATTGAATGAAAAAAGTAAGTCATGGAAGACAACACACAGATAATATTTTTCTACAGCTAACAAACAAGCACAGTTAATTTTGTTGTTTAGGGATGTGTGACTGTGACTATGGCGTAGAACTAAACGAACTCCAGGAAAATGCTTCTGTGGGAGAAGGATGGAGTAGGAAAGAAATGCCCAGGTGAAGTAATAATAATGGTAGTGTTCTGTTGTGTGTGTTTTTTTAAGTTTATTTATTTATTTTGAGAGAGAGCACAAGCAGGGGAGGAGCAGAGAGAGAGAGAGGGAGAGAGAGTATCACAAGCAGGCTCTGTGCAGTCAACGCAGAGCCCAACATAGGCTCAAACCCACGAACCACGAGATCACAACCTGAGCCGAAATCAAGAGTCAGACACTTAACCAACTTAGCCACCCAGGCACCCCAATAATGGTAGTGTTCTAATTTTTAGATTGGGTGTTATGTCAATGGGTCAATTTTATTGTAATGCTTCCTAACTCACAAACTGTATATATTTTCTTATAGATGTAAAAAATTAAATTCTAAAGTTAATTTTAAAATGAAAATAATTAGGGAAGAAAATTAGTGGATAAGGCCTTTTTTTTTTCTTAATATATCAATCCTGCAAGAAGACCAACACAAAGAGCAGGAGTTCCCAGTGCCACATACATAACACTATATCCATTATTTCAATGGCTGGGGAAGTTTGGGTATGAAGCATGCCTTTCTTTTTAATAGAAAGCAAAACCATAAACACCAACTTTTAAAAACTCAGGCAATAAAGTAGTAGAAGCCATTTCAGAATATATAACACAATGTCATCTAAATTTTACATGAGGCAGTTGGGTTAGATATTCTTTTTCTTAATGGTTTCTAAAAAGCAACCAACAAGAAAAAAAGAAAAAGTATTGCAGTAATCTTACAGAATACTGAAAGATACTGACAGTTCACATTCTCTTGGTTAGAAAATGTGTTGAAAGCTTTCATTGAGTGTTTCTCTTTTTAAAAAGTCAGATAGGAGAGATTGCTTTTGCAGCTCAAACTTATGCCAAGAAAATAACTTTAGAAGTTTTTAACCCAGGCTGCACATTAAAATCACCTGAGAACTTACAAATTTTTTTTATTGAGATGAAATTCACATTACATAAAATTAACTCTCTTAAAGTGAACAATTCAGTTGCATTTTGAATACTCACAGTGTTGTGTCAGCACCATCTCTTTCTAGTTTCAAAACATTTCCATCACACCACAGTAAAACTCCTTACCCATTAAGCAGTTTCTTCCTATTCCTGCTCTTTCTCCAACCCCTGGTACCCCACAGTCTGCATTCTGTCTCTAAGGATTAATCTACTATAGATATTTCATATAAGTGGAATTCTACAATATGGGATCTTTGTGTTTGGTTTCTTTCACTTAGCATCATGTTTGTGAAGTTCATCCATGTGGTAGCCTGTATCAGTACTTTATTCCCTTTTATGGATGAATAATCATTGTACTTACACACCAGAATTTGTTTATTCATCCATTGATGGACATTTGGGCTGTTTATTGGCCCAGGTGACTAGTACTGCTATGAATATGCATGTACATGTACTTGTTGGAATACCTGTTTTCAATTCTTTGGGTATATACCCAGGAGTAGAATTGCAGAGCCATATGATAGTTCTATGTTTAACTTTTTACAGAACTACCAAATGTTTTGTTTTACATGGTGCTTGTACTATTTTCTGTTCCCTTAGGGAACTCTAAAAATACACAGATCTAATAATTTTTATTGTATTTTACAAACATATTTGTGTATAATTACTTAAAAATTTTTAAATAATTGATTTATTTTTAAATTTACATCCAAGTTACTTAGCATATAGTGCAACAATGATTTGAGGAGTAGATTCCTTAATGCCCCTTACCCATTTAGCCCATCCCCCTCCCACAACGCCCCAGCAACCCTCCGTTCTCTATGTTTAAGAGTCTCTTATGTTTTGTCCCCCTCCCTGTTTTTATACTATTTTTGTTTCCCTTCCCTTATGTTCATCTGTTTTGTATCTTAAATTCCTCATTATGAGTGAAGTCATATGATCTTTGTCTTTCTCTAATTTCACTGAGCATAATACCCTCTAGTTCCATCCACGTAGTTACAAATGGCAAGATTTCATTCTTTTTGATTGCCGAGTAATGTTCCACCATATATATATATATATATATATATATATATATATATATATATATATACACACCACATCATCTTTATTCATTCATCCATCGATGGGCATTTGGGCTGTTTCCATACTTTGGCTGTTGTCGATAGCGCTGCTATAAACATTGGGGTGCATGTGCCCCTTTGAAACAGCATACCTGTATCCCTTGGATAAATACTTAGTAGTGCAGTTGCTGGGTCGTAGGGTAGTTCTATTTTTAACTTTTTGAGGAACCTCCATACTGTTTTCCACAGTAGCTGCACCAGTTTGCATTCCCACCAGCAGTGCAAGAGATCCTCTTTCTCCTCATCCTCACCAACATCTGTTGTTGGCTGAGTTGTTAATGTTAGCCATTCTAACAGGTGTCAGGTGGTATCATTGTGGTTTTGATTTGTATTTCCCTGATGATGAGTGATGTTGAGCATTCTTTCATGTGTTGGTTGGCTCTCTGGATGTCTTCTTTGGAGAAGTGTCTATTCATGTCTTTTGCCCATTTCTTCACTGGATTCTTTGTTTTTTGGGTGTTGAGTTTGATAAGTTCTTTATAGATTTTGGATACTAACCCTTTATCTGATATGTCGCTTGCAAACATCTTCTCCCATTCTATCGGTTGCCTTTTAGTTTTGCTGATTGTTTCCTTCGCTGTGCAGAAGCTTTTTGTTTTGATGAGGTCCCGGTAGTTCATTTTCGCTTTTGTTTCCCTTGCCTCTGGAGACGTGTTGAGTAAGAAGTTGGTGCGCCCGAGGTCAAAGAGGTTTTTGTCTGCTCTCTCCTCTAGGATTTTGATGCTTCCTGTCTTATGTTTAGGTCTTTCATCCATTTTTGAGTTTATTTTTTTGTATGGTATAAGAAAGTGGTCCAGGTTCATTCTTCTGCATGTCACTGTCCAGTTTTCCCAGCACCATTTGCTGAAGACACTGTCTTTATTCCATTGGATAGTCTTTCCTGCTTTGTCAAAGATTAGTTGGCTATATGTTTGGGGGTCATTTCTGGGTTCTCTTTTCTGTTCCATTGATCTGAGTGTCTGTTTTTGTGCCAGTACCATACTGTCTTGATTACAGGTTTGTAATACAGCTTAAAGTCCAGGATTGTGATGCCTTTGGTTTTCTTTTTCAAGATTGCTTTGGCTGTTTGGGGTCTTTTGTGGTTCCATCCAAATTTTAGGATTGTTTGTTCTAGCTCTGTGAAGAATGCTGTTATTTTGATAGGGATTGCTTGAAAGTTTTAAAAAGATTGTCATTAAAGAGTTTGAGAAGCATGGCATAGTTCATTCTTTTTCATTGCCATATAATATTGCACTCAGTGAATATTCCACTATTATTCATTCTCTTTTTGATGAACCTGTGAAGTGTTTTCAACTTTTGGCTTTTATGAACAACATTGCTATGAATATCTTGTATAGATCTTCTAGTGCAGGGGGCATCCATTTCTAGGGTATATACCTAGGAATGAAGTAGAATACGTGCATCTTCAACTTAGGTAATGCCATACTACTTTACAAACTGCTGTACTACTTTATCTCCCACCATTGCTGCAGAATTGCTATTAAGGTTTGACTCATACTCCAAAGCACACTGCTATTGTTTCTCAGGGTTCTGGGGGTTTTGGAGAGAAGTCTTAATAAAAGTTCCATGTACTCTAATAAACTTAAGTCTTTTGAGTATACAGCTTTCACTGGGATATTCCCTACTTTTTTATGGGAGGGAACAAGTTGTAAAGAGGCGTAGATTTTGAATTTTTAATGTGATCCAGTTCTGTTGTTTTAGGCAAATTATTTAAACTTTATGAGCCTAGTGTGTAAAACAGAGAGAATGTCTTTCTTTCATGTAGTTGTTGTTAGTACAAAGTGAGTCAACATGTTTAAAAAATACTTCACACAGTACCCAATTCATAGCAGACACCATCAAGGTATACATTAAACAAATATTTATTGAAGGTATATTTTATGTCAGACTGGGACTGGGGATGGAGAGATAAACAATATCCTTATACATTATATATAATCCTGAAAAATTGGAAACAAATGTCCACCATCAAGATTGGTAATTTTGGTACATTTATAAAATGGCATGCTATACAACCTTTAAACATCACGTTCTCGGGGCACCTGGGTGGCTCAGTTGGTTGAGCGTCCGACTTTGGCTCAGGTCATGATCTCAGGGCTTGTGGGTTGGAACCCTGCGCCAGGCTCTGTGCTGACAGCTCAGAGCCTGGAGCCTGCTTTGGATTCTGTGTGTGTGTGTGTCTCTCTCTGTGCCTCTCCCCTTCTCCTGCTCTTTCTCAAAGATAAACATTAAAAAAATTTTTTTTTAAACATCATGTTCTCAAACATGGGAAAATGTTCGTGGCTATATGAGAAAAAGATTCCAAGAGGATTATACTTGTCTTTTTCATATAATTTATACATTGCATGTTTGTTGAAAAAACTCTGAAAGAATTCAAGTGGATATACATTTCAGTGCTCATCATGGTTAATAATTGGTGGTAAAATTGTGGAGTTTTTTAAATGTTTATTTAGAGAGCACATGCATGCACAAGCAAGGGAGAGGCAGAGAAAGAGAAGGAGAGAATCCCAAGCAGGCTCTGCGGTGTCAGCACAGAGCCCAGCTCAGGGCTTGATTCCATGAAGCATGAGATCATGACCTGAGTCAAAATCAAGAGTCAGATGCTTAACTGAGCCACCCTGGTAAACGTAAAATTGTGTTTTATTTTTTTTATTAAAAACATTTTTTTAGTTTGTTTATTTTGAGAGAGACAGAGGTAGCATGAGTGGGGGAGGGGCAGAGAGAGAAAGAGAGAGAGAATCCTAAGCAGGCTTTGCGCTGCTAGCACAAAACCCAACTAGGCTTGAACTCATGAAACCGCGAGATCATGACCTGACCTGAAACCAAGGATCAGACGCTTAACCAACTGAGCCATTCAGGTGCCCCTAAAATTGTGTTTTAATACTTTTCTTCCTTATGTAGTTTCTGTACTTTCCAGATTTTCTACAGTTGACATATATTACTTTTATAATCAGAAAAAAAGTTGTTATCAGGGCACTTGGGTGGCTCAGTTGGTTTAGTGTCTGACTCTTGATTTCAGCTCAAGTCATGATCTCATGGTTTGTGGGATTGAGCCTCTGGTTGGGCACTGCTCTGACAGCATGAAGCCTGCTTGGGATTCTCTCTCGCCCTCTCTCTGCCCCTCCCCCACATGCACATACACACATTCTCTCTAGAATTAAAAAAAAAAAAGAAAAAAAGGTGTTATCTAAATGAATAGCATAAAGCTTTTACAGGAATGTTGCATATAAACCTAACTAAAAAGGGATATAAAGTTTATAAAAATATAGTTCATTCAGGGATTTAATTTTTTTTAATGTTTATTTTTGAGAGAGAGAGAGAGAGACCGAGTGCAAGCAGGGCAGGGGCAGAGAGAGACGGAGACACAGAATTGGAAGCAGCCTGCAGTCTCTGAGCTGTCAGTACAGAGCCTGACACAGAGCTCAAACTCGGGAGCCATGAGTTCATGACCTGAGACAAAGGCAGACACTTAACTGACTGAGCCACCCAGGCAACCCTAATTTTTACTACTTTATATAATCATATTGTCTAGAGTTATGTAGAGAGCTGGGTAACATTGAGATTTTTTCATAATGACTATTGTCTGAAAGAATTTTAGGTTAATAGTTATAAGTATGACTTTCTTTGAAACTCTTTTCTCGCATTTTAAAGGCCAAGTAGCTCTTCAGTTTTATTCTGGCTTTGTTATATATCTAGGAGTTTCCCATTTGGGAAAATATATAATCATTTGTGTTTTTTTTGTTTTTTTTTTAATTAAAAAAAAATTTTTTTTAACGTTTATTTATTTTTGAGACAGAGGGAGACAGAGCATGAATGGGGGAGGGTCAGAGAGAGGGAGACACAGAATCCGAAACAGGCTCCAGGCTCTGAGCTGTCAGCATAGAGCCCGACGCGAGGCTCAAACTCACGGACCGTAAGATCATGACCTGAGCCGAAGTCGGCCACTCAACCGACTGAGCCACCCAGGTGCCCCAATCATTTGTTTTTAAAACACATATCCATCCTTTCTAGATTCATTTAGATTTTTTTTTTTTAGTTTTGATTTAGTTTGTTTGCTTGTTTTAAGTAAGCTCTTTCCTCCTAGCGCCTGGGTGGCTCAGTCAGTTGACCATCCGAACCATGATCTCATGGTTCATGAGTTCGAGTGTAGCATTGGGCTCTGCACTGACAATGCAGAGTCTGCTTGGGATTCTCTTTTTCTGCCCCTCCCCCATTGTCTCTCTCTCAAATGAATAAACTTAAAAAAAAAAAAAAAAAAAGCAAACTCTACACCCAATGTGAGGCTTAAACTCATGACCCTGAGATCAGGAGTTGTGTGCTCTACCCACTGAACTAGCCAAGTGCCCATATGTAGGGTTTTTTTTTAATTTTTAAAAATCTTTTATTTATTTTTGAGAGAGAGAGTCTGTGAGCAGGAGAGGAACAGAGAGAGAGGGAGACAAAGAATCTGAAGCAGGCTTGAGACTCTGAGCTGTCAGCACAGAGCCCCACGCGGGGCTCCAACCCAAGAACCATGAGATCATGACCTGAGCCAAAGTCAGACACTTAACCAACTGAGCCACCCAGGCGCCCCTTTGTGTAGATTTTTTTTCTAGTAACTTTTTTCTTTCACTTTTTAAAGATTCTGTTAATGGAATTAAATGGACATTTGACCAAAAAATGAGCTTTTTTACTCTTATTGGTGCATGCATGATAAAATAATAGTCTCAGAAAAATCATTGTGTCTTACAAGACTGCTTGATTGTTAGATTTACTAGGTACTGATTTTTGTCTGACTAGGAATTACTCTTAATTCTGAGGAGAAACTGGAAGCACGATGGGAGATGACAGTGAGTGGATGAAACTGCCGGTTGATCAGAAATGTGAACACAAGGTAAGACTTTTCTAGAGCTCAGATTTTAGTGTCATTGGCTTGTTTTGTGAGCATTCCCACGTTACAGGATAGTATAGAGCTGCCTAATGATTACACAATACAACCGACAAACAACATGCTTTGGAGATTAGGCAGTTTCAGCAGGGTGATTTTTCATTTTTGAATTGTTACATCTTTAATTACAAATTACATATTACACGGAAGTAAAAACTAACACTTGGATACAAAGTGAGATAGACTTATAGTGGCCTGTTAGGAATTCTGGATGGCCTTGGAAGAATATTGCAAATATTAAACACTTATAAGAATGAGTTTATTAGCTAATTCTCTTTGAAAACTCTGAATTTCTTAAACTCCTTTTTTGTTTCTAATCATGGGGTCCTTTGTTCAAATTACTTGGTATAGGGTAGTCCTTCCCCGCCCCTCAACTTCTCCAATTAACAGTAGATAATAATCTCATTAAATTGTATTTTGTTTCAAAATACTTTTCTTTTAGCTCTGGAAAGCAAGGTTAAGTGGATATGAAGAAGCCCTGAAGATCTTCCAGAAAATAAAGGATGAAAAGAGCCCAGAATGGTCCAAATTTTTAGGACTGATCAAAAAATTTGTGACTGATTCCAATGCAGTGGTTCAGCTGAAAGGGTTAGAAGCTGCACTTGTGTATGTTGAAAATGCCCATGTAGCAGGAAAGTAAGTAGTTTTTCCAACTCTTCTGGTAAAAGCCCTCGTCTGGTACTGTGTGGGTTAAGTTATGTATATTTGTGGGTCATTGTCCTTAGTTATTAGCACTTTTGGAAGATAATCATTTTCTTACTTCATAGCTCCTTGATACTTGTTTTTCATTCGGGTTTTATCTGCTCTGAGAAATCTAAATAGTACATGAGATCTCTAAAGAGAAGCAAATTAGAAGTCTTGAGTTTTTTATCTTAAGGTTTGATGAACAAGTGAATTTCCTTTTGAGCCTTTTGTAATGGGTATTACTTTAAACTAGAGAGAAAAATCTCAAGAAGCTTGTAGAAGAAACTGGAAGGTGTTAGGAAAGGAATTACCAGAATTTCACTGAAAACATTTGGGCATTACAAAAATTTCTTTATACAAATCTTCCCGGCTAGGTGATCTTAGAAACACACCTTTCTTTCTGTGGTCATTAGGCATTTTTCTCTTTTCGGAGAGGTGGTGCTAACTAAACTTCCATGGCTCCTGGCCCATTTGACTTGAGTTGTAGATGATAGAGGTTTCTGATCACCCACTCTCTCATACCTCATAGACCTGGTTTTCTAATGGTATCCCGATGTCATTGAAAGGAGCCCTCCGTACAAGTAAAAGGAGGGGGGAACCCTCTACTTAAGTGCACAAGAAATATATACTTGACTTCAAAGATGATACACCATCGATCTGACAGTTTTGTTACCAGCATCACTGTGTTTCCCTTGCCATTAGTGGGACCATTCCTTTTTTTTACTTTATTTTTGATTTCCAGTGGTCTAGGTTTTATTTAATTTAGAAGAGACACACAGCAGTTAAGTTACTATAAAGTCTTGCCAAGGAGTTAGGAGCAGCCTTTTGTTTAAAGGTACATATCCATTCCCTCCGTGAAGAAATTCTCTTGTTCTAAGAAATGTTTAAAATGACCTTTTAAAAATTTTTCAAAAAAGCAACAACTCTGTAATCCTATTTTTGTGAAATATATCTGTATATATATATTCTCTATCTGTCTGTCTGTCTCTCTGTCTGTCTATTTTCTATGCATATATAGAGAGAGAGATCTGGAAGGATGGATACCAAATAGCTGAAAGTAGTTTTCTCTGGGTAATGGGATTTCAAGGGATTTTTGCTTTCTTGTTCGACTTTTCCTATATTTATAAACAGAAACTATGGTTCTGTGTCATTGCCTGGTGTGATACATCTTAAACTTTTATGATTTGCATTAAGTTTATCTTTCATGTTCTTAAACATAAATTTAAAAATTAGAGGGGCGCCTGGGTGGCGCAGTCGGTTAAGCGTCCGACTTCAGCCAGGTCACGATCTCACGGTCCGTGAGTTCGAGCCCCGCGTCAGGCTCTGAGCCCCGCGTCAGGCGCTGGGCTGATGGCTCGGAGCCTGGAGCCTGTTTCCGATTCTGTGTCTCCCTCTCTCTCTCTGCCCCTCCCCCGTTCATGCTCTGTCTCTCTCTGTCCCAAAAATAAATAAAAAACGTTGGAAAAAAAAAATTTAAAAAAAATAAATAAATAAAAAATAAAAAAAAATAAAAATTAGAAACTCATTTACTTTGTTTCTAAACATCTTAAAAAGTATTTGTCATTGCCCCCCGCCCCCATGATCTTTTCCAGCTCTTTCTACTGAAGTGTGTTTTTGTGTGTGTGATGGTGGGGGTGTTTTGTATTCTGTATTACAGAACCACAGGAGAAGTTGTGTCAGGTGTCGTAAGTAAAGTGTTCAACCAGCCCAAAGCCAAAGCCAAGGAGCTAGGCATTGAGATTTGTCTGATGTACATAGAGATTGAGAAAGGAGAGGCTGTGCAAGAAGAGCTCCTAAAAGGCCTGGACAACAAGAACCCCAAGATTGTAGTGGCCTGCATAGAGACACTGAGGAAAGCCTTAAGGTAAGATGTTTTGCTTTGGTTCTGTTAACTAGAATATCTCAATTGCGTTTGAGTTCCTGGCTTAAACGGAAGTGAAAACTGCTGGACTTGGCTTGGCATGCCACACCAGCCAGGAAAATTGACCCGGGAAAGCTAAAGTCATTCCTCAAGTGTGGTGCTTTCTATTCAGTAGTTTTAGCCTTCAAGTGGTGTTGCATAGTCATTTTATCTAAATCCCCTTCTAATGAAGATGAACAGGGAATGTTTCTGACCTGTTCTCCAATTATGAATTGGCCTTTTTGAGGAAAAACTCCTTAGAATGTTTAAGCAGCTCTTCTTTTGTTATCCCCAAGCATATATTTATGTACTTTGGAATATTGGCTAAAGACAGTTTATTAGCCAAAGCAAACCTTTGTTCAGATGCCTTTTTAGTAAAGTAGAAGGAAATGCTATATGCCTTTAAACAGAAGCACAGCAATAACAAATAGAAAATAACTTTTACCCTTATGTAATAAGTTATTTTCAACACTAGAATGAAGTTTTTCATGAATGAGATCTCTTTCAGGAACAAGTGTCTATAATCTGCTATGGAAATCTGAACACTAGTTTGTTCTGATTTGGCAATCCTTCCAATCTAACATCCTGTCTCCAATGCTGTCCACATGAGAAGCTTTAGAAAGTTCAGTTATAGTGAAATCCTGAATGTGTGACCTATGGGAGTAAAGATCATCCCAAGTTAGCTCACTTGTGATTTTGTGTATGACCTACTTCTTGGAGAAAATGCTTCTTTTGGTGTTTATCTTACATGGAAATATCAAAATTCTTAAATTTTGTTAAATGATCCTCAATTTAAAAGTCTTAAATTTTATGTTGTCTTTCACTTGGTTCATAATGTTCTTTTGTAAAGTTAGACTTTCACTTAGATTTTTGTGTGATAAATTTTTCCTCATTTCAAGCCTAGTAGAGTGTATAGTAGGTATGTTTTTATGACTAATAAATAGTGTGCTCATTTTTATCATTTTAGAAATTTAGTGAATTGACTTGGTTATCAAAACTGCGCTTATCTCAGTAAATATGTTGTGGTCCTTAGTAATGGATCTCTTAATAAAGATATATATTGTGCTATAATCTACCTTTAACCAAAAGATTCTAATCGAAAATGCTGTAAATTCTGGTTATTTTACTTTTAAACTGACTGGCAGAATAAGTGTAGAAAAAGAGCAAGTTAGGTATATCTTCTTATGTTTTCCTTACAGATGTAGCTTAGTTCCATCCCTGTGTAGTTCTTTATTTGTCTTAATGCATCTCAGAATCTATATAGTATAATTAGATAGCTCTCTGGGACCTTAAAAAGGCCAAACTGTTCAATCCTGGGTTTTGTTTTGTTGTTGTTGTTGTTGTTGTTTTTAATGTTTATTCATTCCTGAGAGTGAGAGAGACAGCGCGGACAAAGGAGGGAGAGCAGAGAGAGAGGGAGACACAGAATCTGAAACAGGCTCCAGGCTCTGCTCTGTCAGCACAGAGCTGTCAGCACAGAGCCCCATGCAAGGTTTGAACCCACAAACTGCAAGATCATGACCCAAGCCAAAGTCAGACGCTCAACCCACTGAGGCACCCAGGCGCCCCACCCTAGCTGGTTTTCTGTAGTAATATATTTAGTATCAAGGTTAGGTTTTGTTTGTTAAGGTATCTGTTTTCCATGTAGACCTCTTCCATAGGCTTTTCTTACATATTTCAGTAGGCCAGGAGAGTGAAACAAAAAAAAATTCAGATGAAACCATAGTAATGTAAAGGAAGACTCAGAGATCCCAAATGTTAGGTTCTTCAGGCATGGTGATGATTATTTCATAACCCTAAGTTCTTATTTTTCCTTTAGTCTTAAAGGTTAGCTGAAGTTAAATGTTCTTTTCTATTAAAATAAAGGGGATTTTAAAGGAAATCTTGGAGATCTAGTTTATTTTCATGTTATATCTATATTTAAACTATTTACATAACCATGCTGTGGTTGATATACCAGGTTATTTACATAATCTCTTTAAATATAATTTCTGAAGTAGAGTATTTGCCATCTTCTCCAACCTGTTGGAATATGTCAGTAGCTATACTGAAAATTTTTGTAGCATTTGTGTATAGAAGATAAAATAAATAATAGATAAATAAGTTGATCCTTGAACAACACAGGGGCTAGGGGTGCTAACCCCATGCAGTCAAAAATCTGTGTATAACTTTTGACTCCCCCAAAACTTAACTACTAATAGCTTACTGTTGACTGGAAGCCTTACCAGTAACATAAACAGTCAATTAACATATATTTTGTATATTATCTGTATTATATACTTTATTTTTAAAATGAAGTAAGCTAGAGAAAAGAAGATGTTTTTAAGAAACTCATAAGGAAGAGAAAATACATTTACAATATTGTACTATAAAAATTCCATGTATGAGTGGAGCCGCACAATTCAAACCTGTGTTCAAGGTTCAACTGTATATGAGTTCTACTATAGAATGTCAGTGTTCTTTCATAACTAAATCCCTCTTGCTCCAGAATTTGCTATGCAGAAATGTTAGCAATGACTCAGAAAGCTAAATTTGGCCAGTTAGGAACTTAAAAATATAAAATGTGACAGATATATAAGGTTAAATGTGCTACCTTTTTAAAAGAAGTCAGAATGCAGCTTTTCTGCATGAAAAACTAAGCAAAGAGAGATTTAGGTTGCCTGGAGTTACAGGGTGATAGCTTCGAAGTCAGGAGTGAAATACTCTGCCAGGATTAGTAAGCTGTCAATTTTGAGTGAACTACCTTAATCATAAGAACTATTAAAAATTTATCGAAAGTAGATTTCACTCATCTAAATGTGTATAAAGTGATTTGTTTATGTTTTTAAGCTTTTATATGTATACACATATATATTTAAGATATTACACATTTGGTCCTTTATAGATGTGAATTATCCCCAGTATGGTTACCTAGAAGGTTAGTTTAAAATTTTTATATTATTCTGGACCCTAGACATTACATAATACTCTTGGAAGAGTGACATCTAAACATAGATATGGCAAGGGAAACAAAAGCAAAAATGAACTGTTGGGCCCTCATCAAGATAAAATATTTCCGTACAGCGAAGGAAACAATCAACAAAACTGAAAGGCAACTGAGGGAATGGGACAAGATATTTGCAAATGACATAGCAGATAAAGGGTTAGTATCCAAAATCCATAAAGAATTTATTGAATTCAACACCCAGAAAACAAATAATCCAGTGAAGAAATGGGCAAAAGACATGAATAGACACTCTTCCAGAGAAGACATCCAGATGGCTAACAGACACATGAAAAGATGCTCAACATCACTCATCATCAGGGAAATACAAATCAAAACCATAATGAGATATCACCTCATACCTGCCAGAATGGCTAAAATTAACAACTCAGCTAACAACAGATGTTGGCGAGGATGCAGAGAAAGAGGATCTCTTTTGCACTGCTGGTGGGAATGCAAACTGGTGCAGCTACTGTGGAAAACAGTATGGAGGTTCCTCAGAAAATTAAAAATAGAACTACCCTACGAGCCAGCAATTGCACTACTAGGTATTTATCCAAAGGATACAAAAATGCTGATTTGAAAGGGCACATGCACCCCAATGTTTACAGCAACACTATCAACAATAGCCAAAGTATGGGAAGAACCCAAATGTCCATCAACTGACAAATGGATAAAGAAGATGTGGTGTGTGTGTGTGTGTACATATGTGTGTGTGTGTGTGTGTGTGTGTGTGTGTGTATGTACACACACTCACACAATGAAATATTACTTGGCGATGAAAAAGAATGAAATCTTGCTGTTTGCAACAACGTGGGTGGCACTAGAATGTATTATGCTAAGTGAAATTAGAGAAAGATAAATATATGATTTCACTCATATGTGGAATTTAAGAAATAAAACAGATGAACATAGGGGAAGGGAAGGAAAAATAAGATAAAAATAGGAGGCAGACCATAAAAGACTCTTAAATACAGAGGACAAACAGGGTTGCTGGTGGGGTGCTGAGTGGGGGGATGGGCGATGGGAGTTAAAGAGGGCACTTGTTGGGATGAGCACTGGGTGTTAAGTGTAAGTGATGAATCACTAAATTCTACCCCTAAAACATTATACTATATTTTAACTAACTTGGATTCAAATTAAAAAATAAAAACAAAAAACAAATGGGGGAGGCTGGGTGGCTCAGTCGGTTAAGCATCTGTCTTCGGCTCAGGTCACGATCTTACAGTTTGTGGGTTCAAGCCCCTCATTGGACTCTGTGCTGACAGCTCAGAGCCTGGAGTCTGCTTCAGATTCTGTGTCTCCTCTCTGCCCTACCCTGCTCTCACTCTGTCTCTTTCTCTCTCAAAAATAAATAAATATTTTTAAAAATTAAAAAAATTACATGGTTATGAGGTTCCTTTTTCTTCTGTTTTTTTTTTTTCTTGGCCATTTTAAAATAGCTCAACCTGTGTAACTCTGTTAATATATAATAAGTACAGGGGCGCCTGGGTGGCTCAGTCAGTTAAGGGTCCGACTTCAGCTCAGGTCATGATCTCGCGGTCCGTGAGTTCAAGCTTCACGTCCAGCTCTGTGCTGACAGCTCAGAGCCTGGAGCCTGCTTCGGATTCTGTGTCTCCCTCTCTCTCTGACCCTCCCCCGTTCATGCTCTGTCTCTCTCTGTCTCAAAAATAAATAAATGTTAAAAAAAAAAAATTAAAAAAATAAAAAAAATATATATAATAAGTACAAAACTGTGTTTGAGAAGTGCATGGGTGGTTCAGTCAGTTAAGCGTCTGACTCTTGATTTTTGCTCAGATCATGATCCCACGATTTTGAGTTTGATCCTCACATTGGGCTCTTGCTAGCAGCGCAGAGCCTGTTTAGGATTCTCTCTCCCTCTCTCTGTCTCTCTCCTGCCTGCTTGAGATTCTCTCTCTGCCCCTCCCTCGCTTGCACTCTCTCTCAAAGTGAATAAACATCAAAAAAAAAAAAAAGTATAAATAGCTCTTTATAATTTAAGTATAATGGCAAAAAAAAATTAGAAAAAAATGAAACGTCTATACAAAAGAAAATACTACCCAAGTAGATTGCAGGCTGACAAGTTTTTTTTTTACAATTTTTACATCTAGTGAATTTGGTTCCAAAATCATCTTGCTTAAGCCAATTATCAAAGTGTTGCCAAAACTCTTTGAGTCTCGAGAAAAGGCTGTTCGAGATGAAGCAAAACTAATTGCTGTGGAGATTTACAGATGGATTCGGGACGCTCTGAGACCCCCATTACAAAATATAAACTCTGTCCAGGTGAGACACAAAAAAATTTTTTTGGTTGTATTTGCATAAGGTTAATATGAAGATATTTCCTTCCTGTTGCTGATATTCTGTCCTTACAAATAATTATTTTTTCATTTTTAATTTTGAAATCCTTTTTTTTTTCTCTCAGATAACTGTTTCTGATGTTATTTTGTCTTCTCAAGTTAAATACCATGCATTCAGTGATTCTAGTATGTCAGTGTTGAGTCTATAGCAGTTTAAAAGATCCCTTTATCATGCTGTTGGGTAGCAGGACTTAATATCTATTTGGACAAAGTGCATTTTATCTGTTTTTTGGACAAAATGCATTTTATCTGTTTTTTATTACAGTTAGTTTCAGAGACATTATCTAATACAAGTATATCTGAATTCATGAACTAATGAGTGTTCTAAAAAGTAGATTTTTTTCTAAGTGCTTAGTCCTACATCTTAGGTAGTAAATATGTCAGTTTGACTTATGTCAAACACGTATTTGGTATATACCAAATATATACACTTTAAATGTATATCGTTTCTTGTTTGCCTTGTTAGAACTACATAAATAAGAAATTGGGTTCTGATGTTAGTAAATGTTCTGTAATGGTGAGGATGTAGGCATATTTTAAAAATATTTTATGATATTTGTAGTTGAAAGAACTAGAAGAAGAATGGGTCAAATTGCCAACAGGTGCTCCTAAACCAAGTCGATTTCTGCGTTCCCAGCAAGAACTAGAAGCGAAATTGGAACAGCAACAGTCTGCTGGTGGCGATGCTGAGGGAGGTAAGCCAGTTTTTAAAACACCGGTTTCTCTGAAAATAAGAACAGGCCCTACCCCAAGAACATAGGCACGTTTTGTAGGACTGCCATTTAATACAATAGAAGTTGTTTATAGCATTAACAACGGATTCTTCCTATACAGCGATTTCATTAGGTTGTGAAAGGAGTGATAACTTTTTGGTAAGTAGAAACATTCCATCTGTTTTTAAGGTTTGTTTTGTTTTTCTTCTGGAAGGTGGTGATGATGGTGATGAGGTGCCACAGATAGATGCTTATGAGCTATTGGAGGCAGTAGAAATTCTTTCCAAACTTCCCAAAGATTTTTATGATAAAATTGTAAGTAACGGTAACCTTCTTTCATTTATTTCATGTTAAACAGTTACTAGATTATAATTAGAGTGTTCTATGGAGCCCTTGCCCGGTATGCCCCCTTCCACCCAGTATCTTCCCTAGGAGAATGAATCAGTTGCTTCTTTGTTCCCATACTACTTTGTATATATACCTACTGTAGCACTTTCTTTTACTTGTCTTGCCAAAAACCAGAACATTATTTTTGACTTCTCATTTTTCCTCATTGTCTTCCTGGTTTTACCTTTAAATATCTCTCAAATTCATCTCCTTTTCTCCATCCCACTGCCAGTAATTTACCCCAGAGTTCCTTGACCTTGGTACTGTTGACATTTTTTGCCAGATAATTCTTGGTTTTGGGGGGCCGTCCTGTGTATTGTGGGGTGTTTGCCAGCATCTCTGGCAGTTACCCACCTAATATCAATAATACCATTACTCAAGTCAATCACAATGTCTCCAGACTTTACTAAATGTACCCCAAGAGACACAATTACTCCCAACCGAGAGTCTTATCCCAACCACCACCACCATCTCTTGCCCTACGTGCTGCAGTAGTCTTCTTATAAGACTGTCTCTGCTCTTGCCTCCTTCCATCATATTTTCCAATGTAATCAAAGCTGTCATTTTTGAAAATAAAAATCTTCCCATATCATTGCTTCACTAATGTCTGAAATCATCCTATGGCAATTGAGGCAAACTATGACACGTTTGAGGCCCCTGCTTATCTTCCAGCCACTTCTCTAGTTACTGTCTAATTATTGTGCTCCCATCATACTGAACTCCTCCCAGTATCAGATATGCCACACTTTCCCCACTAAACTCTGCACCTTAATATATGCTGTTCTTTCTGCCTATAGCATTCTCTCCGATTCACCCCATGATACTTCTTGATCTTCTAGGTCTTACCTTAAGAATCACTTTTTAGGGGAGATCCTACCTGTTAGCCTAAAGTAGATTAAATCCTCTTGCTGTAACACCAAAGCAGCTTGTACTTCTCTTTTCATAGTGGTCCTGACCTAGGATTGATTTATTTATTGAAGACCTTCCTAGCTCTGCCATCAGCTCCTTCAGTCCCCCATTAACTTCTGATTAACAAATATTTGGTAAATTGAATTCCACTGTAATCTCCTCCAGGGTGACAAGTTTGTCATCTTCTTTATATCCCCAGTTCTTTCAAATAGTGGGTATTCAAAATTATTGAATGATTAATTGATCTCTAGTGAAGTATTTTCTGCTTTATGGTTATCAAACAAAAGGATTAGCATTGTAGCACCAATGTATAAAACTGATCTCCAATATTAGAACAATTTTGGCTGTTGGTTGTATGATGGTCTTTTTCTAATCTTTTTAATGTTGTTAGTATGGACATTCCTTTCACCTGTGAGATATGCTAGAAATGCTTTCTAGCAGTGTTTTCTGTTTAATACTTGTTTACTAACATTTGCCTAGAAAATGAGAAGGAAAAGTCTTTGGTATCCCATTCTTTTACTTGTAGAACTTTTAGGGTTATGAAATGTTATGAAAATACTTATTATGTATGAACAAAATTTTATACGTATATATGAGCAAATCATTCTGATTTGCTGCACAATTTTGCAATTTTATTTTTTAACCAGCTTTAGAAAAAAATTTCTGAAAACAAAAAATAATTATGTATCTTTGAATTAGGAGCATGCAAGAAATAGACTTTTATTTTCTTATTTTGCCTTATTTTCTGTTCTATAAGTGACTCATACTATGTCTTGCAGGAGGCAAAAAAATGGCAAGAGAGAAAAGAAGCCCTGGAGGCTGTAGAAGTACTAGTGAAAAACCCCAAACTGGAAGCAGGCGATTATGCAGATTTAGTAAAAGCATTAAAGAAGGTAAACATGAAGAGTGTCAACATTGGTACATTGGTATCTCAACAACAGACCAGGCCTTTGAATTTCTCATCATCTGTCGTTGTTTTTATCACAACTACATTGCCATTTAAGGAACACTATTGATGGTTTTCTAATTATAGGCATACCCTTTTTTTTTTTTTTTTTTTTTTTTTAATTATGATTTTTTTTTGAGAAAGAGACAGAGCATGAGCAGGGCAGGGGCGGAAAGAGAGAGGGAGACACAGAATCCAAAGCAGGCTCCAGGCTCTGAGCTGTCAGCACAGAGCCCGATGCGGGGCTCAAACCCACAAACCATGAGATCATGACCTGAGCCAAAGTCAGACGCTTAACTGACTAAACCACCCCAGGTGCCCCAGGCATGCCCTTTTAAAGGATTGTTTAAAGTGACTGTCCTATGTTAGTGTGGAGGGATTGTGTCCTATGTTAGTGTGGAGGGATTGGTTTTTATTCTTTGTTTATTATCACTTACTCTAAGTATGCTGTCTGATAGCATATACAGACCTCAAGAAAAAGAGGGTCTTTCTAATATAGAACCAAATATTCCAGTTTTATAATTCCATAGGATGAACTATTTATTTATTTTTTTTTAATGTTTATTTATTTTTGAGACACAGAGAGACAGAGCATGATCAGGGGAGGGGCAGAGAGAGAGGGAGACACAGAGTCTGAAGCAGGCTCTAGGCTCTGAGCTGTCAGCATAGAGCCAGACTTGGGGCTTGAACTCACAGACTGTGAGATCATGACCTGAGCCGAAGTCGGATGCTTAACCAACTGAGCCACCCAGGCGCCGCTATTATTTTTTTAATTTATTTTTTTAATGTTTATTTACTTTTGAGAGAGAGAGAGAGAGAGAGAGAGAGTGCAAGTGGGGGAGGGGCAGAAAGAGAGGGAGATACATAATTTGAAGCAGGCTCCAGGCTTCGAGCTGTGAGCACAGATCCCAACGCAGGGCTCAAACTTACGAACCATGAGATCATGACCTGAGCCAAAGTCCGATGCTTAAGTGACTGAGCCACCCAGGCGCCCCTGTAGGATGAACTATTTAAATTGGCTCTATTTAATGGGACGAATACTAAATATGAGGCATATTTTTCCATTAGATAGCTAATGATGCCACCTTGTATATCTGCGTGCAAAGTAAAGGATGTAGGGAAATGTCATTATAAAGCAGGCAAGTGCTAAATAAGAAAGAAATGTTTTTAACGTTTATTTATTTTTGAGACAGAGAGAGACAGAGCATGAATGGGGGAGGGTCAGAGAGAGAGGAAGACACAGAATCTGAAACAGGCTCTAGGCTCTGAGCAGTCAGCACAGAGCCTGACGCGGGGCTTGAACTCACAGACCATGAGATCATGACCTGAGCCAAAGTCGGACGCTTAACCGACTGAGCCACCCAGGCGCCCCAAGAAAGAAATGTTTTTAGAAAACACTTTGGTGTTTTGGTTTGGTGTTGCTTAGGTTTAACCAAGTTGAATGCTGTTGGTGGATAAATTTATATGTAGTGGCTTTCCATAAAATCTGAAAATATAGATCAAACACTGTGGACATAGGTGTAGAGCTTAAGAACAAACTCTGTGAAGACATGTTCTTAAATATAGAAAACTTTGTTTCATTTGCTTCTTCAGCCTGAAATTACAAAGGATTAGAATGGTGAGAGAGGAGGTTAATTTTTAATTATATGCACATGTAAGTATAGTTATTCTTATTATTCGTGGTACTTATGTTCTGTAAAGTCACCAAAACACTGAATAGCAAATACCAAACCATTGCTCCTAAGGGAACACAGGGCACAGGGCTAGGGTCCTGTGACTCTTTGGTCTCAACATCTCAACAATATCAACCAGTCAATACATAACTTATTTTATTCTGTTTGAAGATGTCTCATTTAATATATATTATTGATGCATTAACGGTGAACTCAGGGCCAGCAGCACTATAACTCATGCCTTGTATAAAGCTTATTTAACACACATAATTTCTGCGTGACACATATCACGGCCTTTTTGTGCTTAGGAGCACTAGACAGCACTTCACTGCCCTTGGGGGCCATTTTAAATAGTGAAAGCAGCAGCGAAAATCACAAAAATGAAAAAAAAAGAAAAAGAAATGTGGCACTAAACAGACCATGAAAAAGATACTGTTTACAGTATGAGAGCTGAAAGAAGTCAGAGTGTTGCTTTGTTCATTCTCAGCTGGGAATGTGCACACCAGGCAACTCAGATTTTCCACAGCTCTTTGCTTGTCTGAATGACCAGGAGAGTGCTGCGAGAATTGATTTTGGGGGTTATAAATAAACGTTAACGAGTAGGTGAATTCGCAAATATGAAACCCGTGAATAATGAGAACGGACTATGTTTTCTCACTGTGAGCCTCCCACACTTTCTTCCAAGTGAGATTTGGAGGCAGAGATATGATTTGTCACAATCTTTTAGTCTTCCATCTTCCAATCCTGAAGAACCCAGACCCAGGCAGGATTAGTGAGAAGGGAGTTGCCCAGGGGGAAAAGATTTCACCAACCTGGAGCTTGGGAGGAAAGAGGAGGGGTAAAAAGGCACTAAGAGAAGGAAATGAAATTCTAATGGCCTTGAGAACTTCAGATTCTCTGTGAATTCCAGCGTATAATTTTTATCAGGAATCTTAGTACTTGGCCCTGAATTCTCAAAGCCTCAGATAAAAGCTCTTATTTTTTCTTATCTAATGGTACAAATATTAGTTGATACTTTCCACATGGATTTCCTTAGGATATTAGCTTTTCAAATAGTGTTCTGTGATTTCCATTGGCATTATGAATATAAATATAATCTTTTGCTGATTTGCAGATAGGATCATGGATTTTATATTTAGGTAGACATAGAGACAATAGATTTCTGTGAGAAACTTCTCCCTCTTCACATGGTAAAGTGGGGGGCAGGGCGATCAAAGGCTACAAACAAATCAAAAGAAATTTAATTTTGTGGTTAAAATATTTAAAACAATGAAAAGTTAACTTCAATTGTATAAATTAACCTGAAACAAGGCATTAAAATTTTTTGTGTGTGATTTTACTTACATGTAAACACAAACTTCATATTCATATTATATTGACTTAAGAGAGACCTATCAAAAACGTGGAAATGGTGAAATAAGAGAATGAGATTGAGTAGGCTACAGACCGATCACTCTTCCCTCCATAGTCTTTTCTCTCTATTGTCTATATTGAGTAATCCCAGTAATTTCCCTATTTTTTGCCTTTAATACAAGTAGCAAAGAACTACTCATTTGAAATTCCTTATGGTATTCCTGAAATTATTTCTTAAGCTGTCTTCTTTCAAGCTGTCATCTGACTTAGCATATTTTATGGACTTTCCTGTTCTCACAAATTATAGGTTCCTTCATTTATAAAGATACCTTCTCCCCTGCCCCTTACTCCTACCTCCCCCCAATATCTTCTTTGACTTGTCAATTACCTATGGATGTTGGTTGATATCTTTAGATTAAGATTTGGGTTTTCAAGGTGTTTTTATTATATACTCTACAGACTTATGTGTTATTAGACTTTTTTCACTTGGTTTTTCTATATTTCCCCCCTTATTGCTTACATTCATCATAGTTTTCTTTTTTTTTTTTAATTTTTTAAATGTTTGTTTATTTTTGAGACAGAGAGAAAGAGAGAGAGAGAGAGAGAGAGAGAGAGAGAGAGAGAGAGAGAGACAGTGAGAGTGGGGGAGGGGCAGAGAGAGGGAGACAGAATCTGAAGCAGGCTCCAGGCTCTGAGCTGTCAGCACAGAGCCCGACGTGGGGCACGAACCCACAAACCATGAGTTCATGACCTGAGCCTAAGTCGGATGCTTAACTGACTGAGCCCCCCAGGTGGCCCCATCATAGTTTTCTAAACACAATAATCATGGTGGATTTAATTGACTTCTCTCTTTGTCAGCAGAATGTTTTTGTTCTGGTTACTGTTAACCAGTAGCTTACATTGCTAGTTAAAGATAAATACTAGATGGTAACTAGAGTTGACCCTTGATGAACAATACAGGTTTGAACTGCATGGGTCTACCTACTTACACATGGGTTTTTTTCAATGAATATAGAACAGTAGTGTAAATGTATTTTCCTTGTGATTTTTTTAAATAACTTCTCTAGCTTACTTTATCACAAGAATATAGAATATAATACATACACAAAATATGTGCTAATCAATGGTTTATGTTATCAGAAAGGCTTCTGGTCAGTAGTAGGCTATCAGTAATTAAGTTTGGGGGGAGTCAAAAGTTATATGTGGATTTTGACTGCATGGGGGGTCAGTGCCCCTAACCCTCATGTTGCTCAAGGATCATCTGTACTTAAAATCTTATTGTAGGCCTAGCTTAAAGGGAGAAGTGACAGCACTTTTAATTATAGAATATTTCCCATTATTTAGGTTAAATTAACATTGTGAGCTAAAGCTTCCTTCCTATAGTCTACAACAGAGTCACAGAGTGTTTTCAAATCTGGAATGGAGTCCTTCCCTGCATATTCTATTTGTCTTAAAAATAAACACTTCCCCACCTCCCTCACTCCCATTTCCCAGTTTAGAACAACTTTAGTCAAACTGGGATGTTTGACATGTGTTGATAGGCAAATAGGCCTGATCCATTATTCACCTATAAGTTCATTCAGTCCTTTACCATCTTGAATTATAGTAGGTTTACAACATCCTCTTCAAAACTTTCCTAGGACCATCAGTGTCTAGGATTCAGCTTCCACTGGTTACTGCTCTAATGGTGGATAAGGAGAACTATTCTCCTAAGAATGGGATTGATCGATGGCCATCTGCTTCTGAATTATGTTAAAATACTGGCTCCAAATCCCATCCCAGATTCATTGAACTAAGATTTCTTGGAATGGGGTCTGGCATGTTTTTGATGACCATTCCTAGAATATACATGTAGATGTTAAATCTGAAGCCTAGCACCTAAATAATACCTGAGAGTTCTTTTGGTTAAAAAAAAAAAAAAAAAAAAAGTAATCCAAACATTTACAAATGTCAATAGTGAATTTATTTTTATTTTAATGTTTATTTATTTTTGAGAGAGAGAGAGAGACAGAGTGCGAGCAGGGACAGGGCAGAGAGAGAGGGAGACACAGAATCTGAAGCAGGCTCCAGGCTCTGAGCCGTCAGTACAGAGCCCGACGTGGGGCTTGAACTCACTGTGAGATCATGGCCTGAGCTGAAGTCAGACACTTAACCAGCTGAGCCACCCAGGTGCCCCACAAATGTTAATAGTGAATTTAATACACGGGGCGCCTGGGTGGCTCAGTCGGTTAAGCGGCCGACTTCGGCTCAGGTCACGATCTCGCGGTCCGTGAGTTCGAGCCCCGCGTCGGGCTCTGTGCTGACAGCTTGGAGCCTGGGGCCTGTTTCAGATTCTGTGTCTCCCTCTCTCTGACCCTCCTCCGTTCATGCTCTGTCTCTCTCTGTCTCAAAAATAAATAAATGTTAAAAAAAAAAAATTAAAAAAAAAAATAGTGAATTTAATACAGAACTGAAGGGAGGGGTGCCTGGGTGGCTCAGTCGGTTAAGCATCCGACTTCAGCTCAGGTCACGATCTCACGGTCTGTGAGTTCAAGCCCTGCGTCGGTCTCTGTGCTGACAGCTCAGAGCCTGGATCCCACTTCAGATTCTGTGTCTCTCCCCCTCTCTCTGTCCCTCCCCTGCTCATGCTCTGTCTCTCTCCGTCTCAAAAATAAATAAAAGCATTAAAAAAAAATTTTTTTTTAATTAAAAAAAAAAACTGAAGGGAATTTTTTTCTCCATGGATTTACAGTAGTTAGGGATTTAACAAAATGTTTATTCGGACCCTGATCTCATTTTCTCATAAGGAAAATGAATTTGCCATAGCATGAGTTTACAGCATGAATATGCTTTAGCAAAGAAAGCAAAGCTTTGGAGTAGAACTGGATTTAAATCACATCATATCACATTTGCTAGTTCTTACCTCAAGCAAATTAATCTATATTTAATTTTTGAAATCTATAAAATTTGCTAATATTATCTACAGGGTTTTGGGTGAAAAATTAAATACGGATTATAAAGCACCTATAAAATTATAACATCTAATTTGTTTTTAATAAATGTTAATCTTAACTCTTCATCCTTACTCCTCAGCATTTAGGGAGTGCAGCTAAATGCCATCTAGAACTTCCTGGCATGCTATCCATTAGGGGTTGTTTAATTCAGGGAATCTGGAAGGAAGCATTCTACTTATGGAATATCAGATCTTAGAAACGAAATAAAATCCAAAGTGGAATGGAAGCATTACTTCTACTTGGGAAAAAAGTGAAGAGTGAAAAAAACAAGGATCTGAGACATGTCAGAATAAAACAGCTTTTGGGGGCACCTGGGTGGCTGAGTTGGTTAAACGTCTGACTTTGGCTCAGGTCATGATCTCATGGTTCGTGAGTTCGAGCGCTACATTGGGCTCTCTGCTGTCAGCACAGAGCTCACTTAGGATCCTGTCTGTCTGTCTCTCTCTGCTCCCCCCCTCAAAAATAGGTAAACATTTAAAAAATAAAATAAAGTAGCTTTTTAACATCCAACTGACTTGAGCAGTACACCGCAGTAAAATCTTAGCAGGAAGGCACCCAGACATAGTCACTGTCTTGCTTAATTGACACAGGTGCAGCTACTACCTCTGAGCTTTGATAATGCTGGGTTTTGTGGGGCATAGTGTAGGGGGATGGTAGTATAAATAATGCTGGAGGAGACTCTGTTAAGAGACTGTAAATGCACACTTGATGATCATCAGGTAATATGGCAGATGCAAGGGGGCTCCTGGGTGGCTCATTCAGTTAAGTATCCGACTTTTGATTACAGCACAGGTTATGCATGACCTCTCGGTTTGTGACAGCATTATCCTTCTTGGGATTCTCTCTTTCCCTCGCTCTCTGCCCATTCCCTGCTGATGTGAACTTTCTCTTGTCCTCTCTCGCGCACGTGCACGCTCAGAATAAATAAATGAACTTTAAAATGGCAGCTGCAAAGCCAGAAGCTCCCTCAGAGGAATGGTTGCAATGGCATTTGCAATTTAGAGCCCCCACGGACTTCTGGAAGGTACCGAGAGCAGTTTCTACCAGTGCTCCTTTAGTATAAATGTTGGAGCTGCCGCCTTGTGGTGTCTTTCCTCTGAGATACACTGTCTTTTGGCTTTTCCTGCCCCAGAGCAAAGTCAGCAAGCCTCCAGCTTCTCTGCTAGTGTCGGAGTCCCCTCCTACACAGTTGTGCAATGCTGACAGCCCAGACGACCACTAATGGAGAGTTAACTATTTGAAGTTGTGGTTTAATGTATGTTATTGGTAGAACTTTTAAGGTAAGAGACTAAACAGAATGAAGGGAAGCCCCCAAATTTGGTATTGTCAAGGAAGACTTTTTCCTCTTTTGCAGGAAGCAAAATTGGCTGTCCATTAGCGTAACAGGGTACAGAGTTCTTTTAAGAAAAACTTTTCAGTCCCCTTCTCCTGAGTTGTGACTATTTTGTTTTCTTTTTTTTCCTCCCTTTGTAGGTTGTTGGAAAGGACACCAATGTCATGTTGGTGGCTTTGGCAGCAAAATGTCTTACTGGCCTAGCTGTTGGACTAAGGAAGAAATTTGGACAATATGCAGGACATGTGAGTAACACTCCTTTTTAGATACAAATCAACAACATTAACAAGAATGACAGGCTAGTTTGCTTTAGGATTTAAAATAGGTCTTTATATATTGGGCAAAGTGAATTTTTCATTAAGTTTTATTAAAATTGAGCATAATTCCTCAAAATATTTCAATAAAGATGTCAGTTATAACTAAATTCATTAGCTTTATATAGAAAATTGGGCATATGACCTAAATATTTAGTTGAGTTGATTTGCTTATTATTTACTTATTAATATCCTGCTTTGTTCTTATAAGATTATGTGTAGTATAACAGGATTAAATGAAACTGGTGATAACTAACACAGAGTAAAATTGAAAGTAGGAAAGGCAGTATAAAGCCAGAAGTGAGATGAATATATAAAATGTATTTTATAGCATTTTCCTATTTGAAAAATAATAATCTACTTACATACTTGAGACATTTTCTATAGATTAGACTCTTGGTAGTGTATCAGTTTAATTTATTCTAAGAAACCTGACTGAAAACATTTGTTGAATATACTGTCTTTGTGTAAATTTAGAAGCACTCAAGTTTGATAACAGTTTTAATAAACTGAGATGTTTTCTTTAACTGTGGCATTTGTCAGTTGGCCTCTAAATCTGGTCTGAATTACTTAGAGTGGTTCAGCATCCTGAAAATTGATCATACTGAACTTTAGGGTTGAACTTGCTAGCCACTTGATCATTTGATTCCCTAGATTGACTTTTTAGAGACTCCTTATAGTTTGTATTTATGTTGTGAAGTTAATGTCTAACCTCAGTTATGGCATTTGGAGCTTGCTTACTCATAGCATTGAACATAATTTCAGAGAACTTAACTGGAAGAAAAAAAAAAAGGACTCTACTAAATAAAAATACATCATGACTAGCTTGTTACCAGGGAAATAAAAATATGGGTCCATAAAACCCTTAACATGTAACCCATGTAAAATCATGTAACATGTAAAACATGCAAATCATGAATTGGAATAAAATGATAAGCAACATTTTCTAGCAGTCAGTAGTATTTATTATGCAATACTTGTGTGCTTATGTGATGGTGTGTTAATTAGCTTTTGGTCAGTTTTGTGCTACTTACTAGAATATTTTAAAAAGAACATACTTTTGTCTTAATAATAACTTTTAACCTAGAAAACCATTTTTAAGATACATTTTAATTTACTAAATCCTAGTTGACTGATTACCTGGCCTGGTTTGAATTCTGATTCTGGCTTTGTGACATTTTGTTATGCAGCTTAAAGTTATAAAGCTTATAGTTCGGAGTATTTCCCCCCCCTAAAAAGTAGATCATATATAGTGTTTGATATCAAACATGTTAATAGTTCATGTTTACTTTCTTTAGCTATTTATAAGCTATTTTTTTTTTTTTGGTAAAAAAATATATATATATAAAAGCATGCTTGAGCTTTATAACCATTAAAACATTTTGATTTTCAATAGTTTATAACTAACTCCTAGTATTAAAAAGTCTTTTATATTTCTCCATGGAAACTGAATTCCTTCTGGTCTCTATCACTTCTGTGAAATCTTAAAAAATATTTTTTGAATGCCTTTGAGCTTTGCTATATCTTTTTGACCTCAAAAGACAACTTTAATTTGCCTGTTAGCACAGTGCCTGGCACTCAATAGATATTAAGTATTCAATAAATATTTAATAAATTAGTGATAGTTTATAAGATAATTATAAAAATTCCAACTTTATTGATCTAAACTTAGTACATCCTTCTGATCAAAATTGCTGTAATTTCAGTTACCATTTCTTTGTCTTTAGTGTAGTGAAAGGGTGGGAGACATCTCAGTCTGGTGAAGTATATCGGAATCTTAGAGGGGAAGAGAAATTACACACTCTGTCTATTCCCGTATCCTAAATCCACCTAGTTGAGAATCTTTTTGTCTAATAAGAGATGGTACTCTGATAAAAATGACTATATGGTTGCATTAAGGTGTAGATGCAGAAAATGGGTTGAGAAGCACTGCTACAGTGGCACAGAATGGGAACCCTTAATTGTTCCAGCATAAGGTTCTTGTGCCCTTAAGAAAAAAAATGACTTTTTATTCAACTTAGACGTTCACTTTGTTTTGGTAGCACCAAACATTGCTTTAGTAATGGCTGTATTGAGATATAACTTAAATACTGTAAAATTCACCCTCTTAAAGTGTATAGTTGAATGGTTTTAATATATTCACAAGGTTGTGTAACTATCACGACTGTTTAATTCCAGAACATTTTCATCTTCCCCCAAAAACCTTTATGCCCACTAGCAGTCACTTCTCACTGGCAGCCACTAATCCAGTTCTGTCTCTATGGTTTTGACATTTCATGGCATCATTTAAATGGATCATACATAAGCCTTTATGACTAGCTTCTTTGACTTGGCATATTTTCAAGGTTCATTCATGTGTCATGTCAGTAACTCATTCATTTTTGTTGCCAGCAAAATAATATTCCAGCTGTTCACTTTCATAGGTTGTGCCAACCATTTTGGAAAAATTCAAAGAGAAGAAGCCTCAGGTGGTGCAAGCCCTGCAGGAGGCAATTGATGCAATTTTCCTTACTGTAAGTGGACAGCATGAGTTTGCACTTTTGTCTAAAGTAAATTTTGTCAGTGTAATGTTTTGATTGTTCTTATAGTTGAGAAAAGCTCATTGACCATGTTTTCTTTTTAAAGACCACACTGCAGAACATCAGTGAGGATGTTTTAGCAGTAATGGATAATAAAAATCCAACCATCAAGCAGCAGACATCTCTTTTCATTGCCAGAAGCTTCCGCCACTGCACTGCTTCTACCCTCCCAAAGAGCTTGCTAAAGCCCTTTTGTGCTGCTCTACTTAAGGTATAGACTCTCTTTGGAACTGGGGGAATTTTTTATGCCTATGGAAGATTTTTTCCCATATTAATTATGTACAATGACTACTTGACTTTCAGACTGTAGATTATGCTCTTTTGAGGAGCAGACCCTCTGTGGCTTTGGAAACTGAATCCAAATTCTTGTACTCTTTGTGTTCCTGTTCTCAAAGAAAAGCACAAGTTAGCTTTATGATTCCACTAACTGCTAAACGTTGTTTCTTATTTGGCCCATATACTGGTGTTCAGCTGGATCTGGCCAAGCACAGGCATACAATTTGGAGTCTTTGAAGATCATTTGCATGTGAGGCATTTTAAATAGAGGGTAGGAGGAAAAGGAAGCACTTATTTGCTGAATGGATTACCAAAGGTTTCCTTGACCCAAAAAGAATTTGTGAAAGAGTAACTGTTGGTTGGCAAGAGGAAAACTACACTTAGCTTCAGTGAACTGTAAAAAGCAAATTCTTTATCCAACAGTCATCAATCTGAATTAAAATCAGTAATACCTAAAATATCTTATATTAAGACCATTTTGCTTACTTCCGGACCACAGCACATCAATGATTCTGCTCCTGAAGTCAGAGATGCTGCATTTGAAGCACTGGGCACTGCTTTGAAAGTGGTGGGTGAGAAAGCAGTAAATCCATTCTTAGCTGATGTGGACAAACTCAAGCTTGATAAGGTAGGTTAGTGACAGATTATAATGCAATTGGACAACAATCTTATCTCTGTGCATTATGGTTTTGTTTCGATTTCATTCGTTCTATTTCATGAAGATAAAAATGATGATATCAGCTTGTGAAATTTATTTAATTTGCCACTGGTGGTTCAGATCTGGAGTGTTGAAAAGATAGCTTTTGAGGATGTAAATTTCATCTTAAGCTGTAGTGGTGATATTTGTAGAGATGGCTTTCAAATTATAAAAACGCAAAGAAAAGAAAGCTGAGTGATCTGTCCCTAGAGAAGGTGAAAAGGATATTTTCAGATAAATTTGTTTCTAATACCTAAAAAGTTACTTTTCTAAATATGAATGTTTTCTATCAAAAATGTGGTTGTTGAATGTTTATTATAATTCTAATTTATGTAGAAATAAAATGTAAGAAAGTAGATTGTTTATTTTTGCTTAAGCAAACTGAATTCTCATAGAGTTGTGGTTTAGATAACTTATTAAGTAATAATGTAGTGATTATATTTCAAAGTTGGGCTTAATGATATTCATTTCAATTTCTTTCTCTAGATCAAAGAATGTTCAGAAAAAGTAGAGCTGGTACATGGTAAGAAAGCTGGACTTGCAGCAGACAAGAAGGAATTCAAGACTGCTCCTGGAAGGACTGCTGCCTCAGGGGCTGCAGGAGATAAGGACACAAAGGACATTTCAGCACCCAAACCAGGACCCTCAAAAAAGGCACCTGCTACTAAGGTTAATAGATGACTTGGAAAATATGGTTCAAAAGTTAGAATTTAGTAAGACAGGGTTGGAGTCTCGGATTCATGGTTATCCTTCCAATATGATTTCATTTGAGAAATGAATGCATTACCACATTTAAAATATAGCAGAACATCCATCAACAAAGAGTATTCCAACAATACGTTTGGTTATGTAAACTTTAATAAAGCTAAAAATGGTAATGAAGGTACAGGAGTGCATTTTGAGTGATCTTAAAGTATTATTAAATAAAGAAATAAAATGGCAAAGCACTTAACATTAATAACATCACTTTGGTCATTTTGCTGATAATGCCGTTGAGTTGCATCACCAAGTCTACATACCAGTCAAGGTCTTGTTACTTTTATACAGTGTGGAAGGGAAATGCCTAGAGACAAATGTGGCATTCTTTTAGAGAACATTTGTCCTGTGGACTCTCTTAAGCATGAAATTATCTACCATGGATGTAGAAAGTTTATTCTCTTTTCTCACCCGGAACACCAGCATGAAGTCAGGGGAGAGAACTGGTATTTAATAAAGCATCATTTGGGAAGCATTTTACCTAAATAATCTCATGTAATCATCAAACAACCCTTGAAATAACTATTTTGAGATCCCTATTTTTCCAGAAAGGGAAATGGAGGCTCAGCAAGGTTAAGTATTCTACACATGCTCTAACAACTCTGATATCTATGTTGTTCATTTGTTTGTTTACTCTGACACCCCCAACCCCCCCACCACCACCATACTGTAAACTTTAAAGGGTAAAGATCTTGTCACTGCTCACTCCCCCATGCATAGCCGAGTTTCTGGCAGACAGCAGGAACTGGGCACACGTTTGGTGAATGGCCAGAGTGGCAGAACTGGTATTTGGACCCAGGTGCTTTTAACTACAGTCTTTGTACTTTAGTTCATCTTCTGCTGTCTCTTCCAGCTTTCTAATGGGGGGTTAGTAGCTAGTCTCTTCTGTCTCACCAGCTGTTGCCTCTCTGGATAATGACGTGGGCACAGTACCTTAAGGCCTTTTCTTATCTGGTTGACTTTCTCTTATGAAGAATTTAAAATAAGTAAGTGGGGAGCAACCTGCTTCATTTTTCTCTTTAATAGATAAGTAGGACAGTATTACCAATACACCTACTAAGCCAATAAACATATATGTCTGTGAAAGAAAAAAAAAAGATAAGTAGGAGATTTGTTAATTGAGGTACCTCTCTATACAGAGAGTGCTATTTATTATAGAAAAGGATCCAGAAGAGGTGTTCTGGTTAGTCAAAAAGTATAGAATTTCCTATTTTGTCGGCCAGAAAACAATTAAATTTCTAACGGGTTGTTATTATGAACCAACAGAATCATACTTCTGATATGAACCAGCAAGTATTAGAGGTTTTCATTTCATTAAAAAACCAGCATCTTAGTTTTGCTAACTATACCTTAAAAGCTTAGATTATGTTCAAGATGACATTAGTTTCAGAAGAAGTCTGGATGTTGAAGACAGTCTGGCCTTCTCTCATTTTATTTTTTCTTTCTGGTTTGGGGCATTGTTTAACAAATACCAAAATAGATAGAAGGAATGATGTGAACAGTGATATGTGTTACCATGTTAATGTTACTGTCAGTTGTGTGCCTTGTGATAAACTGCTATTTTCTTCTGACCTTTCAAAACTGGAGTAAAATAATTGAGATGTTTAAGCACAGTATTAGCAGATAGAAACCAGCAGGTATAATACAAAGTGTGACCAACTGAAGTTTATTCCAGGATTATAAGGATGGTTCAATATTAATATTAAAAAACTTATAGAGATCAAAAGAAATCTAATTTCAGACATTGAAAAAGGAATATAGTAAATTCAACATATCTTCATGATAAAAATTCTTAATACATAGAAATAGATGGATTCTTTGACATGACTAAATATCTAGAAATAGATCTATAGATAGCAGTAGACTTCGCAAACCAAAAGTCAGCATCATGCTTCATAGTGATGAAATACTAGAAGCATTACTGTTAAAGTGAGGAGTAAAGCAAAAAATGCCTGCTGGTACCGTTATTGTTTACTAACTTCATACAATTAAATAAAGGAATAAAGTAAGACCAATGCTAATATAAGGAAGGAAAAGGCACAGTTATAATTTTTGTAGATCATATGATCATATACTTGGGAAATACAAGTAGGTCAAACAATAATAAAAAGATCCAGTAAGGTGGCCATCTTCAACATGGTTAAGCCACTTACTGCCATTGCCATAACAACCACTTTATTCCTTCAAAATTACATGGTTCTACAGTGAGTTAATGTATTTTTCTGTTATTGGGGTGCCTTGTGGTGAAGTATGGGGTAAATGTTAGAAGTTACAAACTGTCCTTTACTAATGCAGGAAAGATTTAGAGGCATTTAAAGGCATCAAATGTTAATTCTCAAATAAAATGTCATATAATTCCAGTCCATTTTCATTTCATTTACCTCATTAGCTCATTCTGAATTGAAGGTTCTTAATAGTGGGGTTCTGCAGATTTCCCCATGAATGGTCTTCAGGAGCTCTATCTGCCCTTGGAAGTGTTAAGTTCTGTGGGCACCAAAAACACAGGGGTTTTTGGTCGGTTGAGTGGTCCCTCATTTTAATCCAATTTTTAGGGAGTCTCTGGCCCAAAAATGCTTAAGAACCACTGTTCTAAATCCTTAAGTGGTTTAACTTTCTTTTAAATTGCTTTTAGGCTGGTGGGCCACCTAAGAAGGGGAAGCCAGCTGTGTCAGGAGGTGCAGGGGGCACTGGAACCAAGAATAAGAAAGGACTGGAAACCAAAGAAATCGTGGAGCCTGAGCTTTCGGTCAGTATTCTACAGGATGCCTCAAACTCAGAAAACCACGGAAAGTCAATTCCTGGGAGAAGACTTGAGTTCTTTGCTGAGTTCTACAACATAGAGTTAATTGGTATTTTTCACTTAGTGAAACTGTGCCTTGGACGACCTTCCTTCCCCTTTATGGTAGTAGAGTAGAAAACTCGGGTACTATAGGATACCTATGGGAGTGTTCATGTAGTTCGGCCTGCAGCATTTTTACATTCTTGTCATCTGTTTCCTTAAGCAATTCTTAATTTTAATGTTTTTGCATCTTACAGATAGAAGTATGTGAAGAAAAAGCTTCAGCTGTCCTTCCTGCTACCTGTATACAGCTTCTAGACAGCAGTAACTGGAAGGAAAGGCTGGCTTGTATGGAGGAGTTCCAGAAGGTAGGTGCATGGGGATGAGTTGAGTGTGAAAGAACATTACATTACAGAGAAGTGATGACATCAACAAAGTACTTGTCCTACTTGCTGTATTTTATAAACAGTGACCATGTTTCAGAGTGTTAACTCTGATGAGCGGGGGGTGAGGGGATGGGGAGGGACTGGTTTTTTAGCTGCATAGTGTATATCTTTTAACATCTGCTTTCTGTGGCTTCTATAAGCTCATAACTTAGTACTTAATCAAGAAAGTTAGGTTTATTCTGAATTATAGGTTTAGATGAATTTTAATATTATGGTATTTAATCATTAAACTTACTAGGCAAACATATAACTCCACTTAAACCACCCCTCTCCCCTTTCTCTGCTTTCCTCTTTGTTGTCATGATTCTTGGAAGAACAGATATTATTCCTTGGTGTGAGAAGCTCCTTTCAGAAATCTGTGTTGGAAGGGAGCATGGAAGTTCCTTTCGGCATATACTCTATGATTCTGATGAGGAGGGTGTGGAGGAACCACAAGAGCACTGGGACTTGAGGCAGGAGACCTCGCTTCCAGGCCTGCATGTGCCATGCATCAGGTTTAGACCTGAGTTTGCACATCTTTGAAATTTAATACTTAACCACTTCTAATCTGTTCTACTTTGCTCTATGTTTTTAGGAAAATCAGATAAGTCAAAATATGTATAAGCAGTTTCTGCCTCAAACTAGGCAAATGAAAACTGTTACTGTTACATTCCTTGGACCAAATTCTTTGTGAAACCTGAAATGTGGAGGGAAAAGAGTATCACTGGTATTACTATAACAACTGTACATCAGATATCCAACTTAAAAAGCACTATAACAAGCTATCTAAGCTCTCTCTATAACCCTCCTTGCTTCCATTCTTCTCTCTCCTTCAAGTCACCTGTTTCCCTCACTAATCATTAAACCCTTAATTCTGATTCTCTTATTTTACTTCAAGGCTGTTGAACTAATGGATCGAACTGAAATGCCATGCCAGGCATTAGTGAGGATGCTGGCCAAGAAACCTGGATGGAAGGAAACCAATTTTCAGGTAATTTTTAATTGGAGATTTTAGTATCTTTTATTCAAGTAATTTCTATCATATCATCTATGGAGTAAGAGAGAGAGAGAATTTTGGTAATGATTTTTAGCTTTTTTTTTTTTTTAAATCACTCAGCCAGTATGTCATCTAACTTTAAATGTGAACAATGGAGTATGTGCGTTTTGATTAAACATAGAACTATACCTTTGTGTAATTGGGAGTTTATATATATGGAAGTATTATCTATATTGTTTGTGTAATTTATGTATATATATTTTTTTCTCCTCATTAGTTAGGCCTGGAATCCCCCTAATCTTCACATATGCAAGGGAGGGATAAACAGTGAGACAGGTTTCTTATTTGTTTGGATAAAAGATAAATGGTCTTTAAATTACCAGTGAAAAATTGCCACATAATTTAATGCATTAACTGGTAATAGAGATGAAATTTTGCAGTGCTGTTATTTAGTCTAAAGCGTCCGTGCAAAGGGAGGTTTAGGAAAGTGATATAGGAAGGAAAAGGAGAAAAGTTTCCTTGTCCTCTTCAGATATTCACAGACCTTGTGGGAAACAAAAGTTTGAAATATATCAGGTTTATTTTTGGCATCCCGCTAGTCTCTTTTTTGCTTCTCTTCTGCCACCTCTTGTTCCCTCTATAGGATCCTTGGCTCCTTCACACACTGTGTTCCCTTAGCACTGTTAACAGCACCTCAGCCATACCGTCCAGTACCACAAAGCCTTCTTCTGCCAAGAGGTTCTCATGCTGGCCTCCTCCCCCACACACCACGTTGAAAACCCCTCTTTATGCAGCTTCTAAGATCGGTGAAAGAAGCATCCTTGATTTGAGCTTATACCTTCCTATGTGTTAGATCCGTAACAAAGGATAATTTTATGTATGTATTTTTCTTTATGACAATTTTATTGAGGGAGTATAAAGCTCACCCTTTGAAAGTGTACAGTGCAGCAGTTCTTAGGATATTTGCATAGTTCTGCAACTCCTACCACTCTGTAACTTTAGAATATTTTCATCACTGCAGCAAGAAACCCCATACCCGTCGGCAGTCACTCTCTCTTCCTCCACAAATCCCCCTCGCCACCCACAGTCCCTGGCAACTATTACTCTACTTTCTGTCTCTATACATTACTTCTCATGGACATTTCATAGAATGAAGTGTCTTTTACTTAACTTAGTCTTTTCAAGGTTTGCCCATATCGTAGCATGTATCAACTCTACATTCTTTTTTTTACGGCTGAGTAATATTCCATTGTATGGATATAGAACATTTTATTTACCCGTTTGTGTTGCTACACATTTTGACTATCTCTGAACATTGCATGTACAAGTGTTTGTGTGAACGTGTTTTTCATTCTCTTGGATGTATACCTAGAAGTAGAATTGCTGGGTCATATGGTAACTGCGTTTAACTTTTTAAAGAACTGCCAAACTTTTCCAATGTGACTTCACCATTTTGCATTCGTACCAGCAATGCAAGAGAATTCTAATTTCTATACATCCTCACCAACTCCTGTTATTTAAATATTCAAACAGGACAGAGGGAGATACTTATGGGCAAAGGCGTCTCAAGTGCCTTACATCTAGCATCTTCACATTAACATCTTTAAATTGTTTTCACAGCTTCTTCATTCTTCCACTTAAAAGTATACACGTTGTTTGAGTCTCTCAAGTTCTGTTGTGTGTGGTGTGTGCATGAGGGTTGTAGTTTTTTGCAGATAACACTAGTGGGAATGCTGAGTTATACGGTTAGTATGATCATTTATTATGTATTTCAAGATGTGTGTTCAGTACTATTGCAAATAACCGTGAGAGGAGAATAGAGAAATTAATTTTTTAAATTCATAAACTTTTAATGTGCTAACATTGTCATTATTTTGAAACATTGAGTATTTGGTTTTTTCTCTCTTAGCTGTCACTTAGCTACTTTAATTTTTTTTAATGTGTATTTTATTTATTTATTTTGAGAGAGAAAGAGCATGAGTGAGGAAGGGGCAGAGAGAGGGAGAGACAGAATCCCCTGTCAGTGCAGTTGACTGGGGGCTCAAACTCACAAACTGTGAGTTCATGACCTGAGCTAAAATCAAGAGTTGGATGCCCAGCCAACTGAGCCACCCAGGTGCCCCAGCTACTTTAATTGATAACAAGGATAGAAATTATTTTGTTTCTTTGTTTAAAATTGTTGTTTTTAGCGGCGCTCAGCTGGCTCAGTCAAGAGCATGAGACTCTTGATCATGAGTTTGAGCCTCATTTTGGACACAGATTACTTGAAAAATAAATTAAATAGGGGCACCTGGGAGGCTCAGTTGATTAAGCGTCCGACTTCAGCTCAGGTCATGATCTCACAGTTCAGGAGTTCAAGCCCTGCATGAGGCTCTGTGCTAACAGCTTGAAACCTGGAGCCTGCTTCAGATTCTGTGTCTCCCTCTCTCTCTTTCTCTGCCCCTCACCAACTTGCTCTCTGTCTGTCTCTCAAAAAATAAATTTAAAAAACAATAAAAAATATTTTAAAAATAAAACAAATAAATAAATTTATTTGTCATTTTTAGTTTGGTCATGTTCTTAGTTGTTCCTGTATTACATCTTCAGGCTGCTATAAAAATAAGTAAATCGATGTCTTTGGCTTACTCATAACTTTATGATGCTTATCCTTTGTTCAGGTGATGCAGATGAAGCTTCACATAGTTGCTTTGATTGCCCAGAAAGGGAATTTTTCCAAAACTTCAGCTCAGATTGTCTTGGATGGCCTTGTGGACAAGATTGGAGATGTAAAGTGTGGGAACAATGCAAAAGAAGCTATGACAGCAATAGCCGAAGCTTGCATGTTACCGTGGACAGCTGAACAGGTTAGTAACAGAGCTCTCTTTCCCCAACTTTTCCCAGATTTTTCCCAAATGTTAATTTAAGGTTCCTAGTTAAATGGTAGTCCTTTTCTTCTCAAGTCAAACCATTTTTATATTCTGCATTTTTATCCTTACCTTTAATAATATACTGTTGTCTGATAATTAGAATTTATTTTGGCCAAGATATTCTGTTTAAAAATGAGAGGGGCACCTGGGTGGCTCAATCGGTTGAGCCTGAGACTTCGGCTCAGGTCGTGATCTAACTGTTCGGAGTTCCAGCACCACATCGGGCTCTGTGCTGACAGCTCAGAGCCTGGAGCCTGTTTCAGATTCTGTGCCTCCCTCTCTGTCTCTGCCCTTACCCCATTTGTGCATGCGCACTCTCTCTTGCTCTCACTCTTTCTCAAGTAAATAAACATTAAGAATTAAAATAAAAAAAGATGAGAATAATTTTCTCCTAAGGCATTATAATCCAGAGTGATCACTAAGGAAAAGTTGTAAAGTCAAGAATGCTTTTTAATACTCCTGTTACAAGGGAGCCTGGGTGGCTCAGTCAGTTAAGCATCCAACTCTTTATTTTGGCTCAGATCATGATCTCACGGTTGTGAGATAGAGCCCCACATCATGGATCCTGCTTAAGACTCTCTCTCTCCCTCCCTCCCCTCCCTCCGTCCCTCTGCCCCTCCCCTGCTCACTCACACTCTCCCTCCCTCTTGCTCTCAAAAAAAAAAAAAAAAAATACTATGTCACTTAAGTCATTTTCTTGTGTGAGTTAAATATTTCATTCGTAAGGCATTCTCGTAGTTCTATCGGCGTTGGAAAAGCCACTCCTAATCCACTTCTGCCTTAATGCCATACCACATTTCTGTGAGAAATATGAGAAAAAGCACATATTTGTTTTTGTTTTTTCCCTCTTTCACTCCAGGTTATGTCCATGGCTTTCTCACAGAAGAATCCCAAGAATCAATCAGAAACTCTGAATTGGCTATCAAATGCAATAAAAGAATTTGGTTTTTCTGGGTAAGTCAGAAAGAAATCAGGTACAAAATAATTAAATATTTTGCTAATCTCTAACTGGTGATTCTGTTTGTTCAACTATCTCTGCTATTTCTGAGAAGCCAGAGCTTTTCATATCCACTAACTTTAGAGTTCTCTAAGTTGTTTTTCCTTAAGTGTTAACAATTGTCCCACAGAAAAGCCAGTTCTGAGAAGACCGAGTCAAATGCATTTGGAAATTCTTACATGTAATCACATTTGTTTAGAGAACTATCATGCACCTTGGTGAATTAAGGGCTCTCAAGGTCAGGCAGCAGAGAAGCTTATCTAACTTATTTGCATTTGAACATACTTGTTTAACAAAATTTTATAGAGCTTTCTTTATGCCAGGCGCTTTCTTCTTTTTTTTTTTTTTAATGTTTTATTTATTTATTTTGAGAGAGAACGTGAGCAGGGAGGGGGGGCAGGGGGGCAGGGAGGGGAGAGAGAGAATCCCAAGCAGGTTCTGTGCTGTCAGTGAGGAGCCAGATGCAGGGCCCCATCCCCCAAACTGAGATCATGACCTGGGCCAAAATCAAGAGTTGGACATTTAACTGACTGAGCCACCCAGGTGCCCTTATGCCAGTCACTTTCTAAATAATAATTCCTTTAATTTCATTCTCATAAAAACTACCTACATGAGGTATTGTTATTCCCATTTTATAAGTGTGGAAATTGGGGCACAGGAAGCTGAAGTAATCTGTCCAAGTCACAGTTCAGAAGTGGCAAAGCCAAGATTTGAATCCAGGCATTCTGTCCAAGAGAGAATACCATAACTGCTATACTGTGCAGCCTTTCTACTATGTGCCATGCTGCTTGTTACAACACACCTCTTAATGTCTTGTAAAGTAGTTTTCTATGTTCTACCAAATGAAGAGTTACTAGTCTCGAAGTTATTCAGGTGTCATTCAAGCAAAGGCTTGTGTGTCTGTATTTATAGTTGAGGGTATTGTTAAAATCCCTTCAAAATTGTATAATTTTTGGTGTAAAACTAATCTCCTGGCATGGCATAAAAGCCAGGTGAATGTTTTCCTCTTTTTTTTTTTTTTTTTTTTTAATTTTTTTGTTTAATGTTTATTTATTTTTGAGACAGAGACAGAGCATGAACGGGGGAGGGTCAGAGAGAGAGGGAGACACAGAATCTGAAGCAGGCTCCAGGCTCTGAGCTGTCAGCACAGAGCCCGATGCGGGGCTCGAACTCACGGACTGTGAGATCATGACCTGAGCCGAAGTCGGACGCTTAACCGACTGAGCCACCTAGGCGCCCCTGTTTTCCTCTTTTTAATTTGTCCATGATCTTTCATTTATTCAACAACTACATATTGAGCACTTTATGGTGTTTCAGTCATTTGTTCTAGTCCCTAGGAATACATTATAGACAAGATTAAATTCTTGCTTTCATAAGACTCATATTTCAGTAAGAGCAGATGACGATATGTAGTGAAAAGAATATCCGGAGGTACAGGGACAATGGAATAAAAATAAAGGATAAGAAGTTAGGTAGTATTACCTAGGAGTGGTTGGGATGGTCCTTCCTGAGAAAATGACATTTGAGCAGAGACCATTAGGACCTGAGGTGGCTAGCTGTGACAATCTGGGAAAAGATCATTCTAGGCCAAGGGAACAGCAATTGCAAAAGCCCTGTAGTAGGAGCATGTGTGATGTATTTAAAAATAGCAAGGAGTGATTGTTTTTCAGTATGTAGCTGAAGGGGAATGAGTTGGGTGGTAGGGAGGAGGAGGAGACAAGATGCAAGAAAGAACAGGGCCAGGTCACTTAGAGCCTCAAAGCTTTGAGTAAGTTCGAAACCACTAGATGGTTTTGAGCAAAGGAGTAGTAGGATCATTTGGACTCTAGTCAGAGAGAACAGATAGTGAGACTCAAGGAGACTAATTAGTAAGCTATTGGCATAATCCTTTAAGAAAATAATAGTGGCTTAGGCATAGTTTGTAGAGATGGAAGCCTTAGGAGTCAGAATATATTTGAGAGAACTGAACAGGAAAATGGGTATAGGAGAGAGAGGAGTCAAGGATGGCCTGAGCAAATGGAGGAATGATGTAGTTCTTTGCTGAAGTAGGGAAGACCGTGGGAAGAATAGGATTTGGGTTTAGGGTGTGGACAGGAGTTTTGACCTTAAGAGATGTGTGACACCTACTAGACATTCTAAGGAAAATGTTTCAAAGGCTACATGGATATATGAATGGAGTTCAGGAGAGAGGTCATCAATGGGATTTAGGAGCAATGAGCATGCAGACAGTATTTAATGCTCACTTTAAATGAGTCTAGAAACAGAATAAGTGAGACTTGGGGACATAGCCAAAGGGAGCCAGTCCTAGAGTCTTGGCTTTATAAAACTGTTGAGTAGCGGTGCCTGGGTGGCTCAGTTGGTTAACCATCCAACTCTTGATCTTGGCTCAGGTCATGGTCTCATGGTTTGTGAGTTCGAGGCCTGCATCAGGCTCTGTGCTGACAGTGAGGAGCCTGCTTGGGATTCTCTTTCTCCTTCTCTTTCTGCCCCTCCCCTGCTTGTGCGCATACGCCTTCTCTCTCTCTCTCTCTCTCTCTCTCTCTCTCTCTCTCTTTCAAAATAAATAAAAATAAAATTCTGTTGAGTATTTTGAGGGTTTCATTTGTTAATTCTAAATGTTATTTCTTCTAGGCTGAATGTGAAAGCTTTCATTAGCAATGTGAAGACAGCTCTTGCTGCAACAAACCCAGTGAGTACATACCAGCATATGCAGGAACATTGCAGCCATCCCTGTGGTTCTGTTCTCATTTAGAAAGTTCTTTTTGCTCTGTCTGCCAGGCTGTGAGGACTTCCGCCATCACCCTGCTTGGTGTGATGTATCTGTATGTTGGCCCCTCTTTGCGAATGTTCTTTGAAGATGAGAAGCCTGCCCTCCTCTCCCAGATAGATGCAGAATTTGAGAAGGTAAAGTTCCCAGAAATGATACAATCCATTGGTAGACATGAGAATGCTCATATTAGTTAAGTGTAAGCTTTTAACCCTTTGGAATGAAGAATATATATGTATTTATTTTTATATGCATAAAATACCCTGGGAAGAGTTCATAAGAAATTGATGGCTTTGTCTGTGAGGCAGCCAACTGGATAGCTGTGGTACAGGAGGGGAGATTTTCCTCTTTAGGTCTTTTGTACTTTTGGGTATCAAACATTTTGAATATGCTGCCTATTCAGAAAGCATACTAATTAACATTTAAAATAATTTTAAATAAAAGAAACTTGACCTTCCTTGAATAAACTTTTTAATTGAAATGGCTGAGTTTGGGCAGACTTGCTCTGTATTTCTTGGGCTTACAAGTCAAAAGACAGCTTTATGATTGAAAAGTCAGATTCTAATAGGTTTGTATAAAAATGCCTTTTGCTAGATAGTCTCAAATTTGGAATCTAGGAATTAAAATACATACTGTGTAAATGTTAAGTAGTATGAAAGAGTAGGAAAGTTTGACATAGTCCCATTCTCTAACTTGTTTGCTCTCATACCCTTCATCAAGTTCATTGGACTCACTGATTTGTTTGTGTGTAGATGCAGGGACAGAGCCCACCTGCTCCAACCAGAGGGATTTCCAAACACAGCATAAGTGGTACAGATGAAGGAGAAGATGGAGATGAACCAGATGAGGGGGGCAATGATGTTGTGGATCTTTTGCCAAGGACAGAAATCAGGTAGGTTTGTTGCAAATGGTTTATTGGATTTTTGTAGCAGTTTTTTTGTTTGTTTGTTTGTTTTGTTTTGTTTTTTGTTTTGTTTTAGTGAATTCCTAATGGTACCTTCTCTTTCTCAGTCAAGAGTACTTCTGTGACATAATTATTTCTTTAGGAGTCTGGAATTAAAGATTCCATCCTTGCTTTTTCAGTGATAAAATCACTTCAGAGTTGGTGTCTAAGATTGGTGACAAGAATTGGAAGATCAGGAAAGAAGGTCTAGATGAAGTGGCAGGTATTATCAATGAAGCCAAATTTATCCAACCGAATATAGGTGAACTGCCAACTGCCTTGAAGGGTCGACTCAATGATTCAAATAAAATCTTGGTACGTAGAACATATATACCTGTTCTTTTTCTCTCCCTCCCTTCTTCTCTGAAGGAAGTCCCTTTTAAATACTAACCTTCATCTGCAAAAAAAAAAAATGGGTGGTCACTTTATTTTCTTTGAACTAGAAATAGCTTCCTTTAATCTCTTAAGTGTGCCTCCAGATAGGTTGGTAGACAGCAGGTTTATTAATCAAATTTTCATGAATCTCAGATTTGCTTTTTATAGGACTCTAATATTAAATATCTTTATATAAAACTGCTCGTAATACATATAAACATGCTTAATTTCTAATTTTTAAATTTGGGTTTTTATGTGAGAATTTTCTTAAGCTAGGCTTTACCTTTAAAATTATAAAATTACCCTCTCTGTTGTAAAATTCTTTTTTTTTTTTTTTTTTTTTGTTTATTTTTGAGAGAGAGAATCCAAATCAGGCTCTGCGCTGTCAGCACAAAGCCTGACATGGGGCTTGAACCCAGGAACTGTGAGATCATGACCTAAGCCAAAGTCAGACACTCAATTGACTGAGCCACTCAGATGCCCCTGGTCTAAAATTCTCGTACTCAAGCTTTATGAACTGATGATGAAAGGCCACCACCTAAAAATTAACCATAAGCTAATTAGAATAGCATCATAACAAACTGACTTCCCTGTCTCTTAAATAGGCCCAAAACTTTCTATTGCAATGACTACTTAGCAGCAAACTTAAAAAACTTTGAACATAGCCTGCTCATGGTTTCAAGTGTTGGTTCTTTCCCACTTAGGTGCAACAAACATTGAATATCCTCCAGCAGCTGGCCGTAGCAATGGGACCAAATATCAAGCAACATGTGAAGAACTTAGGCATCCCTATCATCACAGTCCTTGGAGACAGCAAGGTAAGCCTGACTCCTGACCTCACTCCTTTTTGGAATAGGCCAGACATGTTCGTGGGCTAAGAATAATTCTTAGATGTACATGTAAGAGTACACATACACAGTCTATAAACTTTGCAGGGAAGAGAACATTAGAAGGAAAATAGTAAACATCTTTACCTCCAGGAAATATGAAGGTGAACAGATAGGTCACTAGCTTTGTGACCCTTAGATAAGTTATTTATCTTCTTTGAGGTTCAGTGTTGTTATCTATGAAATTTCATTGCTATAGAACTAAATAATCTGTACCTAAGATACCTATTAGTGTCTCCTATAGTGTGCACTCAAAAAATGTTGGCTATTAGGATTATGACATCGTTGTTATAAGTGCTGTTAAAAAGAGTGAATAAGTTTATGAATTTGGGGGTCCTTTATTTTCCACCTTGTTCTGGACCACTGGAGCAGAATCTTCCAGTACTTGCAGTTTCACAGTCCTAGAATCAGTCTCCTTGAACGTAGCAAGCCTCATATTTAGCCCTAGATTGAATATTTGAATGTGTCTTTATTTTTGTGCAATTCATTTAATGTGATATTTTAATGGGATATTTTAATGGGATATTTTAATGGGATATTTTAATATTTTTCATGTCAGTAAGTCCTCATGCTACAAATGCAAATTAATAGGAAAACGTAAGTGTTCGGGCAAATTGTTAGTAATTTGATTCTAACTCTTGAGTTTTCTACCATGTGGAATTACATTCTTTAGCAGATAACCATGGATATAACAGTCCCAGAGATTCAGGGAACAGAACCTCTGAGTTAATTCCTCTTACATGATATGTTATACCCAGGTGACTGTTTTTGTCTGATTTAACCGACAAGATCTTTACAATGGAGTTTTATGTTTCTACTTTAGATTTTCAGCACAACCATAGAACTAGATTCTGTGTCAGAGAAGTTGATTCCAAGTATGTTCATGTGGACCTTAGAGAAACCTCCATTGTTCATATCCCCAAAGTAACAACCTTTTTCACTCCCTATCTCCAAACCATAACTGATACTATCTTTACTAATTTTCTCCTCCCTTCAGAACAATGTTCGGGCGGCTGCCCTAGCGACTGTGAATGCTTGGGCAGAACAGACAGGCATGAAGGAATGGCTGGAGGGAGAAGATCTTTCTGAAGAACTCAAAAAGGAAAATCCTTTCTTGAGGCAAGAGGTAAGTACTACATATACAATGTGTTTACTCATGTCTTTTACCTTCTTAGGTGTGGACCTGCCTAATAAATATGCGTGTAGAGGTAGAATTGAGTTTCATTATGAAACAGTTAATAAAATGAAACCAAATTCCTGGAGCTTTTATACTCATGTACCTCTTTTTTTCCCCCCTTTCATATACTTTAAAAAAAATTTTTTTTTTCTTTTTTAATTTATTTATTTTTGAGAGAGAGAGGAGACACAGATTCCAAAGCAAGCTCCAGGCTCCGAGCTGTCAGCACAGAGCCTGATGCGGGGCTTGAACTCACGTATTGCAAGATCATGACCTGAGCCAGAAGTCAGATGCTTAACTGACAGAGCTACCCAGGCACACCTCATATACTTTTTTTAACAATAAAAATTAGTTTTTGAGAGAGAGGACACAGTGAGTAAGGGGTTGAGAGAGAGAAGAGGGGTTTACCAGAACTTGTGTTTTACCCAAAGTGGGGCTCAAACTCACCTCATGTGGGACTCAAACTCACAAACTGTAAGATCATGACCTGAGCCAAAGTCAGGTGCTTAACGACTGAGCCACCCAGGCACCCTAAAAATAGAATTTTTTAAAGGACTAGCCTTTTTGTGAAATTTTCTCTTTTCTTGAACTCAAGGTTCAAGAGGTTTTAATCAGAACATAAAAATAGAATTCAACATTCAAAAATCCATCAGTACCAACAGGCCAAAGAAGAAAAATCATATAATTGTATCAGTTGACACAAAAAAAGGATTTGAGAAAATCCAGCATCTATTCATGACAAAAACTCTGAGCAAGTTAGTAATAGAAGAGAACTACGTCTTCTTGCTAAAGTGCATCTACAAAAAACTTATGTAGGTAATGTCATACTTAGTGGTGAAAGACTGAATGCTTTCCTCCTACGATTAGAAATGATATGTTTTCACTACTGTTAATCAGCATAGTCTGGCAAGTTCTGGGCACTGCAGCGATGCAAGAAAAAGAAATGGAAGACGGGGCGCCTGGGTGGCTCAGTCGGTTGAGCATACACTCTTGATTTTGGCTCAGGTCATGTTTCCAGGGTCATGGGATCGAGCCCTGCTTTGGGCTTCACCCTGAACACTGAGTATGGAGCCTATTTGAGGTCCTCTCTCTTTCCCCCTCTTCCTCTTTATCTCTGCCCCTCTCTCCCCCCTCTCTCCCCAAAAAAGGAAAAAATTAAAAAAAAAAAAAGATGAAAGGTTGGAAAAAAAATAAGTGAAACTATCCTTAATTGCAGATAACATGACTGTCTACATAGAAAATCCTAAGGAATCTACAAGTAAACTCCTAGAGCTAATAAATGAGTTCAGTAAGACTGCAGGATACAAAATTAACACACAAAAATCAATCACATTTCTTTATAATACAGTGTATATACAGAAACTGAAATGAAAGACAGGACCATTTACAATCACTCCAAAGAAAATGAAATCCTTACATGTACACTTAGCAAAACAACTACAGAGTGAGTGTGTATACTGAAAATTACAGAATACTGTTGAAAGAATTCATCTATTTAGGAAGACCCAAATAGATGGAAAGACATGCCATGTTCATAGATGGGAAGGCTCAATGTAGCAGGGATGTCACTTCTCCCCAAATTGATCTATAGGTTTAATGTAATTCCCACCAAACTTGCAGCAAGTTTTTTTATAGAGACAGGTTTATCCTAAAATTTATATTCTAGCTAAAACAATCTTGACAAAGAAGAAAAACATGGAAATAATCACTCTACCATATATTAAGACTCACGTATTGTTAACATAATCAAGAAACTGGTATGGGTGGTCGGGGGAGGAGAGGACAGACACAGGTCAATAGAACTGAAGAGGAAACCAAGAAATAGACCCACACAAATCTGATCAACTAATTTTTGACTAAGTTGCCAAAGTAATTTAGTGCAGGAAGGCTGGCCTTTTCAACAAGTGATTCTAGAGCCTTTGACATCTATAGATAGAACAATAAACCTCAACCTAAACCTTTCATTTAACACAAAAATTAACTCAAAATGGATCATGGACTTAAATGTAGAACATAAAACTGTAGAACTTTTAAAGATAACATCAGTGAAAACCTTCAGAATACAGAAATTCTTCAGGCAAAGAATTCTTAGACTTGACACCAAAACCACAATCCCATCAAAGGGAGAACTTGGTAAGTTGGACCTCATTAAAAATTAAGAACTTTTACTGTGCAAAAGACCATGTGAAGATGATGAAAGTCAGCTACAGAGCAGGAGACAATATTTATAAACTTTACATCCAATAAAGGACCATTACTTAGAATATGTATGTAAAGAATTCTCAAAACAGTTAAAAAAAAAAAAAAATCTAATTAGAAAATGAGCAAGGGGGGCCTGGGTGGCTCAGTCGGTTGAGCATCCAACTTGATCTCAGCTCAGGTCATGAATTTGAGCCCCACGTTGGGCTTCACGATGGGCATGAAGCCTACTTAAAAAAAAAGAAGAAAACAGAAAATGGGCAAAAGATGGGGCATCTGGCTTGTTCAGTCAGAGAGCATGCAACTCTTGATCTCAGGGTCATGAGTTCAAGCCCATATTGGATGTAGAGCCTACTTTTAAAAAAAAAAAGGAAAGGAAATGTGCAAAAGACATGAACAGATGTTTTACAGAAGAGGATATGCAGCTGGCAAATAAGCCCATGAAAGTTGTTCAGTAGTATTAGCAATAAGGGAAATGCAAATTAAAACTACAGTGACACATCCCTATGCAACTATCAGAATTACTAAAATAAAGAAAGCAATAATACCAGATGCTGGCAAGGATGTAGAGAAATTTGAACATTCTGTTAGAGGAAATGTAAAATGGTACAGCCACTCTGGGAAAAGAGTTTAGCTTTTTATAAAACTAAATATGTAGTTACTATATGACCCAGTGATTTTGATCTTATACATTTATTCTGTAAAAATGAAAATTTATGGGGGTGCCTGAGTGGCACAGTTGGTTAAGCTCCCAACTCTTTGATCTCAGCTCAAGTTATGATCTCTCGGTTGGAGTGTTCGAGCCCCACATTGAGCTCTTTGTGGATAGTGTGGAGGCTGCTTGAGATTCTTTCTCCCTCTCTCTCTTTGCCTCTCCCCCACTTGTGCTCTCTCTCAAAATAAATAAAAAATATATTCTTAAAAAAAATAAAATCTGTGGTGGCAGATGTACTAACGTGTGATAAAAGTGTACAGAACTAAATGTACACACAGTCACAAATGAGAATAGTAAAGCTGGGGATGTCTGAACAAGATCAGTGGATTGTATCAGTGTCAGTATCCTGCTAGTTATACTATAATATAATTTTGTATACAGCTACTGTTAGTGGAAACTGAGCAAAATGTGCACAGGATCTCTGTATTAACTTCTTATAACTCCATGTAACTATAATCATTTCAATAAAAACTTCAGTTAAAAAATAAATACAGGGGCGCCTGGGTGGCTCAGTTGATTAAGCGTCCAATTCTTGGTTTTGGCTCAGGTCATTCATTCTCTCATAGCTCATAGGTTTGAGCCCCATGTCGGGCTCTTGCATTGCCAGTGCAGAGCCTGCTTGGGATTCTATCTCCCTTTCTCTCTGCCCCTCTCCCGCTTATGTGCACTCTCTCTCTCTCAAAATAAATTTTAAAAAAATTAATAAAGACTTAAAAAATACATACAGATATGAATTATTTTAAAGGAATAGAGAGAAACTGTCGATGTAAGGCTGAAATAGAAGTTGTAGTAGAATTTGTCCTCTTCTGATCAAATCAGTGTTCTGCATCTTCTCTACTGAATAATTCTTAGAAATTTTAAAGAAGTGAAGTGAAAGTTTTTCATCTTTAAAATGCATTAACAACTATTAAAGCTTTATAATTTAATGCCCAACTATGGTCCAGGGAACCATGTTTTTATCTGTAGGAAGATTATCTTCTTTGTGTCTATTATTTAAGTATAGTAAATTTCTTGAACAATAAAAATTACTGATTTTATTTTGGAAAGTTGTAGTGTAAGAACTCATTCAGTGTTTCGTACTGATGGAATCATTAAGCCTAAGATCGTAAGTGATACTTTCCCACTTGAAGTGTGTCACTGGTCTTTGTTTCCTTTGGCAGCTTCTGGGCTGGTTGGCTGAGAAACTGCCGAGTCTTCGTTCCACCCCCACAGACCTCATCCTTTGTGTTCCTCATCTCTACTCCTGCCTGGAGGACCGTAATGGAGATGTGCGGAAGAAGGCCCAAGATGCCTTGCCATTCTTCATGATGCACTTGGGATATGAGAAAATGGCCAAGGCCACTGGGAAACTAAAGGTACTGCTTCCTGTTGTTGCTGCTGTTAAAAGCCATTAGAAAAATATTGAACATGAATTGATATCGGCAGGAGATCATATTACCTCCTAAGAGTTTCACTTGAAATCCCAAGGCAGCAAAAATGTAATATTTAACAGTGTGTAGAACTCAAAGAACCTTACTCTGCAGAAAATTGTGACCTTCTAGAATGGTAGCTAATTTAGTGTGACTTCATAATGTGTGTTATTTCTCTTGCACTGTGTGCCGCCTCCCTTATTTCATTGATATTTCAAAAGTAGGAGCTCAAGGATGTGTTTGACAGCAGCTCTGTTAGTAAGCATAGTATGAGTGTATCATGTCTGTGACCTCTCACCTCTCCTGTTACATTGTCTCCCTAGCCAACTTCTAAAGATCAGGTACTGGCCATGCTAGAGAAAGCCAAAGCTAACATGCCAGCCAAGCCTGCTGCATCTGCTAAAGCAGCTTCCAAACCGATGGGAGGGTCAGCTCCAGCCAAATTCCAGCCAGCTTCAGGTAATGGTATTTTGAGAGGGTTAAGCCCAGGGGAACTCGAAAAAGAAATCAAGCTTTCATTTTTTACCATTTTCCCTAACAGCTTAGATCGTAGGCCTGCCCTCCCGCCCGCCCTCTTTACCCTCCTACCACAAACACTTGAGAAGTTTTATGCTATGAACTATGCTGAAGGTATGAAGATGATTAATTTGGTTTCCAAGTCCAAAAAAGGGGTTTGGAATAATGTATTGAAATACTCCAGAAAGCAAGTGCTCCATCTTATTTTTAAGGTTTCTATACTGTTTTCTGCTATTGGATATTATAGTTAGAGGGGGAACTGGGACCATCTAGTTTAATCCCCTTTATTAACAGATGAAGAAACCCAGAAGATCAAGTGACTGGTACAGGGACGACCAGTCAGTGCCTGAATTCACCAGCATAGAATTCCTCTTTCTCATTCCCAAATGGGTCCTCCTTCCACTGCACTGCCCATTTGTTGATCCATTCTAACATTTACTAATCATTTAGAGAAAATTCTTGGTTTCTTCACCCTGATGTTAAAATTCCATTGTGTATAAATACAACTCTACTCTTTAACCCCTTCTCTACTATTTTATTATTAAATAAAATAATATTATTCTGTTTAGGGGGGTAGAAACTGTTGATGCTACAGAGTTAGAAATCTTACATGTGTAAAACTGTTGGTATCAAAGTATGTATTCAATTACACCATTTGTTGGAATCTTTCTATATGATAAATACCGAGTATCAACGATGACAGGCCCTGTCCTTAAGGATGTATCAATCTAGGGAAAAGGTTTCTTAACTGCTATTTAGAAAATAGTTTTAAAACTTCAGCTTAGGGGTGCCTGGGTGGCTCAGTCGGTTAAGCATCCGACTTCGGCTCAGGTTATGGTCTCACAGTTCGTGGGTTCAAGCCCCCCATCGGGCTCTGTGATGACAGCTTAGAGCCTGGAGCCTGCTTCAAATTCTGTGTTTCCCCCTCTCTCTGTTCCTCCCCCACTCATGCTCTGTCTCTCTCTCTCTCTCTTTCACAAATAAATAAAAACATTAATTAAAAAAATTAAAAAAAAAACTTCAGCTTAAATGTTGGCAAAGCAGATGTAGATTTATTGAGTTAATTTCATAGGGTTATGCTTAAAAAGAAGTCAGGCTGAAAAAAGATTAGGAAAAAAAAATCTAACTGAAAATGCTTGCTAAATTGACACATTTAAAACTGTAGGCCTTCTCGTCATTATATATTTAACCTGCTCAGAACAAAGTGATACTAGAGTTTATATTTATAGTAGATCCCTTTTTTTCTCAAAGCACCTGTTGAAGATTCTGTTTCCAGCACTGTAGAACCCAAGCCTGATCCAAAAAAGGCCAAAGCTCTAGGAGTTTCCTCTAAAGCAAAGGTATGTTAACTCTGCATACTTAGATGTAGAATTGCTTTTAAGTGTGTTTTATGCACAATGTCATTCTATTAGGAAAGATCATATTATGCATGAAAAACATTACCACTCTTGATCTTATCAAATTATAAAGTTAATTATTTATGCCTGTTTCTGTGGCTTGTTTTAAATAAGGCCCCAAAACAGAGACATCCTGCTCTCAAGAGGTGCTGTCATGGGTTTTGTCATGCAGACCTTTGGGGAAGATTTGCAGTAGTGAAGAAAGAAGTCCTATGTAGCTCTGGCAGAATCACTTAGGCTGAGTCTGATTTAAGAAAAGGAAGGTAGTGATCAGCTTCCTTCAAACTTGGCACAGTTAAGTCATCGTGCTAGAAGGTATCCTAATTAGTCTACAAGGAAATACCGTCTGTCCCTGCACCAGTGGGACTTATTTTGATGAATCACCAGTCCCTTTAGCATCCATGCAGAGTTGGACATTTAAAGAAATATATGTTCAGGGGCACATGGGTGGCTCAGTCGGTTAGGTGTCTGACTCGGCTCAGGTCATGATCTCACAATTCATCATTTTGAGCCCCACGTCGGGCTCTGTGCTGACAGTATGGAGCCTGAAGCCTGCTTTGAGATCTGTGTGTGTGTGTGTCTCTCTCTCTCTCTCTCTCTCTCTCTGCCCCTTCTCTACTAGCACTCTGTCTCCTCTTTCTCAAACATAAATAAACATAAAAAAAAAAAAAATTAAAAAGATAGGGGCACCTGGTGGCTCAGTCGGTTGGGTGGCCAACTTCGGCTCAGGTCATGATCTCATGGTCTGTGAGTTCAAGCCCCGCATCGGTCTCTGTGCTGACAGCTCAGAGTATGGAGCCTGCTTCAGATTCTGTATCTCCCTCTCTCTCTGTCCCTCTCCCACTCATGCTCAGTCTCTCTCGCTCTCAAAAATAAACAAACATAAAATTAAAAATAAAATAAAGAAATATGTTCGAATGCTTAACTTTAAATATTTCGGGGAGGGGGCAGAGGGCAGAAATCTCCTGGGAATCTTTTTATTTCATTAAGTTTTTGAATCACAGCAAATTGTCATCAGTTTCTATACCAAGATTCAGAACCTATCACCGTATTCAGAGTATTGATTAAAACTTATATAAGAAAATTGCAGAACTGTACGGTTGGTAGTAAATATAATAGCAAATATACATAGAGAAAACCATCTAATCAATTACATGTAACTAATGAAAAAAATGCCAGACTAAGAACCATTTTATTACCTAGTGCATTTATTATTATATGTCAGATACAATGGGCACTCTGGCTATTCATCTGAATATTACAGTTATTTTTCCATATGCATGGTCCTTTAACTCAATGAGTTAAATAGGTAATTATCTTCTAAGCTGTCCAATGAAGCTGTTCTTTTCCTGTCCTCCCCCACTGTCCTCATCCCAAATTTAACAAGTGCTTATTTTAGTATTTTGGTCACATGTGCTTTGAAGTATTTTTGACTCTGTTCTTAATGCTATACCGCCCCCCCCCCCCCACAAGTCTTTTGCAGTTTACAGTTTCACATAAATGATCTCATACTTGTTTTGACTGAATGACTTCAGTGTTTGAACTAGAAAGAAATTCTGGCCTACTAGAAATACTGGACTCTTCCTACATTTTTGTTAATAATGGTTCCTGTTTTAAAATTAAATATACATAGTGAGGTTCACTATTTTCTTTTCCATCTGATACAAAAATTCAAACTCTTGGATTATTTTTCAAAACCACTTTAATAACTTAAAATGTTTCTAGCAAGTTTCCCTAGAATCAAGTTCAGAGACTCTCAGGTATAGCTATATGATAGAGATATATTTACTTTTATTTTTTTAAGTTTATTTATATATTTTGAGGGAGAGGGAGAGAGCGTTGGGCGGGGGGGAGGAGCAGAGAGAGAGAATCCCAGGCAGCTTCTGTACTGTCAGTGCAGAGCTCAGTGCAGGGTTAGAACTCACAAACCATGAGATCATGACCTGAGCCGAAGTCCAGGACGCTTAACCGACTGAGCCACCCAGGTGCCCCTAGAGATATATTTTATATTCAGAGAAACAGAAAAGCTTTCTCAACTAAATGATGTGAAGTGTGTGAATGTCATTCAAAATGTCATTAATATGGAAGTCATTAATATGGAAAACCATAAATGGTGTTGAAGATTTCAAGAAAGAACTGTCCAATAAACAAAGGCTGTGACCCAAACCAATGACAGGTAATAGAGTTTTTCCAGCTATGTTGCGTGCCAGTCTAAGGACTAACCAACAGTTACCTGAGAATGCTATTAGAAACATTTCTGAAAAACCTGTACAAAAACATAACGTGCACAATTCTGTGACTTATCTGTTTCTGTCATGGAGAATACAATGTGGAGAGTGTATGGTTTTTATAGTGCGCTCTTACTGGGCAGCACCATCACATTCCTAACCAGTATTCCCTGAACCTTGGCTGTAGAGTGCACAAGGAAAGAAAGTGCCCAGCAAAACCAGCTTAAAGGAAGATGAAGACAAATCTGGTCCTATCTTCATTGTTGTTCCAAATGGAAAGGAGCAAAGAATGAAAGATGAAAAAGGATTAAAGGTAAGAAAGGGGTAAGAATCCTCAGTAGGTTTTTGCTTTTTTGTTTTGCTTTGTAATCAAGAATAGCTTTGCTGTCTGGAATTCATTTCATTGTGAACTATGTAACAATGAACTAAATCTTTTGCTTATAAATTATGGCTTATTTCTCTAAGACGGCTCTATGGGAGCATTAGTTCCTACCAAAGGAACTATGGAATGGAGCTACTGCCTATTCTTCCTCCAAATGGAAAGAAATAAAAGTTGTTTTAATTTTTATAATTGAAGAATGGGAAGTATTCATTGATTTTTGTCAACTACACATAGGTAATAGGCCACTCGTTTAATCCTTCTTGTGCCTGATATCATAAAAGCCAGATTTGGTGACTGTATCTGCTTAGTTCGGTCATTTCTCTTTTGATTTATTTTAGTATTAGGCAGTTAAATTTTTTTTGTTACAATATATACATGTTGTTGTTTTTTCTTAATTCAAACAATATGAAATATGCAGAGAGTAGTGTGAGAAGCATGTCACCCCTTCTAGTCCTCCTCCATAGGAAGGACATTATTACCAGTGCTCTTGTGTGTTACTCCAGAAGTGTCAATATTTCATACAATACGATCATATATGTATAAATATATGGCCTGCCTTTTATGCACAGGGGAACATGCCATATTCTTTGTTCTGTGTTTTATTCTTTTCTTTTAATGATGTTCGAAATATCTTAAAGGCTATTCATATCTGCGTGTTTATATGCATTCATTCTTTTTATTGGTACATCATATGTATGTACCTTTCTTTATCCCCAACCTACAATGTAAACATTTAGGTTGCTTCTAGTCTTTCAGTGTTATAAACTACACTGTCATAAGCATCTTTGAATGTAGGCATTTGTGCATATGTGTGAATATATCTTTATTAAACTCCTCCTAGAATGGTGTGTATTTTTTAAATTTTGATAGCTATTTCAAATTTTCCCCTTATTGAAATTGTACCAACAGTGTCTACCATGTTATACAATAATAGAGCATTGGTCTTTGTAGTGAGAACTGCTGAATGTTATTCTATTCCTAGATTTTAAGAGTTAAGCTTCCAGAAGTATGACAGCTCAAGAATACATTTTGCGCTCATATTTAATTACAAATTAATCTTGTTGAATTTTAAAATATCTTATTTAATTGATTTCTGCAGCTGCTTTTAAATGGAGTTCTTCTCTGCCTCATTTCAGTTGAACATCTTACAATCCCTTTTCACTGTTGTTTTTTTTTTCAGGTGCTGAAGTGGAATTTTACTACTCCACGGGATGAATACATTGAGCAACTAAAGACTCAGATGTCTAGCTGCGTGGCTAAGTGGCTACAAGATGAGATGTTTCACTCAGACTTTCAGCATCATAACAAAGCCCTTGCTGTCATGGTTGATGTAGGTTTGCAAGAGATAAATATGATTATCTCAGACCCGTGAAAATACTGAGCCTTGTGAATACCCAGAAATTCACATGACTTGAGAGGGAACTAGAATACAACATGTTCTCTGTTTTTAGAGCTGTTTTATTGTTTGATAGAATAAATGTCTATAATTTTAGGTCCTAAATAGCTCAAAAAGCTATTATTTTCTTCTTGGACTCTAGTAAAATTTATAAAGGACTTACCTAATAGAACTTACATTTTTATACAGTCTTATTTGTCTTTTGTTTTAAGCACTTGGAGAGTGAAAAAGAGGGTGTAATTGGTTGCCTGGATCTCATCTTAAAGTGGCTTACCCTGCGGTTTTTTGACACCAATACAAGCGTCCTAATGAAAGCCCTAGAATATTTAAAATTGCTCTTCACACTGCTAAGTGAGGAGGAATATCATCTGACTGAGAACGAAGCATCTTCCTTCATCCCTTATCTCATCCTCAAGGTAATGCGTTGTTCTCACTCTGGAAGACTGCCCAAGTTCCCGGCTGACCTCAGTTCCTATCCTTTATGCCCTCGCCCTTTTTCATTCATTCTGTGAAGATACCTTCTACCACTTACTCCTGTGCCCCTATTCTTCCAAAAGGTAGTGACTCATGGGAGGACCCTTTGCTACTCAGGAAATGCCTCAGTCGTTATTTTCCTTGTCGACTAGGTTGGAGAACCAAAGGATGTCATTCGTAAAGATGTCCGTGCCATCCTGAACCGGATGTGCCTTGTCTACCCAGCCAGCAAGATGTTCCCCTTCATCATGGAAGGAACCAAATCCAAAAACTCTAAGCAAAGAGCAGGTGAAGCAACAATTTAAATAGAAGCATGAGTCTATGCAGCAGTGATCTCTAAAAGAAAGAGTTTGTAGATGAACAAGGACAATTCTTCAGTGTCTGAGTGATTGATTCCAATCTTCTGATTTGGACTGTGAGAATGATGAGTTGCACACTGGTGGTGCCACAGTGTCCGGTGACACGGGCACCACTCAGTTACCACCCTGGTGACAAAATCAAGTGCACAGGGGCCATCTGACTCACAGGCATCCCTTTCTTCCAGGAGCACTTGCTGTAACATCATTATTGTGTGTTTTATCAGAAGGCAATAAACAAGGAAAAATTCTAGGTAGAACCAGTATAAGATTTTAGTCTTTTATGTATGCCAAGGAAATTTTATCTAGCGAAGATAAGTCTCTATGACAAATGTGTGTTGGGTCTCATCAGTCTAATCTTCCTCCCCCATCAGAGTGCCTGGAAGAACTGGGGTGTCTGGTCGAGTCCTATGGCATGAATGTTTGCCAACCAACCCCAGGGAAAGCCTTAAAGGAGATAGCAATTCACATCGGAGACCGTGACAACGCTGTGCGCAATGCTGCCCTCAATACCATCGTCACCGTGTACAATGTACACGGGGATCAGGTGTTCAAACTGATTGGAACTGTGAGTGACTTTTTGTGGACATTTTTAACATGTTGTGAATTGCAGAATCACTTAGGTGTTCAGCTTTCATGCCATCTCAACTCTAGCTAAGTTGTTACCACTTTTTATTAAACTAAACCCATCAATGTGTCTTAGAGTCCAGATAAACCCTTGAGGGTGTCTCTGACTGTTACAGTACATTTATATGTGCCTTACAGGAAATCAGATTTTCTTTTCTGAGCCTTCTACTCATACAGTTTGCTTTAGAAAATGAAAGCTTTTTTTTTTTTTTTTTTTTTTTTTTTTTTTAAGAGAGGGAGAGCAGGAGCAGTGGAAGAACAGAGAGAGTGAGAGGAGAGAATCCCAAGCGGGCTCCACTCTGTCAGCACAGAACCCGATGTGGGGCTCAATCTCACGGAACATGAGATCATGACTTGAACCAAAATTAAGAGTCGGACACTTAACTGACTGAGCCACCCAGGCGCCCCGAGAGCTAGTTTTGAATCAGGAAATCCAGAACTAGTCTGGGATTTATAGTCTGTCTAGAAATCTGCTCTGTAATTTTCAGTGCATTTACTTTGTAGTGAACAAGTACTCGTGTATGATGTAGAATCTGGTACCTGTCACATCAAAAGAGTCCCACAGCCATAAGCCACATTCTGCAGACACGTCAGGTGCTGTTTCAGATTCCTTACTGCCTTTGAGCCATTTGCTTGTGCTTGTACCTCAGTCCTTCATTCCAGTTACTTCCTAGTATTTACACTGTGTTTATGTATTTTTAGCTGTACTAATCTAATTAAATCCTCACTACAGGTCGGCAAAGGAGATAAAGCAGATGGGAATTTTATAGATGGTCACAGGTGAAGCTTCTTACCTGTAGTTCACATAGTGGTGACACAGCAAACATGAGGAAGCATCATTTAATCTTTGATTTTTTCATTTAGAGTTATTACTGGCCTTTCTTTTTGTATCCTTTCCTTCTTTCATGTATTCTCTTATGATAGCAGGTTTTAACAATAGTTGATTTAAAATGTAGCTAGTATTTTGAAAATGAATTTACCCTAACATGGCAGGTTCTGTTTGCTTCAATATGTGAATGGATATTGACTCTTTTGAGTGTTCCAATCAGGTTTTTAATTCTCCTCATATTCTAGTAGAGTATGTGGTAATAAATTGGCTTCTTCTTATAGCTTTCTGAAAAGGATATGAGCATGCTCGAGGAGAGGATTAAGCGGTCAGCAAAGAGGCCTTCTGCTGCACCAATAAAACAGGTGGAAGAGAGACCTCAGCGCACACAGAGCATAAACTCCAATGCCAACATGCTGCGCAAGGGACCAGCTGAGGACATGTCCTCCAAACTCAAGTATGTAGATGGAGATAATTGTCTAAGAACGTCTCAGTGGACTTTGCCTTGTGTGCTAAGAGCTTATCCTGTAACATAATCTTGAGTTCTTGTAGCCATTATCATGCATGACAGAGTGTCTGGGTAAATGTCTTGTAGCCAAATGTTTAATCCTTCAGTCTTCATTGTCTTTGTCTTTGTCTCAAAACCACTTCTAAATAGTCTTGTGCCTTCTTTCACTGCTTTTCCGTGGACAGAATTATGTATCGCACTTATAGGATGTAAGTACTGCCTGCTAATTTCTCATTAGCAGGGCTCTTATATCTTTCTAACTTCTGACTTGGATTCATCCCCTCTGGAGGGCAATTGATTTAGAGTTTATAACTCTTAACAGGTTAGGGGTGTCCATAAGTATCCCATGTGTCAAGCCTTCCCCAGAAGTCCACTGGCTAGCAGAAGTGGCCACTCAATGTCATGTGGCTAAATTATTGGTTCACCTTCTTCCTTGTGTTATACTTGGTCATATTCAGGATTCTGTTCTTCAGATAAGGCTGAGTAAATTGCATGCAACCCAGAATTGGCTTAGGGACTCAAAATACTACCATCTAAGAAAGACAGCTCTATTTTGGGCTGTATCGTTCGTCTAATTTTAACCAATTTGAATTTGAAAACTTTAAATACCTATTGCTTAGATGTAATGCTGGCCCTGACCTATCAAGAGTGAATATCCCTAAAAAGAGATGACTGTACCTCAAAGTTTAAAATGTACTGAACACTGCATGGATGAGTGCTTATGATTAGAAGAACTTAACACTGGATAATTTATCAGAAAAGAACCAGCCAGTCTAGATTTTTCTTAAATTTGTGACCAAGTAGAGACCTTTGAGTCAGTATAAGTATATTTTATGAATTATTTTCTGCCCCCTCTGGAATAGCAACACAAGGTTTGTCGGCTTTAGTGAACTGGAGAGAATACTTATAATTTGGAAGCTGCTACAAATACAGGTTAAAACCACCAGCTCTGAGGATATTCATGAACATAAATTGCGGCCCATTGAAGGCATTTGCCTTAGACTCAAGGACTCAAATAATTCAGGGGGGCTGAAACCAGAAGTTGAACATCTGTCTTGAAGCTTTGGGGCAACTGGCAGTGCTACTCTTGTCCTTTGTTTCAGAAGTTTCTTTTAGTTCAGGAACCTCCTTTTGCTTCCCTTAGCCAAGCCCGAAGCATGAGTGGGCATCCTGAGGCAGCCCAGATGGTTCGCCGAGAATTCCAGCTGGATCTAGATGAGATTGAGAATGACAATGGTACAGTTCGATGTGAAATGCCAGAGCTTGTTCAGCACAAACTGGATGACATTTTTGAACCCGTCCTTATTCCTGAACCCAAGTAAGTGAATCTCTTTCATTTCAGTGGTGAGCAGTGCATGATCAAAAGAGTGCATATGTGAAAAGAGCTCTCTGTACAATTAGAATGTTTTAGAACTGATCACTGTATGGCTGGGAGCAGTTCTTTCCTAAGACCTGGAGGTAGCAGAGAATTGCATAATCCCAACTCATTGAGATGTCTCCTAACAAAGATTGAATTTTTTCCCTTTGCTCTGCTCTCTAGAATCCGGGCTGTTTCTCCACACTTTGATGACATGCACAGTAATACAGCATCCACAATCAATTTCATTATCTCCCAAGTAGCCAGTGGTGACATCAACACGAGCATCCAAGCTCTGACACAGGTAATGGGGGTATTACACACGACGGTAATTCCATCATCAGCAGAGGCTGTACGAGTGGTGGCTGCATTCTGGTCGCAGATTTGACGGAGGCAGGCAGCGTTCAGCACTGCTCTGATGAAAACGTGCACAGGGACCCCTCATTGTCATCACTGACCTCCCAGAATATGGCTGTCATAGAGCCTTGCTTTTTATTTTACACTTGCATTCATTCGCCAGAGGCTGGAAATAACAGCAGTAAGTAGGAACCAAATCTCATGGAATTTACTTAGGTTTTAGTGGACAGAGAGAAATAAGTAAACAAGAAAATATCAGATAATAGCAACTACTGTGTAAATATAACTCCAATGGGGTGATCAGAGAGAGGAGCTGAATAGTTACTTAGATTGGTGGTCAGGGATGCAGGCAGAGGGAAGAGAGATTACAAAGGCTGTAGGAGAGGAATGAGTTTGGAATATTCAAGGAATTAATGCAAGGCCCCTGTGCTTGGAGCAGAGTGGGCAAGGGGGAGAATGGTACAGAATGAGATTTGAGAGGTGGACAGAAATTGTATCATGTAGACCTTTAAAAGCCCCAGGGTAAGTTTGGATTTTATTTTAAATGTGATGGGAAACCATTAGAGAATTTTAAGCAAAGAAGCTATATATTTTCTAAAAAATCAGTCTCTTCTTCTGCTTCCCTTCCCTAACGATCTAGTCCTAAAGCCAATAAGTTGGTAGAGCAAGGTAGGCATCTACCTTGTGGCAAGGTGGTGGGGGTGGGGAGCCACAGTGGCCCAGAGCGAGGGTCTCAGAGCCCAAGCACTGTGAGGATGGTGTCATACGGGAGAGGTGATGTAGAGTCAGGAGTCAGAGCCTACATGGGATGAAGAGGATGTCCACGCAGGCAGTCAGTCTGGCATGATAGTGGGATCTGAGGCAGGGTAAGGATATCCACGTGTGTTGGAGGGGGCAGGCCAGTACACAGGTGGCTCAGAACTGGGAGTCAGAGCTGGAGTAGGCATCTGCATAGGGAAGAACTGGTGGCAGAGATGGGAGATTGGTTATATGCAAAAAGGTTGGTCAAAGAAATATAAGGAAAATAGAACCCAAATTTCTTACTGTCAGAAAAGCACTACAAATATGAAAGGAAAGCGAAATAGAATAAACTGTGGTGTTGGAATTAGATGTGTCAGTGTGAACTCATGGTTTTCATTATAGAGATGTAGAAATTAATATCAGTGTCAGTGTATATGTATGTATATATGTGGTATAAATGTGTGTTATATGTGTATATAATATATATATATATATACATGTCCTAGTTGAGAGGACCTGAGAACAGCAATACCCCAACAGCAGTAAGCACTCTCAAATCTTATCTTCTGAATACAATTTTCCACTAAAAGGGAATGAGAGCTCCTTGGAGAAGGAGCAGATTCTAGGGCTGAATTAGAAAAAGTACAGGGTAATACTGGAACATCGTATTGTACCAGACAGGAAGGATAGGCTCAAAGAATGATAGGGACATGTCAGAAGGACCCAGGGGCCAACGGGAACAGATGCCTTATGTTTGAAGGGGACAGTTTGAGCATCAAAGTAAATAGTGGTGGTAATGAGGTATAACCTAATACACTGAATAAAATTCAGGAAATTTATTAAATTCAAAAAATAATAGAAATAAAAAATTTGAAGAGAAATGGGATATTTGCAGTTTCATAGTACCTCTCCACAAAATACAAAGGACAAACACATAAGAAGTAGCCAAAAAATAAAAAATACTTTGAGAATTTGACAGTACAGAAGCGTAGCACACACCACCCTGGAAGATAAAATCATGTGCCACCTCATAGGATCCAGTGAGAATTCAGCATCACTTTGTTCACATTCCTAATGTCATCTAATCATGAGGAAATCTCAAATAAATGCAAACCAAGGGATATTTTACAAATGTCAAGGTCAAGAAAGTCAAGGAAAGACTGAGGATTGGTCTACACTGAAGAGAGACTAAGAGACATGACTAAATACAGTGAATGATTCTGAACTGGCCTTTAGCTATGAAGAACGTGATCGGGGCAGTTGGAGAAAATGGAGCCTGAAGATTAGATGGTAGTAACATCCGTCCTAACTTCGATTTTGAGTGTTGTCTCATTAGACATCTCCATGAAGACAGATGATTGGAAATGGTGGAATTGGAAGTCTTAGCACAAGGTTTTTGCTATTGTTCTACAAAGAGTGTCCTGTTAACGGTTTTGGTATTGGAGGGGATTTTGGAAAACAATGACTCGAATGCATGCATCCCTCTTGCCTTTCTCCATCCCTTTCAATCCAAACCCATCTGCCTTTTCTGAGCAGAGTAGCTGCTAGGTCAGGTAGGTGGTGTCTGAAGTATGTATAAATGTCAAGCTCTGTGTTGTATAAGTACAAGACTTTTCCACATACAGGCCTTCAGGAAAACCTGAGGTTCAGTAGTGCAGAGCCCAGGGAAAAAGATTGAGACACCAAAATTCCTGGGAAGACTCTTTTTGTGGAGATCAGCATATCCCCTAAAGAAAGGGCAGTGGTGGTCCGTATGAGTGTTATTAATAGGAGGACCTGGTGTTCTCCCTGGCCCCCCAAGGCACTATAAGTTGCCGAACCAAAAGCCTGAATTCACTGTCTGAGGCTGGAAGTCTCTAGCTTTTGTACCTTCAGAGACAGAAGAGCAGAAATGCCCACTCTTGGTGCTGTGCCATATGACTGATAGATTGCCAGCTGGCATACCACAGACTTAGAAGGGCAGAAACTGCTATGTCTCCCCTGCTCAGATTGCCATAGTTGAGGATTTCCAAAAAGACCCAAGAGTGAATCCTGACTAGATAAAGAATGATAACAAACCACACCGTAAGGGACTCAGTAATTGGGAAAAGGAATAAAACAAAATAACCAGAATGGGAATTTCCTAGTACAGGGAAACTTGAAACTGCTGGAGGGGACTAGATGACCATGGGGTTAGGGGGGAGGGGGTATGTGGAAAGAGTACTTAATGAGGATTATTTATTACATATATTCTCTCCAGCAAAAAAAAAAAAAAAAAAAAAAGTTTTAGAATTTTAAAATTGAGTAGTCCTGAAACCAAATTAAATGACAGCAGTGACAAGACCATTCAGTGGGGAAAGGATAGTCTTTTCAACAAATGATGCTGGGAGAAATGGATATCCACATGCAAAAGAATGACGTTGGACTCATACTATATACAGAAATTAACTCAAAATGGACCAAAGACATACATGTAATAGCTAAAGCTCTAAAACTCTTAGAAGAAAACATGGCGGGGGCAGGGCGGGAGGTGGAGGGAGGGTTCTCCTTGTGGTGGTGGCAGCTCAAAAGCAAAGTACGAACTGCAGCAGCCAGTCATGTCAGGACAGGCGTTTAGAAAGTTTCTTCCCCTCTTTGACCAAGTTTTAGTTGAAAGGAGTATAGCCAAAACTGTAACCAAAAGAGGCATTTTGCTTCCAGAAAAATCTCAAGGAAAAGTGTATGGATGGGGCTCTAGAGAAAAGAGGAGAGAGATTCAACTAGTTAGCGTGCAAGTTGGAGATAAAATTCTTCCAGAATATGGAGGCACCAAAGTAGTTCTGGATGACAAGGATTATTTCTGGTGATATTCTCAGGAAGTATGTAGACTAAAATAAATCATTATTGAAATGGCATCATGTGAAGCTGCCCATTCTAGTGAAGTGAAATCTTCCATCAAGTAAATAATTTCTATGTCTCTCTTTTATAATAACCTAATGGTATCCCAAACAAAACAAATAAAACATAGGGGGAAATCTTCATGATATTAGACTTGGCAGTGATTTTTTGGATATGACACCAAAAGCAATGGCAACAGAAGAAAAAATAATAAAATTGAACTTTATCAAAATTTAAAAGTTTTATGCATCAAACAAAGATCACTATCAAGAGAGTAAAAAGACACCCCACAGAATGAGAGAAAATATTTGCAAATTATATATCTGAAAAGAGATTAATATCCAGAACACATAAAGAATTCCCACAATTCAACCACACAAACAGAAAGAAAATTCAAAAATGGGCAAAGGACTTAATCAACATTTCTCCAAAGAAGATACACAAATGGCCAGTAAGCATGTGAAAAGATGTTTGGCATCTTTTAGACATTAAGGAAATGCAGATCAAAACCACACTGAGATACCACTTCATACCCCAGTAGGATTTTCTTTTTTTTCTAAAAATGGGAAATAGGGCACCTGGGTGGCTCAGTTGGTTAAGCAACTGACTTCGACTCAAGTCATGATCTTGCAGTTCACTAGTTTGGGCCCTTCCTCCGACTCTGTGCTGACAGCTCAGAGCCTGGAGCCTGCTTTGGATCTCTCTCTCTCTCTCTCTCTCTCTCTCTCTCTCTCTCTCTCTGTCTCTGCCCTTCCCCTGCTCTCGCTCACTCGCTCTTGAATAAAAACATTAAAAATTTTTTTTAAAAAAATGGTCAATAGTATTGGCAAGGATGTGGAGAAACTGGAACCTGTGTGCATTACTGGTAAGGACATAAAATGGTACAACCATTTATGGAAAACACAGTCTGGTGGTTCTTCAAAAAGTTAAACAAGAATTACAATAAGATCCAATATTCCCACTACCTGAAAGCAGGGACCCACACAGATAGTTGTGCACCAGTGTTTATTATAGCAGCATTCTTCACAGCAGACAAAAGGTGGAAAACAACTTAAGAGTCCATCAGCATGTGAATGGATCAACAAAATGTGGTATATACATACCATGGAATATTTTTCAGCCATAAAGATGAATGAAATTCTGATGTATGCTATAACATGGATGAACCTTGGAAATCTTATGCTAAATACAATAAGTCAGACACAAAGGGACAAATATTGTGTGATTACACGTATATGAGGTACCTAGGATAGGCAAACACACAGAGAAAGTAGAATAGAGGTTACCAGGGCTAGGGAAGGGCGGCAGAATTTGGAGTTATTATTTAATGGGTATGGAGTCCGATTAGAATGATAGCAAAGTTCTAGAAATAGATAGTGGTGATGGTTATATAACATTGTGAAGGTACTTAATGCCATTGGATTATATGCTTAAATGGTTAAAATGGGCACCTTGGTGGCTCAGTTAAGCATCCGGTTTGTGATTTTGGCTCAGATCATGATCTCATAGTTCATGTATTTGAGCCTTGAGTCAGGCTATAGTGCACAGCCTGCTTGGGATTCTCTCTCTCTCTCTGCTCCTCCCCTGCTCATGCTCTCTCTAAATAAATAAATAAACTTAATAACATTATTTTTAAGAGATAGTTAAAATGGTAAATTTTATATATTTTTATTATAAGAAAATTAACAGGGGTGCCTGGGTGGCTCAGTTGGTTACGTGTCTGACTTTGGCTCAGGTCACAGTCTTGCGGTTCCTCAGTCCAAGCCCTATGTCAGGTTCCGTGCTGACAGCTCAACCTCGGATTCTGTGTCTCCCGCTCGCTCTCTGCCCCTCCCCCTCTTGTGTTCTCTCTCTCTCTCTCTCTCTCTCTCTCTCTCTCTCTGTGTCTCTCTGTCTCTCTCTGTCTCAGAGAAATAAAAACATTTTAAAATATAAATAAATAAAGATTTATGAGAATATTAAAAAAAAGAAAACCGTCAGTAACAAAAACATTTACATAGGAATAAATCAAGCATTTTATATGTAAAACCTTTATAGAGGAAATTGAATGACATTAGAGAATTTCCAAATAAATGGAAATATAATATGTTCACAAGGTTTGGGGTTATCAAGATGCCAATTTGCCTCAAATTTACCTATACAGTGAAAGCCATTCTAATCAAAATCTCAACAGTTCTACAGTTACGAAATTGATGCTGAAATTTATTTTTTTTTTGAAGTTTTATTTATTTTTGAGAGAGAGAGCGTGAGTGGGGGAGAGTCAGATAGGGAGACACAGAATCTGAAGCAGGCTCCAGGCCCTGAGCTGTCAGCACAGAAACCCACGCAGGGCTCAAACCTACAAACCACGAACGAGATCATGACCAAGCCCGAGTCAGTTGCTTAACTGACTGAGCCACCCAGGCACCCCAGCAGTCAGTTTTTTAAGACAGTTTTTTAATTTAAAAAAATTTTAAATCTATGTATCTTTTTTAAATTTTTTTGAGAGAGCACATGCACATAACCAGGGGAGGGGGGCAGAGAGAGAGAGAGAATCGTAAACAGGCTCCACACTAAGTGTGGAATTCATTGCAGGGTTCATCCCACAACTCTGGGATCATGATCTGAGCTGAAATCAAGACTTGGATGCTCAACTGACTGAGCCACCCAGGCACCCCAAGAAAGTTTTTTAAAATTATAACACAGTGCAGAGGTCCTTTATCACTATACATCAACAGTAACTACAGAGCCACTGTAATTAAGATTGTGCAGTATTGGGGGCACCTAGGTTGCTCAGTTGGTTAAACCTCCGATTTCAGCTCAGGCCATGATCTCACGGTTCGTGGGTTCAGGACCCACATCAGGCTTTCTGCTTTCAGTGGTGAGCCTGCTTCAGATCCTCTGTCCCTCTCTCCATCTGCCCATCCCCTGGTTGTGCTCATTCTCTCTCTCTCTCTCTCTCTCTCTCTCTCTCTCTCTCCCTCTCCCTCTCCCTCTCCCTCTCCCTCTCCCTCTCCCTCTCCCTCTCCCTCTCCCTCTCTCTCTCTCTCTCTCTCTCTCCCCCCCCTTCCTCCCTCTCTCCCCCTACTTCTCTCCTCCCCCACCCCAAAAAAAAGGAACAGAAAAGACATTAAAAATCCCTTGGTAAAAGCTGGATTAATCAGTAAATGGTGCTAGGACTGGTTATCTTCCACGGGAACAGCAGTATAATTAGATTGCTATTTCCTACGCCAAAGTATATTTCAGATGGATTAAAGACCTAGATGTGAGAAGGAAAACTTAATAGGAGAACATTTTTTACTTCACATTATGTAAGGATTTCTTTTTAAACTAGACACAAAAAAACATAAAGGAAAAAATAGAAATCTTTTACTACTTTAACATTTCTGAAAACATCTGTTTATCACAAGATACTCTGTTTATAACAAAATGAAAAACCAAGCAGGGCACCTGGCTGGCTCAGTCAGTAGAGCACACGACTCTTGATCTCAGGGTTGTGAGTTCAAGCCCCATGTTGGGTGTAGAGCCTACTTTAAAAAAAATAAATAAATAAAAAGACAAGTTATAGGTTGAGAGAATTGGGACAGATGTAGTAGATGAAAGATAAGGACATGGGAATGAAACAATTCTTAACCAGTTAGAGGTCAGAATGTTTTTTTTTAAAAAAAGGAAAAGCCAGATAGAATAGTAGTAACCCCTGGTGAAAGGCAGGATACCAGCTTACCAGCTTGGAGGGGCAGGAAGAGGGCTTTGGGTGCGACCAATGTCCTATAGCTTGTTCTCATGGCAGATATACAGATGCATATGCATAGAATTTCATTAAGATGTACTGTTAGGATTTGTATATTGTATTATATTAACGTTGTTAAACCTTAATAAAATAGTAAACAGTAAACCGGACTTAATATATGTGTACATAGAATTTTACAGTCTCTGAAAATATCTATATTTTTTTATATCTTAACAACTGTTGTAGTAAAAGATATACTCACCAAATTCTTCATTGGTAACCCAACAGACTTTTTAATAAATAATATCACAAAAAATAATGGCCACTTGGAAAAAGTATGAAACACCCTCCTGACTAACCCTTTGATTAAAAAACCAAAAAACTCTTAATAGTGAATAGTAGGAAAGCATTTCCCTCTAAACCTGTAGTGAAACTACTGAACTCAGAAAAATATATTGCTGGCACAAAAACAGACACTCAGATCAATGGAACAGAATAGAGAACCCAGAAATGGACCCACAAACGTATGTCCAACTAATCTTTGACAAAGCAGGAAAGAATATCCAATGGAATAAAGATGGTCTCTTCAGCAAGTGGTACTGGGAAGACTGGACAGCGACATGCAGAAAAATGAACCTGGACCACTTTCTTACATCATACACAAAAAGAAACTCAAAATGGATGAAAGACCTAAATGTAAGACAGGAAGCCATCAAAGTCCTCGAGGAGAAAGCAGGCAAAAACCTCTTTGATCTTGGCCTCAATAACTTCTTACTCAACACATCTCCAGAGGCAAGGGAAACAAAAGCAAAAATGAACTATTGGGATCTCCTCAAAATAAAAATCGTCTGCACACCAAAGGAAACAATCAGCAAAACTAAAATGCAACCGACAAGAATGAGAGAAGATATTTGCAAACAACCTATCAGATAAAGGGTTAGTATCCAAAATCTATAAAGAACTTATCTAACTCAACACCCAAAAAACAAATAATCCAGTGAAGAAATGGGCAAAAAACATGAATAGACATTTCTCCAAAGAAGACATCCAGATAGCCAACCAACACATGAAAGAATGCTCAACATCACTCATCATCAGGAAAATACAAATCAGAACCATAATGAGATACCACCTCACACCTGTCAGAATGGCTAACATTAACAACTCAGGCAAGGACAGATGTTGGCAAGGATGCGGAGAAAGAGGATCTCTGTTGCACCACTGGTGGGAATGCAAACTGGTGCAGCCACTCTGGAAAACAGTATGGAGGTTCCTCAGAAAATTAAAAATAGAACTACCCTACAACCCAACAATTGCACTACTAGGTATTTATCCAAGGGATACAGGTATGCTGTTTCAAAGGGGCACATGCACCCCAAAGTTCATAGCAGCACTATCAACAATAGCCAAAGTATGGAAAAGGCCCACATGTCCATCTATGGATGAATGGATAAAGATGTGGTATATATATATACAATGGAGTATTACTCAGCAATCAAAAAGAATGAAATCTTGTCATTTGCAACCACGTGGATGGAACTGGAGGGTGTTATGCTAAGTGAAATTAGAGAAAGACAGATATGACTTTCACTCATATGAGGAATTTAAGATACAGAACAGATGAACACAAGGGAAGGGAAGCAAATATAAAAACAGCGAGGGGGACAAAACATAAGAGACTCTTAAATATGGAGAACAAACAAAGGGTTATTGGAGAGGTTGTGGGAGGGTGGATGGGCTAAACAGGTAAGGGGCATTAAAGAATCTACTCCTAAAATCATTGTTGCATTATATGCTAACTAACTTGGATGTAAATTAAAAAAAAAAATTTTAAGTATAATATAGCTATAGTAATTAAGACAATGTGATATTGACATAAAAATAATGAACTAGACTCAATGGAACAGAATTAAAAAACCCACAAATAAATACATGCATATAGGCGCAATAAATTTATAACTAATGTGTCACTGAAGTGTTCAACAGTAAGGAAAGGAAAGTCTTTTCAATAAATTATACGGGGACAATTGGATATCCACACACACAAAAAGTAAAAAGAAAAAAAATGAAAAATATATTGCCTGAAATGCATTTGCTATTAGAAAAAAGCTAAAATGAAGTAACTTAGTACTTACCAGAAGTTAGAAAAATAAAAAATAAAAAATATTTGAAAGGAGATAATAAAGCTATAGTTCATGAGATGGATGTTTATTTTTTCAAAGTTTGTTTATTCATAATGTCTATACCCAACATGGGACTCGAACTCACAACCCCAAGACCCAACAATCACACGCTCATCTGACTGAGCCAGCCAAGCGCCCCTAAGATGGATTTTTAAAATAACAACTCTTTATTTGTTTCTTGTAAAACAAAACAAATTCCTTAATAGACTGACTAGAGAACAAAAATATGTATCAGGAATGAGGAAGGAACCAACCATAGATGTGGAAGAGATAAAAAAAAAAAAAGTAACCCTGTGAAAATTTTAAACAATTCATCACCCCCCCCTAAATATTTAAAAGAACCAGGGGATTTGGGGGAAACATTAAAAAACAAGGAAGGAAACCTAAGAATAAGAAAAGACACATTCGAACATATAAAATTTTAAGATTTTAATCTGCAGAAATCTACCATATACTATCAGTAAACAAGTAGTATATTGCGTACATATTGTGGAATATATTTGCAGCCCAGATGACCAATAAAGGATTAATAGCTACACTAAATAGAGCTTTTATTAACTCTTGAGAAAAGGAGAACCCAATAGAAAAATGACTGAAGGATGTGAATAGGCAAATCACACAAGATATCCAAACGGCCAGTAAATATGTGAAAAGAGGTCCAGGCCCTCCTTTGCCACAAAATGCAAATTAAAGTAACAATAAGGGACCCCTGGGTGGCTCAGTTTGTTAAGTGTCTGACTGTTGATCTCAGCTCAGATCTTAATCTCAGGGTCATCAGTTCAAGCCCTCCTTTGGGCTCCACACTGGGCATGGAGCCTAAAGTAACAATAAGATAGCATGTTTTGCCATCAGAGTGGCAAAAATTAAAAAGCGTAATAACATACAGCCAGTAGAGCTTGTGGAAAAACAGTACTTGTGCATTAAATGTAGAAATGCAAATGCAATGTTAGTGCCTTTATTTTTAATTTGAGAGAGAGAAAGGATGAGTTTGCGTGTGAACAGGGGAGAGGGGCAGAAGGAGAGAGAGAGAAAATGAGAATCCCAAGCAAGCTCCACTCTCAGCACAGAGCCCAACTCAGCTTGATCCCATGACCCTGGGATCATGACCTGAGCTGAAACCAAGAGTCGGATGGACGTTGCATGCCACCCAGGCGCCCCAATGTGCCTTTTTAAAGAAAACCACACAGTAATATGTATTATGCCATCATTTGAAATGTATCATTCTTTTAGAAATAAAAACACAAGTATATTAGGATACATGTACAAAGATGTTTATTGAAACCTTATTTATAGTAAACAAAATAACCAAACCGGAAACACATTGAAAGTTAGTAAGGGAACAATTGAGTAAACTTTGGCACATGCATATGTGGACTGTTAATGCAGTCTTTAAAAATAGAGCTATTCCTATGGCCTTTGGGGAATTTCATAATTTTCTGTTGTGCTAGAAAAGCTAGATGCAGAGAAGTGTATGAACTATAATCCTCTTTAAAATAAACAACCTAAACCTTGACCCCATTTGTGCATGCACATGTGGTTGTATATGACTCTGTGAATGTGAAAGGATGTGGACCAGGTTGTTAATGTTAATTACATTAGAAAAAGGGTAAGCTTCCCCCTGGGGGGAAAAAAAGTATTTTTTATGGTGTCTTTGTTGACACAACGTTGTTAAACAGCCCCAGTTATATAAAATTGTATGTGCCAATGAGGTATGACACGCATAAAGATGCAAATGAAAGTAGGACTCCTGGCTTCCACAACACCAGCAGGCACCACTCCCACTGCAGTCTGTCCAAATGGTGCTCCCTGGGGTTGCACAATAGGACAACCCTGCCGGAAAGTAGGGTCATTAGGGGTGCCTGGGCGTGTCAGTCGGTTGAGTGTCCGACTCTTGATTTCAGCTCATGATTCCAGGGTCTTGGGACAGAGCCCTGAGTTGGGCTCTGTGCCAAGTGTGGAGCCTGTTTGAGATTCTCTCACAGTGTGTGTATGCCTCTCTCTCTCTCTCTCTCTCTCTCTCTCTCTCTCTCTCTCTCTCCCACCCTCCCTCCCTCCCCCCCCCCCCCCATTCTTATGCTCTCTTAAAAAAGATGGGGGAGGGGGCGGTCATTGAAGATTGACATATTTGTCTCTGGGTGGTATTTACGTAATCATAAAAATAAGGTATTTTTACAGTAGTGAATGGGAAATACGTGTTTTACCCACAGTAGTGCATTTTACTGTTAGTGACAACCAATGTACCAAACCAAAAAGAACACCAGAATCAGGATGTGGGAAAACTTGAGTTTTGAGTTTGGACTAAGTAGTCTGATCTTTCTGAGCCTTGCTTTTCTCATGTAGTAAATGGAGATCTTACTAACTTACCTTACTGATTCTCCAGAGCTGTTGAATGGTCAAATGAGATGATGGGTATTCACTTTAATAGATGAGACATTTAAACATAGGGATTATATTCCCTAATCTTCTAGATAGTGAACCTTTTACAATAGGATCTGTGACTAATTTACCTAACAGTATCTTGCTCAGTTAGTATCTGCTGAGTGTTTGAATCCCTAAGGACTAGTTATTTATGTGTAAAGTGACTGGATTTTTTTTCTAGGTTAGATATTATTATAAGTACTTTGCTGAGAAATATTATAGACATAACATTTTCCTGCTACTTCTAAGTATGAAGCTTGGAGACTGTATCTTGGGGGTTGTTTTGTTGTTTTTGTTTTTAATTTTAGTTAACATATCTTGGGGTTTTTGTTACCAGATCGATGAGGTCCTGAGACAGGAAGACAAAGCTGAAGCTATGTCTGGACATATTGATCAGTTTCTGATAGCCACGTTCATGCAGCTAAGACTCATCTACAACACACATATGGCAGATGAGAAATTGGAGAAAGATGAGATCATCAAGCTTTATAGCTGTATCATTGGCAACATGATTTCGGTAAGGCCACCTCTACAGAACATGAGCTTCTTTTCAGTCTCATCCTACCTGGGTTCTAGAACCTGAATCTGCGTAGATGTTCCGTTGAATCCTACATCACTTACAGAGTTTTACTTGCAGACTGCGGACTACTTTCATTAGATGTTGGGTGCCTTATTGTTAGAACACAAAACAGAATGCTTACATACTACCTAGATTTCTGCTTCCTGCCAGTGTCTTCATTAGGCATGGTAGGACCCCTGGTTGCATTGTCACAGATAACTACTCACACAGAAAGTACTTTCACAACAGGAAGGAAGAAGCACTCCGATTAGTTTTGGCTATTTCTGGAGATTTGAGGAAGTCTGATGGTTTTTTTCCCCCTAATACTCTGCATTTTTTTTTAATACAGTGTAACTGTTTACTAGAATGTGCCACCCACATTTATCTTCTTTGTTTTATATATTGGCTTTCATACCTAACACAAGTATGATTGGATAGCTGTTTCAGATAGAAAGCCTTGCCCGGGAGGCCTCCACTGGAGTCCTGAAAGACCTGATGCATGGCCTCATCACCTTAATGCTGGACTCTAGGATTGAAGATCTAGAGGAAGGACAACAGGTGATCCGCTCTGTGAACCTCTTGGTGGTGAAGGTTCTGGAGAAGTCAGACCAGACCAACATCCTGAGGTATATCCATGCTCTCACCATTTGAGCCTGAAACAGCCTCTCTTTTTTCTACCCATGGAAACCAAAGTCACTAAGACCAATTATAACTTTAGGTTTGCCTAATAAGTTTGTTTATTACTCTTCTCTTCCTCATGAACCTAGTGTTCTGACCCGAGACAGCAGCTAAAACTAGTAACAACTTAGTAAGCCAGCCAGCATCAAGACTTTTCTAGAATAGGGATGCCTGGGTGGCTCAGTCAGTTAAGCATCTGACTCATGGTTTCTGCTCAGGTCATGATCTCATGGTTTCATGAGTTTGAGCCCCACAATGGGCTCCAAGCTGACGGTGCAGAGACTGCTTGGGATTCTCTGTCGCCCTGTCTCTGTTCCTCCCCAACTTGCACTGTCTCTCAAAATAAATAAACTTTAAAAAAAATTATAAAGAATTTTCTAGAATAGAACTATCATGTTTGTTGATTACCTCTCCTTTCATGTACATTTCAAGTACATTTCTGTCTCAGCTACCAGTAACAATGAAAAATAGTGACAAGCTTTACCATTTACCAAGTAGTAACTGAGAAAGCTTAAATGATTGATGTTTATTTTCTTTATAGCTGAATGTCAAGTAATCAGAGACAATCCTGATCCATAGGCTCTCAATTTGTTAGATGGATACAGAATATTTACACTTGGCCTTTCAACTATTGGTTTTAATTGGAATGCACGTTTGAAACTTATTAATGTTACCATGTTGGGATTTTTTTTTTCTAGTGCCCTACTTGTTTTGCTCCAAGACAGCCTACTAGCAACAGCCAGTTCTCCCAAATTCTCAGAGCTTGTTATGAAGGTAAAGTTGAAATAATTTGGTCTCTTTTCTTTCCAAGATGCAATACTTGTTAAAGTGTGCAGAGAGGGGAGTTGAAAGTAAGACATAGACTCAAATCAACCAAGGAACACCTGAAAAAAATATACTTGGTCTCGAGTTTATACCCCAGGCTCAGGCCTGAACAGTTTTTGGCCTCAAACAATGAAAAGGGAAAGACGGATTATCCTAGAAGCAAAAGGCAATTAGTTTCATGAGACAAATGTTATACCTTTTTGGGAAATAGTAAGTATAGCCCTGTCCTGTAATATTTTAGCCTCTTGAACGGAAAACCCTAAGTGAACGTATCTGCAACATTATAACATTGTTATTACACTGTAATTGAGTCTGTGTCCTTGGGTCAGGTTTGGTTAAGCTGTATGAACTGCTGTACTGTTGGGTTCCGCACCCGATTCTCCATCCCTTCTCACCATTCAAGGCCCCCGTTTCCAGGGAGTGTGAAGGAGGTGTGGGGATGATTACATGGACGGCTGGTCACACTCTTGCCATGATGTGCTTGAAATGAGTGAAATTGTTCATGTTTTAGCAGCTGAACTCAAAAGGCATGGTGGTGTTCCACACTTCTATCCCTGACCATCTTTTGGAAGTGACCACAGAGCTTGGGACAGGTGAATGGTACCAGGAGTGATCCTCATTCTTCAGCCACTCCTCCTAACTTTGTTTCCTTTTTCCAATAGTGTCTCTGGAGAATGGTTCGACTCTTGCCTGATACCATCAACAGCATTAATCTGGACAGAATTCTTCTGGACATACATATTTTCATGAAGGTCTTCCCCAAAGAGAAACTGAAGCAATGCAAAAGTGAATTTCCCATAAGGACCCTAAAGACGCTGCTGCACACTTTATGCAAATTAAAAGGGCCCAAGGTATGTGAGAACAGCAGCTGGTCCCTGAGGGAGCTTGAGAGAACATCACGGCATTGCTGCCATTTCACTGTGCGTGTGTCTCCCACAGATCCTAGACCACCTAACAATGATTGACAACAAGAACGAATCTGAGCTGGAGGCCCACCTCTGCCGGATGATGAAGCACAGCATGGACCAGACCGGGAGCAAGTCTGATAAGGAAACCGAAAAGGGAGCGTCTCGAATAGTAAGTGTCCTGACTCGAAAGACTAAGGTTGGTGATCCTGTCACAGATGTAAACGCTGGAGCCCATCTTTCTGAGGGTCTAAGGTTAAGGCTCAGGGATGGGGCCACTCTCCTGCTGAGGTGTCATGACCATTTTCCACCCTTAAGTTTTCAAATATGAACTAGTTCTAACCATGTGCCTCTTGGTCCCTAAGAAAGGTTTCTGTACTTGTGCTTAAAGCTTTGGTTGCCAGAGAAATCCACTGTGAGCTCTACTCAATTAGGGAGGAATGGGCCAAGGTCCTTCCTCCTCAAGTTTAGTTGAAAAGCTGCAGCTGGAGGCATTCAGTAACTCAGAATGTTAGTGTTTTCCAGTGTAGACATTGGTGCTTCTGTTAGCCACAGGAACACACCAGTAAGGTCTGGATTTTGAGATATCTTTAGTTCTTATCCAACCATGGGGGGTTCCTAATTAATAACTCGGGTCTAGCCGGTCCTTTGTGCCTTTCAATTTCAGGATGAAAAATCATCAAAGGCCAAAGTGAATGATTTCTTGGCTGAGATTTTTAAGAAGATTGGCTCTAAAGAGAACACCAAAGAGGTAAAAGGGAAAGGGTCTAGCCAAATGGGCTTCTGCTTTATAGAGAAGGACCGCTGACTAATTTCTCCCTCCTCTTCCTTTTTCTTATTAACCAGGGCCTAGCAGAGTTATATGAATATAAGAAGAAATACTCAGATGCCGACATTGAACCATTTCTGAAAAATTCCTCCCAGTTCTTCCAGAGCTATGTTGAAAGAGGCCTTCGGGTGATTGAGATGGAGAGAGAAGGCAAAGGCCGTATTCCCTCATCAACAGGTATGGTTTCCTCTAGTAGCTTCAGGGATGAGTTCAAAATATCTCCCAGCTCAGGAACTGGAGGCTTTGACACATTTAAATTAATGCCTGTGTTCCTCAATATTTAATGGTCACCAGCGATGTTCACATGGCTACAGACAGTGGTCACCTCGGTCACCTGACTTGACCCATCATCAGTGTTTGACAAGGACAGTGTTCCCTGCCCTTGAAACCATTTCTTCCCTGGGCTTCTAGTTGTCCATGCTCTCTTTGGTCTCCTCCTACGCAGCCTTCCTGGCCTCTTCCTTCTTGGTCTCCGATTCTTCCTCTCCTTGAACTCTTCATGTTGGCGCTCCCCAGGCTTCAGTCGGTAACCATCTCTTCTTAACTCTCATTCCCGTAACTAATCCGTGTAGTCTCATCACTTGAGATACCATTTACGTGCCAGAGAAGCCCCGTGTTGTTTTGGGTCCAGCTCAGACCTTCTTCCTAATCCCAACAGATACATCCTGCATGATGCCTCCACTTGGGTCTCTGGTAGGCATTGTAAACTCAACATGTCACTGCTAAGCTCCAGATATTCCTCCAAGCCAGGAGGAGACCTGCTGTTTCCTTCCTTGTCCATCTCAGGTGATGGCAACTTTGTCCTTCTAGTTTGCTTAGACCCAGAGCCTTTGAGTCTTGTCTTCCTCTCTGTCGGGAAATCCTTTTGGCTCTGCCTGCAAACCATGTACAGACTCCACGCACTCTTCTCATGACCTTCACGACCACTGCCCTGGTGTGAGAGTCGTCATCTCTCACCTGGTTTATGGCACTGTTCTTCATGCTGACCCCTTGCCTCCACTGTCGCCTTCCCATTTCCACGCATAGCACCAAAACAGTACTTCTCAAATGTTTCCCAAAGGCTCTCCCTTTCTCAGCAAAAGGCCTTCTAGAGATCTACGAGGTCCTACGCGTAAGGCCACCACTACAGCCGCGTCTTCTACTCACTCCGACTCCCATTCCGAATACTCCAGCCCCCACCAGCCTCCTTGCTGTTCCAGAACACATCAGGCATTTATGTACCTGCTTAGACCTCTGCACCAACCGTTTCTTACATGTAGATTGCTCTTCCACAAGATGGTCTTATGACTGGCTCTCTTTGTTCCATCAGATCCTTGTCCGGACACCACTGTCTCAGTGAGACCTTCCTTAAAATGTCATCTACTCCCCACCCCTTGATCAAGCAAACCACGGTATGTCCATATGTAGACATTCTGCTCATTACACTTCAAGAAAAAACACTCTTAAGGTCTTGGAGAGGCATAATTTAAGGTGTTGAGAAGAAGAGAAAAATAATTTCAGAGAATATAACTAAAGCTTCAGCCCAGCAACACACATGGTGAGAGAGAACATGACTGGAATCTGAAAACCACAAAGGATGGCTTCTCAGCCTTTTGGCTAAGATCAACTGTGAAAACCACAAAGGAACACGGTTTTTCAGGCAAACAAATTTGGGAATGTTAGAGGAGGAGTTTCACGGAACTCACAGAGAACTAGATGCAGGACAAATGTGAGAGCTCTACTCTGCATGGTAACAGAGATCTCTCTTTTGGTTTAATAAGGCCCTTGACAGCTCTTTTCTATAACTGACACCTTCAAGGTCTTCCTTTGTCTCTAGATCCTATGAGCAGTAATTTGCAGATACTTGGCTTTTCCACTGTGGGGAAGTAATGTTTCAGCTTAACATTCAGAGAAGCTTTCGTTCCTATCACTCAGCAAGTACTGTTGTGTGTGCCAGGCAGCAAACAGAGAGAAGCCTCTGCTAGAATTTCACATCCACTGGAGTAGGGCGCCCGGGTGGCTCAGTCGTTAAGCATCTGACTTGGCTCAGGTCTTGATCTCACAGTTGGTGAGCTCGAGCCCTGCTTTGGGTATAAACACGAGCCTCGAATGAGCCCCACTTCTCTGTCTCAAGTACATAAACTAACAAATAAATAATAGATAATAAATTAATAATCCACAAGGGTAGAGACAGACGCCGAACAATTAACCTAGTAGATACTGTGTTATGTGGGGTGTTGGAAGTGGTAAGCGGACATACCATAGTTTGCTTGATCGAGGCAGAGCCCCCTTTTCTCACTCCCAGAGTCCTTTCTGGTGACATCCAACATTTGATACTTTGGGCCTGAACAGCACATCTGCAACACACGTGCGTGTCCCCACTGATGCCTGAGCGGTTTTGTGTGGAAAGCATTCACACGTCCCTCACCGCTCCCTCTCACGTCCTTCTTCGTTCACTCTCCGTCAGAGCATTCTCCTCACGTTTACATTAGGGATTCCTATTTTCCTAGAGGAATCTTGTGTGCGACTCTTCGGTTTACCGTAAGGAAGTTTGTCGTCCCAGGACCTTATCTTTTTGGTTTAGATAATGCATCTTGTAACGCATTATCTTTGGGTGTTTTAAATGCCTGCATTTTGTTATTGTTCCTTCTCGGAAATTTAAGAACTGTGACAGATTTTTTTGGTTTCTCCCCCTCTCCTGCCAGAATATTGCTCTCCACGCTGGGGTGACAGATGCTCCCGTTCCTGTCCCTTCTTTGGGTGTTTGTAGGACACCTCCGTTTCCGCCTCTTCCCCTTGAATACACTGTAGCCTTCAGCTCCTGCTCTCTCCCCCGGTTTGAATAAGCACTTCCTCCTGTGTGTCACCTCGTCCAGACCTCGTCTAATCGTTGCCGACATTTAAAGGCCTTAGGTTCCTCGGCTGGACACTTCCCGTGGCCCCAGCAGTGGCGCGGGCCTTTTGGATGGCCCAGGTCAGCGTAGGGTCACAAGATCCAACCCCCGCGTATCCCAGATGTAGATGGCCGGCCCAACTGACAGTCTGCTCTTCTCTGTTGACTCCTGAAGCTCTCGCTCGGCTTATCTTGTGTATTTCAGAGCACCCTTTATCGCCAACTCCAGATGGACTCTTCTGGATTTTTCAGTCTTTATAATGGCGATATCTAGGTCCCAAATCGTTCCCTGTGGTGGCAGATCAACCAGGCCAGTCTAGAAGTGGGACGTGGGTACATTCGAGTGTCCTTTCCACGCTTCCTCTCTAGGCATCTCCCCTCAGACGGAGGTCACGTGTATGTCTGCTCCCACAAGCACAGTGTCCTCCATTGGTAACACAAACGGAGAGGAGGTGGGACCGTCGGTCTACCTGGAAAGACTCAAAATCCTCCGACAGCGGTGTGGTCTGGACAATACAAAGGTACCGCTCCTTTCCTTCCGTGTGGCTCGGGGACGGAGTGGCCGCTGCCGTTCCAGAGCTGCGCACCGACCCGCTTTACCAATGTCTCCCCTTGTCTCCACAGCAAGATGACCGACCTCCGTTGACCTCTCTGCTCTCCAAACCAGCAGTTCCCACGGTTGCCTCTTCCACAGACATGCTGCACAGCAAACTCTCTCAGCTCCGGGAGTCCCGGGAGCAGCACCAGCACTTGGACCTGGATTCTCACCAGACTCACTCTTCGGGAACCACGACCACGTCCTCGTCCTCCACGGCTAACATTGACGACTTGAAAAAGAGACTGGAGAGAATAAAGAGCAGTCGCAAGTGAAGCCGCCCCAGCCCCCGGCACCCCGCAGCTTCAGTTCACTAAACTCGGAGTCCTCCTAGTCGAAGGGCCTCGGCAGGCCTAGCACACAGACTGGCCGGCTGTACACACCGCGGGTCCGGGAGGAGCCGCCGCGGCGCGAGTCGTTGTACATACTCTGCTTCTCCGCCAGCGCCCTGCCTCTAGAAGACTGTCCGTGTAGTAGTTTAGTGTACAGACTTGTAAACAGCTGCCCTCCTCTCAGCTCCGACTAGTCTCCATAGCCTTTGTCTTTTATTTTTAACTGCTCATTTGTAAAGTCGTCCTGATCTTTCCTAGCTTTTAACTATTAGAAACTTTAATAGTTTTTCCTTTGAGTTTGTGAGCTCTTCTCCCTGTAGCCCTGAAGGGTCACTGTATTCTGTATGAATGCATGGCATGATACAACTAATTTAAGAGTCTTTTATAAATAAAGTTTGCATTAACTAGAACCGTCTCCCAAGATGCTCCGTATCTGGGCAGCTCTGTCACGGTTCTTGGGCCCGGCCGGCAGCCACAGAACGGTTAGGGAGGCCCCCTCACGGAGCAGCGCTGGGGCCGGGTGCACAGGCTTGGGCTTCTGCTCCCTTGGGAGGAGCAGCAGAGCACCTTTCCTGCTTTCCACCTGCAGCCCCCGGGAGAGCAGAGGAGTCCCTTTCTTCCCCATTTTGAGGTCCAGGTCATGACTTCCCTCCCACCAGCACTGTGGTTCCAAGGAGCTCTCGGGCTTCCTGCCACTTTGCACGCGAGATGGGCCCCGTTCTGGCCGGGCCGCGGTGCCTCTCACACGGGGACTGGATTGGGGAGCATCTGACTCAAGGAGGTGGGGGGACGTTCAGGAGTTTCCTGCCTGGTTTCTGGCATCTGAGTCTAAACCCACAGCTGCTTCATGCTCAGTCTGAGGACCAGAAAGGGAACGGAGGAGTCTCCTCTGGGATAAATTCCCCAGGGCCTCCCTCCACAGTCAGAAAAACCCTTTAGCACTAAGAGGCTCTGGATTCACACGGGCAACTTCTTGGGCAGCCAATGGGGTCAAGGAACTTTTTTCTAGACTAACTTTCACTCAGCTGGCGCTCAAGAAATGAAAGGCTGGCGGAAAGTTGCTTCTAGTGTGGTTCTCAGGTGGCCCCCGTGCTGCCTGGAATCACACTCGCCTCTGCCCCCCGCAGTGGGAACGTGGGAGTAGGCGCTCCCTGGAAGGAAGACCGAGGAGTTAGTTTGCTGCTGTGCTAGGACAATGTTTTTGGAAAGAGTGGCTGTGCTTGGGTCAGCAATTTGTATGCTGACAGCTGTGTTGAAGGGAAGCGATCTTGAGAATGTGTACCCTTGTTTCAAAAGCAGAGTTGGGATACTCGAATTCCTAATCCATTTCCCCAATCTGGTTAAAAGCTCTGGGCTGGGGGCACCTGGGTGGCTCAGTCGGTTAAGCGTCCGACTTCGGCTCAGGTCACGATCTCATGGCTCGTGAGTTCAAGCCCAGCGTCGGGCTCGGTGCTGACAGCTCAGAGCCTGGAGCCGGCCTGGGATTCTGTCTCCCTCTCTCTCTGCCCCTCCCCCACTCACGCTCTTTCTCGGTCTCTCAAAAATGAATAAACGTTAAAAAATAAATTTTAAAAAAGCTCTGGGCCATCAAGGTCCTGCAAACTCACTGACTTCCCGGTTTTCCCCCTGCTTTCTGGTCAACCAGAACCAAACAAGGGCAAAGGAACTCAGTCCCAATTCTCTGTTCCTGAAAGTATTGAAAAACGGGAAGGGAAAATAAAGAGGAGGGAAGGGGGCAAAAGTACTTACCTTCAGTCCCTTCCCACTCTAAACCATGAGGTTTATAGATCTTAGTTGAAGGTTCTAGGTCACAAATGGTGATCATGGTGGCATCCATGTTCTTCCCCCAACGAGCTCAGGGATGAGACTTCACAGCACAGACCCCCAGAGAATTATCAAGTGATCGGCATCTCACGCCAGCCGACACTCAGTGTTGTGCCTGTTGCAGGCTGTGGTGCCTCACTCCCCAGCCACAGATGCACCGAACGGGAGTGGCAACGGGCCATGGTGCAGCCGGAAACTCGGTGGAGCCGCGCAGAAGGGCAGTGGTGCGTCCGCCGTGCTCCATCCCAGACCAACGACCTCCGCCAGGAGCAACCTTCGAGAACATGCTGTGACTCTTAGGACTCGGACATTCGTCCAAACCCTTTCTGAATCTACTTATACACCCTCTAGGTCCCATCTCGTAGAGAAACAAATTGCTCGGGTCTGATAACGATGATGTGAGTAGAAATCCCAGGAAGCAACAACCCCACCAACGTGCTATTTGCAGGGGCCAGAGGAGGGGAGTGGCAGAGCAACTCTGATCACACCAGGCAGAAGTGAGCATACAGGCGGCCGTGATTTATGCACAGCTTACCAGGTACTGGGCACTTGGCTAAGTACACCATACACGTTACCTAAATTACTCCTCAAAACCTTACTGAGGCAAGTAATGTCATTGCGCACATCTTCCATGTAAGGAAACAGGCTCACGGAAGTCAAGTGCCTTGTCCGTGGTTCTCCCTTTCCTATCCCAGAAGACTGAACCCAGACAGTCTGACGCTGGGGCCCACACTCCGAACCACCATATCCCACGAGACTCTCAGATGAAGGCACTTCAAATAACTGAGCCTGTTGGGGGCATTAATCTGATGTCATTTTAATGACGTGCAGAAGCACATAGGGACTTCCGAGGAAAGCGGCAGGTAAAGAGAAAGGTGTACCTACTCATCCCTCATCGCTCCGGTCTTCCTCCCGCCTCTTCTCTGGTCCCGGGACAAGCGCTTTACAGACAGCAGAGCGACTGAAAGCACAGGTTTCAGTATCTTCTGTGCTCCAAGTCCAACTCTGGCCCTTCTTAACTGTGTGACCTTGGACAAGACGCTTCTCCTAGTTGATTTCCTCACCTACCTCTTACGACCATGAAATGAGCTAACCCACGAAGGCCCCAAGTCCGGAACATTTTCAGTGCTCCTACTCTCAGGCCACCACCTCCCCATCACCTGCCCCGCCCCCCTTCTGTGACTGGGGGACCCGCTAAGTCCTGTTCATCCAGTCGGACTGGCTCTTCCAGAGCTGCCCACGAATGGCACTGGGAGCGCTGAGGCTTGTTGACAGGCACTTTTATTGAGAACTATACTTTTAGGAACAAAGCACAAAAATAATTCCTCCGACTTGGTTTCTGTGATTTTGCAGCGAGGAGCCTAGAAGGTGAACGGCCCCCTAACTTCCAGACTGATCAATGACCTTCCGTATCCACTTCTTCAGGCGGAACACGTGTGTGTAGAAGCCGTATTTTCCATCCCTGTCACAGCCTTCGCCCCATGAGACGATGCCCATTTGGTACCAGCGGTTGTTAAAGGGGCTCTGAGGAAGAGACGTGGGGATTCCAACAGAGTCAAGTCCAAGGCAGTGGCAGGCAACTCCTCCTGAAAACTGGGTCTGTGCTTACCCCCCCTGCACCCTCAGAAGATCCAGACACCAGCTCCTGGCCTTCAGTGATGCTTACCTTCATGACAAAGGGTCCCCCGCTGTCGCCTTCACAAGCATCCCCTCGCTTCCCTTCATTGGGCTTGTAACCTTGAGAAAGAAGAGTAGAGCTCAGGCGCAGAGCTCGTGCTCCCTCCACTCCTCTGGAAGAGACAGCTGGCGAGTGTCCACTTGACCCTTTGTGGTCATCCTCGACTCCTCACTTCCTCACCCCTCACGTGCAGTCCTTATCACGGCTCTGTCTTCAGCACGCATCCCAGTCAGCTACTTCTCACCGCCTCCATCCCTGGTCACAGCACAGGCATCTCTCCCCTGAACTAGTTTGCCTATCTCACGCACGCGCACACATGCACACCATCATCATCACCGGAATACGGAAAACACCCAAACTTCAAGTCAATTGAGTATATTTAATGGGCATCTAATATTAACACTTATGTGGAGAGGAGAATGTAAATATCTACTAGATAAAAGAAGTGGGTAGAACTGAATTGGAACCTTGTAAATGACACCAAATCTACAAAATGAATGGATGACAACTAAAGAGATCCATACCAAGATACTAGGGAAACAAAAAATAAGAATAAAAAGCACCTTGGCTAATAAAAATTCTCCCCCCAAACAACTATGAAACAGAGGAAAACTAACTGAATGAAATTTCCTCAAGCAAAAGTGTAGGATGTAACAAAATACCTTGAATCAGACATCCAAAAATTTTATTTTTTATTTTTTTTAACGTTTATTTATTTTTGAGACAGAGAGAGACAGAGCATGAATGGGGAAGGGTCAGAGAGAGGGAGTCACAGAATCTGAAACAGGCTCCAGGCTCTGAGCTGTCAGCACAGAGCCCGACGCGGGGCTCGAACTCACGGACCGTGAGATCTTGACCTGAGCCGAAGTCGGACGTTTAACCGACTGAGCCACCCAGGCGCCCCCAGACATCCAAAAATTTTAAATAAATGGACAAATCAGTAGGAAGAAACACAAAGGGACTGAAGTAGAACTCAGACCAAAGAAGAAATCGGAGTCCCTTAAAAGAAAAATCAGACCTTGGAACAAAACTAATATGTATTATATAATCCAAGAAAACTTACAGAAATAAAATAAGATTAAAGGTATACATTGAAAGGATCCACATGGGGTAGCTGGCAAAAATGACCTGAAACACTCAGCTCTGGGACATATCCCAATAAAACTTCAAAGATGAAGGAAAAAAGCCTCCAAGCACAAAAGACCAAATACCTCACAAGTTCTAAAGAATTACACCAGCATCAGATTTTCAAAACCAACATACAAAGTAAGTAAGCAACAACAAAGCTATACTTCTTTTAAAAATTCAGGGAAGGAAAACGTAAGCCACGGATTTTATACACAGCCAATCAGAGCTTCCGGTGTCGAGACTACAGAAAAACAGTTAACAAACACAAACTCAAGAAATTCTACCACCATAACCGTTGTTGAAGAACCTGCTTCATCCAACCAAGAGATGAATGCTTTAGCAAAAGGGCTGATTAACTGTTCTGACAAGTAGAAAAATGAAGCTAAAAATATCAAAGATCCTGAAGAGGAGTGTAAACTCATTGATTGTTGTATAGCCAACAGGTGGGAGTTAAGAATTAATAGGTCATATGAGAAAAGAAGGAACAAAAGGCATTTCAAAAAGGTAGAAGCCCAAAGATAATCACTAGAACAAAAATGCAAACCTTCGTATATATTTAAAAACACAAAGAAAAGATCACATGGGAAAAAATACAGCAAATGAAACATAATACACGTAATAATCACAAACTATGAATACAAATTCAATCATATCGATAAATGTGAATGGGCTTAACTCACTTAAAAAAGAAAAAGATTTCTTTTAATTCTTCCTCTCTTTTTGTTTTTAAGTTTATTTATTTTGAGAGAAAGAGCGTGAGCAGGGGAGGGACAGAGAGAGAGAGAGAGAGAGAGAGAATCCCAAGCAGGCTCCAGGCTCTGCGCAGAGCCCAATATGGAGCTCAATCTCACAATGGTGAGATCATGACCTGAGCCAAAATCAAGTCAGACATTTAACAGACTGAGCCAACCAGGTGCCCCTCCCCAAAAATGACTTTTAATTTGACTCACAAAGCAGGACCTAACTATGCTAGATATAAGAGACAAAACAAAGTGATTCATAGAGGCTAAAGTTGGAGGGATGGACAAAGGTATATCAAGTGAATGGAAACAAAAAATGAGGAAGAAACAGTGATCCTGAAGTTGAAAATAATTTAAGGAAGTAGTACACTTTTAATGCTAAAAGCCACAATTCATAATGAATAAATATCAATTACCACTACCTGTGCTAAACAGCACAACAACCACATTTATAAAGAGACTGTAAGCAATGCGACAAGACAGAAATACATTAATAGAATTTAACACAAACTCAGTAAAAGATCAAGTGAACTGAAAATAAATAAGGATATAAATGACCTAAATAAGAGGGCACCTGGCTGGCTTAGTCAGTAGAGTCTGCGTCTCTTGGTCTTGGGGTTGCGAGTTCGAGCCCCACACTGGGTGTAGAGATTACTTAAAAATAAAATGTAGGGGCACCTGGGTGGTTCAGTCTGTTAAGCGTCCGACTTTGGCTCATGTCATGATCTCAGTTCGTGAGTTCAAGCCCCGTGTCGGGCTCTGTGCTGACAGCTCAGAGCCTGGAGCCTGCTTCGGATTCTATGTCTGCCCCTCTCTCTACCCCTCCCCTGCTCACGCTCTGTGTCTCTCTGTCTCTCGATAATAAATAAACGTTAAAAAAAAATTATTAAAACACAATATATAAAATAAGGTGCTAAGGAGTAAAAAAAAAACATAATAGATTGTAGTACTCTAGAAAGATACAACATAGACTTGAGCAAATGGGCAGACATTTCTTGTCCTTGAAAAGAATGACATCAAAAAGATGTCACTTCTCCCTAAATTAATTTATAAATTTAACACAATCCCAACAAAAATATCCATAGGCTTTTTTTTTTTTTAATGGAGCTAGACAAATCGATACCAAAGTTCATACAGAAAAACAAACATGCAAGAATTGCCAGGAAAACACTGGAAAAGAAAAACAGGAGGCAACAAACCCTACCAGATATTAAAACATACGCTAAAGTCTCTATAATTAAAACAAGACAGTACTTTAATAGAATAGACAACAGACCAGGAGAACCAAATAGAATGTCTTTGAATAGAAACAGATTTGAATACAAATAGAGCCTAGTATGTGACAAGTGTGACATCTCAAATCACTGGGGCAGAGGCGCCTGGCTGGCTCAGTTGGTACAGCACATGACTCCTGGTCCTGGGGTTGTGCATTTAAGCCCCACGCTGGGGGTAGAGCTTACTTAAAAAAAAAAAAAAAATCAAATCACTGGGCAAAGATAGAATTTTTAATAAATGGTGTGGGGACAGCTGGTTAGCCATTTGGACAAAGAGAAGTTAGATCCATACCTTGTATCATACCCAAGAATAGACTCCAAATGACTCAGGGGTCCAAGTGTAGAAAAATGAAACTAAGTACCAGAAGAAAACATGAGTGAATTTCTCTATGACCTGGATGTAAGGAAAGTTTTTCTAACTCCATCAAAATCCAGACGCAATAAAATATTAATACCTTTGGCTACCTAAAGAAAATTTTTAATTAGAAATGGTAAAAGGTTGGGGCGCCTGGGTGGCTCAGTCGGTTAAGCGCCCGACTTCAGCTCAGGTCATGATCTCATGGTCTGTGAGTTCGAGCCCCGCGTCGGGCTCTGTGCTGACAGCTTGGAGCCTGGGGCCTGTGTCTGCGTCTCTCTGACCCTCCCCCGTTCATGCTCTTTCTCTGTCTCAAAAATAAATAAACATTTAAAAAAATTTTTTTTTCAAGAAACGGTAAAAGGTTATAAACGTTAAAAACCAAACTGGGAGAAAATATTTGCAACATATATCACAAAGGCCTATACTGCCAATACATGAAGAACTCTCAACAATTGACGGGAAAGGGACAAAAAATGGGCAAAAAAAACATGAATAATTCATAAAAAATACTATAAAAATGGTCCTCAAGCATCTGAAAAGATGTTCAATTGCAAAATATTGACAACAATCTAAATGCCCCCACACAGGAAACAGTTGAACAAGCTATGGTGCGTCTACATAATGGACTACATGGTGTGGCTTTTTTTTTTTTTTTTTTTTTTTTTTTTAAGAATAAGGAAAACAAGGGGCACCTGGGTAGCTCAGTCAGTTAAGCATCTGGGACTCTTGATTTCGACTCAGGTCATGATCTCACAGTTTGTGAGTTTGAGCCCTGCATCAGGCTCTGTGCTGATGGTGTGGAGCCTGCTTGGGATTCCTCTCCCTCTCGCTCTCTGCCCCTCCCCACCTCAAAAATAAACAAAACATTAAAAAAAAAAAAAAAAAGAAAAAGGAATAAGGAAAAAAAGTCTATAACCAATATGGAGTGAATTTCCAGGATATATAAACTGAAAAAAGCAGGGTGCCTGGGTACCAGGGTGCCTCAGTCCATTAAGCGTCTGACTCTTAATTTCAGCTCAGGTTATAATCTCACGGTTTGTGGGTTTGAACCCCACGTCAGTCTCTGCACCGACAGTGCAGAGCCTGCTTGGAATTCTCTCTTTCTCACTCTCTCCCTCTCCTGCTCTCTCTCTCTCTCAAAATGGTTAAGTATCCAACTCTTGATTTCGGCTCAGGTCATGATTTCACGGTTCATGGGTTCAAGCCCCACATCGCCTGGAGTTTGCTTTTGATTCTGTGTCTCCCTCTCTCTCTGCCCCTCCCATGCTCATGCTCTGCCTCTCTCTCAAAAATAAACAATAAAATTTTTTTTTAATTTTTTAAAGTTTTTGTAAAAAGTGAAAAAAGCAAAATACAAAAGAATGTCTACAGCATGCTACAGTGTGTGTAAAAAGAGGGAAATAAAAGGGGCGCCTGGGTGGCTTAGTTGGTTGAGCATCCGACTCCGGCTCAGGTCATGATCTCGTAGTTCATGAGTTCCAGCCCCGCGTCGGGCTCTGTGCTGACAGCTCGGAGCCTGAAGCCTGGTTCAGATTCTGTGTCTCCCTCTCTCTCTGCCCCTGTCCCCACTCACGCTTTCTCTCTCAAAAATAAATAAACATTTTTTAAAAATTTTAAAAAGGGGTGTTTGGGTGGCTCAGTCAGTTGAGCCTCTGACTTCAGCTCAGGTCATGATCTCAGTTTGTGGGTTCGAGCTCCACATCGGGCTCTGTGCTAACAGCTCAGAGCCTGGATCCTGCTTGGGTTTCCATGTCTCCCTCTCTCTCTATCCCTTCCCTGCTCGTGCTCTCTCTCAAAAATGAATATACAATAAAAAAAAATTTTTTTTAATTAAAACAAAGCGGGGGAATAAAATACATATGTGTCTGCTCATTTGTGCTAAAAGAAACACAGGAAGAAAAAAAAACCACAAACTAGTGCTATGGGGTGACTAACAGCCTGGATGGCAATGGAGTGGAAAGGATAAGGGGGTAAAAGGATAGAAGGGAAAGGGGAGTGTCACTGTCTGAGTTTCAGAAGCATGTTAATACTCCAAAAATAAAAATGACAAAGATGGGATTCAACAAAGTTGAATACAATTAGAAACTAAGCCTAACTGTATTTTAAATAAAAACACAGAGAAGGGAAGAAAAAACTAACCCATGTTACTTGAGAGAGAGACAGCATGAGCAGAGGAAGAGAGTCAAAGGGGGGGAGAGAGAGAGAATCCCAAGCAGGCTCCATGCTGTCCACATAGAGCCCAATGCAGGGCTCGATCCCAAAAACTATGAGATCTTGACCTGAGCCAAAAATCAAGAGTCTGACGTTCAACCAACTGAACCACCCAGATACCTCCCAAGTTACTTTTGAACACAGCATTTCACTATGCATCCGTAGGCTGAAGACAGAAACACTGTGAAGAAATGCTGATCCTTAGTAGGATTGTTTTTCACTGTGAGATGGATGGGTGATTCTGAAACAATGTATTCTAGTATTGATCAAATAAGTTAGTATCATATGAATAATAGGAGTCAAATTTATCCCTACAACAGAGAGTTACAAATATGGAAAGGGAGAAACTAAAATTAATCCTGCTGGATTGCAGTAGGCAGGTTCAGATAGAGAAACTGATAGATGATAGAAAGAAAAATCAATCTAGATGTTGGTGTATGCATAATACACACGTTTTCTAGATCTGTCTGCTGAGAGGACATGGAAGCAATGACATCCCAGTAGCAATGTGCACACCTAGCACCCAGATCTTGGTTTCTAAGCACTGTTCTCCACTAGAAAGAAGGTGGGTTGAATCTGGAATATCTCGCTCTGCCAATGTAAGAAAGTACTCAGGAATGACAGGGACATCAAAAGTCACAGAAGCCAGGCTGAAGGGACTCCCGCTGGCCAAACTTGGCAAATTTGAAAATCAAAATAAATAATGATAGTAGCAAATTATAGCCCTTAGAATAAAGACCCAGGAGTCCACACTGACAGAATGAAAGAAAGGAGAGGGCTCCCTTACAGTGAAATAACTAATAAATGTAGAAGGAAAGACAGAATTAGAAAATCACCATTAGGCAGCCCTCCAGAGTTGGAAGAATGGTTTGATGAGAAACAGAATACATAGTGTCAAAGTTTCTCCCCACAAGATAGTTATTAGCAGAACCTCAGAGTGAGAAACTGGCCAGATGCAGACACTACCTTAACCAAGAAGTCAGAGTTAATCTCACCAGGTATGGGACAAATTGATGTCACACGTCTGCTAACGGAGCAGACTTAGAAGGACACAGCATGGCTTAGCCTGAATCTGATCACAAGGAAACCAAAACCTTAGATAAACTGAACTGAGAGCCAAGCTACAGATTCACTGGGCTGCACTTGCCAAATATGTCCAAGCCATGGAAGACAAAGAAAAAAGATTGACAACTAAAGACGGTGTGTGACCCTGGATTGGATCCAGATGAGAAAAACCTTTTCCCCCTTTGCCTTAGAAGACATTAGTAAGTAGGACAACTGGAAAACATTTGAATAAGGTGCACAGATTAAGTAATGGTATTATATCATTATTAATTTCCTGATTTTAACAATTGTACTTGTTATGTTAGAGAACATCTTTGTTTTTTGGATCTATTCAACTATGTGGGTAAAAAGGCATATGTATAATTTACTGTCAGTGTGTGTATATGTGTTTATATGTCTATAAATACACACACAAAGTGGGGGACAGAATCTTGATGACAGTATACAGGAATTCTTTGAATTATTTTTGTGACTTTTCTATGAGTCTGAAATCACACTAAAAAAAAAATTTTTTTTTTTAAAGTAAGTTCTGTGCCCAATGTAGGGCTTGAACTCATGACCCTGAGATCAAGAGTCCCATGCTCCACCAACTAAGCCAGCCAAGCACCCCTAAACTAAAAATTTTTAATTAAGTTAGACCATCTATTCACCTGTCCCCAACCCTCCAAAACTTCCTATCTCAATAAAAGCCAAAGTCCTTCAAGGCCCTAAAAGAAGTGCCCATCTATGGCTGCCTCCCTCCCTCCCCTCATCTACTGCTGCCCTGCCTATGTTTCCTGCACTCCAGCCACACTAGCCTCCCTGTTGTTCCTCAGACACACTAAGCACACTCCCACCCCAGGGCCTTTGAACCTACTCTCCCCTCACCCTGAAGTGCACTTCCCCTAGACTGGCTCTTCTTCACTTCTTCTAGTTTCTTTTCAGAGATACCTTCTCCAGCCTTGACCAACCACTCTCTTTAGCCTACCCTGTCCCCATCTCTCTCTCCCTTACTCTGCTTGATTTTTCTTCCTAGCAGAGGTTGCTATTCTACATCTGTTTACGGACACTCTCTCCTAGGAAGGGAGCTCTCTGAGGACACAGGCATTGTGCTTGGGTCCTTGTTGTATACTGTAGAATATTGATCACAATAGGCATTCAATAAATATTTGCTGAATGACTGAACAAATGGCTTTTCCTCCACCCATGGCCTCATGCTGTGTGGACTTATGTCTATCAACAACTTAACCAGTGACTAGCACACCTAGTAGTTTATAATATAAATATCACACACATACACACACACAATCTAATCTAACCCTCACACTACCTTACAGGATAGAGACTTTCATCTCCATTTTACAGAGGAAGAAACTGAGCCTCCGAGAGGTTACGCAACTTTGCCCGAAGCCATTTGGCTTGTAAGTGACCAGATCCAGGATTGGAATAGGCCTGCGCCCTTCACATGTCTCAGTCCCCCCCACCCTGAGGCCCAGAAGCGCCCGGGGGACTTGCCAGCACAGAACATGTTGTCCGTCATGCGGATCCTGGTGGACGCCCTGCAGACCCGCTGCTCCACAAGTGGCAAGTTCACCACCTGCAGGACGCTGGGCTGTACCTCACCAACACTGGCCGTCCACGTCTCCTTCAGGTTGCCCCAGCCTGTCACCCGCCCTTTGTATCCAGTCTGGATCAGTCTTTGGGGAAAGGAGAAGGACCTTGTGAGAACTGGCCCCTCCAGGAGCCCCCTGGCCTCAACACTCCCTTGGAGACCCGAATCTAAAACACCGGCGCAGAAAGAACTTCTGGGTTTACTCTGAGCCCCCGAGGCCTGGAAGGGGAAGGAACTTCTGCAAGGCTGCAGTGTCCCCCAGGCCCAGAACCCAGCCCGGAGACCCCCCACCCCCCGAACCCCACCTGGCCACTGTGTCCTTGTCAGGCAGGCACACGGGGTGGATGTAGCTGCTGAAGGTGATGGGCTTCTTGAGCTTCAGCAGGGCAATGTCGCGGTCCAGGTTTTCCCTCCAGTTGTACCTGGGGTGGATGTAGATCTTTTCCAGCATGGAGATCTTTTCAATGCTTCGTTCGTACCTGCGCAAACCCCAACAGGGAGACGGAGAAGCTGTAAGCCACCTGGTGGGGGGCAGCCAGTCCCTGAGAAGAGAAACCGCCTGCCCTCGGGGTCCAGGAAAGGGGCCACCCTCAGGCCACCAGTGAAGGGAGAGCACTGGCTCCTGCCCTGGCAGCATCTTCCGGCCTGAAGCTGCTCAGGGCTTTGGAGTCAAAGAGTCTAGGCAGGTGGGGGAGGAATGCAGGCTGCAGGCCCTGGTCCAAACAGTCTCTGTTCACAGCTCACACTTGGGCCCCGTCCTGGTGCCTGGAGGGGAGATGGAAACTGGCCAGGATTTCATTCTCTGCAAAGCCTTAGTTTCTCTGTCCCCAGCTCCAAACCTCAGCTGAGACATGGCCAAATGGACCTCACAGCAGAGACTGCTGGGTGTTCTACTGTGGGACATGTACAGATATATCCCACATGCCCCAGAGCCACCAGAGCCCCTCACCATCACTCTGAAGGACTCTGAGCCCTGGCAGACATCCATGGGCCCCCATCCTGTACCTGGTGCGGGAGTGCTTGCCAATGCGCACCAGAAGGTCATTCTCGGTGAAGTTCTTGTCCCAAGGCGGGTACAGGAGGCAGTGGGCAGCGGTGAGGACCCAGCGGTCACTAATGAGGCTAGCCCCACACAGCAGTTCCTGGGGACTCTTCCGGAAAAGCATTACCTGCCTGGGAGGGGGAGTGGGCAGCATTAGGAGCTAGGTGGGCTGCCTCTCCACCTGCCCTAAAGTAGAAAAGTCCCAGGTTTAAGAACTAACTGGACAGGGGTGCCTGGGTGGCTCAGTCGGTTAAGTGTCCGACTTTGGCTCAGGTCATTATCTCTCTGCACCTGATCTCGCGGTTGGTGAGTTCAAGCTCAGAGCCTGGAGCCTGCTTCGGATTCTGTATCTCCCTCTCTCTCTGCCCCTCCCACACTCATGCTCTGTTTCTGTCTCAAAAATAAATAAACATTAAACACACACCCATACACACACACACACACACACACAACAACTGGACAGAGCTGCCTGCTAGGCCTAGAACCCAGCTTGATCTGGTTGCCCTTGAGAACTGGAGCCTCCACATGACCCCAAGGGGCTGCCTCCTGATATCTGCACCCTCCCCAGCTTCTGCAGGTCCAGAATTTGCACAGCCTGGCATAGCTCTGGGGTCAGAGAAACTGACTGAAGTAGGCAGACCCCTTAAGCTCTCTGGGCCTCAGCTTCACCCTCTGCGTGTAAGAAGCAATACCCGCAATCTCAGAGGAGTGTCAGCTGTCCTGAGCTGGGAAGCCCAGGCCTGTGAGGTAAGAGTGCCCCGGCGGGTGTCCCCACAGTCTCCCCCCCCCCCCCCCCACCCAGGCTGTCCCCACGACGCACCAGGGTGCAGTGCCAATCTCTGCGTCCCAACCCTCCACGATGCGCCCGTCGATGTAGGAATCCAGAAGCTCCTTTTCTGTTTTGTCCTTCAACGACTTCTTCTCGAACAGAGGCCGCAGCCCACAGTCTGCACAGCAAGCCCGGTGTGAGGAACCGAGCTGTGCCCCGAGCCCCACGCCTCTCCCCACCCCGCCGCCGCCACCACCTCACCTGCCTCCCCGGCGCCGAAGGTCTTCTCGTTAAAGAAGGTCTGGAACTCCTCGGCCGTGGTGCGTCCCTCGATGGGCGCGTCCACGTCCTCGGCCAGCCTGTCGCTCACGTCTTCCACCGGCTCCTCTGCGGAGAGCAGGCGCGGCTGAGGCCGGGCCAGCCTGTGCGCAGCCCCTTCTTAGCCTCCCCAGCACCCCCCACCCCCTCCCCGGGCGGCCTCGGAGGCCCTTGGGCAAGAGGCTGAGAGCCCAGCACACCACGGCCTCGGGAACTCTGCGTCGGGCCCGAGCAGGTTCACCTGCGCGTGGGGCCAGACCGGCCCTGCCGCCGGGAGGAGGCGCTGCCGCGGACCGCGCCCCCTAGCGGCGGGGCAGCCCTGAGTCAGAAGAGGCGCTGCTCGGCTCCGCCCCCAGGCTCCGCCCCCAGCCTCAGGCTCCCCGGCGCTGCCTCACCGCAGTACTCCAGGTTGCAGTACTCGAAGTCACCAGGCTCCCCGGACACATAACACCACACGCCCTCCTCATCCCCGTCCGGGTTGCGGCAGAAGTTCTCCTCCAGCGGCACCAAAGGGTTGAAGTCCTGGTTCTTGCTCAGGGCCTTGGCCTGACTGCTGTCCCAGGCCAGGCAGGGGGACCCATGTGTGGTCACCGCCAGGCGACCGTGGTAGTACCGGCCACGCTCAGGGATGCAGGAGTCCGATGGAGGTGGCAGATTCACCGTGGAGTTTCTGGAGCGTGGGGTCGGCTGTACAGTGACGCCCCCCTGGCCTGGTGGGTGGGGAGGCAGGGGAGCAGGGTGGGTGGAACCACACGTGGAGCCAGACGCATAGGGTTTGACTCCCTGCCTTGCAACCTTCTTCCTATGTGATCTCAGGTCACTTGACCTCTCTGAGCTTCACTTTGCTTGCCTATAAAAGGGGTGACTAATGCCATTCTTGCAGGGGTGTTGAGAAATTTAAACAAAATACATACTGTAAGGGTGGGGTGCAACATGGGCCAGAAATAGCAACTAGGTTTCACCTCCTGGGCTATCTGCCACCTGTTGGTAGTGGCTGCCTGGAGTATTTAAAGAAGGATTCTATTTTTATAGGGGCACAGCAGGAAAGGTAGCTGGGCTGAGTGAGGATGCCTGCAACGTGGGGGCAGGGGGCAGGCTTGTGTAATGGTAGCTGCTTTTGTTACCATGACTAGTAATTTGCTGTAAATCCCAGGATCAAGTATTGGGTCCAACAGGAATGCATGAAAGACAAAGAACACCAATCCATATTTGGTGGACGAATTCTTTACCCCTGCCTGGCTCCACATCCTTTGCCCTGTGATTTTATAGGCAAAGGTGTACTTGTCCACCTGGTGACTTTGGCCTTGATCATGTGGCTCACCCTGGCCAATGGAATGTGACAGACTGATACCCCAGCTATGAGTCTAGGCCTGAGACACACTGTGTGTTTCTACTCAGTTTTGTACCTCTACCGTCATCTTAGGAGATGGTGACTTTCAGCCTCAGCCCCAGGATGAGTAATGTGGAGCAGACCAGGATCCAACCCACCCAAGGAGCCAAGCTCAGGTGGACCCAATGTTTGAAGCCGAACCGGCAGCCAAGCCCAGCCTGCATAAGTGGCTACCACAGACACAGGCAAGCACAGCTGAGATCAGCACAGCACCCAAGCTGACCCTCAGACACATAAGAAATAAATGCTTATTGGTGTAAGCCCCTGAGCTTTTGTGGCTGGTTGTGATTTTGTGGGTGTTTGCAGCTTATGATGGCTAGAGCTAACTGACACATCATGCAAAAGAATAACAACAGAATCATTCTGGGCTGGACATATGAGGCTGGACGTAAAGCACTCTGTAGTGCTCAGAAAAGGGCCCATGGACTGAAATGGTTAAGGAGGGCATCCTGAAGGGAAGAGAGCCTCAAGCAGGAAGGAAAGCATTTTTGGAATGAGCCACAGCCTGGGTCATAAGGAAGCAAAGACAGGGGAGGCAGGTCAGGTCAGCTCTCTCTGGGCTGCTGACTTCACTGACCCACAGGCCCAAATATGTTATAAATATCTAACCCATGCCTAAAGGTAGCCAGGCTCTCACTTCCTGTCCCAGGCTGCTAGGCACCTGAGTCTTGGCCATGGGCTGCCTACTCATCCCCAGCTCACCACAGATGGGGATGCTGCACTCTTCCCTCCGCACGGTGGGGTCTGTAGTATAGCACCAGGGCCCAGTGGTGCTGCCATCTGGGTTGCGGCAGAAATTCTCCTTCAGGTCGGCCCCAGGGTGGGTGGTATAGTTGATTCTGGAATAGGGAATTGCTCAGCAGAGGCCATGCCCCCCCCACCCCCGCCCAATGTCTCCTAGCCCCATATGCTCAGCCCCGCTGGCAACAGGCCTACCCATCACTCACTCAGGCTTATGTGGGTAACGACTCCTCCATAGCTGGCACTCGATGCCTGACCGGGTGAAGTTCACATTCCCTCGGTAATTCATACCCAGACCTTCAGCACAGTTACCTGCAGAGACCCCAGCCCACATCTCTTACCCTGAGGATCTGTCCCCTCTCCCACTTAGCAAAGCTCTGTCTGTCTACCTCCTCCAAACTACTTCTGCTCCACAACCGTTAACCTGCATTTCCTCAGCCACCTCCTCTGTACCCAGCAGTTCACCAATCTATTTAACAATACTCACCTAAAATTCACTGAGTACCCACCATGTGACACCCATGTGACAGACACTGTGCCAGGTACTAAGGACATCGTGAATAGTAAGACATAGTCAGGGTAGGTGCCTGCCCTCGTGGAGCTTATAATCAGTGGCTCCTCAGGGCCAGTAGGATGACAAAGTGAACAAGGTCCTTCTAATCTTGCCCTGGTCTATCTGTCCTGTTATCTTAGCTCCTCATGCATCAGGGCCTTTGCACATGCTGTTTCCTTTGCCTTGGAATGCTCTTTGGTTGGTTCATCAGTGCTTCCCACAAATTTAGGTGGAACTCTGCCTCTTCTGGGGGGCTGTCCCTGATTCTGCCAGCAAACTAAATGTTCCTTCTCCTGGCATTGTCTTGGCACCCGGAATAGAGCTTTTCCAGCAATCACACTGATATTTTGTATTTTTGTTTCCCTACGAGACTGTGAGATCCTTGGCTCTCTTAAAATCCCCAGCACTCAACATAGTGCCTGGTATGTAGCAGAAGCTTAGTAAAATGTCTGTTGAATAAGTTCTTTAACAAATAAAAGGCCAATGGTTAAAGAGTTATTGTTAAGAGCTAGGGTCTGTTGTTATATAAAAGATGTATTCAGAATGCTGTGGAGGAGGGAGGAGGCTCCTTGCAGGCTTAGCAAGGTGATGGCTTTGAACTAGTCCTTGAAGGATAGGCATGTTTTCAGTAAGTGGTGACAGTTGCTCCAGGGGAAGATGACAATGAAAGCAAAGGCCAGGAAGTAGAAACATCTTGGCATGCACAGAGAAGTGCTTGCTGTCTGAGTAGCTGGGGGTCTGGGTCTACGGTTGGTACAGTGGGAGATAAGGCTGGAAGGGAAGGTTAAGGCCAGACCTGCAAAGTTTGCCAGGCTAACAAGCCTGTGCTTTATTCTGGGGGCAATGGGCACCCCTCAACGTCCTGAAGAATGAATGTGACATCATCAGAGCTCTGCCCTGGGAACCTGGGGAAGACGGACTGGCATGGACGGAGGCTCGGATGAGAATAGGCCTTAAATATGAATTCATTATCTATTCATTCATTTGTTCCTCCAACATTAATCATCTAATTCATTGCTGGGTACAGAGCCAGGTGTAAAGATACATCCTTGACCACAGGAACAGAAAGGCAAGGTCAGGTGCTAGAGGCTACCACTGCTAGGCCACAAACCTTAACCCACCCGACCTCGCTCTTCTCCCAGGCTGCTTGCTCACATCCTGCCCCCCACCCGCGCATTAGCTCCTCACCTTCCAGACATTCCACGAGCTTGTCTCGAGGTTTCCTCACTGACTCACAAGCTGGAAAAGACCCAGAAACTTTTGGGATTGGGGTGGGGACAGGATGGGCTCAAGTAGAGGGTGGGTGAGATGAAATGCAAAATCAGAGAGAGGGACAGGCAGATGGTAAGAAGGAAGGGAGGGAGGGAGGGAGGGAGGGAGGGAGGGAGGGAGGGAGGGAGGGAGGAAACAGGCATGGGTGGAGGGACGGATAGGTGCATGACCAGAAGATTCTCCAGAGTAGAACATCCTCTCACTGGGGTCCCCAGGACTTCCTTCCAAGAGCAAGCCCTTCCCAGTGCTCACCTGTGTACTTGGCCCAGAATACATCCTGAAAAATAAGGGCTGGCATGAGGTTGTGGCACATTCTGTTTTGTTTCATTTTGTTTTTCAACAGACTTTATACTTTCTCCTTAAACCTTCTTCTTCCTCTCACCCTGGTCACACAGGGGGCAGGCTCTGGGGAGGTTTGTGGTAGTTTTCCTATTTTTGTTTTCAGAAACACAAGCCCACTAAGGAGAGGAGTATTTGAGGAGAGGGGAGTCCCTCCCTCAACCAACCAAAACCATGGGTGGGCTAGACTGGAGAAAGGGCGTACGTGGGGCCCAGGCAGAGCCCTGGGGAAGGGAAAGGTTGCACCAAGCACCCAGAACCCCGAGGCCTCACCAGAGTCCCACACTCCACAGGCCACTGCTCCACCGCAGAAGAGCTGGAGCTGAGAGGCCATGTGGGCCAGGGCCAGGGCCCCCAGAGACCTCAGTGCACATGTGCAGACAGACATATGAAGACAGAGCAGCCCCTGATGGTCTGGAGCCTCACCGGGCCACCAGATCTTGACACAGCCGGGTGTCGAGCCCTCCAAGAAAGGCTGAGGTCGCTCATCTCCACAACCCAGCGAAATGGGGCCCAAGAGGACCTGAAGTTACCAATAGCTTAACAGCCGAGGTGTCCCTTGCTGCCTCATTTGTGGTCCCAGAGCTGGGCCCGCCTGGATGGCCCCTGCCCGCCCCCCCACCCTGCCGCGTAGCCGGCCTTCACCGTGGCAAAGGAAGACTCCAGGGCCTCAAAGGCCTCCTCGTAGCTGCACAGCTCCTCCACACACTCTCGCTCCAGGTTGCCCTTGCGCACTTCCTCCAGGAAGCCACTGTTGGCACGTCGGACCCGCTGGAGCAGCGATAGTGCTTGCTGAGGGGCCAGGAACACTGCAGGAGGAGGGGCGTGGGACAGCGGCCTCAGCGAGCCAGGCCGTCTTGGCCTCTGTGGTGGCAGGAAGCGAGCCTGGCTTGCCCCGCTGGCTTCCGAAAGGGATGCCTGGGATAGCAGCAGGACCCAAAAGGCTGCTATCAGTAGCCTACCAGCTCCTCTCCATTCACTGGACACCCCACTCCCCATCCTGAAGGAGGGGAGCAGTCACTGGACATCCAGACCTGAGCACTCGACTCCTTCCCTAAGCCGTATGCTGTAGGCTGAGACCCACTTGGGGTTGGCCCTGTGTTCTCGGTCAAGGCAGGAGACCCTGGCCCACGGGCCCATATCCCAGGCTATCAGCCTGTTCCACCTCCAAGCCCCTCTTACCATGCTGGCTGTGCACAAGGCTACACAGGGCAGCTAGGACCAGGCAGCCAGGTAACCACAGGCCTCGGATGTGCGCCATAGTGTGTCAGCTCCTGGAACTCTGAGGGCTTGTCCTGACCCCTCTGGGTTAATGTTGAACTAACATGAAGAAATCAGCCAAGAGGGAGAGGTCACCAAGTCAGGGCCATGGGACTAGTGGAGATAGTCCACCCCCCACCATCCAGGAAGACAGGCCCTCCTGGGACCAGGGATAGATGGTCTGAGAGGAAGTCACAAAGGAAAGGTAGTGTGCCCACCATCGCCCAGCCCCTCCCTCCTGGAGACATGGGCCAACTGGGGCTAGTGGGCACACCAGATCTTCCTGAGGCTCCTTCCAATCCTCACACATGGTGATGGTTGCTTTAATCTCCATGAGCCTCAATGTCTGCATCTGTACAAGGAGAACAGGACTAACGGCAATTATGAATGTAATGCCCATGAAATGTAATAAGTGCTTAATAATCAGCAGGCATTATGTATAAACCCGTGGGAGGTTTATGTAATCACAACACACAGATAAATGAAACCAGAGACAAGGGTGTGGCCAGATGAGAGCTGCCCTCCTTGCCCCAGCCTTTCAACCACTTTCCTGCCTGGGAGCTGAGGAGGTGTGGCCACCAGTAGTGGCTGCTTGGGAGGAGGAGCCGGATCCAGGGCCTTTGGGCCTCTGGTTTGTTTCCTCTCACCTCCTAGGACCGGCTGCTGGCCCCAGAACAGGGACCAGCCCAAATCCTTGGGACTCCTCGGCAGGGCCCCTCCCTCTCCTTCTGCCTATCTGTCCTGGGCCAGGCCTAGAGTGACTGCTGGCCCTACCCTGCCCCTCGCCCAGCCCTACTCCCATCCCTCCCCCATTTTCTGTTTGCATTCCACAAGGTAAATATTAGTCCTGCATCTATGAGGACAGAAGGACAAAGAGCAGGAACACAGGGAGCACAGGTTCCTGTCTTGCCATCCTTCAGGCCTGGCTGTTTGGGTCTAGACTGCCATCATGTAGAGTCTGGGAAGATCACAGGGCAGGGCCCAGTGCCAAGCAGAGCAGAAAGACAGCTGGCACAGAGCTGGGGGTCAGGACTCCCACAAATCAGTTTTATTCGTACACACACACTGAGAGATCATGACCTGAGCTGAAATCAAGAGTCGGAAGCTTAACCGACTCAGCCACCCACGCACCTGTTGATTGTTTTTTAAATAGAGGTTTAACTTATATGCAGCAATGTTAGAAAAAATCTAAGTGTTTAGCTCACATTTTTATGCATGTGCCCATGTAACCACCAGATCAACATTTTTAACCCCAGTCCCTCGCATGCTGTCCCTAAGTGTCACTGTTGTAACCACCATCACCCTAGAACAGTTTCGCCTTTTTTTGAAATTAACAGAAATGGAAACCTACAGCATATACCTCTATGTATCTGGCTTCTCAGATTCATCCATGTTGTGTGTATCAGTGAAGCTGCCATAGCATCTCACTGCCTGAATAGAGCACGTTTTATTTATCCATTCACCTGTTGATGGGCATTTGGATTAGTTTCCTGTTTTGGCTATAATGAATAGTGTGGCTGTAAACATCCATGTACAAGAGTAGATTTGCTGGGTCATAAGGCAGGCATACGTTTTGCCCAAGTCGCTATGCCAAACAGTTGTCCTGCGTGGGGGTACTGGTTTACACTCCCACCAGCAATGCCTGAGAGCTGCAGTCGTTCAGATCCTCACTAACCCTCTATATTATCCATCCATTTCGTATTATCCATCCTGATGGAGGTGCAGGTGTCTCGTTGTGGCTTTAATTTGGATTCCCTGTTGACTAAGGATGTTGAGCCCACTTTTTTTTTTTTTTTTTTGAGTGGAATATTGAAAAGATCTTACTTCACTCATTTCTTTAAAAATTACATATTGGGGCGCCTGGGTGGCTCAGTCGGTTAAGCGGCCGACTTCGGCTCAGGTCATGATTTCGTGGTCCATGAGTTTGAGCCCCGCGTCGGGCTCTGTAATGACAGCTCAGAGCCTGGAGCCTGTTTCAGTTTCTGTGTCTCCCTCTCTCCGACCCTCCCCTGCTCATGCTCTGTCTCTCTCTGTCTCAAAAATAAATAAACGTTAAAAAAAAATTACATATTAAGGGAAGGGCTCTCGAGAAGTGGAGAGAAGACAGGTGTGGCTTCATCCTTCGTGGTTCAAGACAGGCGATCCTCTTTTCTTCCGAGGATCAGCTGAGGCCAGTGCTGAGTCAACCAGGAGAGAGAGAAAAGGCAAGAGGAGAGGGTGTTTGGCCAGGAGGACAAAACACACCACACATAGCAGCTCTTCCACTGAGGGTTCAGAGCTAGGGGCCTGCTGACCGCCCCCTTGCTCCCTCGCTGGCAGAATCTGGACAGACAAGCACTATAACGATAGAAGGGAATGCTGGTTCGGGAGGCCCGGTCTGGGTTTCACCAGCTGTAGAATCTGAATAAGAACAATATTTGCCTCACAAGCCTGTTGCTGAAAAACTCATACTGGCCTCTTTGAAGACTTGCTCAACCTATGGCATGCTCATGTGCAGACATGGCCATTAACAGACAAGCCTTGGGTCACATCTTCCTCAGGCTCTTTGCAGATGATATTCCAAGGCAGAAAACCTTGGTTCTCTAAGCACTGGGAAGTAACTGAAGCTTTCTGCTTAGATTTGGTTCCTGCTTTCCCAGACTTATGCCTGGGTTTACGTGTCATGATGACGAAATCACACACCATGGTACCAGTGGCAAATCCAATTAGCAGGGAGAACTTTGCTGATGAGAACTTCATTTTGTTTTTTGTTTTTTTGTTTTTTGATGGGTGTTTCAGTAGCAAAATTTATTCCAAATACATACATGCTTCCTCTCCTTTTATCTAACAGTTGGTGGGGAGGGACAGTTCAGTAAAGAGTAACAGGTGCTTTTCCAATAATAAGGTCTTGATTTGGGTTTTGTAAGAACTGGGTAAGAAATCATAGATCTATTCCGCTGTATTTTAGAAAAGTTTCTCACCTCTCCTAGACTACTTAAATATTATAGCTAAATATACACAAAATTTGCCATTTTAACCATTTAAGTAAGTGTACAGTTCAGTGGGATTAAGTACATTCACATTGTTGTGTATCACCACCATCTGTCTCTGGAACTTTTTCAGCATCCCCATCTGAAACTCTGTACCCATTAAACAATAATTCCCCCCTCCCCACTAGCCCTTGGTAATCACCATTCTATTCCTAGACTACTTTTTGACTCAGTTTCTCTTTCACTTACTAAAAGAGAGGGTCCATTGGTAACTATGGGATTGCTTCTATACATGCAGGCTTTCTTGCATATACGTGATTGAGTTTATTACTATAAAAAAGGGGAGAAAAAAATGGGGTTGAGATAGGAAGGAGACAGCTGGAGAGGGATTTTCATAGAGGGCCTACAATCCACAGGCCTCAGCAGCCCTGCCATGGGTCTGCCCGATTCTTCAGGCATCAAGAAGTTGCTACTGCAAGCCATTTCCATGTTGTGGATCCGCCAGCAGGTTTCATAGCTTCCCCTCTGTCGTCGGCGACAAGGCTTTTCATAGTACTGCCGTCGCTTAATGTCCTCAATGAGCCCATCCATGGTGAGAATTCCGTTTAGGGTCCTGTATGCACCTTCCACGTTTCCTTCCTGTATCATCACAGTCCTGGCAATGAACTTCAGATGTTTTGCCATAACCTTGGATTTAAATATTCACTCTGCAGGATCCCACGCCCTCCGGAACCAGCTGCCGGGACATGAACTTCGTTTTGAAGAGTATGAGTCCTGGCATCTTGTCATGGCAAATGCTGGACCCAACCAAAATGGCTTCCAGTTTGTCATCTGCATGGTTAAGATTGATGGGTTGGAATGGCAGGCATGGGCTCTTTGGCAAGGAGAGAGACAGCATGAATACTATGAAGGCCATGGGAGCTTTGGGTCCAGGAATGACAAGACCAGCAAGAAGACTCTAGGCCATTCTGATAAATTTGGTTTTGTGTTTGATCTGATCTACACCATTCCTTTTGTCCCTGCAAAACCACCCCCAGCTCTCAGAGCCTGTGATCTTTGGATTTGCTGCAATTCTTTGGATTCCATATACCCCTTGTCTCCCTCTGATCTAGCTGGAGTCACAGTTAAGTTTATCACTGTGAAGTAGATACTAAGCTACCCCTTCAAAGCACATCATAATGTTTGTGAAGCATTACAGTGCTTGCCACAAAGGAAGCGCCCAATAAATGCCACTGTTATACATGATGGTACAGGAAATACATGACGCTGCCTGTGAAGGGCTCTTCCTAAAATAGTGGAACTGAATTAAACGAACCTCTAGCTTTAATTACTAGTTTATAGGAAATATAGGTGATAAAAAGGAGTACCTTGTGGTATCCAGTACCACAAGGAATGATGAACATTCACCAGGACAAATGGCTCCAGTTTCTCTGACAAATTCATGACACAGAAATAAATAGGGTGGGTTGGAGAGACCGTTCAGGATAATAGAAGCCAAGGAGAGACCTAACACCCAAATGCACAAAAGGAATAGAGGGACCATGATTGGTTTAGACTTTTGAACCAAAGAACTATAAAATGACTTTTCCTTGGACAAACAATAATAATATAGATTAGGTATTCAATGATATGAAAGAGTTACTAATTTATAAGTGTTATATGGGCATGTGGTTATATCCTTTCAATCCCTATGACTTACAGTTATACAGAAGAACTTACGACAGATTAAACAAGCATGGCAAAATGTTAGCAATCATTAAATCTGGGTGGTGAGGGGATTGGGTACATCATTCTTTTAAACTTCTAAACTTTTTGTGTTTCAAAATTTTCACAATGAAAAGTAAACTTAATTCTTTAGTAAGTGGAGGCTAGTATTATTAAGTAGGTTCCAGTAGAGCAGCCTCTGTTTTCTTGGGTGAGAGAAGACCACACTTACCCCTTCCATTTTACAGAGATGATCGAGGGAGAGCATCCCCTCTGGGAAAGTAGCTCTGGAAGGATCTGAGAGTTCTGCCAGACCAGGGTGGCACCACCACGGGTGAGCACCGAAAGACCCAGCACATCCTTAGGCTTCAGGGTTCACTACCAGCTCCCCGGGTACCATGCAGCTGAAGGTCCTTCTTGCTTCTCACCCCAAGCACATGCCTGCACATGTAAAGGGGATCGTGTTTCCCTCTAAGCACAAGGCGATGATGAGGGGTTGCGTTTCTCACAAGCTGGTGTCAAACAGAATCATGGGCAAGGCCACTGCTATGTTGTAAAGTGAAGCTCTGTAATCACTGAAAACAGTAAAATTATGTTCCAAGACAGAGAGTTTCAGAGCTGGAAAGAAGGTCAGATATCATGAAACCCAGATGTTTTGAAGCCTAGGGCTCTGGGCATATACTACAGGGTGACCTTGGCCTTTTGTGTATTTTTTTTTAAACCCTCAAAAATTGTAAATTTACCTTAAGACAAAAATATATTTTTTTTTTCCTTTTTGGCTGAAATTATGTCTTTTGAGGTGGCTAATTACCTTGGTTTTTTTTTTCCCCCCTCAATCTGATCAGTGTTTAAAAATGAGTCAATTTCTATTTAATTAAAAGCCTTTAAAATTTGGGTCCATAGAAGAAGCTAGCAAAAGGGCTCAATGTTGGAGCCGAGATTGAGAAGCACTGATCTGGTCCAATTTCCCCAGGTCACTGTAAGGAAAGGGAGTCTCCTAGGTGGCAAGCTAATTGATCAAGGTTGTAGGGTTGGTGATGAGCCAGAACCCCTGCCTCTCAAGACCACTGTTCTTCACCTCGCATGACCTTCATCCCTTGACATTCTGCTAGAGTACAGCCTCACTGTTCTATGAAGCACACCCACTGAACATGCACCTAAAGTACAGAACTACTGGGAGTGATGCTGACCTGCCCCAAAGAAGCAACACCTAAGGGAAACATGCAAGCACCTTAATCTCGTCTTCCAACCTAGGAAGGCTGATTACAGTACTACTACTAACCAGCTAGAATTTATTAACTGCTCACCATGTGCCGGGTACATAGTACTGATGAGGTAGGTACCATAAGTATCCCTGTTTTACGGATGAGGAAACTCGGGCACAGAAAAGTACTTTGTCTGAGTTTATGCAGTTAGTCAAGAGCAGAGCCACAAGCCACACCTGAACCTGTCTAGAGATGGAACTCTTTACAGTCCATGATGCTTTGCATGGTTTGCAGGTCCCTAAACAGGACTCAAATTTTATTCTACTGTAAGATTTTCGCATACTATTAAAGTTGCAAATGGGGATAAAAGATCCTTCATCTCCTGCACCTCCGATTTTGGTTCAGCATCTATAGCTATAGACCCCACTCAGTTAAGCTTGCATCCAGGTGTAAGGTGCCCAAGCAACATTTTTGTAGCACATTTGCCCACCTGGCCAGAAGCAGCATTCGAATTCAGCACTATATACACCAAACTGTTAAGTGACTTTATCTAGGGGTGCCTGGGTGGCTCAGTTGGTTGGGCATCTGACTCTTGATTTTGGCTTGGGTCATGATCTCACAGTTCACGGGTTTGAGCCTCACATCAGGCTCTGCACTGACAGTGCGGAGCCTGCTTGGGATTCTCTCCCAGAATAAATAAATATTTGTTAAAAAGATTATTTTTTAAAAAGTGACTTTATCTGGAAATGGAGGAAAGAAGTAGGGAGTAAAGAGATGTCACCATTAGGATTACCAAGAATTATTTTGACATCAGGGGAAAAGATTTCCCTAACGAGCATTATTCCAGTGATCAATCTTTTCAAGTAGTCACTGCATTTTAACTGGAAGAGCACTAAATTAGGGATCAGACCAGGGCCCTGTCCTTGTTCTGCTACAAACTGGTCTCAGGCCTTGACAAATGACTTGTCTCGAGGCCTCTGTTTCCTCATGTGTAACATGGGGAGCTCAGACAGAGCTCTCTGATGCCCACTCTCCTCTTAACCACAAGTGTTGGCAGCGCAGAGGTTCCCAAATCACGTACCTTTGGATGTATTGCCTTTGATCTGATGCTGCTCTGCATCACTAGACAGGCTTCATGGAGAGAAAAGTTCTCTACCTGTGTGGGGGATGTAGGTAGGGGGTGTGAGCATCCCAGGTTTTGGCCTACGCATCCCAGGGGTGTGGGGTGACAGGCCTCTCCAGCAACCCAAACCATGCCCAGTTTGCCCACATAGTCCACTACGAAGCGATGAGTATGTCCTTCCCTGCACAGGTTGGTATCGAGTGATGAGAAGGTCCCCAGAATACCTAAAAACACTGGTCTGACACTGACTGTTAAGCAGTCACCTGAATTGGCATGACCCTGCCTGAAGCAGGAGCTGGAAAATAGGACTACCAAGCCTCACTCAGGCTCCAAGAAAGAGTTGGCTGACTCAAAACTAAAGTATTAGCTGCTACTTTTCAAGCCCTTGGACTGTGTGATCTTTCCCTCCATAGATTGCCTCGATTTCCTGCTATCCTCACTCCCCATGGATAATTTCAGAATGCTGCTTTATCAAGAAGTTATTCAGATTGGGCAGGTGCTGGGTAAATGCCAGTGGCAAAGCAGGAGACACGGGGCTGCCTGTGATGTTGTTGTCAAGTGCTGGGAAGCCAGAGAACACTCAACGTTTCAATCCTGGCTCTGCTGTTCACGGATTGTGTGATGTCGGCCAGCTACTTACCCTCTCCAACCCCTAGTTCTCCTCAGCTGTGACACAGGTCACAACACCTGTTCTGCAGGACAGAAGAACGGAACAAGAATATAAGTTCTTCCTGCCTCTCTTGCCACCTACTCACTTCAGAACAATCCACTGTGGTTTCCCACTGCCCTCACTCAGCTCCTCAGTGACCTCGCAAACCTCAATCCCCTCAACAGCAGTGGACATTCTTACTCACTTTTTTCGTGAAATGCTTTTCTCTCCACTTCTGCTGACACATAATCTGCAGGGTTTTCTATCTGGTTGGATGCAGATTTCATGTCCCCTGCAGAGCCTTTCTCCTGCAAGTGAACCTGGAGGGCAGCGCCTCTCTCCTCTGCTCCCGCTACTCCCACAGCTTCCATGCCCACCTTGTCACTAGTCTGCTGTGATTCCCTCTACGGCAGACTTTCCTCCCCCGACTCTGCTGACTTCTGGCAGCTGGTTTGTGAGCTCTACTGCAGGCGCTTTAGACTTGGTGCCTTCCCAACCAAAATCCTGTCTCGTTCCCATCTCAGTGCCACTCAACATACTAACTCAGAAACGGGGCGTCAGCTCTCCCTTCTCCCCTCAGTTCATGAATTCTGTCCCTTCTCCCTCTCTGGCAATGTATCTGCCCAAAGTCCTCACCACGGCCTACAGTCCCCAGCCTGCCCTCACCCCTTTCCATCCTCTGCCTTGGCCACTCTGCTCCTTGCTCTTGCTTGAACCCGCTGGGCCTTGCCAGTACTGTTCCCTCTGCCTGGAACCCAGCTCCTTCTACAGACATCAAGCTCGCTCACGCCTCTCCGCAGTTCAGGTTTCTGCTCCTGTTCGTGTTGTTAGAAGCCTTCCCTGACCACCCTCTGTAAAATCACATTCCCCATTTTAACCTCTCCTCCCGCGTGACTTTTTTTCACTGCATTTACTATCATGTGGGATGTATTTGTTGTCTGCCCTGCTCCTCAGGATGTAACCCTGAGAGCAGGCTCTTTCTACACTACATCCCTAACTAGCATACATAAAGTGCACACGTATGTGTCAGATAAATAATTCCATTTCTCTGCATTTCTACTGCTACCACCCCATTCCCCGCCACCTCAGCTGCCTCCTGATTTCCCTACAACCACACCTTGCCAGCCGATCCATTCCTCCGGCGGTCTCTTTAAACATAAATCTAGTCGCGTCATTCCCCTCCTCAAAACCCTTCCAAGAGCTTCTCAATGTTTTGAGAATAAAGTCCCAACTCCTAAAGCAAGGCCTGTGTGACCTGGCCCTGCCCCCTTCCCTCTCTGCTGCAGCCACACTGGTCTGTTGTTCACATCACCGGACTCTCACTCCAGGGCTTTTTCACACACACAGCCCCCCGCACCCCCACTCTCTCTCGCACCCTCCTATCCACCAGATCACAGCAGTGCCAGGGTTAACAGCCTTACTCCAGCACTGGGCCAGGAGGGTCCGAGTCTCAGCTCTGCAGCCTAGCAGCCGTGCCACCTTGAGTAGGACACTTAAAGCAGTTTCCTCACTTGTAAGACCAGAATGCTACCACTACCGACCACACAGGTTGCCACGAGGATCATATAAACTCATAGAACTGGCCCACAATCAGGGTGTTTATTTAATCATTATTATTCCTTGCGGACACTGTCCCCGATGCCCATCTGTAAAAGGCATCGCTTCAGTCTTGCTCACAGCTGTATCCCAGCACCCAGGGTGCTGGTTTATGGTCTATGCACATCAGGATGTGAGTCTGTGAGCAGACTCTTTCTTGGGTGGCCCAAGCCCACAGAAGGGTTCAGATCTGGCCCTAGCTGCCTCCAGTGAGTCTGGTGTCTATCAGCACAGAAAGAAAACCAACTTCACAGCCCCTAGATGGTGAAAATGTTTGCCAAAACCACCTACAGCCTGAGTTAGAGGGAACTATGAGCTGAGCTCAGCCTCTGGCATTTTAACCCTCCAATCATTCCGTCTAGTTCTAGATGAAAGTGCCTGTCCCTCAGGGAGCTCGGGGGGAGCGATGATGCCAGCACTAAGCACCCGGGCAGGGCAGTCCTGCTGCCAGCTCCCTGACTACCTCACTGGGTGCAGTCACTTCCGTTGTGTTTAAAGAACAAGCACCCTGAGCAGTTCCTGGTGAAGGAGGCAGAACATGCTCTACCGGAAGTCAGTAAAAAGCTCTTAAATCTAGAACAGGTTTACCTTACGGTCTTGGGAAACAATGTGGTAGTCCATAAACAGGAAGGGAAATCCCTGACCTGCTTCTCAGAATAGACTAGACTCCGTCGGGCAACCCAAAGAGAAAGACACAGGCGCCCGGCAGCTAGAAAACACTAGCTTTATATAAAACTCTGCTGAAGGAGGTGAGGGGGTCAGGTGCCCGTCTCCACCTCCACCACTTCTGCCCAGGCACTAAAGCCCATGTCCTTATGAATGAGCACCAGGCTGGAGGCGGGGCCTGGCTCCTCAGGCACCACAAAGCACTTCTCCTGGCTCCCAGAAATGGTGACCTCGAAGACGTCCCGGGCTGGGGAGACGTCCTGTTCGCTGCATGTATCTAGCAGTTCTGGCTCAGTCTGCACCAGTACCACGGTGGGCTCGGAAGCAGCAGGTGGCACACTGGGTGGGCTGGAGGGTGCCCCAGGCTGGTGACTGAGCTGGTGCCGCTTGAGGCTCTGGGGGAGGGTGTAGCCCATGCCACAGGTGGGACAGCGATAGGGCTTGTCGGCCAGGTGGGACTTGAGGTGGCGCCTCAGCTTGGTGGCCAGTGTGTAAGCACGGCCACACTGGGGGCACGGGAAGGGCCTCTCCCCTGAGTGCAGACGCTCATGAGCACGCAGTGTATGTGGGTCTCGGAGGGCCTTCCCACACACAGGGCACAAGTAGGCCTCCCCGGTGTGAGAGATAAGATGGCGCCGCAGCTCAGGCAGCTGCGGAAAGGCATCGGCACAGTGCGGGCAGCGGTAAGGACGCTCCCCCGTGTGCAGCCGCAAGTGACCACGCAAGGTGCCCCGCTGGCGGAACGCCCTGCCACAGTGCGGGCACAGGAAGGGCTTTTCTCCTGTGTGGAGTCGCATGTGGTTGCGCAGAGAGCCCTGGTTGGCCAGGGGGCGCCCACACACAGGGCACGGGCACGGGGCAGGGGCAGCCGGCACCTGGTGGGTCTTGCGATGCAGTCGCAGGGAGGGCCGGCGGGCAAAGGCCTTGCCGCACTGGTCACAGGCAAAGGGCCTGGCACCTGAATGTACCACCTGGTGCTCTTTGAGGTCTCGCCGGGTGCCGTAGGCCTTGTCGCATTGTGGACAAGGAAAGGGTCGCACTCCACGGTGGCCCAGCATATGGGCTTTGAAGCTCTCCTCTGAGCTATAGCTCTTGCCACACTCAGTGCAAAGGAAGGGTTTGTGGCCTGTGTGCACGAACGCATGCTTCTTCAGGTGGCACAGCTGCAGGAAGGCTTTGCCACACTCCCCACACCGGTACCGTCGTCTCTGTTTTGGGGGGCTTCCTCCTGGGCCAGGAGGGCTCCGCAAGCATGCAGGGAGGCCGGCCTGTTGCTGCTCCCCAGCCTGCTGGGCCCTGAACTCCGAGGTCTTTGCTCTGGGTGGGCACTGCTCACTGGGGCCACATAACTTCTTGACCAGGTAAGCATGCAGGTGGGTGGCCCTGGCAGAAGACGAGGAACTGGCCTCACTACTCTCTGGGCCCTGCTGGGTAGTGGAGCTGCTCTGAGGTTCAGGTGACATCTGTGTCTGGGGTGGATCCTCCTCATCCATGCTGCCACCCCGAGGGAGCCGGCCAAGTGGTTGGCTCTCCTCGGGAAGTTGATCCTGGGTTTGAGGCTTAGGTCCGGGGCTTACCATATTCTCTGCCTGGATGCTGGGGGGTGACTGGTGACTGGGATCTGCAAGGCAAGAGTGGGGGCGCTGGGGTTAGTAGAAACTGTAGCAGGGGGTGGCAGTGGTGTCACTAGGAAATTCTAAGAATATGTGTCTCCTCCTACTCAGCCCCTGAACCTGAACTTCAGCAGGAGCAATGACACCACTCTCTTCCCTGGAACATGAACCATGTGCTCTGTTTATCTTCATGTTCAGTCTTAGGTGCCTCCTGGGGAAGCACTCTTGGGAACCCCAGTGCCCCAAACCTCTGGATAGTCCTAGAACAAGGCTCTCCTAGGGGCTCCTATTTTCCCTCTGGAGACGCACACTTAGGATGAATTAGGCCACCACCTCCTCGCCTTAGTTCATCTGAAAATAAAGGAACCTCTACACCCACCCCAGATAAAAGAAACATGAGAAATTGGAAACCTTATATAGAGCTTGCTGTCTTCATCAACATGACCTTACTATTCCAGAAGACTTACTCAGGAAGATAAAAGTTGCAAATATCAATACTATTAATTCTAAGGAAAAGACCCAATCACGCTGCAATAAAAGCATCAAGGGGCGCCTGGGGGGCTCGGTCGGTTAAGCGTCCGACTTCGGCTCAGGTCATGATCTCATGTCCGTGAGTTCGAGCCCTGCATCAGGCTCTGTGCTGACCGCTCAGAGCCTGGAGCCTGTTTCAGATTCTGTGTCTCCCTCTCTCTCTGCCTCTCCCCTGTTCATGCTCTGTCTCTCTCTGTCTCAAAAATAAATAAACGTTAAAAAATAAAAATAAAAAAAAAATAAAAGCATCAAATGATAGGTCACACCCCAAGACTCTCTGAGCCTTTTACTGAAAATTCTAGCCTTGTATCTACAAGTCCTAAGCCATTATGTCATGATCCTTATTCAATCTGATCAAGCCCTGTCCCATCTACACTGAAAGATCTACCAGACTTCAAAATTTCAATAAATATCCAGGCTTTGCCCTTCCATCTCAGAGAAACTATTAAAAACTCTGTGATGCTCTCCTTTACCTCCCTGAGCCACAGCTTTGCCTTGTCATATCAAGGTTGATTTGGTGATAATTTCGGAAGCCGGCGTTGTATCTGACACATACCTGTCCAAGGTTCTGCTGCATCCTCCCCAGGGGAGTCCACTTCCTGCTGTGAAGCGGAGTCCACTTCTGTCACCACAGCCATGGCTGCCTCTTCTTCTAGCCTGGGCTGGGTGGGGCTCAGGCCATCAGACCGAGGCTGGGGCCACAGCAGCAACTCAAAGCCTGGCAGCACAACCCGGTACACCTGCAGATGGAGCTTCTCGTTGATCCGCACCAGGGCTACGTTTCCCTCACCTTCCAGCCTGCCCTGCTGCACCAGACTGCAAAGCAGAGGAAGAGCTAGCTCAGGAGACCCTCTTCAAGTGACCCTCCCTAAAGCCCCAGCTCCTGGGCAGTCTGAGTCCTAAAAGACCCCATGCCTTTGGAACACTCACTGCAAACAAACAAACAAAAAAAATCGCTGGGTGGGGAATTACAGTGGGCTTCTGGTTCCAACTCATGCCATGACAGAAAGCCTCAAAGGACCATCTTCACTACATACTCTCCTGTAACTTACCTGATCCAGCCTGAACTCTGCTCACAAGCACACACGTCTCCCCATGGGCCTAGTGACACGTCCTGAAATAAACCAATAAGAGTCCTTCTCCCATGTGTTTGGGGAACCAGAATCGGGGGCGGGGGGGGGGGGGGCGGGGATGTAACCTCTCCTGAGACAGATCTAATATGAAGCCCCTGGAAGGTTAACGGTCTCTGGTTCTTCTTCTACAGGACTGTGTTGTCTGATTTTTCATTCAGTAAAGACCAAAAGACTCTCCCCTCACCTCCCTCCCAATATGTGGAATATCACAAGTTGAATACATTACTGCCTTCCAGTGAGTGTACCAAACAATAAAAAGTTGTAAGAGGTACATCAACTTTTCTTTACTTTTTAAGACTTACTATGCAATGAAACCCTTTACCCACACTATTTCATCTATTGCTCCAAATAACCCTGGAAAGTTGGGGGGGGGGGGGGGAAGGAAACAGCTATTTTTTAATTTTACAAATGAGTTAAATGAGGCATGCCATTTTATCCAGCTTTGGGCACTTTTCGCACCTTGATTCCTTAACTATTGCAAGTGAGGGGAAGAGGCAGTCCTGGAAAGAAGGGGCATAACCATCTCCTATCCCTTGAAATGCCCTGCTTCTTCTAACAAACTGAAGAGCTGTTTACAAATGGCTGAACCTATTGCAAGATCTGTCACGAAGACACGTCCTATCTTTCAATACCTCCTCCAGCCGTAGTTTCACTCCTTCCTCCTTCTGCTCGGTGACAGACTCCTCTTCCAGAGGCCCCCAGAGCAGTCCCGGCTGCAGGGGCTCCCCGACACACCAGACCCCCAAACACGGTTCCTCGGCGAGTGAAGGGCCAAGGGCCAAGCCCCGGGGAAGGCTCTTTAGAGCGAGGAAGGCCCGGGTCGGCCCGGGCGGGAAATCTTTGAGGCCTCGAGCAAAGCCTTGTCCAGAAGGGATCCATCCTAATTCCGGGCCCAGGCGCGGGTCGGGGGCTGCAGGGAAATGGGAAGGCAGTAAGGGAGCCAGTCCAAAGGGTCATGAGGGTGGGGACAGATACGGGGGGAAACCGCAGGTCCAGCAGGCCTCGGCAGTCTGAGGGATGTTAGAGCTCTAACGGAGCCCCTAGGAGGTTTGAGGGTATTCGAGGACTCTTAACCCCCCAGAGACATCTGAGGGCACCGGAGGATTCCAGGCTAGGGAGGAAAAGGGCCTGGGGGTAGAGAGTTGACCAGGGAACAGCAGGTCCATCTAAGGACGGGGCCGAGGGTCAGAGTTGCCGCAGGTCACTAACCGCACTGCAGTCTCTCGCCCCCAGAGAGCAGCTCCTCTGCCTCCTCCATCCCTCCAGAAAAGCCTCCTTCCGCCGGAAGTGAGCGTCTTCTTCTCCGCTCCTCCCGGAAACAACCATTGGCTTCCAAATTTCCTGTCGGGAGAGAATCCGAAGAGTCTGACTCATTGGTGCACAGAACCGGGAGTTGGGGAATACCGGCGAGGCAAAACTCCGTCTGATAACAATAAGAACCACAGGATTCCAGCGGACCACTAGGGATTCGAGCTCCAGGGAAAGCGGAACTAATTGTTCCAATCACCTCCTTTTGGGAGGGACGGGTCGGACACTTATGCTGTCCCTCTCCCAGGCGGGCATTTAAGCCAGCACGTGCAGGAAAGTGGGAGGGGATCCTGGAAAGCCATGTTTGGACCTGGCAGCGAGCCGGAAGTGGGTTGGAGGTGTGGCGGAAGTGGTTGGGGAGTGAGGAGCCCCGGAGGGGGCGGTTCCCGTTCTACCGCGGAGCCGGATGTTTGCCGAGCTTTGACAGGCGTGGCACAGGGAGCAGTGCCCGACCACGGTGAGCTGCGGAGCGCGGGGGTCTTCCTGGGTGGTGGGGGGGAAAAGGGAGGGACTAGACAGGTCACTTTAAGGCATAGGGTCAGGAGGGGGATGATTCGAGCGGATCCTAGGAAGGGAGCAGGAGTGGTATGGGGCCTGGCTTTCCCTCCTGGGTCTGCACCGAGGTGACTTGTCTCCTTTGCTGCTTTCCTCCTGCACTTCCCAGGGCAGAGTCTAGGTCAGATCCCTGTCATCGAGCAAGCCCACGGTAAGGGGAAGTCTCTTTGGTCCGAACTGGCGAAGAGCTAAGAGCGAGAAATTTGGGGGAAGTATCCAGCCTGCCACTAATTAGGCCACGCTTTCATCTCTATTTCTTAATCTCTGAAATGGGATAATTACACCTATTACGGGTTTTGTAAACCACGAAGCTCTGTACAAATGCATTTGTAGTCGAAAGTCTCGCTGTTGTATCATGGGATTTGCATTTTCGCAATTTTGGAGCCCCAACTAGGAGGGCGGTCCCAATGCCAGAGAATACGATTTCAGATTATCTCAGTTCTTCGTGAAGATTAGGGGAGAGGCTTTACTTTGTTTTTTCATGGCACCTCTCTGAACCTTCAGAATCACATGAATGACAGTCATTTAAAGAAGTGTTGAGGGACTGACCTGCATCAAGAGACCACTTTCTACAAATATAGATTAAAATTTTGACTCAGCTGTATGACCCGCCTAAAGAGTTTGCTTATCTTTTCTGGCCCTGACTTTCCTCGAGCAGTAAAATGGGCCTGGTAATGCAAACCTCATGGTGCTGTTGTGAAGTTAAAAGGTAATTTGTCTACTTTATAGCACTATATAGGCTCTCAACAAATATTGGTTCCCTTCTCCATTTAGGAGACGAATTCACTCATTCAGTCATTCAACAAATGACAGCATCTGTGTGCTGAATAGGTCAGGGATTCTTAGATTCTCAGAGGGCCTTAAAATTGCATAGAAGATTTCATGCATGTGCTGAGTTTTCTTAGGGAAAAAGTCCACAGATTTCATCAGAATTTCAGAGAAGTCCAGAGGTGAAAACCTCTGCCTAAAATGATTCTCAAAGATCTTTGTAAAAGTAGATATTACCTGTGGAGAAGAGAAATACTAATCTCAGAGTAAGGAGTATTTTGCACAGAGTGGAACAGGGCTTGTAGGTGACTGGAGTCTTAGGCAGCCAGGATACTTCATGGCCACCCCTTTATATTAGAATTTCCCTGAGCCAGCTTCCCTTACCCTCCCACTGAGTGGGAGCTAAACTTCAGGGTTCACAGGGGAAAGCAGCTGTGGGTTGGAGGCCAGTCTGGCTGGGAGGTGGAAACAACTGTGATTAGTTATGCTGGAAAAGGAGGCTATGGGGTGGGGGAGGGGTCAGTTTTGGAAGAACAGACAAAACAGAGGAGCAGTTACTGGAAAAGAGGTGGAGTTCAAGTTCAACTCCCTTTTAGAGGGTGTCCCTCTCCTTCCCTCACACATACTTCAGCTCGCAGCTGTTCCTTCTAACCCTGTTGTTCACTTCAGTGTATCTTAGAATACTGGAGAATTATGTTTCTGGAAGGAGTCTGTGCTTTTATAGATAAGGAGGTGTAAGTCTAGTTAGGAAAAGACTTGTCCAGCATCTTTGCAACTCATTGGCTCCAGCAGGACTATAATCCAGTTCTCCATATCCCTCATCCCATGCCTTTTTTTTTTTTTTTTTTTTTTTTTTTTGAGTTAAGACCCACTATTGTGCAGAAAGACTTCTCTGGGATAGCTGTGGGCAGGGCTAATAGAGCGCTTGGTGCCTGGTCAGTGACAGAAGAGAAGGCATGAAGAGAAGACTCAGGCCTGATAGGGGTTACTTTGTGCTGAATTCTGTCCGTTACCCAGTGGAGTCCCCTTTGGGGAATCCTCACAGCCATCTGGTTGAATGGGAGGAGTTTGTGGATGAATCAGGAGTGGATTCCTCAAGACTTAGAGTTGCCTGCATTGGAGGCTTGAAGGGCAATGGGAGAGCAGGGGTGTGGGGCACAGCAGCACTCACTGAGAGAAGTGCGTTCCCAGATAAGAGAGGGTCATCTTTCTCTGTGCTCATGGAAGGGATTTCTATTTTGGTGGTAATCAGCAGTAGTGAATAAGTGTAGCAGAGAAGAGGCCAGAGGAAAGGAGGAGAAAGACTTTCTGGATTTTGGTTTTTGTTTTATGGCTGTTTGGCTATTTGGCTGCTTGGCTTTGACTCAGGAGCTTGGAACAGCTTTTGCCACTGAATCAGTGTGGTTGCCCTGGTAACAGGGTGGTTGTTGCTAGGCACAGGGAGCCGGGTTTACCAGCCAGAGTCTTCGGCTGTGATGTGACGTGTGCAGGAGGTTGTCATGTTGCCTTAGAGCCCAGAGGTGTTTGGGGTCTGGATCCTAGCTAGCAGTTCCCCCCTCTTCTCCCTCCCTGTGCCTGGTCTTGTCTGGACTCTATCTGCCCTGCTGATTCTCTGACTATATATGTCATTTTTGGGCTCTAGGAATGTAGGCTGCTTAAGAGCAGCCTCTTCTCTGGGGTTGGACTGAGTGGATTCAATCCCCTCCCTGACCCACAGGGTGAGTTTGGAACGGAAGGGGATTGGCCTCCGTTTAGGGCCAAGGGCAGAAGGTACTGCTCTCGGGCTTCATGGGGCCACATCCTTGCTGCCAGACCTAGACCTGGGCAAGCCCAGCTTCCGAGCTGGCTCTTCTCCCTCTCAGTCTGCTGTGACTGCTGGTCTGTTTTTCGACTCCTGTAGCTTAACACTCTGAATGCCATGGGATTCCCACTTTCCCATCTGTGCTCTCCAATGCTTGGCACTGTCTGTTGACCTTTCCCACCTGGAAACTAGCATTCAGAGCTCCCTGCAGTTTAGAGTGGGCCTGGGAGCCCCCAAGAGCCTGAAGATTGCCCACTCTGACTGGCAGGCAGATTCCATCCCATTTCTTGTTTCTGTCCTGGGGCAAACCCAGCTGGGCACCTTGACCATTGACTTTTTTCTGGGACCCTGTGGTCTCTGGCCACCTCCTGTTCCCAGGACAAAAGTGAGGGATGGAATAGACAAGGCCACAAATAACTTTTCATGTGGAATAGCCCTGTACTCCGTAGATGCTTGCAACATCTCTACCCTCTAACTGCTGGCACCTAGGAAGCTTCTGTGCTCTATGAACCCTGAGGACGGGGTGTAGACTTCTACTCTCTGCAGTTGGGACTGCATTGCTGAACCAGATAGGCAGTGGGCAGCATGGGCCCTGGCACGGCTCATCCCTTATCCAACTGGACGACCTGAGGGCACGCCCTGAGCTGCACCATCCTCTGCCCCAGCTGCCTTTTCTGGCATCATGCCTGTGGAGAGCCCAGGGCTACATGGAGCTCTTGGCAAGGATGCAAAGTGTTGAGGAACAGGAACAGGGGACACTGCGGGAGGAAAGAGTGAGATCAGGAGGGCTCGCTGTAGAAGTCACAGGGGAAAAGAGGGTGCCCCTGACTTGCTAACCACCCCCCCCCCCCCCCCCCCCCCGCCGCCCGGTTTCTCTTCAGGTTCTGTGGAACGAAGCTGTGAGGGACAGGCTTGGTCATGGACCCGCTTTCAGAGTTGCAGGATGACCTGACCTTGGATGACACCAGCCAGGCTCTGAACCAGCTGAAGCTAGCCTCCATTGATGAGAAGAACTGGCCCTCAGACGAGATGCCTGACTTCCCCAAGTCAGGTGGGTGCTGCCGGATCTCAGGCAGCCATACATGCCTTAGAAGGGGAGACTCCCTTCCTGTTGGAGGAAGACCCCAGGAGAGTAGGAGGAGGGCAGGGAGACCAGCCCCAGGGTGGGACTGGTAGCACAAGTCCTATGGTGGAGATGGGGAGGATCAAAGAACACAGGTCTTGGGGAGAACACTTCCAGCACCCCAGATTACCCCCTGCCTTTGCCGTGTTCCTCAGATGACTCCAAAAGCAGCTCCCCGGAACCTGTGACACACCTGAAGTGGGATGACCCTTACTACGACATCGCCCGGCACCAGATTGTGGAGGTGGCAGGTGAGCACAGCCAGCAGTGCACCGTTTTCCTCCTGGTCTCACCCCCGGCCTCTCAGGGGGTAGGGACTGGGGGACGGGCGGGTGCCCACTCTGTGGTCTGACCCCTGACCCCGGGGCTCCTGAGCACACGTACTATTCTTTAAACTCACACACTTGATTGTGATGGCCACTTGGCCTGTTAACCTGCAAGCACATCCTGACCTGTGACCCGGTTGTCTCTATTGGCCAATGGCGTGTGGGAGGCAGTGTGGCTTAGGAGACTTTGAAGTCAGAAAGCCCCGGTTTGATTTCCAGCTCTGCTCTGTGAACTCATGTCTTCCTCAAAGGGTCACTGAGAGGATTACAGTAGTGACCGTCTATCAGGGTCTAGCCTGGAGCCGAAACATAGTTGGCCCTGAATGAGTGGCAGTTGATCCCCCTTCCCTTTGTCCTGATGTCAGCCTTTCCATCCCATCAGTTACTGGGGACCAGGGAGGTGCCAGTTCCTGTTGGGGAAGCCCTACCTCCAACGAAGTCTGGAATGGCAGAGTGTCCTTCCAGAAGTTAGGGACCCCATGACCCCCTGGAGCATCAGGTCCCAGGAAGATGTGCTACCTTCGTGAGAGTGGGTATGAGCCCCGCCTTGGGTCTCAGCCTTAGTGAGCTCCCACTTTCCTGTTCTTAACGCAGGACCCAGAGTAGGGGAGGTCACAAGGATGCTGGTGACCTGATTTCTGCCTGTAAGGTTGTACTACGAGAAGAGGAAATTAGAGTGATAGGATTCTTTGTCTTTCCCCTAATGGTCATCCTCACTGGTGAGGACAGGCAACTGTAAGCTAGCATGGCAGCATGGCTCTGCTCTGAGGCATTGGGGTGGGCAAAGGAGGCCAGGCAGCACATGGCTCTGGAGCCCAGTGGTGCTGGCTTAAGGGGGCCCCAGAGGCATCTGGCCGTAGGGAAGCCATAGGGAGGTCCATATCTCTGAATGCTGGGCTCAGAGAGGGATGGGGCAGTTAAAAGAGTTGCCCCTAATGTCAGAGGCATTTCCATGGCATTTGTGTTCCTGGTGCCTGCCTGGTACCCAAGCCTGGGTTGGAAGCCTTGGCTATGACTTCTTTCATCCATGCAGAAGCAAGGCTGAGAGTTCTTACCTGGCCGGGTCCTTACCTGGGCACAAGAGAGTCACCCAAAGGTTCAGAACTTTCTCTCCTCACTTCCAGAAATGGACCTGATTGGGGCATCAGGAGTATCTAATGTGGTGTGACATAGTCTCTATCCTCCTGGCCTATGTGGCCAAGACACAAAACAGAGCGGGGGGGTACCCACCCCCATTCCCACCCTCACCCCGGCACCTGGTGACCCCCTTTCCCACTACAAAGCAGAGCTGCAACATGTTTCTGTTTCCCCAGGGTGTGATGAGCCTGAGGGGGCCCAGCCAGGTAGGTGTGTTCCTGGCTCTCTGTGCTTGGCCTCTGGGCTGTGGATCAAGAAGGGCTCTTGGTGGAAGCCAGGGGGGGCCAGCTTAATTGCAGCCCCACTTCAGGGAGCTGGGAGCTGGTGGTACCTGGGAGCCGGAAATAGCAAAAGGTTTACAGGAGGTTTGATAGGGTGGTGCCATGTGGGGACACATCCGGAGCCCAAAGGGAAAGGGGCTTCTGGGGAGGGAGGGCCCACGTCCCTGGGGGCAGGAGGCTGGCTGTGAACAATGGCTTGGCCTTAGGGCTGGCTCAAGGCCCCTCTGGTGGGGGTGCCCCCAAGGGTGTGCCTCTCTAACTGCTGAGAAGAATTTGGATTGGTACCATCAGAGCAGGAGTCATTTGATGAGACCACGATGATGTCCTGGGAGGCCAGTTTCCTGGCATTAGAAACTGGAGAAAGAGCCCATGTTGGAACGGAGGATGGATTATGTCCCTATCTCCTCTGCAGCCTGTGTTCTCTGAGCTGGTAGTAGCTGTCATTCTCCACAGTCAAATTTGACTCCGTCCAAGTGGTTCTTTCCAGTGGTGTGCTGATAAACGTTTATCAGTTGGCTCTCTGGGAAGGCGGGGTGGGGGTGGAGGGGAAGGCTATTATTTATTTGTAGCATTTGCAATTTCGACCACAGCAGATTTCAAGCACCAACATGATGTCAACTGGCTACAGTATCCTCATCATTTAACAGTTTAACAAACGTGTGAGCCGGCCCCAGCACAGTGCCCCAGCCCCCACCTCCCATCTCCTTGGCCTGCTCTGCAGGTTGCGGGCGGGTGGTGGCTGGTCTGGCGGTTCCCAGAATGCCTGCTAGAGGACTGCACTGTTGCTGATTGATAGCCTGGGCACGTTCCTGATTGGGATCTGGGGAATGTAGAGTCTCCCTTCTCAGGCCGCTGCTCTTTTCCTGGTGCTTTCCACAGTCTCTGTGTCTTCTCATTGAGTCCTCACCCCCAGTGCCCTGGAGACACCAGACTCCTTCTCCCCCTGCAGTCTCCAGGGCAGAAGTCTGTTCTCTTCTGAGAGCAGGAGTAAAGTTCTTGTAGCAGCAGTTGCCCTCTCTGCTGGCAAATGCCAAGCCACCCAAGGGCTTGAGCAATGGGACTTAACCTCAGGGAAGGGAGGACAGGGGCTAGACCCTGGGGTCACCCACATCTCATTCTTGCTTGTCTGAGAGTCTTGCCTTGCAGCCCCTCACCGATCCCCCTTTTGCTCCATCCCCATTCTGACTTCATTCAACATGCATTTGTAGAACACCTACTCTGGAACAAGCCCTGTAGTCAGCACTGAGGATTCAGTGAGGAAAAACACACATCACCTCCTTCAAGGAGCACACAGTCCAGTGAAGTCGTTCTTAGAACTGGTCAGAGCCCTCTTTAAGAATATGAGTGATGTGGACCTCTTCTCCTAGGGAACATGTGCATGTGTTTGTAATATTTTTCATATCACATCTTGGCCTTGGTAGATGCCCATTGGTGGAGCCGTCGTTGAGAACCCAAAGTTTCCCATTTACAAGGTGTTGACAAGGCCAGCCATGATGGAGCCACAGGCCCCTGGCCCCTCACCTCAGTTGTTTGCTTAACCAGTTACTATCTCTTTAAATTCCAGAGCCCTGTGAGCTCAGACGTCCTGTCCCTCTCCCGCCAAAGTCCCTATATTTACCAACCAATGAGGGCTGCATCGTCCGTGGGGGGGGGGGGGGGGGGGGGTGGGGGATGGTGGTGGCAGGATGAAAAGAATCTTTTGGAACCTCCATGCTCCTCCTTGCATTTTCCTCTACATTCCAGGCCTTTCCTCTGCTTAGAGGGGAATAGGCAGATGTCCCTCCCCTCACGTGCTCATGGCAGAAGGTTCCAGATTGTACATGAGGCTGGATCAGCCAGGCTGATCCTTTGTCCCTGCCCTACCACTTTGCTCTTGCTTCTTCTGTCAGTCTATGGGAAGGGATTGGAACAGGCCTGAGAGCCACCCCCCACTGGACTGGAGGGAACCCAGTACCTCGGGATCTAGGCTAGGGTATGACAGCAGGTGGTCTTGCAAAATAGACCTGTTGCTGGATGAGATGAGGCTGCACCTTCTCCTCAGACTGGCTTGCAGAGGGCTCTCTGCTTGTAAGTTTGGAGAAACTCTGTCCAGGAAACCGTCTAAAGCAATCTCGTAACCTAGATATCATCATGAACAAATTCCAAAATAGAACCATGCATACCACGTAATGCTGACCTATGACTTTATGCAGGCTTCCAACGTTTCTTGAATATCTGCCACATGCTGGGCTCTGGACCAGCACTGGAGTTTCAAAGGTGGATGAGCCATGGCTCCTGCTCACAAGCCAGTAGAGGAGACAAGCACATAAACAATTATACAGAAGAGTCAAAGTATCACGGCAGAGGAACAGCTAACCTGTCTCGGGGAAGGAGGGGAGGACAAAGTCTTCTGGAATGAGTCTTAAGGATTTCAAGGAGTTAGCCTGGAGGAGGGGAGCAGAATTGTCTCAAGGAAGTTCTGTCTGACAAAAGAAACAGCAGTGTCCCAAAGCTGCCTGATGTGGACTGAGTTGCAAGCATGTCTGTGTTGAAAGTGTGTGAGCCTGGAGAATCCTGTGAGTCATTCCAAAGAAGGGGCTGATCTAGAAGTTGGATATGGTAGTCAGACAGCTGGGAGTGAGGTGCTAAATTAGGCCAAAGCACCAAGCCATGCAGCCAGCAGGGCCTGGGGCCATGCTGCCCACATTCCAGAAGCCTCCTTCAGCCCCTCTGAGTTTTGCCCCAGCCCTGGAGAAAAGGGTCAGAGCCTTGGCAACCACTTCGGAAAAGCACTGACTCCTGGGTTAGGTCACTGACCGAGAAGAAGCATCAAGATCATGGCTTACTAAATATGGAGAAGGGCAGTCAGCAAGGCATGGGGCCGGGGGGCAGGGGGGGAGGGTTCCTTAATCCTCAGAGGTAGGTGGAGGACAGATGCAATGTGTTTCATGGATTGTGTAAGTAGTCTTCTCATTTGCCCCTGAAGCAATGGGGATTAGGCAGTTGTGGTTTGGTGTCTCTGCAGGGTTGTGAAGGAAAAGATGTAGGGAAGGTCCCTGGGACATGGGGCAGTGAGGACCAGGCCTTGTCCTCATTGAGCTTTGTTTGGGGTGAGTGCTGTGCTGACCCTGCAAGAGCATCTCACCTTGGAGGGCAGTAGGAGATGTGTCAAAAGCTGCCCTGCTGCTGCTGCTTCTGCTGCTGCTGCTTCTTTTAGTGTTTATTTGTCTTAGAGAGAGACAGACAGAGCATGAGCAGGGAAGGGGCAGAGAGAGAGACACAGAATCTGAAGGAGGCTCCAGGCTCTGAACTGTCAGCACACAGCCCGGCGTGGGGCTCGGACTCACGAACTGCGAGATCATGACCTGAGCTGAAGTCGGATGCTCACCTGACTAAGCCACCCAGGCACCCCAAAAGCTGCCCAGCTTCTTGACAAAGCCAGATTAGACCATCAAATAGTGACCAGTTTGGGGCAAACACCCCAGTGATTACTGCCAAATGAGCATTCTTGCAAAGCATTTCAAACTCCTCTGAACTCCATGTTCTTTAGAATATCCTTAATGAGAGGGACACGTGGGTGGCTCAGTTGGTTAAGCGTCTGACTTCAGCTCAAGTCATGATCTCGTGGTTTGTAAGTTTGAGCCCCACATCGGGCTCACTGTTGTCAGCCTGTCAGCACAAAGCCCACTTCAAATCCTCTGTTCCTCTCTCTCTGCCCCTCCCCTGCTTGCACTCTCCCCCAAATAAATAAATAGTTAAAAAAATAATATCCTTAATGAGAAGGGGTATGATTTTTAGGAATGTCTAGGAGTCAGTCAGAACCAAGTGTGGTTAATAATTCTAGTAATAAAATCAGAAAATGTGATAGTGGTCAAAGATGAGACTGGACCATTAAGTAATCACACCCATTTCCTCAGTGGCCTTGGACTTGCTCAGAAGGTAGTTTCAAGAAGTCTCCCAAATACGCTGCTCAGAGAGGGCACTTCTGGAATGAGCATTGGCTTTTAAGATAACTTGCTAGATAGCAGTTGCTTTGATGGGCATGACTTTCAGTTTTTTTAAGTTAAGGTGACATTTAAATAACAAAATTAACCATTTTAAAGTATGTAACTGGTTTGTGTTTTTTTTAATGCTTATTTATTTATTTATTTTGAGAGAGTGTGAGCAGGGGAGGGGCAGAGAGAGAATCCCAAGCAGGCTGTGTGCTATCAATGCAGAGCCTGACACGGGACTTGATCCCACGAACCTCAAGATCATGACCTGAGCCAATATCAAGAGTCAGTTGCTTAACCAACTGAGCCACTCAGGCGCCCCTACAGTTGGTGGTGATGAATACATTCACAATGTTGTACAACCACCACCTCTGTCTAGTCCCACAATTTCATCCATACCCATTCTAAATCCTATAACCATAAAGAGCCAATCCCTAATCTCCCCTCTTCCCAGCAACTGGCAACCACCAGTTTGCTTTGTTTATGTGGATTTACTTATTCTAACATCTTTTTTTTCTCCTTTTATTTTTATTTTATTTTTTTTTAATTTACATCCAAATTAGCATATAGTGCAACAATGATTTCAGGAATAGATTCCTTAATGCCCCTTACCCATTTAGCCCATCCCCCCTCCCACAACTCCTCCAGTAACAACTCTGTTCTCTGTATTTAAGAGTCTCTTATGTTTTGTCTCCTCCTTGTTTTTATATTATTTTTGCTTTCTTTCCCTTATGTTCATCTGTTCTGTGTCTTAAAGTCCTCATATGAGTGAAGTCATTTGATATTTATCTTTCTCTGATTGACTAATTTTGCTTAGCATAATACCCTCTAGTTCCATCCACATAGTTAGTTGCAAACGGCAAGATTTCATTCTTTTTGATTGCCGAGTAATACTCCATTGTATGTATATACTACGTCTTCTTTATCCATTCATCCATCCATCGATGGACTTTGGGAGAGTATGACATGGACATTTGGGCTCTATCCATACTTTGGCTATTGTTGATAGTGCTGCTATAAACATTGGGATGCATAACATCTTTTTTTTAACCTTTTATTTATTTTTGAAAGAGAGACACAGAGTGTGAATGGGGGAGGGGCAGAGAGGGAGACACAGAATCTAAAGCAGGCTCCAGGCTCTGAGCTGTCGGCACCGAGCCTGACACGGGGCTCAAACCCACAAGCTGTGAGAATCATGAACCTGAGCCGAAGTTGGACACTTAATTGACTGAGCCACCTAGGCGCCCCGGATTTCCCTATTCTAGATAACTCATATAAGTGGAGTCGTACGATATGGAGGCATTTGCATCTGACTTCTTTTACTTAGCATCACGTTCTCAAGGTTCATTCATAATGTAGCATGGATCAGTACTTCATTCCTTTTTATGGCCAAACAATATATCTGCTGCATGGATATACCACATTTTCTTCATGCGTTCATGCGTTGATGGGCATTTGGGTGTTTCCACCAGGTGTGACTTTTTAAAAAGCTGTTATTTTTTTAGACCCCAGCTCAGTAGCCCTGAGAGCAACCTGTCCCTCTTTCTTCAGTGACACATCCTTGAGTGCAGACAGCTGCCCAGAGGTATGTCTGCGTTAGCCCCTCTGGCCCCTGCACTATGTGGTACAGGTCTCCAGGCCCGGCACCTTTCAGTTCCTCAGCCCGCTTCTCTCGGCTGATCTGCCACCCACTGTGCTCCATCTTTCTCCACACCTAGGAGACGACAAGTATGGGCGGAAGATCATCGTGTTTAGTGCCTGCCGAATGCCCCCGAGCCACCAGCTGGACCACAGCAAGCTCCTGGGGTGAGTACCCCTGGGCAAGGTGGAGGGACCTACACCCAGTATCGGCTGATGCCATTCTCCTTACCGTCACTTCCCTCAGTGCCTCTCCTCTTCTCCCGTGGGCGCTATTTTACATTGTGGGGAGAGCACTGCACTAGGAGTCAGACCTGGTTTCTAGTCTGGGAAACTGCAGCCTTAGAAGGGTGTCTTCATCTCTTCAAGCCTCTTTTCATAATCAAGCCCTCCTTCCTTGTGGGAGATACTGCACGCGGATGTGCCTGGAAAAGTTAAATACTATCCACACAGGAGGACTGATTATTATGATGTGGTGCTTCTGATGTGGTTGCAGTTGTTCATCATTTAGGTGAATAATCAGTGAATTTTGTGTCAGATTTGGTGCCAGTGGCTTCTGTACCTATCTGGATTCTGTTAGCCAAATATATGTCATAGCTCTGATTGGTCTAGAAACCTGATAAGTGTTCACTGCTGAGCCACCACTGGGCCCCGGGCATGTGGACCCATGGGGACCGGGGCATGTGGTCCTGGGCGCAGGACCTCCGTGGATGCCGGGCCAGAACGGTCTTCTGAGGTGCCTTAGTGTGTGTCCAGTTACCATCTTGCACTTCTCTCCTGATCTCTACTAAAGCACTCCCTGAAACTGATACCAGCTCTTTGGGATCCTGAATGGTTCTGTGCATGTAGGGGGTGGTGAGGGGTCGGGGCAGGCCAAGGGCGCGGCTGCAGAATGGGAAAGGGCCTGAGTGCAGCATCTGCAGTCCTGGTGAGCCAGGCCTGAGTCTCTCCGGCCTTGTGTGAGTTTCCTCTCTGGCTTCCTGAACCCTTCTCCTGCCGCCCCTCAGCCAGGCAGGCTGAGCCTTGTTCAGGCCCATCACATGGCTTAGCCAGGAGCAGGCCAGGGAGCTCAGCCTGAGGGTAGCTGAGTCACACCCCTACCCTCTGATTTAACACAGCCCGTCTGATTTGGCAGGTGACAGACTCCTGGCCAGATAATAGTCTGAGTGGGAGAAAATCAGAGGAAGGAGATGGGAAAGCACCCAGTTTTCAGGAGAAAGCTTGCTGAGTGAGGCTCCACTACTCAGGAGGCTTCCTCTGATTTCTGGAAGCCCCCTGCATCCATCCTGTCTGTCCTCCACCCCTTCCCAAAGGGGTCTCCCTGCCCCCATGCAGCCTGCACGGCAGCACTTTCAGTGGGGATCAATCACATTATCTCAGCCTTGGCCTTTCCCAGCTGTCCAGCCAGATCTGGGAGGTTGAAATAGAAAATGCCCGAAGCTTGGATTCAGCTGTACTCCTTACTAGCTGTGTGCTTGGGGGCAGCTCTTTTCTGAACCCTATAAAAATAAGAATTGTGCCCACCTCATAGGGTTGTTGTGGGCATTAGGTAAAGGTAATATACATGAAATGTCATTGTATATCATTGTAAAGTATTACAGATTTCAAGAATTTAGAAAAACGTAAGTAGCTATAAAGAAAAAATACAAGGATAAATAAAATCTCCCATAAACCTACCACCCAGAGAGAAAACTAGTGTTAATATTTTAGTGTATTCACTTCTTATTTTTTTCTATAATATATACAGGTGTATAGTCCCCTCTGTATCTTATATAACATCTTCTGAGCATTAAACATTCTTCAAAGATATCCTTTAAAAACATGTTATTGGCATACGTGTGCAGAGAAAAGTGAACAAATTATGTATACTACTTGATAAATTTTCAAAAATGGAATACACCAGGGGTACCTGGGTGGCTCAGTCAGTTAAGCATCTAACTTTGGCTCAAGTCATGATCTCGCGGTTTGTGAGCTCGAGCTCTGCATCAGGTTCTGTGCTGACAGCTCAGAGCCTGGAGCCTGGTTCAGATTCTGTGTCTCCCTCTCTCTCTGCCCCTCCCCTGCTGTCTCTCTCTTAAAAAATAAATAAACATTAAAAAAATAAAAAAATAAAGAATTTCCAAAAATGGAATACACCAGGGGCGCCTGGGTGGCTCAGTCGGTTAAGCGGCCGGCTTCGGCTCAGGTCATGATCTCATGGTCTGTGAGTTCAAGCCCCGCGTCAGGCTCTGTGCTGACAGCTCGGAGCCTGGAGCCTGTTTCAGATTCTGTCTCCCTCTCTCTCTGCCCCTCCCCCACTCATGCCCTATCTCTCTCAAAAATAAATAAAACATTTAAAAAAAGCTTTTTTTTAATGGAATACACCATGTCATCCACACCCACAGACCTCCCTTTGCTCTTCTAGTCACTACCCCAATGGGTGACTGCTCTTCTGACACCTAACTTCACAGATAGGTTCTGTCTGCAGAAACATCTTGTAAGGTTTTCTATTTATAGATATCCTGTATTTTATTTAACCAGTTCCCTGTTTTTGGACAGTTAGCTTGGTGCTCAAAAAATTTTTTTCCATTGTAAAACAGGCCACATGCAATGAACAGCCTTCTACAAAAATGCTTCTGTTCATTTCTGATTGTTTCTTTAGCATAAATTCTTGGGTATATTTTTATAGGATCAAAGAGTATGAACATCTTTCAGCTTCTGATACACATCACTTTACTGCCCTCCAAAAAGGCCATAACATTCATCAAAGAATGACTGTATTTTCACCACAATTTTTGCTATTTTATAGTTACAGAATGGCATCTTTATATGTGACAGCTCTTTGCAGACTGCAAAGTGCTCAATGTGTACAAGGGGTAATTACCATGTAGCAATAAGGATTGGAATCACAGTAATAATCCGGCATTAGATACTTCACATGCCTGCCTGTGTGGGCCAGACCAGCACCCTGGGCCGTGATATAGGGCACCGTGTCTGGGTTAGGTCAGGCTGTATCTGAGCACTTACTCAAATCCTTGAATACCTCCCCCGGCACCATCCCTCCCTCCCCCCCCCCCCCCGCCCCCCCCAGAAGTCCTTAGCCTTCCTGTAGGCCCAGCCTCTCAGCCTGGAGTGGTGTTCTGCTGGGGTCTGAGCATGGTTCGCCAACCAGAAAGAACTTTCCCTGGACTCCTTTCCCATTCTAGAATTCTTATCTGTCCCCTTTGTACTTATCCACTTTAGGTGCTCAACACCTCTGCATGTATGTGCTTCTGTGGGGTGGTAGGTACTATGTTGTGAGCATGGGGAACTTGAGATGTGGCTCTTTGGTCCAAGAAAAGCCCAGTGACTAGAGCAGGGGAGGGGACCCTCTAGTCACCCCAATCCCCTCTCATGGGCACAGTGCTTTATAGACTATGATGGGAGGTTGAGTATATAAGCTGCCCTTTGGTCAACAGGACCAAACATTGGAGTTAGCTCATCTCCAGGCTCCACCACAAGCTGTGTGACTTTAGATAAGTGCTTGACCTCTCTGAGCTTCACTGCCCTCACTTGTAAGGAGGAGATAATCTCAGCCCCAATTATGAGGAAGGCAGGAGATATTGTATACAAAGTGCTTGGCAGACACTAAAAGCTAAATATAGATTTTTTTAATGTTTATTTTTGAGAGACAGAGACAGAGACAGGGACAGACAGAATCTGAAGCAGGCTCCAGGCTCTGAGTTGTCAGCACAGAGCCTGACGCAGGGTTCAAACTCTTGAGTGGTGAGATCATGACCTGAGGCGAAGTTGGACGCTTAACTGACTGAGCCACCCAGGCACCCCTAAAAGCTAAATACTGATGAATGGTGACTGTCGTCATTATTACTGACTCAGGGCAATCCTGCAGAGAATGTTACTGCCATTTTTACTGCGGGTATGTGAGAGGGCTCAGTTACAGTCCCGATCTCCTGATTTCTGGCCTGGGCTGTTACTACCATTCTTCTTCCTCCGTGCAGCCCAACCACTAGCCTGAATCTCCTCCACGACAACACGGTGACTGATTATGCGGCCAGAATAGGCAGTGCAGGAGAGGGGCTCGTGGGGAGGTGTATGATACAAGCAGAAGACTCCTGGGGTGCCGAGTCCTGTCTCAGGGGGCCCCGCCTGTGTCGAGGATGGGCCTGAATGGGCTTTTCTCTTGTAGGTACCTGAAGCACACCCTGGACCAGTATGTGGAGAGCGACTACACACTGCTGTACCTGCACCATGGCCTGACCAGCGACAACAAGCCCTCCCTTAGCTGGCTCCGGGATGCCTACCGAGAGTTTGACCGCAAGTGGGTTGGGGCCTGGGGACAGGTCTGGAGCTAACAGCTCTGCCGGGTTCTGGGCTGCCCTCTGCTTGCTCAGGAGCTTATATCCAGTTCATCTCCAGGCTCCACCGCAAGCTGTGTGACTTCGGATAAGTGCTTGACCTCTCTGCGTCTCCCTGCCCTCACTTGTAAGGAGGGGGATAATCCCAGCCCCAGTTGTTATGAGGAAAGCAGGAGATAATGTGCTTGGCAGACGCTAAAAGCTAAATATTTTCTTTTTAATTTTTTTAATGTTTGTTTATTTTTGAGAGAGACAGAGTACAAATGGGGGAGGGGCAGAGAGAGACCGAATCTGAAGCAGGCTCCAGGCTCTGAGCTGTCAGCATTGGGTAAAAGCAAAGAATCTGAAGTTGGAACGTCCTGGGTTTAACCCCCAGTTTCTCTACTTATTCACCCTGCCCTTCCCTGTTACTTAACCTGAGTCTCCGTTTCCTAATCTGTAAATTGGGACAACAGTGGCACTTACCTCTCAGGTTTTCCATGAGTACTCAAATCAGAAAATGCACACGAAGAACCTAGCTGTGTGCCTCTTCCACCACGCCCACTGCTGAGTTCCTGTTCTGTCTCTGCAGGTACAAGAAGAACATTAAGGCTCTGTACATCGTGCACCCCACCATGTTCATCAAGACCCTGCTCATCCTCTTTAAGCCCATCATTAGGTGAGCAGCTGATGGGGGAGAACAGTGACCTCCCCACACTTCCCTCTCGGCTCTGAAGCACATACCTGAGCAGGCCAAGAATCCTGGAGACAGACCGTTTTGGGGCTCGGCCTTTGACCTTGGAGGGGCTGCCGAGGGGATAGTGGGGGTCTGCCAAAACGGGCCCTCCCCCACTGACCCACGCCCGTTATTTTGCCGGCAGTTTCAAGTTTGGGCAGAAGATCTTCTATGTGAATTACCTGAGCGAGCTGAGCGAGCATGTGAAGCTGGAGCAGCTGGGGATCCCTCGCCAAGTGCTCAAGTAAGGCCTGGGCCCTGTGTGTGCCCGCCGGGCACGGGTGTGCTTGTGTGTCATGTTTGTGGGGTAGGACATGCCAGCCAGGGGCAGAGGAAGCCTTGAGAACCCCAGGAAGCAGAGGAAGTGAAGGTAATGAGTAAGAGACAGCATATGGGGTCAGAGAGTGTGAGGTCAGATCCCATTCCTGTCACTTAAAAAACTCTGTGACTAGAGCAGGGCTCCTATGAGGACTGAATGAAGTGACCCACGTGCAATAGCACAGGAAGTACCCAACACACAAGGTTGCCAACGTGACGACAAAGCCAAGTCGAGGGCCTGACCCTCCCCTCTGCTCTCCCAGGTATGATGACTTCCTCAAATCCACACAGAAGAGCCCTGCGACGGCCCCCAAGCCCATGCCACCACGGCCCCCTTTGCCCAACCAGCAGTTTGGGGTCTCGTTGCAGCAGTGAGTATGCAAAAGGTGGGCAGGCCTGGCACGTGGGGACCGGAAAGGGCTTACAGACCCAGCTCACTGCTCTTGTCCCCACAGCCTCCAGGAGAAGAACCCAGAGCAGGAGCCCATTCCGCTTGTGCTCCGGGAGACTGTTGCCTACCTGCAGGCTCACGGTGAGTGCCAAGGCCACTGGCCGCAGGACCTCCAGGACCTGCTTCTTCCCCTGCAGCCGAAACCGTAGGTCCCTCCTCAGCCCAGTCTCCCAGCTCCCCTTGGGGAGCATCAGCACCCACACCGACCCTCACTGGAACCCCAAGACAGAACAGGTCGAAGAGTCTGCACACTGCCCCAGAGCTGAGACTCACCAGGCCCCACTGTTTCCCAGCTCTCACTACTGAGGGGATTTTCCGGAGATCAGCCAACACTCAAGTTGTGCGAGAAGTACAGCAGAAGTACAACATGGGTGAGTGCTCTGGGGTGTGCCTGGGCCCGCAGTGGGAGGGGCGCGGGGAGGAGATGGGGCACGGGTGTCACTGTTAGGGCACTTCTTTGCCTTCTGCTGCCTGGGAAGCAAGGGACCCCCGTTCTGTTCCGGTCAGAGGTTTCTGTAGCATTTGGTGTGATTACATGGGTCCCACTCCTGCCTGGCTGTCCCAGGCCTGCTGCCTCATCGGTCAGGCTTCCGGGTCCTGGGTTTAGATTCAGAGATGAAGAAGAACTGTCATGTGTCATGTGCGCTGGGGGGCCCCATTCAACCCGGTCCCCTCATCACAGAGGAGGAGGGGAAGGCCTGTGTGAAAGGGCTCTGTGGGAGGAGGGTGTTGTGCAGTGGCTGAGGGTGATTGGGCAGTGGGGTCTGCTCGGCCTCTGGATCGGCCATCTGGGTGGGCCGCCGGCCTCCGTGCTGGGCCCAGCTCCTTCTCCATCCCCACCCCCCAGGGCTGCCTGTGGACTTTGACCAGTACAATGATTTACACCTGCCGGCAGTCATCCTCAAGACCTTCCTCCGGGAGCTTCCTGAGCCCTTGCTCACCTTTGACCTTTACCCCCACGTTGTGGGCTTCCTCAGTGAGTGCCCCTGTCTTCCCTCCCTAGTTCTGTGCTTATTCTGCTGGGTTGGGGTCAGGGCTGCACTCAGAGCAGGTAGATTTGGCCTGTCCTCCAAGGAAAGTCTGGTTGGGGTCTCCCTTCTGGCCTCGTGTCGGCCCAGGCCCGGGCCACTGTGACCTAGGCCCCAATTCCTTGTAGACATTGATGAGAGCCAGAGAGTGGGGGCAACGCTGCAGGTGCTCCGGACGCTGCCTGAGGAGAACTACCAGGTGCTTCGTTTCCTCACTGCCTTCCTGGTGCAGGTGAGACCCGGCCTCAGCTTCTGCTGTTCACCTGGAGGAGGGCAGGGGGGTGGGGGGAAGAGCTGCCACCCTTGCAGCTCTTCGGAATGGGAAGCAGGCTCTCTGGCTTCCTGCTGCAGCCCCCTGATTCCCTCCACAGATTTCTGCCCACTGTGACCAGAACAAGATGACCAACACTAACCTGGCTGTTGTCCTCGGCCCTAACCTGCTGTGGGCCAAGGATGCTGCCATCACCCTCAAGGCCATTAATCCCATCAACACGTTCACCAAGTTCCTTCTGGATCACCAAGGGGAATTGTTCCCCAGCCCTGACTCGGGAGGGCTCTGAGCCCTGCCCCACCACCCTTCCCAGCTTCAGCCTTATGCGTCTGGGGCTCCTGCCCAGGAAAGGGGCCATGAGGCCCTGGGAGCTGGAAGCTGGAGCCAGCCAGTTGGGCAGCTCTTCCTCCCCTTCTGTCCAGCCCACCTGGCCAGCCCTGGAGACCTCGCTGTAACCACGAGACATTTTTCTTCGCCTTATACTTCTCACTGCCTCCTTGGACCCCTGGCTCCTTGCCAGGCTCTGCAGATCTGGCGGCCTTTGGCTCTTCTAGTATGAAAAAGACTGGCCCCAGAAACTGCTGACCCACTTTCTCCTGCCTCTTTTCCTGGCAATTGCAGATGCCTCAATCACTGCCGGCTGGGCTGGTAGCTGGGGCTGATCCTCCCTTTTCTGGCTGCTGGGGAATAAGAGGCCATGCTGGCTTGGGCCTGCCTGCTGAGGCATCTCCCTGGGTGAAGGCCTTGTGTGCCAGCACCTGCTCCTGTCCTCTCCTCTAATGGTTCAGCCTTGTGTTTTTACACAGCTAAGGACGGGCAAGGCTGGGGTCTGCTTCCTATTTCTGCCTCCTTCTCGTCCTCACATCCTGGGTCAGGCTTTCTGAAGTGATACTGCCCCCAGGGTGTTCTAGCCCCCTGTTCTGGCAGCTTGGATGACAGGGCTGAGTCCCAGCATCCATTTGAAATATACACCCCATTCCCGCCCCAAAGCCTCTTGGCAGTCTGTTTGGGCCAGGGACAAGCAGTCTCCTCCCCCCTGCCCCATGCCTTGCCTCTCCTCTCTACCTACTTAGGCAGATCCTCAGTATAGGGCTCTTGTGGACAGGTCTGTTGTGGGGTCACACTGGTCCCTGCTCTGGCCAGAAGTGACTCAGTGCCTCAGGATCTGTGGGTAGGGACTCCCGGAGGGGCTGAGCAGAGACTTTGCCAATTAGATCAGTCCCTGCCAGGGGAGTTCTAGCAACCTCCCCCAGGGACTACAAGCCCCAGGGCCCTGTCATCTTTCAGAAAACATGGACCCCAATGATTGGTACTTCTCATTCCAACTGTGTCCCTTAGAATGATACTCCTTCCTGGTGAACCCTGGGGACCCCACTTCCTGCAGCCTTGTCCCCTGGCAGCAGGATACTAGATGCACAGTGGCCCTGCCCCCACAGCCTTGGCCAGAGCCTGTACTGGGGTGGGGGGCCTTATTGACCAGACCAGCCCCATCTGTGAGGGGGGTGCAGCCTGAGCCCCGACCTCGCTGGGCTCTCTCCTCATGATGCTAGCATGTCAGGACTCCCAGGGCCTGGAGTGGCTGCTGGTTCCCTGATGGTCCCTGCATCTCTAGCCCAAGCCAGGGCTTCCGCTTTCTGCCCTCCTGTGTATATCAGGTGTTGCTCACAGCCCCATTTACTGGGGAGCCTCGTGGATCTCTTTGGTCTTTCTCCTGTCCCCTGTCCCACTGGTCTGTACCTGCGGGGAAAAGGGGGGGAGGCGGGAGTACTGTGAATCAAGTGTTCACATTCACTTAATGACTTCCTTGGCACCAATCATGTATTTCACCTTTGCACTTTTTGTATTTCAATAAAAAAGGAGATGGAAAACTACCCACCTGAATGTTAGGAAGTAGGCCTGGAGTCTCAGAAAGGGGTGGGAAGTGTGGTGTGGTTGTGGAAGATGAGCAGGTAGGGCCTCAGGAAGTTACCTCCCCAGTCCATCTGACCCCTTCCTTCCTTCCTTGTCTTGTTCCTTGGGGAGTGGGTGTGAAGCCAGCTTTCTGACATCTTCCAGGCTTGGACGTGTGAATGGTCACTCTCCATGTTGTAAGTGTGCCCCATTCCAACTGGCCACCAAGTGCTGTATCCTATGACCAAGGCCTCTTCTGTCCCCAGAATGGAGGGGACCGTGGTGAAAGCAGTGTGGGCTTTAGAATCAGACCTGATTCAGTGTGGGCTTTAGAATCAGTCCCATCACCCCTCCCACCAGCTCCAAATGGTAACAGCCATATAATCAGCCCACATGAGACTGTCTCCTTATTTCTCTAAGGATCAGAAATGATGCACACAGGATGTAACAGTGAGTGCTCAGTGGTGATCAGAATGACCGTCATTTCAGAGGAATGAGATGGTCCCAATTTTGTGGAGCAGCTGGGATTGGAAACCTCATGTGACCATTTGCTTCTCTTGGCCCTCCTGTTGGCCTGAAAGACTTGGCTATTTCCACCTGCCACCCAATCCTATAGAGGCTAGGAAATATCCAGTTTTCCCTTCCTCTCCTGAGCAGGTTTTGCTGTGCTTTTAAAGATTAAGATGGTAAAATTTAAGTTATGTGTATTTTACCACAAGTTAAAGATAATGGTTTGTCACTTGTAGGGCAGACCAGAATTTCACTTGGCATGATGGTCAAGGTCAAGTTCCACCTGTCTGCTGCCTGCCTGTTGATTGCAATCAGGTTATGGTGGCCTCAGCTGAGCCTGTTCTTTTTTCTCCTCGTTGCCTGCTCTGGCTGGGGGAGCCAGGGCAGAATTGCAGGATCAAGCTGTGGTGTTAAGATGCTGGTTAAAAACACAGGCACCGAGCTGCAGGAAGCTAGTCCCATTGCACAACTGGCCCTCACCCAGTTAGTCCAACGGAAGGCACTGGCAGCCTCTCTCACTGGCTCTGTTCAGCTCTATGCTGGGTGACTGTTTGGAACAGAGGGACAGTATCCTAGGGAAACTATGAGAGGGGAGCCAGAGACCAAGAGAGTTGTTCACTTGGGCTGGGCTCCTGGCAGGGCCTCTGAGTGACGCAAAAGCCAGTTTACTGCTGCCTTGGCAACAGCAGGTCTCTGGGGGCAGGGTGTAGGGAGATGCTTTAAAGGGGTAGGACACCATCATGAGACATGGGGCAACTGAACGCTTTTAGTTTGCTTTTGGGGGGGATCCCAACTGAAGGTAAAGACACTAGGGACAGCCTTTTCACCATTTCTGATGTGGGTTCGATGACTGTCCCAACTGGCTGCACAGTCAGGTATCATGGCGAGTATCATGTGCAGTTAACTAACAAGCTAGGGCTCCGAGGGCCCATAACCATGGCAGTGGGCAGCCTCATTCTTTTCAGCCATAGTTTGCGCTAAATTTAGAATTTTCTAACCATTTACTGCCCTGGCTTCAGCCTGAAGGGTGTAGGGAGGCAACCCACACAACAGTTGCCTAGGTCTGTCAGGCAGTTAGTCCCTTGCTTCTAGAACCATTTCTGCCTCTGTGATACTGGCTCTACCTCTCGCTCCCATCCCCCAGTGCAGTCACAAGTTAGGAGGCAGGAGCCAGCTTTACCAGGGCTGAGATGTGTGCTACAGAAGCACACAGGGGGCCAGGCAGGAATAATGTCCGCGGGGTTCTTCTACTTGTCATGGCTCCTTAGAGACCACACCAGGGCCTCGCTCAAGCTGTCAGATCGGAGCAGCTAAACAAACTTGACGGGCCCTTGACTTCCCTATATTTCATTCAACCCCTTCCCCTGTCTGGTTTGCTCAGCCACAATTCCTCCTAGATCAGCAAACAGATACCGGGCAGCTTGGGAAGCCCCACATTCCCTGTCTGCTTCTACTGGAAACATGGCGGAGACCTGCCAGCTGTTTCTCACTCTGAGCCTCCAGGCTGAGTGCTGGGCTGGGCTGGGCTGTGTAGGGGGCAAGAAAGAGCTGATAGTGATGCCATGGCCACACTTCAGATGCATGTCAACTTCATGCACGTTACCTCACTGACTATTCACAGATAAGCCCTCAAAATGGGAACAGTACAGCCAAGGAAAATGAGACTCCAAGCAGTTTCCTGACTGGCCCCAAGGTTGCACAGCTGCTCGGTGGCCAAGCCCCAAGACAAAACAGCCTGCCTGACTCCAAAGCCACTCTGCACTTCATATCTACTGCTCTTTCCCCACTTCCATGGAGGGGGCCCGTCAGGGACCAGGATCTTCACAGAAGTGGGATGGGGTGGGTTATCTTTTTACAAAACTTGTAGGACAGGAGGCTGTAAAGTACAGAAAAAATTTATTGGAAATTTCTTGAATACATTTTAAAGTATAGCTCAATATTTCCAAACAAGGTGGGATGGAGGCGGGGGAGGGACTCTGTCACCTGGAGATGGGTGACGGGTCCCAGCCCTGTCCCAGGGGGTGCTGCAGGAGTCAGTCTAGGGCTCATCCCTGTCACTGTATGGGGCTGAGGGGCAAGGGCCAGCCTTGACAGTTGCTCTACTCCTCCCAGGCTCAGCTCAGGTCTCAGCCTCCCTGCCCTTTCACTGATGGGGGTCCTAAAGGAAAGGCTGCTGCCTGCAAAGGCCAACAATTAGGAGCCAAAGAGGAAAATAGCTAACAGGCCGTTCAGTGCTCAGCCTCAGGAGGAGGACAGCGGCTGAGATATTGTGGCAGGATGGGGCTGAGGGCATGGGCAATCAATAGCTTACCAGGGCTTCACCCTTCTCAGCACTGGGGCCTTGGGAGTAAGTCTGGATTGGTTTAGCAGGCCATGGGTGCACACTGGCCCAGATAGGAGGGCCATTTGTACACCACTGCTGGGAACATTTCTTTGTGGCAGCAGAATGCATGCAACAGGGGCAGAAGGGCTCCAACTGCCTGAGACGGCATCAGAGCCCACTCCAGCCCTCAGAACTCAGTCTTGTAGGTGGGACCAGTGTCACATGCATTTACTAACAAGCAGTTAAGGACCACCTGCTCCATTGCAGAACAGCTGCTGCCAATGAATAGCCCAGGTGGGCCAGGAGGAAAGGGGTGGGCCTTGTTTTCCTTGGCCAGGACTGCCAGTTAGGCTGGGAGAGGGACAGATGGTAGGTGGGTGAGGCTAGGCACTTGACTTACTCAAGTAACGATACCTAAAAGGTTAAGTCAATCATATGCCTAGCTTTGGTTTCTCAACAAGGAACCAATCCAGCCAGGAAACCTCAGGGTGGTGTGCAGACCCTGGGATTAAAGAAAGGTGGTGGCCAGGCCCAGGAGGAAGGAGGAAAAGGCCCATAACCCAGCCCTGAGAAACAGGAACAAGCGCCCCCAGAAGGAGGGGCCCCTCCAGCCCTCCCCGTGGCCACAGCGGGGCACATACATGCACTGTATGTGCATGGTACAACTCTAGCGAGTTGTACACACAGAGTTGTACACATTTAGCACCCAAGATTTCCTGGGCTGCCAGAATGGAGTCAGTTACTCTGCAGAAGCTGGGAGAGATTCAAGACTCTCACCAGGCATATGTAGGAGTCAAAGGTAAAGCCTGTCGTCAGTTCAAGTGCAGCAATTCTGGGAGGTTCTGTCGCCCCCAGCCAGCCCTATTCTTGGATCCCACCTTGTGTAAATAGGAAGTAAGACCCTCACAGCAGCAACCCAGAAGCTGAGGAACCTCCACAGGAAGAGGCCCTACTCCAGGAAGAGGCCCTCCACCTTCCCCAAGTGAAAACATCCTAACCTGAAACATATTTTCTCTATAAAATATCTGATTTCTATGAAAGTAATAAATATTTACCATGTTTTTTAACCAAGGAGCAGCAACAGGGGGGAAAAGGAGAGAAAAAATTTTTGCTGTGACTCCCAATGACAGAATCCTGGAGACGCAAGATTCTTGTTTCCATGGAGCTGAGGAGCTGCACAGGCAGCCACCAGGGCTGCTCGACCCTCTGCTGAGGGATGGGCTAGCACAACCCTCAAGGGTGGGAATGGCTGACTTTGGAGTTCTTGCCACCTTGGGCAGGAGGCCTGTCATATTGCCAAAAGTATAGGCACAGGGGCGGAGAGAGGGAGAGAAGAAGACACCAAACCAAAAAGGGAAAAAAAAAAAAAGAAAAGAAAAGAAAAAAAAGAGCCTGAAGGAGGCCTTCCTTCTTCCTCCCGGTACTGTCTCCTTCCTCTTTCTGCCTCCACACCAGGCTCTGGGCCACCAGTTGGAATGTCAAGTGGTTGACAGTAACGGCAGGTGGACAAGGGGCCAGCTGCAGGGTGGACCCAGGGCAGGGGGTGGGCAGGAAGAACGGGATGACAGCCTTTGTGAAGCAGTTGCTGATGGGCGGCGTAAGCAGACGACCTCGAGGGCCCTTTTGTTAAAAAGCATCTTCCAATCTTCAAGACCAAGGGGTGAGTCCTCTCAAATGCTATCACTGGGCTTGACTGCCGCCATGGAGTCTCCAGGAGGTGCAAGAACAGAGACTTCTGGGTCCCCATGGGGGAAACCAGCCTTTCCTCCACCTGGAGCAAGATGAGGGATGGGAGCAGCTGATGAGAGGGAGGCTCTGGCTCCTGGGACCACAAAAAGGGGATGCTGCTGGTACTTGAGGACACCAACTTTTACTGCAGAGTTTCTACAAAGGCATCAAATTCTCGGACATTCTTCTCGTGCACAGCCAGCTTCTCTGGTAGTGAGTCCTGTACCGGGAGGGGAGAGAAGAGCTGCTTACTCAGGTAGGGTCTTGAAGAGGCAGCTAGCCCAGGCACCTGAGCTGAAGACAGGGGTGCAACACAGAGCTCGGCTCAGCAGTGCTGGCCGGTAGAGCAGGAGATGCAGGACAGTGGGGCAGGCACTGGACAGAGGGCTTGTGTCCAGCAGGGTTTGTGGGGGGTCAGGGGCTTTGGCAGAACAGTCTAGAGAATGCAAGCAGGCCACACACTAAATGAGCTAGAAAAGGACCATGCCAACAACAGGATGACACAGAGAAATAGACGTGAAGTATCTTTGGCACAGATCAGACTAACACCAGAATAAAACAGTAGGCTTAGCATGCTACAGATTGAAGCTTACAAGAGGTTTCTTCATGGCCTGAGCTGGGCACCAGAATCCTCTGGGGGCACATGAACAAGGTAGTCCCAATCAGGCTCCCAAGAGATTCTGACTCAGCAGGTCTGTGGTGAGGCCTATGAATCTGTATCTTTACATCAGTTGAGGAAGGGGTGAGTTAGAGAGTTGAGAGAAAACAGTAACAGGAGAAGAAAACAGAACCTGAGGAGTTAAGTTTAACTGCCCTCCAGTATCAAGTATTAATAAAAATTTGACCCTAATCAGGTGCTCTGTCTCCACTGATGAATTTGCATCTGAAGATCGGAATCATCACAGACAGGAGATTTCCTGGCAGGCATGAGGTGCGGTTAAAAGCTTAACATTAGGAGCGCCTGGGTGGCTCAGTTGGTTAAGCGTCTGACTTTGGCTCAGGTCATGCTCTCACGGTTCGTGAGTTTGAGACCCTCGTCGGGCTTGCTGCTGTCAACACAACACATTCCCACCTCAGGCAGAGGGACCCTGACATCTTGTGGCATTACAGTAAGCGGCTAGTTAGGTTTTAACAGGAAACATGGAGACCAGCAAAGGGGGGGTGAGAGACAGCTAGAGGGAGAGTCAGAGGCCTATCCTGGCTGGCAGCATTCCAAAAACAGTCACAAGAAGCCAGGTCAAACCAGACAGGCCAAATACAAAGAAGGCCAGAGTCCCTGGCCAAGGGAGAAAAGGTATGAAACCCTGCTCCCAAAGACATCCTCTTTCCAAGTAATAAATATTCCATCCCTGGTTAACAGCTGTAAGATTAGAGACTCAGAGGTGCCTGGGTGGCTCAGGTGGTTAAACATCTGACTCTTGATCTCAGCTCAGGTCTTGATCTCCAGGGAATGAGTTCAAGCTCTGTGTTGGGCCCTGCACTGGGCCTGAAGCCTACTTAAAAAAAAAAAAAAAAAAAAAAAAAAGCTAGAGACCCAAACCCTGGAGTGCACAGCTCTCCTTTGAACTCGCTCATTCTCACATCTGGAGAGTGTCCTCCAATAAATTCTCCACTTACACTGCTCAACCACTGTGTCTGGTCCATCTTTGAATTCTTTTTTTGCAACAAGACTAAGAGCCTCCAGCGACATCCCAGTGACTCAGTGGAGTCAGGCTCGGTGGAGGCGTCGGGGGCCAGGGGTCTCCCTAGTCCACTGGCAACAGTGGCATAGGGCACCAAGGCATGCCTCTGCCCTTCGGACACAGGAAATACACAAAGCAGAGATGTGGTAATTACAGCCAGTATCAGGACATCTGGCTAAACATAAGAACCACTAGCTGAGTCAGGAAGGAGCTCTCCGAGGAAAGGGTAAGAACACCAATACTCAGGACCTTGCGTTTCTTCTGCCTGACAAGCTGAACAGCCAAATGCAAGAGCTACGGGAGCCGCTTGGCTTAGTGGCAGCAGCAAGCAGAAGACATCAGGCACCGAACGGCAGGAATGTGTAAGTAATGCTGCGCATGCACAGAAGAGGAGGAAGTCAGCGCAAGCAAGTTCAACATAATGACTGCCAGACACAATGCAAATCTCGAGTGTGATCAACAGAACATAATGATCTAAAGTGTCTCTTTCCTGTTACATAGAGGATGGGAGGTGTGGGAGTGGGGGGAGTAACACGAAGAAACTTCTAGGCTTTTGGAGCAGGAATGGCCATCAAAAGAGGAGAGGAGGTCAGAGGATGAGGTACGGCAGGGGAAGGAGTTTTCATACCAAGTCCTCAGCCATGGACTGTGCCCCGATATCTATGGAGAGGCTGCTCAGCTGAGGGGGATTTTGAAATTCACGATAGAAGGTCCCCAAATCCATCGGAAGAATGTCATCTTTAGAAAAAGCCGGTTTCTTCGAAAACAAGACAGACTCAGTTTAGCTTGCCTTAGATCACAAAGGAAAATCAGGGGAGAGAAGCTATGAATGACCCTCTTCCCTTCCAGTAATCATCAAAGAAAGGGTTCCTCCAGGCTCATCTTTGGAAGAGGAATCGTTATACCCTTCTCTTCTGGGCAGCTGAACCCTACCTCTGGTGATAACACCCCTCTCCCCTGGGAAGGTTTATGTCCCCTTCCCTTAAATTCCTTTCCTTAGCAAAAGGCCATCCAATCAGACAGGAATAGGACCTACAGGGATACACCTGGCAAATACCCATTTAGAGTTGAATTTCAACCAATAACATGGCACAAAACGCCTTCTTGTTCATGGACCTTCAAATGTGTCCCCAAGCAGGATATGAGGGCAGGTTCCCCATATGAACTGCACAGCCAAGTGCCCACCTGTCCCATCCCCACTGTCTATACCAGGCCATCTGATCCTTGTGAAGGATGTCCTGTCCAAGGGCCCTGGATGCTTCTAGGTTTATCTACCCTAGGGCAGCAAAGGTCAAGAAAGGTGATGGTAACTTACGAAGTCGATCATAACAAAGTCATCATGGGTATTGCCACTGCTACCCCCACTGGAGCCATCAGAGTGCAGGCTGCCCTGGAGAGGAGATTCAGTCTCTGGGGAATCTGGAGGATTCACCTGTTTCAGAATAAGGTGGAGGTAGGGGCTGGTTCCATGCACAGGTGCAAGTTGTTGTTAATAATCAAGGGTTTTGTAAGAGACCCAACAATGGCTGAAAATGTGTTAAGACCAAGAGCATGGCTGGCTGATGGTCTGTGGAGGAACAGTAACTCGCCCAGGAAGATGATAAGCACAACACCATCTTACCATCAAAGGGGGACTCACCATGGGATCGGCATCCTCCAACTCCAAATTCTTGGGAGCAAACATGGCAAAGGGTATGTCCAAACTGGTCAGGGTCACCTGAAGAGACAGAAATGTTACTGCCCATCCCTGCCCCAGCCTACAGGCTTCCTCAGAGGCAGCCAGAAGCCTGCACGTTCAGTAGATTAGCACACCCACGCTGCCCATGCTGATCTCAGGTTCCTGTCGGAGAACCCCAAATCTCCTCCGCCTCCCACCATACACCCACAGCACAAACAGGGGTAGGATTCCCCAAGACCCCGGGAAGCAACTTTGAAAGCCTGACCCACAGTGACTCAGTAACAACCAACGGTTGTGCACTGGCAGAGCTGGGGAGGAACTTCCTATTTTGAGTAAGGCTGAGGCACGGACACTTCAGTGCAATGTGTCTGTACCAAATGGTGCCTAGTCTCCTTCTCCTTTGGGAGGCTTAAAAGATCACAGAACAACAGTCTGAACTTCTCCTGGAGGGGTGTCACAGGTTATTAACCCTCTTCACAAAAAATTCATACACACACACACACACACACACACACACACACAATTTTAGGGGTCACACAGACCCCAGGTTAAGAGCCCTGCCCCTAAGGGCTCAGACATTCTCACAGGTGGCAGTGCCAGAAAAATCACCTGGTTGATGGGCTTGTTGACAAAAGCCCCCACTTTTCGGACAAAGATGGTTTCCAAGACATCATGGGGGGAAGCCCGGCCCTCACTGCCGTTTGATACAGTTTCAGTATCCTCACTGGAGAAGAAAGATAGTGTTGTTACTCTGGCACAGCAGAGCCTACTTGGCTCCCCATAAACCCACTGTCCAGCATAGGACTGGCCACTGGCCCACCAACATGGGAAATGGCAAGGAGCTCAAGGTGGGGAGGAGAACTGTGCAGTCTAAGCGGACTCTTGGACACCAGCCAGCAAGGAAGACCAGCACTGAGGAAAGGCCTGAGCTTTGACAACCATTAAGAACCCCTCACCTTACAGAGATAGGTTCCTCTATCTCTAGCTATCCCAGACATGCCCCAGGAATCAAGGCTCAGAAAACTAGAGTGTAAAATGACTACCAGGATCTTCCTTTGATTATCTGACAGGGGGAGGGATAAAAGGATGGAAGTTTGGGAAACCAGGAATGAAAGTATTTTTCCTGATGGTGGCACAAAAATATCTTCTCAAATAATTTCCCTCCCACTGCTCCACTGTGGGAATGAAAATTTTTTTTTCTATTATCCCAAAGTTCATTTAGGATGCAGTGGGGCAATCCACATCATCATCTCTGGGGCCTTGTGGTCAAAGGAGGGCAGGGCAGGACAGCCTCATCTTCCCACGGGAGAGCTCGGAGTATAGGAACAAGGAGCTCAGCTTGCGCCCAGCCATTTTGTGAGCTGAGTGCTCTTTGGCAAATCACTTAACCCTCTGAGATCCTCTCATCTTTGAAACAGCAGTGACAGTGGTGATTTGTGCAGAGTGGGATTATGAAAACTTTCATGTTCTACCTAACCAATGTCTCCTTAATTTGAAATCTACAGAACTAATCACTTCTGTGATCAGAAAAGACAAACATTTTAAGAAAATTTTAATGAGGAAAGCAGTTATTTCTAAAGAATCTCCAGGAGATACTAACATAGCAGACAGAAAAAAAAAAAAAAAAAAATCAATCCTAACTACCACCATAGGTACAGTATGGCCCCAAACGTTAGGATTATAGCACACACCCTGCTCTGGTCCTCAGGAAACACTGAAGGTGGACCCCAAGGGAATAAATCTTGGGGTAAAATAAAAAACATATCTGAAAGGTCCCTTCAGTGGATGAAGGTGCTAAGAACTAGGCCCCTGTTGTTGGCTGTAACAGCAAACCCAGGGCAGCTTCCTTACATACCAGCTGCAATATGTTGAGAACTTTAAGAGTTCCACATTTGGGGCATAAATGTCAAGCCCGAGGCAATGGTGAAAGCTACTCTTTACTGACAACGGATAAGCACGTGTGTTGGGGGGATGGGCCCCTACTGACCCGAGCAGTCAACACGTGAACCCACCTGCTGGAAGGTGTGGCAGCACAGCGGGCCCCATCAGAAGGGGTGTAGGTCGCCAATCTCTCCTGGTCGGCCTGAGCACCGTGTGCAGGCTGGTTGGGAGCGAGGGGTACCCCACCTTCCTTCCCAGGAACCATGAGCTTTGGGGGGAAATGGAAAAATACCGCGAATAATGGCAGTGTCAGGCAGAAGGGGATCCAGTCCTAGCATCATGGTAGCTGCTTTTGAGCTTTTCCACCACCAATGCTGCCACCAAGTGGGCAGGAAACCTTGGATCTGTGTCCTCTCTGGGACTCCACTAAGGGGAGACATGCATGGTAAGGAGGACAGAGGAAAGGAAAGAGAGGGAGAAAACACTAGAAGCCCTTCTTTCCTTTCGGAACTCTCGGAGGCCCTTCGTCTCGGAGTCACCTCTGGTCCTCTAAAGTTACAGAAGAGCTTTGCTTCAGAGCACTTAGAATGACACTGGGGTCTCAAGAGGCCCCTCAACTGCCTCAGGGCAGGGGAGGTAGCACAGGAACCCCCAGGGTCTTCCCCATCTTGAAAAATACCTGGTGAGGGTGTGTGGCGTTTAAGCCAGCAGCAAACACTACTGGGTAAGCCAGGTCAGCTGATCCAACGCCCAGGGCAGCAGGCTGATAGGAAAGGCGAGAGCTTGAGAGCTAAGCAAGAGAAAAAACAAAGAGGGGCAGAGGAAAGGAGGAGGAAAAACGAGGCAATCCTAGAGTATGACTAATGATGAAGATCGTGGAGAAGTAAGGAATAGATCCCAGCCCACATCCTCACAGTGCAGGGGGCCTGACATAAGGGTTAAAGATAGACCAGGCCATCACTTTTTAGCTAAGAAAACAGACTTGTTTGCAGTGGGATTGAGATTCCCGGGCCTGCAGCCTTCCAAAGGCCTCAAATGAGTTCCCTGCTCCCTTTTCCCAGGGACTCAGCTGTTTAGTAGGTTTCCGGCCCAGCAGATTGTGGAATATGAGCCCAGGCAGAACCTGCAGCCAGTCATTGGTTTCTCCCAGGTCATTCTATTTTCTCCTTTGTCCTTGAGGTCCCTTTGAAACAGAAGGCATCTTCTCTAATCATACCCTCTATCACCCCTCGGAATGGGAGGGTTCCTATTTATATTGAAAAAGAAAGAATGACACTCTTGGATTGTTTATTTGGAAATAAGATATAAATAACTCCATGTATTTTTTACATCAATGGCAGAGGATGGGCAAACGAGAAATCCTATTTTGGGCTGCTGTGCTATGGCTGCGTCCTGTTAAGAATCAATTACCAAGCCTCAAATAACCCCCAGAACACTTGGGGACTTTTACATAACTATACCCTGTACTTTATTTATAATTTTTAAATAAAAAGATGCCGAGGCACCTGGGTGGCTCAGTCGGTTAAGCATCCGACGTTGGCTCAGGTCATGATCTCACGATTTGTGAGTTCAGGCCCCGTGTCAGGCTCTGTGCTGACAGCTCAGAGCCTGGAGCCTGCTTCAGATTCTGTGTCTCCCTCTCTCTCTCTGTCCCTCCCCCGCTCGCGCTCACTCTCTCTGTCAAAAATAAATACACATTAAAAAATTTTTCAAATAAAAAGATGCCATCTGCTTATATCCCCTTCTCCCAGTATGGACTCACTTGATGGGAAAAGGCCAGTCCTGCCATGGGGACCCTCAGAGTGTCCGTCACCACAGGAGTAGGGGTCTGAAAATGTGCCTTTGTGACAGTAAACACACACTGTGCACAGATACACACAGAGACAGGAGAAACAAAAAGAAAAAAGAAAAGGGACTTGAGAAAGAAGTGAAAAAAACTCCGGAAGGGGCGGCAGCAACAGGGGCTGAAATGCACACTGGAAGTCAGGAATGAAGTGGGGAGAAAGCTGCATGGATGCCTTCCTAAAAGGGCAGCCTGGAAGGGTCTGAAGAAGAGACATTTGTCCCAAGGGGCTCCACTGCATGCTTGTCTCCTTGATGAGCAGGTGGAAAACAAAGTTGAGTCAAGCTGGTTTGACTTGGCAAAACAGGGAAACCTGCACCAAGCATTAGTGTGTCCTTAGTCAAAAGCAGGTGGAAGGGTGTTAGAGAGTGGTCTCCAGCAGGAAAGGCCCAAGAGCAGGTGCAAGGCATGCTGAGGATGAATGAAGATGTTGAGGTTATAATGCTAGACTGAAGGCCTTTTGCTGGGGACCCAGGATCTGCAGGGGCAGGTTGAAACAACTGACATTTGTTGGCTGGAACTTGAAGATGCTCAGGTACCCACCTGCATACTTTACTATACCATCCCAGGCAGGATAAAGGGGTGTGTACAGGTGTTGGCGTGTGTGTGTGTGTGTGTGTGTGTGTGTGTGTGTGTGTGTTTTACAGCCCCAGATGGTGAAGGACAACTTGATGCAGTAAAAGCTGGAGCACTTTCAAAACTCTTAGGTTTCAAAGCTAATTATGATTATTTCGGGTCTTGCTGTTCCATGTCTTACCAATTAGCTAGTCAGTGCTTAGAACTGGAGGTTGGACCTGAAATCACAGTAGCAGGTTCAGGGTCACAACTATTTCTTGACTCAACTCTGTGCCCACATGACACAATGGTCCTTATTTTGTGGGGAAAACAAACACCACATTAACATGCATTTACTGGACTCTAGCAAAAAGCTAGAAGTTGTTGAACAATGACGCAATTCCCTAGGCTAAATCAAGGAAGAAACCATTTCAACACTTACAGGAATGAGACCTGCTGGCAAAGGATTTTCTCTCTCTCTTCTACCATTAAGGTTCAAAATGAATACTGCTGCACCAAACCGTACCAGCCTTGACTAGAGGTACTCAGAGGGTAGTGACAGGGCTCACCCATGGGATGCTCAGTGTTGATAAGAACTTGGCATGATCTACTTTCAAACTGTGACAAGACACAGCAGGCAACTGATACCATGAGAAAGATAGGCTCCTCTTACGTAGGTCAACCAACCGTGCAAAACACGAGATCAGGAACTACTTAACTTCCCCTTACTTTTGGGGTCGGGTCAAATTTCCACTGTATCCAAGAAAGACAAACTGATTTGTTAAGACCCAACCTCACCATCTTATCTCCCAAGTCACAATTTCATTTACTGTTTATGAATTTATCACTTGTACAATAAAACTTCAATGAACACCAAACTTGACATATTCACATTTTGATTATCTAAAAAATAATCTACTTCCATTAATGTGCTCTAGTGGGCCTTCCCCTCTTTTGTGGTCTGTATTGCTCTATGTCAGTAAGTGTTCCAGAAGCTACCCTCTCCCAGAGCAAAGGTGACACTCATGCCTACATACATTTATGGGGGAGGGGGAAGGGAGTAACAGTTCTCACCCCCGCCAAACTTAACTGTCTAGGCAGCTTTACAAGAACCTCCTTAGCTCTAAATTGGAACAGCAGAAATAGTAGTGAGCCATGGATTTCATAATTTCCTTTACAAAAGACATTAATCTAGCTTTTGTGTCTAACTTCTGCTTTTGAAACAGATCAGAACCATAATTTTAATCCAGTATCTCCTAAAAACTTAGAATGAAATAAATTTAAATATTTTCTTTCTTTTTTTTATTTTTTTTGAGAGAGAGAGAGAGAGGGCGAGCAGAGGAGGGGCAGAGGGAGAGACAGAATCTTAAGCAGGTTCCACACCTAGCGCTTCTAAATATTTTAATTAAAAAACACAGGGGGTCCCTGAGTGGCTCAGTCAGTTAAGCGTCTGACTTCAGTTCAGGTCACTATCTCACGGTTTCTGAGTTCAAGCTTCACATCAGGCTATGTGCTGTCAGCACGGAGCCTACTTTGAATCCTCTGTCTCCCTCTCTCTGCCCCTCCCTGGCTCACATGCTCTCTCTCTCTCTCAAAAATAAATACACATTAAAAAAAGAATGGTTTCCAAAAAAACCCACAGAAAATAAAAATTTATGTATGGGTAGTGAATTAATTTGTTGGGCTTCCCAAATAAAATGGTGAAAGGCAGAGGTGCCTGGGTGGCTTAGTCAGTTGAGTGTCCAACTCTTGATTTCAGTTCAGGTCATGATCTCACGGTTGTGGGATCAAGCTATGCATGAGCACTCCATGCTCAGCATGGAGACTGCTTGAGATTTTCTTTCTCTCCCTCTGCGCCTCTCCCCCACTTGTGTGCTCTCTCTCTAAGAAAACAAACAAACAAACAAAACCCTAAAAATATCAATCAATAAAGTGTAAAATAAAAAAATGGTGAAAGGGGATAATCTGGGACTAATTCAGAGGAACACAGAACTGAATTAGGTCTAGAAGTAAGTGTCTAACGTGAGAGTCAGAGAGGAGAGGAGTGACAGAGACGAAGAGAAGGCAGACCAGCTAGTTGCAAAGCCATGAGGTGGGAGATGGATGAGTCGGGTGGAAGGGAAGAAACACACCCTGAAGTTCAGTCATCAGGCAACAAACAACTTCTTGGCTGAAGCAGACTTGTACCACATACATTATACAATAAGGCCACACAGGCATGTCCACTTGGGAAGCTGTGAACACTGGAGCCTGTGTTTCACTGAAACTGGGTTTGACTCAAGTGGAAAAGTTAATGGTTAAAAATGTTCACATAGGGGGCACCTGGGTAGCTCAGTCTGTTAAGTGTCCGACTCTTGATCTCGGCTCAGGTCATGATTTCACGGTTTGTGAGATCAGGCCCCACACTGGGCTCTGCACTGACGTGGAAGAAGACCCTGCTTGGGATTCTCTTTCTTCCTCTCTCTCTGCCCCTCCACCGTGCTCATGCTCTTTCTCTCAAAAAAAATAAACATTTAACAACACCACCACAAATGTACAGATAAAGAATGCAGATAGCCAGAAATTTGTGTCAACCGTTGCAAAAACTGACCTGCTGGCTTCTTACTGGCATTTTATGCTAAATAATTATTGGCTTTTTCTGTGCTCTTTCCATTATCTAGGAACCATATTTATCACTTCAAAAGTGAACTGGCTACCAAATCAACAAGTGTAGGGTAGAATATCTCTCTGGTATTGGAGTGCATTTGGAATCCTGTGACTAATTTTCTAAGGAATTTTAAGATGTCTCCAGGAAAGTAAAGGTTATGTGTAATCTTGCAGGTTACGAATGGTTATAGATCAGAAACACTGAAATATTACCTGCTGGATAAGAAGGCTCTCCCTCACCTCTCAAAGTAATCCTCTAGAAACAATCACCACCACCACCAAAAGAGGCTGTATCTAAATTCCGACACCATTTCATAAGGCCCATATATGTACCAACTACAGCTACCCCAGAACCTGTTTCCCCCTACCTGGGAAGGAGGGGAGGTGGAGAAAGAGGTGGTACACACTTCTTGAGAATCTTCCACAGAAGGATATGTTCCTCCAGTGTCCTCACCAGCAGTTCTATGACGGGAGAAATAAATCATGAATTTTATTGTGATGGCAGTTGATTTTGGAAAGCATACAAAGGGAGGTTAGATATGGATGCAACAGTGACAAGAACTGTTTCAGGCGGAGCTCACTCTGGCAAGAGAGACCATAATGTTGAGTCCTTGATAATTTCAAATATTTAGAGGTTGACCAAGCTTTTTATTTTTAACCCAAACACCTTACCTGACATATCATTTGAGAATATTTTCTTAAGCCTGACCAGTGTGGGGCCAAAGAATTGTTAGCAACAGAGATGCAGTGAAACAAAAGTCTAGACTCAAAAGACAAACTTATCCAACTTCAAGAGTCCTTCACATAAAGGCAGTATCCTTCCTGATACACATCTGTTCCAACCTCTATAGAATTCTGTTTTCTGGGATGTAGGCCTGAAGAATTTGATTCTAATGTATAACTGAACTGTGCCAATGATGACCAGAAAACCATTTAATTTGTGAAGGACATTCTGTTAATTACTGCCACTTTTGTAGTCTCTAAGGAAAATCAAATTGAAAGTCAAATCACTGCCATCAAAATCCAAAATGTCCAAGAATTTTTCCGAGATAGTCTGTATATTCCAAGTCTTGATGTGCCTTACAGGTAGCAGCAAGAAAGGAAGCTAACTGCTCCATTTCTCTCCATGTGGGGTTTCCATCACTGCCTCTGCCCACTAATGAATGCTGATGAAGGTGCGCTATGTACCTGCAAGATGAATACTTCTCCCTAGCTGCAGTTTGGGAAAGTACCTTTCACATTCCTCACCTGTAATTGCAGGGGTGCATGGGTGAGGAGCTGGGATACGGACGGTCCACAAAGTGATCAATGATAATCCCCATGATAGGTGGGGTCCTCTCAAATTGCCTGTAATGCAATAAGGAGATCACAATATTTGTTAGAATGCCTTGACAGCCCCCCTGAAGTTTTCAGAGGACCCCTCACCTTATAGCTATAGGTAGGAACCATCAGAGCCTTACCTATTGTATCCCTAAATATAAACCACAACTCTACATTAGTGGCTCTGACACGCTCAGATTCTCCAGTCAGGAACCTGGGCTCTCTCTCGATTTTATTCTTCAGAAGGGGACTGATTTCAGCAATGGCAAAGCTGAACTGTAGGCTTAGCCATGGAGTTTGGGGGAAAAACAAACTTTAATATCTTTAACATCTTTGGAAGACTCCTTTGGGTTCCAAGGCTCTTTCCTCACCTGGTAGACATAAATGCCAAGTTAATTCTGTAAGCACAAGAAAGAGTGATGGTGCCCACAGGGGTGCCTACTGTCCCAACACGCACTGTCTGGAAACCTAGGAGAAGAAAGAAATAATTAGCTTTTCGCCACAGAATACTGACACTGTCCCCAGTCTGTCTTTCCCTGAATCATTCAGCCTATCATACAATCTCTGGCATTATCTACTTAGTATCATGAGTGCAGCTGCCTCAATTTCTCATATATATATTTTTTTCTTTTGATTTATGTTGACCTAATATTGGAAGGGAAAACAGCATTCTATTTACAGATAAACCTACCTTCAAAGAGACAAAACAACTGTTTGTCCTAAAGTTTGAGCAAATCCTAACCAACCTGGCCCAAATATGTCATGTGCCCAGTGAGACAGTAAAGGGCCCTCGGGGTTTGTCACACAAACACCTTAGTTTACGTAGGTGCAGAAGTAACTGCACTTCTATTCATGTTCCTATCCAGAACTAAGTACAGAAAAGAGGTGGGGACTTGCAGGCAATACTTCCAACAAAGCTTTCTGGTTTTCTTGGTTTCATTTCCAGTTTTTCAAAATTGCTTATGCTCATCAGAAACATTTAACATGCTTATAGAAAATTAGGAAAACAGACAATAGTATAAAGAGTAAGAAAGAATACTGAGTTACTAGAACTTGGGGGAAAATCATTCATTCATTCCCTGGCAACTCTTTGGACTACCTCCATGTTTTTTCCTTACTCATATCACACATACTAAAATCACAAGCTACATATTATTACAGGCAGCATCCAAACCCATCTCTGAAGTCAGAAGGGCTCTGAACACTACAAGTGTTTTTCACCCTTGATACATACCTTCTCCTAAACCATTCAGCTGAACTTCCCCAAAATATATCCTTAGGAAAGAAAGAAAAGGAAATGATTCTTTATTCTAAGGGCCTCTATAGCCCGAACACCTAGAAACAAAACAAACAGAACAAACCCTCCCTTTCTTATTTTCACGAACACCTTTCTTAATGGAGCAATAATATTACTGTTTCAATAAAGCTGCAGGCATAGGAATGTAAACGGACAGAACTGGTTAAGAAATGAGAAAAATAGGGGTGCCTGGGTGTCTCAGTCAGTTAAGCATTTGACTTCAGCTCAGGTCATGATCTCACAGCTCCGCTTGTGGGTTCAAGGCCCGTGTTGGGCTCTGTGCTGACAGCTCAGAGCTTGGATCCTTCTTCAGATTCTCTGTCTCCATCTCTCTCTGCCCCCTCTCCTGCTTGTGCTCTGTCTCTCTCTCAAAAATAAATAAATATTAAAAAAAAAAAGAAATGAGGAAAATAATAAATTGAGTCTGCAATTTCAGTTTCTTCTTCCTGTTCCTGCAATGTACTTTTTAAAAAATTTTAAAGTGTTGGGGCACCTGGGTGGCTCAGCTGGTTGAGTGTCCGACTTCCACTAGGGTCATGATCTCACCGTTCATGAGTTCGAGCTCCGCATCAGGCTCTGAGCTAAGAGCTCAGAGCCTGGAGCCTGCTTCGTATTCTGTGTCTCCCTCTCTCTCTGCTCCTCCCCTGCTCACACGCTGTCTCTCTCTCAAAAATAAATAAAGATTAAAAAAAAATTTTTTTTAAATTTTGAAGTGTTTATTTTATTTTTGAGAGAGTGACAGAGCATGAGCAGAGATCTCACTCACAGATGTGAGATCATGACCTGAGCTGAAGTCGGATGCTTAACCAACTGAGCCACCCAGGCTCCCTTCCTGCCATGTATTTTTAAAGTGTAACTACTGGGAAATAAATACTATAGAAATAAGGTTGGCAAATAGATCTGGAACTACTACTAGAAAGTACTAGACTTTTTTTTTTTTTTTTTAGGTATGTTCAGCATACAAAATTATATTAGTATCAGATGTAAATATAATGATTAAATATTTAGTTACATTACAAATTATCACAGTAAGTCTAGTTAATATCCATCACCATACAGACAGAAGCTTTTTTCCTTGTGATGAGAACACTGAAGATCTCCTTTCTTAGCAACTTTCAAATATGCAATAGAAGGTACCAGATTTTGAAGAGTGGTCTTCAATTAATGGGAGTTCTCCATGCTTGTCACAAGTCATTCCAAAGTGAACACACTAGAACACCATGGGGTGCCTGGGTGGCTCAGTCAGTTAAGTGTCCGACCCTTGATTTCAGCTCAGGCCGTGATCTCATGGTTGGTAGTCCAGGCCTCGCACTGGGCTCTGTATTGTCAGTGCTTCAGATCTTCTGTCTTCCTTTCACTCTGCCCTTCCCCAGCTCACACAATCTCTCTCTCTCTCAAAAATAAATAAACTTAAAAAAATTAGGAAATCTTTTCCACTGTAGAATAATTACATAAGACTATTCTGAAAATATAAAGATAGAAGCACAGCAGAACCTTTCTTTGAATTGCCCTGGGAAGGCCTATCTATATTAGCTAAAAGTGTGAGCTATAAAACATTACAAACTATACTACATAACATTATATTTTTCAAGTAATGTTAAAAATTAAACACAGACATGGCAGTTTGTTCAATTAAACGCTAAGCTCTAACAATGTATAAAGCCCTATGGTTAGGTGTTAGGCATGAGATAAGGAGAATGTAGGGATGAGATTCAGGATAAATCTGAAGCCTAGGACTCACAAATTATAATCTGTAATGGGAGAAAAGAAATGTATATAAATATCTGAAATACATGCACCAAAGTGACAGATACCATAAAACAGGGGTCAGCAAACTTTCATTAAAAGGATCATATATTTTAGGCTTGTGGGCCATATAGTCTGAAGCAGACTACTCAGCTTTGCTGTTGTCCTGCAAAAGTAGCCACTGATAATACACAAATGAAAGGGGTGGCTGGGTTCTAAAATAACTTTTATTTTGCAGTACCTGGCTGGCTCAGGTGAATCTTGGGGTCATGAGTTCGAGCCCCATGTTGAGTCTTTTGTAGAGATTAAAAAAAAAAAAAAAAAAACAACTTAAAAAAATAATAAAATAACTTTATAAAAACAAACAGATGGTCTGCTGCCCACAGTTTGCTGATTCCTGCCATAAAGTAATACAGGAATGATGTCAATGAAATGCTGCAAACATATTTTGCTAGTAACCTTCTAATAAAAAAATATTCAGTACCCATTTGGGGGCACCTGGGTGGTTCAGTCAGTTAAGCATCTGATTCTTGATTTTGGCTCAGGTCATAAGCTCACTGTTGTGGGGTCACGCCCTATGTTAGCTCCCCCGCTGGGCATGGAGGCTGCTTGGAATTCTTTCTCTCCCTCTCCCTTAGCCCCTCCCTGCCTGTGTTCTGGCTCTCTCAAAAACAAAACAAAACAAAACAAAACAAACCCTAAAAAAAACCACACACACACACACACACACACACACACACACACACACCAAAAAAACCTCAATACCCATCTGAATATTGGGTACAGTGTTCTAAGTAACCTAATTATCTAACCTTTTTCTTGACTATATATTTTTTAATGTTTATTTATTTGGGGGGGGGGGCAGAGAGGCACCAACTGAGCCACCCAGATGCCCCTATTATTTTTTTCTTTTTATTTTTTTATTACGTTTCTTTATTTTTGAGAGGCAGAGAGAGACAGAGCATGAATAGGAGAGGAGCAGAGAGAGAGAGAGACACAGAATCTGAAGCAGGCTCCAGGCTCTGAGCTGTCAGCCCAGAGCCCGACACAGGGCTCAAACCCACGAACTGTGAGATTGTGACCTGAGCTGAAGTCGGACATTCAACCGACTGAGCCACCCAGGCGCCCCCCCTATTATTTTTTTTAATGTTTATTTATTTTTGAGAGAGAGAGAGCACGCATGTACACACACGTGTGTACACACACACACACATACACACACGCACAGGGAAGAGAGAATCACAAGCAGGTTCCACTCCACACTCAGCACAGCACAGAGCCTGACGTGGGGCAGGGCTCCATCTCACAACCTCAACAAGATCACAACCTGAGCTGATATCCCCAGTCAGATGCTTAACTGACTGAGCCACCCACATGCCCCCTGGCTATATTCTTTATACCATTCAGATGCTGAGTAAAAATTTTTTTCACAGATAGTAGACAATAATTTACTTTAATTCAGTCTTGATGAACAACAAATTCAGAATGAATTCTTATAATGATGTAATTCTAAACTGACATGATCAAATCTGTAGGGCCAGGGAAAAAATGATAATATAGCTTAAAATAAAGAAAAGGCTATTATTCTTTAATGATATAAGACTATACTGTCACCCTGGGTTTTTTAATTCTTTTTATGTTTATTTATTTTTGAGAGAGAGACAGAGCACGAGCAGAGGAGGGGCAGAGAGAGAGGGAGACACAGAATCTGAAGCAACTCCAGGCTCTGAGCTGTCAGCACAGAGCCTGACGCGGAGCTCAAACTCATGGACAGTGAGATCATGACCTGAGCTGAAATTGGACACTTAACTGACTGAGCCACCCAGGTGCCCCTACCCTGTTAAAAACAGTATAAAAAGGGAGAAAAAAATAGACAATTCTACATCTGAGACCACCGATTTCTCTATGGTTTATAGTTATCGGTATCCAAACGCACTCATAAATGATAAACTGTAAGCAATAAATACTGTATTACTGCAGAGACACAGACTAAAGGAAGACTTTAAACACTGGTAATGAAAAGGACTAGGAGTCCTAGTTAACTAAGCTGATAACTAGTAGTGTAGTATGGCTACTTACAAAAGAACCAAAGTGAAGAGGGCTTAGCATAAGAGTTAGAAAGTGATCTGTTATATTTGACTAAAAGTCCAGTAATTTTCAAATGGAATACTCAACCTGAAACTTGGGAAGACTACAGAGAAGACAACAAAAATATTTTAAAGATGTTAAAAATAAACACAAGTATGATTGCTAGATTACTGCTAAGAAAATTACAGAATGACTTGATAACTATTCTCAGGTAGTAAATTGTTTCAACGTAACTAGTTAAGTCTCTAATCCTTAGTCCTTCCATCCTGCTATACTAATTTCTCCTCACAATCAGCTCTATACATATAAGCCAAAGGCTTACAAATGGCTCATTACTAATATGCCAAAAGAGTCTTGGGTGATTTGGGAACTCCTGGCTTTCCATGCTCTGCTCTCACACTTTCCTACTTACCCGTTTTACCACCACTCAGGTCCATCTGACAACCTGAGTACAGCTCAGATCCCATCCCCCACTTCTATGCCTTGCTATCTTTTGCCCTCCTTACCTGGAATGATCATTCTCTCTCAGTTCTACCAGCTGAAATTCTCTCTGCTTCAAGGTCTAGCTTGAATGCCACTTTCTCCAGGAAGCCTGTCTGGTTTCTCCCACCTGGAACAAACTTTCCCTCCTTGTGTTCACCTAGTACTTTTTTCCTGATACTGCTATGTAGTTTTCCAATCCTGCTTTTTATTAAAAAGCTGTTTCCCCATTAGATTAGAAACACCTATAGGGCAGGGTATCTGTATAATTCTTCCTTGGGCCTAGCACAATGCTTGCATTAAAAAGGCACTCAATAGGGGCGCCTGGGTGGCTCGGTCGGTTAAGCGTCCGACTTCGGCTCAGGTCATGATCTCACGGTCCGTGAGTTCGAGCCCCGTGTCGGGCTCTGTGCTAACAGCTCAGAGCCTGGAGCCTGTTTCAGATTCTGTGTCTCCCTCTCTCTCTGCCCCTCCCCTGTTCATGCTCTGTCTCTCTCTGTCTCAAAAATAAAATAAAAACGTTAAAAAAAAAATTTTTTTTAAAGGCACTCAATAAATATGTGTTGAGGTGAACTACCAAGGGAAATACTCTCAGAACTATTGATGAGTTTTTTATATCCACAGACAACTAATTAAAAACAAATTGAAAAAAACCAAATTGAATTGGCAGGCTGTTAGACAAAATTTAATTCCGAAATGTAGAAGGCTGTGGAATCTTCCCAGGATAGCCTGTTTTAAAGTCTTAAGCTACTTTTTCAGCTTTGAGATGTGCATCAGTAGAACCGCAAAATCTACTCCACAGGACTCATGACTGTGCACAGACAAAAGGACCAAGAACCTGGTAGCTTCAGAAAACGGAGCTTCACAAAAGAGGAGGGATAGATAATCATAGTAAAGCTATAGCATCAACTATCCAAGAAACCATCTATTCAAAATTAATCACAGAATACCCATATGCTGGTCAGACAATGTGCAAAGTGACAAAGCTAATGAGTGAATCGAGAAGGTGAGCAGCTACGTTGTTTACCTGTACAATATGACATATTCATGCCCCTGTTTTCTGGAGAGTCTGTAAGCCGGTGTGACCCTAGTTATGGCAAGGAGGGACTTCAGCAGCAGTGACAGTCTGTTGTACACCGTGTAGGAAACTTTAATCTCTTTATCACACCTGAGAAACACACAGACACTATCAGCATTCACCTATTCAACTAACATAAAACCAAGAAATGCACAGACACAGAGGTGTTAGTTATGTTCTATCTAGTGACTGAGATTAACCTGCTAGTATTATTCATAAATTCTGACAGAATATAACCTGCTTTGCAGTCCAAATATACCTTTCACAGAAGATTGCAGTCAACAAAGACAATTGCAAATTAAGCATGGGAACTGTGTAAGATGAAATTTATCATTAAAATATGTTCTGAACTAAAAGTGCAATTAGAGTTCTATCAGTTTATCAACAGATTATTGATGTAAGCAAAAGTTTTTACTTTCTCATACTCTAGAACTAGGCAGATAGACCTCAAAAGGCACCTACTGTATTTCTTTCCTGATTTGAAGCAGTTATCTAAGAAATAAAGCTACAGACTTAAAAAAAGTAATTCAACACTGCAATTATACTATTGAAGGTGCAAACAATTTCAATATGCTATCTTATGAGCTATCTACCTCTATACATCTAATAGGAATCTGGAGAAAGTGTGTTTGGTATTAAAACTTTGGACTATAACCTGTCAACTGCTTTCTATTTAAGAAAGAAAAATAATGCCCACACCCCACATACTTATTAAGATTTTTCTTTTGATGTGTTGCTATTTCCTCAATTTTCCTATATACTGTTCTAGAAAACTAAAGCTTCAGGCAGGAAGCAAGCTAATCTTCCTTGAAAGAAGAAAATGGAAAAGGAAAATAACAGGCATTTCCAATCCATGACCAACACAGGGTGTAAAAAAAGGAGTAGGGAAGGGAAATCTGCCACACAGAAAAAAAGACAAAACAGAGCAGTCATGTTACAAGAGTTCGCAAGGGATTTAATCAGAGAACTAGCTGTACTCTGGGAAAACAACAAATCTTTTTGAGCCTTTGCTCTGCTCCTTTCCCTGTGGTGTCTGAGTCTGGCCGGACTGACCTCCCTCTGAAGGTCATCTCTGTGCCTGGGCTGGAAGCCAAGCATGAGGCAAACTGTAGCAAAGAGCTATTGGCTTTGTTAAGTGGGAAGAACACCCTCCACAACTGATAACAAAGCCCTGCTTTTCACATGATGTCATCTGTTTTATTCTCAGCTACCGCAACCACGGACCCTAAAACAGAGTACTTACTTTTCATTCATTTCAAGACACCAAATTTCTAGCTCCATGGAATCGCCCTGTGGATGGGACATTGAAAGATATTTCAGTTTTATTTGGTTTTTTAAAATTATTTACTCTTATTACAAAGCACTATACAGTCACTATAAAAATGTGGAAAATATAAATAAAGCAAAAAAAAAAATCAATTTATAATCTAATCAGCTACTTTAATAAATGATGTGAGGGGCTCCTGGCTGGCTCAGTTGGAAGAGCATGTAGCTCTTGATCTTGGGTGTAGAAATTACTTAAACAAATAAACTTAAAAAATAACGTGAGATTATACTATATATGCTATTTTTATCATTTTTATTAATAAATGTAACATGAAATTTCCCTATAATTAAAAATTCCATACCATTTTTAATGGCTGCATAGTATTCCACCATATGAGCATCATTTCATCAAATCAGTCCCCCTGTACGTGGACATATAAGTTATTTCTAATCTTTCGCTATTACAGACAAAACTGTGATAAATATCCTTGAGACTAAAGCTTTGTCCTCACCCTGAATTAGTTTCTTAAGGCAAATTTTCAGAATTAGCGCTGTTAAAGAGCATTCTTTTTTTTTTTTTTAATGTTTATTTATTTTGAGAGAGGGAGGGTGAGCAGGGGAGGAGCAGAGAGAAAGAGAGAATCCCAAGTAGGCTTCTTGTTACCAGTGTACAGCCTGATGCAGGGTTTGATCCCTGAACTGTGAGATCATGATACGAGCCAAAATCAAGAGTTGGACACTCAACCAACTAACCCACCCAGGTGCCCCAAGAGTATTTATGCTTCTAAGACTTTTGTTATGTATATCCAAATTGCTCTTCAGAAAGGCCAATACTTCAAATGATGGAGACAGCCTTTCCCTCCAATTCTACAGGGGATATTTTTAGGTGACGCCCACAGTTAAGGAATACCTTAACAAGCTGCTTGCTTAAAAATCTTTTTAGCTGTGTAATGTCTTCAGCCAAACTGTTCAGTCTTTCTCTGGTACTCTGAACAGACTTAGCCTAGTGGGTGGGAAAGAAAAACAGACTAAAGCCAGAATCCCTCAACCCTGTAACACTCTTGTGTGCCACTCAGTGAGAAGAATAGTCACACACTTTTGAAGACAAGTAACCTTATTACCAATCAACTGGAAGAGAGCTGTTCTTTTAGGTTTGGGAGTAAGCTTAGGTTAGTTTGTGGAATAGCGAACTTGTTCTAGATCAAACTGAAATATGTACCCTTAATATATCCTTTTCATCATACTGTCATTTTTAAATGGCATGATAAATTTTGAATTCCCCTGCTCCCCAAAATCAAGGGATGGCTAACTAGTCGGAAGTATCCAAAACAAGTTGATGCAGTTTGTCTAGGATGATCAGAACATTTTATACTCAGATTGTACCTGGAAAAGGAAAATAATTCTTCTAGAGATTCCTTTAGGACTCGCTATGGATCACTAAGGAAAATAATTCATAGTACAAACTGGCAATTCAACGAAGAATAGGAAGTTTTGTTTTTGTGGGGTGCTAAAGTTTCCATGGAATAAGTACTAACATCATTCATTCAACAAAATTCATGGAGAGGCTACTATGGGCCATCCCAGGCACTGTGCTAGGCATACATAAGAGATGATTTAGTTACATCCTGCTTCATTTCAAAAAGAATTTAAGGGGTACCTGGGTGGCTCAGTCAGTTAAGTGTCCGACTTCAGCTCAGATCATGATCTCATGGTTCATGGGTTCAGGCCCCACATCAGGCTCTGTGCTGACAGCTTGGAGCCTAGAGCCTGCTTCAGGTTCTGTGTCTCCCTCGCTCTCTGCCCCTCCCCCACTCACATTCTGTCTGTCTCTCTTAAAAATAAATAAACATTAAAAAAAAAAAGAATTTGAAGAACTACAAAGATAAATAAGATGTGGTATAACCACTGACCTCAAGAATAAAAGTGTTTGTAAAGTATGAACAGGAACATGTAATGATCACCTACTTTATGTTAGTTAGGCACTTTATAAATAAGTATTAAGTGAGAAAATAGGGGCACCTGGGTAGCTCAGTCGGTTACGCATCTGCTCTTGATTTCGCCTCAAGTCATGATCTAACAGTTAGTGGGGTCGAGCCCTCATTGGACTCTGCACTGATAGCATGGAGCCTGCTTGGGATCCTCTCTCTCCCTACCTCATGCACATGCACATATGCTCTCTCTCTCAAAATATAAATCAATCAATCAATCAATCAATCAATCAAATAACATAGCCTTGTAAGACTATGAAGTGTCATGTTAGTTTGGTGGTGTTGGTGGGGATGGAGTTAAGTAATTTGGCCAAAGTCACTCAGCTAGGATCTGAACTTGTGTCTGTGTAGCTCTAAACTCCAATTGCCTTTTATTATACCATGCAGCTTCACAATCTTATAGTGGAAATAGATGAATAAACATACTAGTAACAATATCTGCCTCGATCCTGGTGTGAAATAAGGTAAAATCACAACACACCAGGAAAAAAAAACCTAGAAAAATCACAATACATCAAGTTATACTTTAGGATCAATGTAAATAAAACACATAGGAAGTCTAAAAAAAGTAGTTACCTCTCCCCCAAGAATCGGGGGGATTTTCAAGAGCATGTGAGTCTTAAAAGATAAGTAAAAACATTCATCTATAGAGGATATATATGAAGGACAAAGAGCCTACTCCAAGTGTTTGGGAGAATAAGTAAAAAAAGCATGACCTCCTCAGAGAATGCTAAGTTCAGAGAGAGAAGGGGCAGGAATGAGGCTGAGTTGAAACTGGAATGTGAAGACCTCTGGTGCCAAGTGAAAACACCACCCTGGTCATAACCTTACCTCAGAAGTCTTGAGTGAGATCTCCACACACATCGATCTCCCAACGGCAGGCAGCTGTCCTGCCAGGGCCTTTTTTGCTTCATGTGTAACCTCTGGGATATCTTTGATTGCTAAATTGAACTAGAAAACAAAAGAGACTGTGTGAAACACTCACAAAAAACATTATGGAACCATAAAGCAGTAAGATGGTTATGTTGGGTAATGCATGCATTGCTTTGAGTGATTGAAGCCATTCATTCATTTCTCTCTTGCCCAGAAGAGACATCCTACATCAAAGCCCTAAAACTCAGGTTGAGAGGGCTAATGACTTATTACAAAGATTAGTTAACAAGATATTTTTGTTCTCTAAAGTCTAAGCTTTTCACCTACTGCAGCAGAAAGCCGAGAACCAAACAAACCTAGGACTAACATTTGACCTAGTGAATGGATCAAATGGAATTACTGTTTTAATGTTATGATTTAGTAATACTATAGATAGTATTCATTCCTACTGCATTAGGATTCCTTGTAACAGACACCATAGTATATCCCTTAACAAAAAACGGGAATTTTACCCAGTCTGAACCCGTCGGGGATGAAGATGAACGAGTACAAATCTTCTCACCAAGTCGAGCCTGGACAATCACTTGGACAGTCTGAAAAAAAGCAAACAAACAACCAAATCAAAGATGAAGAGTCTTAAATTGATTTGGTTCACAATCAGGGTTCACATCCTCTGAATGCAGGGTTAAAAAGATGCCAATGAGCATAACTATACTGTAGGAAAGGGTAGGATTTTAAAATTGAAGGACAGATAGAAAAAACACTATACAAAACTAATACTGCAAATATTCTTGAGGGCATAATGTCACCAACTAGAGGAATTTTAGTTCAAGGCTTGGGATCTATAATATTCTCACATGGCAGAAGGAAATTTGCACATGGTGTCTCTGACTTTCATAAAGAAACAAGTCCAACCATAGGTTTAAATATTCACTGCCGTACACTTATGTAATCATAGTAGATTTAAACCAAGGATTCCACAATTATTCATATCATTTGGCCCATATGGCAAAAGTCTCCCAACTAATTTTACAACCAGAATCTACAGCATGGATTGTTTTTTTACATGGTAATCGTGAGAAAAAGCGATAAAGGTGGAAATGATTTTTAGATTTAGGAAAATATAACTTCTAAAGCATTCAAAATTCAGTTTTAATTCCTCATTTATCCAGAAGGAAATAATAAATGGAAGTTGGACATTTCAGAGTTAGTTGACGGTTTGGGAAAGATGCCCAAAATGATGTCCATTCCAGTCCACAGTCTTTGTTCCCAACCCAAGGGAACATACTGTGCCAATAACCTGGCATAATAGTTTGACATTTCTGCAAACAGCCTTACAAAAAAAAATTTTTTTTTGAACAAGTAGCTGTGGAAAATTGGAAGTTACTTTTTAGTTACACCCCCAGTACCACCCCCAAACTTCACAGTTTGGTTTACAACAGACAGAAGTATCCCTTAAAATGGGCAAGCTGCAAGCTGTTATTCTATATTTCCAAAAAGGGAGAAGCACGGAAGTTATTTCTAACAGTTCTGAGTTCAAGAGAATAGACATATTACCTTGAGGGCAAAAAATTTAATAAACTTGTCCAGGTCCTTTCTGTCCTGGGAATTGAGATCAGTTTCCATTGCCTATAGGAATCTAAAACAGAAAAAAAAAGTGTTGAAAAATGTGACTAATATCTTTTAAATTCAAAGCATACAGAGATGGTATTGTCTAGCTGTGCAAACAATCATGTGGGAGGGGAAAAAAAAATCTCCCCCTAAGATACCAAAGTAAAAAGTATTAAGATACTATCTTGTGAGGAAAATAAATTCCACACAAAGAAATAAATCTAGAGACCTAAACGATGAACAAGACAAGCCATTTTACCTGCATCTGAAACTTTAAGCTTGAAATATAACTTATTGATTAAAAAAAGTTCTACTACCTAGCATACTGAAGATGTTTATTTAATTTATTAAATATATTTTTAATTTTAGAGAGAGAGAGGAGGGGAGAGGGGTGGGGAGAGGAAGAGAGAAAAAGAGAGAGAAGGAGGGAGGGAAAAAGGAAGGGAGAGAGAGAATTTTAAGCAGGTTCCATGCTCAGTGTGGAATCCAACACGGAGCTCAATCCCATGATCCTGGGATCATGAGCTGGGCTGAAATCAAGAGTCAGATGTTCAACTGACTGAGCCACCCAGATGCCCCATGAAGACTGTTTTTTTGCATTTTTTTTTTTAATATTAAAAAATGTTTGGGGCTCCTGGGTGGCTCAGTCAGTTGGCGTCTGACTTCAGCTCAGGTCATGCGCTGTGGCTTGTCAGTTCGAGCCCCACGTCAGGCTCTGTGCTGACAGCTCAGAGCCTGGAGCTGCTTCAGATTCTATGTCTCCTCATCCCTCTGCCCCTCCCATGCGTGTGCTCTGTCTCTCTTGGTCTCTCAATAATAAATAAACATTAAAAAAAAATTTTTTTTTTAATGTTTATTTTTGGGGGGGTGCTGAGAGAGAGAGAGAGAGAGGGATAGGGAGAGAGAGAACTCCAAGCAGGCTCCATACTGTCAGCACAGAGCCTGACGAGGGGCTTGATCTTATGAACTGAGAGATCATGACCTGAGCTGAAATCAAGAGTTGTACACTTAACCCACTGAGTCACCCAGACGCCCAGAGGACTAAATTTTAACAAGATAAAAACTTTGTTAAAACAAAATGAGATCATTTATATTCCTTCAAAGGGCCACTAAATCAGTTGAACTTTTGGGGGTTTATGGACCCCTTTTGATAATCTGAAAACAAGCCTTTCTCCATAAAAATGCACATATATAGAAATGTTTGGATATAATTTCATGGGGTTCTTGGATTTCATGGGGCACACCATAGCCCCCTCAGGCTGAAATTGTTTGATATGGGGCTGGCATGAGGAAAAAAGCATTTAGGGAGAGAAGAACTTGAACGAAGAATATCAGCGACAGAGAACAAAATGGATTTGGGACGATTAAGTATTCCAGTTTTCCAAAGAATTGTGTATGGATAGGGAAGCAGTGTGGCTGGCTGGGGCCAGATCATGAGAATCCTGAATGCAATGCTAGAGCCTGATGTGCACCTAGTACACCAGAAACGGTAGCCTCCTCAAGACTTAGGAGGGAAGGAATTAACATAGTGAGGGTGCTAGCATCCTCTGAATGGTGCTTTAGAAAGATAGCTTTGCTGCCATGTTGCAGAAAAGGTTTGAGTATGAAAAGCAGAGAAACCGTTAATTCCCTGGTAATAATGAAGGCTTGTGGTCATGGCTAAAACTCTACTACAGACATGGTTTCAAATAGTATGGATGGAGATACTTTAAAGGAAGAGCCGGCAGGATTTAAGGACTGACTACAAAAAATTTAACTGGTTTCAGTTAACAATAAGCAAGGAAGCCAGAAGGAGAGCTAGTTTCAAGGAAAAATATAAACAAAAGAAGAGAGGTGAAACAGGAAAAATTTTAAATTGAGGTATAATACCGTACACAAAATTAAATTCAAAATGGATGAAAGACCTACATGTGAGACAGGAAACTATCAAAATCCTAGAAGAGAATACAGGAAGTAACCTCTTGGACTCTGGCCAGAGCAATTTCTCACTAGACACATCAGTAAAGGCAAGGGAAACAAAAGCAAACATGAACTACTGGGACTTCATCAAGATAAAAAGCTTCTACACAGCAAAGGAAACACTCAACAAAACTAAAAGGGAACCTTCGGAATGGGAGAAGATATTTGCAAATGATATTATCTGACAAAGGGTTAGTATTCAAAATCTATAAACAACTTATCAAATTCAACACCCCAAAAACAAATAATCCAGTGAAGAAATGGGCAGAAGACATGAATAGACATTTTTCCAAAGAAGACATGCAGATGGTTAACAGACACATGAGAAAATGCCCAACCTTGGGGCGCCTGGGTAGCTCAGTCGGTTAAGTGGCCGACTTTGGCTCAGGTCATGATCTCTCGGTCCGTGAGTTCAAGCCCCGCGTCGGGCTCTGTGCTGACCCTCAGAGCCTGGAGCCTGTTTCGGATTCTGTGTCTCCCTCTCTCTGACCCTCCCCCATTCATTCTCTGTCTCTCCCTGTCTCAAAGATAAATAAACGTTAAAAAAAAAATTAAAAAAAAAAAAAAAAAAAAAAAGAAAATGCCCAACCTCACTTATCAGGGAAATACAAATCAAAACAATGACAAGATACCACCTCACACCTGTCAGACTGACTAAAATTAACAACAGGAAATAAGAGATGTTGGTGAGAATGCAGAGAAGGGGAAAACCTCTTGCGCTGTTGGTGGGAATGCAAACTGGTGTAGACACTCTGGAAAACAGTATGGAGGTTCCTCAAAAGTTAAAAATAGAACTACCCTATGATCCAGCAATTGCACTACTGGGTATTTACCCAAAGGACACAAAAATACTGATTCAAAGGGATACATGAATCCCCATATTTATAGTTGTATTATCAACAATAGCCAAACTATGGATGTCCATCGACTGATGAATGGATAAAGAAGATGTGGTATATACATGCAGTGGAATATTACTCAGACATAAAAAAGGCTGAATCTTGACATTTGCAACGACATGGATGGAGCTACAGTGTTTTATGTTAAGTGAAATAAATCAGAGAAAGACAAACATCATATGATTTCACTAATATGTGGAATTTAAGAAATGAAACAGATGAACATAGGGGCGAAAAAAGAAAGAGTCAAGCCATAAAACAGACTCTTAACTATGGAGAACAAACTTAGGGTTGATGGTGGGAGCTGGGTGGGGAGATGGGTTAAATGGGTGACGGGGATTAAGGAGGGCGTTTGTAGTGATGAGCACTGGAAGTTACTCCTGAAGCTATATTACATTCTATGTTAACTAACTGGAATTTAAATAAAAACTTGAAATTACAAAAAAATATAAAAATAAAGATGAGGTATAACTTACATGTAGTGAAATGTGCAAATCTTGGGTATACAGCTCAAAAAATATTTTGTTTTCATTTCTATTTCAACACATAATACATAATTTTGTATATATACATGCATATAACCACAAGTCAGATCAAGTTATAGAACATTTCCAATACTCCAGAGGGCTCCTTTGTGTCCTCTCAGTCAATAAACTCACCAAAAAGGAACCATTATGCTTACCTCTATCATCATAGATTAGTCTTATCTATTTTGACAAATTGTTCCATTTATATAAATGGAATCAAACAATATTAACTCTTTTGTGGGTAGCTTCCTTTATTCAAATCATGCCTGTGAGATTCTTTTATAATGTTGTATGTAGCACTTTATTCTTTTTTCACTGCTATGTTGCACTCCGCTTCATGAATATACCATAAACTATAAATTCCAGGCTGATAAACATTTGGGTTGTTTCCTGTTTTTAGCAAGATTTTTACACAAGTCTTTTGGTGGATGTAAACACTCACTGCCATCAGATAGAAACCCAGGAGTGTTAATGTTGGGTCACAGAGTATACATATTTAGTGTTTTTTTAAATGTTTACCTTTGAGAGAGAGAGAGAGAGAGAGAGAGAGAGAGAGAGAGAAAGAGAACGCAAGCGGGGAGGGGCAGAGAGAGTGGGGGACAGAGGCCTACATAAAGCAGGCCCTGCATCCAACAGGCCTGAGGCGGGGCTCAAACCCATGAACTGGAGATGATTACCTGAGTTGAAGTCATTCAACCGACTGAGCCATCCAGGCACCCCCATAAACTTAAACAGACACCGACAGTTTTCTAGAATCTGTACCAAGGTACACTCTCACCAGCAGTGTATGAGAGTTCCAGCTGCTCCACATCTATACTACGCTAATACTTGGTACTACTAATTCTTTAATTTTAGCCATCCTGGTAAGGGTGTGGTAGTATCTCATTTAATCTGTATTAAATGATTAGTGATTAAATGACCACTGAATTTTCCCTACTAGCACCTTTTCATGTTTACTAGCCATTTGGAAATCCTCTTTAATGAAGTACTAGTTCAAGCCTTTTGCCTATTTAAAAAATTAGGTTATCTTTTTCTTACTGAATTGTAGAAGTTTCTAAAATATATATAGTAGATATAAATACTTTGTTGAATATATACTGTAAATATCTTCTCCCAGTTTGTGGTTTGCCTTTCTTACATCTTTTTCATGAGAATCTGAATATACTAACAAAGGCCAGACTACATATATAAAAATAGAGCTCTGACTGACAACCTGCAGAAACCAGCCCAGGAAGGAAGCCAAACTAATATCTCCACCACCTAGTGCAAGAAGCCAACCTACTACCTACAGTAACCAGTCAAGGAAGGCAGACTATCTCTAGCAAGTAGTCCAGGAAGCCGAACAATAACCCTGTAAAGAGCCCAGTCAATACCTGGTTAATAACTGACAGCTTCCCCAATTTCTGTCCCTGCTTCCAACTTAGGAAAGCCAAGTATGCATCCCTAACCAACCACATCCCTAACCAAGCCCCAACTTGTGGTTAGGCTGCCTACAGTGTTCCTATGCCAATAACCCCAAATCAGGACATACCTGAAGCTTTGTCTTTTTTCCACTTTTTTCCACTGGTCTACCTGCCTGTGAGTCTCTGCCAGTGCAAGTGATGGTGGCTAACTCCCCTGCCATGACAAGCTCTGATTAAATGGCCTTCACCTGTTCTTAATCTGTGGCGTTTCTTTATTTCTACATTAAAAGCAGCCTTACTGAGGTATAACTGGCAATAAACAATATCTGGAAGTGTAAGACATGGTAGGTTTTGACATATATTTGTAACTGTAAAACCACTACCACAAAATAGTGAACATCTCTATCCCTAAGTTTCCTCATATTCCTTTGTAATGACTCCTTCCGGCCCCTCCTCAATGCCCCATCCCTAGGCAATCGCTGCCACGCTTTCTATCACTATAGATCCCTATCTGTATTTTCTAGAGTTTTATACAAATTAGACCATACAGTATGTACTCTTTGGCTTCTTTCACTTAGCATAATTATTTGGAGGTTTACCCATGCTGTGTTCCACGTTCATAGCTTATCCCTTTTTATTGCTGAGTGGTATCCTCTTATGGAGTCTTTGAAAGTGATTAAAAGAGGTTCTTAAACTTTTTAAGTCCAATTTCTCAACTCTTTTCAGCACTCCTTTGTGCTCTGTTGAAAAATTTTGCTGATCTCAAACTCATGAAAATCTTCTACATTTTCTTCTAAAAATGTTATTGTTTACATTTCATGTTTCGATTCATGATCCATCATAAATTAATTTTTCTTGTAGTATAAGTTTGGGGTTGAGGATCATTATTTTTAGTCTTAGCCAGTCAGCTCAGACTATATAATAGATTGAATTAGAAACACCAGAAGATCTATCTGAAAATGCCCAATTTGTAACTAATGAAAAGACTAAGACTGAGGTTAAAGTAGGAAGGGAGAAGTAGAAGAAGTAGACATTCTCCAAAAAGAAGAAATAGTTTAAAAACTATAGCAGTACATAAAATTACCATGGAAGATAACAGAAAAAAAAAAAATAAAATAACGAAGGCCACCAGAAAATATTGGCATAAAAGAACCATAAAGAGAAATGCAAGAACTAATCGGAGAAATAGGAGGCAAAAAGACTTCTGAGCTGTTATTACTGAAATCAAGAGGAAATAAGTTTCAAAATTGAAGCGATGGCCAAATAATATAAAGCTCTTGTGGAAGAGGCAAAACTTTACCTCTACCCATCGTAGGTTTTCAGCTGGGCCTCTTTAACAAAAAGACAGATTAATAAGAGGAAAAAAACAATTTATCAACACCTGCAGTGCACATCTCACAATAGAAACCTCAACAGAAAAATAATTCAATACGGTGGCTTAGAACTGTTGCTTATATGGGATCTTCAACAAAGAATGGTAAATTTCTAGAGAAATGATGGGACAAAGGAAAGCAGTTCTTCCAAGGGCAGCAAACTGTAGGAAGGTATAAATGTATGGGAGGAAACTAATGGAGTAAGGGGTGTTGGCAGATTCCACTGGTACCTTCTCTGAGCTGATAAGAGTCTGCCTCCAGGAAAAGGAGAATTTATATCTCACCTTTAGGCAGAAAAGCAGAAGGTAAAGAAAGGTTCTCCTCCATTTGCTGCTTAATTGCCTTAATTTTGATCTGTCAAAATAATTTTTATATCGAAGAGACATATTTTGGAGGGACACATTCTGATTTCCTTTATTCTTGAGGTGAGAAAAAGGACACTGGACTTGGCGGCATGTTGCTAATAACCTTTGAGAGGATTGGTTCTTAGAGTGGTGGTGATTCAACTGGCTTCTGAGAAGTTGTACAGAAAAAGACCTCAAGGTGTTGAAAGGATTTTCTCTGTAGCACAGGGCTATCTGAGCAAATTTATGTGGGGTGGGGGGAAGAAACCAATGAAGGAGAAATAAAATACCTGAGAAGAAACAATCCCCGGACTCAGAAGCCACAGGAGAGTCCACTGGGAACAAGGACAGGTTAAAGCCTAAAGTGATGCAAATTATAAGGGACTTACCTTTTGGAGACTACCATTTGTATGTCTGACAGCGTTTAAAACATACCACCCACCTTCAGACCTTCCTAATTGTGGTTAAAAATAACACAAACAAATGTTATGCTAAAAATTAAAAAACAAAAAACTTTTAAAGGGCTAAACTGCTTACAGCCCTGAAGCAACCCAGCAACAGATCTGAGATAAGAATAGTCCTGGAGGATTGCACTGCCCTTATTTTATACTGAAGTGGGGAACTGTGTTCCCACCACCAGAACTTCAACCAATGCAAACATAATAGCACAATGACTCTTGTGACTTTTTGTACCACTGTAAGCACTAAAAGGATTATGTAGCTAGAGTTAGTTACTGAGCCAAAAGGGTGAGATCTCGACTGGGGAAAAAGTTATCTATCTCACAGGTATCAGAGTTTGTTGTTCCCTCAGGCCTTGTCTATCACACAGTTAGTTCACAGGCTACAACAGGAATGTAATACAAAGTCTACCTAACGTCTTACTTTTTGCAAAATCCCTTGAGTGTTCCAAGGAATACAAAGGGGAAATTTGGAACAAACATTAAAAAGAGACCTACAATTGAATTCTGTCCTTTTTTCTGCCCTTTGTTAATACTAGCCATTACTAAATCCTTCAAGCTCTTGTTTCTGCAAACTCCTTTATATTTGCTACTCTTTCATTTCCAAAGATACCACCTTAATCCAAGTCTCATTTCTTATCTGGAAGAGACTCACTTGGTTAGTTACTCTCCATTTGAAGAGGATCAGGATATGCCATCCCAAAATAAGCCACTTTGGCAAAAAGTTTATTTTTAGCTGAAGACATTTGAGATTCAACAGATGTAGAAAGAAACCTTCTCGGGCTTCCCTTATCTGACTAAAAGCAGAAACTTCAGAGAAATGAGGACAGCCATAAATTCCCATTTCAGGTTGGCATCTATTCCCAAGAGAGAGATCAGGAGTAGACCTACCATAAATCCTCTCTCTGGGGGAAGTTTCATGGTCATGAAGAAAAGGGAAAGACCATTTGCACCTACCTAAACAAATATCATCACAAACTTTATCACCCATTTCTTCTCCTAAAAACTCATTTGTTTTTTCGAAAAAACCTTTTTTGCTCTTCCCATAAAAGCCTCTTCTCTTAGGCACCTTTCTCTTATTCAGTTAGGTATATAAGTCCCAAATTCTAGCCACCTGGGTTATTCATCGCTGAGCACCCCTATGGTTGCTAATTAGTCTTGTGTCAGTTTACGTTGCAGGCCCCCAAGTACTAAATGTAAGAGTGTATAGGAAAAGTTTTCCTCCCCAACACCTTCTAGGTTACACTGTAAACCTCAGGCAAACTGCTAAAAGACTAGTCTAAGCATGATGTCATTATATTGCTCCTATGCTCCAGAAATTTTGACAAACTCCTCAGTCTGACCTTCAAGATTCCCCAAGCAAAGTCAGCAGGAAAAACAGGTGAAGTGATTTTGAAACGGTGATCAGAGGCTTACTGGCACATTTAGGAAAGATCTCGGTCGCTAAAACTACCAAATAAATGGTGATCCAGAACCAGTGTCTAGTCCTTGTATGTACATGCTCAGAAAACTAATTTTGTTAGTTCAGTCGAGGTTTTGAGAACAACTTCAGTTACAAGAGACTGCTTATACACCACAAATCCAATTATTTGAAAAATAAAATTGCTAAGTGGATGGAAAGAGAAGCATCAAGATATCAACATACTGCCTTTCCTAAAAGGAGACAATTTTGCGAAATTAAAATCATGTTGGATGGCTAACTGGTATCATCCCAGTATGAGGTCCATGTATCTTTCTCTCCCTCAGGGACAAGCAAGTTGGAATTCGACCACCAAGAACCAAGAGAACCTTCTCACTTGACAATGTATGTATTCGACTTTCTTTTAAGACACTGCCAACCATGGCTCAAGTTAGTCATTGTCACCAACAGTTACAACTGCCAAAATACATTAAGGGTGGAGGCCCTCTGATAGGGTGGGTTTTAAGGCAGTACATCAGCTGCTAGAGGACTGAGGCAAAGTAGGGCTTTTATGTTATCACTTAGTTCAAGTCAAGGCCATTTTACCAATTAGCATCCTCATCTCTCAATTACATTGCAAACTCTGCTGCAGACTTTTAAATTTCTTATCCCTTTCCTGATAATATGCTGAATATGTAAGTTAATTAGAGCTCCTTACCTCTTTATTAAATTTTTCGCCCTAGGGACATAACCTAATTACCGTATATAATTTCGGATATTTACAAAAAATTCTATGTGGTTCCCACCAACATAAATTTGATTAAATTTATCAAGTGTCATCTTTTACAAAATGGCTTAACTAGGTCAAAAATATATTTACACATCATAATCCTCCAACAATTACTGCTTCCCATCAAGCTTAATCAACACCTATTTTCCCCAGACTCACCACTTACAGCTTTGCCTTCCTGAGAAATAACCTCAGTTAAGGCCTTTGTTCAAGATTTGAAACATTTAAGAAATAACAAAAAATTATTTACCGGGCCTTGAATAGCAATTTCAATTTAGCAACATTCTCTGCACATCATTTTCATTAATAGAAATTCAAAACAACAAATAAGTCTTTGAGGTTACCAAAGTGTTTAGAACAGGTAGAGACTTATACCATAATAAATTGTTTTTAAACAAGTACCAAAAATATAATAAATCAGAATGTGTGGTGTATATATGCCATGGAATATTATTCAGCCTTAAAAAGGAAGGAAATTCTGGGGTGCCTGGGCGGCTCAGTTGGTTGAGTGTCCAACTTCAGTTCAGGTCACGATCTCACAGTCCATGGGTTTGAGCCCTGCATCGGGCTCTGTGATGACAGCTTAGAGCCTGGAGCCTGCTTCAGATTCTGTGTCTCCCTCTCTCTCTCTGCCCCTCCCCCTCTTGTGTTCTCTCTCTCTCTCTCTCTCTCTCTCTTTCTCTCTCTCTCTCAAAAATAAATAAACATTAAAAAAAAAAAAAAAGGAAGGAAATTCTGACACATGCTACAACATGGATGAACTTTGAGGACATTAAGTGAAATAAGCCAGTCACAAAAGGACAAATGCTGTAGGATAGCACTTTTATGAGGCACTTAGAGTGGTCAAAATCATGGTTAGAAAGTGTAATAGCGGTTGTCACGAGCTGGAGAGGAGGAGAGAACAGGAAGTTAGTGTTTAACAAGTATAGAGTTTCAGTTTTACAAGATGAAGAGATATGGGGTTGGACGGTGGGGATGGCTACATAGCAATGTGCATGTATTTATTTAATACCACTGAACTGTACACTTAAAAATGGTTAAGGTGGTAAATTTTACATTATTCGTATTTCAACACAACAGCAACAAAAGAAAATATGCCATTAAATTAATTCTCCCATTGTTATGTAATGGATGTAGGTAATCATCAACCTCCAAATACTAGACAGAAGGTTCTTTATCACTGCTCCAGTGCAAAATATATAATCAACTAAGGGAAAAGCACACTTAATCCGATAGGCAGGTTCTCTAGATCTTTTACTTTCAAACAAATGCTAATTTTAATTTTAAAAAAACTGTTCTACTTAAAATAGGCAGATAAACATTTATCTCAACTATTTTCCCAATCTCTAGTTAAAAACACAGAACTATAAAGGTTGCAAATAAATATTTCCTTTTATAGGAAATAACAAATGAAAGCTATCAACAAAACACTGGGGAAAAAAGTAAGCAGACTGGTTAAGTATAAAGGTTTCCATGCTTATGTTTACTTCTGCTCACTCCTAAAGCAAAACAACAAAGAATGGGGGAGGGGGTGCTTAAAAAGCATACACACAGATCAGAAGATGTGGCATGGAGATATCAGGCATGGAGATGACAGCATCACAGTTCTGGAAGATGGAAACCGGAAGAAACACATGAGTGAGGAGTGCAGAGCTGATATTCCAAGCCAGCCACAGGGCAAATCCAAAACAAAGCAAGTTCATCTGAACCAAAGAACCCAAGAAAGGTTAAGGAATGAGAGGTACCAGAACTCTCTTAATGTAGAATGGCAGATGGGGCTGAAAACAGGAGGATTATCTTAAGAGCCCACAGAAGAAGCAGTCAGACCCTACTCTGAGCCCTACCCTCCTTTCATAACTCCACTCAGGGCAGAACTGCCCTTCCTCTCTAATTTTAGAGGACCGGACATTAATTTTTTTGAAACCATGAATCAGAAAACATGCTGGACTTCAGGGTGATTGGGTGGCTCAGTTACCTAGGCGTTTAACTCTTGCTTTCGACTTGAGTCATGATCTCATGGTTTGTGAGTTCGAGCCCTCAACAGGGCTCTGTGCTGACAGTGCAGAGCCTGATTCTCTCTGCCCCTCGGCCTCTCTCTCAAAAATAAACAAACATTAAAAAAAAAAAAAAGCATGCTCAGGGCACCTGAGTAGGTCAGTCAGTTAAGCATCTGACTTCGGCTCAGGTCATGATCTCGTGGTCCGTGAGTTCAAGCCCCACATCTGGCTCTGTGCTGACAGCTCAGAACCTGGAACCTTCTTCGGATTCTGTGTCTCCCTCTCTCTCTGCCTCTCCCCTGTTCACACTCTGTCTCTGTCTCCCTCTCAAAACTAAATAAACATTAAAAAATTTTAAAAAAAAAAGCATGCTGGACTTCAAGGATCAGATCCATATGAGGCACTCCCACTCCCATCTCCGAAGCCCCCTTCTTCACTTAGCTTGAAAAACACTGGCAGCCATGTTGGAGGCTTTCATCAAATGACTGGTGATCCCTTGGCTGTCCCATTCACACTTGAACATGAAGCACCAAAAAGACAGCAGAAACTCAGGTATATGAATGAGGTTGGTTAACTGGTGGGGCTCACAGAGGATCATCAGGAACAAGCTGCCCCCCCCCCCATATTTTCAATTGAAAGAAACCTCAAGTGTCAGTATATAGAGGTTTGGCCCTCTGAGGACACTGAATTTTCCCCAGAGAAGCTTCTAAGAACCCTTGTCCTGCTGGGGACAAGTTTTCAATTCTTTATATGGTAAGCATATGTTTAATTTTGGGTAGGGGAATGGGTGAAACAGGTAAAAGAGATTAAGACATACAAACTTCCAGTTATAAAATAAATCACAGGGATGAAAAGTACAGCATAGGAAATACAGTCAGTAATACTGTAATAAATCTATATGGTAACCTTGAATGTATATCTCATTTCATGAATGACATACAATGCTAAGTATCTTCTCATATAATTCTTTGCCATTTGTGTATCTTTGATGAGAGGTCTCTTAAGGTCTTTGGTCCATTTTTTTAATGGGGTTGTTTTCTTATTGTTGAGATTTAAGAATTCTTTGTATATATTGAATAAGTCTTTCATCAGATGTGTCTTTTGCAAATATTTTCTTCTAGTCTGTGTCTTGTCTTCTAATTCTCTTGATAACTTTAGTTCTTTTTTTTGAAAAGCAATTTATATATGGAACTAATCTAATATTGAACAGTTAACACTTCCTTGATTTATTTTAAGGATGACTATTATTAACCAAATTCAGTTGTTTTGAGTAACGACTCCTGACAAACTAACAATATTGCTTTCATATTTATATAATGCTTATTTCTATTCACATAAATTACAAAATAGTAACCTCAAAAACTATTTTTTAAATGTTTATTCATTTTTGAGAGAGAGAGCATGAGCAGGGGAGGGGCAGAGAGAAAGGGGGACAAAGGATCTGAGGCGGGCTCAGTACTGACAGCAAGAAGCCTGATTGCGGGGCTCAAACTCACAAACTGCGAGATCATGACCTGAGCCAAAGTCAGATGCTTAACTGACTGAGCCACCCAGACACCCTAACCTTAAAAACTACTAAAGAGTAATGGTTGGGGGGGGGGGGGGGTGGCCCGGGGTGGTTCAGTCAAATATCCGACTCCTGATTTCGGTTCAAGTCATGATCTTGAGGTTCATGAGTTTGAGCCCACATGGGGCTCCACACTGACAGTGCAGAGCCTGCTTGGGATTCTCTCTCCATCTCTCTCTCTGCCTCTCCCCTGATCATGAACACGTGCATGTGCTCTCTCTCAAATAAACTAAAAAAGAGAGAGAGATAATAGTATATTTTGCCTATAATTAAAAAAATAAATTACTGGGGCACCTGGGTGGCTCAGTTGGTTTGAGCAACTGACTTGATTTCGGCTCAGGTCGATTTCAGGGTCCTGGAATGGAGCCCCACATTGAGCTTTGTGCTGAGCATGGAGCCTGCTTAAGATTCTCTCTCTCAGGGGGCACCTGGGTGGCTCAGTTGGTGAACCATCCAACTCCAGCTCAGTCATTATCTCATGGTTCATGAGTTCAAGCCCCGCCCATGTCAGGCTCTGTGCTGACAGCTCAGAGCCTGGAGCCTGCTTTGGATTCTGTGTCTCCCTCCTTCTGTGCCCCAACACCACTCACGCTATCTCTCTCACAAATAATTAAATAAATAAATATTTAAAAAAAAAAAAAAAAAAAGATTCTCTCTCTCGGGGTGCCTGAGTAACTCAGTCAGTTAAGCCTCTAACTCTCGATTTCGGCTCAGGTCATGATCTCAGGGTTCATGAGTTCTAGCCCTGCATCGGGCTCTGTGTTAACAGTGTGGAGCCTGCCTGGAATTCTCTCTCTCCTCCTCCCCTGCTCTCCCTCTCTCAAAATAAATAAACTTAAAAACATAATAAAATGTTAAAAAATTAAACTCATGTTTACATGCAAGAATATGTAGATCTGTGGAGCACTGAAATTAAAACTCACAATTTTATATTTACTTTTCCAGCTAACAGTGAAAGATCAAAGACAATCTTTTCTTGCCAGTCATTTTTTCTACAGCAAGTATTTTCACATTTTCCTCAACAAAGGTTTCAAAGGCAGATGTATAAGAAATGGGTGAAGATTAAATACTTCTTCACAGTAGATTGTCAGGTAATAAGTGTATAATAAATAACAAAATTACAAAAATCACCATTTGCATCTATTATAGAATAAGTGACCCAAAATATCACCAGTGGATGATAAAAATCACTGGGTGAAAGTTTGCTGGCAAATGGAATATTTACACAATCTTCCCACAGATTACTTGTTAGTTACAGAGAAGTCTGGCCGTCAGAATCTTAACAAAGTGATCAAAGAAACATACCAACAATTGAAAAGTTGACATTATATTTTTCTTGATGTGATGTAGTAGGAAGGACATATTACCTAGGTGGCTTTCCTGCTAAAACTATGTAACCTGAATGTAAGCATGAAGAAGCAATCAGATGAGCTTAGGCATTTTATAAAATAATGGGCTTGTAGCTTCAAAAATGTCAATCTTATGAAAGACAAAAATAAAAAAAAGGCTCAAGAACTGTTTCAGACTAAAGGCAATTAAAGAGGTTTGACAACTAAATGCAATGTTTGATTATGGACTTTTTTATTTTTTTATTTTTAATTTTTTAAATGTTTATTATTTTTGAGAGACAGAGAGAGGCAGCATGAGCCAGGGAGGGTTAGAGAGAGAGAGACACACACACACACAATCCGAAGCAGGTCCCAGGCTCTGAGCTGTCAGCACAGAGCCTGATGTGGGGCTTGAACTCATGAACCCATGAGATCATGACCTGAGCAAAGTCAGCACTTAACCAACTGAGCCACCCAGGCGCCCCAATTATGGACTTTTAAAAAAGTTTCTATTAAAGGCACCTGGTTGGCTTACTTGGTAGAGCATGTGACTCTTGATCTCAGGATTTTAAGTTCAAATGTAGAGCTTGAGTGTAGAGATTCCTTAAAAATAAATAAATAAATAAATAAATAAACAAACAAACAATATTGAAACAATTGGTAACATGTGAATGCTGACTATATACTAGGTAACAGTATTGCATCAATGTTAAATTTCCTGGCTTTGATACAATTACACTTTGGTCAATCCTCTTGTTCTTCAGAAATACAAGTAACTTTTCTCAGGGTCCAGCCAAAAAAAAAAAAAAAAAAAAGGAAGGTGTCATATACTATTATATCATACAGTTTATGACACATAGATATATACTGTATGATAAGTAAAGCAATGTGCCAAAGAGTGAACAATGTGTGAATGTATGTGAAAAGTATATGAGAATTCACTGCAAAATTCTTATAATTTTTTTATTAATCAGATAGTTTTCAAAAAAAATTTTTAATTAACAAATAAAATCCATTCTCATCAAATGGTCTATAACAGGGCAGAGAATTTAACTAGCTTTTGCCCAGTGTAAAATTTTCTAAAATTAGGTCTATCTCCTTGTGGGCCTATTTCAAACACAAATTTTCAAACATCTGAAAGACTGCTCTAGCTGTACTTCCAAGATTCTGTCACAGAATATCCTTGCCTTGGAGTAAAGTAGGCAAAGAGTTTAATGCACTGTGCCATGATAGATGTCAGTTTAAAATCTCTCAGGCGAACATCCAACAAGGCGGCTTGAAATGATGTTGTTAGTCCTCCCTCCCGCTACGCATAAAAATGCAGATAAAATATGACAATATAAAGGTTTTGACATACAACTGAATAAGAAAGATTGAGAAATCCCGGGTTCCAGAAAAGGGTAAGTCAACACAATAGATGTAAGGGGAAAAACTGATGTCAGGGAGCTGAGGCCTATGAGCAGCAAGGTCAGGTTCTTCTAATGAGTGTATCAGAACATGCATGGGCATGGAAGATAGGACCTCAATGTTACAGGCAGGTAGAAACCCAGTACCCTGCACAAAACTGCACAGCCAAGTGCTCGTTGATCACAGAGGCCAGAAGAACCCTAAAAAAGCAATAAAGAGGTTTGTCATCTATCATAGCAAGGCTCAGAGGTAGGAAAGTCACTCTCAAAACTTCAAAAGCATAAGCCAGTAAATTACATGGACGTAAGATCCAGCATTATACATGCATAGTAAGGAAACAAAAAGCCAAGAAATTAATCTAAAAACTGGTTTAGAACCATTGTAACCCCTAGGAACAGGCAGAAGCAAGCCTGGGAGAAGCTTTCACAACCTTGGATTATCAAGAGCCTGCTGCCAGGCCACAACGCTCCCTCCCAACTTTTAGCTAGGTGAATTCATAATTTAAAATTTTAAAGACTGGAGCACCTAGCTGGCTCAGTCGGAAGAGTATGTGACTCTTACTCTTGGGGCTGTGAGTTCAAGCCCCATGTTGGGAGTAGAGATTACAACAAAACAAAACAAAACACCTTTTTTAAAATTATTAAAAAAATAAAAATTTACAGTCTGCACATGGAAATAAAACACCAAGAATGCAAAAGAACAAGACAATATAAGAAACTACATATCTGAAAGAGGAGAGTGTGCAAGTTGAAAGAAAATACACTTACTTGTGAATTTGGTAAACACGTAAAAGAGAAAGCTTATGGGAGCTACAGAACGCTAAGGCCCAAATCATCAGGAGTCTGTGTGGGTATGAAAGAACCACAGTTGTAAAGATCTGGGTATAAGGTGCAAGGAAAGGTAGTTTTGGAAAACTACAGAGTGTACAGTATTGGGAATGGAGAGTAGCTTTGAAGGACGGGGACACAGACCTGGAGCTTTTGAACTGGAGAAGCAGGGGTGATTTAGGATGTTGAGAAAGGCAACTGGGTGGGTTAAAAAAATTATTTCATAAGGTTTTTCTTAAAAATTGAGATGTACTGCATGTACCATAAAATTCACCATTTTAAAGTGTACAAATCAGTGCTTTTTAGTATATTCACAAGGACGCACAACCATCACATTTTCATGACACTAAAACGAAATCCCGTAGCTGTTATCACTCACTCTCTACTTCTCCCTCCTCTTTCCAGTCGCTGACAGGGAGCGCTAATGTGCTTTGTAGTTACGGACGTGCTTATCCTGGACATTTCATATCAAGGAAATTATACAATATGTGGCCTTTTTGTGACTTGTTTCTTTCACCTTAGCATAATGTTTTCAAGGTTCAATCTATGTTGTAGGTCTCAGTATTTCATTCCTTTTAATGACTGAATAATATTCCATGGCTACACCACATTTGGTTTACTGATTCATCAGTTGATGAACATTTGAGCTGTCTCTACTTTTTAGCTATTATAAATAATACTGCTAAGAACATTCATGTACAAGTTTTTGTGTTAACATATGTTCTCAATTCTCTATATATACCTACAAAGGGAATTACTGGGTCATATGGTAATTCAACATTTAACTTTTTGAGAAACTGCCAAACTGTCTTCCAAAGCAGCCATACCATTTCACATTAGGTAACAGGTTGAATTTTTTTTTAATTTAACTTTATTTTTGAGAGAGACAGCAAGGGAGGGACAGATGGGGGCGGGGGGAGAGGATCAGAAGCGGGCTCCGTGCTGACAGCAAAGAGCCCAACACAGAGCTCGAACTGTGAGATCACGATCTGAGCCAAAGTCAGACACTTAACCAACTGAGCCACTCAGGTACCCTTAATAGGTTTAATTTTAAGATCAGCACACAAAACGAGCACAAAAGGGACAGAGATAACACGTATTACGTATAGGTCTTCTTTTCCTTTTTCTCCAAGTATTCCTTGTTCTTCACAGTCCATCTCTGTTCCTCCTTTCCATTTTTACCCATAATATATATCCCAGATAAATTTATTATTGCTGTATTAATTTCTTTTTTCTTGGACCTAGAGCTTTATTTTTTTCAAAATTTTACTTAAATTCTAGTTACTTAACATACAGTGCAATATTAATTTCAGGAGTAGATTCAGTGATTTCTCACTTACATACATACCCAGTGTTCATCCTAACAAATGCCCTCCTTAATGCTCATCATCCTTCTAGCCCATCTCCCACCCACCTCTCTCCATTAACCCCTTAGTTTGTTCTCTATCTTTAAGAGTCTCTCATGGTGGGGCACTTGGGTGGCTCAGTTGGTTAAGCATCCAACTCTTGATTTCAGCTGAGGTCATGATCTCACAGTTCGCGGGATCGAGCCCCACATCGGGCTCTGCGCTGACAGCATGGAGCCTGCTTGGGATTCTCTCCCTCCCTCTCTCTGTCTTCCCCTCCCACACTCACATGCTCCCTTGCTCTTTCTCTCAAAATAAATTAAAAAAAACATTAAAAAAATCTTAAAGAAAAAAGTCTCTCATGGTTTACTTCCCTCACTTTCCCCCCTCCTTTTTGTTCATCTCTTTTTGTTAAATTCCACATGAGTGAAATCATATGGTATTTGTCCTTCTTTGACTGACTTATTTCACTTAGCATAATACACTGTAGCTCCATCCACACTGTTGCAAATGGCAAGATTTCATTCCTTCTGATGACTGAGTAATATTCCAGTGTGTGTGTGTGTGTGTGTGTGTGTGTGTATCATATCTTTATCCATTCATCAGTCAATGGACATTTGAGTTCTCTCCATAGCTTGGCTATGTTTTAATTTTTTTTTTAATTTACAAAAACAGTGGATATTTTTTTCTCTCAGAAAACAATTAAATGTAAAATTGTGTGACTTAAAGCTAATTTTTTAAGTTTCTATTGTGAAAAAATTTAAACATCACTATCTCCAATAATGTGGGATAAGGTCTGCCCTTAGCCTTTGCCAGAACCGCATTTAATTTCTCCCTGGAAGAAAATAATGTCACCCTAGCCCACAAATTGCCTCTACAATTTTTCATATATAGTATCTGGCACATATTAAAATAAACTGGGCATTCATGGAGATAAACCCACATGACCAAAATCTAACAGATACAACATTAGAAATACACTAGAAATACATTAGAAATACATTAACAAAGTTATCAAGACAGAGACTTAAATATTACCATGCTTAATATGTTCAATTAAATAAAGCACAAAGTTGAGGATTTTGACAAAGAAATACTGCAAAAAAGAGCCAAGTAGAAATTCTAGAACTAAAAAACAAAAGAAAAAGCCCCCACTAAATTAAGGACTCAGTGGTTACTAGGAATTTATCCACAGGATACAGGAGTGCTGATTTGCAGGGGCACCTGTACCCTTATGTTTATAGCAGTGCTATGACAATAGCCAAATTATAGAAAGAGCCCAAATGTCCATCAAGGATGAATGAAGATGTGGTGTGTACACACACACACACACACACACACACACACACACACACACTGGAATACTACTCACTGATGAAAAAGAATGAAATCTTGCCATTTGCAACAACGTGGATGGAACTGGAGAGTATTATGCTAAGTGAAATAAGTCAGTCAGAGAAAGACATACCATATGTTTTCACTCCTATGTGGAATTTGAGAAATTTAACAGAAGACCATGGGGGAAAGGAAGAAAGAAATAACTTACAGAGAAAGAAGCAAACCATGAAGAGATGCTTTTTTTTTCTTACTTTTTCAATGTTTATTTTTGAGAGACAGAGACACAATGTGAGCAGGAAAGGGGCAGAGAGAGAGAGAGATCTTAAGAGACTCTTAAATACAGAGAACAAACAGACTCTTAAGAGACGTTAAGAGACTCTTAAATACAGAGAACTGAGCGTTAATGGGAGTGGGGAGATGGGGCGGGGAACAGGGAAAATGGGTGATGGGCATTGAGGAGGGCACTTTTTGGGATGAGTACTGGGTGTTGCATGTAAGCGATGAATCACGGGAATCTACTCCTGAAGCCCAGAGTAAACTATGCACTGTATGTTAGCTAACTTGACAATAAATTCTTTTTTTTAAAAAAAGGACTCAGTGGTTGAGTCTTTGGGCACCTAGCTGGCTCAATTGGTAGAGCATACAACCTTTGATCTCGAGGTTGTAAGTTTGAGCCCCATGTTGGATGTAGAAATTACTTAAAAATAAAATCTGGTGGGGTGACTCAGTCGGTTAAGCATCTGACTTCGGCTCAGGTCATGATCTCATGGTTGGTGAGTTTGAGCCCTGCGTCCGGCTCTGTGCTGACAGCTCAGAGCCTGGAGCCTGCTTCAGATTCTATGTCTCCCTCTCTGCACCCACCCCCCCCCCCCCACTCATACTCTGTGTCTCTGTCTCTTTCTCAAAAATAAATAAAACATTAAAATAAATAAATTAATTAAATAATTAAATAAAATCTTTGAGGGGCACTTGGGTGGCTAAGTCAGATGAGCCTCCTGACTTGATTTTGGCTCAGGTCATGATCCTAGTGTTGTGGGATCAAGCCCTGCATAGGCCTCCACACTGAGTGTGGAGTTTGCTTAAGATCCTCTCTCTCTCTCCCTCTCTCTCTGCCCCTCTCCCCTGCTTACACTCTGTCTCTAAAATTAAAAAAAAATTTTTTTTAATACAAAATAAAATAAAATATTGAAAAAAAAAAAAAAAAGCAAAAGAACTCAATGGTTGGGTCTAACAGATGAAACCAGAAGAAGACAGAAATAGTGAACATGAATATAAGCCAAAAGAAAATATCAGGAATGAACTACAGAGAGGCAAAAGGATGGAAAATAAAGAAAAGTATATGAGAGGCCCAGAATGACCATATACTTTTGGGGTATTTTTGAAAGTGAAAGGGCACTATTTAAGGTGTTTTTTAATCATACCATGACAATAGGTACATAATGCGACGTGAGGTTGTCTGAGACATTGAGAACACAGGGAAAAGTCTAACATATGTGTAATTGGAGGCCCAGAGGGAAAGGGGAAAGAATAAGGAGAAGAAGCAAAATTAGGAAATGCATCCCTGAGAATTTTCATGTAAAGGGGTAAGGAAAAATAAAGTGGGTAGGTATGGTCTGGCCAGATTATTGGGGAATGATGAAAGTGAGCAAAAAGAGACTCTAAAAGATTAGTAGGAAGTCAGTGCAGATTTTTCTTTGGATAAAGATTTAGGGACATTAATCTAAATACAGAGTCGTGGGGGATAAAGTAAAGGGACAAAAAGCAATGAGACCAGCTAGGAAGCTACTTCAGCAATCCAGACAGGGGTTGGTGATAACATCGGATTTAAGGTGATACAGGCAATAAAAGAAAAAAAAGGGCAAATAATTTCAAAGAAATAACTGAATAATTTGGCAAGAGATTATATAAATATGACTCCAGATGATATCTTTCGTCCTTAAAATTGGGAAAAGTTAACTAAAAAAATAATCTGTTTTCCAGTTGTTCTTGTTTTTGAGAGGGGGGACACAAGTGAGCGAGGGGCAGAGAGAGAGAGGGAGACAGAAAGAATCCCATTAGGGGCAGAAAGGGAGAGAGAGAAGCTGGACTTACCAAAAGCTCGAACTCATGAACCGTGAGATCATGACCTGATGCTTAACTGACTGAGCCACCCAGTCACCCCTGTTTCCCAGTTTTTGACATGGAGTTTTTTAATATTTTGGATTCAGACTTAAAAACTCAAGATGGCAAATCAAGAACAATAAAGAATAGATAAGTACAAGTACAAACAGAACAAAACAGTAATCTTCCCACTTTCCAGGCATTAGAATTATTATTAAATTGTAGAGATCCTCTTTTCCATTTAGAAAGTTCTTTGCAGACAAATGATGAACAGAACAGAAAGGTTTAAACAACTGAAACAGTCTTCCTACCTAAAAGAGTTACAAAGAAAGTTTGGAAATAAAAAACAGAAATATACTCTGCTTAAACAAAAAGAAAAAAAAAAAGAGGAAGACGAAAGAAAGAAAAGTAAAAGAAAGGAGAAGTAATAATATTTATAACAGGATTCTGGGCCAAAAGTGATGAAATAAAATTAAAAGGGATATTGAGTAATGACAAAATACTCTCTGAAAATATAACAGCCATAAACCTTTATACATAAGCAATATAGTAATAAAATACATAAAGCAAAAGTTCTTAGAGATAGTAGGAGAGCTTGATAAAACCAAAACTGTACCTGAATATTCAACATAACTTTTTGACAGCTCAAGTAGATATAAACAAAAATGTAGAAGAACCGAATAATAAAACCAAGTCTATATGTATGTACTGGTATACAGGGCAAGTCACTCAATCCTTCTGTACCTTATATTTCTTTCTTATAAAATGTCAATAAGTGATACCTACCTCACAGGGTTGAGGATTAAATGAGATAGCTCCTGTAAAGAGTACTTGCTACATATGAGACCCTCAATAAAGCTCTTGTTATCTAACTTAACCATTCACATTCTCTCAGGTTCAAGGAACATGATAAATTAATCATGCTTTTGACTGATAAAATAAATTTTCCAAGATTTTTTTGCCCATAATCCAATAAAACTAGAAATATACATGGGGCGCCTGGGTGGCTCAGTTTGAGTTCAGCTCAGGTTATGATCTCTCAGTTCGTGGGTTCAAGCCCTGTATCCGGCTCTGTGCTGACAGCTCAGAGCCTGGAGCCTGCTTCAGATTCTATGTTTCCCTCTCTCTCTACCCCTCCCCTGCTTGTGCTTTCTCTCTCAAAAATGAATAAACATTAAAAAAAAAAAGAAATATACAATAAGAAGTTAATCATGTATAAATTAAATCATGTATAAATAAACACTTAAATAAAAACCAAAGTTACAATTACCTAGAAATTAACAAAATGGAAAATATCTGATGACAAAAAAGAGATACAGCAAAAGGAGAATTCAGAAGAAAATGTAGAGCATTAAGTAATTGTATAATTAAAAAGATTAAATTTAAGTATTCAATTTAAGAAACCAAAAGTAAAATAAACCAAAAGAAAAGGAAGGTGGGAATAATGATAAAAGCCATGCTTGTTAATTATTTATACCACAGAATAAATAAGGCCAAATATCTGGTTTCTTGCAAATTCCAACAGAAATAGATTCAGGAGTAAAAACACCCTTAAACTTATATTTAAAATAGGACAACTAAATCTCAATAAGTATTTCTCCGTATAATCTCTTTCCTAATGACCTAATAGTTGTGGGCAATACAGAAGAAATTGGAGGGGGCAGGGAACAAACAAACCTCAATATTAGAGAGAATATAAAATGATTTTTAACTCTGTATTTTTCACATTTGTATGAATCGAAAGTCAAAAGTGAAAACAGCCATTTTCCAAAGTAACAATATTAAGTTAACACTTCTATAAATTCTTTATTTACCTTTATTTTACTAAGAAGCTACTACTGACTGATAGTCAACTGTGAGTTGTTAACGGAACTATTTTTCTAAGTATTGGTCCCCTTCTCTTGTAACCAAGGACATATAGGTGACACCACTAGGGCCAAACAAATTTCCTGTAACACCTACACTGGCATTTAGAAGATTTTTTTAAATAAACTGGCCCACAGTTTACTCTACAGTTAAAAACAACTGATTATTTAAAATTAATTTTAAACCTGTTTAACGATTTAAAATCTATTTTAAAGATTTAAAACCAATTTTACATTTCTGTAAGGATTTAAAATCCTTTTAAATTTAAAACCCAAACTCAAAGAAAAGTTTGTTGATGCTCCTTGCGCAGAGAGGACTAGATAGCCTCCTTTGCATTCTTCCTGGCTGCACTGTCCTTATCCTATCAGGGACAACCTGCAGTTTTTACTGGTGTCCACAATTTGACTAAGAGGAAGCAAAGATGAGCAACTCATACACCCTTTCCTCTATTGAACTCATGCTTGAAAAAATGGGGCCTTGCTCAGTTCAACACCCCAAATTGGTGTTGAATTACTTCCAAGTAATCCACACATAAAACCCAGATAACCTTTGTTCAAGAATTTTTAGAAGAAAAAAAAAAAAGAATTTTTAGTAATGTATACATATTTGAAGACTCTCAAGTCAGCATACAAGCCAAAAAAGTCTTAAGGAATATGAGCTCATTCATTAGCTGAACAGGCTGCATTTCTTAGTGAGTCTCTACACATTTACTGCATTAAAAAATAAAAACAAAAAACTACGTTAAATAATAAAAGGTCATAACAATGAGGAATTTTTTAGGTGTACTCTTCATCCTCTAATCTAAGCAGCTCTCCAACCAGTGTTATGAATGCAATTATTCATCTCTTCTATAATAAAGTTTTAAAAAGAAAAGAAATATTTGGGGCGCCTGGGTGGCTCAGTTGGTTAAGTGTCCGACTTCGGCTCAGGTCATGATCTCATGGTTCATGGGTTTGAGCCCCGCGTCCGGCTCTGTGCTGATGGCTCAGAACCTGGAGTCTGCTTCAGATTCTGTGTCTCCCTCTCTCTCTGCCCCTCCCCTGCTTGTGCTCTGTATCTCTCTCTCTCAAAAAACATTTAAAAAGTTTTAAAAGAAAAAGAAAAGAAATATTTAAAAGTGAAGTTTCAGGGGTTTTCAGGTATTGCCAAGGTTAAATAACTTCTCTCCAGACAAATATTCCAAAACAAATACCTTTCACTCCCACTTGAGCAAAATATAAATGCAGAGTATTGGGGATGTACTTTATCAAGTGGGTGCAATAAATTCTACAGTGGGTACTTTTTTTGAGTAGTCAAAATTATCTTTACTCATACAGTAGGACTTGGGACTCTGAAAGCTCAAAAGTCAATGTCTTCTTTTTGCATTTAGACTCTTGGCACCCTACTCTGAGTCATGGAGGTCATAAGCTACTAAGCTAATGCAGAGTGGATGGCAGCAGGAGAGACAATGGAAAAAACAGAACAAAACATTTCTTGCCTCCACCTCCATATAGTATAATTCCATTATGCATATAATGCATAGCTCCACTGTGTCCAGCTGATTCTTAGTCCTTAAGTAAAACACTATAATGGACTGTTGACTAGCTGAAGATCTGCAGTTTTTGCTTCAATTTTAATAACCACTCTTGAGAAAAAAAATACAAATACGCAAAAAGAATTCTTAAATTTAAGTACAATAGTTTAAAACCCAGTGGTTTGCCAATTTTTAGGTAATGTGAATCTCAAAAGTTGCCATACCCTTAACTTTCTATCCAAGGGGATACAATTGGAAAAGAGTGCATGAATTAACTACATTCATCTTATTATACAGACCAGTATGTTTGACACTTGCTTCAACACTTACTCATCATCCACTATGCATTAAAAAAAAATTTAATATTTATTTATTTTTGAGAGAGCGAGACAGGCAGAGCATGAGCAGGGGTGGGCAGAGAGAAACGGAGACACAGAATCTGAAGCAGGCTCCAGGCTCTGAGCTGTCAGCACAGAGCCCAATGTGGGGCTTGAACCCACAAACTGTGAGACCATGACCTGAGCCAAAGTCAGATGCTCAACCGACTGAGCCACCCAGGTACCCCTAAAAATATTAACTCAGGGGGTCCCTGGGGGGCTCAGTCAGTTGAGCATTAGACTCAATTTCGGCTCAGGTCATCATCCCAGGGTCCTGGGATGAAGTCCTGACTCTGGCTCTATGCTCAGCATGGAGCCTACTTAAGATTCTCTCTCTTTCTCTCTCTCTCTCTCTCTCTCTCTCTCTCTCCCTCTTCCCCGCTTGTGCTCTCTCTAAAAAAAAAAAAACTTAAAAAAAAGAAAATTAAAAAATATTAATTCAGGATTCCATTACACATTCATAAGGCATCTGCTCAGCTGAAAATGGAGTTGAAAACAAAAAAAAATTGTAATTTAGTTGAAGCTGCAATATCCACACATAAAAAGGACTAACATTCATGAAACACACAAAAATCCAGATTAATTTAGTGTAAAGGAAGGGTCTGTTCTTTCCTATTATTGCACATTTCCCACTGAAACTGTTCAATAAATTCTATCTTAAGAGATTAGTTTTAAACTAGGTATAATGATCCAGCTTTCTCTCTCTAAGGGGAAGATACTAAAAGTGAAATACTACGCTCAATTGACAAGGCAAACTGGAAACTAACTGACTTGGAAAGTGAAAACGTAGACAAGTTAGTGATGAACCCAAAAAAGGTGCTTAGCCACTTACCCAGAGATTTATTAAATGAGAATAGATCGCAGGTTTCCACAGGTCGTTCCAACGACAGTAAGAAGATAGTCGTGAACTTTAGGTCCCTTTTTTCACTAGTCAACAGTCACCCTCACCTACACGCGGAGTGCATATTTGGCACTCAGCAAATCCTTTTTTTTTTTTTTTTTTTCTTTTTTCTTTCAACAAATCTTGATTGAATGGAAACCTGCCTCCTTCGAACTGGTACCAACCCCGGAGTTACGGTTCCACAATTACCTCAAAAAGCCTTACAACACAACCCAAAGAGCGGAGAAAGTAGAGACGAAAGCTTTGGGGATTTCTGTTAAAACTTAGAGCCATCAAGAGCCAACAGGGCCTACACCAACTCTACTTCCCAAATAAAGCTCTGGTGACTGTACTGCGGCTACCCAGCTGCTTCTTCACAAGGAGGTACCGGAAAGGCCGCAGATCCATAGCCTCCCACCCGGGGGCGCTGAGTGATCTGGGGGTATTCCCACTAAAGTTAGTACCTGCAAAGCTGCGACACAGAGAATGGCTCGAGGCTCTCATTACGGAGGCCGGGGCCTGGGGCCGGCCAGTTGCGCCTCCTGGCTGAGGGCTCGGCGCTCCGGAGCTGCAGTGACAGCAGGGGTCGCAGATAGATACCACACGCCTCAGGAGGCTCGTGGCTCGTGGACCCCGGGTGTTTCACTCCCAGAATTGCGCGAGTTGTCGCACTCACATTGACCGGCGTTCTTCAAGAGTGCCCTCACAGCTCAAGCGATCACTCCTGCCTTAAGCCCAGCAGCCGGTCCCCTCCCGGCGCCGCCATCGTTAGTGTTTGTTTTCATCCGCTCGGATGAAGGCGGGGGGAGCAAGAGGGCTATGGGTGAAATACAGCTGCCTAACCTCATCCGCACTTTCGCTACGGTATGGACGCCCTATTTCATCTCTTTCCTTCGAATTACAAAAAAAGTTGATTATATTTTCATATAAATCTTTCTCACCAATTTTTCCACGTGTCTCTGAAGGAAACAAGGCGTAAAGAGGGGGGTCCTTGAAAGGGCGAGAACTTTTGGGCCGGGGGTGGAATGTGCGCCGCCTTTCCGCACGTAGTGGTGGCAACGGCAGTTGAGATGTGGCGTAGGGAGGACGCTGACGCAAGGGGGGCGGTGCCTATGGTGAGCGCCGTGGCGGCTAGTGCCAGGCCGCCGGTTCCGGAGGAGGGCAGGACGGGGCTGGGTGGGTGGGTGGGTGGGGAATGCTGGTAACCTGGCAGCCGCGGAGAGGTGGGTGATGGGCCTTGGCTGACTTTGAGTGGCCAGCGTAATCAGACTTCTAAGTTTCTGAGGTGCCTTTTAAAAGCGGCAGTGTCGCCTCCCAGCTCTAGCTATTCCAGGATCTTCTTTTTGAGCCTACCTTCCAATCTGTGTGGTCTTCCCTACTTTCTGGTCCTCAGCCTCAAGATTTGGATTTAGTGGGGAGAAAGGAAAGCCTGTTGTTAAAGCATATGACCTGTGTCCACCAGGCTGGGCTGTGGGTAGTTTTTTGCCCCTCCTCTCTTGTTAGACTGGTTTGAGCACCCCTCACGTCCATCTTGTACTTAACAGGTGGAACCAGAGGGCTTGGATAATGAAACCCGCTGGAACCAATTCCTGCCCTGAATAGTTATCAGCTAGTTCGTGACCTGTGTAGTTAGGAGCAGACCTCTTTTACCTTAAGGATAACTTATGCTGTCGCCTCCATTCATTTTTTTTTTTTTTTAAGATCTTATTTTTAAGTAATTTCTACACTCTACCTGGAGCTGGAACTTAAAACCAGAAGATCAAGCATTGCAGGCTGTACAGACTGAGCCAGCCAGGCGCCCCTCCAACATTAAGCTTTTGCTTTAACCAGTTCAAATGCCAGGCATTAAGTGAGCCACCAAAATCAACTTCCATGATCTATCTATCTTTTTCTTTTTTCTTTCTTTTTTTTTCTTTCTTACAAACCCTTGTATTGAAATGACTTTCAATAGATAGCAGTGAGGGAGCTGCTCTGCTACATAGGAAACAACTCCTATTATCTTTCAAACCAAAATGAGCCTATTGGGCAGCCATGAGCTAGTGGAGAAAAACCCAGTTACAGGTGTAGCACCTTTTGCTTGGACAGAATGGAAATCTGAGAAAAGGAACTGTTGTAGCCTTTGAATCACTTTGATGCCTTTGGTCGGTTTCTAATGCTTTTTTCTTCTTACCTTTACAGAGAGAAGATTACAAATGCCAGAACCATTTAACTGATGGATGCTGAACCATTTAGCTGCTGAATGCTGACACTTCTTTAAATACCTTCTTGCACCAACATCTTCACTGGGAGGAATTCAGGAAAAGTAGCAGAGGGAAGGAGAGATCACATTTGCATGTACCATGGCTATACCAATAACAGTGCTTGACTGTGATCTCTTGTTGTATGGCCGAGGTCACCGGACATTGGACCGCTTTAAGCTGGATGATGTGACCGATGAATATTTGATGTCCATGTATGGGTTTCCTCGACAGTTCATTTATTACTTGGTAGAACTCTTAGGGGCCAGTCTTTCTAGACCTACTCAGAGATCCAGGGCTATTAGCCCAGAGACACAAATCCTTGCAGCACTGGGCTTCTATACTTCAGGTTCCTTCCAGACTCGGATGGGAGACGCTATTGGAATCAGTCAGGCATCTATGAGTCGATGTGTTGCCAATGTCACTGAAGCACTTGTGGAAAGAGCCACACAGTTCATTCGCTTCCCAGCTGATGAAGCCTCCATGCAGGCTGTGAAGGATGAATTCTATGGGTTGGCAGGGATGCCAGGGGTGATAGGGGTGGTTGACTGTATCCATGTGGCAATCAAGGCACCAAATGCTGAAGATCTCTCCTATGTGAACCGCAAAGGTCTGCATTCTTTAAACTGCCTGATGGTGTGTGACATCAGAGGGGCATTAATGACTGTGGAGACCAACTGGCCAGGTAGCCTACAGGACTATGCTGTGCTGCAGCAATCCTCCCTCAGTAGTCAGTTTGAAGCCGGAATGCACAAAGATAGCTGGCTGCTTGGTAAGTCTGCAGGTGTGAATGCTTCATTTTGTAGCTATGGAAAAATTATGTAGCAGAGTAGGATGAAATTTGAGAGTATAGACCTGAGTCTCGGTCCTGTCCTTTTTTTTAATGAGACGTCAGGGGCACCTGGGTGGCTCAATCAGTTTAGTATCTGACTCTTGATTTTGGCTTGAGTCATGATCCCAGGATCGTGGTGTCAAACCCAGTGTTGGACTCCGTGCTGAGCGTGGAGTCTGCTTGGGATTCTCTCTCATTCTCTCTCTTTCTTCCTCTGCTCCTCTCCCCGGCTTGCACTCTCTCTTGAAAAAAAAAAAAAAAAGACCTCAGGTGAGAATTCTCTGAGCCTTAATTTTTTTTTTTTTTAATCAACACTTAAAAAGACATTCATGAAACGTCATTTTAAAACATAGCATTTGACCCAGATCTTCACTTCTAAGGATTTATCTTGGGGCATTTCTTCATAAATAAGAACAGTAGTTGGGATGTCTGGGTATGTCAGTCAGTTAAGTGGTTGACTTTAGGTCAAGTCATGATCTCAAAGTTCGTGAGTTCAAGCCCGGCATCCAGCTCTCTGCTGTCAGTGCAGAGTCTGCTTTAGATTCTCTGTTCTCCTCTCCCTCTGCCCCTCCCCTGTTCATTCTGTCTCTTTCTCTCTCTCGCTCTCAAAAATAAAATAAGCACAAAGAAAGTGTATTCAATAAATAAATATGAGTAGCGGTGATGTGAAATAAAATAACATTGCAGCAGTGTTTTATAGTTGGAAACAAAAGCAACAACAACCCTACAAAAACATTCCCCTTAAATACAGCCAAAATATTTAATCAGTACAGATCTGGTTAAATACAGTACACCCATACAACTAAGCCTGAATTCTTATGTGTAAAATGTTAAAAATAATGCCAACAGTAGTAATACCTCTTGTTAAGATCAGGTGATATATACGAGAGTTCACTATAAAGTATTGTGCAAATATAAGATTTGTGTGATATAAGACACTGTGGTGTCTGTATGAAAATGATAGCAGTGCACTTACACAGTTCTTATGGGAACTCACTTCACAGATCTGCCCAAATGCTGTTGGGAAGCCTGACTTAACGATGTAAGTAGGACACGAACCCATTCAAAACCGAGCAGTGCACACTGAGGTGACTGCACAGCTGGGAGGAATGTGGTTGGGTAATAGCGATAATACCCTTGAGCTTGGCAGCTTAGTTCTCTTTGTTTGTTTTGTTTTTTTTTGTTTTTTTTTTTTTAATTTTTTTTAACATTTATTTATTTTTGAGACAGAGAGAGACAGAGCATGAACAGGGGAGGGTCAGAGAGAGGGAGACACAGAATCTGAAACAAGCTTCAGGCTCTGAGCTGTCAGCACAGAGCCTGACGTGGGGCTTGAACTCACGGACCGCGAGATCATGACCTGAGCCGAAGTCGGCCGCTTAACCGACTGAGCCACCCAGGCGCCCCTCTTTGTTTGTTTTAAAGCACTACTCTTATATGAGCAGTAGGACAAAGGTTATCTTCTATACAACATACTATGTGAGAGACAAAAAGAAACCTGAATGATTGGAAGACCTCTCTTTCAAAACCACTGATCATATCTGCACTGCATGTACTTATAACAGTGTTCAACATGAAATAGGCACTCAGGAATTATTTCTCTTTGATATCCTTTTATTTCTCCCATGTTCCAAGTGGGAAGAGACTGCTGTCACGCTGATTGGTTTAAGGCTGCTGGGGTACCACATGCAACGTCTTGGAACTCTGATTTTCTTGAGTTCTTGCTTCTACACACCATCTTCAGTTACCACCTTCTCTTTACCCTACCAGACCTTTATCTTAATCCCACCTTGTGCCTTTTTTGAACTTTCAAAGTTTTTTTTCAAACAAGTCACACCAAGACATGAAAGAAAGTCTGTTTTGCAAGTATCTCATCTAGTTACTTCTGCAGCTGTGAGACTTCTTGGTTCCAAGCTCATTTCTTATGAAATCACTTTGGTACCTCTACTATAAAGCCAGCTAAAACATACTGAGCACTTAGAATTTGTCAGGCAATGTTGTAAGCACTTTGCATTAGATTATCTCACTTAATCCTTATAAAAACTCTTAAGGAGTTAAATACTAATATTACCAACATTTTTGTGGATGAGGAAATTAAGGCAGAGTATCTAAGCCACTTGTGGTTAACTTTTAAAACTAGGTCACATGAAGAATTAACTCTATTCAGCAAATACTCCCTTTGCTAAGGACCTCAAGGTCATGTAGGAATTACTTACTCAATTTTCCTTCACCCTTTGGGACCCCAGATTCAGTTGAAAATATGGCTTTAGTTTTTTGAGGTGTTTACAGGACATAGTTGGAAACAAGGAAAAACTGCCATTTTTTTTTTTTTTTTTTTTTTTTAAGTAGGCTCTACGCCCACAGGGTTTGATCTCATGACCCGGAGATCAACAGTCGCATGCCGTCATGAATGAACCATCCAGGCATCCCAACTCTGACAAACTTTTATATACTTTTCTGATTCCCTTCTTTACAGGAAGAGTGAAAGTGGGAGAGATGGATATGGCAACAACATCGAAAAAATGTTTATTAAGCCGGTTTTGGTACCGGCTACATGCTAGGTAGGCACTAGGGATGAGAAAAATATACCCATGTGGAAATTGATTCCCTTAATACTAGCAATTCTAGCACATACCCCTTGCAAAGCCTCCATGAACTCTAACAAGAAAACTAGTTTGAAGAGCCCTGAACTAGTACAGTGTTTCACAAATTTTCCAAATCAAGAGTTATCCGGAGAATTTATTAAAAATACACATCATGGGGCCACATCAAACTTTGGGAGTGAGAATCTTCAAAGAAAGCTAGATCTCCTTTTTAATAGATCCTCAAATGATTCATACAAATAGATAAATTTAGAAAACACTGGTATCTAAAAGTTGTGGGGATAATATGGGGTAATAATTTAGGGGAAGATTGGCAGGATTAGAAGAATGGCAAGATGTTAAAAAAGAGAAGATGGCTGATTGGAGGGGCACCTGGGTGGTTCAGTCAGTTAAGCATCTAACTCATGGTTTTGGCTCAGGTCATGATCTCATGGTTCATGAATTCAAGCCCCATGTCGGGTTCTGCACTGATAGCATGGAGCCTGCTTGGGATCCTCTCTCTTCTCTCTTTTCGCCCCTCCCCTGCTCATGCTCTCTCTCTCTCAAAATAAATGTATATATATATATATATATATATATATATATATATATATATATATATATATAAGGCTGATTGTATCTTAACGCCATTAGATTTGTGGAATAGTTCTGTTTGCCAAATGTAGAATTAACCAGATTCCTTTTGTTGTTGTTTTTAATTTGTTTTATGTTTTGTTTTTAGTATGAAATCATTTTTATAAAAATTTAAAACCAAGAGCAATATTATATTGCTTAGATACAATATAAACAAATGGGGAAAAATGACAAAATTCAGAATAGTGTTTTCATCAAAGGGGTGTATGGGAGATCCTGTGTGTGTGTGTGTGTGTGTGTGTGTGTGTGTGTGTGTGTGTGTTTAGCATATTTTCACCATGGGTGTCATCCCTTCGTGTCATTCTCATGTCTCCCTTCAGAACTGCATTACCTAATTCCTCTTCTCTAAATGTACTACAAACGATTCAGCCTGAGTTCTTATTTCTTCAGCTCTTGGCCTAGTATTGTTAAGCAGCTTTGGGTAAGATCTGCCAGAATGTCTTGTGGATGACTGATCATGTAAGCAATTGTAATCTGTTTAACAATTCTGATCCTAATCCCCTCCTGAGTGTCTGATTTTCAGTGGTGCTCGGATTATAACCAGTTAATAACGATGGAGCATTTTATGAAAGGTCTGCATTAAGTAGCTTGTTTTTTATGTCTCCACATCTAATGCTCATACTATTTCTTAGAGAAACGTTTAACAAATACCATTTAGTATCTGTGTGCTTTGGCATTCATCTTAATGTTTATCTTACTCTCTTTTACAGCATTACCCCATTGTTTTCCTGACTCTGAGTCTGACATTAGTGTTTAGTGACTAGCTCCTTCTCTTTCCTTTGCCTGGCATATCAGAGGATGGCTGACATATATTTTGATCTTCTCATTTATAAAATGAGTTCAGTAATATCTTACCTGGCAGAGTTGGGATTGGATAATAAGGAATAATACTTTTGAAGTGCCCAGCACGGTGCCTGCTACATAGTAGGTATTCAATGAGTCACTGATACTATTTTCATTATTATTTTCAGCATCAGTTTCTTAAATTCAGTATTTAGTAGGTGGAGCTCAACTAAGATAGTTTGTACTTAAGGAGGAAGTCAACTAAATGTAAAATTTGAAAACGTTATTATGAGGCTTCTTAAATATTTAAAGCTAATCCGGTACACCTACAAATAATACAATGTTGTATGTCAATTATGTGTAAGTAAAAACATTAAAAAAAAAAAATTTGGTGGGGTGGGGCACCTGTCTGGCTCAGTTGGTAGAGCGTGCAACTCTTGATCTTGGGGTTGTGGGTTCGAGCCTCATATTAGATGTAGAGATTACTTAAAAATAAAATCTTTAGGGGTGCCTGGGTGCCTCAGTTGGTTGAGTGTCCGACTTCGGCTCAGGTCATGATCTCATGGTTGGTGGGTTTGAGCCCCGTGTCAGCCTCTGTGCTGACAGCTCAGAGCCTGGAGCCTGCTTCAGATTCTGTGTCTCCCTCTCTCTCTGCCCCTCCCCTGCTCTCGCTCTGTCTCCCTCTCTCTCAAAAGTAAATAAACATTAAAAAATAAAATAAAATCTTTTAAAAAATAATAAAAAATAATTTTTTAAAAGTTTATTTATTTTGAGAGAGAGCTCAAGCAGGAGAGGGGCAGAGAGAGAGGGAGAGAAAGAGAATCCCAATCCACACTGAGAGTGCAGATACAATATAAACAAATGCAGAGAAGTACCAACTTGCACAATAGCTGTGTTCCTGACCCACTATCAGTTTTGGTATGTAGTTACGGACTGTTCAGAGAGTCAGGGCACTGTTCCAAAACATACACAACTCCTTTCTCTCATGAACCATGAGCTGAAATCAAGAGTCGGATGCTTAACTGACTGAGCCACCCAGGTGCCCCTAAAAAATTTTTTTTAAATAAAGTTAATCCAGTTCTTTAAAAGGTAAGCTTCTGAGAGAAAGGAATTGTGTATGTTTTGGGACAGTGCCCCGACTCTCTGAACCGTCCATAACTACATACCAAAACTGATAGTGGGTCAGGAACACAGCTATTGTGCAAGTTGGTACTCTCAAGTTGTATCAGATTTCTAAGGGGTTGTGCCTCTGTGTGAGACATTTCATCCCCCAGGCCGGCTGTAGTGAGTCAGGACAATTAAGCATTATAGAAACATTGTACTGTTGTAACAGGACATTGCATCCCAGCCTTGTATTGTATTTTGTTCTTAGCGTTGCCTGAGATCATTTGATAAGCAAATCACCTTAGGAAAATGCCTTGCATAGGGGCACCTGGGTGGCTCAGTCGGTTGAGCGGCCGACTTTTTTTTTCAGGTCATGATCTCACGGTCCGTGGGTTCAAGCCCCGCGTCGGGCTCTGTGCTGACAGCTCAGAGCCTGGAGCCTGTTTCAGATTCTGTGTCTCCCTCTCTCTGACCCTCCCCCGTTCATGCTCTGTCTCTGTCTCAAAAATAAATAAACGTTAAAAAAAAAAAAATTAAAAAAAAAATGCCTTGCATATATTATTTTAACTGACTTATGATCTGATTTCCTTATTGCTGTTACTATTTGTATCATTGTATTTATGTGAAATTCTACCAGTTTCTGTTACAAAGCACGGTTCTGGCGAATGTAATATCTAGGAACACCTGAGTTCTGATCTCTGCCACAGGTGCTGGGACTTTGATCTTGTTCTTAGCACTGGGAGGATGAATGATTATTGTCCATGAGATATGCACTCTGAAATCCGTAGGTAGTGCTTTCAGACCTGACACTGTAATGGTAAGGTTAGAAATTTTCCTCACAAGTGTTTGGAGCTTTCCTGGAAGAACTCTTTCTCTCTTGTACTTTTTCTCTTTGGAGATTTTGAAGGTTTGCTTGCTATATGATAGTTTTTACTAACCTTTTTCAAAATTATTTTTTAATGTTTGTTTTCAAGAGAGACAGAGACAGAGAGTGAGCAGGGGAGGGGCAGAGAGAGAGGGAGACACAGAATCTGAAGCAGGCTCCAGGCTCTGAGCTGTCAGCACAGAGCCTGACGCGGGGCTCAAACTCACAAACTGCGAGATCATGACCTGAGCTGAAGTCGGACCTTCAACCAACTGAGCCACCCAGGTGCCCCCTAATCTTTTATTAAAGAACAAGATCTCTGAGTAGAAAGTCAGGGATTTTATTTCCTTCAGTGCCTTCACCTTCTTCCCACATTTTTTTCAGACTTGGCTGTTTGTTTGTTTGGTTGTTTGTTTTTAAAGCTGTCAGCCTTTTTCTGTGTTGGTTTAAACCAAGGATATTTCCGGCCAAGACCCATGTCTTACTGCTCGTGATCCTAGCATGCCTTCTTTTTACCACAACATTTCCCTCTTGGTTTTTCTGGGGCATGGTGGCTCCAGAGTCTGTTGCATCCATTCTCTATATATGTTCCTAGATTTTCCTTTCTGTTTGTATTCCAATTAGAATGACTTATTGTTTCTTTGGACCTTCCCCACAGGTGACAATTCCTTCTTTCTCCGTACTTGGCTCATGACCCCCCTTCACATTCCTGAAACTCCAGCGGAATATCGCTATAATATGGCCCATTCTGCTACTCACAGTGTGATTGAGAAGACCTTCCGAACCCTCTGTTCCCGATTCCGCTGCCTGGATGGATCCAAAGGGGCACTGCAGTACTCACCAGAAAAGTCCAGCCACATTATCTTGGCTTGTTGTGTCCTCCACAACATCTCCCTGGAGCATGGGATGGATGTTTGGTCCTCTCCAATGACAGGACCCATGGAACAGCCCCCTGAGGAAGAGTATGAGCACATGGAGTCCCTGGACCTAGAGGCTGACCGAATGCGTCAGGAGCTGATGCTCACTCATTTTAGCTAATGTGAAATCTGGGGGCGCGGGAAACTTTTCCAGGAGGAGTTGGGACAAACTTTCGCCCTCACCGCCCCATACAGAGTCCCATCATCTAGCATGAATGAGTATGCGGACACTCGTCACAAATCGACATTTAATCTGTGTGTTTTAGAAGGGTTGTGGCTATGGCAGGATATCTTGATAACGTTTGCAAATATATTAGCTAAACCAAAAACAAGACAATAAATAGTTCCCTGCTATCCCGTGAACTCCAGGTTGAGCCCCACTCATTTGAAAACTCACTAGTAGTAGACATTCATGATTGTGCCCACAAAATCAAAGCAAAGGGGAAAACGGCACTCAGCCAGATATTTTTTGTCTGTTTCTTAAATTATGTGGAGATTTCAAATGAAAACTATATGTGTTGGTCCTGAATTATTAGGTGGGATTATTAGGTGGAACTTTCTACTTTGCTGCCTATATAGACATCATCTGAGACAAGCGTAAAGAGTAAATGTGAGTTCGGGAATGGTTTTCGGACATAAGTGAGTGGCTACTAATCTGAGTTTGCAGCCTTGTGTTTTTAAGAGGATGCTGGGGACAGTCTGAGACCTCCATCTTTCTGTAGCAGTTGGACTGTGACTTGGAGTGGGTTTCTAGGGAGAACATCTGGATTCCAATCTCCTCTTTCCAACCCAGAGGAGGAGTTAGAGGATAAATGGGTTTAAGACCCCAATCAGCTCAAAGAAGACAAGTAAAATATAGATAAAATAGCAAGTTTACACTTTACAGATCTAAAGACCCTGGTAGATTGATGGACAGAGGAGATTCACCCAGGTTTTGACAGCTCACATCTAAATAGATCACATTTCTTATGTTCATGATGTTAGAATATCCATTTGGCCATTCTGCTCTGAAATTCATTGTACAGAAAGAAGACTTTGAGAATAAAAAGGTACATGAAAGTAGTAAGAAAGTGAAGTAAAAAGAACATAGTTTCTTGGTGTGAAATGAATTTTGGCATTAGACCTATTTGGATATCTTGCAAAATCATGGACAGAATTTCCCAGGAAATGAATAATCCCCACCAAGTCTTATTCTAAAATTACACTGATATAAAAACAACCTAATTGGAATAAAGAAAGTGTGAATTAGGTTCACACATTGGTGCCTCTGCTGGGACAAAAAAGAGACTTTCCTGAGGATTGTCTTGTTCCTGGTTTCTCATCAACTCACCATGTGATACCTCAGAATTGTCCTCTTGGATCATTTCCTACCTGCCTTTGGCAGTGTTAATCTGGTGATTTTCAAAGTAAAGAAATGAACAGCTGATGACAGAAGAAATTTGGAAATAAACTGAGGGTGACTCATCCCCAAGATTAAAAACAATTATGGATTATTATCTGCTGTTTATTTCTACTCCAAATGCTATTTCCCATCATCATTCTACTCTATAAAGAGTGGGTCCATGTGGCAGGAGGTTGAGCTTGATGTGTACAATGATGTCATTGAGATGACAATGGACCGCAAAGAGGTGCCTGAGAATGTTAGTTCTACTCTTTCTGTAGAGGTGTCCTGTTACATATTCTTCCTTTGTAAAAGCTAACCTGTGACCAAGCTTGCTCTGTCCCCTTCGTGAGGCAATATTTTAATTCTTGTGGTCTTTCCAAGCGTCCTGAGATGGGTATTTTTCCCTACAGAGTTTTGGTTCTGTTGTGCATATTGCATGAGGAAAGGGTTACTTGACATCCACATATCATAAGTGCCAAAGTGGAATGTGAACTTAGAAAGTGTCTGGCATTTTAGCCCGAAAAACTACATTAAAGGAAACTTGGGACTTTTCACAACTTAACTCACTAGATGGTAACATGAAGCCTGAGTGGGAGGGACAGTCTTGGAGAGATTTCAAAAGTAATTTTAAGTCTATTACTTGCACACCAAAGATAATTTCTAAGTGCTGAAATGACTGAATATTGGCTAGCAGTGCTTTTCCCTGGGAGCATTTTATTTCCTAATAATTCCACAGAGTAACTGTTCGAATCTATTTATTTAATCTCCTTTCAACCTGAATTTTTACAGGCCAGGATTTTTTCAGTCCTTGGTTACAATTTCCCTAAAATGATCTAGGGGTGGGATCAGGGTCTGTACTTCGATTGCCAAGGGTTTGCCCATAGGGACTTTTCATAAGTGCCTGAGAAGTCTTCTCTTGAGGTCCTTACTGTGGATTTTTAGTATCTTCCTGGTACAGTTTTGGGAAAGAGTCAAGGATTATGCCTGTCTTATGTAAGCTTCATCTTCCTGTAGATGATGCCATCTGGTCAGCCCAGAAGTTTTCCAGATTTGCCCTTAGATGTTTCAAGACAGCAAAGTCCCAGGATATATTAAGATAAAACCACAATATTGGGTCATCACTGGTTTGCCAATTTCAAATTCTACACAAGAGAGACCACAAACATATTCTTAGTTTAAAATGAACTGAACAGAGATGGGTCTCCTTTCCTGACCCTTGGACTGTAAAGGATATCTAGCAAGTTAATCTAAGTTGAGACTAATGGGGTCATATAGTAAAGACATATAAGAGGCGGGAGGGGTAAAATAGAAGCTAGACAGATAACAGACACTGTGATTGTATCCCAACCTGAAATGATAAAACAGCTCTCGGACTGAGCTTAGCAGTTGCTGTCCCTGACAATGGAAGGCAAGTTAGGAAAAAAAAAAAAAAAGAAAGAAATCAAGGATACTTAATCATTGTGTGTACGCATAACATGTCTTCAGGGCCCATATTGCTCTGTAGATCCCACCCAGATTTTACGAAATTGTGAGAATAAGATAACAGAGTTAAGTGAGAGTTGGTTGATCATGAGAATGTCAATGCAAGAAGGAAAGGAAAATACTAGCTGAATGCTGGGAACACTCCAGTTCCCTAACACATAAAATTCACAGGAGTTTTTATTGTTTTCATGACTACACTTTAAACCCCCTTTGTGATAATCAAATGAGAGTGATGAGATCTCTGATACTAGAAAGGAGCAAGGAAAATAAACCTCGAAATCAGAAGCTAGTACATTTCAAAAGAAAAAAGATCCAGGGGCTCCTGGGTGCCTCAGTCGGGTAAGCATCTAAATGCTGATTTTGGCTCAGGTCATGATCTCACTGTTTGTAGGATCAAGCCCCACGTCAGACTCCACGCTAACAGCATGGAGCCTGGAGCCTGCTTGGGGTTCTTGCTCTCCCTCTCTCTCTGCCCCTCCCCAACTTGCACAGTTGCACACTCTCTCTCTCTAAATAATAAACATGAAAACATTAAAAAAAAAAAAAAAAGAAAGAAAAACAGTCCAATTGAAAGCAATCTCTATGTGTGTCCAACAAAACAGTAAGGATCTATCATTCTGTTGAGACTTTAACCCTTACATATATATCATAAACATGTTTATGAAAGGGCTGATTTGCCATTCTAGAGTCTTAACATGTTCATATGATTCAATCTATTGATAAATTGTGCCACTGAAAGCTTATCCTGTATAAATAATTCCGAAGAAGGAAACATCTCCTATAATTCTACTGTGAATGATTTACCCGCTGTTCCGGGATCTCTCTCCTTCACTGGGCTGCTCCTATATCATTACCCTGCTTCTACCTTTACCATCCAGCCCAAAGTGTGTACATTACCCCAGAGTGCCATAAGACCAGGCTACAAAAGAACAGAACAGAATTGCAACTACAACTGGCTTGTCATTTGGCTGCTCAAGTCCCAATTCCTCTTCCTGGAATTCCTAATAAGATGACTCATGGTACTGCTACAGGGTTCTTTCATCCTAGGTTCAGGCCTGATTTCTATTATGCAGAGTGTAGTAGATGTTTCTTAGAGCCCAGAGCCAATACAAGGAAGTTTCCTTCCCTTCTCTCCTTTTCCCTCCTTTCACCCTTCATCCCAGGCAAATCCTCCATGTCTACAAGTGCCAATCCTCTTTTCCTGGCTTAGTCTTTACAAGTTCCTTACGTGTGATTGACATGGATTTACAATCCTTATAAGTGGTTGACAGTGGCTATGTCCATTCTTAGGGTAACCAACTGTCCTGGTTTGCCCAGAGCAATTGCAATTGCAGTGTTAGCATTGAAAGTTCCCTGTACTGGGAAACCCCTTAATCCTCAGCTCATTGGGACAGATGGTCACCCTACTTCAGGAGAAGCGTTATCTTACCTTCAACGGGGTGGCTCCCCCAGGAGAATCCAATCATAATACAATAAGCAATAACCAACATAATAATGAATTATTAAGTCTTAACACTGATATGTAAGTATCAGTGATACATCCCAGTATGATCTTTACTCTTCCCACTTGGTTTAAGTCTCCCTCAATGTGAGGACATTCCTATAGGTTTGAGAATTTCAACTCTTGATCTCTTGTGATCTACTCTTCTGTCCCACTTGACTTTTGCATAAGAGCCAGCCGTAGTTTACCGTCACACTGAATCCTAAATCCACACTTGAAAAGAAACAGTTCTCTAGAGAAATTTATCTATAGAGATGCAACTCTGCCTGCAGAATAAATCCTCTTTTTCATGGTTTCACAGAGCAGTTTAGCCTCAACTTATAAAATAGCTCCATTTTCAGGTGATGGTTTTAGATTTATATTTGCATACCCTTCAGGTGTTTTTCCCAAAATAAAAGTCTCCCATTTTTGAAGACTGAAAACTTCTTGTAGCCTTGAAATTCGTTTCTTTAGTTTTTCTCACTGAAATCAAGGTTTCAAAATAATGTTGTTATTTGGGTCAAATTTGAATGAGGGCTATAGCTTTAGATGCTTATGCCCCACAAGCCTTTCTAAGAAGAAAGCTTCTCTAAAACATGTATTCTGGGAATAGAATCTCAGTCCTGGATGACAGCAAAGGAAAGTCTATTTGTTGCTCCTCATCTGGCTTCAGGAATGTGGCAGAGACTGCTTATTTAGTTGACACTTAGTATCCTTTTGCTCCTGACTTTGAGAACTGCCCAGGATAAAGACTAATTCCCAATTAGGTGTGGCTATGTGACTAAATTCTGGCCAGTGGAATATAAGTGGAAATGTCCTGTGCTATTTTCAAGATATGTCCTTATGGCAGGAGACATGCCTTTCCTCTTTCAGCTTCCTGCTAGTTGGAATGTAGACATGATGGCTAGAATTTGAACAGCTGCCTTGGACCTGGGATAAAAGCCACTTATTGAAGATGTCAAAGGAACAAGATGGAAGCCTGGTCCCTGATACCAAATAGGCACACCTTACCCTAGGCTGTGTATCTCTGGATTTCTTTTACATGATGGAGAAATACACTTCTACTTTGCTTCCTCACTCTTTTTGTTTAGGTGCAATAGGTCCTAATTGTAAATAAAAAGGTTACAATTATCTCTTTCCAAGAGCAGCAATACCTATTACACAGAAAATGTTTGGAGGCAACATACACATCCAACAATGGGGAGCAAGGTCAGTATATCCTCTCAATGGAATATTGTGCAATTGTTAAAAATAACAACTATTAAAGATTTAATAGGGAAATGATACAATGCGAAACAATAACACTTGTATCTCTGCTTAAACTTTAAAACATTATGCAGGCTATTTCTTAGGACTGCATGGGAACATGAACAAATTAAAACTTGGTGGTTTTTTTTTTTTTAAGTTTATTTATTTTGAGAGAGAGAGAGAGAGAGAGTGTGGGAAGGATAGAAAGAGAGGGAGAGAGACAATCTCACACAAACTCCACACTATCAGCACAGAGCCTGATGAGGGGCTTGAACCCACAAACCACGAGATCATGACCTGAACCCAAGTCAAGAGTCAGATGCTCAACCAACTGAGCCACCCAGGCACCCCAAAACTTTGTGTTTTCGAAGTGGATTATTAAATTCTTTCTTTTTTAAGACTTTCATAAATGTTGCTATGTCTCCTCATTTTTAAGTCCCCTAAAACAGTAGTAGGCAACAAAAGCCCGGTGTTTCATCCTCATATTATGGATGCTGATTCTATCCTGCATTATATATGTGAGTTGTCCCTTGAATATTGTCATGGACTTAAAGGAGATTTTTAAAAATTATAATAAATTATAAATAAAGGTAATGTTGTAAGGATGTGACCTTTCACTTTGATTAGATTATAAGCTCTTTAAGGGCTTGGACTATCATTTCTTTTTTATGACCTTACTCTCCCCTTAGGGGGGACTTAGGGTAGCTGTATGATTGCTCACACTTGGTAATCCATATTTGGAGTGATCTATGTGATTTATTGAATTGTACCTAGGATGTACATATTAATTCACACTTGTGCTGAGAATATTAATTTGTCTACTACAAGACTTCAGAAAGGGACTATTGCTGTGATGATGAAAATTTCAACTTTTGCAGGTTCTGAACCCAAGGAAAATTTTGATCATCACGTAAGAAGCACACCCGTGGCTCCAGGCCTTTGAAAGAAAATTTTAAAAAGCATACGTGTATTTTTTTTTCCTGCCTTAAGTTCAGCCTACAAACCCCTGAATTTTTCCAACTTCTTTTTGCTGTGTTTTATGGGACCTAAAGTGGAACTTAAACAGCGTTGACTCACTTTGTTTCTCAGTCTGGATTCTCTCTCATTGTCTCTCTGTGCCTCTGTCATGTACATGTATGTTTATTTTTATGTACCTCACTGTCCGTGAGGGAACTAAGAGTCACACTTGCTCAGTTGGGATAATGTTGGGAGTCCATAACTTAGTTGCTGAACTGGTAAGTGTTATTGTGCTATGCCTTGATCTCCAACACTCAAGAAAAACTCCGGTGCTCTAAACAACTTCGCTGGCAAGCAACACAGAAAATGGCAGAAGCACCGGCTACTTTACTCCGCCGCTTATGATCTGGGTTTGTTTATTCATGCCTTGGCCAGGAGTCGGACCTAGGGTTGGAGCGGAGCAGTTTTTCGGCGCTCGACTGCATCTCCTTGAACGATTGGCTGGGCGCTCATCCTATGATGTCTGGGCCGTTCGTGCATTCGGTGATCTTTTGCGCCGTCTTCTTGCTTGATGTCTCCTGAGCGGCGGCGGCGCCGGGTCGAAGGCTGACTTATCCGCGAGGCCCCGCGCTCAGGCTGCTTTCTTCCGCTGGTCGGTAGAGCGGACCCCTTGCTTCCTTCCTGCCTCTTCTTCTTGTCGGTGGTTGGGTCCCGTCGCTGGGCTGCAGACGGAGCCTCCGCCCGCCTTGCAGGTAGGCCCGGGAGGAGCCTGGGAGGCCCGGCCCGGCATCCTTCCGCTGGCGGGTTGGGAAGACCTTGGCGCCGGCGGGTGGGCGGGCGGCTTGGCCGCGGAGACACGGCCGGAGGAGGAGCTACCCGGCGGCGTTCGGGGGCGCGGTCGGAGAGGCGGCAGGGCACTGAGGGAGAGGCCGGAAGGAGGGAGAGATGCTGGGGCTGCTTTACGCGGTTAGGTAGGGAGGGGATGTTGGGTCTAGGGCGGGTGTTGGCACCCTCAGTGTGGGGGGAAATCGCCTTCCAGGAACGGATAGAGCTTTGCGCGCTTGCCCCTCCTCGGTCTCCCCTCCCGCCTCCCCACCCCCAAGGCCCCGGGTGTCATGACTCAATTGCGCTGGGGACCTCCTCGGAGTCCGACCTTTGAAGGGACCCTCGAGTAGGTGGAAACAAGTGGAACACGGCCCCCTGGCTGCTCTGAGCGAAGTGTCATGTTCTTGCGTTTTGGGGATAGGGAAACTGAGGCAGCGTTCTGGGACTTGACTTTTCCCCACGTCCCAAATAGGTCTTTAAACGTACCATGAGTCGTTTTTTGGTCATTTGCAGGTTCGGGTTTTTTTTTCCCCCTCCCTCTCTATTTACCAGTCACTTTATGTACACAGCGATATGTCGTTTGTGATCTCTCCTACCCGGGAATACAGATTCTGTCACTGGTGACTTCAGAAGTAAAGGGACCATGCTGGTTTTGTTTGTCAAAGTCTGTATCATTTTAGTGAGAAAAGCAATGGCAATTCTGTTTCTTGGATAGAAAATTTTGTTTGCTGACCAGTTTGCTTTCTGGTTGATACTTATTTCTTCCCCCCCCCCCCCCCCCCCAGCTTGTTCTCAATGGAAATCTTCCAACTATGTTGTTAAGTGGTTAATGTCCAAGCATGGAGGATTGGTGAAGATTTTCAAATCAGATATTTGTCCTGAAGAGTTTGCTTTCTAGGAAGAATCCAAAGGAAACCCAAGGAGTCGTTTTCAGAACAATTTTATCATATTCGATTAGTGGTTTAGTTGTGCGTATACTAAACAGCCATTGTGTAGGATTCATTCAAATATTGAGATATTTAAATTTAAAGTTAAAATTCTGGCATCTCCATTATGTTTTTCTTTTCTCTCTCAACTTAGAAACTTTGGGGACTAAGCGTTCTTACTCATTTTATTTTCATTGGATTCAGTGTCACGATCCTAATTTGTGTAGCTTCTTTGTCGAAAAAAAATATTCAGGCTAGAGGTGGTTTTAGGTTGAATAAGTATTTCCATAGTATGTAAAATCAGTAGGACAGTGGTTTTAAAGAGAGAACAGATTAAATTTCTAGTCCTTGGGTGGAAACTATACAAGTATGTGTTTTGTTTTGTTTTTAACAATTTTAGAATTCTAATATGAGTTGTGGAAAGGTTATTGTTCCTCTAATGTTTTTGATTTTGAGGTCAGCAATATCTAAGCGTGGGGTCCTTGGTCATCAGTGATTTCCTAGTTATCAGGACCTCAGAACTTCCAGAAAGGGATTAAAGAAGAGCCACCAGACTGGTGAACCTAGATTGGGAAGTTAGGCTAAGAATGTGTGCTCTCTGAAAAAGTTTTTACGGTAGAAGAGAACGTTTATCAGAGGAGAGCATTTAGTGAAGGAAGCGACGTTATCTCCTGGGAATTGATTCTGCATAGAATTTGTAGTTAATGTAGTATCTCAGTGACTCCTAACGAATGCTAAATAAATAAAGATGGAGTTTGCTAGGAGTGTCACAAAAAATGTTAGCAACATTTTGTTACGTTTCTATAGGAAATAATTAGCAGAGGTTTAAGTTGAATTGACGAAGACAAGAAATTTGGTTGTGGTGCTGGTGGTGAGGTCATAGGGATAGAGCTTATTGGCTTCTACCCTGCTTTGTGATAGAAATTCACTCCACAGTTTACCTTTCTTGGTTAAATCTTGCGCTGTTCTGTCAGTGTCAGATCAGGCTCTCTTCTGGCATTTCCTTTCAGAAATTTATGGGTTCAGGATGTGACTTAATTGTTCTATCTTCTCTTTTCGTGAGAAAGTTCTTGAGGATTATTAAAGATGTGAACTTCTTTGAATATCTTCTATAGCTTGTCCTGGAAGGAGTTATATTCTACCTTGGAAAAGATTAATTATATGTATCACTTGAAAACTACTGGTTATTTTTATTAACTGTAATAATTTGGTTTTATATTGTATAATTTTCAAATTATTTTCAATACATGTTAGGAAGCTTATGAAACTTTTATTCTTTTTCTTTCTCTTCTCTTTTTGTAAGTAAGCTCCACATCGAGTGTGGGGCTTGAACTCACAGTCCTGAGATCAAGAATTGCGTGCTCTTCCGGCTAAGCAAGCCAGGTGTGCCAAAACTTTTGTTCTTTTGATCATGCTTCTTTCTGCTTCTTATTAATACTGAGTCCATACATTTATGATCTTCAAGGATCTTCATGAATGTTGACAACGTATCTCACTATTCCCATTTATCCTGCTATGAAAGCAGTTTGAGAAAAAGTTTTGTTGTTAGTACACTGAAGTCTCTTTTTTTAAAGATACGTCTCAGCCTTGATAGAGTTATTTTGGAATGGGATGCAGATCTTTTTGCCCAGTGGTTTGGTTTACCAAAAAAAACCCCAAACCAACAAACAGAACAAAATAAACAACCCCCCCCCCGGCCCTCAAAACTCCTTAAGTTCCTTTAATCATAGTCATTCTTGTTTCCTTCTCCAATTGTTCCTCATAAACCCAGAGAGAACTTTCTGTTTCTTGTCATAATTTCTGTTTGTACAGAAGTACTATGGTACAACTTGTCCTGTGGCTTGGGGGTGATTTATACTTTATATTTTCAAGCCCCTTCTCCCCCCACCCCAAAGTTAATTAGATCTATCTTTCCCCCTTTTTGCAAAGCTAAAATTAGTTACTGATAGATAAAAATTTTGTGATCAGTAATTGTCAGAATGTATTTATGTGCCCAGTAGTATGTGGCAGTCTGCCAAAATGATGTAGTGTGAAGAAAACAGATTAAGGAATCAGGAGACCTGGATTTAAGTCCTAGGCTTATACACTTCATAGCTGAGAAATCCTTTACAAATTATTTAAGGAGACTGTAGGGAAGGTTGCTCCCCTTTACTGGGCATTTACTATGTCATGTTCTTCACAGGCATCATCTCATTTAATACAACAGTCCTTTAAGGTAGATATTATTTTCCCAGTGGATACTGAACTCAGAGTACATAATTTGACCAAGATCACACAGCAAGCATGTAGCAGAGTTGGGATTTAAAAACAAGGCTTTGAATACTTTTATGAACCTGTGTTTAGAGAATGGGAAAGATAATACTTTTATCATAATATTTCTATTGAGAAAAAAGTATGTGAAACTGCTTTAAAAAGATAAAGTGCGCTTTAGATATTAACTGCTATGCTATCTTACAGCAATGGCGAGCAGTCATCTAAGTTCTTGGACAACTTGTTTCTTTCAAGGCAACATTATGCCTGACAGTCATGGAGGATAGAGGTGACAAACATTAAACCAGCATTGGAGGAGCTTAACTAATATGTGTGTGGAAAGGAGTGAATGCCTGGAAGTGCCAGTGAAAGAGAAGTTTTAAGTGCTGTATGTGTAGATGGGGTGAGGCTGAGAATATTTACCCCCCCTCTTCCAGTTAGTCCTGCCTGTGTGTCTATAGATTAATGTAGTATCTTTTCCATTTTGTTCTCTGTCTTTTCTTAGGGTTGATAATCTCCACTTCTCCACCTAAACTTTTTCCTTTCTTTGTTGAGTATTGTTCTTGTGCTGTGTTGTTTCCTAAGGTACAATGTATTCCTATCAGACCTTTTGGAACTATTTCTTTTCTTTTTTTCTTTCTTTTTTTTTTTTTTAATTTATTTTGAGAGTGATAGAGAGCAAACAGGGGAGGGACAGAAAGAGAGGGAAACAGAATCCTAAGCAGGCTTCAGGGCTTCAGCACAGAGCCCGATGCAGGGCTTAAACTCACGAACCATGATATCATGACCTGAGCTGAGATCAAGAGTTGGATGCTTAACCAACTGAGCCACCCGGGTGCCCCTCTTCTTCTTCTTCTTCTTCTTCTTTTTTTTTTTTTTTTTAAGTTTGTTTGTTTATTTACCTTGAGAGAGAGGGAGAGAGCATGGGGGAGAGGCAGAGAGAGAGGGAGGGAGAGAAAACCCCAAGCAGGCTCCACACCATCAGTGCAGAGCACAAAGGAGGTTTGATCTTACAAACCATGAGATCATGACCAGAGCCCAAATCAAGAGTCGGACGCTCAACCAACTGAGCCACCCAGGTACTCCAAGTTTGTTTATTTATTTTGAGAGACAGAGAGCAGCCGTGTGAGTGGGGGAGGGGCAGAGAGAGAGAGAGAGAGAGAGAGAGAGAGAGAGAAGAGAGAATCCCAAGCAGGCTCCATGCTGTCCGCACAGAACCCCATGTGGGGCTTGATCTCACGAACCATGAGATCATGACCTGAGCTGAAATCAAGATTCTGATGCTTAACCAATGGAGCCGTCCAGTCTCCCCTATTCTTTTTTTTTTTTTTTTTTTAAGTATATTTATTTTGAGAGAGACAGTGTGTGTGGGCAAGAACTGTTGAGTGCATGCATGCATGTGTGAGAGCAGGGGAGGGGCAGAGAGAGAGGGAGAGAGAGAATTCCAGTTTCTGCCCTGTCAGCACAGAGCCCCACATGGGGCTCTATCTCATGAACTGTGAGATCATGCCCTAAACCGAAATCAAGAGTTGATGCTTAACTGCCTGAGCCACCCAGGTGCCCTGGAACTATTTCTTGATTGTTGACTCTGTGTTTCAACCCTTTCCTTTTCAGACTTTTGTTCATCTAGCAAATATTTATTGAATGCTCATTAGATGCTGGGATACAAAAGTAGACATGAATATTCTTACTCTTATGGAGTTTATTCCAGTGGGGAGCAGAGTTGACCAGGAATCTGATGGATATTGAAATTTAGGCTGTGCTCTGAAAGAAACAAGGGCTGACAGCAAGATGAAGAAGTGAGGAGGGCACTGGGTGTTCTTGGGGAGATTGGAGTCTTCAGTCATGGCATCTTTAATCCCGTTAAAAAGTTGCAATCACAACATATCATGATTCAGTAAATTAAGGTTCTCTTTCTGCCATCACAGTGGAAGTCTTCATTTAAAATTGCTACATGTGGGGTGCCTGAGTGGCTCAGTCTGTTAAGTGTTTGATTTCAGCTCAGGTCACGATCTCACACTTTGTGAGTTCGAGCCCTTCACCGGGCTGCACTGACAGTGCAGAGCCTGCTTGGGATTCTCTCTCTCTCCCTCTCTTTTTGCCCTTCCTCCACATGCATACTCTCATGCCTCTGTCTCTCTCTCTCTCTCTCTCTCTCTCTCTCAAAATAAACAAATTAAAAAAAAGAAGATAAAATTGCTCTATGTAATATTTGTTACTTAGTGTTTGGTGACACTGGATATGGGATAATAAAGGATCACTATGACTTAGAAATGTCCAGCATGCTTGGCTAATGAGTTTAATTTTTACTTCTAATGTGACCTGAATTTAATTAGTTTTCATTTGTTAATTTTTTCTAAAATAATTATTCTTTGGAATTTGAGTTCAGTGAATTTAAACACTGGATACATGACTTCAGATTTATTTGTAGCAGAGACTAAGCTGAAGTACTTAGCCTTATATAAGGGGAAAGATTTAGAAGGATTGTAGTGAAATTGAGAGAGGGAAAATGTAGGCTGCTGCTGCTGAGTATGTGTATATGATAATACGTACTTATAATCTTGTTTAGTACCTTTCTTTCAAGATATTAAAGGTGTTTTGTAGCATTTTTTTACTACTGCTTATTGGAATCATATGTCTGTCTGTCGAATTAACTGAGGCAAATTTCACATTTCATTATTTCATCATTTGTTTATTTCTGCTTCCCAGGATAGAACGTGTAGTTTCCCATGAGTTAACATTGTTTTGTTTTAGGTGTATATGCTTATGATATAATGAAATATTTGAAATTTTGTTGGGTTGCAGAGGATTAATATGCCTGTTTGATTTGGGGGAGAGATTTGGAGTATTTCAGCCTAGCTGACCAGTGAAAACAGGATAGAAAAATATGTCTTCCCAGACTCTTGAATAACAGCCTAGTGGCACTGATTCTTGGAGCCAGGCAGTCTGAGTCCAAATCTCAGGACCACTATTTACTAACTCTGCAACTTACGTAAATACTTAATGTCTCTGTGCCTTTCTTCATGTGTAGAATACCATACAATTGTGAGAAATGAATGAGAGAATATATGTAAAGCATTTAGAACAGCAGATAGTGCTATATATGCCACCTGTTATTGTTTTCAATATTATTATTATAACACCTTGAAGATTATATGTTCCCCAAAAGGACAACAAACAGCAGTGATGCTTAGATTGAAGTTCAGTGTCTTCTGAGAAAACTTAAACAGGAAACAGGAAGTTCAAGCAGTGTATTTGTTTCTCCTTTCCCTCAGGGTGCTTCAAGTTAAAGTGAGAGGGTATGTCTTTACTGGGAGAGAGAAACCTAGAAAGCAACAGTGTCTGAAAGAATTCCAAGTAGAAGAGACATGACGGAATTTTGAGGAGTCTGTAATATGTATGGTAAAACAGGCCAGAGCTATTTTAGGAACAGAAAAACATTTCTTTGCCAAACAGGTAGAAAATTTTAGCATCTGAATTTTACCATGTATTTGAACTGTGATTAGTACTTGAACGATTTGGAAGAAGTTGTCTAAAGGCATGGAAGAGAATGATATTTAGGGAAAAGTCGAAGTTACCAAATCAACTTGGGTAAACTTTTGGAAGAGTGAACTTGTATTTCATATAGTGGTACAGGAATGCAGTAGAGTTAGTTTTTTATTCCTCTTGTCCCTTTATGCCATCATAAATTGTGGGTGCTTCAGTCTTTACCTTAACTATCCGTTTTTGTTTTCCTCTCTGAAGTCTGTGTCAAATTCCTGTGCTGTCATTTAAAAAACCTATTTAATGAAGATAGTGGAGTCTTGTTTTTTTAATTAATTAATCCATCCATTCATTCAGTAAATGTTGTCTACCACTGTGGTAGGTGTTACGAATACCATAATAAGAGCTGATCAGAACCGTGCTTATTGAAGTGCTTTGTGCCAGGTACTGTACCAAGTGCTTTGTGTCATTAATTCTTTTCATTCTTACAGTTTTGTGGTGTAGGTACTTTTATTTTCCTCATTTCGTAGATGTGGAAATTGTGGCACAGAGAGAGGTTAAGCAGTTTGCCCAAGGTCTTAGAGCCTAGTTACTGGCAGCACCAGGATTTGAATCCAAGCAGTCTGGCTCCATAGTCTCCTGCTCTTAAGCCCTAAATTATACTGATTCTGAACTACTTTAAATAATTCTAAACTCTCTAAACTACTACCACTGTACTAAGACTAGAGTGACAAAAATAGACTCTGTCCATGCTCTTCTAGAGATTGTTGTCCATAGGGGAGAGAGATGGTAAACAAAAAATACGCTAATAAATGTGTAATTGCAAAGTGTATCAAGTCCTATGATGGAGAAGTAAAAAAGAGATTATAGTAGGGGACCCTGAATTATATTGGAGCCTTGGGAAAAGTTTCCTGAAGATGTGATATTTAAGCAGAGATTAGAAGGCTGAAAGGGAAAGGCAAAGGGAATAGCATGTATGAAAGCCTCGAGGTAGGAAGGAACGTGGCACAGTTTGAGAAGCTGGAAGAAGGTTGGTGTGGTTGGAGTACAGTGAGCAGTGGGGGAGGAAGGAGAGGGGCACAGGATGAGGATAGAGACGTAGGCAGGGTTGTGTTAAGGATTTTGGACTTTTTTCCTAAATATAACTGGAAGCATTGGAAGGTTTTAAGTATGAGTGTTGTGACCCTAATATATGATTTTAAAAGGTTGCTCCAGCTACATTGTGGAAAATTTTGGAAATTTGTGGGAAAAATTTTGGAATTTGGAAAATTTGAAAGAGAAGTGGGGGAAGTATGATAGTTAAAGATGTCTTTTTGTGGTCCAGGCAAAAGATGACCATATCATGGCTTGGACTAGGCTGTAGGCAATGGAGATGGGAGGAAGTAGAAAAATTGAATAGATACATTTTTTTTTTTTCCCAATAGATATTTTAGAATTAGGACAGGCAAGACTTAATGATGGATTGAATATGTGGGAGGAGGGAAAAGTCAAGTATGATTCTCAGATTTCTGGCATGAGCATCTGGATAGATGAAGTTGCCATTTCTGAGATGGAAACATTTGAGGAGGAGCAGATTTTGACTAGAGTTGGGGAGCAGGAGGAAGACCTCAACTTAAGCCCTGCTGAGTGTGAGCTTTCTGTTAAAAACATGTGGAGATATCCAGCAAGGAGCCTTTGAGTGCTGCTGGCAGGGGTGCTGGCAGTAAATCTGATGCTCTTAGTAGAGAGGTGGTATTTACAGTCAAGGAAAATGGTAAGATTACCTAGAGAGAATGTGTGTATAGACTAGCAGGAGAGTGTTCCCAGTCAAGATCCAAAGAATTTGAGGAAACCTCAGAAATCCACTGAAGTGGATTTAAAAAGTGGGACGGGAGGAAGTGGAGATGGTCTGTATATTTTGGTAATTAGCCTGTCTTCCCAGAAGAAGTAATACTTTAAGAAGAAGCAATATAATGTCCATGAAGATAGGAATGATACCTTTTTATTTTCTTCTTGGTGGCCTAGCCTTGGTGTCTTGCCAGGAGGTTGGATTAAAGGAGAAAGAGGTTTAAAAAAAGCTGGGGGGTGGGGGGTGGGGTGGCGAAAAGAGGTCAAGGAATGAGGGTAACTGCAGAATGGAAAGAGTAGTGATTCTCATGATTTGTATATGTGGCCTTGGAATTTAAGGGTTTATGTACTTTTTAGTTTTGCTGTCATTAGCTTCTCTTTTCAATTCCCTACTTAATGTGTCTTTGTATTTTGGCTTTTAAAATTTATTCCTTACTTTTATTTTTTCTTATTGCTTTCCTGTGGTCATTGTTGCTATAGTCAATTTGCTCATGTGCTTGGTTATTTACTTTATCTTTAAAAAAAATTTTTTTAAATGTGTTTATTTATTTTTGAGACAGAGAGAGACAGAGCATGAGCAGGGGAGGGGCAGAGAGAGAGAGAGGGAGACACAGAATCTGAAGCAGGCTCCAGGCTCTGAGCTGTCAGCACAGAGCCGGACATGGGGCTTGAACTCCCAGACTGTGAGATCATGACCTGAGCTGAAGTCGGACGCTTAACCGACTGAGCCACCCAGGCGCCCCTACTTTATCTCTTTATTCAGTCACGTATTTATTGGTTCTTACTGCCATATAGAGTACATATAAATGTGACTCTAGACTTTATTTTGGTTTCTGTTTTGTTTCCCATTTACATATTCTTTGCTTAAGAGTCTAATAGGCTATAATGAGATAATATTAAACGTTTTGGCTACCAGTCTACCTAGAATTTTATATGATGACTTTTCTGGGAAGGGCTAAGCATTTTATGGATATTGTCCCCACTAATTCTTCTAGCCTTCCCTTTTTTTTTTTTTTATTCAGGTGAAATTCATACAACGCAAAATTAACCATTAATTAATTAATTAATTAAAATTTTTTTCTTAATATTTTTTTATTTTTGAGAGAGAGAGACGGAGCACAAGCAGGGAAGGGGCAGAGGGAGAGAAGGAGACACAGAATCTGAAGCAGGCTCCAGGCTCTGAGCTGTCAGCACAGAGCCCAATGTGGGACTTGAACTCACAAAACACTAGGTCGTGACCTGAGCAGAAGTCAGATGCCTAACCACTGAGCCACCCAGGCACCCCTTGTTTATTTATTTATTTTTTAAAGTGTTTATTTATTTATTTTGAGAGAGAGAGAGCATGAGCAGGGAGGGGCAGAGAGAGAGGATCCCAAGCAGGCTCCGCACTATCAGTGTAAAGCCTGATGTGGGGCTGGAACTCATGAACCGTGAGATCAAGACCTGAACCAAAATAAGAGTCTGACGCTTAGAGGTGCCTAGGTGGCTCAGTTGGTGAAGCGTCCAGCTCTTGGTTTCAGGTCAGGTCCTGATCTCGTGGTTGGTGAGTTCAAACCCCTCATCGGGTTCTGTGCTGATGGTGCGGAGCCTGCTTGGGATTCTGTTTCCCTTTATCTCTGCCCCTCACTTACTCTCTGTCTCTGTCTCTCTCAAAATAAACTTTAAAAAAAAAAAATTGGACACTTAACTGACTGAGCCACCCAGGTGCTATTTATTTACTTTTTTTTTTTTTTTAAGTAGGCTCCATGCCCAATGTGGGGCTTGAATTTATGACCCTGAGATCAAGAGTCGCAAGCTATACTGACTGGGCCAGCCAGGCGTCCCTTAAAAGATTTTATTTTTAGGAGTTCCTGGGTGGCTCAGTCTGTTAAGCTTGGGACTTTGGCTCAGGTCATGATCTCACTGGTCCAGAGTTAAAGCCCCATGTCGGGCTCTGTGCTGACAGCTCAGAGCCTGGAGCCTGTTTCAGATTCTGTGTCTTCCCCTCTCTTTGCCCCTCCCCCACCCATGCTCTGTCTCTTTCTCTCAAAAATAAACATTAAAAAAATTTTTTTTTTTAAATTTTATTTTTAAGTAATTCTGCAAACCCAATGTGGGGTTTGAATGTACAACTCTGAGATCAAGAGTCACATGGTCTGCTGACTGAGCCAGCCAGGTGCCCCAGAATTAACCATTTTAAAGTGAACAGTTCAGTGGTGTTTAATACATTCATAATGTTTTGCAACCACCACCCTCTATTTAGTTCCAAAACATTTCGATTACTCCAAAGTAAAACAGTTTCTCTTCATTTCCCTCCTTCCACCAGCCCCTGGAAATCAGCAGTCTGCATTCTGTATCTATAGGTTGATATATTCTGAATTTCTTATACAAGAGGAATCATAACAATATGTAACCTATTGTATATGTATATATCATAATTTGTTCCTTTACCCATTGAAGAACATTTGGACTGTTCCCACCTTTTGGAAATCATAAATAACGCTGCTGGAAACATGCATGTACGTGTCCTTGTTTTCGGTTGTTTTGGGTATCTACCTAGGCGTGTAATTAATTGTAAGGCTATCTGGTAATGTATTATTGTCATGATTCTTCCTAAACCATAGGGATCAAGCCAACATCTGCAGCTTCCACAGAGTGAGTGATTTGAGAGTTGTTGGCTGGGCTTAGATTGGGATTGAGAATCTCTTGCCTTTATATTTAGTTTTTTGAGGAACTGAGTTCTCCTAACATACTGGTTTTATCATTTGCATTTTACTGATGGGGTAATTGAGGTACAGCATCTGCATGGTTTTAACTTCCTATCATCTTCAGAGCAAGTCAGTGATGGAACTGGGAATTTAAGACTCTTAATCATGTTCTTTGTCTAAGATGACCCATTTAAAGCCATGTTGCATTTACATGAAGCTGTTTAAAATGGGCTTCCTATATTTTATAATCTCTTGAAGGGATATTGTTCAGGTGGTATTAAGCAGATGTTCTTTTCCCATAGAAGACAAGAGGGAATGTGTTTTAATTGCAGCAGAAGGGATATAGATTACAAATTAGAAAGAACTTCCTGACAACAAGATACTGGGATATTACTGAGGAAGGTTGTGAAATATGTTCTTCAAAGACTCAGTAACTGTCTTTGTAGGATGACTCAAGCATGGGCTTGTTAAGAAATGAAGGAGATGAGAAAGATGACTTCTGAGGTCCCTGGTAACCAAACCCCAGGTAGTTAATCAAAACAGTATCTCTGGCATTGTAATGAGTATATTTTCATTTTCTTTATGAAGAAATAATCAGTGGAGACTAGGTAAATTGCTCAAGGTCTCCTAGTAAAATGGAAGATTAGCATTCTGAATCTTCTTGGCTCCCATGTTCAACGCTCAGGGATGTGTTCTTTATCGTAAAGGAATCTTTTCATGGCTATGTGATGTATTATTGTTGTGATTCTTCCTAAACCATAGGGATCAAAGCCAACATCTGCAGCTTCCATAGTGTGTGTGATTTGAGAGCTGCTGGCTGGGTTTAGATTAGGACTGAGAATCTTTTCCTGTAAAAATTGTTTTGGTCTCCTGTTACACATGTAGAAATGGGAACACATTATCAATAATAGACTAAGGTAATAGATTCTTAATGACTGTTTAGAAGGGCCAGATTAAAATTGCTTAAGGAAGGTGCACATGACAGATGTATTTTTGTTTTGTAGTGCTTGGAAAAATAGAAGCCCAGAAGATGGGCAAATGAGCGAACATTGGTTCATGCTGTAGAACATAAATATAAAAATATTCATTAAATGTTGTATTAAATTGCCAGTTTATTTACTATTATTTTTTTTTAACATTTATTTATTTTTGAGACAGAGAGAGACAGAGCATGAACGGGGGAGGGTCAGAGAGAGGGAGACACAGAATCCGAAACAGGCTCCAGGCTCCGAGCTGTCAGCACAGAGCCCGATGCGGGGCTCGAATTCACGGACCGCGAGATCATGACCTGAGCCGAAGTCGGCTGCTCAACCGACTGAGCCACCCAGGCGCCCCTACTATTATTTTTTTAATGTTCATTTACTTTTTGAGAGACAGAGCTTGAGTGGGGGAAGGGCAGAGAGAGAGAGGGAGACATAGAATCCAAAGCAGTCTCCAGGCTTTGAGCTGTCAGCACAGAACCCGAGGTGTGGCTTGAACTCACGAGTCTTGAGATCATGACCTGAGCTGAAGTCGGATGCTTAACTGCCTGAGCCACCTAGGCGCCCCAAAATTGCCAGTTTAAATGCTCAGCTCAGGAAATGCCAAAGTTAAATTACTGAGAACATTAACACATTCACCTGACACTTTAAGGTGTACATTAAAGAATCTCGTCTATTGTTAAAAAACACCTTTTGAGGTTCATGGGTCATTGACTGGGAAGCTAAGCTGGGAGGGGGTATTATCATTGGTAGGTTGCTTTAATGGAGGATTTATTATGTCTATTTCAGTTGAGCTGTGGGAGCATTTACTTGTTCACTTCTCTGCTACTACAGATATCATCAAATATACTTATTGAGCTTTCTTGAATTGGCAACAACTGTTACCTCTGCAGGATAAAAGAGAGGGGAGCCAACTTTTGAATACTTAACATGTACTGGGAATTTTATATTTGTTCCTCCATGTAATATTCATAACAAACCAATGAAGCTCTATAAAATGGATGGTAGTATCTCTATTTTAAAGGACAGGAGGGGCGCCTGGGTGGCTCAGTCAGTTGAGCGTCCGACTTCGGCTCAGGTCATGATCTCATGGTCCGTGGGTTCGAGCCCCGCGTCGGGCTCTGTGCTGACAGCTCGGAGCCTGGAGCCTGTTTCGGATTCTGTGTCTCCCTCTCTCTCTGCCCCTCCCCTGGTCATGCTCTGTCTCTCTCTCTCTCTCTCTCTCTCAAAAATAAATAAACATTCAAAAAAATTTTAAAAGAAATAAATAAAGGACAGGAAAAGTGAAACATTTTCTTGCCAAAGGTTATACAGATGGTGAATGGCAAACCTGAGATAGAGAAGTTGGAGTCTTTAAGTTAATGTTATTCTTTTTTTGTTTTATATACTATCACTTCTTTCTTTCTTTCTTTCTTTCTTTCTTTCTTTCTTTCTTTCTCCTTCCTTCCTTCCTTCCTTCCTTCCTCCCTCCCTCCTTCCCTCCCTTCCTCCCTCCCCTCCTTTCCATGCCCATTGTGGTCTTATGACCCTGAGACTAAGGGTTGCATGCTCTACTAACTGAGCCAGCCAGGTGCCCAGAGTTAAGTGTGTTCTTTGGAGGTGCCTATGGGGTGGCGTGAGAGTCAGGAAGAGTTTTGATTCTCCCACTCTGCTTAAACCAGAGCAGCTCATTTTGATCTCTTTTATATGTTAGTGTTTTCACATAAGATTTCATCTGGAAAAAGGGTTCTGCTTCTTAAAGAAAAGAAAGCAACCTGGAAGGCCACTGAGGAATCATGAAAGAAAATTAGTTAAAAAACGTGAGGATTGAAAAGTGGCTAAATTACATAACTGCCAGTCGGGAAATTATGTCAAAATTTTAAGTGACTTGATGTCCCAGCCACATATGCAGTGCAATTATTCTGTCCTTAGGGAGTGTGGGATAGTGGGAAAAGAGCAGGCACTCTGGAGTTGGAATTAGCCCCTGGGGTGGCTGTGGAGTTTGGGAATATTTCTATAAACCTAGTATGTGCAAACACCTCTCTTTCAAGAGTGGCTGTAAGGATCAGAAAGAACCTTCACCTTCAAGTTGCCTGGCTCATAGTGGATACCCCTAAAATACTAGCTGTTGCTGAGATGATGATGATGTTGTTGATGGCTTTTTTAATTTTTTAAGAATCTATTGACATCCCCCCTCCCCCCAAATACCTGAAGAACTTCTTCCATACCAAGGATAGGCAGTCCTTTACCTCTATATGTACCTCATTATGGTGTTCAGCATGTTTGTTTTTGATAGTTTTTGAACTGTGCATGATTACTTATTCATGGATGCATCTATTGTTGATGAAAAGAGAAAACCTGAACTTCATTAAGTTCGTTTTCATTGAACTTAAAAGAAAGAAGCAGTAGTGAAAAGGAACCCCATACAGTGACTTGAGAAACCTGGGCTTTTGTCTTAGAGCTACCCTTAGTGAATCTTGTAATGATGGACAGGTGAATTTAACTTTGTAAGATCTTATGTTCAAAATGATGTCTTCGTCAGTTTAAATTCCGTACATCCATTGTTTGACCAGAAAGGTTAAAGATACTTCATTTTCATTGCCAAAATTTTAAAAAATTGCATCATTACTTTTAGAGAAGGAGCTTTATGCTGACCTGAGTTGGCAGGCCTTCATTTGTACTTATTGAGTATGACCAAAGCAGTGTTTTATATGGAAGGATGTTGTATATCAGAGCAGAATTGAAATGAAGAGCAATTAATTGTAAGGAAGCTAATGTGAGAGATTATCATTTGCTTTTGGGTGGAAGCTGGATTCTTCAAACACATAGCACTTTGTACTTCCTTGTGGGTAGTACTTGCCACATTTCAGTAAAGTAGCTATATAGTTACAGTGTACAACAGTTGCAGACTCCCTACCAGACTGAGAGCTCTTTGAGGTTTTGTTTACCTTTCTGTCCCTGTTACAATAGTGCTACATAGTATACTGTCCCCAAAATATACTAAATGGGGGAAAAAATTGGATCAAAGTCAGCAGACATATGTGGAAAATGGCTTCTGCCTAAATACACTAAAAACACTAAATACAGTGTTAAATTTATTGACTCTCTTCTGTTAGTATGTGGTAATATAGAAAAACCGGATAAAGTAGGAAAAGCACAAGTTTTATAGCTTTGAACACCAACTTTACCGTGTACTCACTGTTTGACTATGGGTGAGCAATTTCACACTGAGCCAGGTTTTTGTCTGTAAAATGGGACTGGGGTAGGAGGGAGCTTTAGAGATAGAATATATAAAACATTAGCACTCAATAGAAGTGGTAGTAGCTATTACAAAAATGGATGTTTTAAAAATTATCAACTGTGCATTTTGCACTTCTGCTTGAAGGAGTAATATATTTTCAGAGAAGTTTGTTTGCTTTGCCTTGAGTATGTGGGAGAATTATCCCCTCTAGCACTTTTCTGCTGAAAAGAAATCTTTTAGCATTTCTTCCTCTGTGGGCCCCCGAGGATAGTTCCATGGAGGAGGCATTTGGGATCCTAGAATAGCTGCTGAAGACCTTGCATTTGTGCGGATCTCTTTACAATACTGCTTCTGTATTGTATGGAACTCTCTTTTTCACTCACTAAACGATGCTGTCTCAGCTACCGTATATTAACATGATAAACATTGTCAGATTTGTACCAGTCAGAAAATATTCTATACCTGCCATCCTGCTTGGCACTTAAAAGATTTTTTAAGCTCTTTATGATACAGTGATAATAGGTGAAGTAGGTAGGTTGCAGGGTAATATGTAGTATATATAATCTCATTTTGATACACAAAACATCTAATAAGATGCCTACATGTTTGTCTAAGCAGTGAGTTTGCATAGTTATCTCAGGAGGGTGGAAATGGGAGGGTTTGGGAGGGCGATTGATCAGACTAATTTTCACTTGTTACTGAGGAGCATATGTTACCTTTTTTTTTTTAAGTTAAACTTTTATTTTGAGATAATTGTAGATTTACATGCAGGTTTAAGAAATAATGTGAGAGAGAGAGATCAAGTGTACCCTTTACCCAGTTTCTCCCAATTTTAATAACTTACAAAACCAGGATATTTCCATTGAAACAAGATACAGAACATTTCCATCACTACAAGGATCTCCCTTGATGCCCTTTTATAGCCACACCCATCCCCAATCATAAATCATCAGGCAAGTGCAATGGGTAAAGTTGCAGTAAAGCTTTCTGCAGAGAATCAAGGGGAAATACCCATAGGAGAAGGCGGTCCATCTCCTACTTCCTTTGCCCTATCTGTAATCCGCACCCCCCCCCCCCCCCCCGACTAATCTGGTCTTTGTTATTTCAAGAATTCTATGTACATAGGTCAACTACAATTTAAAAAGGATGTAATTGTATGTCCCACTGACTGAGCCAACCAGGTGCCCCCATATGTAGCTATTTAGTTATAAAAAGTTCTTTTTTTTTTAACTTCATTTATTTTTGAGAGAGAGAACATGAGCATGAGTAGGGTAGGGACAGAGAGAGAGAATCCCAAGCAGGTTCCATGGTGCCAGCACAGAGTCCGAAGTGGGGCTCAAACCCACAGATCGTGACATCATGACCTGAGCATATGTAACCTTTTAGATTGGCCTTTCCACTCAGCCTAATTCCCCGGAGATTCAACTTGGTTGCCTGAATCAATCAGTATAGTTCCTTTCTTTTTAACTGCTGAGTAGTATTTCATGTTTTGAATGTTACACAGTTTGTTTAATCATTTGTCCATTGAAGAACATCTGAATTTTTCTCCAGTTCCTGGCTATTAGGAATAGAGCTGCTGTGAACATTTGTGTACAAGTTTTTGTGTAAGTTTTGCATTTCTCTGGGATAAATGCCTGAGAGTGTGATTGCTGGGTTTTATGGTATGTCTTCTTTAAATTTAAAAAAAAAAAGGGAGAAATTGGGGTGCCTGGGTGGCTTAGTTTGTTAAGCATCTGAATTCGGCTTGGGTCATGATGTTGAGGTTCCTGAGTTCCAGCCCCTTTTTGGGCTCTGTGCTGACAGCTCAGAGCCTGGAGCCTGCTTCAGATTCTATGTCTCCCTCTGTCTCTGCCCTTCTCCCACTTGTGCTCTCTCTCAAAAAATAAACAAACATTTAAAAAAATTAAATAAAATTACAAATATTAACTAATACAACCCTCCAGGAGGCAAGTAATGGTTAGCTGTGGTGAGAGTAGTCCCTTTTATGGATAGGTAGGTTGAGGCATGGATGTCAGGGTATATAGCATGAGTCACTGTGTTCTGACTCAGATTCATTTGAATTTATTCATTCTCTCTTCTGAATCAACTTTATAATTATGACCTGCTAGATGTGAGGACACAAAAAGGAATTTTTCTGGATCTGAGGTTTAATGCCGATTCTATAAAAGCAGTGTGTATAGTGGTTAGAGCATGCACTTTGGCAACTTATTTGGATTTTGAATCTCTTCTCCATATGGGCCAATCGTTTCACTCCTCAAGCCTCAGTTTTGTGATTTGCAAAATGAAATGGAGATAATGATAGTACCTATCTTTGTAGTGTCATTGTGAGAAATAAATGAGATAATATGGAAGAGTGTTTAGCACTGCCAGGTGTGTAGCAAATGTTCAATGACTGTTAGATAAAAGTATTGCTTTAAATGTATGTTATGTTCTGCCACTTTCGTTTATCAATTGGCCATAATTGGATAAATATTCGGATTTTTCTGCTGTGTACTTACAAGGCTTTAAGATCACTGTTTACTTTTGAAGTAAAGGATTTAAATGCTACTTAAATTTAGTCTTATGTGTAATTAACAATAGGAAGTAATGTTGGATTGTATTTATTACAGTATTAAGTTACATGAAAATACTAAAAAATTTCTCCTGACTTACTCAGTTTCTCAGTCTCCCTCAGAAAAATGGGAAAAGATGCTCAGCTACTGATTTCCTCCCTTTGATCTGCCCCCCCAAAAACATTCCTTTCCATATTTTTTTAATGTTTATTTTTGAGAGAGAAAGGGAGAGAGCGCAAGCAGGGGAGGGGCAGAAAGAGAGGGGGACAGAAGATCCGAAGTGGGCTCTGCGCTGACAGCAATGAGCCCGATGTAGGGCTCGAACTCACCTGAAGTTGCAGCTCAACATACTGAGCCACCCAGGCGCCCCATCCTTGTTTTCTTCCTAGCGTATTGAGTAATTGAGTAATTGAAAATATCCTCATTTTTTTTTTTTTAACATTTATTTACTTCTGAGAGAGAGATAGTGTGAGCCAGGGAGGGGGAAAGAGAGAGAGAGAGAGAGAGAGAGAGAGAGAGAGAGAGAGAGAGAAACCGAAACAGGCTCCAGGCTCAGAGCTGTCAGCACGGGTCCCAATGCGGGGCTCGAACCCACGAACCGTGAGATCATGACCTGAACCGAAGTCGGATACTTAACTGACTGAGCCACCCAGGCGCCACTAAAGTATCCTCTATTTATTTATTTATTTTTGCAAAAACGAATTTTAATTTTTAATCTTAAGTTTGATTTAACGTTGCTTTTAGTACGATGCTGACACCAGCTGTGCAGAAAAGGGTCTGGAGACGTCCATAGCATCCCACCCCTGCGGGTCTTCTTCAGTTCTGGAGGCCCCAGGGCAGCCAATATTGCTTCGTCAAATACGTTCTTCACGCCTTTCTGTGTGAGTGCAGAACACTCCACATACTTGACCGCCTTCAGGTCGCGAGCCAGCTTTTCAGCAGTCTCTGGAGTGACAGGCTTCTGTTTGTTCTTGGCAAGTTTCTCAATCTTGGGTCATCGCGGAGATTAATTTGGGTCCCAACAAGGAAGCAAGGAGTCTTTGGACAGTGGTGAATTATCTGAGGCACCCAGTTCTCCTTCACATTTTCAAATGAGGATGGAGAGACCACTGGAAAACAGACTGGAAATACATCTGTTTGTGGATAACTCAGCGGTCATAACCTGTCATGATCCTCTTGCCCTGTGGTATCAAAAAGTCCAAGGGTATATGGCTCTCCACCAATCATAACTGACTGCATAGCTGTCAAAAACAGTCGGTACCTACTCCAGTGGAAATTTGTTTGTTGTGTAGGATATCAGGAGGCATGTTTTACCAACGGCACTATCGCCCACAACAACACCCTTAATTGTCTGCATTGCTGAAACAGTTTTGTATCCACTTTAAATATTTCATATTCATTGATGACCTCAGCTTCTCCGCCGGGGTGTTGGCAGCACTCCTCAATTTTTTTTTTTTTTTTAAATGTTCATTTATTTTTGAGACAGAGCATGATCGGGGGAGGGTCAGAAAGAGAGGGAGACACAGAGTCCGAAACAGGCTCCAGGCTCTGAGCTGTCAGCACAGAGCCCGACGCGGGGCCCGAACCCACAAACTGCAAGATCATGACCTGAGCCAAAGTCGGACACCCAACCGACTGAGCCACCCAGGCGCCCCAATTTTTAATTACATAATGACATAAGCGTCTTGAGGGCAAGGATGTTCAGTTAAGTATTCTCAGTGCCTAGAATAGTGCTGAGTACATAAGTAAATGTTCAATAAACATTTCTTGGCTATCATTGCTTTTGCATCTTTCTCCTCCCCTTCCTTTTTTAAAAATCTTTAAAGTTTATTTATTGTGAGTGAGTGGAGGAGGGGGGAAAGAGAGAGAGAGAGTGAGAGAGAGATTGAATCCCAAGCAGGCTCTGCACTGCAGTGAATTTATGAAACCGTGAGATCATGACCTGAGCCGAAACTGAGAGTCAGTCGCTTAACCGACTTAGCCAGCAAGGTGTCCCCTTCTCCTCCCCTTCTTTAACTGTTTTTTTATCCGGAAAGTTGGGGAAATGGAATCCAGGTTCTTAAATCCAGTGATTTATTATGATTGGGTGAGAAATGTGATTGGCAAGATGGAGGGGCATCTGGACCTTTTAGCATAAGAGCTCTACATTTACTAATTTGACTTCTTTTCCTGAAGCCTTGAGGGAGATTTTTTCTTTCCCTATTCTGGTCAGCCAAGAACCTGACCTGGGCTGACTCTAACATTGGAGAACACCGAACACTGAACACAGTATCTGCCGAGCCAAGGACTGGGAGTCAAGTTCTGATACTATCTGAAGAAAAAGCCTGAATTCAAATCCTGCTTTGGCTACTGATGCCTCTTGCAAAGCTAGATGCATTTCGTAACCTCTTCCAGGTTTTATTTTTCTTAAATAATCTCATCTCAATAATCTCAGTAATCTCATCTGTCCTGGGGTTCGTGAGGATTCTTGGTTAATGTTCTCCAAGCTTTTAACAATACTGTTGCTATGGCTCCTGGGGTTTCCAGGAATCCTGGGGGCAATGTGTTACTGTGGGGGGGGGGGGGGGAGTTGCACTTCTTTTTCCCAAAGACTGTGCAGAAAACAGAAAGATGTGATCCTTCATGATTTGAAATCAGCTTTACTTCAGCCTCCTAATATTGTGGGTGGATGAAAGGGATGTTGTTGCCAAAGTCATTAGGTCTGTTTGCCTGAGGCAGTTGGGGTCAGTTCCCAGTTCTGGGGTTAAGCTGTTTTTGCCTCTGAAATTTCTTTCATCAAAAGCTACTCTTTTTTCTCTGCTTACTAATAGAAAGTCTCTCGCCATTTTTGTGCATTTAAGGCTAACCTTCCTGGCTTCTTGATTCTGTTGATAGCTTGGGACTCAAAAATTGAGCTTCACTTTCTTGTTGGTTCAGTGGTTTCCTCCTTGCTCTTCCTTGAGTTTCCAGGGATTCTTGTATTCTTAGTCCGGTTTCCCCAGAATAGTTTGCAGATAACACTTCATTCCTTTTTTCGTTATCCTTCTGAGGTAAGTGACAATAAGGAAAACTGTCAGTCTCAGATTTGGAACTTACGGCTTTCTGTTTCCAGTTTTGATCACACTTTGTGAGTACAAACTCTGCTGTGTTTCAGACATTAGGTCATGTTATTTTTACTTTAGGAACCCTAGTAAGCAAACTCTGCAGCAGAAAAGCTAGTGCCTTTTCCTCCTCTTTATTATAAAAACAGTAATTAGAATTTACTTAGTTTTGTATCTTCAAAACATTTTGTAAGGCTGTTAGCCTATTTGTGATATACCATGTAGAAGTGTGCCTTATTCTGAATTGATATATATAAAAAAACATTGGGGGTGATGGTGGATATGAGAACAAAAGAGGTCGTATTGCTTGCTTATCTCTTGGTAAATTTGGGCTGACAGTCTTTGTACCGGGTACTCAATTCATTACCGTGTCTTAGCCTGGCTTTCTAGGTGGAGACAATTGTATTGAAGAGTTTTGTAATTCAGAACATAGATGTTGTGCATATCTGCAGTAGGGGTGTAGGTTCTGTTAGCGTTTTATCTCTGGGCTTTTGGTTCTTATGAAGAATGTGTCTGATTTTGATTGCATTGGTTTTGATTCTCTCAAATTATTTGCTTCTAATCTGTCAGGTGATTAATTAAAGGTCTTCTCTGATTCTGCTTCATGGCTCTTGTAGCTTCCTTTGCACTGTCTCGTAACTGAAGGTGCCAGACTTCTTTGTACGAACTCCTGTTTATTGTGCACTGTCCTTATTGTTAGTTCTTAACTTGGCTTGTACTTCCAAAAGTAGTAACTCTGCCTTGAATGTTTTGTAACCCATTTCTTCTGATGTTCTCCAAGGACATGACTCCTTTAAGTTACAAAAAGGGTATTATTACTTTCAGTTTGTACCTGGAGAAAAATGAAATTCAGCACCAGTGTGATTTGTAAAAGATTATATAACAACTCAGTGGTAAGAGTCCGTCATTGAAACTTCTTATGTCTTTGTCATATCTCTACCCATTAAATCACATCACCTTTATATCTGGCACTTTCAAGCCCCCAAAATATAATATCTCATATTCCCTTCCCTGCTCTCAGAATGTCCACTGCCTCTGTACTTTGTTCTGAATATGCTGTCTTTCAAATATGAAGCTGCCAGCCCTGGAACTGACACAGCCCTTCAGCCGTATTCTGTGGTCAAAACAAGTCACAAGTTCAACCCCATATTCGGGTGGGGGGGTGGGGAGGGCGATGAGAAATATGTTATCCCTTGATGGGTGGGGCAGCATGGGAGTAGAGTAGGAAGGATTTGATGGCAGCTGTCTTTGGAGAGAGTCTAGCACAGGCTGGTAAACTAAGTTGATTATAGAGAATCTTGATTTGGAACTAACTCTGGCAGTGCAAGGAGGTCACTAGCACTTTGCCCGCCACATGGATGAGAAAGGGTTGGCATGAGACCATGCATGTAAGAGTCCCCTTCTTTTCTCAGATGTGTTTATGTTATAGTTCATGTTTGACAAAAGAGTATACACAGGTTTGACTGAGTACGCAGAATCATATCTTCTGTTGATTAATGTTTTCAAGATTTATGTTCTGGCCTAGCAGCCAGACAGAAGTAAATTTGCTGTGGCATCTATCTCTATTTCCTGTTGATAAGTAATTTTTTTTTACTTTGATGGAGTTGGTAGTTGTGTAGGGTAAATACAGAGTGGCTGAATTTCATGATATACTCTCATATGGTATTTTATCAAATTCAGAGTCATTTCTCGTCAAAGACTTTAGAGTCCTTTTTTCTCTCAAAAACCATATATTGATGTAAAGGAAGGGGTGAGAATTTTTTCATTTTCCTTGCTGTCATTCTTTAATTTCTTCTCCTTTGAGGAAATGAACATTACAAATATTAAGCAAACAGATTTCCAATTGATTTTGTAAGGCGGTAAAACAATTATTGAGGGGCTAATACATGTGAGGCTAGTAAATGACTAGAAGAGAGACTGGCTAGGCAGTTCTATCTCAGGCACTATGGAGTTTTCTGTAGTAATTAAGTATTTATACTCTGGAGCCAGACTGCTTGGGTTTGAATCCTGAATCCAGCACTGACAGTGTGACTTGTTCCCTTGGGACCTCACGAACCTGATGGGGTGGCTGTGAGGATCATAAATTAGTTTATGTAAAGTACGAAGAACAGTTCCTGGGACATCAAAAGCACTGTGAAAGTGTTGGGTATTGTTATTTTAACCATTACCCTGTAGTTTTATTTTTTTAAAGATGTCAGTACTCAGATCCTTTATATGAAATGGTTTGGAGACTGCTACAGTGGACAGTTTCATTTCGCCTGAGAGAATTTGCATTAAATTTCATTTATCTGATTTAAAAAATTTTTCTTACTGCTATTTTAACATTTGCTTTTATTTATTTTGAGAGAGATAGAGGGCAAGCAGGGGAGGGGCAGAGAGAGAGGGAGACAGAACCCCAAGCAGGCTCTGCACTGTCAGCACAGAGCCTTATGCAGGGCTCGAGCTCACAAACTCTGAGATCATCACCTGAGCCAAAATCAAGACTCGGACGCTTAACTGACTGAGCCACCCAGGTGCCCCTCTTACTGCTATTTTAATTTTAATTCTTCATGGTGGAATGAAATTATTATTCTAGTACAAGCATTGGCATTCTAGAATAGTGAGCACTTTTCATTTGGTAAATCTTTTCATCTTCATGGTAACCCTGTTATATACCTACTCTCAGTGGTCACATTTTATAGACGAGGAAACTGAAGTATAGGCTGGTTCAGTAACTGTTTCAAGAAACCTTCTTTTGCCAAGAAAATGAAGAGCTGGGATTCAGTTGGCCAGTCTGATTGCAGGGCCCATATACCGCTATACCAGGCCAGCTCTTATTTAGAAATTATGGATTAAAAAATTACTTAAAATTTCTCTATCTGGATTTAACTACATTTATCACTTTGGCATATTCTAGGGTATCTTTTATTTTTTAGTATTTATGCATTTTATGTATTTATTTATTTTTAAGTATGCTCCATGTCCATCGTGGAGCCCAACGTGGGGCTTGAACTCATGACCCTGAGATCAAGACCTGAGCCACGATCAAGAGTCGGATGCTTAAACTGACTGAGCTATCCAGGTACCCTTAAGCTATCTTTATTCTATTTTATTCTATTCTATTTTATTTTATTTCATGTATTTTATTTATTTTGTTTTAATGTTTATTAATTTTGAGAGAGCAGGCATGCGTATGCAAGCTGGGGAGAGGCAGAGAGAGAGGGAGAGAGAGAGAGAATCCCAGGTTGGCTCCACACTCAGCGTGGAGCCCTGCTCAGGGCTTGGATGCTTAACTGACTGAGCTACCCCAGGTGCCCTGCCCCTAGGATATCTTTTAGAAGTCCATACCTAGTACTACACAATTCAGGCAATAGATGAAGTTTTTCTGCTTCCAGGTGTGCTTGCCTTCAGAATGTGTTACCTGTGTCTACCTGTTCTAGATTGGTGATGCTCTCCCTGAATTTTCTTGCCCACCTCTAAGCTCAGTCTAGTCTAGGAGTCAGGCAGGGCTGTGTGGAAGTATTCTAGTCTGGTTGCTGGCTGTGGCACTCTCATTTTGGATTTTGGATTTGGATCCTATATAGTGTCATTTGAAGTATCCTAAAATGTCTTGCAAAAAGTCCTATTAATGAAAACAAAGCTGCCAATTGTAGAAAACTGTGTATATTTCCACCTACGTGGAGTTTCTAAAGAGTACTGGGCCACTTTTAGGCCTCTAATTAAAGGCCTGACATTCTGTTGCTAATTTTCCAGTTGTTGGGAGAGCTTTACTTATGCAAGTAGTCCTAGATTTAGTATTTAAAGAACTTTTTTTTTTCTTGAGAGAATTAACCTTGGGATGGATCCTCTGTGTTATGGAATGTGTGTTGGTATTACACAGTTGATTGGACTCCTAGACTGCCTACTTAGTGCAGTGGAGAGAGATGCAGATACTCAAGAAATGAGGTGATTGGACTCATTTTAACAGCCCGTTCGAGGTCTGTTAGTTTTCTGATTCACACTCCTGGAATGCTATTGGAAGGTAGGATTTTGGGTCTGAATTTTTAGCCAGGTTGCAGATACAGTTCTGAGTTAGTTCTGTTCTTATTTTTATTTTTATTAGAGAGAGTGAGTGTGTGTTTGTGTGTGTGTGTGAGAGAGAGAGAGAGAGAGAGAGAGAGGGAGAAGGAGAGAACAAGTGGGAGAGAGGGGCAGAGGGAAAGAGAGAGAGAATCTCAAGCAGGCTGCACACTCAGCACAGAGCCCAACACAGGGCTGGATCCCGCAATTCTGGAATCATGACCCAAGCCGAAATCGAGAGACACTCAATTGACTTAGCCACCCAGGTATCCCTGGTTGTTTTTTAATTCACTTGACTTTTGTAGAGGTAGCTCATATCTCATTTAATTATTTTTGCCACACAAATAATCCTTTATTTTCCTGAGTACTTTTTACTTTGTTGTCTGGTAATAGCCTTTGAAGTATTTCTTAGAAAAATCTGCTACTCTTGGGAATGGTGGCATCTTGGGTCTCTGGGGTTTTAGTTGGCTGTATTGTTTGGCGAAGGAGACCACGGTGAACCCTGAGGAGTATTCAGTACTAGTGACAGCAGTAACAGCAATAGTTTTGACACTCCACCACTCTTTGTGTGTTGGAGCCTCACCACAACCTGATGAAGCAAATATTGCCATTCCTGTTTTACAAAGAAGGAAACTGAGTCTCAGGGAGGTTAAGTAACTTGCCTGAAGTCCTCTAGGGAGAAGGTGGAGTAAAGTTTCTGGCATTAGTCAAATTGCTAGAGGAACCTTTAAATCTAACTTTTAGTTCCCACTGGGTTGTGGCATACTCTATAGGTGATTTTTGTTAGTAGTTGTTAAATGCAATTATGTCCTAGAATTAAGAAGAGAAAGTCTTTAAAGGTGGGTTATCTTCCCATCTTTTTTGAGTGCTCAGTCATGTCATGGGGGGTGGGGTTTGTACACATTTCTGTGTGTCCTTCTGGTTCTCCTTGCATAAGGCTTTGGGGGACGGAGAATTGATTCTGGGGACTGTGTAATGGCATCACAGAGACTATTCTTGGCACCCTTTGTCTCAGCCTGCTTTAAGGGACAGATTGGGAAACTTGTTTCTTCCTCCTTTTTAAAAAGAGGAATGAAAAACACACTTGACTGGCACTTCCTCCTCAGCAACAGGGCCTGTCTGGCTTCAGTCTGATTTAGCTCCTTTTGTTCCTTATAGAGAACAAAGTAAAGTCTCTTCTCAGGTAGCTGTAAGGAGTGGAAGTCTCTTATCCTTTTCAAGAAACAGAGCAAATATTTTTCTTCAGACAAAAGAGGGACCGTGCAATTGTTTCAGGCCCTTTGACTTCTGGCATCAGTCCAGCTTTCTCTTGTTTGAACTTTTAGTGTGTCTGGGTCCTTGGGAATTGATAGATAAGCTCTTTGCTAAGCTCAGACTTGAGTTTTTAGTTTTCTTGATAACTGGTATTTGTAGTAGCTCTTTCCTCTTCCGATTCCTGTAGGAACTTCAGGTCATATCACAGTTTTCTGAATCATACGATGTTTGTGACCTATATTTTCTTCCTCTTGAGTCACACAGGTTCAGAAGGTCAGATTTTTTTGGTATGAATTGGACTGCTGCTATTTTTACCACATTAGAAGATTGTAAATGGTTTACTTATCTAATTTTTTTTTTTTAATTTTTTTTAACGTTTATTTACTTCTGAGACAGAGAGAGACAGAGCATGAATGGGGGAGGGTCAGAGAGAGAGAAGGAGACACAGAATCTGAAACAGGCTCCAGGCTCTGAGCTGTCAGCACAGAGCCCGACGCGGGGCTCAAACTCACGAACCGTGAGATCATGACCTGAGCCAAAGTCAGACGCTTAACCGACTGAGCCACCCAGGCACCCCTACTTATCTAATTTTTAAAGTGTATTTATTCTGAGAGAGAGAACGTTTGCGTGTGAGTTGGGGAGGGACAGAGAGAGAAAGAAGGAGAGAGAGAATCCCAAGGAGGCTTCATGCTGTCAGTGCAGGGCCCGATGCAAGGCTCGATCTCACTAACCCGCAAGATCATGACCTGAGCTGAAATCAAGAGTCAGATGCTTAACTGACTGAGCCACACAGGTGCCTCAAGATTATAAATGGTTTAAATGTATTTCTGTGAAAGTAGTTTTATGTCACACTCTTAAGACAAGGGCCCCTCAAAACTCATTAAAAAAATTTTTTTTTAATGTTTATTTTTGAGAGGGAGGGAGAGAGATAGAGAGCGAGCGAGCAGGGGAGAGGCAGAGAGAGAGGGAGACACAGAATCCGAAGAAGGCCCTGGGCTCTGATCTGTCATTGTAGAGCCTGATGCAGGGCTCAAACTCATGAATGGTGAGATCAGGACCTGAGCAGAAGTTGGATGCTTAACCGACTGAACCACCCAGGTGCCCCAAAATTCATTTCTTCTGAACTTCTCTGTATTAGGTAAAAGAATTATAGGCTCAAAAAAAAAAAAAAAAAAAATTAGACTCAGTAAAGGATTAAGATGAACTAATGGGAACTGTATTTCTGGCACCTTCCTGGTTAATGATTATTCAGCTGTGTGGCGGTTTAACTTCCAGACTTTTGGTACTAAACCGTGAGTTGTTAGGGTCACCAAGTAGATTATTTCCTTCCAGTTACTTCATCTTTAGTTTATTCAGGAGGTTGGCCTGCAGAATGTTGACATGTTCAGTGTGTACATATTTATATCGTGCACTAATGAGGGATGAGAGCTGTCCCGTGAGGATATAGGCTAGAGTTTGTTCCTTCATCACTCCTTAGGGAACTCTGCTGTATCCGTCTAGGAACTTGGAGTTGTGTCTTTCTGTAGAGTCTTTCTGGCTTTTTACATTTTAATATGCCAGGGAGAAAACTCCTTTCAGCACAGGCTATAAATATTTTCCCTTCTGTCTGTGTTTGGATACGTCTAGTTGTATACTTTTCATATTGCAGCCATTTGTGAAATGTAAAAAGCCCATTGTTGTTTCACTTTTACAATAAGCATTTATTACTTTTTAAATTTAAAAAGTGAAGAGAACATTACCTCTTCTAAGTACTAAGTTACTTATAGTCCCACCACCTAAAGACAAGCATGGTTAGTTGTTTTTTTTTTTAATGTTTATTTATTTTTGAGAGAGAGAGAGAGAGAGAGAGAGAGAGAGAGAGAGAGTGTGAGGAGGGGAGGGCAGAGAGAGGGAGACACAGAATCCGAAGCAGGCTCCAGGCCGTCAGCACAGAGCCTGACGTAGGGCTCGAACCCACCAACTGTGAGATCGCGACCTGAGCGGAAGTTGGATGCTTAACCAACTGAGCCACCTACGTGCCCTAGTATTTTTTTTTTTTAATGTTTATTTATTTTTGAGAAGGAGAGATAGTGCATGAACAGGGGAGGGGCAGAGAGAGAGGGGGACAGAGGATCCAAAGTGGGCTCTGTGCTGACAGCAGCAAGCCTGATGTGGGGCTTAAACCCATGAACTGAGCTGTGAGACCTGAGCTGAAGTCAGATGCTCAACTGACTGAGCTACCCAGGTGCCCTGGTTAGTATTTTTTTTTTTATATTTCTTTTGTATCACTGTTCTCCAAGATCTTTTTTTTTTTTTTTTAACAAAATAGGGATCATACTATATGTGTAATTTTCTATTCTGCTTTTTTCACTGTATTTTTTCACGTCATTAAATATTTAAAAAATAAATTTTGGAGGCCCCTGGGTGGCACAGTTGGTTGAGTGTCTGATTCTTGATTTTGGCTTAGGCCATGATCTCATGGTTTGTGAGATCGAGCTGACAGTGTGGATCCTGCTTGGGATTCTCTCTTCCCTTTTCCCTCTGCCCCTCCCCTGCTCACGAGCTCTCTTTTCTCTCTCTCTCTCAAAATAAATAAACATTAAAAAAAAGAATTTTAAAAATAGATTTTTGAGGCACCTGGGTGGCTCAGTCAGTTGGTTAAGTGTCCGACTCTTGATTTCAGCTTAGGTCATGATTTCGCAGTTTGTGAGTTCAAGCTCCTCGTTGGGCTCTGACAGCTCAGGGCCTACTTGGGATTCTCTCTCTGCCCCTCCCCTGCTCTGTCTCTCTCTCTTTCTCTCTGTCTTTCAAAAATAAATAAATACACTTAAAAATTTTTTGAATAGGTAATGCATTTCAAAAATAAAAGTGACACAAAATGAAAACATTTGAGAAGTCTTATTTCCATATTTATCTCCATTCATTCTTTCCCTTTAGTCCCTAACGAGTGACCATTAATTTCTTCTCTTATTCAAAAAGTTGCATTGCTATGCATATTGTTTTGTACTTTGCTTTTTCACCCCTATTAGCAATATTTTATTTTGGAGATTTCTTGTTATCAGTACCCAGAGAATCTTCCTTATTGTAGATTAGTCATCCAGTCCCCTTTTTACATCGACACTTTAGTTGTCCCCAGTTTTTTGCTGTTACAAACAATAAGACAGAAGTAGTAATTAAAGGGGAAAAAAAAGCATTTGCTGTGCTTCAGTTATTAAGGAAAAGTTCTTTCCAAAGCAATGCCAGCTAGTAAATGTAGAAATAATGATGGAATTTGAGAATCTACGTTTTTTCAGCTCCTAAAGGAAATAATTCAAGAAGGAATCATCAGTGACTGCTAAATCATTAAGCAAAAAGTTGAGAAGGAACAGGATATTCCATCGAGGCCAAATATTAACCACAGATGGCTAATTATAAAGGGGAGGGATGTACCTTTATAAAGAGAGCTCTGGCAGTTACAAACTCAACCAAGTGGTCATATTTTGCCAAATGATCACATAATTTTCCAAGTCCCACCAACTCAGTCTGAGGATATGTGCCACCTGATAGGCTTCATTGTAGCAGGGGGTGGGGCTTGGGAGGGTGATACATAGATACTATCACCTGTGAAGCAGGTGCCAAAAATACTTCACCTAAATCTAATCAGTGTTTTAGACCTAACCTTCTATTTATAGTAAATGTGAGGGATAGAGAGGTAAGCTAAATGGCACTGTGAAGAAACAATCAGACAAAACTAGTATGTAAGACAGTCTCCAGGTACCTGTCCTGGGATTTTAAAAAGCTTGTGAATAAGTAAAGGTAAAACCAACCAAAGCAAAATTTGGAGGCCATTCTAGAATAAAAGAAACTAAAGAGATATAACATCCAAACTAATTGCTTGAGTTTTGATTGGATTTTTTTTTTTTAAGGCAACTATTAAAGCCATTTTTAAATAGTTGGGGACATTTGAATGAGGACTGAGTATTAGGTGATAATCAGTGTACCTAATGGTATTGTGGTTATGAAGTCAAACGTCCTTATTCCCTGCAGATGCACAGTAAGGTAGATAGGGTTAAAGCATATTGATGCCTGATGAAATAGTGCAGAAAAAAATAAAACAACACATATATAGTGTTGTCCATAGAGACAGATAAAGCAAATGTGACCAAATGTTAACAGTTCTTGAGTTTTAACTGGTGAATACTGTGTTTATTGTACTGTTTTTTCAACTTTTCTGCACATTTGAAATGTTCCATAACATTTGAAGAAACAGTGCTACAGTGAATAACATTTTACGTGTATTCTTCTGAAATGCCATTTTATTGGACTGCATATTCCATTGTATAGAGGAGCCACAATTCTTTAATTGTTGCACATGTGTATATATATATTTTGCTGCTAGTTGACCTTTTTTTTGTGTGTGTGTGTGTGGTGATAGTTTTATGCCCTTATGGCTTGTGGTGGATGAGAAAAAGGAACTGAAATTTTTTTCTTCTGTTTTCTCCTCTCTGTACTACTCTGGAACTTTTGTGGAAAAGAGAAAAGGAGAGTGAGAAAGATACCCCCAAAGTAGTCCTTATGCACATGCTTTTAGGGAGGAGATAAGAGTTGAGGCTGCTGCATAAGAACCAGCCCTCAAGTAATAAATAGCCTTTTAGAATTGGTTACCTGTTCTTTGGTTTGGAAGCTGCCCAAGTGATGGGGGGGGCGGGGGGGAGAAGCTGGTGACTAAGGAGGCAGTGTGGCCCAGAAGGGGAGGGCAGGTGCTGTGTTTTGTTTTTTGTTTTTGACAGGGTTTTAGACCTTATTTATTTTTATGTGTAACAAAAGTTCTTATCTGATAAAATAATAACAGAGTAACTGCTTTAGAGAATGGCTTATTCTTTAGATATAAGGCTGATCTATTGATGATATGAAAGGAATTTAAGGATGAAATATTTTTGGAAAAAAAGTTCTGGGAGAAGGGTCTTTTCCTGAGAAAGTGTCATTAAATTAAAACACAGAACTTTCCTCTTTGAGCTAGAATCATGTTTTCAGTGGGAAGCTTCTCTGATTGCAGAATAGATATTCTTTAATTTCATGTCCATCCTTTAGATTTCCATGAAGACAACTTACAAGGACCTGAATGGCCTCAATTTAGCTGCATCAGCTTGCGGAGCTATTGCTTGCTCCTTCACTTCCTGTGCCTGGTGTGACAGTGGCTACTGAACGCCATGAAGGTTGTTCCAGAGAAGAATGCTGTCCGGATACTCTGGGGGCGAGAACGGGGCACTCGGGCCTTTGGAGCTCAGCGGCTTCTGCAGGAGCTGGTGGAAGATAAAACCCGGTGGATGAAATGGGAAGGCAAGGTGGGAACAATGGATATTTTTGACATAAGATTTTTAGGGGTAGAATGGGATAAGATTTTTAGGACAGTAGAGTGGGGTTTTAGAATGGGCTAATTATGTAGAGTTGGGATACCATTTATTTTGTGTGAGAGAATTGATATATCTAACCTACAGAGTTTTAAAAATAAATTTGGAAGAATTCATGGGCTAGAAATATCTTTTGTCTTTAGAACTAGACATTTTTCTTAAAGGTAATTTGGATTTCTCTTTCAATTTGTGACTTTGATCACTGTTTCCAGTGTTTCAGCTTATACTGAATACTGATCTACTATGGTTCATGTGCTTTTGAGATAGAGTAGGTCATAGTTTATAAATAATGTGTTTTAATTTTTTTATTTTTTTTTATTTTATTTTTTTTTTTTGGTTTGTTTTTCAGAGAGTAGAACTGCCTGATAGTCCACGCTCTACATTCTTACTGGCCTTCAGCCCAGACAGGTACCTAGTACTTACCTATAACTTAACCTAAGACTTGTGATAGCATTGCTTTATGTATATTTGGTCTAGCTTGGTCTTCCAAGTTACATCCCTAAGGGTTCTTTGAAACATTGCTTGAATAGAGCTTTGCCAGTGTATCAGAAGGGGAAAGAAGGTAGATGAGCTGTGCTATCCATAGAAATAATAGGAATAAGCAAAGGAAACAACAGACATTGAGGATCAAAACTTGGGAAGTTTCTCAATTACAATCCTTTGCCTGTGTGATATAGGCCACTGATGGAGTGATAATTTTCCTACCTGGAAAACAATATTCTCTGAAGGGGATGTGTGGAGAAGCCAGAGCTTTCAAAGATCAGAATATTTCGGTTGTTTGTAATGCCTAAGGTGTAGTTTTTTCACGCTAGGGTGGAGAATATTCCAAAGCCAATTGTCCAGAACTGAGAAGGTTGGTTACCCTCCTGTGTGCTTCACATTCACGTCCTACTCTTCAATCCTCTAGGACTCTGTTGGCCTCCACCCACGTGAACCATAATATCTATATTACGGAGGTGAAGACTGGCAAGTGTGTTCATTCTCTGATTGGACACCGCCGCACTCCGTGGTGTGTCACTTTTCATCCCACCATCTCAGGCCTTATTGCTTCTGGCTGCCTGGATGGGGAGGTTAGGATTTGGGATTTGCATGTAAGTATTTCCATTTCCTTGATACTCTAAATGCAGAGAGTTGTTTACCATTGAGTTCTTAACTGGAGGAGAAACTAGCTAGGTTCTTAGGACTACATGTGAGTAAGCGGTAGTCATTGCCCACTTAAGTAATAGGAATAATATTCCTCCATTCTAAGGTGAACACCCTGTTTAACTGTTTTTCCATCTGCCCATCGTGACATAGTATAGGAGGTTCTAAAACGTGTTTGGGATAGATGCCTTTTGTTTTAGAGCGAGGATTGTATTATATTCTGATCATGATCACCAAAGCAATATGCTTCCTGACTTGCTGGTGGTTTTTTGTTTACCATGTCACGCACCAGGCTTGTGTTTTCACAGGCCTCAGAAACAGGAATTGTGTGGATACTCATTGCTTTGGATTATAGGTGACTTGGGAGAACTGAGCTGACAGTAATAATTTTCTGATAAATTGGTGACACTGCCAGATCACTGATTTTCTACACTTTACAGAGGACATATTTAAAGTAGGCTGTACAAGTGGTCATTTTACCTTAAATGGTCCTTTTTTTTTTTTTTTTTTTGAAATTGACATCCTAACCTCCTGCTAGTTTGTAACCGGAGACTATTTGGATTGGTTCATTTATAGGGTGGCAGTGAAAGCTGGTTCACAGATAGCAACAATGCCATTGCTTCCCTGGCTTTCCACCCTACGGCTCAGCTCCTGCTGATTGCCACTGCCAATGAGATCCACTTCTGGGACTGGAGTCGACGGGAGCCCTTTGCTGTGGTGAAGACAGCTAGCGAGATGGAACGGGTCCGGTGAGTGCTCTGCCCACTAGTGATGTTTGGCATAGGACTCACATGGCAGAGAGCATTTACACTCGCTGTCACCTCAGGAAGCAGTTTGTTACGCCTGTTCAGAGCAGGGGGTTATCTGTGAGGCTCCTCCTACTTTTTAAGTTGCTGGCCAATCAACAGTTCATTTTAGCTGTTCCTTATTGGCCTCCTCTTCTGGGCTCTGTAGACCAGGGTTGTTAGAAGGTCTTTTAGGTTCAAAGCTATCTGGACTTGGGGTAGAGCCCTTTTTTTTGTGTGTGTGGGGGAGGAACACCTGAAAGTTGTTCAGGTAGAGGTTAGCTTGGTAGGTAGTTGCTAGCCCCAGTTGTCTGTGTTTATCAAACTGGAAAATGGAGATGTAAGTATGTATCAAATCTGCTGTGGATATTTAGCCCCCAAGATCAAAACACACATTGCCTGAATTAAATACAGATGAGGCATTGGTTTCTTTGGTCCTCTTGGTATCGCAGCTGGATATAAGAAAATTTTCTGGTCTCAGCCACTTGATGCTGAGATAGTTCACTGTCACACAACCCCTGCTCCTTGCCAGTGGAGCTGCTGTGTGAGGGAAGAAGTAACCCTGTGGCAGAGTTTGGGAGTGACCTGTGCTTTACTGTGATGATAGGCTCTTAGATATGAGCCAGTATGTGCTTAATGTAGTTGCTTCTTGGGATGAGAGCCTAGGTGCTTTTTGAAATTATTTTTGTGATACATATTCCCCTATTCTGGCAAGTGTGAGGAGGTAACAAGAAGTATTGAACTTTATTATTTTAATCTGTTTGAAAGTTTTGAAAGCTTCCAGCGTGAAGTGGATACCTGGGTAATCCCACAGTTATTAGTAATGATTGCTATAAATTTGAACACAGGCTTCCTCTTCTCAATTAACATCTATGTGTGTCTGTCTTTTTCTTCTTCTGTGTTTTCAGTCTGGTGAGATTTGACCCTCTTGGACACTACTTACTCACAGCAATTGTTAACCCCTCTAATCAGCAGGTAAGTTAGCATTTCCAACTGCATCTCAACTGTGGGTTGTTTTCTCAACTAGTGCTCCAGTTCTGATTATTTGGACTTGTCATTTGTAATGGCCAGGTGTTTCTTTTCTAGTTGGAATTCAAAGCTAGTTTCAGACTGTGTGCTCAAAGTTATAGCCATAATCTTGACAGGGGAGTCAATTCTGAAACCCCCAGGTGATTGCCTCATTAGAGTCACCAGGCTGTGTTGGATAGCTTGTCATTATGTGCCTTGGGCTGGTTGACATTTTCTTCCCCTCATTGCTTCCGTCATAGAGATGCATTTTGTAATAGAATTGGCTTGCCAGCTGTACTCATTCAGAAATGTTGCTAATCGGAAATGAATAATGTGATACCATATGATGATTCTGAATCTGAAGCCGGTTGGTCCTCAGTGCTTCCGGGGTAGAGTTGTTGTCTATCCATGAAGGTTGTTTTTCGAGGATGGTTATCAACAGTTAATCTTTCTTAATTTACCTGGAGGTTCTACCTAACCGCCTTGCTCTACCCCTGCCCCGCCTTGCTCCACATCGCAGGGTGATGACGAACCAGAGATCCCCATAGACGGAACAGAGTTATCCCACTACCGTCAGCGTGCCCTGCTGCAATCACAGCCAGTTCGCCGGACGCCTCTCCTCCACAATTTCCTGCACATGCTGTCCTCCCGCTCCTCTGGCATCCAGGTGGGAGAGCAAAGCACAGTGCAAGAGTCTGCTACCCCCTCACCCCCACCGCCTCCCCCTCAGCCCTCCACGGAGCGCCCCAGGACTTCCGCTTACATCAGGCTCCGACAGCGGGTCAGTTACCCCACAGCTGAGTGCTGCCAGCACCTTGGGATCCTGTGCCTTTGCAGCCGCTGCTCTGGCACTCGAGTTCCTTCCCTCTTGCCACACCAGGACAGTGTTCCCCCTGCTTCTGCCAGGGCTACTACCCCTTCCTTTTCTTTTGTACAGACCGAGCCCTTCCATCCCCCGGAGCAGGCCTCGTCAACGCAGCAGGACCAGGGCCTCCTGAACCGGCCGTCTGCCTTCAGTACAGTCCAGAGCAGCACTGCCGGCAACACGCTCCGCAACCTCAGTCTGGGTCCCACCCGTCGCTCTTTGGGAGGCCCTTTGTCCAGCCACCCCTCTAGGTATCACCGAGAAATAGCTCCCGGGCTGACAGGGTCCGAGTGGACCCGGACAGTGCTCAGTCTGAACTCCCGCTCTGAGGCAGAATCCATGCCTCCGCCCAGGACCAGTGCCTCTTCGGTGAGTTTGCTGTCTGTGCTGAGACAGCAAGAAGGTGGCTCTCAGGCGTCTGTGTACACTTCAGCCACAGAAGGGAGGGGTTTTCCAGCTTCAGGGTTGGCAGCTGAGTCAGATGGAGGAAATGGCTCCAGCCAAAACAACTCAGGCAGCATTCGCCATGAGCTTCAATGTGACCTGAGACGCTTCTTTCTGGAATATGACCGGCTTCAGGAGCTGGACCACAGCCTGAGCGGGGAAGCCCCCCAGACCCAACAGGCCCAGGAAATGCTCAATAACAACATTGAGTCTGAGAGGCCAGGCCCCTCCCACCAGCCCACCCCGCACAGCAGCGAGAACAACTCCAACCTGTCTCGTGGCCACCTAAACCGTTGCCGCGCCTGCCACAATCTCCTGACCTTCAACAACGACACCCTGCGCTGGGAAAGAACCACACCCAACTACTCCTCTAGTGAGGCCAGCTCCTCCTGGCAGGTCCCCAGCACCTTCGAGGGCATGCCGTCAAGTGGCAGCCAGTTACCACCCCTTGAGCGGACTGAGGGCCAAACGCCCAGCTCCAGCAGGCTGGAGTTGAGCAGCTCTGCTAGTCCGCAGGAGGAGAGGACTGTGGGGGTGGCCTTCAACCAGGAGACGGGCCACTGGGAAAGAATTTACACCCAATCCAGCAGATCTGGAACTGTAACACAGGAGGCCTTACATCAGGATATGCCTGAGGAGAGCTCCGAGGAAGATTCACTCAGGAGGTAAGCAGGTGCTTTCTTGTCTTCTCCTGTATCCCTTACTTTTCTCCTTCTGTCTCTTCCTTCAGTCCTGTAGATGTTGTGGCTGGATCTGGAGTGTCTGGGACCCATACATCTGGTTCTGGTCTCCCTAAGGTCCATTGCATCTTCCTGGAAAACTTGCTCTGGTGGCAGAGATAGGATGGGGCCTAGCAGTCTAAGTCACCTGGCTCTGCTAAGTTCATGAGACTGTTAGCCTAAAGGAGAGTGCAGATCAGGTTAGGGATGTAAATGGAGGTGGAGCCATTGACTTCCTCTGCCCTGTTCTTTGACCTTCTTGGAGGATTGTATGTGCAGCGCTGGTTATTGTGGAAAAAGAAAATGGTCCACAGTGCTTAGAAATAGGTAGTAAAAGAGAACCTGCTTAGTACAGATTAGTATATTGGCTTTTTTTCAGTTGTGTCTCTTTGGACAACTGTGTTCACCTTCTGGAGCATTGCAACTTGACAAAGGAAAAAGAAAATAATACGTGTATATATGTGTTGAGGAAAGTCTGCTTTAGAGATACATATTTTTTGGATAGCAAGTTAGTTGCTTAATTAAGATTCTTTGAGGAGATCTTCCAGATGGACATTCACCTCAAGGTGGGGAAGAAGAATAATTCACGGAAGGAAGGCCTCTCCATACTCAGATCGGCATCCCAGGCAACTCTTCCATGGAAGAAACAGAGTGGGTGTAGTTACCCGCCCACCACATGTTCCATGTATGGCTATGTGAGCATCTATCTTGATTTATTAGGGACTTCTTTCTGTAATTCTGTAAAGGTCACATCTAGCGTAATCACCAACTCCCAGAATATGCCTGTTGGATCCAAACAGCATATTGCTTTGCATTACATCCTCTGTTGAAGCAACTGAAATTTCTGACATAAGCTTCTAACAAGGGTGGGAATATGGATTGTGCACATAATGTACTTGTTATTTTGGGAGAATGCTTTAGAGAGTTACCCAGTTAATAAGTATTTGTTGAATGGTTACAATTTTTCCAGCACTGTGCCAGGCACTGTAGGGAATACAAAAGAAGTATAATACCTGGTCTTTACCCACTGGGGGTATTAATTATAGAGGCAAGACTTATTTACATACAATTATATAAAAAATGTAGATGACCCAAATGCTTCATTGTGTGGTACTCAGATTAAATGCAGTCTCATTTCAGAGAAAGGGAAGTACCATCAAAGAAGGTTATACAAAACCAAGCCTTGAAAGATGACTAGGATTTGGAAAGGGAAAGACCTTTTTACTTTAGGGGACCAGCAGATCATAAGGCATGAAAGAGCATGTTGAATGCCAGATGGTTACTAGGGGGTAGTTGCTAAGGGGAAGATAGGGACACTTGGTTGGATATGAAAGATACACTGATAGAGGTTGTTACTATGCTTAAATAATTGACACCAGTTCTGAGTTAACATCTCCTAAATTCCCAGCTTTGGAATATTTTGTCTTGCTCAGAGGAGCCTGGGACTGTTACTCCTCTTTGTCAAGAGAAGTGGGAAGGGAGCAAGCACAGTGCCTGACGCAGAGCAGGCATACAAAAAGTTTGTGAAAGGTAGCTGTAAAGGGACTGTCTTCAGTTACTGCTCTAAAAGTAGCTGAAGTTACTACGAGTGCCTGTCTCCAAGTACCAGTGGGCCTCTGGTCATCCTTTGTCCATTCAATTGTAGCAGTGCCTTTTCATGTGTTCTTGTTTGGAGAAATACCTGAGTGGTTTAAAATAAACTCTACTGTTTGATAATAATTAGAGACACCAATTACTGAGGGTCGCTGTATATTAGGTACTGTGTCTGGTGCTGTGTCTTTGTATTAATTCTCATTTCCACCACAACTCTGTGCAAGGCACGTGTTAAATTTCTCATCTTACAGCTGAGATAAGTAAGGCTCAGAGAAGTCAAGTTTCTTGTTAAAGATCTATGAGTAGTTTGCTGAGTGGGGATTTGAATTCTGGTGTGTGTGACTAAAGATTTTTCTAAACTGTCGTCCGTGGTATGTTCCTTGCTGTGATACCTCATTTTTAGGTGAACCATTTTTCTTTTCCTTTAACTTTTTATTATGATAATCTTCAAACATATAAAAATGAAAAGTATAATAAATTTCATATACATATCACCTGACTTTAAAAATTATCAACACTTGGCCAGCTTTCATTCATGTATATGCCCTCTTTGTATAAGTGCATCTGAAAATAATATGTTTCTCTAGAGAAATGCCATCCAATAAAACTTTCTACAGTGATGGAAGCGTTTTGTATCTGTGCTGTCCAGTGTGGTAGGCACTAGTTACATATGGCTAGTGTGAGCTGAGGAACTGTGTTTAAATTTTTAAATTTTAGTCAAATGTAAATAGTCACATGTAACTAAAATGTTAATAACTTCTTGATAAAGTAGACCATTTAAAACCCAGAATCTATGTTTGTGTTTTAAATTAAAAAGTTCAAACATTTAAAATTGTATGTTGTAGGGGCGCCTGGGTGGCTCAGTCGGTTAAGCGTCCGGCTTCAGTTCAGGTCACGATCTCGTGGTCTGCGAGTTCGAGCCCTGCGTCGGGCTCTGGGCTGATGGCTCAGAGCCTGGAGCCTGCTTCCGATTCTGTGTCTCCCTCTCTCTCTGCCCCTTCCCCGTTCATGCTCTGTCTCTCTCTGTCTCAAAAATAAATAAATGTTAAAAAAAAAAATAAAAAAAAAAAATAAAATAAAATTGTATGTTGTAGTAAATGAAATCCCTTGTCATCTTGCTGTGAACAATTGTGCATGTATATTTTTTCTTTTAAAATATGCAAATAATGCATGGTTTTATTGTAAAATACAGTAGTTACGTTATTTATGGAGTCGCTTAAGATGAGCCAGGATGAAATGCACTGTGAAGGCTGACAGCCTGCTCAAAAGTGAGGTACATTTGTAGAATGTTCCAAGTGCACACCCTTTACAGAAGGGGCATCACTTCCTCGTGATTTGAGTGGCTGCCTTGTAGTGTAAATTACTAATACATACAGGTGCTAATTAGCCCCTTCTGCCACCTTCAAAAGGAACCGGATGTTCTCTAGCTGATGAGCCAGCCCTTGCTTTTATTTCCCCAGCAGGTGTCACTGTTGGGCTGTTGCTGCCGCTCGGCTAGGCTGGCTGGCAAGAAAGGTGTCCTTGTTGTGTGCCTAGACTACTTGAAGGGAGAGGGTTTATTCATTTGACTTTGTAGTAGGAGATAGACTAAAGAGGCATATTTTGATCCTCGGTGCTGCTGATTTAATTCATAGTGTTTGCAAATAGCGAGAATATTAAGCACAAGAGTATATTTCAGTATAGCTGTATGGTGCTGAGCTGTATTAACCAGTTCATGGTTTGTCTCTTTTTGCCCGCGGGCAGTAGAAGGCAAGCTGTCTGTGTAGTCCTGACTCCAGCATATAACTTGTAACTTGAGTGGCAGGCCCTTTCCTCACCACCAGAAACTTTTTGGGTCTCATAGCCCAGAATCTAGCAGATCAGGGTTTTGTGGCTCCCTGCAGCTTACAGCAGGAGTCCCTATGAGTTTGAAAGGCTGGTATTAGGAAAAAGAGAAAAGTATTTACGTGGCATCTTAAAACTGGAGAAACCCTAGAGTTTATTTAGTCCAGATTTTTTTGTTGTTGTTGTTTTGTTTTTAATGAGAAAACTTAGATGCAGAGAGGGGAAATGACTTTTTAAGAGGTGCTTATTGCAAAGGTAGATTCAAACCTCTAGGTCCTAAAGAGGGCACTCTTTCCTCCTCTTGAAATTAGTGCTTTCACATCAGTTTTCTCCATCAGAACCTCTGTTGCTCATGTAGATCATTGCCTGGGGGTGGGGGTGGGGGGCTCTTCAGTCAACTCTCTGTAAGAAATTGGAGGTCTGATAGATCATTTGTAATTATTGCCTCCAGGTAGAAATGTAATCAACACAGTATTTCTCAGGATACATGAGAAAGAGTGTTTTAGTTATTTGTCATAGAACTGCATTGATTAGTTTGTGGGTTTTTTTTTTTTAATGTTTGTTTATTTTGAGAGAACAGGAGCTTACATATGCGGGAGAAGGGGAGAGAGAGGGAGAGAGAGAGAGAGAGAGAGAGAGAGAGAGAGAGAGAGAATGAGAGAGAATGAGAGAGAATGAGAGAGAATGAATGAATCCCAAGCAGGCTCTGCCCTGCCATCACAGAACCCATCCAGGGGCTCAACCTCACAAACCTTGAGATCATGACCTGAGCCGAAATCAAGAGTTGGATGCTTAACTGACTGAGCCACCCAGGTACCCTTGATTAGTTTTTTTGAAGTCATTCCAGTTAAGGAAGCACTGTAAAAATCCCAACGAATGATGGGGGCTCCTGGGTGGCTCAGTTGGTTAAGTGCCCAACTCTTGGTTTCAGCTCAGGTCTTAGGGTCATGAGTTCAAGCCTGGTATTGGGCTCTGTGCTGAGTGTGAAGCCTGCTTTAAAAAAAATAATCATCCCAACGAATGGGAGATCAAAATCTGACCTAATCCTCCTCAACTGAATTATTTCTGCATTCTTTATCCTGATAGGTGACAAGGCCTTTCGTCTGAAGTATTTAATAAGATTGAGTGTATTCTGAGAACTGATGTCTTTTGATCTGCACTTTTCCCTTATCAAAGAAGATTGGGGAAATTTGGCCCAGAACATTGAAGGTTAGAGTTAGAAGCCCTCATTTGATTTATCGGGTATTTTTAGACTTTTGTGAAGGAATTGCTTTGGAATTTGGTGAGGCTTTATGGGCCACCTAACTTGTGTGATGCCTCAGCTTTAGTCACATGGGGATTTTCCAGGGAGCTCTCAGCAGAAACATCATTGATGGAAGAAAATAAATGGATATATCTGCAAGGCTAGTCCTGGATCCACAAGAGGGTGACCTAGAAATTAGGAAAATAACAGTCTTTAAAGCTTCATCATAATATAGAGAGAGAGGTCCATCTTTAGTAGCTTTTCTGAGCCATTGACCTTACTGGGACTAGAGAGTTTATATATACGTATGTACATATATATGTGTATATATATGTATATGTATATACGTACATACGTATATATAAAATTATGTTCAGTTTCTTTGGATGGGAGTACACTCAATTTATTATTCAAAACCTCATACCTCTGTCACTTTTTCCTTTTACTAAAACTTCCCTGAATGCCCCCAAATAATCACTTTATCTTTGTTGCTTGTACGAGATACAGATACTTCCTTGTAATATTGCACCCGTGACAGAAAATGTTTCCCTTTCTGTCATTGAGCTCCCTGAAGTCAGTGATTATGTCTATATTCCTACAGTCCCTAGAATACTACCTGGCACATAGTAGGTTCTCAGTAAATGGTAGTTGAATTCAACAAATGGAATTGAAATTATATCCCCTATGATTCAGTATGAAGTATACGTTTTTTGGCTTTCTTTTTTTTCTTCTTTTTATTTTTTTATTTAAAAAAAATTTTTTTAACGTTTATTTATTTTTGAGACAGAGAGAGACAAAGCATGAACAGGGGAGGGTCAGAGAGAGGGAGACACAGAATCTGAAACAGGCTCCAGGCTCTGAGCTGTCAGCCCAGAGCCCGACGCAGGGCTCGAACTCACGGACCGCGAGATCATGACCTGGGCCGAAGTCGGCCACTTAACCAACTGAGCCACCCAGGTGCCCCTTTTTGGCTTTCTTAGTAAAAAAAAAAAAAAAAAAAAGACCCATTATTATATTACATCTTGGCTCAATAGTTTCTTGTTGAATAAACAAAGTGGCATTACCTAGAGTTGTACATGGAAGACACCTACAAAAACTTGAGCTCAGGTGACCTAGAACTTGTTCCTCTGATGTTTCATTGTTATGCCATCTTTCTTTCTTTCTGCTTATTTTTGAGGTAGGGGGGAGAGAGAGAGAGAGTGGAAGGGTGGCAGAGAGAAAGGGAGACAGAGGATCCAAAACAGGCTCTGTGCTGACAGAAAGCCCAAAGTGGGGTTCAGACTTGCGAACCGTGAGATCATGACCTGAGCCAAAGTCGGATGCTTAACTGACTGAGCCACCCAGGCGCTCCTTGTCATGCTGTTTCTAACTTGTGTATTGCTTGTCCTGAAGCCTTTGATAAGTCGTATTGCACCTGATCAGCTGTCCTTCATATTGGCTCCCACTGACTCAGGGCCTGCATATTCCTCGAGTGCACCAGCATCATATAGTTTCTTGGTTTTTTGTTTGTTTTGTTTTTATGTTTTTATTTTAATCCCCTGGTGCTCATTACAAGTGTACTCCTTAATCCCCATTACCTATTTGACCCATCTCCAGCCTCCCCCTGCTCCACCCATAGTTAAGAGTCTGTTTCTTGATTTGTCTGTATTTTCCCCCTTTGCTCATTTGTTTTGTTTCTTCAATTTCATATAGGAGTGAAATCATATGGTATTTGTCTTTGACTTATTTCACTCAGCATTATACATTCTCGCTTCATCCATGTTGTTGAAATCGGCAAGATTTTATTCTTTTTCATGGCTGAATAATATTCTAATGTATACATACCACATATTCTTTATCCATTCATCCAACATAGGGGTGCATCTGTCCTTTCAAATTAGTATTTTTGTATTCTTTGGGTAAATAATCAGTACCATGATTGCTGAATTGTAGGGTAGTTCTATTTTTAATTTTTTTTTTTTTTTAAATTTTTTTTTTCAACGTTTTTTTATTTATTTTTGGGACAGAGAGAGACAGAGCATGAACGGGGGAGGGGCAGAGAGAGAGGGAGACACAGAATCGGAAACAGGCTCCAGGCTCCGAGCCGTCAGCACAGAGCCTGACGCGGGGCTCGAACTCACGGACCGTGAGATCGTGACCTGGCTGAAGTCGGACGCTTAACCGACTGCGCCACCCAGGCGCCCCTCTATTTTTAATTTTTTGAGGACCCTCCATACTGTTTTCCAGAGTGACTGTAGCAGTGTTGCAGGAACAAGTGTTCCTTTTTTTCCACATTCTCACCAGCACCTGTTGTTTTTTGTGTTATTGATTTTAGCCATTTCTGACAGGTATGAGGTGATATCTCATTGTAGTGTTGATTTGCATTTCCCTGATGATGAGCATCTTTTCATGTGCCTGTTAGCCATCTGTATGTCTTCTTTTTTTTTTAAGTTTTTATTTATTTATTTATTTATTTTGATAGAGAGAGAGGGAGGGAGATGCAAGCAAGCGGGGGAGGGGCAGAGAGCGGGAAAGAGAATCCCAACCATGCGCCAAGCTGTCAGCAAGGAGCCCCACGCAGGGCTCTGCCCCAGAAACTGTGAGATCATGACCTGAGCTGAAACCAGAAGTCAGATGCTCAACTGACTGAGCCATCCAGGCACCCTCATCTGTGTCTTCTTTGGAGAAATATCTGTGTCTTGTGTCCATTTTTAAATTGGATTATTTGTGAGTGTTGAGTTTTATAATTTTTTTTTTATAGATTTTGGATGCTAACCCTTTATCTGACGTGTTGTTTGCAAGTATCTTCTCTTATTTCGTAGGTTGCCTTTTAGTTTTGTAGATTGCTTCCTTCCCTGTGCAGAAGCTTTTTATTTTGATGTAATCTGATAGTTTATTTTTGCTTTTATTTCCTTTGCCTCAGGGGACCTATCTAGAAAAAAGTTGTTCTGGCCCATGTCAGAGAAATTACTGCCTGTGCTCTCTTCTAGAATTTTCATGGTTTCAGTCTCACATTTAGGTCTTAAATCCATTTTGAATTTATTTATGTGTATTGTGTTAAGAAAGTGATGCAGTTTCATTCTTTTGCATGTAGCTTTCCAGTTTTCCCAATACCATTTGTTGAAGAAGCTATCTTTTTCCCATTGGATATTCTTTCCTGCTTTGTCGAAGGTTAATTGACCATATAATTGGGTTTATTTCTGGATTTTCTGTTCTGTTGATCTGTGTATCTGATTCTGTGCCAGTACCATACTGTTTTGATTACCACATCTTTATAATATAACTTCCAGTCTTGGAACTGTGATGCCTCCAGCTTTGCTTTTTCAAGATTGTTTTAGTTGTGTGGGTCTTTTGTGGTTTCATACAAATTTTAAGATTGTTTGTTCTGGTTCTGTGAAAAATGCTGTTGGTATTTTGATAGGGATTCCATTATATGTGTAGACTGCTTTGGGCAGTATAGACATTTTAACAGTATTTGTTTTTCCAATCCATGAGCATGGAATGTCTTTCCATTTCTTTGTGTCATCTTCACTTTCTTTCATCACCGTTTTATAGTTTTCAGAGTATAGGTCTTTCACCTCTTTGGTTAGGTTTATTCCTAGGCATTTTATTATTTTTGGTGCAATTGTAAATGGGATTGTTTTCTTAATTTCCCTTTCTGAAGCTTCATTATTGGTATATAGAAATGTAACAGATTTCTGTACACTGATTTTGTATCTTGTGACTTTAATTCATTTATCAGTTCTAGCAGTTTTTTGGTGGAGTCTTTTGGGTTTTCTATACATAGTATCATGTTGCCTGCAAATAGTGACAGTTTGCTTTTTCTTTACCTATTTGGATGCCTTTCATTTTTTGTTATCTGATTGCTGTGGCTAGGACTTCCAATACCATGCTGAATAAAAGTGGTGAGAGAGTGGACATCCCTGTCTTGTTCGTAACCTTAGGGGAAAGGCTCTCAGTTTTTCCCCATTGAGGATGATTCTAGCTATGGGTTTTTCATATATGGCCTTTATTATGTTGAGGTATGTTCCTTCTAAACCTACTTTGTTGAAGGTTTTTATCATGAATGGATGTTGTACTTTGTCAAATACTTTTTCCTGCTTCGGTTGAAATGATCATATGATTCTCCTTCCTGTTTTTGATATGACATATCACATTGATTGATTTGTAAATACTGAGCCGCCATTGCAGTCCAGGAGCAAATCCCACTTGATTGTGAATAATTTTTTTAATGTATTGTTGGATTCAGTTTGCTAGTGTTCTGTTCAAGATTTTTGCTTCTGTGTTCACCAGAGATATTGGTTATGCAGCTTCCAGTTGATACCATTTTGTTAGTCTTTGGCTTGGCCTCTCGTCGATACCAGTACCTCTACCCAGTGTTGTCGTTGTTTCTCCTTAAAGACTACGCAGTCCTGAGGTACCTGGTTGTGGCTCACTTGGAAGAGCATGTGACTCTTGATCTTGGGGTTGTGAGTTCAAGCTTCATGTTGGGTGTAGAGATTACTAAAACAAAAAAACTCTCCGCAGTCCCAGTGATAGCATACTTGGTCTTGATAAGCTCCGCATAAGATGTGAGTAAGCCAAATTAAATGTGAAGGTTCTGTTTCCCATTGGTGCTTTATGTTTCTTTTGTTTCTGTGGAAGGCTTCCACTGAATCTGCTTACAGTAGGATGCTTCAAATTTGAGAAAGTGGGTGCGCGCTCTCTCTCTTTTTTGGGGTATCTGAGCATTAAAATTACCGGAATTTTTTAGTTTTGAGATGATTTTAGGTTCTTTTTTTGTGGGGGACAGAATCCATATTAAGAGAGAATTTTGATTTACCTCTAATTACGCCCCTAAAAAATTGGCAGAATGATTGTCTTTGGTATTCAAGTTACAATAAATCTTTTCTAACTTTTGAATTCTTATTCACAAGTTTGGCATTTGAGGACAAGTAGGTAAGAATCCTCAAGCAAGAGAAATTAATTTGTGATATGATCAAATCATGACTTGTTCTGGGAAAAGAGAGAACCAGGTAGTGAGAAATCAAAAAGGAGACAAAACTGATGGTGGAATAAGAAGCTTAGTTTTTAAATTAAAAAGATATTTAAAAAATTTTTTTTAATGTTTTTTTATTTTTGAGAGAGTGGGGGGGGGGGGGAAGGGCCAGAGAGAGAGGAGACACAGAATCTGAAGCAGGCTCCATGCTCTGAGCTGTCAGCACAGAGCCTGATGCGAGGCTCGAACTCATGAGCCGCGAGATCATGACCTGAGCCGAAGTCGGCTGCTCAACCGACTGAGCCACCCAGGCACCGCTAAAAAATTTTTTTTTAAGTGTTTATTTTTGAGAGAGAGAGACCGTGCACAAGCGGTGAAGGGACAGAGAGAGAGAGAGAGAGAGAGAGAGAGAGAGAGGGAGAGAGGGAGGGAGGGAGGGAGACACGGAGGGATACACAATCTGAGGCAGGCTCCAGGCTCTGGGCTGTCAGCACAGAGCCCAGCATGGGGCTTGACCTCATGAGCGGTGAGATCATGACCTGAGCTGAAGTCAGACGCTTAACTGACTGAGGCACCCAGGTACCCCAAGAAAGCTTAGTTTTAAGAGAGGTGAAGGGGAAGGTAAGCCCAGGCCTTATAGAAGGGAACTGAGGAGTATGGCAAGGGCTGTCACATGCATGAGCAAGGCTCTTAAACCTGGGGCATTGGGCTAGTGAAATAATTACATTGATTGATGGATTCATTCATTCAGTTAACAAATGTTTACTAAGCACCTGCTGTGTACCAGACACTATTTAAGCACCAGCAGTAAATCTCTCATTGTGATGGGAGAAAGACAATAAATTAGATAAAATAGCTAGCTAGTATGCCAGATGGTGATAAGTTTGATGGAGAAGAATATTTTATTTTTATTTTTTAATTCTTTTTTTTAATGTTTATTTTTGAGAGAGAGTATACACGTGTGTGCATGCACATAAGTGGGGGAAGGGCAGAGAGAATTCCAAGCAGGCTCAATGCTGTCAGCAGAGAGCCCAATGTGGGGCTCAAACCCACGAACCAGGAGATCATGACCTGAGCTCAAGTTGGACGGTCAACCGACTGAGCCACCCAGGCACCCCTGGAGAAGAATATTTTAAAATGTAGGAGATGCTGGGATGGCAGTTTGCATTGTTAAATGGGGGATCAAAGGAAGTCTGAGGAGGTGACATTGGAGCAGAGACCTTAAGGAAGTAAGGGAGTAAACTCTATAAACATTAGGGCCAAGGGCATTCTAGCTAGGAGAGAGAAAGGCAAATGCAAAATCCCTGAGAAGCTTGGCTGGAGCACAGCAAAGGATGGCGTGATAGAAGATGAAGTTAGAGAGGTAATGGGGACCGGATTATGCAGGGCCTTCTAAGCCATTTAAGGGATTTCACCTCTTACTCTGAGTGATTTGGAAAGCCATCGGAAGTGGAGTAGCATGATCTCATATTTTTAAAGGATCATTGTGGTTGCTGATTGAGAATAGACTGAAGAGGCTCTGCTAAATAGGGTAAATCAAAGTTAGGTAATATCACACCCTTTTAGAGTAATTTGTGTCTTGAGACTGGTAAAAACCAGAAGGCGGAAGTCAATAATTTATGTCAGAATTAGAAAGGCCTTAAATGTTTGGAGGAAGAGTGGCTAAACAAATAAAGAAGTAAAGCCTCTTTAGCGGGCATCTTATCTGCAACAAAGCCTTGCTATCCACCACTCTGCCCCCTCAAACTGTAATGGCATGTTATTGAAACTGTAAGAAAGGGAGAGCTTCAAAAAGCTATAGTGAGCAAGAGATAATCAGTGGACATTTTGAGGTCTGTTTTTTCTGCTTATAAAACAAATTCATTTGTGAAAATTAAAACATTACAGAAATGTCTGATAAAGAATGTCCTCTGCGGTGCTAATCAGTTAACAATTTATGTGTTAACTCCAGAGTTGTTTTCTGTGAAAATCAAAACCCATTTTTTCTTTTTCTTTTAATTCTTTTAAATGTTTTTGTTCATTTTTGAGAGACAGAGAGATACAGAGCACTAATGAGGGAGGGACAGAGAGAGAGAGAGGGAGACACAGAATCTGAAGCAGGCTCCAGGCTGTGAGCTGTCAGCACAGAGCCCGACGCGGGGCTTGAACCCACAAACCACGAGATCATGACCTGAGCTGAAATCAGACGCATAACTGACTGAACCACCCAGGTGCCCCCATTTTTCTTTATTTGTAAAAATGGGGTTATACTAAATTTGCTGTTCTGCCACTTACATATTTCATTTAATACGTTGTGGACGTTTCCCTATGTTGGTGTATATAGATCTCTTGCATTCTTTTTGGCTGTGGCATAGTAATCCAGTACTACAGTTTATTTAACCAGTGCCCTATTGTAGAATCTGGATTGTTTCTGGTTTTTGCTTTCACAGACAGTGCTGCATCATCTTTGTGTACTTATGCAGGTGTTTCTAGAGGAGGATGAATTTTTTTTTTTTTCAACATTTTTTATTTATTTTTGGGACAGAGAGAGACAGAGCATGAACGGGGGAGGGGCAGAGAGAGAGGGAGACACAGAATCGGAAACAGGCTCCAGGCTCCAAGCCATCAGCCCAGAGCCTGATGCGGGGCTCGAACTCACGGACCGCGAGATCGTGACCTGGCTGAAGTCGGACGCTTAACCGACTGCGCCACCCAGGCACCCCTAGGAGGATGAATTTTTAGAAGTACAATTGCTGGGGCCAAAAAGTATGAACATTGTTAACGGTAAAAGAAAATTGTATGGTATTGATTGTTACTAATTTAAGATATTTCTGTTTCCTATTTTATTTTAGTGAATATAATTTCATAGATTGGGACCCCCAATCCTGGTTTGCTGTTTTGTTTTTGTTTCTGCTCCCAAAAGGTTGTTAAGTTTCTCAGTAGTAAATTCTCCTACCACTGGGTATTCAGGAACCTGTTCCTCAAGGTTGGAAAGGACTTTTGTTTTATTAATTCTAGATATCTGCAACCTGGACGTGTTCATATACTTTTCTTCTCCAGCAGTCTTGTATGAGGGAGACAGAACCTTGGTTCCATCTTTGACATTCACTTACTGGCTTTTGGCCATCTAGTCTTTTGGGTCTTGTTAAGTAATTGGGAGAAACCAGGCATCTCTTGCCCTATCATAAGGCAATAACATCTAGATATTTGACTTATTTGTCTTCACGGGTAATTAGAAAGCCCATTTCTTTCTTTGGCAACATGAAGATGAGGATAGGGTGGAAGAGGTATCAGTGTTAATTTTTTTAACCTTCGCTGCTCACCTGCCCAACTAGGTCACTCTATATTTGAGCCTCTTTGAATTCTGAGCATGATCCCTGGTTATATCTTCTATATCAAGGGTTGGCAAACTTTTTCTGTGAAGGGCAAGATAGTAAATATTTTAGGCTTTGTAGGCCATACGGTCTGTGTTGCAAACATTGAACTCTGCCATTGTAGCTTGAAAGCAGCCAGAGACAACATGTAAGTGAATGAGTGTGGCTCTGTTCCAATAAAATTTTATTTTTGGACACAAATGCAATTTTCATATAATTTTCACGTGTCACGAAATAGTCTTCTTTTGATGTTTTTCAGCTACTTAAAAATATAAATACCGTTTTTAGCTCATGGGCTGTATAAAAACAGGCAGGCAGCCAGATTTGGCTGACAGGCTGTGGTTTACCAGTCCCTACTTTAAGTAAACGTGATTTGGAAGAGAGTCAGGTGCCATAGTAATAGAAGGCATTCTGATAATGAAGGCCCTAAAGAGGTAGGTAGGGGGCTTCTGCACTGGTGTTCTCTCTCTTCTCTTCTCACTTCTCTCTTCTCTCTGCTTTGTACTAGATGTCCTAAGTATTGGCTCTTGGTAAGATTCTTTGACGGTTAAGAGCTGGCATAAGTGCATAAAGAGTTTCTAGTTTCCTCTCCTATCTGCCCTGAAGCAAGGTTTTCCAACCCTGCTCTTTATCTGTCTTGGGGATTGTTTGCATGTGAGAAGGTTTGCCCTGGTGTGGGGGGCAGGGTGTGGGCCTCTAGGCCCTCCAGGCAGCATGCTTGACTGGCAGCCCTTCTCCCACTGCTCCCGTCAAATTAGCACCTGTTAAGACTGATCTAAATTATTCCCCATCGGCCCTCTCTCTGGGGCTGAACGGCGTAGAGCTGGCTGTGTGCTTTGTGTACATACTGAGAACTTGAAAAGATGTAATCGGTTCTGTCAGCTCAGAGTGTTGGAGTGTTACAGGGACTACAGTGGGATCTACGTGTGTGCTGCAGATACACTAGTAACAATTTCCCATGTACCCACTCTTCCCCCTGCAGATCCCCTTCTCTACTGTATCTGTTCATAGTAGTGCTCCAATGGGCGCATTGGAGGTTTTGCCAAGACAGTAATACCAGGTGTTTGGGGGTCTGTTTGCATAATGCATTTTGCTTTACTCAGACCCAGCTCTTAAGAGCCATGTAGGTAGCTTCTCCTCCTCCTCCTCCTCCTCTTGGATTTCTTCTGTGTTTACGGGGAAGGGAGGATCCAGTACGTGTTACTTCTTTTGGGAGCATTCCTGACGACGTGTTCATGTGAGCAGATTTGGCTTTAGTTGGCTGGCCTGTAATATTGACCCAGAGATTACAAAATAACTTTCAGGTATGTTTGTTTGACCTTTATAGTGTTTAAAAAAAATTTCAGTTTTTTCCACATAAGTCCACATTTCTGGATTCTATTGAAAAAAACCAAAACAAAACAGAAGATCTGGTTTGTATTCCTACATAATAACTATCAGTGGGAGTTGTGTAGTTATTGCCTGTTTAGTCAAGGCATGGAACTTCATTTGTGCCTTAATCTACACTGGGCTGTTTCTTTTCTTTTTTTAATATAATTTATTGTCAAATTGGTTTTCATACAATACCCAGTGCTCATCCTAACACGTGCCCTCCTCAATGCCCATCACCCTTTTTAATGTTTATTTAAGAGAGAGAGAGAGAGAGCGCGCTTGCAGTTGGAGTGTGAATTGGGGGGTGGGGCAGAGAGAGAGGGAGACACAGGATCTGAAGCAGGCTTCAGGCTGTAGGCTCTGAGCTGTCAGAGGGGGGCTCGAACTCATGGACCACGAGATCATGACCTGAGCTGCAGTTGGACGCTTAACAAACTGAGCTACCCAGGCGGCCCTGCACTGGCTTTTCTTAACTTAATTTCAATTTTGTGTTGATTACCACTGCATTAGCTCAAGCAGATTGTGTTGATGATTTTGTGTAGGCAAGTGTGTTTTTGTTGTTTTTTAAAGTAGGCTCCGTGCCGAAATTGGGGCTGATGATTCTACCAACTGAACCAGCCAGGTGCCCCTGTAGCCAGTTGTTTTCTGAGTGCCCTACCACTCAGCTCCACCAGGGAGAGGCACTGGGCATTGCACTATCCTCTCCTCTATCCACCCAGTTGCCTAATTCACCCACAGGGGTCCCCTGCTGGCTTTGGGTTGACATGCTGACAGCCCCCTCCCCTGAGAAGCTGCCTGACTTTTTAATAGCAACAATTAATAAACTCCTCCTCTGTTTCCACGAGGGAAAGTGGGGGTGCCAAGCTTATTTGCTGGTCGGGTCACACTTTAATGAGCAGCTTTCTGTTATGTCAGGTTATGCAGTATGAAATCAACCTTCCTTTGATGACGGACTATGTGAAATCTTGGAGAATGGCTGCACTCTCCCTGTGAGCAGAGGACTTCGGGTAGAGGAGTGGGTTCAAGCAAAAAGGCTGCTTGGATGCCACCTGCCAGGAAATTAAAATCAAGTTAGAACAGGAGTAGAAAATTCTGATCATAAAGGAATCAAAGGCTGAAAGCATGACCTTGTCATAAAAAGAGAAATTGCAGTTTGTTAACATTGTGCCCTTTTCCTTTGGTGTATCACACGGTACAAGTGGGAATCTTTTTACCTCTTTTACTCTTTCCCTCCCCTACACATTCCTATACATTTCTGTTTGTTTCTTCCCACTGTCTCCTTGAATCACTTCGCTTCAGCAAGGTGGCTTTTATCCTTTATTCTGGTGGCAAATGGGACCTCTCCCCTTTTTCTGGTCTTTCTTATTGTGATAAAAAAAAAATACATCAATTTACCCTCTTAATTTTTTTTCAAGAGAATATTAAATCGTTTATTGATTACACAGGATAATGGATGATACACAAGCTTTAATCCCATCTTTATTTTTATCTTTTATTCATAGATTTTAAATTTATGAATACCATAATTCAATTTACATATATTGCATAGGTTGTGCCAACAATCATATTAATAACCAAATAAACTCCAGGACTTTGCTTGGGTGACCCTTTTAATGGTGAATTCCAGGTCACAACACATTAACTGTCAGTTCAACCACACCAATGTTTGTGGAGACAATGGCTTCTGTGCCCAGCAGGTTGCAAATAAATTTCAAATGGAACCTGGCATCACTCTACCCTCTTTTTTAAATGTACAGTATGTTTAAGTGTTTACATATAGTTGGACAGCAGATCCCTAGAACTTTTCTTCTTGCATGAGTGGAACACTGTACTCCTGGAACAATTCTTCATTCTCCCTCTCCCCCCCATCTCTGGCAACTATCATTTTGTTTTCTTTTTCTATGAGTTTGATTACTTTAGATACCTCATTTAGGAGGAGTCATGTAATATTTGTCTTTTTGTAATTGGCTTATTTCACTTAGTATAATGTCCTTAAGGATCATCCATGTTATAGCATATGACAGGAGTTCCTTCCTTTTTGTTTTTTTATTTTTAATAATTATTTATTTTTGAGAGAGAGGGAGAGAACATGAGTGGAGGAGGGACAGAGAGAGAGGGGGGGTCAGAGGAGCCGAAGCAGGCTCTGCGCTGACAGCAGAGAGCCCCATGCAGGGCTTGAACTCACAAACAATAAGATCATGACCTGAGTCGAAGACGGACACTCAATTGACAACCACCCAGGCATCCTGGATTTCCTTCTTTTTAAAGGGTGAATAAAATATTATGTGTCTATGTATGTATGTATACACATTTTTTTAATCCATTCATCTGTTGATGGAAATTTAGGTTGCTTCCATGTCTTATCTATTGTGAATAATTCTGCAGTAAACATGGGAGGGCAAATATCTCTTTCAGATCTTGTTTTCAGTTCTTTTGGATATACACTCAGAAGTAAGATTGCTTGGGGCACCTGGCTGACTCAGTTGGTTAAGGGTCTGACTCTTGATATCTGCTCAGATATGATCTTATAGTTTGTGAGTTTGAGCCTTGCATTCAGTTCTGCACTGACAGTGTGGAGCCTGCTTGGGATTCTCTCTCCCTTGCCCCTCTCCTGCCATCTCTTGCACCGTTTTTCTCTCAGAATAAATAAATTAAATAAACTTACAAAAAAAAAAAAGAAGAAGAAGAAGTAGGGGTGCCTGGGTGGCTCAGTTAGTTAAGCATCCTCCTTCAGCTCAGGTCATGATCTCACAGTTCGTGGGTTCAAGCTCCATGTCAGGCTCTGTGCTGACAGCTCAGAGTCTGGAGCCTGCTTCATATTCTGTGTCTTCCTCTCTTTCTCTGCCTGTCTCCTGCTCACGCTGTCTCTTTCTCTCTCAAAAATCAATAAACATCAAAAAAAATTTATATTAAAAAAAGGAAGTAAGATTGCTGGATCATATGGTAGTTCTATTTTTTTTTATTTTTTGAGGAACCTCTATACTGTTTTTCACAGAGGCTGCATCATTTACAATCCCACCAACAATGCGCCAATGTTCCAATTTCTCTACACCCTTACCAACATTGATTTCCTGGGTTTTTTTTTGTTTTTTTTTTTTGTTTTTTGTTTGTTTGTTTTGGCAGTGGCCATTCTAATAGGCATGAGGTGGGTATCTCATTGTGGTTTGATTTACATTTCCTGATGATAAGTGTTGGTTATCTTTCATATGCTTGTTGGCCATTTGTATGTATGTCTTCTTTGGGTAAATGTTCAAGTCCTTTGCTCATTTTTTAATTGGGTTGTTTGACTTTTATTGTTAAATTGTAGGAGGTTTTTTTTTTTTTTTTTAAGTTTGTTTATTGATTGATTGAAAGAGAGAGAGAGAGAACGAATGAGAGCAAGCGAGGGGCAGAGTGAGAGAGAGAGAGAGAGAGAGGGAGAGAAAATCCCAAGCAGGCTCCTCACTGTCTGCACAGAGCCCTGTGTGGGGCTCAAACTTACAAACCGCGCAATCATGACCTGAGCCAAAATCAAGAATTGGATGCTTAACCGACTAAGCTACCCAGACATCCCTAGGAGTTCCTTATATATTCTGGATATTAACTCCTTATCTGATAAACGGTTTGCAAATATTTTCTTCTATTCTGTCAATTGCCTTTTTACTCTTTTGATTGTTTCCTTTGCTGTGCATGAGTTTTTTAAGTTTGACACAGCCCCATTTGTTTTTGTTTTTTTGACTGTGCTTTTGGTGTAATATCTAAGAAATCATAGCACTTTCTAGTGTCATAAAGCTTTCCCCCTATGTTTTCTTTCCTTTTTTCTTTTTGTTTGTGTTTCCCTTCTGTGTTTTCTTCTAGAAGTTTTTATAGTTTCAGGTCTTACATTTAGGTTTTTCATTTTTAGTTAATTTTTATATGTGGTATGAGATAAGGGCCTATATTCCTTTTTTTGCATGTGGATAGCCAGTTTTTCCAGTACCATTTGTTGGAGAAACTATCCATTCTCCATTGTCTATGTAGTCTTGACACGTTTGTCAAAGACCATTTGATCACATGTGCAAGGGTTTATATCTGGACTCTCTATTTTGTTCTGTGTGCCTGCCTTTATACCAGTACCAAACTGTTTTGATTATTGTACTTTGTAATATGCTTTGAAACCAGGAAGTGTCAGGTGTTCAGCTTTGTTTTGCTTTCTCAAGATTGTTTTGGCTATTGCACTGTATGTTAACTAACTGGAATTTGAATAAAAACTCTTAAAAAAAAAAGAAAAGATTGTTTTGACTGTTGGTCCTTTGAGATTCCATATTAATTTTGGGATTTTTTTTCTCTTTCTGTAAAAAACACCATTGGAATTTTGATAGAGATTGCATTGAGTCTATAAATTGCTTTCAGTTAATATGGACGTTTTAACAATATTAAGTCTTTCAGTCCATGAACCTGGGACGTCCTGCCATTTATTTGTGTTTTTTTAATTTTTTTCAGCAGTGTTTTGGTTTCAGTGTGCAAGTCTTTCACCTCTTTGGTTAGATTTCTTCCTAAGTATTTCATTCTTTTTGATGCCATTGTAAATAGCATTTTCTTAATTTCCTTTTCAGCAGATGTAATCCTTTTAAAATTAAAACAAGAAGGAACTCTCTCTCTCTCTCTTTTTTTCTTTAAATTTCTCCAGTCTAGTGTCCCAGAAGTCCAGCAGTCTTCTCTGCATGCTTTTCTTTAATGTTTATTTATTTTTGAGACAGAGACAAAGTATGAATGGGGGAGGGTCAGAGAGAGAGGGAGACACAGAATCTGAAGCAGGCTCCAGGCTCTGAGCTGTCAGCACAGAGCCCGATGCGGGGCTCGAACTCATGGACCGTGAGATCATGACCTGAGCCGAAGTCGGACGCTTAACGGACTGAGCCACCCAGGCGCCCCTCTCTGCATGCTTTTCTGATTCCTTCTCACACTTGTCTCATAAAGAATTGAGGCAGAAGCTGGGCTGGTCGTTTTCTGTTTGCTCCTTGAAGGCAAAGGAGCATTGTTGTAATATTCATCCCAACAGAGTTGCTGACTATTAGTCCCTCATAGAGCCACTAAATTTGGCAGTTGTGTTTGATGGCACTATTTTGGATATGATGAGGTCTGAGAGAGAAGGGTGCATATATCAGAATGTGTTTATTGTGAGCTCTTTGGCTGGTGGTTCTCAAAGTGTGGTCCCCAGACCAGGAACATCAGCATTTCCTGGGAACTTGCTGGAAATATAAGTTCCTGGGTTCACCCCATATTTACTTAATCAGAAACTTGGGTGGGGGAGCGGGGCCGGCGGTGGGGGGGTGGGGGGGATGTAATGTGCTTTTTTAACAAGCTCTCCAGGTGGTTTTGATACACTCTAAGTTAGAGAACACTGTTTTAGACCATCTGGGAACTCTTTTGACACCTCCAAATCTCTATTCCTCCAAATCTCTGTAGTGTACTAAGATCCCTTGTATTATTCATCACCTTTTATTTTGCTTTCATTCTGTGTAATGATATGTTGCTTTAACTCTCACAGTCTCCTCAGGTTCCCTGTCTTCTCTCTTCTGGTAACGCGTTCTAACAGAAAGATGTGGAGTTGAGAAATCCTGGATTCGATTTCTAGCTCTGTTGTGTGACCTTGGGCAGCTAAGGAGCCTTTCTGAAAGTCAGTTTCCTCAACTGGAAAATTATGTGAGGGTAAATGAGTTAAGTATCAGTTGGTTTTACAAGGTTAGACGCTCAAGAAATGCCTGCTCTTTTTCCCCTTTATTCTATTACTTTGCTCAAAATACAAAACAAAACAAAAATATCCCTTTGCCGTGGCATAATGCTTGCAGGTTGGACTTCAGGCTTTATGGGGTATCTTTGAGATCTCACCTTATAAAATTTGAGTAAGCCAAGTTCATAAAAAAAAGTGAGGTGCCTATAAAGGGTGGATAAGGAATGGCTATTGCGATAGAGCTGATGCTAGTTACTTCCATTAGTCACTTGCAGCGAACACAGTGAAGTTCTTTATTAGAAAGCTCAATAATACAGAAAGTAATTGAGCCCATAGCAGAGAATAGGGTATTATTTTCATTTTTCCTGCACTCTTAAAAAAAAATTTTTTTTTAATGTTTAATTTTTGAGAGAGAGAGACACATAGAATCCAAAGCAGGCTACAGGTGGGGCTCAAACTCACGAACTGGGAGATCATGACCCAAGCCAAAGCTGGATGCTCAACCTTCTGAGCCACCCAGGCACCCCTTCCTGCACTTTTTTATAGTGATTTGTGCAAAAAAAAAAAAAACCAAAAAAAAACAACTGGTCCTGCCTCTTGATAAGAGAGGGAGCATAAATAGCCTTAATTTCCCCAATTCTAAGGCTACCTTCTACATTAAGAGGGAGCCGTCCAGGGCAGAAGTATGTTTCAGAAAGATGGAGAGCCAGACTGGGATAGGGAGGAAAGAGTAGCAAGGTTTTCTAAATTGACGTTGATATTTCTGACCAATATCAAGAACTTATGCTTTGGACACTGTGAGCAAGTTTGCATTGAGTTTCATCGTTTAAGATCTGTTTCCAAATGTCTTATTTGGTGTCCTGTTATAGTAGCCAGGGCTCCTTTGAGTACAGATGTGATTACTTCTGGCTTGTAATGAACTTCATCGACTTAGTTCTAATGCTGCTGTCGGGACTAGCTTGAATGTTCTTCAAGATCAGGAGCTGTTTCATTCATCTGTTGATGTATAACACACCACACAACAAAACTTAGTGACTTAAAATAACAATTTTATTATCTTTCATTGTTTTTTGAATAGAGTGGGCTCAGATAGAAAGTTCTGCTGGTCTCGCTTGGGGTTTCTCTAGAGTCACCTAGAGGTTCATTTGGGACAGCTAGGCCTCTTCCTCTCCATGCGACTTCTCCAGCCAAATAGCCAGACTTTTTACCTAGCAGCTTAAGGCTTCCTCCCCAAGTGACAGTTCCAAGAGGGAGGAAATGGAAGCTGTCAGTTCTTTCAAAGGCTGGGACCAAGACTGGCACAGCTTGCCACATTCTCTTGGTTAAAGCAAGTAACAGACTGGTCTAGGTTCAGTGTGGGAGGAAACCAAACAAGGGCAAGAATACTAAGAAGTATGGTTCTCTGGGGTCCATTTTTGGAGACTACTATAGGGACCCTATCTAACCTATATACTAATATATACCCAATGGTAGACAATAAGTACTCGTGATTTGAATCAGTGGTTGGATAGACTAACAGACTGGTAGATAAATGACTGCTTTTATTAGTTTGGGTGAGGTACATGTGATCCTTAGGGTTCATATCTTAGGGTTCATATACCAGTGTTTATGCCTCTACAGTACTCATCCTTCTCAACACATGTCTTTTTTTTTTTTTTTTTCCCTGAGGAATCACCTTTTTGAGCATAGTGACTTGAGTGGCCAGAGTGCCCTGCAGACACTTTAGGAGTTGTAGTCCAGGGAAGAAAAGAATAGTCGGTACTTTTTGGATTGTGTGATGGCTACTATATTTTACATACGTTCTTAATTATGACAACTTTGTGAAATAGGGATTCCCCTTTAAATTTGGGCATTGAAGATAATGGACTTTCCCAAAGGTCGCATAGCTAGTAAGTGAAACAAGATGATGAATTTAAACTGCATTCTGATTCTATAGCTAAAACACAGACTTATGATATATATTAGTTACTAAGAGTTTCTCTTGGTTAGTCTCCAACCATTAAGATGTATTAGAGAGTTTTTCAACAAAAGTTAATAGTATTAACATTTGGGGCTGGGTAATTCTTTTTTTTTTTTTTTTTTTTTTTTTAATTTGAGAGAGAGAGAGAGATGGAGAGAGAGAGAAGGAGGGAGGGAGGGAGGGAGGGAGAAAGAGAATCCCAGGTAGGCTTCATCTCACAAATCATCACAACCTGAGCCAAAATCAAAAGTCGGATGCTTAACCGACTGAGCCACCCAGGCGCCCCAAGTCTGAATAATTCTTTATTGTGGGAGGCTGTGCTGTGTGTTGTAGGATGTTTAGCAGTATCCCTGACCTTTATCCACTAGATGCCAGTGCATCTCTCCACCCGTTTGCAACAACTGTCTCCAGACATTGCCATTTCCCTGGGGGAAGTCCCCTCCATTAAAAATCACTGATAAGTTATTTCATGATTTGCTGTCCTTCAGTTTTGCTGTTTTTTTTTTTGTTTTTTGTTGTTGTTGTTTTTTTTTAATGTTACTTCTCACAAGGAACTGGCAGTGTCTTCAAACCATTTTATAATAGCCTGGTTCTGATGATCTTGAGTCTTGCCTCTCTCTCAGTGCCTTTCTCCACTTTTGCTTTATCTTTTTGCTTTTGTCTGCGAGTCCCCTAAATCAAATGCAGCTGGATAAAGTGGTGTTTGTAAGGACTTTTTTTTTTTTACACAGGTATTGATTTAGCAGGCGTTCAGATCTCTGAGATTACAAGCATTAGTGCTAGTGAAAAGAAGGCAATTTACATCTTCTAATTATAGTAGAGGGGGAAAGGCGTAATATTTAGTAAGCTGAGAATTAAATGGCTTCCAGGCTCCACAGAGTTAATCTTCAGGGTAGTGTTGATTGACGTGCCGGAGGACATTAATGTGCAGTTCTTTTGGGGAACGGGGGAGGAGAGTGGAAATTGCCGTTTCTCTACTAATTGTACTTTAGGTGTCATTTATGACAATTTCATGTTGTCTAGACAGAGGGAAATGGTGGAGAAATTATTCCAGTGGAGTCAAATGCTGAGTCCAAAAGGAATCAAGAAGGTTGCTGAAGTCAGGATCAGGGTGGAAGGGCAAGCAGTATACCCTAGAGCCGAATCAGTGAAAATCAAATGTTACTAAGAGAAGCAGTTCAGAATGAAGCCAGGATATAAGAAAAGCGGTTGTACTCTGAACTTTGTGCTAGCTCAAGGGCTAACAGTGGATTGTTTGGGGGCTCAGCTAGAGTCTCTGCCCCTCGTCTATTTCTGTAGATTCCAGAAACCTCATTACTTGAACAGACATGAGCCAGGAAGGCCGCCTCTTTGCCTTTGGTTAGTAAATACTCCAGCCACTGTGTATTCTTTTTTCCTTGTTCTCTTGTAAGGCTTCATTTACCAAGTCTCTTTGCTCTCCTGATGTTACCCCTAAGGTTTTACTTCATTTTATAATATATAGTGTTTGCAGTATACCAGGGTCAGTGGCCTGTCATTTAAGAACAGATGGCTTTCGTCGAAGGTTTTTTAAATTTCAGGTTGGGAATATGAGTGTGAAAAATCATCTAAGAAGAAGTGTATGGATTTGCTGTTATTGAAGCAGTAAATGATTCTACCCAACATATTCTTTGTAAAATTAGTTGGTCTAGAGTAGCCTTTTTGAGGATTGTCTATTATTTTTAATAAAATTAGCTGAGAAATTAGGATTATTGGATTTTGTAAATCTCTTCTTGATTTTGGGGAAAATAAGTCGATTAGGATGCACTGCCTCTTAATTAAAATCTAAACCTGTATATCACAGCTGTTGCTTCTCGGGTATCCGTGCATGTGAGTATCAGAACTAGCTGTGGGACTTGTCGTCATTGATATGTTCTTATTCATCCTTTGGTGAAAAGCCTCTGATCTAAATTTGTAATTAAAAAAAAAAAAAGTCTGTGGTCTTCTGTGAGCAGACCTTCCAAGTCTGCCAGAGAAAATGAATTTGGAGACAGTATAAACACGTCCATGTAGATCACCTTGGGCCTTTGAATTCAGATGCTGACAAAAGTGAGTTTTTATTATAAATTGAAATATTATAAGTATAGTCTAATGTGTTGAGGATATACAAGAGCAAAGCATAGTGCCAACCAATCATTTTATAATTGTATTAAAAATAACCACCCACCAAACGGTTAGCAGAGGGTCAGGTTTTCCCAGAGCATTCTGGCTGACTTTTCAGGTAAGACTTTGTATAACTAGATACACGGTTGTATACTGAATATGAATTCTGTTTCCAGCTTCTTTCCTTTTGGTGTGTTGTGCTCTGATGTTTTACTGTCTGCTGCACAGAGGCATTGAGGAATACGTTAATGTTTTGTAAAGAGGTTATGGTGAAAGGCATTGTTTTGAGCCCCGTGAATGGTTTATGCTTGATGATAGTAAAATAAGGCCAATTCTTAGGACAGGCACTGTGAGTTCTTAATATAGTATATTTGTTTTCTTCTCTGATGGTATTAGTCTTGTAGCAGTGCCACCTTGCCTTGGTCTACCCCATAACAGGGGCAGGAGTTGCCTGCCAGGCTCCACTGGCAACAGCATGGTGCTGTAAGAGCACCCCTAGAAATAGGGGGCCCTGCAGTGATCAGATGAGTGCCTATTGTTGGATAACTTAAACGATAATTGCCAGTGTGTGAAATGGGGAGGCTTGGATGCCTCCGCTTTAAAGCAGAGATGTCAATTTGGAAATCATAATAGAGGTGTCATTTCAGAACACACAATTTTTTTTACAAAGAATAAGAGCTGTCATCTCCCAGCCCAGGCATGCGCCAAGGAGAGATCCGAGGCTTGCAGAGCAAGATTCAAAAATGAATAAGGCAATAGTGCATCCAAGTTTCTTTGGCCTCCTGCCCCTCCATCCCCCTGAAATCATTGCCCTCTTTCCCCTATGAGGTCTCTTTTAGCAATATACCATCCAGGAGCATCTGTGGTAGTTTCTCAGGCAAGTAGCCAGCCTCTGACTTTCTGATTTAATAAGCCTCTCAGGGACCTGGCTGCACTGCATTTGTCAGTACAACTATGTCAGCACTTCAACCTGAGCAGCTTAAGTGACCAGAGGGATGAGGAGTGATGTAAGCAGTTTCTGAAAACCTTGTTCCTTCAGGAGTTTTAGTGTGAGTTTTTGGACATCTAGCATCCTTGTCAGAAAGTCATGGGGTCAGTGAGGGGCAGTCAGATCTTCTTATTTATTCTTCCAAATCTTACGACTGCTGATTTATTCACAGATATTATTATTGGTCTCCCATTACATGTTAATTAGGATAGGAGTTTTAATGGGGACAAAAAGATAACTTGGACCCAGTACTTGCTTTCATGTGGGTTGTAGTCCAGCAGCAGAGACAAAACATACTTATCGGTAAGTGTAGTACAAGGTGACTTGGTAGAGGCCTTTGAAGGGAGGTTTCAGAATGCAGTGGGGGTCTTGGGGAAGAGAGTATAAACTTTTGGATGGAGGAGCCTTAAAGGATTTTGAGGCTTAAAGGATTAAAAGGATTTTTTAAGTTAGAAATGAGGAAAGAGAACTTTCCAGAAAGAAGCAATGGCCAACCTAAATGCATAGATGAGATAGTGAGAGTGTGTTTAGTTTAGCTAGAGCAGTGGTTCTCAAAGTATGGCCTGGGGTCTCTGAAGTCGAAACTATTTTTGTAATAATGTTGAGCTGTTCTCTCTCTGTTTCACAGGTGTTCAGTGGAGTTTTCACTGTGTGACGTGTAACAAGGTTATTATGATTATCATGGATGATGGAATGTATGCTTGTGTTAAAAATTCCTCACTTTCAATTTCAAATATAAATATTGATAGATAAAACCCATATAAACAAAAGCTTCTTGGGGTCCTCAGTAATTTTTAAGAATGTTAAAGGAGTGCTGAAACCAAAAAGTTTGAAAACCATCAGGCTAGAATGTATCATATATCTAGAAGGAATGAGAAGTTTGGCTACAGAGCTTTGGATACCAAGCTGAGGAATTTGGATTTTATTTTCTAGGCAGAAGGGAGCTATTAGTTTTGGGTTTGGCTTCCCAGAACTGAAATAGCAAATACCACCCAGACATCAAAGCCAGGCCGGGAAATTACTCTTTGGGCATGGGGCATCAGTGGCCTCTTAGATTCTCAAAGCAGGCTTTACGTCTCATAGGTCACCGAATTCTGGCAAGTTGATATTTTCCAGTGATTAGAGAAGGTTTGCACATGTCTGTTTGCTTTAGGATATTGATTTTTTTTCTGTGATCTGACAACTAGTTAAAAGAATATCTTCAGGACATAATTGTTTAGTAAGGAAAAGTTGTCACCAGCTTACTCATTCTGTCTAGACTAGTACCCAAAAGGTTTGCTTCTTCTCAACTCTGATATCCATTGGATTTGAAACGAAAGTTCTTTTTTTTTAGATGACCCATCTCACCTGCCCTGACAGCTTTGTTCTTTCCCAGAGATCTCTTCCACTTTTTTTTTTTTTTTTTTTTTTTTGCTTTCTTAGTCATCAAAGGATCTAGGGGATCTAGGGAACCCCCTTGCACATATTCAGAGTATTAATCAGGGAAGGAAGAAATAGCTATGGTCATTTAAAATGCAAGAGGGGTGGTGCGCCTGGGTGGCTCAGTCAGTTGAGCCTCCTGACTCTTGACTTCAGCTCAGGTCATGATCCCAGGGTGGTGGGATAGAGCCATGTTGGGCTTCACCCTGAGTGTGGAACCTGTTTAAGATTCTCTCTCTCCCCACCTCTGCCTCTCTCCTCCACTAGTGCGCACGCTCTCTCTCTAAAAATGAAACAAAGTAAAATAAAATGTTAGGAATTTTACAGCCTGGATTGTGTTTCTATTGACTAATGATTTTAGCGGGGCTTAATATTAATTTTGATAACTGATTCTAGTGTGTAATACTTTGATTTCAGGTTTTTCTGTTCCATTTCCTAGTGACTCCACTTTATCTTTCAGAGGATTTTATGTAAGCAAATATTTTAGAGCAGGGATGGGCAGATTTTTTTTTCTGTAAAGGACCAGGTAGTAGGTATTTTAAGGCTGTTACTATCCTGATAGTACTTAACTCTGCCTTCCTGGCTTCAAAGCAGCCATAGACAATATATAAATGAATGGATGTGGCTATGTTTGAATAAAACTTTATAAAAACAGGCAGCTGACTTGGGGCCTGTAGTTTACCAAACCTGCCTAGGGGCATTAGGGCAACTTGATACTTGAAGAAATCCTTTTTAAGAAGTGAGCAATTCTTTTGAAAATGAAGCATTTTCTTTTTAGTTTTCAGTGGTTTACTTTTCAATTTTGTATGTTGAATGTTTTTAATTTTGAAATAATTTCAGAAAAGAAGAAAAGTTGCAAATAATAGTGCAAAGAAATCCCATGTACTCTTTACCCATATTCCCTAAATATTGGCATTTTACCACATTTGCTTTATCATTCTCTCTCTCCTGCTCTATGTATGAGTATGGTTATGTTTTGCATAATTATGGCTCTTATATTTATATATTTGCGCATATTCTTTTAAATGTGGAATTTTCTTAAAAGTAGGATATAGTTTGATAGAGCAGTGGTCTCCAGACTTTAAAAAATACTTCTGTTAGTAAAGGCTTTTTAGCAATCCATGTGTGTTATACATTATGGTCATACATTATAAAACAAAAGTTCTGATATTTTCTTTCTGTTCTCCAGTGGATTGAAATAGCACAACCCTTGTGTGTCTCACTTGGATGCCACTGATACAGAGAACGAACCAGGCAAACTTGTAAAGGAAGAGGGTTTTTGTTTTTTTCCCCTGACAGGGGTTCAGTGACTCTTTAAAAACCTTTCTTGGGGCACCTGGGTGGCTCAGTCAGTTAAGCATCCGAATTCAGCTCAGGTCATGATCTCACGGTTTGTGAGTTTGAGCTCCGCATCGGGCTCTGTGCTGACAGCTCAGAGCCTGGGCCTGCTTCGGATTCTGTGTCTCCCTTTCTTTTTCTCTGCCCTTCCCTGGCTCTCACCATCTCTCTCTCAAAAAATAAACATCAGGGGCGCCTGGGTGGCGTAGTCGGTTAAGCATCCGACTTCAGCCAGGTCACGATCTCGCGGTCTGTGAGTTCGAGCCCCGCATCAGGCTCTGGGCTGATGGCTCGGAGCCTGGAGCCTGTTTCCGATTCTGTGTCTCCCTCTCTCTCTGCCCCTCCCCCGTTCATGCTCTGTCTCTCTCTGTCCCAAAAATAAATAAAAAAAAAAAAACGTTGAAAAAAAAAATTAAAAAAAAAAAAAAATAAACATCAATAAATAAATAAATACATTTCTAAATTGTGATCACAGGTCAGAATGAAAAGGTAGCTTCAAGCTTGAATAAGCTTGTGTGAGCCCCTCCTAAGTCCTACCTGATTTCCTATCGTTGAATTGCACGATAGATGGTTAATTCAAGTCACATTTGTGGTGGCCAGTGAAGAAGGCACACAGCTGCCATCTCATCGCATTTTGTATCATTTCCCCATGGATGGCTCTTTGTAGGAAGCTAACTGTAGGAGAGAAAGGTCTTTCTTAGAGGTTCCTAGGAGTGGTGGTCATGTTTACTCATCTAGTAGCTCTTGTTCTTTTCTCTGTTCAATACCAGTTGAAGTCTTTTATTCCTTCAGATAGTACTTGTAATTGACGAGAACTTAATGTTTAATCAGTGATAAGTGTGTGAGGGTGCTATTCATAGTAATTGGCTCTCCTGATTTTGTGTATTAGCAGTTAAAATGCCATGTATATATATGGCTTGCCAGTCCATTGTATTGCCTGGGGAGCAAATGGTGCTAGCAGATTCTGTAGTGAGTAGGCACAAGGGATGCATGTTCCAGAAGAACCTCATCAGGGACTCCCCAGAGATACAGCTTAACATTTTGGTTTTACCCTGATTTAAAGAAGTCTTCTTAATTAAGATAGGAAAGCAAGGTGGGAAGTAGACTTTGCAGGATTATAAAACGGAATCATTAAAATTGAAATTATCTAATCCAAACTCTCCCAGTTCAAGAATCTCCTTTATAGCATTCTTAAAAAGTCATCTTCTCTCTCTGAATACTGACACAGCCTTAGTTAGCATAGAAGTAGGGGGTAATGTTGGCTTCCCAACTTAGTAGCATCATTTTCCAGGCAGAAGTACTTAAGAAGGATATGTGTTGGTCCCTCTGCAGGATGCTCTTTGCCAAAGGGCTTCTGCTTACTAAGCAGCCATTTGGAGGATAACAAGCCAGGGCTGTTATGGCCAGGACTGACTCCAGAGCCCTTTGGGATGGAACAAACCTCTCGGTGTTCCAGGGAAGTCAGCTGCTCCCAGGTCTTGCTTCTATTCTCCAAGCTTCCAATTCCTAGAACTAATTCATTAGTAGTGAACAAGTATTTATCTAAGATGGCATAAAAGTCCTGAATAGATACTCCTCTCGAAATTTCACTTTTCTTCTTTCTCCAGTCTGTGTGCCTCTCACTGCCCCTTCCTCTAACATTCTGTGGTGCAAAACTCCGAGACATACCATTATTTTAGTCATTATTTTATGTGACCCTAATGAAAAGAAAAAAAATCCTGCCAATTAAACGGCGTCATGCATTTATAAGATACATCCCAATTTCAGACATATTATAAATGGGAGGGTGGCTCTTAGAATTGATGAAACATGGCATTTTTGCTGCTGTAAACAGTGATACCATTGAAGATTCAGGTTTTCAACCCGAGAGATGTATTTTATTGCTTTCTTCTCTGCCTCATTGGTTACATTGTAATGTTCTCTCCCGTCAGTAGTAGGACTGTGTAAAGGGTCTTATGTGTGGGGGTTATAGGCCTTGTCTAGATAGAAAGCATCATGTAACAGTTGGTTGTCCTGGGCAGGAAAGGTAGCAAGCCAGCTTGACGGGGCCTCTGCTATATCTCTTTTCCAGGCTGTTAGGGGAAATGCTCTGGTGAGCCAGTTGCTGGGATAAAGTGACTGCACATGACTATACCTAAAGCCAGCTGGTTTTAATAACAGTGAATTGAATTAACTCAATTGGAAAAGATTGGTAGCTGCTGTCCTTATCCTGCAGATCTGCTTTAAAGAAGAGTCTGGCAGGGAGCCGGAGACCTGTTCCCGGGAGAGCCAGGCAAGATGCTGCTGGAGAGGAACAATATGCATTTCTTTCTGAGACCATTTCCTTTGAAATGTGTTCTCTGGCAGGAGCTTGATTGGCTGCCAAGGCACATTTGAATTGGGAAGCAGTGTGGCAGACATGGCAAACTAGGGGGTCCCTGGGCCACATTTATCAGATGTGTTTAAAGTGGCCCCTGTACAAAGAGGGAAAAAAATGTTTTAGCTAAACTTTAACTGTCAGGAGATTACATGGAGAAGTCCAGATTTCTGGCTTCCCTTAAAAAACAGAAGAGCCAGTGATACAAAGCCCACCTTCTAGCTTGGACTCACAGTGGATACATGCACACTTTTTACCTGCCTGGAGCCTACAAGGTCCTACAGTATAGCATCCTGGTTTGAAGCATTTTGGAGTTCACAGAACTTCATGGAGTCCTGGTGCTGTCATTTAATAGCCCTGTGCCACAGTGCCATATGCTTAACTTTTAGGCCCAGTGTTCTCATGTTTGTATAGTAATGCCTCCCTTTCCAGGTTATGGTGAGATTTAAGTAAAGAAATATATGTGAAGTGCTTAGTATTCACCTGGCTCCAAAAAAGTACTCAATAAAATGTGGGTGTATCATATATGCTCAGTTGAATTTATGATTGGGCTAGATTATATAATTAAAGATTTTTGTCAGTTGTTAAGAGAGCCTGAGGAGTACTCCTTCTCACAAAAAGGGTGTAGGCAGAGCAGAATGAGTAGAAGATAAGGGAATGTGGATTAGGGTAACATGGAGGAACTGAACACCAAGATAAATGTTGGCACTACATGATAATCTCTGGGTATGCCTAATTTCCCCCTCCTGTGTTGATCCCCACCTCCTATTTGTCTGCTGGAGATACTACAAATAGAAATAAGATCATGTCTCTGAAGCACTTGTTCATTTCTCACTGAAGAGCAGTATTCAGCATATACAGTGGCCATACCCAGTGTGGGAGCTCTGTAGCTCATTTATTTATTTATTTAGTTTGTAGGAAGGGTGTGATCCCAGATAATAGGTGTCCGTTAGCTGCAAAGGGGGATGTTATTTATCTCTCCCCCTATTTTTCCTTATGAATGACCTCTGAGTTGGTAATTGACAGGGATTATTGCCATTTTTTTAATCTCTGCTAGGAGGCTGCTGGAGTCTTCCCTCATTTCATTATCCCGTTATGATGGAGCAGGATCCAGAGAGCACCCAATTTACCCAGACCCAGCGAGGTAAGGCCAAAGTGAGAAATGGCACTAAGTGGGGGGGAGGGGCTGCCCTTGGGGTTGCCAAGCTGTTGGAAGCCCCATTCTGTGCCTCTCTGGTCCTGGTGCTCTTTTACTCTTCAGTTACAGTTTTGAGACAGGTGGTTCAGGTGATTGGGAAGTGTTGCAGGTAAGTGAACAGAACCTCTGATGACAGGGAGTTGTGACTGAGCTCTTGTCCTTTGGGGCTCATTCCTATAAGTGGGGCACTTAGAGGAGGGACCTGAGGAGGCCACTGGCAGAGTCACAGGATACTTCTTTTTTGCTAATCAGGGAGGCTGTTGCCATTCAAAGGGACAGCCAAAAGGGAAACAAGTTTTTATTAGTAGGGAAATTACTTACAAATTAAAACTAACCAGCTAACAAAAAATCCTACTTGCTCTCATTTGAGAGAGAATTTAGATCATCAAAAGGCAGAAATCAAGCTCATTCAGATGTTCAATTTTTGGATGCCACCTAAAGGAAGAGATGACTGACAAAAGGGTAACCAAAAAGAACAAGTTGCCATTTTATTAAAGCATTTACCTTACACCGATTAGAAGGTATTTGAAGAGTTCTTGAAGGGATTTAAAAAACAAAAGAAAACATTTAAATGAGTTCAAGGCCCACCCTTACCTGATACTGGAAATTGAGGACCAAGGATGGGGTGCCAAGTTGATGTATAACATTTATATAGTGAGCAGTCCTTTGGTGTTGTTACAACCAGACTTAACTGATTCTGTTAATGACCTCAAAAAGGGATAACCTTCACATCATTTAGGCAACACTAGAGCTCATTGTGAGGCTTTGCCAAAAGAAAGAGTAATTTATAATGGTGGGGTTGGCAAGTTAACAAATAGAGGTTAGATAAAAGCTAAATGAGCTTTGCTTTATTTTTATTTGTTTTTTAATGTATTCTTTAAGGTTATTCTTGAGAGAGAACGAATGGGGGAGGGGTAGAGAGAGAGAGGGAGACACAGAATCTGAAGCAGGCTCTAGGCTCTGAGCTGTGAGCATAGAGCCCCACGTGGGGCTCAACCCCACAAACTGTGAGATCATGACCTGAGCCAAAAGTCGGGCGCTTAGCCAACTGAGCCACCTAGGCACTCCAGTGAGCTTTGCTTTAGATTAAGAATTTCAAGTCTGGAAAGGCCTGTAGATAAGGTTCATTCTAGGGATATTGAGTGATTTTGTTGTTGGCCACAGTGGTGTCATGATACTGAGTGTTCTTTCTGAGAGACTAATGAAAAGATTCCCCATTACCCTCTTGCTTCCTTTTCCATACCCCAGAAATGGCAAATCGAAGGACCAGGGAATATGGGGAGGCAGCTGAGATGACGGCCAAACATGGAAGTGTATGTCTCTAATCATACTTAAAAGTAATAAGTCCTAAATAAAAGAAAGAAATTTTTGGCATCAATCAGATGACTCTGAAACACTAAGACAGAGAACTTCTTGCTATAAAATAGTTTCTTTTTAGGACAGCTATAGGAATCTCATCCCCAGAATTTTTAACCTGACAAAGTTTAATGGTAATTCTTAAAGACCATTATTTGTCTTCCTTTCATGTAATCTTTTATTTACTCCCACTCAGATCTCTTTATCACAGAAAGTGTCATACTTTGTGGTGTTGCTATTTTTACATTTTCCCTCTTAACACAAAATAGGTTTTCTTGGAGGAGAAAATATTCTTCCTTGAAGAAAACTTGCAATTTATTAAACATTAAAAATATTTGCTTGGAACACTTCAGAGTTTGGTGATTATACAGCTCTTCAGTAAGAGGATGATTGCTACCTCATTGCTGGTTGTTTAATTAGTTTTTCCTCTTAGACTTCACCCTACACAGTATATATAGGTCAAAGTGTTTGTGAGATGATTCAGCATTCAGATCCTTAGCTTCCCTCTGGCTACCTACAAAGACGAGGCCAGGATGTACTTGTATTTAATAATTGTGCCAGGAATCCCTTTTTCTTTGCCATTGATGCATAGTTTTGTAGCTTAGAAGGAATTCCTATGCCATAGTGAAATTAAACAATTAGGTTACCTAGTGCTAAAATTGCGCCCTTACATAAAAGGGCAATCTTATTGTCTGCATCAACATTCTTTCTACTTCTGTCGCCAATAATATAATTTTCCCATTAGTTACTAGGGTGGGTTAACAACTGAGAAATGTGTATACTTACAGACACTTTTCAGAATCCATTCCAGAAGAAGAATCTTCATTCTGCTCTTGAAATGTTTTTTACACTCTTTTCTAGTCTGGTTGACTTGACAATTTAACCATCAATGGCTGACTTCTGGAAAATTTCTGTATATTTAGTAGGTAAAGGAACAACTCAAGAGTGCTGACTTTTGTCTCTTGAAAATTTAAGATTCTTGATTCATCCTTGCAAAATGCATGGCAACAGGGGCCCACATGGATAATGGAAGCTCCACACATTGAGACTTTTAAGAAATGATTCTTGTACTCTGATGATCTTGGCCAAGACATCTGTGTATCCCATGCCGACCTGCTGTATGATTTGGATTCAGTGATGCCAAATGCAGTATATTGTTCTGTAGCAAAGACTTTTGAGTTCCAAAGATTGTCATTTGGCCTTCTTGGGAATTCCATTTGATGATTGCCCAGAAGGATACCACCTCTGATGACTGGCATTTCAGAGACAGCCTTAGTTCCTATAGCAGGTGACTGCAGAATCTCCTTTGTTCTGAGTCAGTAGACACACTGAGGTTTTCCCAGAAACTTTGTTTAGGGGTAAGGAAATGTAGGGCAGCAAGATTTTGTAAATTCTTTCCCTACCATTTGGATGTAACTGTTATTATTTCCATTCTCAGTCAGTTTTTCCAGAATTCCATTAAATATATATGTGTTATGTGTGTGTACACACATACATACTTTTTTTCCTTTTATGTTCAAACATTATAGAAGTTAAGATTCCCAGGAATCCTCATTAGAATTGCTGTGTTTCCTTTAGTTTTTTGTTCTAATTACAGAAACATATGTTTTTGTGTACATATTAGTATATGCATACCATTCTTCAGTTTTTCTCCCAGTTAAATTTTTGTTTTAGAGGGTTTTCTTGTGTGTGTATAAGGATGATTTATTCTTTTTAATAGTTACATAGTGTTTCTTTGTATGGATATAGTTTATTTCTTTAACCTCTTGGTGGGCATTTGAGACATTTCCTAGTTTTTCACTAATGCTAACAACATGTATATATCCTTGTGTTTTTCTATATGATAAGATTCCTAGTGGAATTGTTGAGTCAAAGTGTACTGTTCTTCTCTCACTTTCTTAGTATATAGCAGTCTTGTGAAAGATGGAGGAAAAACTTGAGAAAGGGAATGTGGTAAATTGTAGGAGACACTAGGCGTTTTCAGGGGTATGAAGACACTAAGACACAGACTAGAGGTCTAGACTAATTCATTGAGAATAGCCACAGTAAGGAAGGAGAAAAAGGAATAACTGTTGCCTCCTGTATTGCTTAGTGCCCATGTCACCTCGGATGCTCTATTGTAAGAAATAGAAGAATCTTTTCTTCCCTGTGAGATTTTGTTTTCCTGAGTATATTTTACTCTCTTTTTCAATCCTGAATATTTTCTCTGTGTTACGAATGTCTGTGAGTAACCCATTAGAGCTGAGAGGTTCAGAGAGCTCACTTTAGGGAGCTAGGGCAAATATGGAGCTATGTGGATCTGTTGGAGAAGAAAGAAGACCTGGTGAAGATAGTACCTTCTCTGGTCATGTCCATTTTGCCATCTCCTGGCCTCTATTCTCTTGTATAAAATGAAGGGAGAGCTGGCCTTTAGAAGGTGGCTGTGGTCCCTTTTCGTTTCTTATATTTTGAGTCTGGATGGTTGAAGAAGGCTGTGAATCTGTATGAATGGCACCCTGAGAGGCTAAAATGGGTCCCTAAAGAAACTAAAAAAGGAAGGTCCAGTGTTATCCCCTTGGGAGGGGGCAGCTATTGAGCAGATGATGACTGATTACACAGCCTCTTTGCCTCCTCTCGGAACAGAAACACGGGTGGTAGTCTAATAAGCATATTGTGCAGTACAGACCTCCTGGTGAGTTAAATGCCCTTTATTTTTCACGTCTCCGGAGTTCGCCTCAGCAGGGAGAGCTGGATTTACTGTCTTTCACAGTATTCCCCACATTAGTGCTAGTTTGTGTTTGTCCATCTCTGTCTCTCTCAGATTATCTCCTGCCGCATACTACGCCCAGAGGATGATCCAGTATCTCTCACGGAGAGACAGTATTCGCCAGCGCTCCATGCGCTATCAGCAGAACCGGCTCCGTTCCTCCACCTCCTCCTCTTCCTCAGACAACCAGGGCCCATCAGTAGAGGGAACCGACTTGGAGTTTGAGGACTTTGAGTAAGTACCTACTCAGCTTGCTTTCTTCCCTGTCCTCCCAAGCTGTGTGTGCTTCTAAGTTGACCACTGTCCAAGCAGCAGTGGTTGGCCTTTCTTGCTTCAAACCCCAAAGTTCTTATGTATGAGTAGCAGGATGGGGTGAGGGGAAGGGGGTTAAAATGTGCAGGGTACTGCCACCTCTGGCAGTTGTGCTGCTGTTTCATGGAGCCCGTGGGAGAGATGGCCCGTTGGCCCCAGGCCAGGCTGGAGAAGATGGCTGCTGCTACATAGGCAGCACCGTTATTTCCCTTTTGCATGAACAGTGGCTATGGAAGTGCTTCTCATGGCCTGTTTTCACAATGTCAGAGAGAAAGGATGGTTGATATTTTTTATTAAGCGGAGTAGGTATAGAGATTAGAAATAACAGAAATATCTGGGGGTGCCTGGGTGGCTCAGTCAGTTAAGCGTCCGGCTTTGCTCAGGTCACGATCTCGCGGTCCGTGAGTTTGAGCCCAGCCTTGGGCTCTGTGCTGACAGCTCAGAGCCTGGAGCCTGCTTAGGATTCTGTGTCTCCCTCTCTCTGTGTCTCCAAATAATAAGTAAACATTAAAAATTGAAAAAAAGAAAAAAAAAGAAATATCTGGATTTCCCTAAAGACAGGTCCCTTCGTACCCTTGAATCACACTGATTCTTTGAGGTCCTACTCCATTGCTTAAACTATCTCCCTCCTGCAACCTCCCCCATTAGGATCCTTTGGAAGTTGCCTGTCAAACTAATGTGGTAGTTTGAGAGGTGATTCCTTGCTCTTCTGGTGTTTTTGAGTGGTCGATTGGATGATGGGGGTGAGGTAAAGGAGCAGGGTCAGCCCTGTGCACAGGATTAAACACCCCAGTGTCACTGCTGTGTTTGAACTCTCTGACCTCCTGCTCCTCACCTTTCTAACCATTCACTGTGTTTCTTTCCATTCTGAAAGAATATCCATTCCTGGTTTATATCAAATAGGACGCTTAGCTCTTGTTTTGATTCCTATATTTTGATACTCTCAAACATGCAAAACAAGAGAGAGAGAGAGAGAGAGAGAGAGAGGTGGTTAAGCATTAATTTTTTTCTCCTTTTTTTGCTGACAGCATTGGAATAGGACAGCCTGTCAGTCATTTTCCTTTTTTTCGTTCTCTATCTTGACATCACCTGGTCAGGTCTGGGATGTTAAGAGTTCTTGCCTCCTTCTCAACCTTCCTCTTCCGTGAGCTGAATGGATAGTTCCCCAGGAGCCACCTTGCAATAGAGCTTTAAGATGTGTTGGAGAAATCTTTTTGCTAAAGATGACTAAGGAGGTGGAAACAACCTTTATACCAATTTGCCTTTCTGATATGGTCCTTAAACACGCTAGCAATTGTGTACTTGGAAGCAAAAGGCCGACTGAATAGGCGGTTCTTTTGTCTGGGGAAGAAACAAACATGAAAGAAATGCAGGGATGCCCTGAAGCCGCGGTGGTGGCTCTTGGAGCAGGGGCCCTGATCCTCTCTCATCGGCTGCCCTCTGGCTCCCAGCACATGTCATTCTCCCTTCAGTCCACTCTAGGGGAAGGTGGGTGCATATACCAGCAGTGAGGGAGAGTCTCCACTCCCTTACCCAGACAGATACCAGTAGTGAAATATGTTCCCCTGCAGATATGATCATTTTTCCAGCTCTGGGGTCTATTCAGAGAAGCAGTTTCAGGTATGTGCCGACACTGCTGGGACTGAGTACTGCTGAAAAGCCTCAGTAATCCTGGGGAGCTCTGGGAGTCAGTGCAGGTTGCATAGCCTCCCTCCATGCACGTTTGGAAGGCTGTGTAATCTCTTTGCAGTGGTGAAACGTGGGGCTTATGCCTTTGAGCTGTATCTTGCCTCGTGACTTGTCCTTCACAATGGAGTTCTGGATTAGTTTAAAATGTTCTGTTCTCATCTTACCTTCTCTTTCTTCTGCTACCACCTCCTCCCTCTCCCCTTCCTTCCCCCTCGATTTTCCTGTGTCAGACTCGCTCCTCCCTGTGCTCCCCACAGCCCACCTGTGCTCTCACCTTCCCCCTGGCTTCAGCGCGACCTGAATTTACATTGCCTTCTTCACCTTTCATGCACTGACTTACCATTATTTCTCCCTAGGGGTCTTCTGTTGCTCCCTGGTTGGTAACAATGGGCTGATTTCTCTAATGCTCCTCTGAAAGTCCCTTGCCGGGGTGTTTGCCTTTCTTTTTGAGCTGATGCAGACTGTAATCTTGTTTTTAATAGCAGCTGTGGATTAGTCACCTCAATATTAGTAGTCCAGGTCTCCTAGTGAAGGATGTTGCTGGCTGGTTGATGCTGAGTTCCCGTCTGTTCATTCTTTCTCTTTCCCTGCTCTCCTCCCCCTGTTGTAAACTGAGTGCTGCCTGCGGCTGCTTCTCTTCTCTTAACTTCTAGGTACTCTAGGAGGGAATGAGAGAGAACTGAGGGAATGTGTCAGCCCATTGTTAACCATTTTTTTAAAGTTTATTTATTTTGAAAGACAGAGAGGGTTCATGGGTGCATGAGAACAGGGGAGGGACAGAGAGAGGGAGGGAGAGAATTCCAAGCAGGCTCCGCGCTGTCAGCACTGAGCCCAACACAGGGCTTGATCTCACAAACCACGAGATCATGACCTGAGCTGAAATCAAGGGTTGGAAACTTAACCGACTAAGCCACCCAGGTGCCCCTGTATCCACCCATTTTAATTTCTCTGCCTCAGTCCTTTTCCTTAGCTTTGATAATAGAAGGAAAGTCAGAAGCTCATATGATCATAATGTATAGTTCTTTCAGGTACAGAGAAGCAGGTAAGTTAGACAGGACCTGGAATCTTCCTAACACTTAGGGGGCTGTTAAGAGAAACTGCTCTACTGGTTTCCTTGCCTGCACAACACGCCATGCTCCTGCCTTTGCCATCCCACTTCAACATCTTCAGTTCTCACCCCATTTGCTAAGCCGGGAATCATTTTGGTGTTATCTACCTTTTCCCTTCCAGGTGTATAGAGTCCCCAGATCCTATCTTTTTTGATTCTTTTCCATCGTCTATCACCTATGATAATATTTTTCATATGTATTCTATAACATATAAAATATTTGTAATATATAAAAATATATTTATATATATAAATCTTGTTTAATTCTTTAAAAAAATTTTTTTTAATGTTTTTATTTTTGAGAGAGAAAGACACAGAGTGGGAGCAGGGGAGGGGCAGAGGGGGTGGGGAGGGAGACACAGAATCTGAAGCAGGCTTCAGGCTATGAGTTGTCAGCACAGAGCCCAACGCGGGGCTCAAACTCACGAGCCATGCGATCATGACCTGAGCCGAAGTCTGCCGCTTAACCAATTGAGCCACTCAGGCGCCCCTCATTTAATTCTTATAATAACCTAATGAGGTATTTACTCCACTGTAGTATTTTTTAAAATAAGGATACAGAGACAACCAAAATCAGACATGTCTGAGATTTGAGAACAGGAGTAAACATATTTAGTGTCTGGCTTTTATTGTCCTGCAGATTTAAAAACCTTTAAAAATGATGTAGAACCACATTTGAGCTCTTGCTCCCTGAGCTTGCTGTGGAAGAAGACTATCTAGATTTATCTCTAGGGAAGATAACTTTGAAGGTTGGTCGGCAGCAGGTTAAATTTTCTGTTCTTTTGTGGTCTGGATTAATGACCATCTATCCAGGCAGACATCATCTCCTGCCATTCATCTCTGTCTGTGGCCAGAATTGAGACTGCAGGGTCCCTGTGATTATCAAAATGCACAAACAGGGCATCCAGAAACCCGCTGTCAGAAGGTCTGTCCTGAAGCGTTCAGCATCTGTCTTTGCATAAAGATATTCACAAGCAGGGTAAAGGTGTGGCTGTCGCTGACATTGCTGTCTGCCTGCTTTTGAGCCCAGACCACCTGCTAGAATGTAGAAGGCAAATAAGCATAAGGAAAACTGCCATTTTAATTTTCACCATCCCTTTGGAAAGAGAGGGAAGCTTTTTTGAAGCCCTGTGGTTAAGTGCTGTATCCCAGAAGTCGCTAAGGCCTGCACAAGAGGTGGTATATGTCTATTGTTCCTGTTATCCTCACCCCCTTCCTCATGTTATCTGTTACTCTAAATGTACGTATAATCCCAGAATCATCCGTAGTTCATTTCTTGCCCTTCTTGCCTCTTTTTGTAACTGCTTTGCCTTCCAAGGCAAAGAATACCCAGAGCTGATGACAACTGGAGAAGCTTCAGACTGGATCAGTCGCAAATATCTCCACCACACATCCCAGCCACAGGGGAATTATATTCACTTCAGGTTGTTGCTAGCTCAGAAGAGAGCAAGTTCTTCATTCACCGTTGTGACATTAGGCTTACTTTGGAAAAACGTCTCAGTGAGAATTCTAGGCTTTCAGCCTTAAGATTGAAATCACTTTAGATCTATTACATCTGTTTTCTTCATTTTTCTAATTTATCTGGTTGTGTTTGAGTTCCTTTTACCCAGAAATCCATATTATGACCAAACAGGCAAAAATGTTTCATTGTATGACAGTAACTTCTGGGTGCCAGAGATGGGTTCTGGTTCCTTAGTTTGGAATGAAGTGTTCTAGCAGTACCCCATACACACGTGCAGAGAGCCTCATACAGAAAGGACTACTCCTTTAATGGTCCCCTTGCTAGACACCTTCTAGCAAGGAAGTTGTTAAAAGGTCTTTTTGGTGTATGATGTAGCTGAGAGTTCTGAAGGCTGTCACTCAGCTCTACCATCTGATTGGGTTGACATAAGAGGAGTTGCTTGCTTTTAGTTCAGAATTTAATATTCTTCACCTGCCCTTTTGCCGTAACTGAAATTTAGTTGAGTCATAGCAAAGAAAACACGTTAGAAACCAAATAATACTATTCTTATCGTCTGTCTATAGGCGAAATCCTGGCAGCTTTGTGAGGCTCATATACTTGCTTCAAGTTCTCGTGACTAGAAATTCCAGTGGAGTGAAGCTACATGCCATTGGTAGTACTTGTTCTTGCTCTCTCTTCTGTGCCCAGAATTTCCGGGACTCTTGTGGGAGTCTGCCTGCTAATAACAGATACATAACTGTAGCCAAGAAAAGGAAGAGTAAATCTTTGGAGAGTGTTCTCGTCTACTTCATTTTGAAGAAGAGTTGCTTTTGTTCTTTTCTTTAACTTACAAACCATAGACTCTTTGATGTTAGAAGTAGAAGAGAAATTCAAAGGAAACACACTTTAAAGCTATTCTCTTTATGGACTGCAACCTGTTAGAACAGTCAGGAATCAGGCAATGAGCTGTATTTGGTGAGTGGTGGTGTTATACAGAAGTCGTTCTTAAAGTGGGATGAGATAAGGAACTGTTCTCTTCCTTTTTACCAGAGAGTTTTCAATAATTTCACTTACTTGATTTTTGTAGTGGTTGATTGCTTCTTTTACAAGGTGGGTTTATTCATTTTTTTTTATAAGTTTTTATTTATTTATTTTTGAGAGAGAAAGTGTGAATGGGGAAGGGGCAGACAGAGACAGAGAGAGAGAGAGAGAGAGAGAGAGAGAGAGAATCCCAAGCAGGGCTCCACACTGTCAGCACAGAGCCCGATGCAAGGCTCAAACCCACAAACCGTGAGATCATGACCTGACCTGAAGTTGGACCTTCAACCGACTGAGCCACCCAGGCGCCCCTACAAGGTGGGTTTATAAAAGAGAAAGTTATACATATTACAACAGGTCCTTTACTTCTAGACATACTTGGGAGAAAGACAAATAAATGCACAGTCATAGAAACGTGAAATAGCATGGAATATTTCAGAAATTCCCTTGTTGATAAGTTTGACTAGATTTTAAAGTCCAAGATATGTGGCAGGAGATGAGCCCTGAGACTTAAGGTGGCACCAGATCTTTGGAGAGTCTCCTGTACCTTGCAAAGGAGGTAAACTTTATTTTGTAGGTGAAGGGAGTCATTGAAGAGTTTTAGGCTATGAAATAACGGGAGCAGATTTTTACATAATAACTTCCGAGACAGACTGTAATAAGGTAGCACTAAAATACAGAGCAGCGTTCTATGAAGGGAAGAGAGTATTTGGGGAGATGTGAGGAGGCTCCATGGGTTTCAACTGGGTGGGAAGACTGCATAGGACTTAGATGAAGTGATGTGGAGGATGAAGTTAGGGTACAGGAGATAGGTACAGTAGAATCTAAGAGATTCAAAGGAAGCAGCGTAAGCAAAAGCCCAGAGATAGATGATTTACAGGGGACCCTGAATAAATCTGTGGCTAGAGCTACAGAATGCTTGTAATGTGATAGAGAAGATCAGAAAGGCCTGAACTGAGGGCCAGGAATGTCTGGCTGAAAGTTTGGACTTTATTATTATTTTCTTTAATGTTTATTTATTTTAGGAAGGGAGAGAGAGCGAGTACAGGGGAGGGGCAGAGAGAGAGGGAGACAGTGGATCTGAAGTGGGCTCTGTGCTGACAGCAGAGGGCCTGATGCAGGACTCAAACTCACAAACCATGAGATCGTGACCTGAGCCGAAGTCAGACACTTAACCAACTGAGCCATCTGGGCGCCCCTGGATCGTATTTTTATCTGGGGGAAGTTATTATTGAAGATGTATTTGAGGCAGCTAATTCGGACAGCATTGGTTGGGGTGACCTAAAGTGGCAAGTGTATGGATGCAGGAAAACCACTTAGGAAGCAGTGGGCGAAATAGAGGAGAGAACATACGAGGACTGAATGTTAAGTATTGGGTGTGAGAGGCTTGGTGTTTTCTAAGAGTGGGGCCTGTTTGTGAATGTTCCTGGGAAATGAGCTGCGAAAGCTCAGCTGTCTCACTTCCTACTTCTCCAAATGAAATGTTGCCTGAGTCCTTTTTGACTCCTACTTGAACCAGTTTTGAACTAAATTGGTAAAACAGCAAGTGACTCCTAGAGCAGCTGCGGTGGGACCTGGGATCACTCATCAGTGCCTGCTGCCCCCTTAGCCTGACAACTCCTGTGTAGAGAGTGGCCCGGGTTCTAGTTTAGGCTGAGTCAAATTTGTTGCTTGACAGATTTGATCTTGGGCAAGTCCCTTTCACACCCTATGCCTCAGTGTCTGATTTGTAAAATCAGAGTGGATAATTTCTGAAGTTTACCCCTAAAGTGCTCAGATCTTTGTTGGAGCTAACTACCTTAGATGAACCTGCTTTGTGTTCAGCAGAGGCAGAATAATGAAAAGTCTCAGAGAAGTGGGGAGACTTCCTGGGGATCAGGAATAGGATATCTGGTACCTGGAGAGCCCCAACACATTTCTAAAATATATGCCTATCTAAATTCTCGCTCTTTCCTTGAGGATTTTGAGCCTATTGCTTAGAAGTATAGGCTATTGCTCAGCAACTTTAGAATTAGCATTCTTTCTGGGCCAGTAAAATACATATGAATATTCATTTTGAGGAATGCTAGAAGAGAAGGAAAAGGGAATATGTGTGGATTGTACTTGGGTATAGAAGGGGAAAACACAGAAGGAAAGAATTAAACAGCCGGTGGGGGGGGGGGGGGGGAAGGAGGGCATAACCACTTAGAGATATAGATTGGTTTTTTGTTTTTTGTTTTTTTAAATTTTTTTTTAACGTTTATTTATTTTTGAGACAGAGAGAGACAGAGCATGAACGGGGGAGGGTCAGAGAGAGGGAGACACAGAATCCAAAACAGGCTCCAGGCTCTGAGCTGTCAGCACAGAGCCCGACGCGGGGCTTGAACTCACGGACCGTGAGATCATGACCTGAGCCGAAGTCGGCCGCTTAACCAACTGAGCCACCCAGGCGCCCCTATAGATTTGTTTTTTAATGTAAAATGCACAGTAGGAATATGGAATATGTGCAGATGAAATGAAAGGTAGAATAAGGGAAGAGAGAAATTTGTAAATGGTATTATCTATTACTGTTCCTTAGGGAAAAGTTAAAGCTCTGCAGTTCCAAGGGGGCCGTGCTCTTAGTTGTCCCCTGTGAATGATACCCCCAGAGCCTGAGCCTTCCTCCCAGATATCTAAACCCTTACACGTGTGCACAGTCCTTGGCATAGAGATGAGGGCCTCGGTTTCTTACCAAGAGCACCTGGGTAAGGAAAGGACTTGTGCCATCCAGGGACAGGAATACCAACTAGGCCTTCTGTTGTCTGGAAGTTGAATAAAAACAGAAGAGCATAGGGAGACACTTATTTTTTTAATAGTCTAATTTTCAGCAAAGTCAACTGTGTATTGTCGAGAGGACAATGGCCTTTTGAGCTTTTTGCTGCAAGAGCCTCATTTATAAAGGCCCGAGTCAGAGCCATTTGTCATGAGGAGGAATGACAAGCTGACTGTCTGGTCAGGACTCAGCCGGCAGTCTGTAGGTGTATTTTTCATTCCTTTAAATTATAGCCTCTCTCTGAGGCAATTAATCCCAGGCATTTAGCAAGAGTCGCTGCTGTGTTTCTCTCCCTTGTTCCAGAGAAGCATTTTCTTATATTTGGCATTTGTCTTGGATGCCTTATTGTTTGAAGGGTGTTTTTTTTTTCCCTTATAAAATCTTTTATAAGAAAGTCTTATTCCCTCCACCCCTTGTCCTTCCCAAATACCCCTCTGAGAGTTAATCAGAGATGTACAGAGTTCAGCAGCTGGGAAAGCCATTAATAACTCTGCCAGCTTCTGTCCTGCTGGCTTAAAGGCACCTTCTGGCTGATGAAATTGATGAGGATTTCTCTTGGTGTTTCCCTGAAAAGCATTCTGGTGACAAATAGTCCTCCTGTGAGGGAGGAGCAGAATCAGCATATTTGCATACTCTTCCTCATGGCTTTTTTTTTTTTTTTAAGTCTCAGTATGGAAGGGCACGGGCTGTGTTATGTTAGGCCCCAGTACGTAGCACCATCCACCATTCCTAAGGTAAACCGTCTCCCTGGGTCTGCCTTTACCTACTGCTCATTTGACAGACCTCCTCCAGTCCACTCACGTCAGTCTCTGCCTCACTAGTTTTGCCTCCTTCAGCTCGTGCAGCCTTGCCTCATGTTGATCCTGTATCAGCACTGATGTGAGTGGCAGAGTCTGTGTGGTTTTCTCAGTACAGCATTATTTTAAGTACTTTTAACTCCTTTGCCCTTTTCCTGGAACTCTTACCACTCTCCCCCTTCCCTGCTGGCTTCCCATCCCCACTGGGGATAGGCTGTGCACTGAGTGCACTGACTGTGCACCTCAGTCTAACTCCTTATTTCTGAATCCTCCCTTCTTTCCAGACTACAGAATGCGGAGTCATTAGTTGCTCTCTTCGCCTCTATTTTACTGGAGCTGTGCATTTAGTTAGGGATTTCTGTGGCCAGTACTAATGTCCAGGGCCTTTTTCCCTCTTCTTGCCTCACTTGAACATTCTGGTCTTTGCCACCTTACCCATTCCTGTTTTCAGGGTTTTTCTTAGAACGGTATTTAAGCTGTTTTTCTCCTAGTGAAGGCTGTTTTCTCCTAGATGTCCTGTGCTGTTTTCTCCCATAGGTAGCACCTCATCTGTGTGTTCACCACGTTTCAGTTTTCTAGTCGTTGTGAGTCCCATGATGTTACTCCTCCCCTTTGCTAGAATTCTCAGTGCTTTTAATTTGAAGTCTTGTCTACATTTTATTGAGATGCCATTTAGCTCCTGCTTCTCTATCATTAGTCAAGATGTGAAGCTGAGGACCAGCAGATGCATCTCTGCTCAACATATTGATTCTTTTATGGTGCCAAATGTGACCATCAGTCTGAGACTTTGTTTGTATCTGAGCCAGCTGATCTCATTCGTATTTTCCTGTATATCCTCCAGTGATCTCTAAATACTATAAAGCCATTATCTCTGGCCATGTTTTGTGTCTCACTCCCCCCCCGCTTTTTCAAATGGAAGGAGAAACTGAATCAGAAAGTTGGTTGTTTGTAGGTGTTGGAAAAGAGGCTTGTGAATTATGTCGAAAGAGCCCGGAAATTTCCCCAGCCCTGGTGTGTTTGTTCATTTTTCTAAACTGTCTTCTGGTGTCCTTTCACCAAGCTCTGTGCCGTCTTTGAGCACTGGCAACTGCTGAGCAGTAGAACGATCTAGCACACTGGCTTCTCCTTCCCTCTCTTCACCAGATAGAGTATTGTTTGTTGTCCAGAGGGAGAGGCATCTTGAGACCTTACAGAAGCCAGTTGTCAGCTCCACAGTGTGATTCTGGGAAGGCCAGCTCTCTCTCCTAGCTACAGAACAAGTACTCACAGTTACCCCATGATGTTTCTTTCTACAGCTTAGTTTTTAACCTTTTTGAGGCTTGGGACCCTTCTTTTCCTTAGGGCCCTTTTTAACTTCAAAATGTTTGCTAACTTTTCTCATGATAATTAGCTGGACTTTTAGTGTCCTTTGAGAAGTAAAATACGCTGTTATGAAAAGCTATCATGAATTCATTTGTATTTTTAAGTGAATTGGTACTTTGATCAAAACTTGAAGCTGGATTTATTTGAAAATTAATAATATGCTAAATTTGAGAACTAACTTATTTGTTTGATATTCATTTATTCCTTGTGTACATGTGGCTGCCAAAATCTTATAACAATTTGTGGGCTTCCCAGAGCCATGATCTACTGTTCAGGAACTCCTGATTTCATTGTTGTTTTTAATAACCTTTTTACTTTCCATATGGTCTTTTCTCTCTCTCTCTCCCCTTGCCTCTCCCTTCATCTATAGAGTTTCAAGTCAAAGGGATATGACATGTTAAGGAAAATAACAGTATGCCTTCTCTTTGGGGAAAATAAAGACCGAGTACTGACTTTTAATGGATCAGGTTCCAATATCCCTGATATTGATTTCTCTGTTAATGTTCAGCATCCAAACCCACCAAAATATAAAAACCTTCCTAGGCTTTCATTTCTGGCTTGTAAAGCTCCCAGTGGCCCATTTGAAAGCCAGAGTATTGTCTTAACTTTGGTTCCGAGGCCAGTTTGAAGGTGATCTCCTTAAGTTGAAGATAATCCAAACGGAGAACTCAGAAAAAATACCAGATCAAGCTTTCAGAGGTTCATTTATTTTGTGGAGTTGGTTAAGCAGCTAATTAACTGCTCTGTCCAGCCAGTGCCCTTTGGCTTATTGTTCCTTTGATGCATTGGAAACTAAGCCACGTGAAGTCCCTGTCTTCCCTTTTCTTGTAGGAGGCAGCAAAGTATAGGGGAAAGAGCAAGGGCTTCAGAATCAGATAGATACTCCTTGAATTCTGCCTCAGCCACTTACTCGTTGTGTGACCTTGGGCATTTGCCTCTCTGCTCCTTCATTTCTGTATCTATAAAACAAAGCTACTAATAATACCTCATGGGGTAGTTAGAAGGATTAAATAGAATAACGTATTAATAACCTTTATATTAGAACTTAATAGATATTTAATAAATGGTCGTTATTACTATTGTTTTAACAGACCATAAAGAAAAACACCTAGACTTTTTTTCTTTTTACTCAAATGCTTGGGATTACATTGTCTAATACTCTTCATCATTGCCAATTTCGCAGTCCCTAATAGAAGGGACTGCTTAGTCTTTTTGTTGTGTTGTTTTTCTTTCACTTTTCATGAGTGATTTTTCCACACCAAAGGCCTAAACAGATTCATTTAGAGATAACCATTTGCTGAATGAAATCAATGGGAGGATTCCTTCAGGATCCCCCAAAGCCAAAATTTCTCTGTCTTTCAATCTAGAAAAAGTTTATACATTTCCATTCCAGGTCCCTTTAGAGGACTTTTGGTTTCAGTTTCAGATCAGAGATCACATTAACTCGTGAAAAATCTTCTTCCTTCTTACTGAGCTGTTAGAAAATGTTTATAAATCTTCTGGTTGGGGTACTCCAGAAATGTATATATTAAAAAGAATTTTGTAATGTTTATTTATTTGAAAGAGAGAGAGATTAGTGAGTGCACGTGCAAATGGGGGAGGGGCAGAGAGAGAGAGGGAGACACAGAATCCGAAGCAGTCTCCAGGCTCTGAGCTGTTGGCACAGAGCTTGATGTGGGGCTTGAGCCCACAAGCCACGAGATCATGACCTGAGCTGCAGTCAGATGCTCAGATGACTGAGCCATCTAGGCTCCCTCAGAATTGTAGTATATTAATGTGCCATCCAAATTAGTAAGCAACCAGATGACTCATTTCTCTGGGATCTTCACCTAAGTGTAGGAACTTAGTTTAGGGGATGTTTGTCTTTTGGGCTATTATCTGGTTCTGCTTTAATGACTCTCTTATATGTAGTCTTTTTGTTTTCTCCAGGGACAATGGTGACAGATCCAGGCACCGAGCTCCACGCAATGCCCGGATGTCTGCACCTTCACTTGGACGTTTTGTCCCAAGGTAAGAACTTGGTAGTTAGCCTTTATGAGGGAGCCTTTATGAGAGCCTCGTTTCATTTTTAAACCTACTTTCTGAGCTTTGGATTCCATATCTGAAATTATTTCCTAGTGAGCCTATAATCCAGCCCTGCCACCTAATGACTTGACAGGAGATGATTGGCCACAATGAAAAGAGATGGACAAGTGGCATTGGGAGCATCCTATTCAAGATTAGAAGCCCCGCAAAACTGCAGAAGAAAGATCAGGAAGGAGATACAAATCTGCAGAAGGATAAATCCCAGCAATTTTTACCCCGTGTTGGGCTTCTGTGGATTCCTAGGTTTAGTGGATCCCTTAGCTTTGATTTTTTGGGGTAGGTGGATAGTGTATCTCCTTTGTGTTGTTGTAGTCTTTTATAGGCTTTTCACACGTGGTTCCTTCTTATAGGCGTTTCTTGCTGCCTGAGTACTTGCCTTACGCAGGGATTTTTCACGAACGTGGACAGCCTGGCTTGGCTACTCACTCTTCTGTTAACAGAGTCCTGGCAGGTAAGGAGGTGTTTCTTTGAATTTTGAAAAGCTGAAAGGGCGAGGAGCCAGATAAAGCTGTCCCTTCCTTTACTTATGTGGATGTGATGGCCTCTTGGCATCTGGCTGAAACTGTTTTGAGGTCTTATACTCAGTTCCTTACTTCAATGCAGGAAACTAGGATGGAACAAAGCTGTTTATCTTGCCCATTCCCACTTTCCTCGTTTTTTTTTTTTTTTTTTTTTTTCAAAAAATTGTTTAAACTACTTATTTCTTAATCCAGCAATTAGATTCTGGCTATGCTTTTAATTGAATGATAAAGGTGTCTTGTTCATGTTTTGGTTGGTGAGATACTCATGAACCAGATCCTGTGATTTAATTAGGAGCTTAATGCACACCTCTTCAACCCTTCACTCATCTGCCAGTAGATGGAGTTTCCAGGCACTGTGGAATCTTCCAGAGAAGGACGAGAAGAGACCCATAGAGCTGGCTCAGAGATCTCAGAAACAGAAAATGGGCTGGACAAGCCCAGCTGAGGCAGTTTTATGGTGACTGAATAGCTTAGTGACCCATGTTTATGGGCTAAGATATATGATGTGACCAGGCTGTCATACATGGTATATGCTCCTGCTTCTGGGCAGTGTCTAGAGAAGGAAACAAAGCAGAATTCTGGTTTTTCCTGACAAAGGTTATTTCCCCATCATGCACTTTCCTCCTTTTCCCCCTCACCTCCACTGCCAACCTCTGTATTTATGTATGTAAAGGCATAAAAGGTATAAAAATGAATCCACATTTATGTGTGTCTTTAATAAGCATCTATTAAAAATTTCATAAAGACATTATGTTTTGGAAAACCTGGTCCATCGTGGTGGTTAAAGGTAGGAAGGGATCTCCGTGAGGCAGTGGCACTGTCAGCCCAAGAGAATGTGATTTCTAACCAAGCTACTGTGACATCCGGAAGGCCATGGGATCTGGCCTCCCCTAGGCAGGACTATCCTTGACCCCAGTGTCAAGGCCTAGAAATCCCGGAAACCTCAGTGGTTTCTCTGCTAGACACCAGGACTTTGTAGGCCCACCTTGCCAGGGGAGCAGACTATAGCATGGTCTCCTGACAACCTCGTCCTAGGACCTCTGGCCCTATTTGGTAAAAGACCCCATGCCTCTATGCCTCTCCATGCTTGGTGTTTCTGTGTGGCTTGGCTAATGGCACATAGAAGCTCCTCCCTGGCAGATAATCACTTGCTGCCAGGCAATACTACAGAGCTCTTCTCCACCCTTTGTTCCAGACATCTGCCTCCACCACCCCACACAGCACCTCCTGCTCCTCTACTGCTGGAAAATCTATTTCCTTGGCATTTAGCTTTTCGTGGGAACAGCTGTATGTTTTTTCTTCTTTTGATTTAAGAACTCTACCTACATTTCCTGTTACCCTACTTTATGCCTAGAGGTCTGATCCCCATACGGCCCACTTTCACTTATGAATACTTTTGACTATTGGGGTTGTGTTCTAGCAGGCAGTTGTTTAGAGATATGAAATCTACTGAGAAAAGTTCTCTAACAAAGGATGCCAAGTATCTTAAGGGGAAGGAAATCTAGATTCTTAAGAATCTCACTTGAGTTAGGTTAGCAGATGATTTCCTTTCACAATTAACTAGTTTCTTCTGTTTTCTCAAGATACATGTTACAGAGAACCTATTGGTCTTTTCTTAAAAGCCTCATCATTTGTAGATACAGGTTTCCTCTGCTATTCAGAAGTAGAGTGTTCCTGGGGAACCCGGGTGGCTCACTTGGTTACACGTCCGACTCTTGATTTCGGCTCAGGTCATGCATGATCTCTGGGTCCGTGAGATTGAGCCCCACATTGGGCTCAGTGTGGAATGCGGAACCTGCTTGGGATTCTCTTTCTTTCTCTCTCTCTCACTCTCTCTCTCTCTCTCTCTCTCTTTCTCTCTCCCTCTCCCTCACTTCCTCCCTCTCTCTCTCTCTCTCTCTCTGCCCCTCCCTTGTTTGTGCTCACTCATGCACTCTCTCTGTCGAAATAAATAAACTTAAAAAAAAAAAAAAACGAAAAAACCCCGGAGTGTTCCTTTAAAGCCTTTCACAAGCCAAAATGACACAAAGCAAAGGAGCAATTACCATTAATTTATATGGCAAAATTTTTTAGTGTACCCAGACCCCAAAAATAACCTCTCTCAGGCTTTTCTCATACTTTAAGACACATCTTGCTAATGGATGCAAAAAATAGAGATAAAGCACAAATGTGCTCACAGACACAGTTCAAAGCTATGGCAGCTTGATGCCCAGGGTGCATGCTGCCTCTGCAATAGCTCTCTATAAAACAAACGCTGAACGCTATTTTCACTTTTGCCTTTTTTCATTAAAGTGAAAATCAGAATCCTCTTTGGATTTTCTTCAGTTAGTGAAAACAAATACGATTGTAGGCCTTTTGTAAAAGTGAAGCGGTGTAACACAGACTTTCAGGAAATGGGGGTACCTGTAGTTTGGGTGTCCCTCTAGATTCTGTTGACAGCTGTATTACTTTTATTCTTCTCTTGAGAACATTTTAATAATAATAATAATAACAGCAACCCCCAAAAGTCTCTCATTTATTGAGCACTTGCTGTATAGTAGGGAGTATTTTAAGTGCTTTACCAGTAAATCAGTAATCCTGAGATAGGTGCTATTACCTAATTAACAGTGGACAAAACTAAAGCCCAGAAGGCTAACTTGTCCAGAGTAATACAGCCAGAAGTTGGGGAGCCAGGACAAAACCAGGCAGCAGGACTCCAGAGTCTCCTAGTCTGCTTCCCTACAGTTATTTTAAAGGACAGAGCGTCAAAATAGCGTTCTTCTTCAAGGACCTTAATCTAGAAGAAGTTATTCAGGGTTTTTCTTACTTGCTTTAATTCCTCTGTTTTAAGTGATTTCTAGATGTAGCCTTTTATGAACCAGCAGTGCTTGCTGAAGAAAATCATTATGTACTAGCCTTTTCTCTAAGCCTTCTTGCCCTCCTGGACACAGATGTTTTGCTTTTTATTACACTTACTGCGATCTTGTAATAGAGCTCCTAAAGTAATGACTTTTTTGGGCTTTTAGCAGTAAGCGCTCCTAGTTTTCCTGGAGAGGCACCTTTCACTTGTGTGATTGGATTGCAGTTGTGATGGTCTCAACACAATTATATTCAACAGGTATTTGTTTTGTAGCTATGTACCAGGCACTGTTCTAGGCTACCAGAGTGAATAATAGGCATGGCTCCTGTGCTCCTGTAGCTCAAAGGCTAGATGGTTGACCATCCCTGAATCTTGCTGTTTGGTTCTTAGCTCCAAACATAAAGCCAGACCCTTTGAAAGGTGAATGCCTTTTTGCAGAGGTGAAGCATATACACACCTTTAGTTTTAGGAGGTGTGACCAGTACTGTTGTGACAAATGAGTCTCCAGTGGATGGTAGCCAAAGCCATTCAGAGTCATCAACAAAAACGGATTTGCAGAAAATTAAGATCCATTCTGCCTACTTCCTCCCACATGAGCCTGAGAGTGATAATAGAAAACAGAAGCTACTACAGAGAAGTGTTTTGATTGTTAATTTTCATCTCTTCCTCTTTATCTTGGTGCCTCCCCCCAATTCTGTAGGTTGCCAGTGGCCTCCAGTCACCCATTTATCCACGTCTTGCCTCTTCTTTAGCAGCACAAGTTCTGAACCTGTACTTAAAGAGATATAAGTGAATTTAAAGCTACTGCAGCTCTACCAGGTATATTTTTTGGGAAACACACAGAAGTCTGGGGAGCTCCCCCTGCTGACTTTTTAGTAATAACAGCCACTGATAACAAAGAAGGACATGAATTAATGACCGCTTACTATGGGCCACGTGCTGTCCTAAGTGCTTTCCCATGCATGACCTCCTATAAAACATTGTGGCAACCCTGTGAAGTAGATGGTGCAGTTCCATTCTGCAGGGAAGAAAACTGACATTCAGGGAAGTTAGGTCACTTGCCCAATATAACACGGTGAGAGGCAGACCTAGAACTTTAAACCAGGTCTGTTTGCCTGACTCATAATCTTCTGTGCTATGTTTTGTCTGAGTTCAAGTAGGGAGTAACTGCCAAAAGGTTCATAAGCTTACAGTATTTTTCTGCATGTTTGAGGTCTCATAAAAGTGAAATGAGGAGTTCTGGCTTTTGACATCTTCCTGGTAATTACTGGAAGAAAAAAAACTTCTGAGGGATAGGGACCTGGATAATGTAGGGTATTAGTTATATGTCCTGCCTAATCTTTTTGACTTTTATCCTAATGATCATCTGTTCCCAGCACATGTGGGCCTGATGTACTTAATTTAGTGTTTTGATTAAAATCAGTGGGAAGTGTCAGGATTTTCTTGCTCCTTGCCACAGGTCACTGAGACCTGGTCAAGTGCCCTGGGCTAGAGATGGCTTTGCGCCCAGTCATCCAAATTTTTCTCTTATGATTTCTTCTTTGACCCACTAGACGTTTAGGAGTGTGTGCTTTGGGGCGCCTGGGTGGCTCAGTCGGTTAAGCATCTGACTTCAGCTCAGGTCATGATCTTGCGGTTTGTGGGTTTGAGCCCCACATCGGGCTCTGTGCTGACAGCTTAGAGCCTGGAGCCTGCTTCGGATTATGTCTCCCTTTCTGTCTGCCCCTCCCTGGCTCATATTCTCTTTCTCTCTCTCTCAAAAGTAAATAAACATTAAAAAAAAAAAAAAAAAAGGAGTGTGCTTTAATTTTCACATATTTGTGAATTTACCAAATTTCATTCTGTTGATTTCTTACTTAATGTCACTGGGGTATATGATTTCAATTATCTTAAATTTATTGAAACTTGTTTTATGGCTTAGCACATGGTCTGTCCTGGAGAATGTTACCTGTGTGCTTGACAAGGATGTGTGTTCTGTTTTCATTGCGTGGAGTGTGCTGTCGATGCCAAGGAGATCTACTTGGTTGATGGTGGCGTTCAAGTTTTGTATATCATTGCTGATTTTCAGTCTAGTTGGCCTGTCCTTTGTTAAGGAAATTTCCAGTTATTACTGAATTGTGTATTTCTCCCTTCAGTTTTGTCACATTTTACTTCATATATTTTGAGACCCTGTTGTTAGGTACGTATATTTTTATAGTTGTTATGCCTTCCTGATTAATTCTTTTATCATATAAAATATTCCTCTGTCTTTAGTAATACTGTCTTGAAATCTAACTTTTCTTATGTTGGTATAGCTCTCCAGCTATTTTATGGCTGTTGATTATGTGATATATATATTTTCCATCCTTTTAACTTTCAATATATATTTCTGAATCTAAAAATCTAAAGTATGTCTCTTATAGAAAACATATACAGTTGACCTTTGGACAATACAGGGGTTAGGGGCATGACCCCGTGTAGTCAAAAATCTATGTATAACTTTTGACACCCCAAAACTTAACTACTAATAGCCTACTGTTGACTGGAAGCCTTACCAATAACATAAACAGTTGATTAATACGTTATTTTCTGTACTGTATACATTATATACTGTATTCTAATCATAAAGTGAGTCAGAGAAAAGAAAATGTTAAAATCATAAGGAAGAAAAAAATACATTTATTTTTTATTATTTTTTAATGTTTTTTGTTTGTTTTTCAATGTTTATGTTTTTGAGAAAGAGAGAGACAGAGACAGAGCAGGGGAGGGACAGAGAGGGAGGGAGACACAGAATCTGAAGCAGGCTCCAGACTCTGAGCTGTCAGCACAGAGCCTGATGTGGGGCTTGAACTCGCGAACCACGAGATCATGACCTTAGCTGAAGTTGGCTGCTTAACCGATTGAGCCATCCAGGTGCCCCAGAAAAAAATACATTTATAGTACTGTATTGTATTTATCAAAAAAAATCCACATCTAAGTGGACCCATGCAGTTCAAACTTGTGTTATTGATTTTTGTTTTTTATCCAGCCTGACAATCTCTACCTTTGATTGGATTATTTATTTCATTCACATTTAATGTAGTTGGTATAGTTGGATTTTTGTGTACCATTTAGCTATTTTCTGTATTTCTCTTGTCTTTTTTGTTCCTGTTTCTCCTTTGCTTACTTTTTTAATATTAAGTGGATATCTTCTAATGTACCATGTTAATCTCTTTACTGATTTTTAAACTGTCTTTTGTCAGAATCTATTTCAGACTTAATACAGACTTAATTCTGGTAAGATACAGAAACTTTGCTACACTATAGTTGTATTCCCTTCTCTTTCCTTTGTGCTACTGTTGTTATGTATATTGCATCTATATATATTACAAACCCAGCAATGCAGTGTTAGAATAATTGCTTTATATAATCTCATGTCCCAGGCATCCTTCTGTTTATTGCCTGTTGTGGGTAAGACAGAGCTACCTCTTTTGTAAGACTTTTATTTTCCTTGTTAACTTTATTTTTGTTTGTCTTTTGCCTCTCTCCTCTCTATTAAAAACACTTGTCCTCTCTCTTAGATGTTCCCTATTTCCCTGGTACCTCAAGGAATTACTTGTAGGAGGCCTATCTGCTCTAGTTTGGCCATTTGGTGAGCATCTGGGGCCTTGGGCTTGCTGACTTTTAGGAATTAGCTTGATTTCTCAACCCAATATCATAGTGCTTTAATGCAACACATTGTCTAATTACTATATACTAGATCTTTGCGTAAATTGACAAATCTGGGAAAGATGAACAGTAGCGAGTGCATTTGAGGGTCATCATGGCATACTTAAATGAATATGAAGAGAAATGAATAATAGTTCTGGTGTTAGACCCTTTATCTCCATGTCCTATACCTCTCTGGTACCTAGTAGCCAGGCAAATAAAGTGAGTGACACATTGCAACTCAGCATCAATTAAGATGGCTGTTTATAAACCCCAGATAAATGGACAATTAGTGGTGGTGGTCGTAGCTAGTGCTCCTTTAATAATTAACCCAATTACCTTTCCTTCTGCTCCAGTGATGAAAGTGAAGGCCATAAGGGGCTGGCTTGGTTGCCTGGGAAACAGAGAAGTAAATGCAGCAGCCCTTCCAGAGAACCCAGCCTTCCCAGATGCCTTACAGGACCCAGGACTTTGACTTACTTGGTGTCCACCGGTCCTTGGAGTGTCTGGGTCCATTCTACCCCAACGCTTCACTGCATCTCCTTAACACCACTAGTGAAAAGTGTGCTTACTGAGACCCTGGGTCTTAGTTTCTAAGCTGAATTGCCTGTGCTGCTTCAGGTTTTTCTAGAGGAAAATATTGGGCTTTGTCAATGAACTTTTCTGACCCTTTTATATTACGTGACTAAGTTTTTCTGTGCCTCTGTCTTTCCCCCAGGAAATTTCCTCTGGATCTTTCCCCACTGATGCTTCACACTAAACTATGCCCTTCCTGTACTGTCCTTTTGAAGTGTGTGTAGCACTTTCCAAATGCTTAGCGTTTTTCAAGGCACTTTGGGTCTTATGAAAGAATTCAATAGTTCTGCCTTTAGGGAGTTTACAGTCTAGCCAGGGAGTGGCCTGATTTTCTATTTGTTTTGGCCCTGCTACTAAAAAAAAAAACAAACAAATTTAATAAATCCCCTAGGACTTTAACTGCCAATCCTGATTAGTTAAGGAGGATACGGCTCAAACCTGGCTCGGACCAAGGATTTATGTCTTTTGCTACAGTTTGAAGAACTTCTCAACATGTCCCCATTTTTTTAAAATAGGTCTATGAGGATCAATAAGTGAAGTTTGGGAAGGACAGCTGCCGGTTACAGTATATACTGCTTGGGAGGCAGTATAGCAAAATGTTTAAGGGTTTGGATTCCAGAGCCAGACTGTCTAGGTTCAGATATTCATTCTGCTACTTCCTAACAGTATTAATTCAGTTAATTTATTTTACCTTTTGGGGCCCCGGTTTCTTGATCTGTAAAGTGGGCATAAGAATAGTACTTAGCTTATAGGATTGTTTTAAGGATTAAATGAGTTAAATGAGTGAAATTAAGGAGACACTTAGAATAGTATTTTTTTGGCACACAATAAATATTGAGTAGATGTTAGCTATTATCATTACTATTATTTTTATTATAAATTTTGGAGACCAGTATGAATTGGAGCGGTGCCAGTCTCCTCACTGATTAAAACCTTGCTGATCTGCCACTGTTCTGTCTTCTCCCAAATGGTGCTCTTCCTGGGTCCCAAGCAGAGCTTTTCCTCCTTTTGCTGTGGTCAGTGAGTTGAAAATACTGTGGGCCTTTTGCTGTATGGCACCAACAGATGGTAACCTGAGAGTCCTTGTGTTGATAATTTGACAGTCTAGTGTGTCACCTGTTGCCATTAGTCATGTCACCCAAGTGGGGAAGAATAGAGGAGTTTGCATATGACAAACTGTTTTCTGTCCCTGACTTGTATTAATAAAATAAGCATTTACTCAGCAGACCAAGTGTTTGCCTCTGTGTAACCATGGCAACATGAGATACTCAAAGTGTACTTCCTGGACCCCGTAGCATCATTAGCTGGGAACGTGTTATAAATGCATATCCTTGGGCCCTACTCCAGACCCACTGAATCAGAAATTCTGATTGTAGGACCCAGGAGTTTGTGTTTTAAAGAGTCTTTTTGGTGATCTTGGTGTATTTTAAAACTTGAGAACTCACTGAGCTAGGAACAGATGCAGAGACAGAGGCATTGGGAAGAGATGAGGTGGTGGTAATACCAGGAACCCAACATACATTAGTGCTGGTGAGCCCCTGTTGTATAACTCTTCTTCATGTGGAGCTGTTAATAATGGGGAAGAATGAGTGAATACACAATTACCTGAAGGGTGCTCAGCTGGTATATCAGCCATTTTGATTCAGTAAGCATTTATTAAGCTTCTGTTGTTTATACAGCACAGTGTTAGGTATCCAGGTATCCAGGTGAACACGACATGATCTCTGCCCTCTAAAAACATCTACTAAGTTGGTATTATGCTATAAATGCTAAACTAGATGTATAAACAGAAGGCTGGCTGTGAGAGTTCAGCACCTTACAGTATTTCTGCAGCAGAAAGTAGAAGGACTTGACCTATAACCTCTCCCCCAACTTCTTAACTAATTTCCCACCTGTTCCTCTTTCTCCTCCCCAAAAGAGAAGTATTAGCATCCGCATATCTGGATTGAGACCCCACTGTTTACTTGTACTTTTAAGTTCTCTGTATTCTGAGGCTTCCCCAGACCTAGAGTGATCTCAGAGTTTATTAAGACCCGTGGTTGTGTGTACTCCTCAGAAATACTACTCATTTTGAAGGTGCCACCTGAAGACAGCCTCTAATCTGAAGTATTCACTGTAATGCCAGAACCTTTACTTCCCTCTTCTTAGGTTCTGATTGGTTTTGCTTTGACATATTTTGCAACCCCTCAAAACAAATGATATAATATAGAAATCTACAGAGGGGATGTGAGGAAAGAAAAAGCTAAATGTGAGGTCAGTGCCCATATTTCCTAGTGGACACAGCAGCCAGACAGTCTCCACTTTATTCAAGATTAGAGATCTTCCACAACACCCGGAAAGACTTGGATCAATCCTTATGCTGTCGCATCTACTCCATCAGTTTTACCCACACGATCAATGTAAAGGCCGAAAGCTAATAAACCATGCTAACCTTCCACCTCCTCCTTTTAAAAACTCTGAGCTCACATTAGCTTTTCTTTCTCTTTCTCTTTTTATGAGCTCAAGCAGCCTCATTTATTCCAAACTGGCTGGAAATGCCATGGGAGCTGGCAGACAGCACCTCTCACCCTCTTTACCAAAGTAGAGCCAACCTGTGGGTGTTAATTTCCTTTCTTTAACAACTGCTGATCCACAAGGCCAACTCTTCCCCAGGGTCCCTGTGCCACTCAGCTGGAAGCCAAGAACAAGCATGGATATCTTGGTATAAGACATAATGTGGAAAGAGGCACCTACAGATGGGTGACCAGGGACATTTTGGAGTGTTGAGACCCCCTGGAGGTGTTTCTTTTGGCTAGGAGTTAATTTTCACCCCAGAGCCAGATAGTTATCCTGTAACCACAGCTTTTCATTATTACAGGGCTACTGAAATGAGTCCCTTGGTTTGTCCTAAGCCGATCTCACTGCAGCTATATGCGCCATGCAAAAGGGACCCAGCTTCACTCCTGTTGGCTTGAGCTATGGGACTGTATTCTTGGGGTATGCCTGCCTGGCAATAAACTCACGATCTTTATTTTTGTGGCTTATGGCTGGTGAAGCACAAGCCAAAAGCATTTTCTCCTAAGCAGAGAATTTAACTGGTCTGTCCAAGGAACAGACAGAAAAGTGGACAGAATGTAGAAGGTCAAAGTTCCCAGTGGGAACAGGGTACTGTTGAGAAAGGTGAGGTGTACGTTACACACGTGAGGAAAGTATATCCTTTGTTTTCATAAATAAATCTGGCTAGAAAGGTAAATTTTCTCTAGAATCTGCCATATTACCAATGGCTCCTTTTGGTAATGCCTGCTAGTTTTTCAACAGCAAGATTCCACAGCAGTCTTTTATTTTGAGAGAGAGAGAGAGAGAGAGAGAGAGAGAGAGAGAGAGAAAGAGAAAGAAGAGGGGGGGAGGGGTAGAGAGAGAGGGAGAGAGAAAATCTGAGGAAGGCTCCATGCTCAGTGGGGAGCCCTACATGGGGTGTGGTTGCATGACCATGAAAGCATGACCTAAGCTGATGAAATCAAGGGTCAGGGAGGTTCAACCAGTTGAGCCACCTAGGTGCCTTTGTGATTCAACTGAGCCACCCAGGCACCCCTAACAACAATCTTTTTATTACAGTTTCCCTTGGACTAGTAACATAAAGGAATGACATGGAAATACAGTCACTCCGCCAATTAGAGTGAAGTTTTACCTGGGCATATAGCTCAGAGACTGTGCTAGTTCATTAACAGCACTTAAAATTATCCAACATTACCCTGCATGCTGAACTGGCAAAAGGGGTTGTGGAAAGAAAGAACATGGTAAGTCAAGCTTAGATTTGACCATGAGCTGGTGTTAGATCACATTTGCAAATGTAATGGCCGTGGAATATGGTGTTTCAAATGTGCTTTAAGACATACAAACAAATCCAAGGGCACTTACTATATGTCAGGTACTATTCTAAGCACTTCTTACATGTTCACTTAATCTTCACAACATTCTAGTATGTCCTGTTACTACTCATTTTTGCAGATGAGGAAACTGAGGCATAGGGAGATTAAGTAATTGGCCCAAGACCACAGCTAGTACTTGACAGAGTGGGAAGTGGGACTCAGGCAGTCTCGCTTTAGATTGGGACTTTTCAAATAGAATCATCATGGGGCATGGGAGACTCCTTGTTGGTAGAAAAACAGACTGAAATTTAAACTCTGGCTTTACTTTAAGAGAACAAAAATAATTTGTTCGGCTCCCAAGACTACTACTGGGGAGGGGGCTACGAATTCTGTTATATTCTTGTTGCAGCTCCTTTCCCCTACAAAGGGGGCCCTGTAGAATTACATTCCCAAACAATGAATCCTGAAGAGGTAATTACACTGTTGCCATCCCATTGGGAAGAAGGCTGGGGCGGTGATTACATTCCAAAACAAAGCTGTTCGGGTATAATTGCACTGTGCTGCTCTTATCAGTCTGGGGAAGGCAGGCCTCTGGTCTCCATCCTCATTTGTTTTTGAGATGAAATCCGAATAGCATTCAATTAATAGTCAAGACCCAGGCGCAGGGAAGTCAGCCAAAAGAGCAAAGAGGACATTAACTTGCTATTGGCATTTTCCTTCTACTTAAGTTTTGCAGACCTTTAAGTATCAGCAAATTTGAGGGAGAGCCCATTTGAGAAAATGTATTTGCTGCTAATGAAGGGTTAGAGACCCCTGCTTAGAGGCTGTGCCCCGAAGCCCTCATTGGCCTTTATGTAGAGGAGAGATGGTTGGGTAGCAGTGAAATTTCCCTCTTCCATCAACAGCTTTTGCTCTATCAAAAGATGGCCCTGGGATGCCTGGGTAGCTCAGTCAGTGAGGCACCCATCTCTTAATTTCACCTTAGGTCATGATCTAACTCCTCGTGAGATCGAGCCCCTCATTGGGCTCTGCACTGACAGTGCTGAACTTGCTTGGGATTCTCTCTCCTTCTCTCTCTGCCCCTCCCCCATCTGTCTCACACATTCTCTCTCAAGTAAATAAACTTAAAAAAAAAGATGCCCCCCCTTCCTTCAAATCTTTCTCTAAGGCTTCTAGCGTATATGTTTTTTTTATGTATGTGGCTTCTGGTCATGGATCAGAAAGCTTCTCTATGGTTCTATTGAGATAATAAGGCTGACTCTTGTTACATTTCAGCAATAATCTCTAGATCTGGACTGGAAGAAGAAGCAACACTAATTTAATTGTCTTGTGTTATGATTCAGAGAGCAGAAAACTGCTGGTGGCCTCTTAGACATGCTTGTTGAACTAGAGCAGAGAAGGGGAAAAGATGGATGTTATCAGGTTGTGCGTTGCACAGACCCCTCTGAAGTGGTGTAGCCTTGGGGCACCTGCCTGGCTCAGTTGGTAGAGCATGCAACTCTTGATTTTGGGCTTGATCTCAAATGTGAGTTTGAGCCCGACATTGGGTGTAGAGATTACTAAAATTAAAATCTTTAAAAAAAAAAAAAAGAGTGGGGTAGCCTTGGCCATTGCATCAGTTAGCTCTTCCTGCCTCACAAACCACCCCAGACTTTACTTGCTTAAAACAGCATTTCTTCTTCTCGCAACTCTGTGGGTTCGATGTGTAGTTTATCTGGTCTGGGCCAACTTGGCTACTGTCTGTGGTCAGTTGATGGCTTGGCTGGGTATGCATAGTCTTGGTGTATAGGCAGAATAATGGCTTGCCAAAAATCTCTACATCGTCATTCCTGGAGCCTGTGAATATGTTACTTTCTGTGGCAAAAGGAACTATGCAAATCTGATTGAAGTTACAGATTTTGAGGTGGGGAGAGGAATTATCTGTATGGACCCATTCTAATCACAGGAGCCCTTAAAAGTGGAAGAGAAAAGCAGGATAGTCAAAGACATTGCAGTGATAGAAGGTGAGAGTGGCCCCAGCTAACAATGACAAGGAAACAGGGACCTCAATCCTACCATTGCAAGGAGCTGAATTCTGCCAGCAACCCAAATGAATAAGGAAGAAAATCCTCCCCTAGAGCCTCCAGAAAGGAACACAGCCCTGCCAGCACCTTGATTTTTAGCCCCATAGGACCCATTGCGGATTTCTGACCTGCAGAACTGAAAGCTAGTAAATCTATGTAAAGCCACTAAGTTTGTGGTAATTTCTAATGGTAGCCATAGAAAACTAACATACAGATGACTTCATGGACATATCTGGCAGTTGGCAGGCTGGTTAGCCTCAGTTGAGATGATTTATCTCTTTTCTGTTCACCAGTAAGCTAATTCCTGCTTCTTCATTGTAGCATCTCAGGATTCCAAAGACAAACAACAGAAGTCAGGCCTCGGTGCACAGGCCCTTTTCTGGTCTCTGGTTATGTCACCTTTATTGTTCTTCCAAAGCAAGCCATGTGGCTTAAGCCTGGAGTCAGAGAGGACGCTCTTCAATGGTGCAAATACAGGGAGGGCTCATTAAGGGCAATTACTGGAACTTTGTACCACAACTAAGTAGATTTTTGAGATCTGTGGTAGCCTGGTAGCTGACTCTAAACTAGTTGCTTCTTTAAGTGTCCTTACATATACTTGAAAGTTTCAGCATACCAAAAGATACAGATGTACAGATTTGGAACTTCAGAGAAACATCTTGGCTTAGATCAGTATTTGGATTGTTCTGAGAGACATGAATTTAGAAATGACATCCAGATAGGAAACTGGATCCTGGTTTTCTAGACATAATGTTTCAGAGAAACTACCTTATCTTTTCTCTTTTCTTGGGTGTTTTCTGGGATATATTTTTCTGTGCTAGAGGGTGAAAAGATGTTCAGAAGAGCTCTGTGGGTGGTTGGGCCCCTTGGGGCCACGTGTATTTCTGTGTAGGAGTAAGACTGGCAGAATTAACAGTACGAGCACTTACTAAATTGGCTGTCAGTGAACCTGTACCTGTGGCATCATTTATAATCCACAGCTCCTCTAACAGGAGCAACTTGGAAGAAAAGTTCCTGAAAACTGAGGCAAGGGATCTTTGTGTGCCCAGTCACTGTGGCACACTGTGCTTTCTTACACCAGCAGTTGGGAGAGACTAGAATTGAGTTCCTCTCAAACACAGGACTTAGCTTTCTTTTGACCTGATTGATGGGGCTGAGAAACACAGACAGACACACACACACACACACACACACACACGCACACGCACACACACACTGATTTTATGGGCTCCAAATGTGAATGCGTGGATTGGACCTCAGGCACATAGAGACAAATTTCATGCTCACCAGTGATTCTTTTAGGACTTCCTTGATGTTCTTTCAGAACCATCTCAATGGCCGGTAGGATGTACACTCTGCTGCTTGTGAGCCCTGGATTTTGTGGTGGGCAATTTTATTCAAAATAGGGCAGCCTATGAACAAGAGAGGTGTGTACTTATCATTGGAAATTTCAGTTGGCTTTTATGAGATCATCATCATCCAGCTTATTAAACATCTCTTCACGGGGCACCTGGGTGGCTCAGTCGATTGAACGTCTAACTCTAGATTTTGGCTCAGGTCATGATCCCAGGGTCATGGGATCGAGCCCTGTGTTGGGCTCCATGTGCGTGGAGCCTGCTTGAGATTCTCTCCCCCCCGCCCCCCGCCCCACCTTTCTCCCCCACTCCTGCTCTGTGTCTCTAAAAAAACAAAAAAAGCTCGTTGCCCTGCCTCAAAGCTTAGCCAAATTTATGAAATGACCATGAAGCAGAAAGGGAGTTGCTGCCACTATTTGAAATGTGTGTGTGTGACCATGTTTGCTGCTGGAAAGTGAAGAGAAGTGACATGCTCAGCTGAGCCTGGGAAGGGAGGAATGCAGATTCCATTCCTAAGAGGAGGTGGTGCCGCGGTGCGCCTTGGAAAGGAAGAACAGCACTAAGAATGGAAATGTACGGACTGTGCAAAGAGCTTATCTCCTCTTGCCTGCTAAGAGGCCCCGAGTATGTGGTGATGAGATCCCACCACTGTCCTTCCTTTTTCTGCCTTTGGTCTTTGGGTCCCCTTCTCCTCCTACCTTTACCTTTATCTGTGATGGGTCACAGAATATGAACTTGATTTTCTTTAAGGCAAAATGAGTACAGCTAACGTAAGAGGTATTTGAGAGCTTATAAAAGCCACAGAGTGTTTCTTGGTCTAACTATTTTCATTGATTCTGCTGAAGTGAGGTGACGGGGGAAAAGTGGTAAAATGCTCCGTTGCTTATTAGGTAAACTAATTAAAACTGAAAATATCAGTGCAAAGCTGAAATAAGTTTTTTCAAACACCCAGTTTCTCCACCCTCCTGTTCTAGGTGAGGAGACTACAGAGATAGCTTAGGAACACCTGCTCTGAAGAAGTTTCCAGCTATTCTAACCTATGTCTTAACCTCAGAAGAATTTTAAGGTCTTATTAGGGATATCCGAAGCAGGCAGCACCAAGGGTTACCTTGGGAATCTTTAGATACCTTTCTACCACTACTGTCCAACCCAAGCCACCCCTAAAATATGTCATCTAAGTGAAAACAGTGAGCTTGCTTTGATGGCAGTTTCCAGACCTCACCTGTCCCCACCTGACCCATTAAACTACTGTCCTTAGGACTCCATTATAGAATTTCTCAGGCTGCCACTTGGTGGAAGTAAGAGAGAAATTAGAGATTATAGTGGTGAAAGAAAGGCTGACTGGCTGTTCATTCCCCTTAACTTCATGTCCCTTTCTACTATTAGTTCCAGGTACTCTGTGTTTTAAGCTTGGTTAGCACAGACTTACTGGTCTTTGTTTTCAGGCACCAGGTAGAGTTGTCTACCTTTTCCTTCATGTTATTAGTGTCTCTCCCAAGTGGGAAAGGGGCTTTTTTCAGAAAAGCTAATGCAGTTCTGAAGAGAGAGAGAGACTGTGCTCTTTTCTGACACCCGAAGAAAAGCCATTAGAGTTTAGCAATCCTGGAAAAAATAATCTTGGTATTTTGGGATATCCTTTATTTTAAGATGCCTGCTTTCAGAGCGTCTGGCTGGCTCAGTCAGTAGAGCATGTGACTCTTGATCTTGGGGTCGTGAGTTCAAGCCCCACATTGGGCATAGAGCTTACTTTAAAAAGAAAAAAGGTTGGGGGTGCCTGGGTGGCTGAGTTGGTTAAGCAGCTGGCTCTTGGTTTCAACTCAGGTCGTGATCTCACGGTTTGTGGGTTTGAGCCCTGCATTGGGCTCCATGCTGAGCCTGCTTGGAGTTCTCTCTCCCTCTCTCTGCCTCTAAACAAACAAACAAACAAACAAACAAACAAACAAAAAGATGCCTGCTTTCTTTGCTCTCCTTATTCTGAATGTCACAGCCTCCCATTGCACCTCCATCCAGATCTGAGACCTTAGAGTAAAAGTGAAAAGTGTATGGCAAGAAATTATGGGATTCTATTGTATTGTATTGTATTGTATTGTATTGTATTGTATTGTATTGTATCATTTCATTTCAAGTGTATTTATTTTGAGAGAGAGAGAGAGTGTGTGTGTGTGCACGTGTGCATGTGAGCAGGCACACAAGCAGGGGAAAGGGCAGGGAGAAAGAGAGAGGGAGAATCCCAAGCAGGCTCCATGACCTGAGCCAAAGTCAGATGCTTAATTGAGCCACCCAGGCGCCCATTATGGGATTCTTATATCAAGAGATAAGCAATGTTGGTCACAATTTGACTATTTTACATTTTACAATTTATGTGACTCATAACTTGTGTAGGGAGTATAACTGAAACAAACTATCAAACTGGGAATGGCCTAAGGAGCCCTGTCTCTGAAGGAAAATGTGCGGGAGTGCTTGGGTGGCTCAGTTGGTTTAGCTTCCAACTCTTGATTTTTGCTCAGGTCATGATCGTGGCTCAGGTCATGATCTCACAGTTCTGTGGGTTTGAGCCTAGCATCAGGTTCTGCACTGACAGCTTGGAGCCTGCTTGGGTTTCTCTCTCTCCTTCTCTCTCTACCCCTCCCCTGCTCATGCACACACACTCTCAATATAAATAAATAACCTCTAAAAATAATAAAGGCCAATGTGAGACTTTTTAATCTTGAAGATTTTAATTGTGACAAATTGAATTATCCTCAGAGCTCCTCTTATGTCTTCCCTTGTCTTTCCTTCATTTGTGTTTGTGTTTGTGTCTTTCCTTCATTTGTGTTTGTGATGGGAGGGGCTTTTTTTGTAAGATTAATAAACTCAATCAAAGAATACTATAAAACGAGTACAGGTGAAATTAAGATTCAGCCTACCTCCCAGAGAAATGGATGCCTCTCTGTTCCTTCTTCAACCTAGGACCTGGGTGTTAAAACTGTTGATTATTTCACTTATGATTTTCTTTGGCTTGGTATTCTTAAATGTTGAACATTGGGAAATATCAAGGAGTCACCCATACTGCTTTGTTTTGAGAAACCAAAAGTTTGAATTCTCTTAATCATGATTAATCCTTTGAATCCCAGATTATACCTAGCATTGGGCCCTGGAGGCTGCCTGCCACTTAGGTTGACTAGGGTTTAAAGTTAATTGGGTTACTATTCCACTCTCAGGAGGATCTAATATACTTTATTTATTTATTTTACTGCTGTTGATAAGAGGTGTTTTTCCATTTAAAGATGTATTCAGGGTGGCTCAGTCGGTTAGGCAGCTGACTTCAGCTCAGGTCATTATCTCATGGTTTGTGAGTTCAATCCCCATGTCAGGCTCTACACTGACAGCTCAGAGCCTGGAGCCTGCTTCAGATTCTGTGTCTCCCTTTCTCTGCCCTCCCCCACTTGCACTCTCTTTCTCTCTCTCTCTCTCTCTCTCTCTCTCAAAAATAAGTAAACATTAAAAAAAAAAAAGTAAAGGGGTACCTGGGTGGCTCAGTTGGTTGAGCATCCAACTTTGGCTCGGGTCATGATCTCACAGTTTGTGAGTTCGAGCCCTGTGTTGGGCTCTGTGCTGACAGCTCAGAGCCTGGAACCTGCTTCAGGTTCGTGTCTCCCTCTGTCTGCCTCTCCCTGGCTCACACTCTGTCTGTCTGTCTCTTTCTAAAATAAATAAACCTTAAAAAAAAAAAAAAGTAAAGATGTATTCAGTCCATCCCCACTCATTTTCTCCACTCTTCTCCAGGTTCTCAGGTTGAGCCTATGAGAACATAGTGTGATCCCTCCTCCTGTTACAGATCTATGGACCATCTCAAGCTGAGTTTTTAAATTTCCATTTCTCAACTATATACTTACTGTATGGCTGCTCTTTTGACTTTTTTTTAAATAATTTTTTTAACTGTTTGTTTATTTATTTTGAGATACAGAGAGAGAAGCCCAAGCAGGCTTTGCACTGTCGGATCAAGAGTCAGATGCTTAACTGACTGAGCCACCCGGGCTTTTCTGCTTTTCTGAATTTCTTGACTTTTCCTTCCCCCTCCTTCATCTTTCTGGCTCTAAAGACCATGTCCAGGATCTCCTTAGATAAAGGTAGATGGGGATAAGGCATCCTCAGTGAACCAGTATTGTGTTTCTCTCCTTGAGCCTTAGTCTTGTCTGCTAGCCATAGGGAAGAATCTAAAATGCGTACTAATGCTTTGTAGGTTCCTCCTCCCTCTGTCCAACAGACAGTATAGCTCCAATAGGTCAAAGGGTAGAATTTGAGATAGAAATTAGACTTTCTTTTTGTATTGAGAAGTATATGAATGGATCTTTTCTGTTCATATTTATCATATACCACAGAACAATTACTCGTTTATTCTCTTATTCATTGGAAACTATTTTACCTCAGTTCTAGTATTTACTATCTTCATTATGAAATTAATCACCAGGAAAAAATACCAAAACTGACTGATTTTACTACTCCATCTGTTGCTGTTCAAATGGATCATATAGTCTTGTTTTCAAGTTTGTAGGTACTAAATTCAGTGGAATATCGTTTAAACTTCTGTGTGCTAAGTCCTATGCTAAGTGCTGGGAAATATTTAAGAATCCTTCCAGGTTCTGGGAATGCAAGCTGGTGCAGCCACTCTGGAACACAGTATGGAGGTTCCTCAAAAAAACTAAAAATAGAACTACTCTACGACCCAGCCATTGCACTACTAGGCATTTATCCATGGGATACAGGGGTGCTGTTTCAAAGGGACACATGCACCCCCATGTTTATAGCAGCACTATCAAAAATAGCCAAAGTATGGAAAGAGCCCAAATGTCCATTGATGGATGAATGGATAAAGAAGATGTGGGGTGTGTGTGTGTGTGTGTGTGTGTGTATGTATGCATGTATGTATGTATACATATATGTATACATATGTATATGTATACACACACACAATGGAGTATTACTTGGCAATCAAAAAGAATGAAATCTTGCCATTTGCAACCATGTGGATGGAACTGGAGGGTATTGTGCTAAGTGAAATTAGTCAGAGAAAGACAAAAATCATATGACTTCACTCATATGAGGACTTTAAGAGACAAAACAGATGAACATAAGGGAAGGGAAATAAAAATAATATAAAAACAGGGAGGGGGACAAAACAGAAGAGACTCATAAATCTGGAGAACAAACTGAGGGTTGCTGGAGGGGTTGTGAGAAGGGGGATGGGCTAAATGGGTAAGGGGCACTAAGGAATCTACTCTTGAAATCATTGTTGTACTATGTGCTAACTAATTTGGATGTAAGTTTAAAAAAATTAAAAATTAAATTAAAAATGTATACTTCATAACTACTATCAAAACTTCCAAGAAAATTAACCTGGTCCACTTAATGATGCATGTAATTTTGCACTTGCTGTTCCCTCTGCCTGGAACACTCTTCCCTTTAGTTCTCTACACTACTGATTCTCAGGCTTCACACTCACCTCATCAGAGAAGCCTTTCCTAACCATCCCCCTTCAATCCCTCTATAAATGTTATTATCTTGTTTGTTTTCTTCAAAGTCATTACCACAATTTGTAGTTATCCAGTAACTATTTACTCTTTATCATTTGTGTGCTTCTTTCCAGAAGAATGGACTAGAACCTTGTCTGTCTTATTGTCACATCCCCAACTCTACTGAGCGTCATTCAATAAATATTTTTCAATGAAAAAAAAAAGCCTTCCAGGTTCAATTATTTTTTTTACCTTTCCGTACTTTGAATCACTGTTATTAACTCTGTATCCAGAAGTACTAGATTTTATATGATTCCTACCCCTGATCGTTACATCACCGTATTTCCCCCACAAGTAACAGGAAAATAGTTAACTTTGTTCTGTTACAAAGCTTTACCCAAAAGATGTCAATAGAACATTTATTCTATAAGAGAAATGTGTTACAGAAATGCAAGCTATCAGTTCTCTAATTTTCCTTGTGTCTCTTAACCACACCTGAAGTTCCTACCACTCAAACCAGACTTCGGTAGTCTCCTTTTCCTCAACAAGCTCTTTTGGAGAGGTATAGTGACCTTCCAGCTTTGGCTTCCATAGATGAAATCAGTTGTCTCTTCGTGGCTCACAGGGGCTGTCATTCTGATGTGATACAGGTTGATACAGTCCTTAATGAGTGCCTTTGGCACTGCTTGTCAATTGATTGTTTCCCTATGATGTTGCATTGAAGTTTTAATTAACCACTAAATTTGAGTTGACTTCTTAGTTGACAGCTTTGCTTTCCTGAAGGCAGGCTGTTGCATAGCCTAGCATACTGGCATGCTGCTGAGTTTAGATCAGCGTGTACAACGCACTTTTGCTTTAAAAAAAAATTGTTGATTTAGGGGATGAGGAAATCACACATGTGTTCTAGAGTAGGATACAAGTTGGTATGAGGGGGTAAGAGGCTGGTGCCAAAGGAAGAGCTTGTGTTTTCCAGAGCATGGGAGAAGTTAGCCTGGTGAGTAGGTGAACAAACGGTCAGGGCTTGGGAGAATAGTCTCTTCACTGACACAGAACCAGAGTCCACTAGATGGGCACCCTGAGGCACTGTCTTATTGTAATAGTGACTGCATTTTTATTATTGCTGACTTCAGTGTTGTGTTGTCTTTTAATCCCGTCAAATATACTGCCTCAAAATATAGTACCCAAATGTATGTTGCGGACACAGAAAGACTTGGGAACTACTGATGTTGTGTGTTAGAAGCTGAACTAGAAAGTTGACAGCCTGGCTGTTGTCATTCTGGCTCCTTTAATAATTCACTATATAATTTTAGTGAGTCATTTAGTCTCTTTGTCCACTTGACAGGAGAGGATGTGGTGCTCACTGTCATGTTCCTTCCAGGGATTGAGTAGGAAGAAATGGCAAAGCACTCTGACTTTCTTTGGAAAAGATGTTATCTGAAGTCAAAATGGATAAAAGTAGATACATGCCTTAGCACCCAGGTTATTTGCAGTACGTGAACTACTTGAGACACAATTGGGACTGCCAACTTTAGATGTTCCAGTGACAGGAACACCTCAATGCTAAGAGGTGGGCTCAGGTGGCTGAAAAGGATCCATCCCAGCTTAATAAAAGGAGTCACTAAAGGGCATCTGTGCTAGGCACCCTTGGGACATAAAATAAATACGTCTTGAACAATATAGAGGTGGGTAGTCACAGCCACAGTAAGGAGGGAGGTGGGACCTGTCCAGGGTTTGTGCATCATCTTCTCATAGGCTGAATGTAGTCCATGAAATGTCCTATCCCTGGTTCATTATTATTTTGTTCTCTTTTCCAAGAATCTATTGTCAGCCGAAGATCTGAGGCCACTCACGACTGCTTTATAAAAGTTACTGTGGGTGTGAAATGGAACCTCAAATACTGAAATAGAAAGTTATTCCTTAACCCCTTTGGGAGATTAAAAATACCAATATAATCTTAAGGAAATATCTGCTAAAGTAAACTTTTATAACTGAATTTATTACTAGCTTGGGGAGAGGTCAACTTAATAATAAGGGCAGCTGAATTTAAATTTCCTCTCACCTCTTACTAACTGGGTGACCTTGGGAGAGTTGTTTAACTTATCTGAGCTTCAGTTTCCTCATTGTAAAAGAGGGATTTCAATAAGGCCTTTCAGCAACTACCCTAAATTGCCAATCCGCCACACCTTGCATTTTCCATTTCTCTTCCCTGTTTTCTAGTTCTCTGTGGTACCTGACATAATTCAGCATGCCATGTGGTCAACTCATTTCTGTTCTGTTTCTCCTCCTCCCAGAATGTAATTTCCATGAAGGCAGGAATTTTTGTCTGTTTTGTTGATGGTCTGACATGAAGTAGGCACTCAATAAATATTTGTCTAGTGAATAACCACACTTCCTTTAAGGTAATTATGAAAATTTAATGAGAATCTTTTATTGAGTGAGAATTTACTATGACATTTGGCACATGATAAGCATCTAGAAAATAATGAAGTTTTCCTCAGAAGATACTATAGGTTGTACTTGTATAACTGATTATTGTAAAGGTATTTTGCTATATAGTTTGGAAGAACAAGCATAAATCACAGTGATCAGTTACATCAGAATACAAAGTATGGATGTTAGATGGCTATAACTTTAAAAAATGAAATCTGTGTTGCTGTGTCTTACTCCTAGATTTATTTTACTATCAAGATAACTTACCTTCACATTGTGCTTAGGGTGTACAGTGCATTTTCAATATTTTCCCTGTATTCTCATATTTGCATACATATCTTCTCTCTCCTGCTAGATTATCAGTTCCCTCAAGTCAGGAACCTTGTCTTTTTCATATTTTGAGTCTCATTGCTTCTGCCACAGCCTGTTTCGCTGTATATAACTCAAGGGTTACATTCCTAAAACATTCATAGTAATAAAAAAAAAATGCTGTCATGAAAATGGTGGTTTCATTGTGGGAAGGAAGGGTTGGGAGCTAGAGAGTTTAACATACAATAAAAACTTTTACCTGGGGTACTTAAAATTGCAATATGTTACAGCTGTGTGTTTAGATGTACAAAGCCTAAACCAATTGAATTGAACATTCGATTACATCTTCCTTTTCCTTCAGAGTGATGTATGGGCCTTCGTGTTTTTTATAACTGCTAGCACACACTGCTTATTGCACATTCTTCTCACCATTGTTCTTACAGTTCACATACCCACAGAAGGCAGCACTGTTTTTCAGCCAACATTCCTTCATTCAACACGTGTCTGAGGACTTCCTATGTATTTTGCACTATTCTGTGCCCTGAGAGTGTAACATTCATGTTTTTCTAAGTCAACTGAATGTTCGAGGTTTGGGTTCCCTAATTAATTGATGCAGTGTAGGTTGTAAAACTTTGCAGTTTGGTTAAGTTCCTAGATATTGGTATCACTCAGTGCATACTATTAAGTTAATTAAAAGCTCACAAAACCTTTTCTTTATTCCTTACTAAAGTGATTTTAGAGCTGATTCAAATTCTTGGGACAGATATTTGAAGAATATATAGTTAGGCTGAGTGTTCTAAGCGGTTTTTTTTTAAGATTTCCTCTTTACTCTGGTTCTGTTGACGTGCTCTCCACTGATCTATAAGAATGTGGATGATCTCTTACCTTTTTTATTCCTTCACAGTGATTTAGCTCCTCAGTTAGCGACTTTCCTAGTCCCCATCATTCTCTTTAATTTCTCTCTTTTTAAAAAAAAAAAAAAAAAATTTTTTTAAGTTTATTTATTTTGACAGAGACAGAGTGCGAGCATGAGCTGGGGAGGGGCAGAGAGAGAGAGGGAGACATAGAATCAGAAGCAGGCTCCAGGCTTCGAGCTGTCGGCACAGAGCCTGACACGGGGCTCAAACTCACAAACTGTGAGATCATGACCTGGGCTGAAGTTGGACGCTTAACCGACTGAGCCACCCAGGCGCCCCAATTTCTCTCTTTTTTTATTAACTTAGATGCAAGTCACATGTAAAATTAACCCTTTCCAAATGTACACTTCAGTGGTTTTTAGTATATTCACAGAGTTGTGCAACCATCACCACTGTTTAATTCCAGAATATTTTTATCACACCACAGAGAAACCCCATACCCGTTAGCGGTGGCTTCTTATTCCTCTCTTGTTACCCAGTTCCTGGCAGCTACTTCTGTCTCTTTTGTTTTTGCCTCTGGCGGACATTTCACATAGATGGAATCACACAGTATGTGGCCTTTTGTATGTGGCTTCTTTCACTTAACATAATGTTTTCAGTGTTAATCCATGTTGTAGCATATGTTAGTACTTCATTTCTTTTTGTGGCTGAATAATATTCCATTGTATGGATATACCACGTTTTATTTACCCATCTATCAGTTGATGGACATTTGAGCAGTTTCCACTCTTTGACTTGTTATGAATAATGTTGCTGTGAATGTTGATGTACAAGTTTTTGTGTGGACATGTTTTCAGTTCTCTTGGGTATATACCTAGGAGTGGAATTGCTGGTTCATTTGGTAATTTTGTGTTTAACGTTTTAAAAAACTATCCTCTTGGCGTGCCTGGGTGACTCAGTTGGTTACGTGTCCGACTTCAGCCCAGGTCATGATCGCACAGTTTGTGAATTCGAGCCCCACATCGGGCTCTGCGCTGACAGCTCAGAGCCTGGAGCCTGCTTCAGATTCTGTGTGTCCCTCTCTCTCCATGCCCCTCCCCCACTCACACCCTGTCTTTCTCTGTCTGTCAGAAATGAATAAATGTTTAAGAAAAAACAAAAAACCAAAAAACTATCCTCTCTTAAACAGTGTTCACTTGCCTTTGAAAGCTTTCCTTTCCCAGCTTCCCTTTCCTCCCGACCACCAGCTCCACTCCAGCTTTCCTATTTGCTTTTGTCTGCAGTTTTCTGAATTGTCACTTTAATGAAAATAACAGACATTTTAATGAATTCTTTTCACTTGTGATGGCCTGCAGTCATCTTCTATTTAATGTGTCAAAAACCAAACTTTCTTTTTTATAGTGTTCTCCCCCTCCTTGTTTTGCTAAGGCCGCCAACATTCTTCTTGACCCCAGGTGCTAGTATCCTTTTATGGATACTTACTTCTCTCCAGCTCTGCCATATTCTGTTTCCTGCCGTGTTCAGATGGTTCATCTCTGACAGAATCTCTCATTGTTCTTTCCTTTCTTGTGTCGCTGTTCTAGCCCCGATTCTGGCTACTGTCATACCATTGCAGTTTCCATTAACTGGTGGCGCTCTGTTTATTGTCATCCCACCTCTGAAATACTTGCCAGAGTACTCTTCATAAAATGTGACCAGAGACTTTTGGTAAACATGAAGGAGTGAACACCTGTGTTTATCTCCATCCTCTCTCTCCCAAAACCCCTCTAAAATGACAGCAAAGGAATTAGACAAAAATATGTGCACATTGTATAAAGAGAATGAGAAAAGGAGGGACATGAGCAGAGAGTGACAACAGGAGCATTTCTCCTGCAGAAGAAACAAAACTGTATGTGAGAGGAAATACAAGTTTACTAGACTGCTCTGTATGCTGTGGATATTTATATAGTTGTAATACTGTAAATAATTAACATTATTTAACCTAAAAATGTGTTATAGCTATTTTGGAAGGATGGGGGAGGAAAGAGGGTGGGAGAAATCATCTCCTATCATCGGGAGCCAGAAGATAATAGCCGAAATTGAAAATTTAGTGACAGTAGAAATATGACAGTTAATTATCAGAAGAAAAACAGCTAAAAGATTTGAAAAGTAATTGCTTCTAGAGAGCAGAAATCAGGGGAGAAGATGGGGCAAAAGGCTGCTATTTGACTTATTAGTCTTGTAATACTCTTTAACTGTTAAAATTATGTGTATGTAGTGCTTTGATAAAAATTAAAATTTAAAATCTATCCACTTTGTAATTCCCTTCCTCAAAAATTTCAAAGGATTTCTGTTTCCTGCTGCACAGATGACAAGTTCCTTGTCTTTTTTTCAGCCTTTTATATTCTTCGTATGAGCCTTTGCTTCCACTGAACTGATCATAGCCCTTGAATTCTGAACTGCTTGAGCAGTAGCCTCTTTCTACCCTGAACCCTTCTCCTTCCTCTCCTAATTTCCAAATCCTATTGCTTCTTCCTTTAAGCTAATTTCCACACTACGTTTTCCAGGTCTCCCCTCCCCAAGCTCAGTAACCCCTCCTAAATGGCTGTGGCTTTAGTTGTCAGTACCACTCATTAGACACTTACATTGTCTTTTCTTGTTTGTGAGGTTTTTGATGTAAGTCTTATCTCCCCAACTGGATTATAGGCTCCAACCAAGCAAGAAAGGACGTCTTATTACCATTTTATATACATTGTCCACAGTGCTAGGTTTGATAGATATCTGTTTAATATTCAGTACTCACTTAGCCATCAAAAAGCTTTCTGTTTTGAGATCACTATTCTTTATTCTGGGCACGTCTCAAGACTCTGTACTTCGGTCTAAAAAATCCATCTTTGTCAGCCTTAGTGAGGTTGAAGGCCAAGACTTTATCTCTTTGCTGGTGATATTGTCGTTGATGGGTGCAGTGTGCTAGTCATTTTATAGAACATAACATAGACAGTCTCTAATCTCCCAAACCCTGTGGATGCTTAAGCATTTCAAAAGTTTTCTATTATTTGAGAGAAATGCTAATTTAGCATTACCATCACCACATCAGGGATTTATGAACCTTCTCCCCTTATACTCCCTTGCCTTATGATCCCCTGCACTGCAAAGAGCCAAGAAAAACAGAAAATAAACACAAAGACCTCTGCAATTTCCACTGTTTTTCTTGCCACTCTAAGAATAACCACCTGGCTTTACATGTGCCCTAGAAAGGCTTCATCGGTGATGTGTCCTCTACCGCTAACTAGAGCCCCAGTGTGATCTGAAGCATCTAAGTCACTAGTTCTTAATCTTTTAGAGGACAGTGAACTCTGAGAATGTGTGTTAAGAACTTGGACCCTCCTCTCAGAATACAAGGTATATACGTAGCTGTATTAAAGTGTACCCAGGATTTTGGTTTTATTTAGGAATGATAAGGCCAGCAGATGAGGAGACAATGCCATTTAAAAAAGGTGGTTTGTTACTTAAAATTCCCAGAGTAAAGGGACACACCATACTCTGTAGGGCCACATGGGGAAATACTACGGTCAGTCAGGAGGCAGAGGAGGTGAGGGGAAGGCCTGAGCCAGAGCACCTCTTGGGGTTTTCAGAAGGGATTAGTGAGGCAGAATAGGTGTGCAGAGTAAGTTTAGCATTAGGTAGCCTGAATAATTTTGTTAGGCTCTGGGCTGTGAGGTGATCCCTGGTTGTCCGTACCTGGCGCTGGGGTGATTTAGGACAGAGGAAATACTGGTTTGCTGTGTGATAGTTGGATAAAGAAAGTGGTTGTTGGTATGGGCTCCCTTAGTTGATTTGCATGCTTGCAGGCAAGTTGTTTGTTATTTCCAGGAATGATTTGGCCCAGGGAGGGCCTCAGTATGCAAGGCAACCAAGATGTCAGAGCGCAGTTAAATGTAGAAAACAGAATACACAGTTAATAGAACATTGCACACACACGATTTTATTTGCTACGTTAGTTAGTGCCTTTTTGACCTCCTGAAGCCCATCTGCAGACCCCAGGTTTAAACCCCACCTTGGGCTCTGGGGGCTCCTTGCCTTCGAATACAGTATTTGGGTTTACGTTTCCTTGTCACAAGAAGGTTTGTAGTTAATTATCTATTAAACCAACAGAATGTAGCAACTGCTCAATTTTTTATGGTAAAGCTTTTCTTTCTGCTTTCTTTTGAGTTTCATACCAGGAGTTTATTTGTGGATATTTTGTGCCAAGAGGGATAAGCCTGCACTCCTAATTGCTGCATCAAGTCTGTGCTCACAGGGCGTCCTGATGACATTTTAAATACATGGAAATTTTTGAATGCATGAAAACATCTAGTGCTGATTTCTCTGCTGCATTTTTGCTCTGGCACCTGCTCCTCTCTTCTTGGAATTTATCTCATTGCCTAATTCTGTACATTGTCTCCAAACCTTTCATTAAGCATTGTTGGAAATTTTGCTTTTTAACCTCAGCATCCCCGCTTATCTTTTGAACAAAAACAGAACCATCTCTGACTACTAGGCATTTCCTCGAGTGAAAAGCTCCCCATCTTGCCTTTTCTGACTTTTCAGAGCATGAAATGGCTATGCTAATCCTGTTGGCCTTAAGGCAAGAGCCTTGCAGAGTCAGACAAAGGGGGACCGCCTGCTCCCAGCTTGGATCTTTCAGAGGCCAGAGGCGGAAACTTTTTAACATTATACCAACTTGAAGTAAAAAATCTGCCTACCCTTGCTTTGTTTTGGCTGCAATTATGAAAGAAGTAAATTCTTGGAGTGTTTCCTCTGGATGTAACCATCAGTTTCTTAGTGCCCTGAGGACTATATTGTATACGTTTCCGGAGGTTGGGTGCTTTTCTCAAGTTTTAGCAATCAAACAAAAGGGGTTTTAGGAATTCTGGAAGTGTCCTTCTGCTGGTTGAGTGGATATTTCTCAAAGCCAAAGGTGCTTTGGCTCCAAGTCATCAAATTGAGTTGCAACTTTGTGCTTTGTGCAAGGTGCTTTGTAGGACACAAGGACTGAGTGGTACTTAAATCTCTCAGAGGGATTTAAGATAGCCCTTACTCGTTAAGGGGCTAACAATTAGTAGTGAGAGTCACACATGTTCAAGTAACCATTTGTGTCTGTATTTAATACGGAGTTACTATATACCTTCTGTGGCAGAGCAGTCCAGAGTTGATGGGGGTGGAGGTGGGGCAGGGAAAATGGGAGATGGCCATTGAGGAGGGCACTTGTTGAGATGAGCACTGGGTGTTGTATGTAAGTGATGAATCGTGGGAATCTACTCCAGAAGCCAAGACTATACTGTATATACTGTATGTTAGGTAACTTGACAATAAGTTATTTTAAAAAAAAGTGTACACTTACCATTATGAGCGCTGAATAATGTATAGAACTGAATCATTGTATTGTACACTAGAAACTAATACAACACTGAATGTTAATTTTTCTTTAAAAAAAATAATTAAAAATAAATTAAAAAAAAAAGACCTTCATCTAAAAGTGAGAAAATTGAGGGCTTCTGGGTGACTCAGTCAGTTAAGTGTCTGATTTTAGCTCAGGTCATGATCTCGCGGTTTGTGGGTTCAAATCTACAGCTTGGAGCTGTGCTGACAGCTCAGAGCCTGGAGCCTGCTTCGTATTCGGTGTCTCCCTCTCTCTCTGCCCCTCCCCAGCTCACACTCTGTCCCTCTCTCTCAAAAATAAACATTTTTTAAAAAATTAAAAAAAATAAATAAAAGTGAGGAAATTGTATATGTCCTTCCTTCCAAAAGAATCCATTTACAGTGTACTATGGGGATTCAGGTTCAGGGAAAGTTTTGAGTGGGAACAGAAAAGATTTCGAGTTGGATCTCTGGTGGACCGAATTTTATACCTATCCTCAAATGGAATGAATAATGGCAGAGAGTCCTGGGAGATGAGCAGAAGGAATATGTCAGAATAAAAGAGATAAAATGCTATGGGGCTTCCATAGAGTTGATAATATCAGGTTAGTGAACTCAGAAAAGACTTCCCGGAAAAAGGGATTAAGAGAGTCCTTGAGCAGGGCTATGGGATCAGGGAATTTTAGTAAACATTTATTAGTGGAGAGAGGAAGGAATCTACATAGTAGGAACAATGTGAACAAAAGTATAAAAGTGGGGATATATTCAAAACCTATTTCTGGGGCTCCTGGGTGGCTCAGTTGGTTAAGTGTCTGACTGTGGCTTAGGTCATGATCTTGCGGTCGGTGAGTTTGAGCCCCACTTTCGGCTCTGTGCTGACAGCTCAGAGCTTGGACCCTGCTTTGGATTCTGTGTCTCCCCCTCTCTCTGCCTCTCTCTCTCTCTCTCTCTTTCTCTCTCTCTCTCTCTCTCAAAAATAAAATAAAAATAAACATTAAAAAAACATTTTTCCAAAATGATATGAATAACAAGCAATGGGAGATAGGCACAGAAAGGTTACGGACAGATCATTGAGGGCTTTGAGTTACAGACCAAGGAATCTTGCTCATTTTAGGCCATGAGGAGCCATTAAAACTTTTTGAGTAGAGGGGCGTCTGGGTGGCTCAGTCGGTTGAGCGTCTGACTTCGGGTCAGGTCATGATCTCGAGGTCCGTGAGTTCAAGCCCCGCATCGGGCTCTGTGCTGACAGCTCAGAGCCTGGAGCCTGCTGCGGAGTCTGTGTCTCCTTCTCTCTCTGCCCCTCCCCTGCTCATGCTCTGTCTCTGTCTCTCAAAAATAAATAAACATTGAAAAAAAAAAATTAAAAAAAAAAAAAATTAAATAAAAAAAAACTTTTTGAGTAGATGAGCAACACAGTCAAAATTCTGTGTTTAAAAATAATCAATCTGGCACTGAAAGATGGATTGGAGCAAGAAGAGTAGAGGGGGAAGATAGATGATTTTGTAAGGGACAAGGGCCCATGGCTTAAAGTTAACTGCGAAATTATTTCATGATGTTAACTCCTACCCCAAGGGGCTTATAGAGAAGTTGGCAGCTTCTTACGCATCCTTTATGATGACCAGCAGCACAGTCTTGAAAAGGTGTGCGCTCCACCATGCTCACTGGCTTGCAGGCATTCCTGAAGTGTTAGGGCTGGCCCAGTATTTTCTGAGAAATGCGTATAAGCAGTTTTGGCAGAAAAGACAAGACTAAAATTTCCTGTCTTAATCTCCTTCTGCTTTCCCTTGTGAAGTACCTCATTTTAAAAGAATTTTGCCACAGGCCTCTTTCTGAAATGTATCTAACCTGGCATTAAAAGTAGGCCTTTCTTGGCTTCGAGGTAAGATGTTAGAAGGCATCAGGATGGCCTCTAAGAGAAAAGCTTGGGGCTGGGCATCTGTTTGTATGTTTCATTGATGCAGACAGACAGTTTCTGTTATGCACCCCGGAAGCCCATGGCCTTAGAGTCTCTGCTTTTACAAAGTTTGTGTGACTATCTGCCATTCATAGCTGCCTGCTGGATTGTTTCACCAGTGCAGTAGCTCGGGCTTTACGTGGTGTAAACATGATTCATCAAGACTCAGGACATGTTTCTGTGGGCAAAATCTCTTATGTCAGGAATTCCAAGTAAACGAAATGTGGCCATCTCTGCTGCCCACCTTTGGAATTTTATAGAACTTCATGTCCCAAATGATTTCATTTTAGCCAATTACTGCCTCTCCCATACCTTGTTGGGCAAGGATTAAAAGATTGTGGGAAAGCATGTAAAGGTCTTTCTTTTGTGTCCCCAGGTGCTTGCTTGTTTGTTTACTTCCTCCTTTCCTACCCTCTTTCTCCCTCCCTTCAGTAGTAAGACATTTTAACAATGCAAAAAAGCATAATGCATATATACAGGCACATATGTATGTAACCAGCCTTTGTCCTCCCACAACTGAAATTCAAGAGTTACCAGTTAGCCCTGTTTGCCTCAATTTTTAAAAATAAAATCATTGAGGATAAAGTTGAAGTTACCTTTTTTTGACTTCCTTAAGTCTATTTCCTGCTCTACATAGAGGCAGATCTTATCTTGAATTTGGTTTATGTAATTGCAGTCCATCTTTTAGAACTTAATAATAGGAAATAATTGTTTTGTGTTTTAAAAGTTGTATTTCTACAAATGGCATCATATCACATGTATCTGTATTTTACAACTTTTAAAATTCAGTATTCTGGTTTTATTGTCCGCATTGACACGTTTTGATTGATTTGTCCATTTTAATTGTTACATAGTATACTAATATTCACTTACACACATTTTATTATCTATTTCCTTACTGATGAACATTAAATTTTCTAGATTTTTACTGTCACAGCACGTCTCAAATTTTTTGACGTATCTCCTTGTGTATATGAATGGCATTTTCTCAAAGATATTTACGCAGAGATGGAATTGTACTGGCTCCTTGTTAGTCCATAGCACAGATTATTTGGCTAACCAAGGCATAACTTCTTAGATGTTGAAGAGTGTCTCAGGGCACCATTCTGACTGGCACTCAGTGAAAATGGAAAACTTGAAGTTTGTGTATTTTATTGCATACCCAGAACCAAGAGTTTTTCTCAAGTCCTCAACTCATTAGCTTCATGGAGCAAATAAATGCATATGTTAAATATAAGGGATATTAAATAGTAAAATGTATAACCTTTTAATAGATCATTATAAAGGTGACTCATCACTCTTCCTGCCCATTTATTTATTATTTTTAAATTTAAATCCAAGTTAGTTAACATACAGTATAATAATGATTTCAGGAATAGAATTTAGTGATGCATCACTTCCGTATAAACACCCAGTGCTCATCCCACCAAGTGCTTATTCAACAAGCTCATCCCCTCAATGCCCATCATCCATTTAGCCCATCCCCGCCCCCCCCCCCCACAGTAACCCACCAGCAACCCTCAGTTTGTTCTCTGTATTTAAGAGTCTCTTACCGTGTGTGTGTCTCTCTCTCTTTCTCTGTTTTTATATTATTTTTGTTTCCCTTCCCCTCTGTTCATCTGTTTTGTTTCTTAAATTCCACACAAGTGAAATCATACGATATTTGTTTTTCTCTTATTTCACTTAGCATAATACACTCTAGTTCCATCCATGTTGTTGCAAATGGCAGGATTTCATTCTTTTTGATTGCTGAGTAATGTTCCAGTGTGTGGGTGGGGGGTGGGGGGTTGGGTGTGTGGGTGGGGGGTGTGCACACCCCACACATTCTTTATCCATTCATCAATCAGCAGACATCTGGACTCTTTCCATACTTTGGCTATTGTTGATAGTGCTGCTATAAACATTGGGGTGCATGTGCCGCTTCAAATCAGCATTTTTATATCCTTTGGGCGAATACCTAGTGCAATTGCTGGGTCATAGGATAGTTCTATTTTTAATTTTTTAAGGAACCTCCATATTGTCTTCCAGAGTGGCTGCACCAGTTTGCATTCCCACCAGCAGTGCAAAAGTGTTCCCCTTTCTCCATCTTTCTGCCCTTTTAAAATTCGTAAAGTAATACAGACCCATTGTAAATAATTCAGATACTATGAAAATATGCACTGTAAAAAGTTTAAATGTCTCCTCACCATCTTATTCCTGGTTGGTTTGGAACGTATCTTTCCAAATTTTCTTATATGCATAATCAAATACACACATCTATTTACTCACCTGTATAGTTTTTTCCATTTTGATTTTTAAGAGAGATGAGATTGTACAGAATAATAGACCAAGGACATTTTTCTGTGTCAGTATGTGCAGATTCTTTTTAATGGCTGTACGGTGTTTCACAGTGTGATTGACCACAGTCTCATTGTTCTCTTTTTGATGGATGTTTAGGTTTGTTTACAATTAAAAAGAGGCTTTTTTTTTTTGCAAGCTCTTTTTGTAGTTGCTTAGTCCCATTCCTGGATGTATATAATGGACTGCAAATTCCCTTCACATATGAGTTGGTTCTTTATAATTCAGCCTGTCCCCATAGTAGATAAAAGCAGTAAAGACTGTCTAGGACATGTTTTCTCACTTGCAGAAAGAACAGTTTATATGTCTGGCAATGACATTCCTTGCAGTTCCCATCAGTGTTCCTCCCCCTTGTATATTTCATAGTTTCTATATGAATGGCAGTACTTTTAAGTCCCAAGTCCCATGATTGTGCAATATTAAAAATGTGAGTAAAAAGCTGACCCACCCTTCTGCCATCTTAAAAAAGAAGGAAATCTACAGTACCTACTGAAAATTGATGGCTAAGTGTACACAGAGATATAAACACTTGAACTCAGAGCAAACTTTATGTACTTATAATCACAACACAATGTTTTGCATTATGAAAATAGCTAATATCATGTGGGCAGAGATTTCCGTCTAATTCAGAAAAGGTTTCAGGAAGAGATAAGATTTTATCGAGGTTTACAGACTAGAAAGGCTAATCTGGATTGTTATTTAGCTTCTAGGTACATCCTTTTAGCTGTGTCTCAATGTGGGGCTCATTAATAATGCTTTTCCACTTTGTGTCTGGTATTAATGTCTGAACAGTGGATTTTAATTAGAAACGGTTTCAAATTCACGATCTTTATGGGACAAATGTTGATCTCCTAGGATCCCACAGCATATGCATGGCTCTGGGGACTTAAGCTTCTGAGCAGTTTGTGGTTTGCAGCAGACCCAGTCACCACTCCCTCTCCCACTTATTTTTGCTCCAGACTTTCCACTAGTTGGTGCCTGCACTTTAAAACAAAGGTCTGGAATCTTTTTCCATTTCAGGATATAGAAGGAAATAGCCTGGCTGGGCCAGTAGAGCAGAGTGTCTTTTCAAATGTCTTTCTTTTTTTAACATTTATTTAAGTAATCTTTACACCCAGTGTGGGGCTCGAACTCATGACCCCGAGATCAAGAGTTGCATGCTCCTCCAACTGAGCCAGCCAGGCGTCCCTGGAATGTCTTAAAGGATCTAGTTACTAAGATTTTTGCCAGGCCTGCTTTTAGCAGAATCAGGATGTAGGTTGGTTTTTTTTTTTTTGTTTTTAAACAAAACTCCAGCCATCTTCATATAAGCAGCTGCCACAAGCATTAGGAATTGCTGACCTTTTCATCTTACTTAAAAAACCCTAGTCTTGTTATAAAAACCAAGTCAGCTGGATGCTTTATTTCAATGTCACAAGTCCCAAAATACACAATATTTCCCTTGGACCTACTTGTGGGAAACCTGTCAGATAATCAACCTTTTCAGGGTTTCTGTCATTCCAAAGTGAATGTGAAGCTGATACTCAAGACTGAGTGTTCTGCTCCGTAGTTCACTTTCTGATCTGACTTTTCCTTTGACCTCCAAGCTCCAGGAGCTTCTTTGTTAGCCTTAGCCTTTCTGTCCCTGGCTCAACAGGAATGATGTGGCAGTGGTTGCTTACAGTGACAACACACTGCCCTTAGCTCTCCAAAGTCTTTTTTAAACTGAGGGAGCCAGGCTTTGGGTTATAGAGCTTCACCAGGGGTTTGTGCCTTCCCCTCTGGGAGCAGCCCTGGCCTCCTTCTTAAACCTTGGCCCCAACTGACTCAGCTGGGTAATGCTGTACCCTGAAATGTACAGGTGTGATTTGACAGGAGCTTTTCACCCTTTACAAACTGGGCTCCCTAATGAGAATGTAGGCTCAGAGAGCAATCATTCACGTGTAGGTGGCCTGTAAGGAAAGTTTTAACAAAAGAGTTGGTTAAGAAGCTGATTTATTTTCTTGCTTTAACTCTTGTCATGTGCTGAGTGGGGGCGGAAGAGGAGGGGAGGGTGGGGAACAGCACTGCTGAAAGCATTTATCTTCATTTCTGCCATCTCCCAGTGTTTATTACCCTGTGATCGACAGATGAGGAAAGCTGCCAGTCAAACCCACGTTCAGCACATTTCCATTTCCCTTCATTGCAGATTTTAGGCTTTGGAAATCTGCATCCTCTTTGCAGCAATAAAGGTCGTTTCCCTCCTGCTGACAAGCCTAGGACCCTCGGGTCCAGTTCTACTCACTTGTGCTTCCACCAAACAGTAAAAGCTGCAGGAGTCTCAGCAATTTAAGACAAGTGGTTGGTGAGAGCCATTCAGTGTTTGAGTCAGTCATACGCTCTGTTCATCTTTCTCTCTCACCTCTTTCTCCCTCAGTCCTTCTACCCTCCCCCCTCTGTGCCTGTCCTCTTGGTGCTGAGGCACTCCCTTGAGCAGCTCCGTCGTGCAACAGTGAAAGGATGACAGCCTCCCCGATTTCTTTCCTGGCTTCTCTCAGGGACCTGCCAAAGCCAGTGTCCTCCCAGCAACAGAGGTTGTGGGATCCTGGAGTCAATGGCAGGTTTGGGGGATGTGGAAGCAGAGGTAGAGCAATTCTGAATGCTGTTATGCACCTGCTTGTCTTCCGTCAGAGGTAGACACTTTGAGGAAATCCTGCCTGGTGGGAGTGAATGTTAGGTTTTTAACTTCTGTTTTTGTTTGGGGGTTGTTGGGGTTTTTTCTGCATCTCTCTTGAACGCTGTGGGTTTTGGAATGTTGTTCCCGATAATCTTTCAGTAGCATGTGTTCTTGTGAGCTTATTTGTTTTTGTCTTAAATAATGTTTGTGGGTGGAGGAAAGGTAACGATATTCATTTCTTTGAAAATGGATGTTCTGCTTTCATAATTACTTGTCCCAATTACATCATTAGTGTAAGTGTTAGATAATTGCTTCATTAGGATATATATTTGAAGAAGGGCAGGTCTACGGGATGGTGATGAAAATGGGCCTCAGCCTCTTCATCTACCCACACAGGAGCATCTTAGCTTGACTTCAGAGAGCTGGGAGGTACATTTACCCTGCTAACAGTCGAGATTAATCCTGGGTTTTAATATAATGGGAGGAAGGAGTGAGGACCTGGTGAAGAGCAGTTTACTCTTATTGTTTTAGGGTGCAATACACTGCTGAATTCCAGGTGACCCTGGTACATTCACACCGGTACATTCACAGCAACATGATTGAATCGTTGATGATCCCTGAATTAGAAAGCAAAGTATCCTTACGGATACTTCACCACTTTGGGCTTTTCTGAAAGTCACTAGGTGTAGTGGCATGAGCCCTATGCCATTTGACCCCTCTGAATGGCTTTTTAAAGGGAAATGGCCATACCCACTCTAGAGGTTACCTTCTCCCATCAGAACTAACTGCTTCCTGTAGATTTGAGTGTGACCCTGATTTCACACTTTGAGAATAACTTTGGGTGCATGCCTCTAGTTATGCAACTCTTCTTTCAAGAGCATGTTAAAAACTAATGCCATTACTTCCACTCACGTGAGGTCTCCAAAGTAGTCAAATTCATAGAAACAAAGTAGAATTTGGGTTACTGGGGGTTGGGGCAAGGTAAAAGGGGAGTTATTTGATGGGTATAGACTTTCACATTTGCAAGATGAAAAGGTTCTGGAGATCCGTTTCACAACTGTGTGAATATTATTTAACACTGCTGAACTGGGTTAAACTACTAAACACTACTGAACCACTTAAAAATGGTGAAGACGGTAAATTCATGTCATGTGTTTTTCATCACAGTTTTTAAAAACATTAATCCCAGATTCTTTGTATTACTGATGCTGGATAGGAAGGCTCTATCCACTGCTCTGGCCCTAATGAGTATAAGATTAGTATCTCTTCCTCTGTCGGCATGTTGTAAACTTACTCTGCTGTAGTCACATAGTTCTGGTTTGAGTGTTGTTTTGAAACAGTTTTTGATGAAGCTGTGATATGTGAAATAGTTCATAGCTGTTTCTTCTCCCTTCCCTACACATGTTCTGTACTCCAGCCAGGCCTTGCTGATTTCTGTGTTGAGCTCTCAAACTATCATTTACTGTTTTGTTGGCCTCATCCAGTGCCTTTGACCTTAACAATAAGGCATTGCCCTCTCTTTCTTGGATCTGCCCCTGAAGTTCATGATTTGTGTGTGGACTGCTGCTACCCTTGTTCTTAGCAGGAGCTTTTAGAGTCTTTAAGAGTTTATTGGACAATAAAATTTTGTTGATTTAGGGGCCCAGTTCCTACCAAGAGCACATATATCATTGATATCTCTATCTATAAAATATTTACCCTTTATGTTTAATATTTAGTTTATGTTAAATACATTTCAAATTCATATTGTATAATGATTTATCTTCATCAGTTTAAGTGACCAGTTAGAGCAGTTATTAAACAGCCTTATCTGATAGGCCACATACCTTACTCAGAGCATTTTCTATGTCAGAATTATAGACATCTACATAATACCTGTTTGGTTTTATTTGGGGGTTTTTACAGAAAATAGTGTTCTCTAATACTTCTATTTTTTATTTTAGCCTCAGGAAAATTGAAGACTTGGTTTCAGCTATCGGTAATATACTCAGAATTGAAAACCTAAAAACCTCCTTAAAAACCTACTTTTTCCCTCCAGAGGAAATCATTGTGTTTCCCTCAGACAATTTTATGATTGCTGGGTTTCATGCAGTGTGTTTTCTATAAATAAAAACTATTCTATTCTCATGCAAACCTGTAGTTTGCATATAAACATATGGTGGAACATTCTTCAGCCATAAAAAAGGAATAAATGACTGATATATGCTACAGCATGGATGAACTTTATAAACATGGTGCTAAATGAAAGAAGCCAGACACAAACAGTCACCTACCTGTGTGATTCTATTTAGATGAAGTGTCCAGCCTATGAAGTCAAAACTGTAGAGACAGAAAATAGATTAGTGGTTGCCTAGGGCTAGGCCTAGGGCTAGTGGGGCAGAGTGGAGGGGAGTGACTGCTAATGGGTAAGGTGCTAGGGGTGGGGGTGGGGGGGGATGATGAAAATGTCCTGAAATTAGATAATAGTGATGGTCCTTATAAAATTGGTTTTGATAATGGTTGCCCAATGGTATGAATATACTAAACACCCCTTGTGTTGTATACTTTAAGTAGGTGAATTGTATGGTATGTGGATTATATCTCAATAAAGCTGTTGTTTTTAAACAAACTATATATCGTTTGGTCCTTTTCTTCAGTGTCAAAACTGTAAATGAGCATGGTAAATGGGAACTAGGAGAGACTTCTACCCTTGGAGGAAGTCTTGTTATCTGCCATCGGGGACTCTTTCCAGGCCCCCAGGCTATAGAATAATTGTCTGTGGTCTTAGATGAGATTTTTTAAATGGTGATAAGGTGACAAAGTGAGTATGACAGAGTGCTTAGGTATATTTCCTTCTTAAAGCAGATTTAAAGACTGCATTTGAATGAAGCTTTCTGGACAGAAGAGTAAGTGTTCTTCCTAGGATGCCATTCCATATATACTTAAAGAGGAAGAATGCTGTTTATGTCCAAATAATCCTGTGTTGTATTTCTCTAAGAAGAATTATTTTTCATAGACAGAAACCAGTTTATTCATTTACAAAGAGCTTAGACAGTCTGCAAGAAAAAACTTAAAACAACCAAACATAAAAATGCACGTAAGATGTGGGTAGGTGCAATACATGCTAAAAAAAAAATACAGTGAGCCAATCAATAAAAAGATACTCACCAATACTTGACATTATTAAAGAAATGCAAAGGGATACCAAAAGGAATTGACCAAATTTATATTGAGTAGTATTTTCTATCGTTTAAAATTTTTTTTAATGTTTATTATTTATTTTTGAGAAAGAGAGACAGAGCGTAAGTGGGGGAGCATTAGAGGGAGAGGGAGACACAGAATCCAAAGCAGGCTTCAGGCTCCTAGCTGTCAGCACATGGCCCAGTGTGGGGCTTGAACCTGTGAACTGCGAGATCATGACCTGAGCCGAAGTCGGATGTTTAACCGACTGAGCCACCCAGGCTCTCCGATATTGAGTACTATTTTTTTTAATAATGGTCTTATTGAGATATAACTCACATATCGTATAGGTCACCTATTTAAAGTATAAAGCTCAGTCCTTTCTAATATATTCACAGAGTTGTGCTTCCATTGCCACTATCTGTATATTTCAGAACATTTTTTATCACCTTCCCATACCCATTAGCAGTTACTTCTCCCTTCCCCCTTTCCTTCCCCTGTCTCTTCCCGCCCTAGGCAGCCCCTAATCTACTTTTTGTCTCTATAGCTTTGCCTATTCTAGACATTTCATGTAAATGGGATCATACAATATGTGGTCTTTCGTGACTGGTTTTCTAAAAAGAACTTTGAAAAGTTGATAAATTGTTCAGTTGGACCTGCTGTGGAGTTTCCGGTCTCTGTTCTACTGATCAGTTAGCAAGCTGGTTTTGGCTTTATACCACAACGAAGCAGAAAGATAGTAATTGTGTATCCAGGCTGATGAGTCTTTGGCCCCCAGCCCCATTTTTGTTCTATCTTTCCAGCAGCATCACAGTCAGAGATGGCCATTCTGAATTAGGCAGCCTCAAATGGAACAATTTTATAGGACTGAAATATAATTTAATTGTTTCCTTCTTTGTAACTTGCCCTTTTTTACCCTCTCGAATTAGCTTTTCTGATACATTTGCTAATGATTCCCATTGTTCCGTATTTTCACTGTACTGTTGAATCATACTCTTCACTTTCCTACTCTGAGAACAGATCTTGGAGAGAGGCTGAAAGCTGTTTTTGAAAAAAAGTTTCTAATTCTCCTTTCCAAGCAACAGAACAGAGGAGTCTGAGAGAAGCAGAGGCAGGGAGAGACATCATGCAGGCTATCAGGTTTGGTAGAGCTCACCTACCACATAACTGTCATGACTATTATGATTTTATCCCTAGGGGCGCCTGGGTGGCTCAGTCCGTTAAGCATCCAACTTCAGCTCAGGTCATGATCTCACAGTTTGTGAGTTCGAGCCCCAAGTCGGCTCTGTGCTGACACCTCGGAGCCTGAAGCCTCCTTTGGATTCTGTCTCCCTCTCTCTCTGCCCCTCCCTTGTTCATGCTCTCTGTCTCTGTCTCTGTCTCTCTCTCTGTCTCTGTCTCTCTCTCTCAAAAATAAACAAACATTAAAAGAATAAAAAATAGAAAAAGATTTTATCCCTAGACATATTCCCGATGCTTCCAGCCTACAAATTGAAGACCTGACTCAGAGAATGAGACTTGACAGCTTGGTTTTGCTGTTCTCTGATGGTTGGCCAGGATCACTGGATTTAAGTTCTTTTCCTCCTTATTTTGTTTCTTGTCATAATCATCCTTATTTACTCTTGCTCTGAGGCTCCAGGGAAAGAAGTCTGTGGTCATATGCTAGAAAGTGAACTGCCGTGACTGCCAGTATCCTCATAGACAATTGCTGTTTCCACTGTCTCCTAGAGTATGAGGGAGAGTCTTGGGCTCAATTTTTTTTTTCCAATTAATAGTCTTTTTTTTTTTTTTTTTTTGAGCAGTCTTAGGTTTAAAAGGAAAATCAAATGGAAAGTACACAGAGTCCCCATAGCCTCCCATAGACCCCCCTCACCATCATCATCCTTCACCAGAGCAGTACGCTTGTTATATATAACCGTGAACCAACGCTGACACATCATTATCATCCAAAGCCCATAGTTTACATTAAGTTTCACTTTTAATGTTAAGTTCTATGAGTTTGGGCAAATGTATGATGACATGTATCTACCATCATAGTATTATACAAAAATAGTTTCACTGGCCCCAAAATCTCCTTGGTGCTACAACTATACCTCCCTCTCTCCCCTAAACTGCTGGCAATCACTGATCTTTTTGCTGTGTCCATAGTTTTGGCTTTTCCAGAATAAAGCATAGTTAGAATCACAACATATATAGCTTTTTGCTTCTTTTAATTAAATTTGCTCTGTGTCTTTTCATGGATTAATAGTTTATTTCTTTTTGGAGTTGAGTAATATTCCATTGTATGGTTGTACCATCGTTTATTCATTTTCCTGTTAAAGGACATTGTGGTTGCTTCCAAGTTGTGGCAGTTATGAATAAAGCTGCTATAAACATCTGTGTGTAGGTTTTTGTGTGACATTTGCTTTCAACTGATTTGAGTAAATACCAAGGAGCATGATTGCTGGATCATATGGCTAAGAGTATGTTTAGTTTTGCAAAGAAACTGCCAAACTGTCTTCCAAAGTAGCTGTACCATTTTGCATCCCCACCAGCAGGGAATGAGAGTTCCTGTTGTTTTGTAGCCTTTTCACCATTTGGTGTTGTCAGTATTTTACATTTTAGCCATTGTGGTAAGTGTGTAGTAGTTTCTCATTGTTATTTTATTTTGCAGTTCCCTAATGAGAAATGATGTTTGAGCATCTTTTCATATGCTTATTTCTTTGTATCTTCTTTGGTAAGGTGTCTGTCCAGATTTTTTTTTGCCAGTTTTCAAATCAGGTTGTTTTGTTGTTGTTGAGTTTTGAAGGATCTTTGTGGGTGCCTAGGTGGCTCAGTCAGTTAAGCATCTGACTCTTGGTTTTGGCTCATCATCTCGCAATTTGTGGGATAAAGCCCTGAGTTGGGCTGTGTGCTAACAGGGCAGAGCCTGCTTGGGACTCTCTCTCTCTCTCTCTCTCTCTCTCTCTCTCCCTCTCTCCCTCTCTCCCTCTCTCCCTCTTTCCTGCTCACCCTCCTCCTCTCTTAAAAGAAATAGATAAGCTTTTATTTTTTTTTAAGAATGTGATACTTTTATTTTTTTAATTGTTTTTAAGTTTATTTATTTTGAGAGAGAGAGAGCAAGCTAACAAGGGAGAGGCAGAGAGAGAGGATCCCAAGCAGGTTCTTCACTGGGCACACAGCCCACTGCGGGGCCCGAGCTCAAGAACCATGAGATCATGACCTGAACCGAAATCACTCAACTGAGTGAGCCACTCAGGCGCCCCAATAGATAATCTTTTATTTTTTTTTCTTTTTCTTTCTTTTTTTTTTTTTTCTTCCTCCTGGCCTCTCAAAATATGGAATGCTTCACGAATTTGCGTGTCATCCTTGCACAGGGGCCATGCTAATCTTCTCTGTATCGTTCCAATTTTAGTATATATGCTGCCGAAGTGAGCACGATAATCTTTTAAAGAAAATATTAAAAAATAAAAGTTCTTTGTAAATTTTGGATACTAGTCCTTTATTGGATAAATGTTTTGCAAAGATTTTCTACCAGTCTGTGGCTTGTCTTTTCATTCTTTCTTAATACTGTCTTTCACAGAGCAGAACTTTTTAATTTTAATGAAGTCAACTTTGTCATTTTTGTTTTTCATGGATTGCACTTTTGGTGGAAAAGTCTTTGCCAAACCCAAGGTCACCTACATTTTCTCTTACATTATCTCCTAGGAATGTTATAGTTTTCTGTTTTACATCTAGGTCTTTGATCCCATTTGAGTTAATTTTTGTGAAAAGTACAAAATTTATACCTAGATTCATATTTTTGCATGTGGATGTCCAGTTATTTCAGCATCATTTATTGAAAAGACTATACTGAATTGCTGTTGTGCTTTTGTCAAAGATCAGTTGACTTAGGGTTTATTTCTGGACTCTTTATTCTGCTCCATTGATCTATTTGTCTGTTCTTTCACCAGTAGCCACACCATGTTCATCACTGTAGCTTTTTAGTAAGTCTTCAAGTCAGATAGCATCAGTCCTCCAATTTTGTTCTTGGCTATTCTCGATCTTCTGCCATTCCAGATAACCTTTAGAATTTTTCAGTATTCATAAAGGAATGTTCTGGGATTTTGATTGGGATTGCATTGAATCTATAGATCCATTTGGGAAGAATTGACATCTTAACAGAATTAAGTCTTCCTATCCATGAACACGAAATATCTCTCCAATATTTATTTTAGATCTTTTGTGATTGCTTTCATTGCAGTTTTGTAGTTTTCATCCTATAGATTTTGTACATATTTTGTTAGATTTATATCTAAAATTTTTTTTCATCTGATGTAAATGGTATTGTATTTTTTATTTTATTTTTTTCAATATTTTTAATGTTTATTTTTGAGAGAGAGAGAGAGAGAGACAGACACAGCATGAGCAGGGGAGGGGCAGAGAGAGGGAGACACAAAATCCAAAGCAGGCTCCAGGCTCTGAGCTATCAGCACAGAGCCCGATGCAGGGCTCGAACCCAAGAACTGTGAGATCATGACCTGAGCTGAAGTTGGACGCTTGACCAACTGAGCCATCCAAGCACCCCTGTATTTAATTTGTAATTCCAATTCCAGTTACTCATTTGTTCACTGCTGGTATATAAGAAAGCAGTTGACTTTTTTTTTTTTTTAACCTTTATTTATTTTTGAGGGGGGTGCGGGGGAGAGGCAGAGTGTGAGCAGGGAAGGGGCAGAGAGAGAGGAAGACAGAATTTGAAGCAGGCTTCAGGCTCTGAGCTATTAGCACAGAGCCTGATGCGGGACTCAAATCCACAGGCTGTGAGATCATGACCTGAGCTCAAGTTGGATGCTTAACTGACTGAGCTACCCAGGTGCCCCAGCAATTGACTTTTTCTGTATTAACCTTGTATCCTGCAACCTTGATATAATTGTTTAATAGTCCCAGGAGTTACTTTTATTATTCTTTGACATTTGTAATAGACAATCATGTCATCTGTAAACAAAGACAGTTTTGTTTCTTCCTCTCCAATGGTATATACCTCTTATTTGCTTTCTTATCTTATTGTATTAGCTAGGATTTCCAGTACAGTGATGAAGAGGAGTAGTGAGAGGAGACATCCTTGCTTGTTCCTGATCTTTGGGGGAAATCACATAGTTTCTGATCATTAACTATGATGTTAGCTATAGGGTTTTTGTAGACATTTTCTATCCAACTGAGATAGTGCTCTCTTCCTAAGTTTCTGATAGTTTTTATTGTAAGTGTTGGGTTTTGTCATAAGCTTTTTCTTTTTTTTTTTTTTTTTTTTAAATTTTTTTAACGTTTATTTATTTTTGAGACAGAGAGAGACAGAGCATGAACGGGGGAGGGTCAGAGAGAGAGAGAGAGAGAGACACAGAATCGGAAACAGGCTCCAGGCTCTGAGCTGTCAGCACAGAGCCCGACGCGGGGCTCGAACTCACGGACCGTGAGATCATGACCTGAGCTGAAGTCGGCCGCCTAACCGACTGAGCCACCCAGGTGCCCCTGTCATAAGCTTTTTCTATCTGTATCTATTGGTATGATTATTTGATTTTTCTTCTTTGTCCTGCTGATATAACGGATTGTATTTATTGATTTTCAAATGTTGAGCAAGGCTTGCATAGCTGGGATAAATCCCACTTGGTCATAGTATATAATTTTTAAAATATATTATTGGATTTGACTTGCTAATATTTTGTTGAGGATTTTTGCCTCTGAGATACCAGTCTATAGTTTTCCTTTCTTCACTGTCTTTGTCTGGTCTCAGTGCTGAGGGTAATACTGGCCTTATAAAGTGAATTTGGAAGTAGATCCACTTAAGTTTTCTGTAAGAAATTGTAGATTTGATGTAATTTCTTCCTTAAATGTTTGATAGAATTTACCAAGTGAACCCACTTGGGTCTGGTGCTTTCTGTTTGAGAAGGTTATTAATGAATAATTCAACTTAGTAAGTATATGCCTATTCAGATTATCTATTTCTTCTTGTGTAAATTTTGGTAGACTCTGTCTTTCAGGCAATTAGTCCATTTCTAATAGATTACCAAATTAGTGGGTATTGAGTTGTTCATAGTAGTCTTTTATTATCCTTTTAGTATCCATGCATCAATAGTGATGGCCCCTCTTTTATTTCTGATACTAATAATTTGTGTCTTCTCTCTTCTTTAGTTAGCTTGGCTCAAGGTTTATCAATTATATTGATCCTTCTAAAGAACCAGCTTTTGGTTTTATTTTTTTCTATTGATTTCTTATTTTTAGTTTCATTGATTGCTTCTCTAATTTTTTTTTCTTACATTGGATTTCATTTGCTCTTCTTTTCTTATTTCCTAAGGTGGAAGCTTAAATTATTGATTTTAGATCTTCTTTTGTCTTCCCAAAGAAGATTCTTTTTTAAAAACTATTTATTTATTTTTGAGAGTGAGAGTGCACAAACAGGGGAGAAGGGGAAAGGGCACAGAGGGGGAGAGAGAGAGTGGAGGGCGTGGGGGAGAGAGAGAGAGAGAATGAGAGTGAATCCCAAGCAGGCTCTGTGCCATCAGCGCAGAACCCAACATGGGGCTCAGACCCACTAACCACAAGATCATGACCTGAGCTGAAACCAAGAGTTGGACACTCAACCAACTGAGCCACCCAGGTGCCCCTATTTTTCTTCTCTTTTAATGTATACATTTCAGTGCAGTACATTTCCCTCTAAGCACTGCTTTTGTTGCATCTAACAAATTTTAATAAGTTGTATTTTCATCTTCATTTAGTTCAAAATATTTTAAAATTTCTCTTGAGATGTCTTCTTTGAGCCATGTGTTATTTAAAGTGTGTTGCTTAATCTCCAAATATTTGGGGATTTTCCAGTTATCTTTTTGCTACTAATTTCTAGTTTAATTCCCTGTGGTCTGACAGCATACTTTGTATGATTTCTGTTCTTTTAAATGTGTTACAGTGGGTTTTGTGGCCCAGAATGTGACTGTCTTGGCCTAGGCTGTTTTTCAAGGAGAAAGTTACTACAGAGTCTAGGGGCTTGGCATTTGACCTTAATTCTAAAGTTAAATGCTTCTGTCTCTTGGCCCTGGCACATAATTTGGACTAGTCTCTTACAAAAGGACCTGTATCTTTGACTTGTTGATTACAGAGCTATACCTGTAGAGAAAAAGCATATAGAGAGTGGAATAAATGTTTAAAATTATTTTATTTTATTTTTTTAATTTTTTACAAAATGTTTATTTATTTTTGAGAGAGAGACAGAGCATGAGCAGGGGAGGGGCAGAGAGGGAAGGAGACACAGAACCTGAAGCAGGCTCTAGGCTCTGAGCTGTCAGCACAGAGCCCGATATGGGGCTCAGACTCACTAACCACGAGATCATGATCTGAGCTGAAGTCAGGCGCTTAACCGACTGAGCCACCCAGGCACCCCTAAAATACTTTTAATGGTAGCCATTTGTTAGACACTTACTACTTGCCATTGCTTTACATTTACTGGTTCAGTAAGTTCTCTCAATGACCCTATAAATTGTCAGCATTATCATTATACCTGTTTTACAGGTAAGACAACTGAGGTTCAGAGAGACACATAGTCATACTGCAGTAGATGCTAGCAGGCAGTATCAAAATCCGGTCCATCTGATTCTGAAGCCTGTATTCTCGGACACCATACAAAAAACAAACAAACTACAAGCCATAATATCCCAGTTCAAGCTAGTCTTTCATCTATGACAGAAGTGGGAAACTAAGTTTGCTAAGGGAATATGTGTATAATGCTATGCCTTTGATTAGTTTCTTTCCAAAATCAGTATCACTAACAGTTCTGGTGACTTTAGTTGTGGACATTCTAATAGTGGTGCTTCCTGAGAGCACCTATTTTGGAGTTAAAAATGTAGGCTATATTTATTTAGCTTGGCGGTTTCTGACCAGGGATGATTTTGGTCCCAGGGAACATTTGGCAATGTCTGGAGACAATTTTGGTTGTCACAACTGGGTGAGGGGGTAGTGGGCAGAAGCCAGCAATAGTGCCAAACACCTTACAAAGCCCAAGACCCACCACACCCCCTAAACAAAGAATTATCTGGCCCAAAATATCAGTAGTGGAGGCTGAGAAACCCTCAGTCTAGCTTGTCTATCCTGTTATTACTGAGAAAACCTCGAGGCCTCAGAAATCTCTCCACAGTCTCTCAGGATTTAGCTTCTGAGGCTAAGTGCCTCCTATGTAAATACTTCGGAGCTCAGCCCATTAACTCATTCTGGCACATTTCCTATACCTTAAGCTTAGTGGCCAGAGGCCTACTAAATGGTTGGGGCTTTTTAATAGGGTGATACTTTTTCTTCCTGATGTTTCCGAGAGACAGGCTCAGCTGGCTTGCAGCTCTTGCAGAAGAGAACCTGGTGACAATACGCTAATCTGTTGCTGGCATCTTTTCCTCCTAATCTATGTTTACACGGCACTGAAAATCGACTCCCTGGTGCCAGGCTCCATTTCTCCTAAGCGCTCTGGCACCATTGGCCGAGAACACCTCCCCAGTCTCTTCCACACAGTGCTACCATACATGTTTATTATATTGCACAGCTGTTCTCCAGAAGACATTTCTGGAGGCGTGGACTGTACAGTAGCTTCTGGAGCCAGGGGTTGGAGTCTTAATCATTATGTTCCCAGTTGCAGATCCACAGCACTCTTAAAGCCTCTGGTTTTTCCTTCCTTCCTTCTTTCCTTCTTCCCTCCCCCCCTCCCTCCCTCCCTCCCTTCCTTCCTTCCTTCCTTCCTTCCACGTTTATTTTTTTAATGCTTTTTTAAAATTTTTTTTTAACGTTTATTTATTTTTGAGACAGAGACAGAGCATGAACGGGGGACGGTCAGAGAGAGAGGGAGATACAGAATCTGAAACAGGCTCCAGGCTTTGAGCCGTCAGCACAGAGCCCGATGCGGGGCTCAAACTCACGGACCGCGAGATCATGACCTGAGCCGAAGTCGGACACCCAACCGACTGAGCCACCCAGGCGCCCCCTTTAATGCTTTTTTAAATGTTTATGTATTTTTGAGAGAGAGAGAGAGAGAGAGAGAGAGAGAGAGAGAGTGTGCACAAGTGGGGGAGGGGCAGAGAAGAGAGGGAGACACAGAATCTGAAGCAGGCTCTAGGCTCTGAGCCATCAGCACAGAGGCCGAAGTGGGGCTTGAACTCACAAACCACGAGATCACGACCTGAACTGAAGTCAGACATTTAACCAACTGAGCCACCCAGACTCCTTGCATCTGATATTTTCCTTAACTGTTTTCCTAATTGTAGCTCCCATCCTCTCCCCTAGATTTTAAGCTCCTAGAATACGGAGTCTGTTTCTTCAGTTTATTTTCTATCCTTCAGTTTATTTTCTACTCTCTTGCTATTAGCAACTAACATTCCATTCACCATCTATTGAGAAATCAATTTACCTTCTATTATTTTGTGTTTTATGCTTTTGTATTAAAAGTTGGGAGGACAGAGGCCCCTGGGTGGCTCAGTCGGTTGAGTGTCCGACTCTTGATTTCGCCTCAGGCCATGATACAGTTGTGAGATCAAGCCCCAGTTAGGTTCTGCACTGGCAGCGCAGAGCCCGCTTGGGATTCTCTCTCTTCCCCTCTGCTCCTCTCCCTGCTCTCTCTCACTTTCTCACACACACAAAACAAATAATCATTAAAAAAAAAAAAGAGAAAGACTCTCTTAGCTAGGCTTGCTTGCTCCATTAAAAAAAAATTTGGAGGACATGATAACTACAATGGTGTGAGAGAGACTAGTGGTTGGAGGGCAATGTCAGCCATCTAGATAAGCAAACCAGGGAACAGTTCATAAGCTTAGTGATGTTGAGCCTGGATTAGAGTGAAACTGAGTAATTCTTTCCAGGGAAGTGGTAGACCTTAGAACTTAAAAGTTATTTTCATTATCAAGGGGGCCTAGAAAAATCAAGAAAGTTCCTATTAAGAAAATCCAGTAGGGGCACCTGAGTGGCTTAATTGGTTAAGTGTCCAAATTTGGCCCAGGTTATGATCTCACAGTTCATGAGTTTGAGCCTCCCTTTGGGTTCTCTGCTGTCAGTGCAGAGCCTGCTTTGGATCCTCTGTCCCCCATCTCTCTCTGCCCCTCTCCCCTGCTTGCATGCACTTTCTCTCTAAAAAATAAATAAATAAATATATATATATATATATATATATATATATATATATATATATATATTTTAAAAGGTCCAATATGTAGGTTACCCCCTTCAAAACCCAGAGAAGTTCAGCAAAGTTCCCAAGTCAGGTGTAATTATTATAGGATATTCTATAAAGGTTAAAATTATGAGGAACATAGATTTACCTCATTTGAGTGATATGCCACAGGGCCCTCAGTAGGGGTTTGAGGTCAGTGAGCTCACTGTCAGCACTGCCAATGCTATCTTTCTCAGGCCTTCCGGGAGATCATGACCATTTGGATCTATGTCTTTGTAAGATTTTAGAGAATTTTGTTGTGGGGGTATTGGTTTATCTAGAACAGTATTTCGGAGCCCTTGCAGACATTTTTTTCCAATCATCCCCCCTCCCGTGAAATTTTAATATTACAGATATGCTGTATATCTGTCACGCACTGCAGTATTTTGGAGGCAAGCTAGTGATTGCACTAAGATTTCCCCATGAACCAATTTTCACCCCCACGGGGGCAATATTGCCCATGTTGCAAATACGTAATCTAGCAATATTATCATCTTGGAAATGAACTGTTATTTTTACCTTTCTTTACAAATTGAAACTGGGACAAGGACACTATCAGTAAACTAGTGTAGAAAAGAGTCTTCTTATGTAGTGGCTTGCTGCAACTGGAGAAGAGTGAGAACGGTATTTTTCTGGCTTGTATGGAGGACATTTTCTCTGAACAGCCTCTTGACCATTTGGGGAAAGAACAGGAAAAGACCAGGAATGGCAGACAGACCAATCAATGCAGCTCACCAAAAGGAAGACAAAAGTACAGGTGACAAAACCGTTTTGCCAGGGATATGCTGAGGAGGAAGGTGGTGAAACTGAAGAATCTAGGTATAAAATAGTCTGTTGTTCCAAGGCTAGTAAGCTCTAACCAGTTCATTTTCTTAAAGTAGGAGGTGATTTGCAGCAGAGAATACCATTTAGGTTGTCTAGCATGCAACAGTGTTCTATTCTCCCAAGAGGGTTTGGCTTGTCTGATCAAAAGGGTGGTTGTGTATGAAATGCACCTCAGAAGGAGGAGGAGGAAATGACATGTTCATGTAAATGAAATACAACTGCAAATTAAAGTGTCACCCTGTTAAAAAAAAAAAAAATCCATTTTTCATTTAATTGGTTTCCAAAGGAAAAAAATGTCATACAGAAGTGTATATCTCAGGGAAAGTTAAACCGTGAGGTGTTTCAAGTGAATTCGGATTCAAGGAAGTTCTCATGGGGTGGGGAGAGGAGGGGTTTATAAAATATTGCCCTAATAAAAATATTCTGATACTGAAAAGCTAGGCTTATAAATTTCTGCTGTCGTTACATGCCAGGGGTCCAGAAGAAATTAGCAAATAATGACCTCATTTGTTCTTTACCGTCTCTGTGTATCTAATCAGCTGTATACTGGCTGCCTCTTCCCTGGAGGAAGCTTCCTTTTGTGATGTTTTGTTAGGGAGAAGGTCATGTACAAAGGAGGAGACACTTTCTCCCAAATAGCTCTGCTTACTACAAAGACATCCAGGAATGAAATGCTTTTCTGTAGGTCCTTTCTCTGTTAATGTTGTCCTCCCATTTTTCACTCCCCCCACCCCTCAATTTTATGAAAATTTATCTTTCTCTTTACACTGAGAGCCTACCAGACAGGACATATATGTTACCTGCCACATTGTTGGCACCAAGGAAATGTTAAATAATCATGGGACGAGCTGATTAATGGGATTATGTTTCCAGTAGAATTGTTCCCGAGAGGCATGTCTGGTTTCTCTTTGAGATGGGGATTTAGCAGATGGTTCTTCCTCTTCCCCCTCTCCTGCTAATCCCAGTACATGTTGTTTTATGTTTACAGAGGAAACATGGATAAAGACTATAATGTGCTCTCTTTGTCTTCTCCCCCAACCAGGGGCAGTGATTGGTGATGGACAGTCTGCTGTGGCCAGTAACATTGCCAACACCACCTACCGGCTCCAGTGGTGGGACTTCACTAAGTTTGACCTCCCCGAAATCAGTAATGGTAAGCCAAAGTAGAGCTGGTAGTGGTGGAAGGGCTGTCTCTTATTGGTGGGTCAGAACTCAGAAGCCCATGGAGCACTGGAGTTCTCATGATATTGTTGAGCAGCTGATTGCCAGTTTCTACAGTTTCTCAGTTTCTTCAGTTCTCAGTCGGTAGTCAGCAGACATGTTTTGAGCGCCCACCCTAAGCAGCGAACCATGGTGGCTGTGGTGCCAGGGGCAGTGCCAAGATGGACACAGAGATGAAGGGGTCTCTACTCTGGGGAGTTCACCAACTAGTAGCTCATTGTCCTAATAAGCCTCAATGTTTAGGTGGAACTGAGAAGAAAAGAAAGAGCAAGGAGTTTAGGAACTGAGAGCTAGCCCTTGTGACCCTTGAGGAGAGACTGTGGTGATGTTAAACTCATTTGTTAATCCAGAACTGGATGGAACACAGTGAATGGCACAGTTGGACTGTGACTTACAAACATATCTGTCTGGTAGTCCATTTTCCCAGCTTCCTGGGAAGTCCGCAATCCCATGTGTCAGTGGTTTATCACAGCGTTTTAAAGAACTTCACTTTTTATCGAATGAAGGACTTCTGAGAAGTAGCAGTTCGGCCTGTGTTTGAATACTGCAGATGACAGGTCACACTGTCTGACAAGATGGCCTAATCCATCACTGATAAGTTCCTGTTATTGTTCCCTTGCTGTTATTTCCTCCCATTGGTCCTGGTTCTACCTCTGAATCTCCATAGAATAAGTCTAACATACCTCTTGTGATGGTCCTCCAACTATTTGAAGATAAATTGCCATTTTCCTTTCCTAAATCTTTCTTCTCAGGCCAGATTTCCTTCCTTGAGATTCCTTTTACTGATCCTGGTTTCCAAATCCTTGACAATTTTTCTCATCTTCCCTTTTGATTTTGGGGGGCCAGAACACAGTTAAAAACTCCAGATGGGAGCTGTCCAGTATGTAGCACAATGGTGGTTTGGACAGTGTTGATTCAGCATGAGATTTCAGCAGCTTTTTCTGAAGCCACTCTTCAGTTTGCGGTCACTTCAAATTCCTGGATAGTTAATTAAGAAACCAAGACTACTGTTCTATACTTACTTGTACGCTTGAATCTTTAAAAACCAAAACAGGTTTGGGGCACCTGGGTGGCTCAGTTGGTTGAGCGTCCGACTTCAGCTCAGGTCACGATCTCACAGTTCATGGGTTCGAGCCCCGTTTCGGGCTCTGTGCTGACAGCTCAGAGCCTGGAGCCTGTTTCAGATTCTGTGTCGCCCTCTCTCTCTGCCCCTCCCCCGTTCACGCTCTGTCTCTGTCTTAAGAATAAATAAACATTAAAAAAAAGTTAAAAAAAAAAAAACAGGTTTGTATTTGTTTCTATTAAATGTTATCTTAATAGTGTCCATTGCAGTTCCTGGCTCCTCCCTCTCAGTGCCTTTTTGAACTTTGATTCAGTACTTTTCTCTCAGTCTTACATCATCTACTAATTTGATAAATATGCTTTCTCTGTCTTCCTTTGGATTACTAGCAAAAATGGTGAATCAGTCAGGACTTTATACCAGTCCTTGTGTTATGTTGCTGTGGACTTTCTCTGTGTCAGTTTTGGTTCATGAATTAGCACCCAGCCATGATGATCACAACTGAAGCCCACATTTAAAAAAAATCTTGTCTACAAGGTATTGTAAGAGTTTGTCAGATGCTTAAAATAATCAAGATGTTCTCTGTGGCATTTCCCAATCTGCCAGTCTTGGTATCCTTGTCAGACCATGAAAATAAGGTTAATTTTTCATGTCCTAATCTTAGTGAAACCACAGTAGCAATCATTTATTTCTAAGTACTTATAAGCCACATGTTCAATAATCTTTTTGTTTAAGTCTGCTGGGAATCAACTGCAATCTACTTTTTCCTTTATTGAATACCAGGTTTGCTTGTTCAGCTCCAGATTTCTGACCCAGATCTTATTTGCCATAATTTATTTCAAGTTATTTTGTTTATATTGTTTACTTTGTGGAAATGTATTCAACGTTCAAAATTTTTTAAACTATAAAATAATATTACAGTGGAAAGTTTACCAACCCTGCTCCCAGGTACCCACCACTCCTCCCCATTGGCAGCCACAATTAGCAGTTCCTTGTATATCTTTTCAAGGATACCTTATGTGTGTATAAACAGGCAAATGCAAATGTATGTTTTCTCACCTTCTGTTTGACCCAAATGGTAACATGTTATACATACTCTTCTTTCTGCACTTTGCTTTCTGTACTTTATAATGTATGTTGGTCATCTTACATATCAGTATATGAAGAGTTAACTCTTTCTTTTTTAATAAGTGCCAGTATTCCATTGTCCAAATGGAGTCTCTTGGTTCCATTTTTTAACCATTTTTCAAACAGTCTTCCTCCGAGGAACTTTTAAATTGTTTTCAGTCTTTCGCCATACAAACCGTGCTGTAGTTTGTTGTTTTGCATACATGCAAGAATATCTATAGGATAAATTCCTAGGAATAGAATTGTAGTTAGGAAGAGTACATACATCTGTGATTTGGGTAGATGTTGCTAAGTCACCCTCTGTAGGGTTATGCCGATTTCTACTCTTCCCTGCAGCCTATGTGAATGCCTGTTCCCTAAACTCTTGCTGGCAGAATGTGCTAACCGTATTTTTGGATATTTGCATTTCCGATAGGTAAAAAATAGTATGTAGGTATTTTAAGTTTGTATTTCTTATATTACACCAGGTTGTGCGCCTCTTTATACACTTAGCTATGTGTATTGCCTTTTCTTGACCTGTCCATGTGCTTTACCTGTTTTTCTATTGTGTTGCTGATCTTTTCCTTATCGGGTCTACAGGAGCTCTTTCTAAATCAGAAAATTAACTTCTAATAGGAGCTCCCTGGTTGTCATTTGTCTTTTGACTTTGCTGAAGGTTATTTTTGTCATAGAACTTATTTTAAGTAGTCAAAATTATCCAACTTTCCATTTATGGTTCCCAGATTTTGTGTCATCATTAGGAAGATCAGTTAGTACTTTTGTATTTTAGTTCCTTTACCTTCAAGTCTTTGATTCACTAGAAGTTTAACCTAGTTCCAAATAGCAGAATATGATCCAGCTTTTACTCCATATGGCTACTCATTTGTCCCAAGTTTATAGACTAATGCATTTGTCCCCATTGATTTGGAATGTCACTTTCATCCTATTTTTACTTTCCTGTGTTTATTTAGATGTATTTCTAGACTATACATTCTATCCTAGTGATCTGTGTGATTATTCATGTGAGAGTACCACATGGGTTTGTTTTGAGGCTTTGTGTTTTAGAATCTAGACCCATCCCCTCTTGTTGTTGTTGTTGTTGTTGTTGTTATTATTTACGTAGGCTTTATGCCCAGTGCAGAGCCAGACACAAGGCTTAAATTCACAACCCTGAGATCAAGACCTGACCTGAGATCAAGAGTTGGATGCTTAACCAACTGAGCCACCCAGGTGCCCCTCTTATTTCTTTAATCCAAATTTTCCTGTCTGCTCAAGCAGTTTTGTTTTCCTGTATGGACTTTAAAACTGTTTTACTTCTTCCCTTCACACCCCCTCCGCCCTGAAAAAAACCCTGTAGTATAATTATTGCAATCACATTAAACTTATGAATTAACTTAAGGAGATTCAACATCTTTATGGTATCTTTTTAGTAAGAATGTGGTATGATTTTCCATTTCTCCAAGTTTCTCTTGTGTTGTTAGGAATGTTTTCTTCATATAGATCCTACAGAATTCTTAAGTTTACTATTATAAGCTTATTTTTAAAATCCTACTGTCTTACTGAATTGTTTACTAGTTATAGTTGTTACTCAGGTAAATCTCATGGATTTTCTAGGTGTGTTATCTGTAAGAAGTGATAATTTTACCTTCTCCATTCCAAGTTTTACATTTGTGATTTCTTTCCCTTGTCTATTTGCATTGGCTCCTATCAGTACAATGTTAAATAATAGCAGGCATCTTCATATTGTTCCTGATTTTATTAGGAAAACTTCTAGCTTTTTCCCTATAAACATATTGCTGGCTTTTAGGTTGAACCAGAACTAGTTTACCATGTTAAGGAAGTCATCTATTCCTATTTTATTGAAAGTTTTTATCGAGAATGGATTTTGAATTTAGTCATGGCCTTTCAGCATCTATGAAGATGATCATATATTTTTTTTCCTCTCCTTTGATCTAATAATAAAATCTTCATATTAATGGATTCTGTAATATTGAACCTGTCTTTACATTTCTTGAAAAAAAAAAAACAAAAAACACCTGGTTGGTGGAGTATTCTTTAATGTAAAATTCTTTCCATGTAGCTTACTAATAGACTTTTTTCATTGATTTTTGCAAGTGGGATGGCCCTGTCCTTTCTTATAATATCTATGGATTTTGGTGTCAGTATCATGCTTGTATTATAAATATAACTTGGTAGGTTTTCTTTGGAGCAGTTTAAATACTATTTGAATTGCTTATGCTTTTGTATTTTAAAGGTCTGGGCCTAATGTCTGTCTGTCTTCTTTCTTTCTTTCTTTCTTTCTTTCTTTCTTTCTTTCCTTCCTCCCTCCCTCCCTCCCTCCCTCCCTCCCTCCCTTCCTTCCTTCCTTCCTTCCTTCCTTCCTTCCTTCCTTCCTTGCATAGAGGGAGGTAGTTCTTTGATAACTTTCTCTGTCAACTGTCCTATAAGGGGGTAAGCACATGAACTCTTATGACACGCTGTCCAGGTTCAAATCCCTGGTCAAGCCACCTTCTAGCAGTATGACCTTGGTTATTTAATCTCTCTCCACCTTCATTTCCTTGTCTATAAAGTGAGAATTATAATAGTGCAAACCTCATAGGGTTGTTCTGAGAATTATATTAGTTAATAATGTCAGGCACTCTGAACATTACCTGACATATAATAAATGGTCAGAAAGTGCTAGCTATTTTTATCATGTCTTTTTCTAGGAAATTGCACCATGATTCTTTGAGAGTATGGCCATAACTCTATAAAGTCCCACCTGCCCCCATCTTTAGTACACTGGGATATGTATTCTCCATCTATGGAGAGTAATGTTCATGTAAGTAAGATATTGCTCTCACCCCATTGCCTTATCTGTAATGGGCTTCCCATCCTTCTCAAGCATGTTGTTTCTACCCGGTTGCAGGTCATTTGCCTTGATAGGAAAACAAAATCTTCAGAAAACGGGCCTAGGATATGTTGCTGTCGTAGCTTTGATGGCCTTTTTGGTTGTCCCAATGTGTTTTGTATAAGCCTTAACTTGTTCCAACTACAACTTCCTATAATTCTCCTTCTGTGTTTCTTCTTGCATCTTTTGATTACAACTCTTGTAAAACCTGAGTTGATCCGAGAGTTTCATGTAGAACTGGATTGGCTCATTTAGTTTGGCTCATGCATGGGGTTAGAATTCTGCTTTTTTAAGAGTGTCCTATTTTTCTTAGAGTTCTGACCTTGGAAAACAAACTGCGTTCTGGTTGCTTAGGGCGTATATGTCTAATTATAGTCAGTGTTCCTTCCCATGGTATTACCCTCTAGAATGATAGTCACTTTTACCTGAGTTGCCTGTGGTTTGCTGGTTGGTCTGAATGAACTCTAGTTACAGTTTGCATCTTCACTCTTGATAGATTCAGCTGTGAGAAGAGTAAGTAGGGAATTTCTTTTGCTGTGGGATTCATTTCTGAACACCACGTACCTCTCTGTCAAGGGTAGCCTTTGGCTCTGGCACAGCCTGTGCCTGCCAGCCACTGGGCTTGAGTTTTACTCATGTGTTCAGCAGCCACTATATTGCTGGTCATCTGACTTACCGAATTGCATTTAACTTTTTTCTGGAGTTAAAGATTCTTGCCACATGTTTCTCTCAGTTGGGATGCAAGATTAATGAATTCCTCTTTGTAAAGTTTAGAAGCCGGTGAAAAGGCCTCAGACGTGTAGTTAATTTTGAAAACACTTTCATGAAAAAGTAGCTCATTAGATTCACTCTTTTTTTGTTTGTTTTTAACATTTATTCATTATTGAGAGACAGAGACACAGAGCGTGAGCAGGGGAGGGGTAGAGAGAGGGGGAGAGACAGAATCTGAAGCAGGCTCCAGGCTCTGATCTGTCAGCACAGAGCCCGATGCGGGGCTCCAACTCACAAACTGTGAGATCATGACCTGAGCCGAAGTCGGTCGGTCAACCAACTGAGCCACCCAGGCGCCCCTCACTCTTGTGTTTTAAGAGTGAGCTCTTATTGGGTAAAGAGCATTGGTCACTAGGTCTTCCTGCCAGAACTGGCCTTCAGAAATCCAGTGGCTGAGTGGTGTAAGGCAGACCATACCACAGGAGATGTAGCGATTGGTGCCTTCAGGGAGGGCTTGCAGTGTCATACGTAGTTCTGTGAGGAGGTCTTACTCTGCAACCAGATGGGCTCAGAGCCAAAAGGAAATTTCCCTGCTGATTTAAACCCCTTTGAGTTTTCCAAATCAGTATCTAATGCATTTGCAAAAGCACTGCAACTGCTAATCGCTCCCATGGCCTCATCTGGCCAGCCAGCAACAGGCTACAAATCGATCTTTGTACAAGGTGTTTGTTTATAATTTATGGAGCTGATAGGAAGGCAGAGCCATCTGCTCCTCCAGGCATCAGTATTTCTAACCCCTCCCATTCCCTGCTAGGGCATTTTCACTTGGAAATCATTTATAATTAGGAGGAGATTACATTGCGGAGTCTGGAACATGGCTTCCTGCTGTCTTCTGCATCATTTTTTCTCCCCCTGGAGCTGCCCCCTGAAGCTCTTAAGCAGCTTTGATTTGAAAAATCCTTTCTTTCCTAACCTTTATTTCCATTCTGAGCTGCCCCATCACCCTTCCCCACATGTGTTTTTGCCTTTAAGTGCAGGGCAGGTTGCTGGAGCTACAGCTCAGGAATCAGGGACTGTTTGGTAAGGCAGCAGTTTTCAAGTGTGGTCCCAGACCAGCAGCATCAGAGGCATCTGGGAACTTGCTAGAAATGCAAATTCTCAGGCCTCACCCGAACATTCTGTGTTTTAATAAGCCCTCCAGGTGATTCTGATGCATGCTAATACTGGAGAAGCACTGTGATAAGGCGAGGCAGAGAGCAGAACAAAGATTTCTACTGGTGTGTGGGTTGCCAGTGTCTTAGGCTTTATTTCACTTCACCTTTTTCTCTACCTGCTTACATTATTGTTCAGTCCTGAAAGGGTGAGTTGTCCTTGTCATGAGTGCATTACTTTCCTAAGGCCCCAGAAAACAAGAAACCTCTCCCTGTGTAAATTAACTCATCAAAATTTCAGCCTCATGAGGAGAAGCTACACAAGTGAATTGAAGCAGTGACCACTCACCATTGTAACTGAACATTTCCATTTCCATGTGGGAAATTAATAGACAACGGGCAGCAAATGTAAGCCACTAATTGGAACTTTGAAATAAAAATGAAATTGTAAACACACCACCCAGTGCTCGTAGAAGTGAAGCTACCAAATCACTGTGTGCCTGCCACATCCCCTTCATTAGGACAGGAGTGAAGCCCCGGGTCACTAGCTGCACAGTTGCTGCGATTAAACATACGCCTGGAGAAGCTCTGCCTGAGTTTTCGGCATTCTCTTTTCATTTGTCATTTGCATGTCTGTCTGTGAGCTCCCTGCAGTGACTGGGAGCACTTGTGAAACTGGGTGGAGTTGGTGGAGAAGGAACAAAATTTGGGAGGTGGCCATTGATTTGGATTCATCATAATGTAGTAAACACAAACACAGTGGCTTGGACTGGAGGCTGACAAAATGCTTTTCTGTCTATACGCCCAGTTTTTCAGCGTTTTAGAGCCAGGCTTTCCAGAAGAAGGAAAACCTTACTTGTACTCTCCTTGCCACCCTGGCTCCCCTTAGGAATTAATCTGACAGTAAGCAGTTAAGTGCTTTTTATTTTATGTTGGTGGTGAGTTCTGAGGGTCACTATAGATTTCTATATGTTCAACTGAGTTGTATGTGAGCACACATGAGTGAGATCTCTGTATCAGGGAGATAAGAAAGCCTACTTTCATAAAATAGCCATCATGCGTTTTTAAGATATTAAATGTGGATAAAATGGTAATTGTGCAAAACTGTTTTAAAGTTTGTTATAGTCTCAATTGTCAGTTTCTTTTTATCTTTCTGAGGGTTGTGCCAGCCTCAAGTTTAGAAGATCAAGATGGACTCACTCCCGAAGCTTCCCCCATTCCTTTGTTTTTTTCTCTTTTTTATATATCGCCAATTGGAATCATGTGTCAGCCTAGGGAAGGAGGAAAAGATTGTCATTTTTTGGCACCAGGCTGGGGACCCTGAGTAAGGAGCAGACGGTCTCAGTGCTAACTAGATAAATCTAGCCACACAGGCTAGAGCAGATGGTGGGTTGGAAGTTGAGCAGTACAGAGCCCTAATGGTGATAGCAGTGAATATTTGGATGTCATTATTTTATTAGTTAGCAAACAGAACCATCCTTGTGGTCCCTCCTCGGTTTTATGTGTAATGGTGCTGTAGGTGTCAGCCCCCAAGAGTTGGCACAATAGCCTAATCAATGTGTTCTGATGTCTTTTTTGATCTACTTTGTCGTCTCTGTAACTTCATTCACAACACACAGGGAAAGGAGGATGAATATAGAGTATTAGAAATTACTGTGGGTCTCTGAGCCCCTAAGCCTTAGGCCCCTGAAAAGCAATTCTTTGTTTTGTTTTCCTTAATTTCATGGGGAAACTTGCCCTTGACCTTCCTTCCAGGGCAGGCCTTTTGACTTCCTGGAATAGATCACCTGGAATCTGGTGAGTGCAGCTGAGCTTGAATTTTTTTTTTTTTTTTTTTTTTTTTTAACCATAATGCTTTTGACAGTGGACATTCAAGTAGTCTCCTTCAAATAAGAGAAGGACTGAAAAGTTTGTTTCATGTGCACTTGAAGTAGATCTAAGTGAGACAAAGCCCAGAGGAACTTGGTCCCTTTGGATGTGTTGTGCCGTTCTGCTTGTGCCCTTGGTGTGGGCATTCTGCTCCCAAGCTCACATCAAGGGTAAGCTGCTTCCTCTTGGCAGGGAATTACACAGTGGGCTTCGGAGATTCAAATGAAAACCCAAACAAAGCGTGTAGGCACAGGACCAGTGCTGGCCAACATCTCAGTCCTGTCACATGGAGCAGATCCTCCCCACATTCTTCCACCACCCCCACCCCCACCCTACTCCCTCCTGCTGAGCCTGCTGCCTGGCTGACCCTGTGCATAATTCTTTGTAGCTGCCAAGTACAGACTGAGGCTGCCCCTGGCTGTTTGCTTATGGCATTGGTAAGGCCTACGGCATAGTGAGAAATGAAGAGTTCTAGCCATCCAGCCACAGCTGGACTTTGTTTCTCTTTGTCCTCTCTTGTGGAGTTAGGAACAGGTGTTAGCAAGGACCTGTCCAGAAGTCTGAAGTCTCTAAATGTTCCATTTCCCTTAAATGAGAAAGTAAGGCACAAACTCATGAAATGACTTCCTTCTCCAATGTCGCATAGCAGGTGTGCAGTAGGATCCTCACCCCAAGGAAGCTTTACCTGTATCACCTTTCTCTTGGAATCAGTGGTTTTGCATTTTCATTCATCTTAGTTTTGATCTCTTGGACAATAACAGCTGCTGAGTGGCTCTCCAGGAACAATTTTTAATAACTTTTTCCATATCTAATCTCTCAAATGATGTTTCCAAAGTGTGAGCTAAGACTCAGCAGGTGGTTGTGATTGTGTTGACTATCTGTCGTTTCCTATTAAAATGGTAAAAGAGACATATCTTTCCAGTCTCTTGTGTTGCTTCTTCCATGAAATTTTAGTTTGATTGACAAGGCAGCCTTTAGCGTTTCTAGAGAGGGTTCAGGCCCTTAGGAAAGCCCCCAAATTTCTTGGCCCAGAATTTTTTACACCATCAACTCCAAACTCTCTTACCCTCTTTTCTTTCTTTGTCTGATGCAGCCTCCGTGAATGTGCTGGTGCAGAACTGCAAGATCTACAATGATGCCAGCTGTGACATTTCTGCAGATGGCCAGCTCCTGGCAGCTTTCATCCCTAGCAGCCAGAGGGGCTTTCCTGATGAAGGCATCCTGGCAGTGTACTCCTTGGCCCCCCATAACCTGGGTGAAATGCTCTACACCAAGCGATTTGGTAAGGGAAAGAAAGCCCAACCTAGTGACAGAGGGATGTCGGTGCCTTTGCATGGGCATTCCTAGGTGAAGCATAGCTTAGGTTGGAGTACTGATCATATCCTGCCCCTGCCTCCTTAGAGCACAGGCCAGAGGAAGATTGCTTGGCAGGAGTCTTGGCTGGTAGCATTACAGAAGAATCTCAGAATAAGAGTCCTTCCTGCCATGACAGCATCACCAACATGCTTCTGCTGTGATGGCCATAGATAAAGGAGGAGCTTTGGTCATGGCTTGGGGAAGCTTATACACCGTGAGGCAGTTTGGCCTTGTGTATTAAAAGCCCCTAAAATGTATGTTCCCTTCAATCCAGGAATCCCACTTCTAAGGAAATAATCAGAAAACTATACAGAGATTTATGTACGAGGATGTTCACAGCAGTGTTACTTATAGAGAAAAATGTCAAATGGTGAAGAATTGCTTAAATAAATAAAGGTGCATTGATAGGGTAAAATACCATCCGGCCTTTAAAATGCTCTTATAGAAGAATATTTAATGGTGGAAAAAATGGTCCTAATGTATGAGGTGAAAATAGATTTCAAAATAGTATTTTCAGTATGGTACCAGTTTTTTTAAATGTGATTCTATGACGACAGTGGTGAGCATTTGTTAAGTACTTTCTGTATGTCAAACACTGTATTCAACACTTGAGACACCTTCTCATTGTACTCCTCACTGCACTCCTATGAGAGAGCCCCTGGGTAACCAAAGACGCAAACTGAAAATAAAGAGAAAAGACTGAGAGGGAACATTATTGCCTTGTGATGGCAAGAACTCTGGGAAACATCTCTCTGTTCTGTTGGCTCTCAGGTCCCAATGCCATTTCGGTGAGCCTGTCCCCAATGGGCCGATACGTAATGGTGGGCTTGGCCTCGAGGAGGATCCTGCTGCATCCCTCCACAGAGCACATGGTGGCCCAGGTCTTCAGACTGCAACAGGCCCATGGTGGCGAGACCTCCATGAGGGTGAGTGCCACGGCTTATGCCTCCACTGTCGGGCAGCTCTCCAGGCTTGGCAGGGTAGTGAAGGGCAATGGTGTGATCTCCCAGCCTAGACTAGAGGTAGCATGTTCGTAAAGAGTAAGGAAAGACTGCAGTCCGGCCCATCCATGACCAGCTTTTGGAAGCTCTGGACTATTAAAAAGCAGGAACTTTCTCACACCCTCGTTCCTGAGCTGAGCTCCCCAGAGGCCTGAAAGTGTCTTTGGATGAAGACCAAACTGAGTACCTCCTTACCTCAACACGAGACCTTTAGTCTGGAGATACATAAAGGACCCAGTGAAATATTTATGCTTATTTTAAAAAAAATTTTTTTGAAGAAGCAAACTATAAAAATTGATAAATGTTATACTATGAAATGTTCTTTTCCGTGGGTTGTAATCATGTTGGAGGATGAGGCCGCTGTGCTCTTAATCATCTCGTCCATTTCACTACCAGAGAAAGGTCCTGTTGGGGCCCTGTCTTGTCTGAGGTGGACCTCTCTTATACTGCCGTAAAAGCCTTCTGGGCATCATGGGGTTAGTGGCCTTCTGAACTCAACCATACTAGTTTCTGACTGAGTTCCCATGGGGGCTGATTTGCTTTTGCTGAGGGGAATTGAGCATTTGAATGGTTCTCTAATTAGATGGTATTTAAGCTCTGTCTCAAGCTAAGAACCCATGAATTCCCTTAGCACTTTGTGCTGTGCCATTTATAGTTTTATGCACTTGTTTATGTGTTGTTTTGTGTTTTCTTTAGCTGAGTGGTGTGTATGTTTAATCTGCCCAATTAGGTTCAGTGTAAGCTCCTTAGGGGCATATCCCCCAGGGCCCTTCATTTAGTGCTGTGCATGTAGATGTTTGATGCCTGGAATGGAAGCATTTGTTTTTTTAAAGAAAAAAAAGAGAGAGAGAGAGATAGGATCCACTGTGTAGAAAGTGACGGAAAGTGGGTGGCCTAGCATGGTTGTCGCCAGCCTCTTCTCCCTCCCATCTCCTACAGGGACCCTCTATCCAACTCTGCTGAGCCACTTCCAAGCACCCGGAATTTCAGAAGGTTCTTTCTTGTCAGTGTGCCTTTACTTGGACTGTCCTCTCTCTCAAACCCAACGTCCGTAGCTCTTCCCCTTTTCCAGGACCTTTCCAAATCACTCCCTCTTTGTACCACCATTGTACCTGGCTACTGGCACGCGTATTAACACTCATCACATCAGACTGCACTTACTTCTTCCCATGTCATTCTCCTCTTTGGAACTGTGAGCTCTTCGTGAGCAAAGACCATATCCATTTCGCCTTTATGAAGTTCAAGTACAAATAAGGAACTTGACATCTAGGAGAAGCTGAATGAATGAAAGAGGGTCTCAAGGCAAGCGTTCTCCTTAGCATTTCTAGGTGGTATCGAGCAGAACCAGTGATAGGTGCCAGCATATTCCACCAAGCCTCTGAAAGGGGTGAAACATGAAACAGGCAGTCTGCCCTTGAAATCATACTGCCAGGGAAGTCCCAATTCTTGAATTCCAGATGACTTTGGAAATATCTGATATTAGGTGATTGGGAGAAGACATTCTGGGACGTTCACAGGCCTGTTTTCTTACCTGGACATTTGAGGATGGACATTAAGGTTTAGTTTAAATATTCTTATTTTGCTTCTCTTCAGATTCGGATGGTAAAAGTACCTGGTGTCTGCCTTGCACCACCTAGAATCCTGGTCCCAACAGCTGTTCTTCTAAATCCTTCCTGCCTAATTGTGGAATAATTGTTTATAATCATTAAGAGACAGGATCTGATTTCGGCAACACTAATGGACATCTCCAGCCTCTTCCGGAAGCCAGGGCTCCTGCCCAGCTCCTGGGCATAGCCTGCCAGTCCACCATCCTAGCAAGGTTCCTCTTTTCCATAAGTAGCTTAGAAACATCTGGCTAAGGGCAAACAGCTACAGGGCAGAAGCCAAGATGTTGTCACGTATGGGGCTGGCAGCTCAGGGAATGCAGTTGGAGGAGTCTGCTGAGGAGATATGGTGATCCGTTGCTGTCCTGCTAAGGGGCTCAGGGCAGCTAGCCAGCTGCTGCATGCCTCGTGACAAGAGCTATTTCTCAGGCCTCCTGGTGAGGCTTTTTTGATTCTCAGTAGGCACCATCTGCCACTTAGGGAGCTGAAGTGACTAGAAAGCTCCCATTTGGGAAGTGTTCCTCTCACCTAAGAGACAGGATCCAGGCTGCTGAACAAGGTTTTGCTCACCCTGTGTCCACCACATCTGACTTTAAACCCCTGCACTACAGAAAAGTTTCTGGTTTTCCAGGTCTTGGTTGCCCCTTAACATCCAAAGGCACCAAAGCACTCAGAAAATATCCCTGAATTCAGTCATTGGTGGAAGGGAAGACACCAGCTTTTTTGGATAGCTATGCTGTACCACCGTTTAAGTCAAGGAGGGCCTTTTTGTCTGAGATCAGGGAGCGAGGGTTTAATGGGACAGTAGAGCATCTTCCTCTTTGCACAGGTAAGTATGGGTGGGTGTCTCCATCTGTAATGTCAAGCTCTGTCTTTGAAGGAATGCTTTTGTGGGTGATGGGCCTGTCCTCAAGCTTCTCTACCCAGAATTCATTCCCCTTCTTTTTGGTGGTCCTTCTTGGAAATCACCGTGATGTAATATTCAGAGGGGTAAGCTTGTTGGGTCAACTGACATTCCAGGAGAACATCCTCCAGAGCATCGACTTACCTTATTTTAATTCCCACTAAGTGACATCTCTCCCCAAGAGATGATCTCTTACCCAGCCCCATATGAACACTCTTCTGAAAATGAATCGCTGATTGCTGCTTTGCCTTGATGCATTTATTCTAAGCAGTTTTCAGACCTCTGGATCAGTGCTTCTCAAACTGTGTTCCTCCAACAACCTGTGTTAGAACACCTGGGGTCCTTGTCAAAAACAGACTACATATCTGCATAAGAATGGGGCGCGAGGGGTATCTGCATTTGTACACCAAACTTTCCAAGTAATTCTGATAACACACTTGAGTTTGAGAGCCGCTGTTCTTATGGACTCCTTTCTTCATTTTAGGTTTCTGCCCGCAGCCCCTTCAAGCAAGGGGGAGAGACACAGTCTCTGGTTTACGTGTGGTTTTATGCATGGGGCTTGGATCCTTGGCTAATCCTGTCACAGGCACTGTGGCCTTTGTGCTCCACTTCCTGCCAGACCTTACTTAGCTTGTTGGCTCTCTGTGCTTCCCCTCCTGTCTTCTCTCAGTTGTTGTTGCCTTCAAGAGCTCTCCCATGAATATCTGCGTTCTGGATTCTGTTCTGCCCCCATGTTGAGCCATTTTAATTTTTACCTTTGTTTCTAGGATCACGGTCTTTTTGATATTTCCCTTCTCTGCTTCTGAGACTAGGCTCAGTCTTCCCAACTTTAGTGTGGTTGGCAAATCTGGAAAAGTAAGACTGAGCACATATTTGATCATCCCCTCCCTTCTGCCCATTCCAGGTTCCTCCAAGCTGGGTATGCTATTCTGTGACTCAGGGTCTTATTTGTGTCTGGCTACCTTATACTTGAGCCGGGGAACGCTCTTTGCTAGTTTCTGTTTGGTTTTTGAAGTTAGGCATTTAGAGATTGCTGAGCTCAAGTTTTGCTAAATTCTCAAAACACTGAACTGCCTGTGTGCCCTCTCTGCTTTCATTTTCTAATTGGAATAAGGCATAATATTGTCACAGAAAACTGCAATTAATTTTCTAAAATAGTGGCAACTTGCACATTGTAATAACTTTGGTTGTAACCAAGTGAAAGCATAATAACAAAAATATAAAATTGCTAATGACACCAGAAATAGTCCTACACCAGACTGTTCTTCCATTTTTATATCAGTAATAAGTGCTGTTTTACCTAGGGCAAAAGTCAGCAGCTGTAGGGGCTGGGGAGTGGTGCTGGGGCATTTTGAACTGGAAAGCAAGAATAAGGATTAGTGCTTTCAACACCGGAATTAAGGTGCTGTGTATTCTTTTTCGCAGATGCATGGACCATCCCCCCAACAGGTGGGGGTTGGGGGCATAGAAGTGGTTCAGTAAGAACCGAAGAGGATCCTTGTTGTGTAATCCCTACAGGTCCTAGAGGCACTGGTTGCTTGAATCTTCCCAGTGCTGGTTTGGTTTTCTCTCTGGTCATTTTATTGGCAGAAGTGATGGATGAGGACACTGTCATTTGACTTGGATGGGAGAAGCTCTAGGAGAGAAAGCAATTTAGCTCTCCTTTCTCTGTGGAACAGCATTGTGCTTTTTAAGGCAAAGCCTCAAATACTTAATAAGGTCCACTTTATTGGAAGCTTTTTCTTTGTGGTTATGTGGTAAAACTGCATTTAAGTGTTGAGCAACTATTACCTAGACAGATTGTTAGTTTGGAGGGGGTGTTGGAAAGAGAGGCAGCTCCTCTCTCCCCCTTCTCTCCCCTTTACTCCCCTCTCTTCCTCTCTTCTCCCTGTCTCTCCCTCTTCATTCCTCTCCTTCCCTACTTCTTCACCTTGCGAGTTCTGTTCTTCACTGGTGGACTGTCCCTATGTATATCTTCTTCCTCTGGGGCTCTGGCTGTAGAGATCTGCATCCCCCTTATTCTCTAGGCAGCGGGGAAAGAACACAGATTTGTTACCATTTTTTACAGACCTACGATCTACTCTTAACTAACTGGACTGTAGTTCTCAATGTGTACTCTGCTGAGACCACATCAACATCATCAGAGAACTTCGTAGAAATTCAGATTCTCAGCCTCATGTGAGGCCTGCTGAATCAGGCTAGGGGTGGGGCCCAGCCTTCCTTGTTTTACCAAGTCTCCAGATGACTCTGCCCACTCAGTCAAGATTGAGAACGGATCATTGGCTGCATGGAGATTCTAGTTAGACGTCACCTATCAGTATAACTTTGTCCTTTTCCTTTTTGCTCTCACCGTCCCTAGAACCTCATCTGGTTACTTCCATGGCTCCTAATAACAGTATCTTTCAGATACTTCTAGCAAGTTGAGAAATTGATGTGTATCTCCAGCCTAAAGCATTCTGCATCATGCTAACATCCTAGTGGTAGTACTTTAAGAACTAATGCTGTGGGGTGCCTGGGTGGCTCAGTCGGTTAAGCGTCCGACTTCGGCTCAGGTCACGATCTCACGGTCCATGAGTTCGAGCCCTGCGTCAGGCTCTGGGCTGATGGCTCAGAGCCTGGAGCCTGCTTCCGATTCTGTGTCTCCCTCTCTCTCTGCCCCTCCCCCGTTCATGCTCTCTCTCTGTCTCAAAAATAAATAAACGTTAAAAAAAAAAATTAAAAAAAAAAAAGAAGAACTAATGCTGTGAGGCCTTTTTCCATTTCTGATTAAAATTCTTACCTGCCCACATTTGACTTTCCTTGAGCTCTTAACCGCAAGGCCTTGCCTGCTTGCCTGCACGCTATAGAATACAGAGATGCTTTGGCTTAAAAAGTGAGAAGCAGTATCTTTATCTTTCTCTCCAGGCCCTTCCCCATCTAAAGGAGTACTTCTTCAGTTCCTTTTTCCAGTATTCCACTCACTGTTATCCTTGGATGGGAGACATCACTATGATGCCCATTAATGGATGTCATCTTGGTTATAAAGAAACATCAGTTGTCTTTCTTTTTATAGCCATTTTCTGTCACTTTTATAGCCATCTTCAGAGAGCCTAGTGACTGATTATTATTATAAATTCATTAAAATCAACCACAGCAAAGGCTTGATATCCAGAGTGTTCAAATTAGTCATAACTAAATTGTAGCTTAGATCTTAGGGCAGCATGGGTGTCCAGCGCTGTCAGCCCTGGCCAGTGTTTATGTAACTAACGTGTACAGGCTCCTTGGGTCAGTCCTAGCTCCATGCTTCAGTATATAATCTTCACTATAACCTCTTTGCCCGGAATTTAGCCTGTGACATAATCTACTCCTCTCTACTTCCCTAGATTCTGAAAGTTTGATTTTCTTTTTTTTTTTTTAAGTTTTTTTTTTTTTTTTTTTTAATATTTATTTCTGAGACAGAGAGAGACAGAGCATGAGCAGGGGAGAGGCTGAGAGATGGAGAGACACAGAATCTGAAGCAGGCTTCAGGCTCCGAGCTGTCAGCACAGAGCCCGACGCGGGGCTCAAACTCACAGATCGCAAGATCGTGACCTGAGCCGAAGTCGGACGCTCAACTGACTGAGCCACCCAGGCGCCCCTGAAAGTTTGATTTTCAAAAGTCACCTAGAACTCTAGTCAATCTAGAGTATTCCCCAGAAATCTAAGGGAATGAGCCTTTCTTAATCTTGTCTGGCCTTGGGAGTGGCAAAAACCAAAAATAAAGATATTTTATTTTTGTACCCTGGAAGGAAGGGTACTATTTCTTCAAGGGGGGATTGGGAAAAAAGAGAGACAGCTTTGTTGTCAGAAATGATTTACTCTTTCCTAAGATTTTGTCCTCATTAATTTTCTTAAAGCCGCCTGTCAGTTGATTAAAAGCTGCTTCCGCTGCAATTATCTTAAAGTTGACTTCTGAGATGTGACACAAAGCATCTATCCTCAAACAGTGCCTTTCTTCAGCACATTGCAGGAAAGGGGGAGGGAGTATGGGAGAATTCAGGGGTGTCTCTGATGCACTTTGTCAGAGAAGGGAGGGGGCAAGATAAAACATTAAAAATAACAGTAGAGCTGCAATTAGTTTCGGTGAATTTTTCCATGACAGATTTCTCTAAAGTAACTCTAATGATTTCTTTTCTCATGGTCTCTCAGAGTGCAGCCTATTCTGTGTGTTATTCTTTTCACTCAACAAAGTTTAATTGAGCCCCTACCATGGGCCAGGTACTTTGTGAGGTCTGGGAAGGCAGTGCATAAAATGGACCTGGTCCCTGCTCTCTTGCTACACAAATGGCAGCGGCTGCTGCTGCTGCTGCTTCTTTTTCTTCTTCTTCTTCTTCTTCTTCTTCTTCTTCTTCTTCTTCTTCTTCTTCTCCTCCTCCTCCTCCTCCTCCTCCTCCTCCTCCTCCTCCTCCTCCTCCTCGTTCTCCTCCTCGTTCTCCTCCTCCTCCTCCTCCTCCCCCTCCTCCTCCTCCCCCTCCCCCCTTCTTCTTCTTCTTAATGTATGTTTATTTTGAGAGCGAGAGCACAAGAGGTGGAGGGGCAGAGAGAGAGAGAGAGAGAGAATGAGAATCCCAAGCAGGCTCCATGCTTCAGTGCAGAGCCTGACACAGGGCTCAAACTCACGAACCGTGAGATCGTGACCTGAGCCAAAATCAAGAGTCAAATGCTTAACCCACTGAGCCACCCAGGCACTCCCACAACGGGCTTCTTGACTGGTCTTTGCACTGCTGTATTCCTAATCTTCCCTGCACTTGGCACACAGGAGACACTGAGGAACATTCCAGGAATGTGTGTCCCTTTGATACCTTGTGCGCTGTGTATTTCCTACATATGTGTGAAGATATACCCCTTCTTACAGCCATCATCAGTGTGTCTAGCACATTTCTCCATAACAGTAATTGAAACTATCAAGGAGATAATCCTTACGAAAATAGGGAGCGTCCTGCTCATTTCACAATTTTGCCCAATATTGGGTTCTTGGAGTGCTAGTCCCAGCACTGAGACATGGTGATAGATTCCCAGTAGATAGCTTCAAAAGCGAAAAGCAGAACAGTTTGGTTTTTTTTTCAAGAATTGGTAGGAGAACCAATTCTTGCATTTGTAAAAGCTAAAAGTATTTTAATGTATTTCAAATATAAAATACAAAGTATTTTAATGTTTAACTGTCCTCAAAGCGCTTCCAAACATATCAACTAAAATGTATTAAATGTATTGGAATATATTGAAAGACTCTCTTATCCAAGGTGAATCTCTAGAATAACTTCTCATTTGGCCATTTCCTTTGAGATTCATGAAGCCAAGGAAGTTTAAGAACTTGTGCTGTGCACAGACATGTGGGAATAGGAGAAAATAATTATTTTAATTTGTTCTAGGAGCGTTCAATGCCTTGGTATTTCATTTAACACCAAAGTAGATCCCGCAGCTGAAGTAACCTCTGCTTTGTCCTAATGGCTTGAGATGCCTTTGGAAAGGCATCAGGCCAATTGAAAACTAAACTTCTTGTCCTCTGACTGCTCTTTGGGAGCTCTTTGAGAGGAATGAGTGAATAAAACAGAGTTTTCAGATCCCAGCAAATCACAAGAAGTTGGCTAGAAATGACTTCAAGGGAGCAGATTATCAATGGCAGCAGAGGGCAACACATTCCAAGAGTTAAGTAAAGGGGACCCCAGGCAGGCTCAGTTGGTAGAATGCGCGACTTGATCTCAGGGTGTGAGTTCAAGCCCCACATTGAGCCTAGAACTTACTTTAATTTTTTTTAATGTGTTTCATTAAAAAAAAATTTTTTTTTAACATTTATTATTGAAAGACAGAGAGTCAGAGCATGAGCAGGGGAGGGGCAGAGGGAGAGGGAGACACAGAATCTGAAGCAGGCTTCAGGCTCTGAGCCGTCAGCACAGAGCCTGACGGCGGGGCACAAACTCACAAACCACAAGATCATGACCTAAGCTGAAGTCGGATGCCACCCAGATGCCCCTAATGTTTTTCATTTTTGAGAGACAGAGAGAGAGAGCAAGGGAGGGGCAGAGGGAGACACAGAATCCAAAGCAGGCTCCAGGCTCAGAGCTGTCAGCACAGAGCCTGATGTGGGGCTCGAATACATGAACGGCGAGATCATGACCTGAACCAAAGTCGGACATTTAACCGACTGAACAACCCAGTCGCCCCTAGAACTTACTTTTAAAAAAAAAGTTAAGAAAAGGAGCTGTCGCTCTTCTTTTCTGTTGGGAGAGCTTTGGTTTAGGACAAGGGTGATCTAGGCAGATTTGTTCTTGCTTCAGCTGAATAAAGGGGAGAATTAGGTGAGCTCATATTCTGATTCTTATTTTTAAATGGTCACTTTAAAAGCAACCTCCTACAAGTTCTATACTCCAAAGTAGAATATAAAGAAGGCTTAGAGACAGTAAAAAAAATTAAAATTGCTGGAAAATGATCAGATTTTCCTAGGGATGAAGACACTTAAGTAATTCATGAATCTAAGTAAATCAACAACTTGAAAGGAAGAAAAGATAAAAGGTGAGCAGAGTCTCCCTCCCCCTGCCTGCTCTGGGACTTGTGCATTTCTCAGCCTTGGACAAGATGGGTAGTCATCCATTTCCAATGGAAAGGTCAGCTGTCTCTTAGCATCTGCTTTCCATTGATTTTTTCCCTCTTCCCAGAGAGTTAATTTTCCTCTAGTAACCCTCTCTAAAGGCTTAAGGCCTCCCTTGATCTCCATCATTACCGAGAAGGCATTTCTCCTCCTCACAGTTCCTTTCCTCCTCTTGGCTTGGGTCTTCTCTTGTGGCCAGTCTGTTTCCAATTCCAGTCTGTTTCTTCCTACCACCAGCTTCCATCGTCTTAGTTAAAACAGGGGAGATCTGCTGAGTGCACTCGACCTCTTGCCGCTGTGGAGCCGTTCCAATTTTACAGATGATGAGATTCCCCAACACAAACAAGATAACCACAAAGTTTTTTCTTTCAGCTTCTTATCTGAGCTGATCTGAACAATGCAGTTTGCTACTCAGACTAATGGTCTGAGCTTTATTGATATGCAGCCAAAAAGAAAACATCTTCTTGAGGGCAGCAATACATTTTTCGTCTAAATTTTAAAAGGGTGGAGAGGAAGGTTTCCCACTGAGCAACTCTGGTTGCCTCTCATTCTTTTCCTGTCTTTGAACAAGAAACAAGATCCCTTTAGTTTTGATCTGGGAACTGTATTCTTTTGCTCCTACTTCTGTTAAGTAGAGTTTGGGGGATGGAAAGGCAGGTGGTACACGAGATGGTCTTGGACCCCAGAAGTGAAAGAATCATCCTCTTGTCCCACTCTCTCAGAACCATAAAGACCTTGGCGACCTGACTCGTTCTCTGGTAATGTGCCAATATGGCACTGGCTCTCCTTCTAGTACATTGATTCCAGTTCTCTTCATAGAGTTTAGACAGAAAGGAAAACAGTCTGCTTGGGGAGGGGGTTGCTGTCAGCTTTTGTCATATACCAGGGAACATCTGTAGCCAAAGCTGGTGAAACCAGGTCTCTGCCAACATGAATCAGCAGCTGGATTTTGTATCCCACCCCACAAAGGGTCTCCAGGTCCTGATAATCCTTCTCTAACGTAATGGAATTTGGTGGTACAACTTCATGGGGTGTCTCTCTTGTCAGAGGGAGAGAGGGATTTTTGGCAGGCCACCCAGCTTTGTCCTTGACAAGTGGTAAGGAAACCTTTATTGGTGATATATTTGGGGTGTCTTTAAGTGAAGGCCAGAGCTGTCCCTTAACACTATCTCAGATCTTCTTTCTTGTCAGTGCTGATGAACCTTGAGTGTACAGAGCCAGAGCTAGACCCCACTGGAATCTCCCCCAGTCACTGGGCCAGATAGACTGATAGTTGAAAGCAGAAATGTTGGGAGAGTGGCCAGAGGAACCGTCTGTCAGCAATGGGGAACTTGTTGGGCAGATACTCTTTTTGTCATTACGGCTGACTAATTGTGAGGAGAATACCCCCCTCTGTGAGGTGCTTTGAGAGCTCCAGCCAGAGAATGGAGCGGAAAGTCCATCTCTGGATGGTTCTGAAGATGGGCCAGGTTCTCATTCCTCTAGGCTCCTTTAATTTCAGGCATGTGTGAAATCAGGAGTATTGGACCGGATGGCCTCTCAGGACTGTAAATCAGAGTCCTGCCCATCTGGCACCCTCTGTGCTCTTACTACACCCCCTCCCCCATATGTTTTGCTCTCATCTCCCTCCTTCCTACCCCCACATTAGAGTGTGATAAGCAAGCTGGTGCTTATCAGGAGTCCTGGAGGCTGCTGATCCTCACGTGGGATCTTCTGGCTTCCTGCCACAAAGCAGGATTTAGTCTAATACCCAAACACTAGAGGAGATGGGCACTTGGGAGCTGCCCTTTCAACGGTGTTTAAGGACTTGACGGGGTGAGGGGCCCGGGGGAACTGCCATAGAGAACAAATTGATGTCCCATGACTACTATAGCCATAGAGGTTGTGACTATCTGTGCAGCAAGGTCTAGGGTTCTCAATCTTTAATTACTTCTCCCCAGTGCATTTGACCTTGTCTCACCTGAGCTGGGTCATCCATCATACTGGTCTTTTGAGGGTTTTGTCTCCAAAGTAGGTTCCTGTGCTTAGAAGCAAATTGATAGTATTTGTTAATTTTTCTGCAGCAACAGACTATAAAAGGTAAACTTGTGACATGTGAGAGGCTTCTCTGCTTCTTTCCTGGTCTGGAACATTTCTGGAAGAATTCTCTTCCTCTTTGAGACCCATCAAAAAACTCAGCACAACCTTAAAGCATCTACTTTACTAACCTTATTACTCCCCCTTCTTACAAGGCTACTTTCTCTGCCCAGCTCCCTGAAGTTAGGAATGAATCATTGTGACTTCAGCTGAGACTCCCTTGTGAAGCTTTGTAGAACTGTCACAGGTCAAGACCGAAGCTCCCCTAATCCAGCCCACTAAAATTAACACACATCCCTCCTTAACCCTGGTGTACCCCACTCATGCCATCTAACCTTGGGGTGAAGGGAAGTTGAACAGTCAGTGATCCCAGACATAGTTGTTTGTCCTTTGAGTGTGTGTCCCAACTCATTTAACCATGTGGCCTGCCGGTGGGACAGAAACTATTGATTTATCTTATGGGAAGGAAAACCTCTGTGAGAAAGGGTAAAGGCACCACACCCCATCCCCTGACTTGAAGGAAAGGGTTGAATAGGTGCAAAGGGAAAAGACAGGTATTGCCACCTCCACAGAGAGTCAGCCATTGAGGCTGGTAGAGAACGGAGCAATGAGTTCGTTCAGAGCGCTGCTAGATACGTGTGTGCAAGGAAGAGACTATCCAGAGGTCAAGCAGCCATGTTCTACATGACTCGTTTAGAAATTCATAAACTCCATGGGGCTCTTTTTTTAGTAGTCTCCTCAGTTAGACCAAAGATTTTTGCTAATTCTTACATTTGGAGTTGAGTCAGAAAGAGAGGGCACGGGAGGTTCTTAAAGCAGCAGCTGTGGTGCTGTCAGTCTTCTGCCTCAAAACACAGCCAATTCCGTATCTGTAAGAGACCCATTCAACCTCAGGACCATTGCAGGGCCGTCCGGGCGGTGTGCCATTAGCCGCCCAGGCACATTTCTCAGCGCCACAGAACCTGGAAAATTATTCATAACAGGATTCTCTGTGTATGTGTCGGTATGTTGAGAACTCGTGCTGCTGTCCTCTCCATTCTGGAGCCCGTCCTGGTGAAAGCATTTCAGACAGATAGACACCAAGGCACATGAACAAGTATTCCCACATCCAGGGCTGCTTATCACTTCATTCTTATACGTGCAGTGGACCCTTAGCTCAATTTTTACTTATTTCCTCCTTTTTTTTTTTTTTTTTTAATTTTAAATCTCTCATCAGGATAATTTTAAAAGTAATAATTATTGTACCACCCTAAATTCCTTGAATATTACTTTCTAAACCACATCTCATTTGGTCTTCTTTGTTTTTTTGTTTTTTTCCATCAGGGGACAGGGAAAAGCAGATCATCCCTACTTTCATCCCTACTTTAGATTAATCCCTGAAGAGGCTAAAAGGGAAAACATTGACTACAACTCCAGTCGATAGATTCTTGGCTTCATGTCCTCTTTGTAGACCCGAACCATCTTTTTTGAAGCCCCAGATGCAGATTCCTGATAATAATAGCAGCAGTTACCATTTATGAGCTTGCACTGTGCTGGACATTTTATACACATCATGCCTTTTCATCTCTCCACAATTATTTGGATATTGGTGTTGTATCTTTTTTTTTTAATGTTTATTTTTTTTAAGAGAGAGACAGAGCACAAGCAGGGAAGGGGCAGAGAGAGAGGGAGACACAAAATCTGAAACAGTCTCCAGGCTCTGAGCTGTCAGCACAGAGCTGGACATGGGGCTCGAACTCAAAATGTGTGAGATCATGACCTGAGCCAAAGTCAAACGCTTAACCAACTGAGCCACCCAGGGGCCCCTGGTGTTGTATCTTTTTAAACTGAGATCTGGAGAAGTTACTGTTCTAGAGAAGTGTCAGGACTCCAACCCAGGGCTTCCTAGCTCGAAGGAAAGTCCCCATCCTTCATTCTCCCAATGTCCTGCTCTCTGACTAAAGTTGCTGTGGAATGTCGTGCAGCTCAGAGGCCAGAGAAATTGGAGGCTCTCTTTCGCCTACTCCAAACCCTTAGCCACAGCTGAGCTGCCTCCTGAGAAAATAGTAGCTTTGGAAATAAGCCTACTATTGAAGGGAGATTCTCCCTTGGAGAAATGGATATGATCTATTTAATGGTGATTTATATAAGCTAGAAAGAAGTCATGTACCTGTGTGTTCAAGATTCCCCTCTTCCCTGCTTCCTACATCTTAGCGCACCTTTTAGGTTTCCTTAACAATAGCAGTTTTAACATTGCTTTTAATTAGATGAATTAAGAATGTTCTCTGGTGTTATCACCCCCTCCCGCCCCCCTATCACCTTCAGTTCTCCATTGCTGTAAGAGCTGTGATTTCCATGGTAACGGGACTCCCAGTTGAGCTTGGCTCTCACTGGTTTGTCTGGTCAGGGGAAAGTTAGGAGCAGACCTTCCTGGGGAGTGGAGCTCTGATAGCCTTTCCAGGGGGCTACCGTAAAGCCACGAAATGAGAAGAGCTAAAAGGCTGTTATGTTAAGGAGAGCATGAGCAAGCTTCCTGCAGAAAAGCCTAAGTGACCCCTAGCCTTGCTGGACAGAGTTGTAGCCTTCTCCTAAAGTAGAGGGCCCCAGGCTCCCCCTGCCACCTCAAGTTCTGCAGTATGTGTAAGAGGCCTTCTGTTCCCAGCCTAACTGGCTCCTTTCCTCCCTGTGGTTAACTTGCTTCCGGCCATAGAAGGGACTTGGTTATTCTTGGTGACAAATTGTTTCTCCTCGAAATCTCTTTTCTTCCCTCTTTTCTCCCCCACCCAGAGAGTTTTCAACGTCCTTTACCCCATGCCTGCCGACCAGCGGAGACATGTCAGCATCAACTCTGCCCGTTGGCTGCCCGAGCCAGGGCTTGGCCTGGCCTATGGTACCAACAAAGGAGACCTGGTGATCTGCCGACCAGAGTGAGTGGCTCAGGGCGGGCGGCAGCACGGGTGGGAGGGGGTCATCCAGGCTGAGGATGTGAGTAATCAGCACCATCTGTGGGTCTGGCCGTGAGGTGGGGTCTTGTAGAAGGGAAATCGAAATTCTGCTAGAGCCTGCCTCATTCTCTGCGTCACTCCATGGAGGGTCCTTTTAACTTGAGGTTGCTAGCGTTAGCTCTCCGTCCCAGAAATCTTCAAAAGACTGGTTTAGTTATTATGTCTTCTTAAACCTAAGGCAGTATTTTTTTTCTTTGTTTTCTCTTGTTCTCTGGTTCCCTAGTGATAGTAAAATTTCTCTGCAGGCAAAAGCATAGATATCAAAGATTCTTTTCTAAACGCTTTTTGAAAAATTCAACAGGTGGTCTTAGGTTTGTATAAATGCCATAGTCATAACTTAAGAAATAAAATTGGAAATAGAGTATTGTTAAAGCCCTAATTTGTCAGGCCACTGATCTCTAGCAGCCTGGCTCTGTGTCCTGCCTGTTTTCCTTTCTGCTTGTGCTTCATAACAGTGAAGGCAGATTGGAAAGCTCCATTTAAAATCAAAATGATTATCCGGTCATTTTGGGGTAGGAGGGGACAGGGAACCATAGCACCTCTGTGTTGGGTCCTGATGACACCCCTTCCCCTTGTGGTGTTTTGGAGGACAGAAGTCTATTCTTTCACTTGAGACCCTGGGAGTCAGCCAGGTCTGTCATCAGTTTCCAGACCCAGCCAGGTGGGGCGCGTGAAGCTCTGTGCTTCAGTGCAGATCAGGCTGATTGCTGCGTGGGCCGCTGCAGGGTTCCAGCAGACTAAATGCCACTTCTGCCTCCAGACCGTCCTAATGCTGTCCTTCACTTGGTGCAGCGCCTTCTCCCAGGGTGTTCTGCAGATCACAGAGCATGGCGTGACTGGTCTGGTAGGGTCTCTGGCTGTTGGAAGTGTCCACTTTGCCTTTTAATAGGGCCTTTGGTGGTTTTTCCTAGGGTGTGTATTTGGGTCAGTTCTTGCAGCCTCGTAGATGACTGGTGACTGAGCCCTTGTCAGCTGAGCTAGGGCAGTAGCTCAGGAGAAAGGAAACCCGGTTCTAAGGGGAGCTCTTTCATTCTATCCTGAATTTTTGGAGCCCCTCCCAAAGAGAGGCTGCCATCTGAGACTGTGGTTCTGCCAGCTGCACTGTCCTCAGGCTCTGTGTCCAGAGAGCCCCTTTCGCTAGCTCCTTGTGCCTTTCCAGAACTGTGCCTGCCTCTCTGAATGACCATGCCACTGTTAGCCCCGTCGCTGGGTCTGTCTGTCTCTGCCCTCCCTCTGGCATGACCGTAGCCGTGGAATCAGTCTGCTCTCAACTCCCTTCTTTTTCCCCAAAACACATGAGACTGCTTATCTTATCTCTGCCTCTTAGACATTTATAAGAGGACTCTAATAGACATCTTCTCCAAAGCTGGCACAGAATTCTGGACCATAATTTTATTCTTAACAACACTGTAGTTATAGGCCCTTCTTAGTCCCCATTTCCCCAAGACATCCTTCCTCAACATTATTGTCTTGTCTGTAGCTCCAGCCACTGACCTTTGTGCCAGGCAAACTCCCATCCCCTTCCCTTGCAGAAGTGGCCTGCCCCTCCCGAGGCACAGTCTCTACTTCCAGTTTATCGTGGTCCCACAAAGGCTTTTGTGTCTGAAACCCCGGCCTCCGCACTTGGTGTGAGTCACAGACACCTCAGCCAAACATGAAGCTGGCTTTGGCCTCTCTTCTCTCTTTTCTCCCCATATGTCGTCTTCAAGATCCAGCTTCACTAGGCTGGAGCCATCCTGGACTGCCTGGGGTACTCTTAGCTGCAGGAACTCAGGCCTCTTCCAGGAGCAAGGGAGCCACCAGTATTTGACAGCACGAACAGCGTCCCATCGCAGACCAAGTTGCGTTGGCCTGAGAGAAAGAGAGCTAGCTTGGCCTACCTGTCTTGGGGTTGCTGTTTTTCCTGATTTCTTGGGTCCTTTTGGCAAATGCCCCAAATCTTAGGGTGCGTATTTAAGGGAACTATGCAAATTAAGACAGACATGACTCTGTCCCAAGTTGTTCAGAGTTTCTCTGCTTCTCAGTCCCCTTCATATCTGTGGGATTTGGCTTCAGGCAGGGAAGCCCGAGCAGTATTCCGGTAAAGAAGGGAAGACTCAACTCAGGTCTCCCAGCAGATCAAAGACAGAATTAGGCTTCCTGACTGTCCAGTCCAGAGCTCTTTCCTACAGCTGGTTTTTGTGGGGTTTTTTTTTAACCTTTTTTCAATCACAAACACCTTTGAAATTCTGATGGAAACAATGTACATTTTTCCACAGAAAAACATACCACAAGAACACACGATTTCATAACTCTGTTAAGACCTCAAGTAAAGAATGCAGCTCTAGGTTACGTTGAGGCATTTAAGCGGTCAGATGATGGGGACACAGTGGGAAATGAGAGAGGAGTGAGAATGTTCACATCTTTTGAATAGTTGGTGGTTGGTCTCTGGCCTAAAATGAGGAGAACAAATGAATAGGGAAGTAGGAGCTCAGGGTTGTGTCTCCAGTAGGCAGATGCCTGAGGCTCACCGCCCATCCCCTTGTGATACAGTTCTGGCACACCCTTTCCCGAGGGCACAGCAGCCAGCCAGCCAGCTGGGCCAGGATTACAGCCCTCCCTCTAAAACAGGTGGCCGTCTTTGTCCACAGACACAGGCAGCTGCACCTCCGTTTTGTGCTTTCAGTCCTGCTCTTGATTTCTCCTCCATTGTCTTAGCCTCCACACTCTGTCCAAGCACAAAGACAGAGGTCACAAGCCCCCGGGGCATCTGGCACTGAAAACCCACTGAGGTAGAACAAGGCCTAAGGAAATCCCCATTGCTCCAGGGTAGGAAATTCTTAGGACAGGTGAGGAGATGAACAGCTGGCCCTGTAGCCCCTGCACAAAGCCAGTAGGGTGGCGGATAGCCCCGTCACCCCACCCTTCCCAGCAGTGAGGCGCTCCTTTCTCCTTTGCTTTGCTCCCCCACCCGCCACTCCTCCCAAGCTGCTGCTGCGCCTCTGGCTGACTGCCAGCCCAGCCAACACCCCCAGTGATAACCATAGTGGGCGTGAAGTACCAGATTGATGTGAGGGGGTGCTTGCTCACTTCCGGCTTCATAGATCAGCCCTACAAATGGGGGGGAGGTGTTGCTGGGAAGACCACTGCTTCTCAGAGTCAGCTCTGAAGACAGAATTGAGGGACTCATGCCAGAAGAAACTAGGCCAGGACCGTGGGGCATCTGGCCCCCTGGCTGAGTGTGGGGCCCTGTCAGCTCTGTCCCTTAAGAGGGAGCTACCACTGTAAACAGTGATTGCAATCAAGCATCACTGACCAAGGAGGGAAAAGGCAGATCCCCGAGTCAAAAGAGGAGCCACAGAGACTTCATGTTTCAGGCTGCCCCACAAGAGCCAGGTGCCAGCTCTTTCCCACTTTGCAGAGATAGTGGGGATAGATGCCTGTCCTTCTTTCCAAAGAGACAGCCATGTGGGCCAAGCCTCTGCAGCCATGTAAGTGACAAAAGAAAGAAGGATGTTCTCAAAGGGAATATTCCCTAGATGTTCAGAAGTTCAGGGGTGCCTGGCTAGCTCAGTCAGTGAAGCATGTGGCTCTTGATCTCAGGGTTGTGAGTTTGGGTGCCACTTTGGGTGCAGAGAATACTTAAAAATAAAATCTTTAAGGGCATCTGGGTGGCTCAGTTGGTGAAGCGTCCGAATTTTGATCCTGGCTCAGGTCTTGATCTCACAGTCGTGAGTTTGAGCACAGCTTACAGCTGCTACTGAAGGAACCCAGGCGTGAAGTGGAAGTCCATTTGAAAAGGCTGACGCTGGGGCGCCTGTGTGGCTCAGTCAGTTAAGCATCTGACTCTTGGTTTTGGCTCAGGTCATGATCTCACGGTTCACAAGTTCGAGCCGCACGTCAGGCTCTGTGCTGACAGCTCAGAGCCTGGAGCCTGCTTTGGATTCTGTGTCTCCCTTTCTGTCTGTCCCTCCCTCACTTGTGCGCTCTCTCTCTCTCTCTCTCTCAAAGATAAATAAACATTTAAAAAAAAAAAAAAGGAGGGAAAGATTGACCCTGATTGGCCTTCCATGCTTCTTCATACTTTTGTGTATTGGTCTGGCTTCCAGGAAGAACCTAAGGCAAACAGTGACTGTTTGATCCTAAGACCCAAGGAGAAAGCAGATGAGTCGGGACCATTCTTCAGCTTGTAGATGGAAATCAGTGATACTGGGTATTGAAGGCCAACAGTTCCAGTAGCTAGAGAGTGTATCTTCAACTCTGATCCTTGGTACAGTACCTGGAATTCTATCCAAACTTTCAAAAACATGAGCTTGCTGTAGTCGAGCTGCTCTGACCACAGAAAGAACAAATCAGGGTGAACAGTAGACCTGTTGGTGGGGGGGCAGAAAGGAAGGAGGGCCTGGACGGCACATCTGCCAGTCTCCATTGCCTCCTTCTGTTGGCTGTTGACCTCATCACTGAATGTCCCGAATTCACAGTTCTGAGCTCACAATGCATGCTGCCAGATGGAAAGTGTTTAGGGGACCCTTTCACCATCAGCATCATGCTAACAGTTCCAGCTCATAGAATGGGCCTTCAGGTGGCTGGTCCTCTGAGACAGGAAGGAAGGTTCTTGGTCACGCAGTGCATAGCTCGGCGTAGGTTTAGTGTGAACAGTTTGTTGTCACTAACCAGCCCTGGCTAGCAAAAATTACAGAGGAAGGATTTGGCAGGGACCCGGATGGTATTGCCACCTGTCAATAAATCTTGACAAGTTTGTAAATCAAAGGCTCCCTGGCAGCTGGCTTCACATGGTGCCTCATGCAGCCAGGATTTGGCTTATCAGAAGCTATAGTGATGACTTTGTTTTTGGAGGTCTCTGCTGTTGACCTCTAGCCATTTGCCTCTTCCCTAATGGAAGGTCCTCTCCTGTCACCTGTGCCCTGCAGCGCCCTGCTGTTCTCAGACAGTGCCCACAAAAATAGCTGAATGTTCCAAAGGGGAAGGAGTTGCTCCTTCTTAAAGGGATGGTTTGAAGATCACACCAAATCCGCAGCCCAGCAGGCCCTCAGGAGTAGCCAAGAGGGGTTAGTACAGAGCAGGGAATGAAGGGTATTTGTGTCTGGCTGTGGCCCTTTCCCTCCAAAGATGCTGGTGTGCCCTCAGGTGAAGCCCAGTCCCCAGAATCTTCATGACCCTTGAAAGGGGCTCAGGCCTAGGTTGGTTTCCTTTCACCTGTAGTAGCACAGCCTCCTGACACACAGTCCCTCCTCATCCGAGCCCTGTCAGGTGCCTGTCCTGGCTAATCTTGTTTAGGAAGGAAGCACCTTACCTCACTCCCCCACAGCTGTCTTTCCTGGCTTATCCTCTTGACCCACTGGCTTTGATTTCTCTGCTCTTTTTTTTTTTTTTTTTAATGTTTATTTATTTTTGAGAAAGAGAATGCAAGCAGGCAAGGGGCAGAGAAAGAGGGAGACACAGAATCCGAAGCAGGCTCCAGGCTCTGAGCTGTCAGCACAGAGCCTGATGCAGGGCTCGAACCCATGAACCGTAAGATCATGACCTGAGCCGAAGTCAGACACTTAACTAATTGAGCCACCCAGGTGCCCCTGATTTCTCTGCTCTTTATTGAAGAAGTTCTGCCGTTAAAGGAAAATGACCTAGGCCTCTCAGTTGAAAAGCTAGCTTTCATTGGAGCTTGTCTTAGCTTGGGCATCCAAAGCAGACCACCACAGACTGGAGGGCTTAATCAACAGAAATTTATTTCCTCACAGCTCTGAAAGCTGAAGTCTCAGATCAGGGGCCAACATGGTTGGGTTCTTGTAAGGGCTGTCTTCTCACTGTGTCCTCACCCAGTGGTGAGGAGAGAGAGAGCGTGCATGAGATCTCTTTCTTACCCTTCTTCTTTTTTCTTGTTTTTTTGTTTTTTTGTTTTTTTGTTTTTTTGTTTTAGACTTTATTTTTAAGTAATCTATACACACAGCGTGGGTCTTGAACTTTACAACCCCGAGATCAAGAGTCACATGCTCCACTGACTGAGCCAGCCAGGCACCCCATTTTCTTACTTTCTTATAAAGCCACAGCTCTGTTGGATTAGAGTCTTACCTGCATGACCTCATTTCACCTTAACTACCTCCTAAAGACCCTATGTCCAGCTATAGTCACACTGGGGGATAGTGTTCCGATATATGGATTTGGGGGGGTACAGTTCAGTCCACGGCTGTGCTCTTCAAGCACAGTGCTCATGCCCTGTCTCATTTAAGAGCAGAACTGGCTGTTTTGAGTATCTCTTAACAGTCTCCACAGGGACACCAGAGTTCTGGTTTTTTTGTTTTTTTGTTTTTTAATTTTCAAGTGAGGTCTGTGCCCAGGGTGGGGCTTGAACTCATGATCCCGAGGTCCAGGAGTCTCATGCTCTTCGCACTGAGCCAGCTGGACGCCCCAGGGACACCAAAGTTCTGATGGGCCCAGACACCTCTTCCTTATCTCCTATTCACACCTTCAGCACAGCACCCCACCCTCAACCACAGTGACTGCTAGGTAACACCTCTTCCTGGAAAGAATCTTTAAAAGCAAAGCAGTCTGTGTAACGGGGCTGCTGCCTGTGATGGTAAGTCATCATGGAAACGTCAGAAGCCACTGCTTCCCTCCTGGCAGCGGTGCCCTATGACACTGGCAGAACCGCTTGATGGTCCATTACAGGGAAAGGAGGAAGCAGGGCAAGGTTGGCAATCTGGAGAACTGGACAGATAGAAACTCCTCTCCGCTGTCAGCAGTGCGGCCAGTGGCCACTCAAGGGTCTCTCTTCTACGCCAGTAGGAAGTATGGGGACACTCACAGGGCCGTCTTCTCTAGGAGCACCTTTCCCCACTGCTAGCCCAGCCTGCCCTGGCAAAGGAGGCTCTAGGTCTAGAATAGAAAGCCTTGTGGACTATTCTGGCTCAGTGGGGGCTTTTCCCTGCTTAGACTTCTGAGCTCCAGGCAAATTAAGAATGGCAAGATGCCCTGGTTTTCCTTCCTCCCTGCCCCACGGCAGCAGGGAAGACCCAGTGGCAGGAGCCTGTGCTTTCTCTATTTCGGATCACTAAGCCCACACTTGAGGCAGGGCTGTCTGTGGCACCCCGTCCCTCCAGGGCCTCCCCAGTCTCTCATTTGCTATCTTAGCTCCTTTCTTTGTGCCTGAAGAACACTCAGCCCACTGCCTGCGTACAGTGTGGCTATTTTTTAGCTATCTCTTAGTCCTGAGGAGGAGCTGATGAGGCACTGTTCAGAGGAAGGAAGAGGCTAAAAACCCACCACTACAGGCATTTGGGCTGTTGGAGATTTGTCCGCACTGCTCCAGCACTGCGCTTCCTGGTGGAAATCTCCAGTCCTTGTCTCAGCTCAGCCCCAAGAGAGACAAAGGAGAGATGAAGGAGGGCTACCAGGCCACAGGCCACAGAGCCTAGGAGGTGTAAGGAGTTCTGGCCATTCTCTTTCTAATGCTCTCCACCTTTTCTCCTCCACCCTTCCCAACTGCTTTTCAGGGCCTTGAACTCTGGTGTTGAGTACTACTGGGACCAGCTAAACGAGACTGTCTTCACTGTCCATTCCAGCAGCAGGAGCAGTGAAAGGCCAGGGTGAGTTTGGGAAGGAGGAGGGCACAGCTGTTGGAGGCCTGTCCCTTCCTCCTGTTTCCAGTGGGCTCTCAAGCAGTGCCCTCAGACTGCTCCGGGGCTCTCTGGGTGCCTCTCCTCAGCCACAGCAGCTCCTCTTTGATCTGCTTCATGCATTGAGCTTTTGCACACAGTTGGATTCGAGAAAAGTATTCTATGGCAAAGGACAAGAACATGCTCTGCTCTTAGAGTCTTGACTGAGAATAAGCTAGGACATCCTGTGGGCTTCTCCCATCCTGGCCATGGTATCTGGGCACACTGGGGTGACGGGAGAAGACAGAGCACTAGGGAGGGATGCTGTCCACAAGAAGAGTGCTGGGAGCCCAGGGAGAATCTGTGGACAATACCGCAGGTGACCAGGGCCTCAGGGACCAAGCTGCCCAGAGCTAGCACCCAGGGACAGACACATTCCCAGGGGCCAGTTAGAGTAGGAACCTGGTACTGATCCTCTTATCAATGTATTAAGGAAGACTGAAACATTATGAGAAAAAAGTGATGGGTCAGTAATACATGCAAGGGCATCACTGCTTCCTAGAAGAATTACAGGACATGGCTAGAAGAATAGTCCCCAGAAGCAGCTAGAAATGAGTAGCTGGTGACTGTCATGGAAGTCCTGGGCCCCCTCTGCTGCCAGCTGTATCTATCCCAAGGGTCAGTGCCTGGGAAATGCGCAAGGAAAGGGGTGCTAGCTTTGGGCCTGGGCGTTATTCATAGGTCAGCTGGGCTGCCTACCTTCAAGGGTCTGTTGTCAGAAGGCCCTGAAGGAGGAGCCCAGAAGGGCCTCATAAGAATCCTGATACTTTTTCTCCAAAGTGGAGATCCAGTGGAAATTCCAGGAATTTAAACTGGAATCTTGTCAGCATATAGTTAGAAGGAAGGAAGGAAAAGCTAAGAGAAGAAAGGTCCCTTCTACTGCTCACCCTTTGTCCCACAGATCTCAGCTGGTGGCTTCCTGAACGTGGATAAGAGGTGTTCTGGTTTTTTTTTTTTAATGTTTGTTTATTTTTGAGAGAGGGGGAGACACAGAATCCAAAGCAGGCTCCAGGCTCCAAGCTGTGAGCACGGAGCCTGATGCGGGGCTTGAACTCTTGAACCACGAGATCATGACCTGAGCCGAAGTCAGATGCTTAACCGACTGAGCCACCCAGGCACCCCTAAGAGTCTTAAGATGAGCCTTCTCTACCTCCCCAGAAAAATCCTCATTGTTTAAGGGAGTGACTGCACTAACTGGCTTTGCAAAATTGGATGGTTCTGCAGCTTCCGCTCATTGTCCCAGAGCTTGCCCTGATCTGGAGGAGAAAGGACACAGCTGAGTTAACTACTTTTGGGAGGTAGCTGCAGCAGCACAGGGCTTCTTTCTCGTCTTAGCCTGTGGGCCCTGGTCCAGGGGACTGTTCCCTGAGGAGTGGCATGGAACAAGTAGAACTCTATGAGGCGTACTGTCCCAAACCCTGCCTGACTTCAGTCTGCCCTTCCCTCCCTAGAACCAGCAGAGCCACGTGGAGGACTGACAGAGACATGGGTCTGATGAATGCAATTGGGCTGCAACCCCGGAACCCCACCACCTCAGTGACATCTCAGGGCACCCAGACTCTGGCCCTTCAGCTGCAGAATGCAGAAACACAGACGGAGAGGGAGATACAGGAGCCAGGGACAGCAGCTTTGGGTCCTGGTGAAGGTAAGAGTCACGTAACACCAGAGGGGAAATATGACTGGGAATGGGCAGTTGGGACCTTCATCACCCCTCCTGGTCTGTCCGCAGAGACCAGGTGCTGAGAAAGGGCCCTCCCCTCTCAGAATGACTACCCTCTGACCTGCTTGGGGAATGTTCCCCTGGTGGCGTTAGGAGCCTCCTCAGGCAGGAACAGCATCTCCCTGATCTGGGTCACTGTTTCCACCCAGTGGAAGCTGAGTTGCTCTTACAGCTTTGCTCCACTCCCACCAAGTACCCTGACCTCCTCCTCCTCTGAAACTTGGAGGACCCAGGTTGTTCTTCCAGAGAGAGCACACAGGAAGTAGTGTAGATGGGAAAGACTGCAAAAGAGACTCACTGGTGCGAGCTCTTATTCCAGGGACAAGCACACCAGACCTTGGGCTTCCAGGGCCAGCCCACAGGATAGCTTGTCAAGCTGCTATTACACCCATGGCTCCTTGCCCTTCTGGCTGCAGCCGGCATACCAGCAGCCCCGTCCTTCACCTACCTCAGGTGTAGCTCAGCCAGCATCAGCCCTGGCTCTGTGCTGGCCTCACACTTCTGAGAACCAATTAGCACTTCCCAGCGGTAGAGCTCGAGCCACTTTGGAGTCTGTCGACAGCTGTGTTAAGCAGGCTGTTCTCACTCAGTCACTCTCCTTACCCCCACCCCAGCCCCCTTGCCGGTTGGAGCTCCAAACAAGGCAGCAGCCTCCAGCCAGACACATATGCTTTAGGTCTGTGTTGAGCCATTTGCTCAAAAAAACGTCCACAGAAGGAAAAACCATGGTGTGCATGAGGCGTGTAACAAATTCACCTGTGTCTCCCCCAGGGAATAGCTTTTCACACTCTAGTCACCCCACAGGGCACTGTCCCTCTCACTGTCATCAACTGAAATTTTTTATTTGTTTTTTAATTTTTATTTAATTTCTAGTTAGTGAACTGAAATTTTTAAAAGTTGAATCCTTTTTTGGTCTGTGGCCCAGGCCACCTCCCCAGCTGAGGCCCGTGACTCTTTGTGGGGTTCTCACCAGTTTCAGAGGCCTGAACCTCATTCCCTTCCTGTCTCCCCCGCCATAAAGGAGAGCAGGTGGTGGAGGGTGAACCATTCAGAGGCCAGAAGCACTCTTCAGCAAGAGTAGCCATCTGGCGCTGAAGTGTGGGCAGAGTAGGCTTGGATAGCTCTCTGCATCTGTTTGAGGCCCGGTGACCTTTGCCTAGAGCTCGGGAGCACAACCCTTCTTAGCATCGCAGTCCTTTGCAGAAGACCCTCACCTAGACAGAAGTAAGGGAGAGGTGTGGGTTGCAGGGAAGGATGTCACTGGCCAGCCTCATGTCTCCTGGGGCCAGGAGCCTTGTTCTGAGGTGCTTAATTACCCCACTGGACCACCTACCACTCCTACCACTCTGGTAGCAAGGCAAGGGACCAGGAAGCAAGAGTCTCCTTGGGTGCAGATGTCCTCCCTGGCCCCCCCATCCCCTTCCAGCAGGCAGGCATGGCAGCTCTGCACATCCCCACCCCCACCCCTGCCTCCTCTCTCACCTTACTGGCAAACTGGTGGCCACACCTGCCGGAACATGTAGAAGAAACCCTTAGTTAAGTTAGCTAACCCTTCTTGTTGGCGTAGCTAGGAGGTGGGGCCAGGAGGGATACGTCCCTACTCACTAGAAGCCCAGCTAGATTAGTGGGGCAGGCAGCTCTACCTGAGTAATTCACACTCTGGGGCTGCCCCTCCCTTAGCCCCTTCCCCGTCAGCACCAAAAGATTCCCAGGCTACTACTCATTTTCTTGCTCTATAAAAATTTGATTAAAACCTATTCCGCTCATTCTAGGACGTCCAGGAAGAGCCTTCCCCAGGGGGAATTTGCAGGTGTCAGCTTTTTAGCTTGTCCACCTTTAAACCTTCCCTACCCTGTCACTCAGAAAGGGAGGGGTGCGTTCCCAGGGCTCACTGCTTGCTCCCCTCAGTGAAACAGTGCCCGCCTGGCATACGGTAGGTGCTCAGGAAGTGTGTGGAATGAATGGACTTAACGGAGCAAGGGCCCACCCCTGAGCGTGGCTGTGCTGTACTCTTCTGTCTCTGACCTCGGAGAAGGCTTGCCCGGGGCTCCTTCTTGTCTGGTGAAAATGAGAGTTATTAGCCCCACTGCAGTAGCCTGGGCCCGGGGCCAGAGAAAAGCGAATGTGGAAAGTGAGGGACTAGAAAGCCAGCGGGTCCCCTGAGGGCAGGAAGCACAGCTCCTCTTCCCACTCAGCCTGGCTCCCCTCTTCTGGTCAGTGACAGCCCCAGAATTAAATGCAGTTACAGGGCATTTATGGGAACTTGCTGATCCCATCCTGGCATCCACATCCAGAAAGTACCTTAGAACTTGCCAAGGAAAAAATGTCCTGTCAACACTAACTCAATTTCCCATTTTTCAAAGACAAAAAGAAATGCTTTTGCTAGGGAAAGAGACAGTAGAATTAACCTCTGTGGCCACCACTGCTCCTCGAGCTAATAGCTTGGATCCCCAGCCACGGCTGCCTTTTCCCTTAGGCCCCAGTGTGTTTTCTTGTTGAAGAATGTGCCAGCTGCCTCCAGTGCCAGCTCTTAGCCTTGGCTTAGGGTTCCCGAGAGAGAAGCACAGCTCACAGCTGTGTGCACAAGCATGAGGAAGTCGTCCATGGGCACAGTTTAACTTCTTCCATCCAGTCTCTTTTGAACACTTACTTTATGGATGATACTGTGTTAGGCACCATGAATCCAAAGGTGTTGCAGAGAGAATCCGATTCAGAGATGAAGCCATCATCTCTCCCTTCAAAAAGCAAGTCCAGGGGCAACTGGGTGACTCAGTCTGCTGGGCGTCCAACTTTGGCTCAGGTCACAGTCTCATGGTTCTTGGGTTTGAGCCCCACATTGGACTCTGTGCTGATAGCTCGGAGCCTGCCTGGGATTCTCTGTCTCAGTCTCTCTCGCTCTTAAAATTAAAAAAAAAAAAAGTCCAGAAAGGAAACAAACACGAAAGTACTTCTCCCATAGCAGAGGAGCGACATGTGACTAGGTTTCAGAAACTGCCTTAAGTCTGAAGCACCTGTAAGCAGCCTGGGAGCCCTTTTATTCAGCCACACATTCACGTGACAAATAGACACCAAGTGCAAAGCCGTGCATTAGACACTGGACCCAAAGATAAATAAAACTTACTCTGAGACCTTCAGGGACTTGGAGACCAGAAGGGAGATGCCACAGCCACAGATAACTCACACAGAGAAGAGTGGGACACTGCGAGGGCTCAGGGAGAGAGCCGGTGGGGCGGTATTTACACTGACCTTGACATCCACAGTGTGTCCCTGGTGTACATGAGCAGGGGATTGGAAGGCACACAGAAGTGCCTAGTTGGGTTTGGTGTGGTCATTGGTGTAGGAAGAGGGGATAGTCTGGGAAGTGGCTCGGACCTGACCAGAGGGCCCTTAAATGTAATGCTAAGGCATCCTGACAACTTTGAGGGCTTTTGTTGCTGCTGGGTCTTAAACAGATTATGGACTTAACCAGAACTCAGTGAATCCGAGATTAATTAGAATGGTAATAGCAGCGTGGAGTCTGGGTGGAAAGGGGAGAGATCAGCAAGATCAGGGAATACAGCCACAGTCATGGTGAGAGGTGGCCAAGACCAGAGCCATGGGTGCAGTGGGAAAGGGCAGGCGGGGCTGGGCTCCCTGAGGGCCTGGCTGTGGCACCTCCCTTAGGGCACCAACGCAGCCCTGTCCTGCCCCTGGAAGTGAGCTACATGAGAAGAGCTGATAGTTCACCAGGCACAGAGCCCAGCACAATGAGTTCCAGTGCCAGCGGGCCTTGGGCCAGCCCACTGCACATCCCAGACCCAGCTGGGGAGGCCCTCAGTGCACAGAGTTCTTGGAAAGCAGTGGGGGTGGCAGTGAGCACAAGGAGGTCCCCAGGGGGCCTCGCCAGGCAGCTCTTTTGGCTCACAGGGTGGTAGCTCTGCTGGCACTGAGCCCCTAGGTTGACCTTTCCTCTTACCCTCTGCCCCCCTGTGGGAAGGCTTCTCCCCCTGAGAGAAGTGCTGAGAACCTTTCAGATCCTTTTCTTCTGCCCTGGGAGTTGGCACTGAGCTGTCTGAGGGGGAAGCTTGGAAGGGCAGCCACCTTGAGGGCCGACGGGTGGCGGGGGCAGGGGGCGGTGGATAAGTAGAGTGGACTGGGAAAAAAAGCAAGCCGCACATAAGTGAAAACCCAGACGGAGTCCCCACTGCTTAATGTTGATGAGAATCATCTAAGACCCATAACATGAGACTGCCAAGCACTAACAAGGAGGGAAAGATCTAATGGGGCTTTAGACACCATGAAGCTGTGAAACTGGCTGGAAATGCAGCTCTAACAAGGAAAGCAGAGAAAAGGGACTGGACAGGGAGGGAACAAAAAAAGTCTTACAAAAATAGCTGTTGACAATAAGTACTCAAAAAAGAAAAACCCTCACCATCAGCGCCCCCAAATCTGCAAAATCCCAAAATGGCCAGCAAGTAGCCAAAGAAAATAAATTGATAGTTCAGTAGTGCCAGCCCTAGCAGCCCAGGAGCCTTGATTATAGTTGCCCACAGCCTCAGATCAGCCCACCGAGGGCTGAGCACAGGTGGAGGGAAGGTCCTCAGGACAGAGCCCCACTCACAGACCCCAGGTTAATCACTACAGCCACCACTGACTGAGTGCCCACTGTGTGCCATTATCTCATTTCCTCTGCCCTGTGTAAGCTAGTTGTTTTCATCCCTTTTATAAAGTCTGGAAACTGAAGGAGGTGGATGTTAAGCGACTTGTTCAAGGTCACACAGCTAGTGAGTGCGGGACAGATTTGAGCCTAAGTCTCCTCTGCTCCCACACAAAGGAATGCTCAGGCCTTTGGGGAAGGAACAGAACCTTCTTTCTCTCCCTGGAGATGCGGGCTGAAGCCTCAGGTCTGGGCAGTTGGCGGTCTCCAGGGGAAGATGAGGGTATCAGGCATCCAGCCCAGCCCAAGGAGAATAGTAAATGGGAAACAGCTTGGGAAAGCTGGTGGGGAAAGGAGGAAGAGAGGAGACAGAATACCTTCTAGGGAACAGTTAAAAATCCAGTCTTCCTTGTGGGCTTTTAGAAAGTAAACAAAACACAGAAAAGACAGCAGTTTTGAAATGAAGTAGAGCAGACTGTTTGCTTTTGGGCCATACCCTGTAGTTGCCCTCTCTTTCTACAGACCAGGCAGCATGCCCTGTCCGGGGCTGGGTCTCCCAGGTTACCCAAGACAGGCAGAGGGCAGACAAAGCAAGCCATCTGCATCCACCTCAGTCCCCTTCACTCGTGTGGTAATTAGTCTGCCACTTATGTCGGAAGGGTCTTCTGGTCCAGCTCTGCTTCTTAACTGGCTGAGTGGCCTTGGCCACCTCATGCCATCCTAAGCCTCAGTTTCCCCACTGGTAAAACAGAAATGGAAATGACGATCATTTGGGGAGTCTTGTCTAGCTTTCAAGTCTCTGATTCTCAGAAGGAGGGAATTAGACTCTTCTCATTTTTGCTTTTGGCAAAGAATCCCCCAGCTCCTACTCACAGTGGCCTGCCTGCCTCAGAGGCCCCGGCCAGCCACGAATTCCCTCTGTCTTGTGTTCCATGCCTTCCAGGTGAGGGCTCGGAGTCTGGTGCGAGCGGGGAAGATGCCCTCAGCAGGATCCAGCGGCTGATGGCAGAAGGGGGCATGACAGCTGTGGTGCAGCGAGAGCAGAGCACCACCATGGCCTCCATGGGCGGCTTCGGCAACAGCATCATCGTCAGCCACCGCATCCACCGTGGCTCCCAGACGGGCGCTGAGCCCGCGGCCGCCCGCGCCTCCTCGCCCCGGCCCTCCGCCTCTCGGGGACTGCTCCCGGAGCCTGGGCAGCTGGCAGAGCGGGGCCTGAGCCCCCGGACAGCCTGCTGGGACCAGCCTGGTGGTGTCCCTGGGCGGGAGCTGCCCCAGCCCACCCTGCCCTCTTCCTCCCCTGTCCCTGCCCCCCTCCCCCTCCCCCTTCCCAGCACTGAAGGACCAGCCCTGCACTGCGACCTGACCAATAACAACCACCTTGCTGATGGCGGTGGTGGCAGCAGGGGGGAAGCCGCAGGCCCCAGCAGGGAGCCACGGAACAGGTAGAGACACACGTGTGTACTGGTGCTTCCCCTCGAACCGCTGAGCAGAAACCGGACCTCACAGCTGACTCGGAACTGTACACGCGGAAGAGCTGCGGGCTGCATCAGGGAACAGGAGCAAGAGGGTGGGGGGTCGAGAGGAAGTCAGAGTCAGTGGGCATGAGGCAGTCGAATGGGCAAGGCTTGCCTCAGGGGACTAGAACCTTCCAGGATCTGGAGCCCAGGGGAGCCATGCTGCTGTGCTACGTGTGAATGGAGGAGGAAGTGGCTATCCCTGCCATGAACCCCCCCCCTTTCTCTTAGAAACATGGCTTAAGAGACTCGCCCCTGGGCAGAGAGCCTTAGAAGGGTGAACCGTCTTCCAGATCTGGGCCAAACCATCCTGGACAGTGGCCAGTGGGGCACCTTTGCCCTGACTACCTGTTGCATGGGCAGAGCCACTAGGAGCCCAAGAGCAGGAGGAGCAGCCTGGCCCCCAGGAACCACCTCCATCTCTGAGCCTTCCAGAGCTTCAGCCTCTCGTATCATCTTATCCCCTAGAGACCACAGTTAGGGTCAGGCCAGGCTCCCAGATTCCTGAGGACAGGGACTTCCTGCACTTACTGATGGGGGACAACCATGGAGTGAAGGGAGGGGGGCAGCCTGCTTGCCTGATAGAGGATGGAGTCAAGGGATGGTGGGCAGGTCCTCACTCAGGAGTGGGGGGTGTAGGCTGGCCGGCCCCCAGGGCTTGTCCACCAGGCTCCTCTCCCCCGGCCCCCAGGCCCTCAGAGCAGCACCTGTGGGTGGCAGTATTAGCTGAGCCTAGGCCAAAGCCAGCCCAAGGCTGGGGGAGGGGATGAGACTCCAGGTCAGAATGTGAGGTCTCGGTCTGTGATTTAAGGTGTTGCATGTGGAATCTTGAACTGTACGTGTAGTTTCTAGTGGAGAAATCAAGGCTCTGATTATTTTGTTTTTAGTATGAAAATGTGATTTCTTTTCTGTTTGTAACTCATCATAGAAACATTGTGGTGGGAGGAGAGGGGATAGTCTGACTGCTAATGAGGGAAACACCAAAGATCTACATCATTAAAGTGATGACATGGCCCTCACCAGGCTCTTCTCTGTTTGTTTCCATGGAGGATGGAGGAGGGGGTGGTGATCGGTAGGGGGCAGGGTCATTGAACCAAGCTGGGCCCAGGTTCTCTCAGGCACTGTTTCTGGGGCTGCTGTCCTACGTGGGGAGCCCCATCTGTCCCCTCAGAAGAAGCTGGCTTCATACTACGTCTCTGTACCGCCACCCCCTGCTTGCCCCAGGTCTGCTAACGATTAGGGCAGCCTTAACAGTGACAGGTGGGTATGTAGGAATGACAGAAGGTCACTGTTGATTGCTTCCTACCCAGGACTGTGGGTCTGGAATGAAGATGTGACTGGCCAAAAAGCCGGGTCCCCTCTAGTCTCCAGAAACCACCCATAATGGGTGTCTGGGCTGGCCAGGAAGGGAGCTTGGTCTTGTCTACAGGCATCCCTCAAAATGCCATTTGCTAGAAAGTAGGGGAAAGATATTTGCCCCACTCTTTTACAGAAGCGTACAGGAAAAACAGAGCCACCCCAGGGATTTTTGCCAGCAACAGCTATTTCTTGACTATCTCCTGTGTGCCTCTGTCCCAGATGCTATGGGGCATGTAGAATTACAGATTCTATCCCAACAGGGACAAAACCAAAAGATCAAATGGTTGAGCAAGTAATACAAAACAGTGTGAAAATGTGAAGAGTTATTACATAGTCACAAACACTGGAATTTTCTAGCAAATTGTAAGAGTGGACTCTGGACTAAAAGACACATCAGCTAGCTGTGTGACCTTGGGCAAGCCTTTTCTTTGCTTCGCTTTCCTCCCTTGTAGTAGGATACAGGGCTTGTATTATGTAACCTCTTAAAGTTACTTGCAGCTCTATAATTTCGAGTCATTCGAGGTCAGAGAGCACTGGAGTGGTTAGGACCAGGCTTCCTTGAAGAGGTGGGGATATGAGTTACTGAAGGATGGAAGAAGAGCACCGCACTGCAATCCCTGCACTCTACCTACATATTCCACCCCCCCCAACCCCACCCACCAGTGAGAGGAAGAATTCCTTGTTTTGACAGTAGGGACTATGAATTTGTTTAGTGTAAACCATGCGCCAAGGATTCTTATTTTGATTCTCATCACAAAAGCCCTCTGAGATGAGTACTGGTGTTACCCCCAGACCACACATCTAACTGATGGAGCCAGGACTTAAACCCAGAGGGGAACCCTACTTTGTTATTTTGGAAAACAGGGTATGAAGAAGCCTTGTGGATGAGGTGATCCAAATTTGGTCCTGTCTGCCTTGCGTCTGCCCTGTCTGGCCAAGGATGAACCCAGCAGCTACCTCTCAGAGGCTCCTACAACCTTTCCGTCTCCACATCAACCCCTTTCCTTGGAAAGCCCTTGCCTGGTGGATAGAATCCTCTACTAGTAGTAAAGCCTCTGGGCCCCTTCTCGTAACAAGTTGGGTCAGCAGGGCAGAGCTTGGCAATCCCATCTAGAGACAAGGAATTAGGTTCAGAGAAGTTCTATGGACCCAAGTTGTCTGTGGAGCCAATTGGGCCCAAGGACCCAGGACAAAATTAGGTCCCTTGGCTCTCCACAGTCCTACTGTCGGTTCTGAATTGGAGGGGTCAACCCCACCCAATGGTAAGGATTTCAGGGAAATGGAAGCAGCTTTGCCTGATACAGTTTCTTTGGAACTCAAGGCAACGGTTGGAGACATCTCTGGTTTCTGTGGCTTTCCGTCCTTGGCCTGGCTTGTTTCCCTTGTTTAACTTTTTAAGTATCTGGCCTCCCCAACCCCTCCATTCCACACACACACAACACTACCACCTTCCTAGGAGCGCTACCCTGTCCTGGACCCTAGGAGAGATATGACAAAGTGGAACAAAGGCAGGACTGTCATCTGATTGTCCTAGGAACTAACTGAGCCTGTTTCCTCACCTGTGAAGTGGGGGCAAGAACAATAGCTTCTTTGGACATTGGTTATGAGGCTCATGGGAGACCAGATCATTCATGTAACGGACGATGGCTTCTCACTCTTACCTAGACAGCCAACTCCAGCTGCCCTGGGGAGCACTGGTCTGGACCTTCACCTCCTCATTCAGCATGGAGAACACACCAAAAGCCCCGCAGCGCTGGCTCTTGCCCCAGTTCCTACCCCTTCTCTGGCAGCTCCTGCCGCCTCTCCTCCCACTGCCTTACCTGCCTCTGCAGTCCCCCTCACAGCACCCCCACCCTGTCCTGGAGAAAGGCGGGGGGGGGGGGGGGGGGGGGGGCGGGACCTATGTTGTTTTTCCAGGGCAAGGAGTCAGCGGTCTGAAGGTTAACCGGGTGTTTGTGCTCAAAGAGTTTGGGGGTGACAGGCCTCAGGGCCTAGGCGTGGGGAGACGAATCCAACCCTGGCTGGCCCCAGGAAGGGCCATCTCCGATGGAGGCGGAAACGCCGGTGTCGCGTCGGTCGGGCGGAGCTCTCCGAGGTGCTGAAGCCACCGACTCAGTCCCGCGGGCGCCTCAGCCACAGACTCCCAGGCCCTCCCGCTTCGCGCAGGCAAGGCCCCTAATCCTCAGGCTCCGGCCACTGAGGTTCGCGGAGACCTTAAGAGACCGGCAGCTCGCCCTCTGGGGTCTCGTTCCGGGCTCCGCCCCAGGTGACCTTGGGCAATCAGCTTTCCCTCACAGGCATCAGTGAACTCGCCCACCAGGCCGCGGCTGAATGGGTTCGCGTCCCATCCTAGGACTGGAGGGAGGATGCGCACCCCTTCTCCGGCCTGGAGTTCGGGAGCGGGGAGCCAGGCGGTGGGGGTGGGGGGCCAAGCGGGCATTGTGCGCGATGGGCGGGCTTCTTTCTCCCTGGCGGACTGTTGCCTGTCTTCTCTCCAGCTCCTTCCCAGGCCCCGACGGCCCCTCTTCTCTGGCTGCCCGGCGGCCAACATGCTGCCCTGAGACTGGAAACTGCCGGCCCTCGGCTCTCCGCCCCGACGGAACCGTGACGGCTGAGCCGACCCCACCCACCCGTAACCTCTCGTTGGGGTCAAACACTCGCGCCTCCGAGGTCCCACTGTGAGCGGAGACCCGTAGGGAGTGAGGTCCGGGCTGGGCGCAAGACCACCTCCGGGGCCCGGGTGTTTGGTCAGAGCGGAGGCGGAGAGCGCAGCCAGACGGGGCTGCCAGCTCCCTCCCCACCCCGCGAGGGGGCGCCGCGTCCCCATGACAACGCGGACACCCCACCCTCCCCCCATCTCTGCCTCCCGGGAGGGCAGCGCCCCCCGCTAAGCCGTACTGTTGACCGTGGGCGGTGCCCCACCGTGCCCGAGCTGGGAGCTGCCGGCCGGTTCCAGTGAGGGGCGCGCGTAGCTGGGGTCCCCGACGCCCCGGGTGGTGCCCCCCGAGCGTCGCAGTTGGGTGGCCGGTCCGGGGCGGGCGGCGCGGCCCCACCAGGATTGGCTGCTTCCCCGTGACATCACGCGGCTCGGGGAAAAGTGCGAGCGTGAGCGCGAGTCGAAGCCACAGCGCCGGGAGCTGCGGGCGGAGCAGGGGCCGCCCCTTGGCACCCCGTCCCCGCCCCCGGCCCGGCCGTGCGCCCCGCCCGCTGGCCCACGGGCCGCCCGCTGGTCCTGCCGTCTGTCAGGTGCGAGGGGACCGGGGCGGAGGTGTCTGGTAAGTGACTCCGCGGCGGAGCGGGGGCGGGGGGACACGGTTGCGAGAGAAGGACGCGGGGCTCTCGGACCCTCTGAGGCTCCCCGGAGGCGAGTCCCACTGGGACGTGTCCCCAGGCTCCTTTGGAGGCGAGAGCGTTGCTGGGAGCTGCACAGGGCCGGTGGGTGAGGGGCCCCGCTGGAAGAAAGACCCAGAGTCTCGGAAGCTTCTCCAGGTGCGCCTCTGGGAAGGAATGGACATTCAGGAGGTCGGGGGAGGGGGTGCCCGCCCACAGCCCTCAAGGCACCTGGAGCAGCCGTCGGGGGCGGGACCCTGCACTCCAGCCCTCCCACTGGCAGCTCTGGAGGGCGCCGGGCGCTGGAGCCCTAAGGAGCCTTTTTCCCGCCCGTCTCCCCGCCCCCCACCCCCGGAGCTGCCAGCCCACTCCGGTCCACGAAGTCCTCCATCCGCGACCTTGAACCCCGACGGAAACACCCCTACCCTCTCCCGGTGCCCCTCCCCCACTCCAGGACTACTCCCTGCGGTTGCCCAGGCTCCGAGCCCGGGAGAGCCAGAGCCAAGCCCCAGGCCCAGTGGCGGAAGTGTCAGCGCAATGTCGATTCCAAATTTCCTGAGCTCCTTCTCCCTCCTGTGAACTCTTGAATCTCTTCTCCCGCCCCAAGGACGGATTCAGGGGCCACAGCCTTCCCAGAGCCCTACAGTGAATGCCTAAGAACCAAGGACCCACACCCCAACCCCCTCCCCACGTCGTCCAGAGCACGCGCTCCGTTCTCGTCCGGAAAAGGGGGGGGGGGGGTGCTCCAGAACCCGGGAAAGCATGGTGCCCACGCCCAGAGGCTGCAAGAACTGCGTGCTAGGGCTTTGGGGGGAGGGCGGGGCACCAGAGAGCCAGGGCCCCATCGACCAGGACGGAGACCTGGAGGAGCCTCTGGAGGGGCCTCTAGATGAGCCCAAATAATACCCTCCAGGTCTTCCCAGGCCCAGGGCTTGAGAAATCAGGTGCCCACTCAAGATGCTGGGGCCAGACAGTGCCTCTCTGGTGGGGTCTGGTATGGGAGCGTTAGAATATTACACTCAACTGACCCAAGCCCTGGCTGGGCCTCCGCATTTTGGGGTGCTGCTGGTACACTCTCGCGGGCGGACTGGGCACCTTTTGGGCATAATGCTCCGCGGGCAGGCTGAGCTGAGCCTGGTGTCCTGTAAGGCTAGTGGGGCGACTCAAGCAGCGGCCCCTCGGCAGAAGTCAGTCACAGGCTGGGACACCACCCACACCGCAGCGTTGGGACCGGGGACACCACTGGGTGCCAGCTAAGGCAATGCCCCAAGGTCAGGATACCGTTGCAGCCCAGATTGTAGTCTAACCTTGCTGTCCTGGCCACGACCCTTCCCCACCCACGAGCGGAGCACGATCCAGACACTGGCTCTTGACTTGATTTTCTCTGCGCTGAGACAGCCAAAGTCTGAGCTGAGTCTCCTGGCAGGGGCTTTTGGACCGGAGTCAGGTCACCTACTGTGGACCCTGCCTTTGCTCCTGTACACAAACTCACAGGGACAGGGCACACTCGAATCGTGTGCATCCCCCAGGCCACAGCACTCCGGGACCGCACACGCATGCACAAGCACGTGTCCACATGGCACGGGCCTGCTCACGCGCACACGGGCACACTGGTATCCAGGCGTGGCCGAGCGCGCACACACGCACATGCAGCTACTAGCTTCTACTCGCGCTCCCCAGTAATCACACACAAACAGAACTCGCACTCGCCTTCCCGCCCACATGTTCCTCGGCGGGGGCCGAGTGTAAGTCGGGCGCCCTTAACTTTTCCACCACTGAACCCGCGTGGAGTCGAGGGCAGCTCCCAGGCGGGGCTTGGCGGGGGAGGGGGTGAAGGGGTGGGGAGAACCGCGTCCTTCCCCTGGGAGGCCCTGCCCTGGAGCCTCCTCTGTGCTCGCGGTCGCGCTGGAGTTGGGGGCGGCGGCGAAGAGCGGCCGCCCTCCCGGAGTCCGGAGCTGGTACCCAGGGCTCGACATTGCCATCTAGTGGTGTGCACAGCCCTGGGCAGCGTCTCCCTCCTCCCCACATCTCGGGCGGGCCTGGATCACAGAGAAACGCCCCCAGAGAGAGTTGCTGTCTGAATGCCTCCGGGAGACCCCCCCCCCCAGAAAGATGGTGGTGTGGGGGGCGGGAGACACCATACCTCACCTTTTCTGCCGCTGGCAGCTTCCCCAAGAGGACCCAGAGCGGAACTAAACCACCTGCCACCTCCTTGGAGACAAGATGTCCCGGAAGGAGACAAGAAAGAGGTCTCTTCTCTTCTGGGAAAGCCAAGTAGGGGGGCCGGCAAGGAGTGGGAGGGGATCCTTAGTTCTTTGGTTTTGAACAGTGGAGAGTAGAGGCAGGAAATCAACCTGAGGCGGGTTGAGGTTGAGAAGGTGGCTCCTGGGTTCTAATCCTGCCCCTGCCCCTACTTACACACTGGATGACTTTGGGCCAGCTAATTAACATTGTCCTCATCTGTAAAAAGATACTTACATCAGTGAGATGGGGATACTATTAGTACCTGCCTTATCAGGCTTCTGCAAGGATTAAACCAGATAATCTATATAAAACACTCAGAGGGGTTCCTGACTCATAGTTAACACTCAATAAACCAAGGCTATTATGTTTTTCATATTTGGCACCTCCAACCCTGTTCCCATCTCGCTGGCCTGCGTCCTGGCCTGGGGAGGTGAAAGCAAGGCTCTCCTTGGAGCTGGCGGACCATTGCCCACCCTGCACCTGCCTGCATGTGCCTGGGGAGGGCAGCCTCTCCATGCTGGCGGCCCAGCTCCGAGGGCGACACCCGGAATCTCTCCAAGCTGAAAGGAGCTGTCAGAGACCCCAGGGAGGGTGGTGTTCAGTCTTTGCCCTTGACTCGTTTGTGACCTTGGAGATGGCCACACCCCTCTTTGAGCCTTTCCTCCTGGGAACCAAGGGTTTGGACAGGTGAGCATGAAATGCCAGGCTAGGAGGCTGGGGCTATGTCTGCAGTGGTGAATGAGGGGGGTCGAGGCCAGGCTTGGGCAGGGGGAGTCACCCTGACACCTGCCTTCAGCCTGTGGCACATTTTCATGCTGGAGATGGAAAGTCTAGTTGCTGATCCCCACAGCTGCTTGGGCGGGGTCCCAGGACCCAGTCGTCTCTATATAGTGAATGAGCAAGAGAAGGGCAGGAGGGTGAGGTGGCTTGTCTAAGGCCACACAGCTACACCCTGCTGGCCTTGGAGCCTGGGCTGCAGTGGGACTGCTCCTTGCTCCACACACCCCGCCTCTCTCTCTCTCTCTCTCTCTCTTCCTCTCTCTCACACGCGGACGCTGTGTATACGACAGTGCTCAGGGCTGGCGGGGCTGGGAGGGGGCCCGTGTGCGTGTGTGTAATGGTGTGCATGTTGGCGGGTGTGAAGGAGGCTGGGCTGAACGGCTGCCCTGGCACGGCGCGCCGGGCGTGGGCCCCTCTCACGTGTATGGGAGAGGAAGGCGGGGGAGAGATGAAGAGGAACCTGGGTGGGAGGGGGCGCAGGCCGTGTGCTGGGGGGGGGGGGCACTGGTGTGCTGGTGGGCCCGGCGGCGGGGTCGGGTGGGGGGGGCTCTGGCTGCGACAGACTCCCCTACCGCACTGCCTCTCTTCCCCCTGAGACGCTCTGGGTTCCCTTCGGGCTTCCTTTGGGTTCTCGGTCAGGGTGAGGGCTGGCCCTGGCCCCTTGGAAGCCATGTGTGCCTTTGCTTGGCTGGCAGGCCCTCTAGGCTTCTAGGCTTCTGATTCCTCACGTCCTCAGCTCCCACCACTCCCGCTGGCTGTGGACAGTCCCTAACTCCCCTGCACTGAGGCCCCCCCCCCCCCCCCGCACTGGGGCTGGGAGGGAGGGCTGGTGGGGGGATGTCTCAATGGCATGTGCCTCCCGAGCCTCGCTACATGGCACTCTCCTCCTCATCCTTGAGGCTTCCCTCTCCGTGCCCCCTCTGGTCATCCCAGAAGCCCTCCCCGAGGTGGGACTACTGCCTCTTCTGGCTCTCTGGGCCTCCTTCTGCCAGAATCCTTAGCTCTGGGACAGCAACACGTCAAGGACTTTGTGGAACCTTGGTCAGGTTATTTAACATCTCCGTGCCTCAGTTTCCCCGTCTGTAAGTAGTGAAAAATCAAGGATTCTACCTCACAGATTTGTCGTGAGGAAGAAATAAATTAATATTTATAAAAAGCACAGAAAGTTCCGGACACTTAGTTAAGTATTAGCTGCTAATATGTATCCTTGCCTTTGTCCTCAGTACCTTCTGTAAGGATTGAGAACAGGTCCCCTGGTGACGTTTGGTTACAGAACGAGGAGGTAAACGAACACTTCCGGCTGGAGCCACATGCTGACCTCTGGGACCACTCAAGCCGTCCCCATTGCTTCTGTGGGCCCTGCACACACTGGCCTGTCTGTGCCCCACACGTGCCTCAGGACCTTTGCTCTGGCCATTGGCCCTGAGTAAGCCACCTCCGCAGCTCTTCACATGGCTGTCTCCTCGCCACTGTCCGGATATCACCTCCTTGGAGAGGCCTTCACTGATCACCCAGCAAGGCAGCATCCCTCTCTGTCCTCTGACTCCCTCACTCTACTGTTGCCCTGCCTTGTTTTCGTTCTAGCACTTTTTTTGTCGCTCACGTGTCTGTGTGTCTGCCCTGATCAGGCTGTAAGCTCCGTGAGAGTGGGGGCCGCGGGTGTCTCATTCACGTCCGTAACTCCTGCACCGAGAACAGTGCTTGCACAGAGTAGGCACTCAGTAAGAGATGAACGAAGGGATGGGTCGGAGTTCTCTAAGGTTCTGCGCGATGATGTCCCTCTGTCACCTTGAGTTACCTCTGCAATCCAATTCTACAGCTCATCCTTTTCTCTCTCTCTCCTTCCTTCTCCAGACACCGCCCGCCCACTACCGCTAACCAAAATGGCGAACTTCACACCAGTCAACGGCAGCTCGGGCAACCAGTCTGTACGCTTGGTCACATCGACCCACAACCGCTACGAGACGGTGGAGATGATATTCATCGCCACGGTGACAGGCTCGTTGAGCCTGGTGACTGTCGTGGGCAACATCCTGGTGATGCTGTCTATCAAGGTCAACAGGCAGCTGCAGACGGTCAACAACTACTTCCTCTTCAGCCTCGCGTGTGCCGATCTCATCATAGGCGCTTTCTCCATGAACCTCTACACCGTGTACATCATCAAGGGCTACTGGCCTCTGGGCGCCGTGGTCTGTGACTTATGGCTGGCCCTGGACTACGTGGTGAGCAACGCCTCTGTCATGAACCTTCTCATCATCAGCTTCGACCGGTACTTCTGCGTCACCAAGCCCCTCACCTACCCGGCCCGGCGCACCACCAAGATGGCGGGCCTCATGATCGCCGCCGCCTGGGTCCTGTCCTTCGTGCTCTGGGCACCTGCCATCTTGTTCTGGCAGTTTGTGGTGGGCAAGCGGACCGTGCCAGACAACCAGTGCTTCATCCAGTTCCTGTCCAACCCAGCAGTGACCTTCGGCACAGCCATCGCTGCCTTCTACCTGCCCGTGGTCATCATGACGGTGCTCTACATTCACATCTCCCTGGCCAGTCGCAGCCGGGTTCACAAGCACCGGCCCGAGGGCCCTAAGGAGAAGAAGGCCAAGACTCTGGCCTTCCTCAAGAGCCCCCTGATGAAGCAGAGCATCAAGAAACCCCCACCGGGGGAAGCCGCTCAAGAGGAGCTGCGCAACGGCAAGCTAGAGGAGGCGCCCCCACCGGTTCTGCCACCGCCGCCGCGCCCGATGGCCGACAAGGACACTTCCAACGAGTCCAGCTCCGGCAGTGCCACGCAGAACACCAAGGAACGACCACCCACAGAGCTGTCCACCACAGAGGCCACCGCGCCTGCCATGCCCGCCCCTCCCCTACAGCCGCGGGCCCTCAACCCGGCCTCCAAATGGTCCAAGATCCAGATTGTGACAAAGCAGACGGGCAACGAATGCGTGACAGCCATCGAGATCGTTCCCGCCACACCAGCTGGCATGCGTCCGGCGGCCAACGTGGCCCGCAAGTTCGCCAGCATTGCCCGCAACCAGGTGCGCAAGAAGCGGCAGATGGCGGCCCGGGAGCGCAAGGTGACACGGACCATCTTCGCCATCCTGCTGGCCTTCATTCTCACCTGGACGCCCTACAACGTCATGGTCCTGGTGAACACCTTCTGCCAGAGCTGCATTCCCGACACGGTGTGGTCCATCGGCTACTGGCTCTGCTACGTCAACAGCACCATCAACCCTGCCTGCTATGCCCTCTGCAATGCCACCTTTAAAAAGACCTTCAGGCACCTGCTGCTGTGCCAGTATCGGAACATCGGCACTGCCAGGTAGGCAGGCAAGGGTGCCCCAGAAGGTGCTGGTGGTCACGTGTGTGTGCTGAGCCATGTGGTCTCTCCCGTGGCTGTCAGGGAGAGATTTGGAAGCATCTCTCCGTGTTCACGTTCGCTGAAGAGAACTGAGGTCCCCAAGACCCCGTGAGGCTCAGGAAGAATCTCTGGCAGGATTCAGAGAGACCAGATCTCTGCTCAGGCTGAGGAGGGTCAGCCCCAGAAGCGTCTGAACCAAGACTGCCTGGCCCACCTCTGTTGCCCTGCCTCAGGGAGCTGGGAGGCACTGGCCTCCTGGGGCACCTGCCCCACTGTGACCAACCAGCATGGCTGAAATAATGACATCTGGAGGGAAGTAAAAGCCCAGGATCCCCCTTGGGAGGAGCAAAGGAGCCACTGCTTTGGAAAGGAGGCTTGGGAAGGGAGTGGAAGGCTGGGGTCCCCCATTGTGCCGTAGTTGGTGCTTTCTCCCTGCTGCACCCCGCATGTAGGCTCAGCCCCTCCTCCCGGGTCCCGTTCCAGGGGCAGAGCTCTCCCCTTGCTGCAGCTGTTCAGCCAGGCTCTGGGTGGGTGGGCTCTCAGGGCCCCTTGCCACATGCCCCTCGCAGCCCTGCACGTTCAGGATGGGGTAGCTGGGAGGTCAGGGGTGCACACTCAGGAACCGAGATCTGGCTTCCTGAGGTCCCATGCTGAGCAGAGAGGCCCAACGGATTCTGAAGAGTTCTCCCAGCAGGCTTCTGCAGTGAGGGAGGCCTGGGTCACAGGCGAGAATGGGGGCGGACTTGAGTGTCACAGGCTTCAGTGACAGCGAGGGCCGGGGCCGTACCAAAAGGCCTTTGGTTGAGTGTGGCTGAGATGCGGAGTGTCAGTTCTAGGGAATCTTCCAGGTTCCCTCCCAGTCCTGGTGTGGCCCCTGGAAAGACCAGACTGAAAGGCTCAGGTGACTTGATGGGGGTCCCCTTTCAGGAGTCAGTAGGGGCCCTGGGAGAAATTTTCATAACCGTTCTGCTTTTCCCATGAGCTCTGGGGAGCATTCACCGCCAAGCCCCCCGGCCCCTAAAAGCCACAGTTCCCACAGCCTTCCCTTTCCTTCATCAGTTCCCGCCCCAACAAATTACCACAGCAAACTCCCTGGGAAGGGGCTTTTATATATTAAAAGAAAAGCTTTTATTGGGGGGAAAAAAACACAACGGTTTATTTGTTTCTCAGTAATGGCATCTTTGTGGGGAAGGACAAAAGGGGGTACCGGGAATCACATCCCTCTGGGGCAGGAGGCTCAAGTGGTCCACAGTCCCTTGTTCCTCCCCATTTGGGACACTTGGGGGTGGAGAAGTGAAAGGGAAGAAGCAGGGTATGATTGATAAAGCTAATGAGTAGACAAAAGGCACTGGTAGGTTCGATCTTGGCCCCGTGGGAGGGAGGGCACGGGTCCCGGGCTCCTTGGCATCCAGACCCGGCCGCTAGTCCTTTCCCTTCCCTTTCTTGGCTGTAAAACAAGTGAGAAATAATGCGTTAGAGGAGTCCCGGTGACCGGGAGAGACCCCCTGCACATACATCAGGGAGAAAATTCTGCCCCCTAGTGGCTCTGGATCAGCTGACCTGGTGGCCAGGGGGACAGTGCAGCCATATTGATGCTGGACCTGCCCCACACCAACTTATACTTTCACGGGGGTTCAGAAAACCTTCAGGCTCTTGGTCCCAGCCGCCCTCAGTCTCGGCCTCCTCACCTAAGATGTGGGCTGATTCACCTCTGCCCTGATGGCCTCTCTAGGCTGCTGTGAATCAGGAAGGAGCTAAGGGATAGCACAAGTGTGGGCTGTGAAGTCCTTTCAATACTGGAAAGGACCCAAGCTGACCCAATGCTCCCTCTGGCTGGAGAGATGACAAAGGCAAGTCCTTCCAGGTCAGTCAACTTCCCTGAACCCTAAGCAAAATGCTCCAACACCACAGAGCGGGTTTGTGCTTCCACTTGGGCCAGAAGATTTAATAACCCCTGAGTACCTTCCGCGGCCCCCCCTCGGTATGTGCCCCCTAAGCTATCTCTACAGACAGGGAAACCAAGTGCAGAGATGTCAAGAAGTCCTTCTCCAAAGTCCAAAACTTCAGGTTTAACCGTTCCCTTTCACAGGTGGTGCAGCACCGCGCCCCCCCCCCCCCCCCCCCCGCTATGACCCCGCAACCCTCTCCCACTTCCCTGACCTTTGGCCTTGGCTTTGGTCTTGGGGGTGCAAGGCTTGGTCACGCGGATGGTCTCCTGGCACTGGGCATTGTACCGCGCCTTCTTCAGGGTGCCTTGGCGGGCCTTCGTGCCTGTGCCCCCATCACACGCTCCCCAGCTCTCAAACTTGTACTTGCAGTCGGCTGGCGGGAGAGTGCCCAGGATCAGCGGGGCGGCCCAGTGGCTGGAGGCCACAGACCTGCCCAGGTTTCAGTGAGGCCGTGCCCCCCTTTTCCTGCCCTCCGCCTGCGCCCCGCCTCACCTCCAAACTCCTTCTTCCAGTTGCAGGGCACCCTGCACCGGACGCGCTGGGTCTGGGCCCCACAGGTACCCTCGCGGAAACCCACGCCGCAGTCCTTGCTGCTGGGGGTGCAGGGCCCCCAGGTCCACTCCGCGCACTCGTTCCCCGGGCCGCCCTTCTTCACTTTGTCTAAGACACACGGGGAACGGAGCTCAGGACCTCGCGGCACGAGAGACTCACTCAGGGGCCGTTTCCTGGGGTCCTGGCCTCGGAACCCCGGCGGCCAGGCCAGAGGTCGCCAGCCTCGCTGGCCCGTCTCCAGCCCTCCTTCAATCCCCCACACCCCGTATCACCTTTCTTTTTGGCCACCGCGGTGGTGAGCGCCAGCAGGGTGAGGAGGGCGAGGAGGAGGAAGCCTCGGTGCTGCATCCTGGGGGTGGGGGTGGGGGGAGAGGTCGGGTCAGAGTCCCCCCGCCTGCCCCCTTCCCCACGTGGGGCCGCACGCGCGCACCTCCCACCCCCGTCCCCACAGTCCAGGCCTTCGGGCCGGGGCGGCGGCAGGATTCTGGGGCCGGCCCCTCGCCGCTAGCCGGGGCGCACAGCCGGAGGCGTCTCCCTGGGGAGGGCCTGGAGCCCAGGACGCAGCTCAGACCCCCACCCTGCCTCCGGCCCCCAGGGCGGCTGGGGCCCAGCGGGCGAGGGGCCGAGGCCGCCGCCGCACGCCCGCCGGGACCCCGCGCGCTCACTCGCTCGCTGCCCGCGGTGCTGCGCTCCCTCCCGCGCCGGGCCCGTCCCGCTCCGGCCGCCGCGGCCCCTTTTGTCTCCAGAACCGGTCTGAGCCGGTCACATGGGCCCCCGCCCCCTCCCCGCCCCCCCCACCGAGGAAGGACCCGCCCCGCCCCCTCCCCTCAAACCCGCGCCGCCCCCAGACCCCGGCGTCCCCGCCTCCGCTCCCGCCCCGCGCGTCCCGGGCGCTTCTACCCCGGCTTCCCGCCGCGGGTCCCCGCACCACCCCCCGCTCGCCCCGCCCGGGCCGTCCGCGCTCAGACGACGGGCTCTGCCGGTCCCCCGTCTTCTGAGCCCGGGGTCTCCCGGCCCCAAGCTTCTGCCCTGCCTCGGCACCCCTGGCCCCTGCCCGAGCCCCAGGTTCCCGCCCCCGCCCCCTCCCCGGGGCCGTCCTCTTTCCCCGCTGGACGTCTGCCTCTCCTACCGGGGAGGGGAGACTGGGAGGATGCAGACTGGGAGGGAGCTGGTAACCCCGGGGTTGTGACGGGTTCCGGCGCTCGGCGAGGGGCCCGCGTTCCAGCCTATGTGCGGCTCAGTCCCCCGATGACTAACCCCGTCGAGGACCGGCCCTTTGCGCCCCCTTAGCTGCTGGGGAAGGAGCGCAAGCCCCCACCTAGGGTCGCTCCTTAAGTGAGCAGGGAGATGCCCCGCTCAGTGTTAGGGGAGCCTGGGGACACTGAGCCCCCGAGAAGGCGCTGGGACGCAGGGGACGCCGTGCCTTTCCAGGAGCGCAGGTTTTCGGGGGCGGGAGCTGGGGGGGGGGGGGAGTTGTTGGAGGAGGAGCCCGCAGGCTGGATTTGGTAAGGCTAGGGAGCTGACGAGAGCCGTCTGAGAAGTTCCAGATGCAGCCACGGCGGCAGCTGCAAATGCCCACCCCTTCCGACCTTGGGGGATCACCTCACCCGATCCCCTAAAGAGTAAATGCGACTGAGGCCTGGGGGAAGGAGCTTGCCCAAGGCCATAGGGCAAAGGGGCCAAAGAATACAGGCCTCACCCCCGCCCCACCTCTCTTTCACTTTCATTGTTATCGTCCCTGCGGGAAGCGGGAAGCGAGAGGAAATCAGCTCCTCCCCCCGGCCCCGCAGAGCTAGGCAGCCAGGCAGAGGTCAGGTCTCGGCCAGGTCCTGGCACGCCCCCCTCCCCAAAGGGGTCTAGGTCCAGGGTGTCCAGTCCCCCTCCACCAGACCCCACTGCTTCTGGAAGACCTTCCCAGCCAAAAAAAAAAAAAAAAAGAGCAGAAAGGAAAAAAATCCACTTTACTGAGTCACACCCAGCTGTAAACATGTCACCACGAGAGCCCCACTCCAACCCCCAGGCCACACAGTCGGGCATCGATGAAATGACTGAGTACATAGGGAGGGTCACCGGGGGTAGGTGCCAAGCAGGGCAGCGGGCAGGCAAATGCAGCAGGCTGTTTCTGGAAGGAAGCCCTGGGAAGGGTGGAGTCGGGGCAGGAGAGAGGGCCCAAGCTGCCAGGAGGCTCGGGGTGGGGCCCCTAAAGGAGCAGGTGGCTTAGGAAGCCTCTTCCTGAAGGCTCCCTGATAGGGCCTCAAGCCCCTCTGCCCTCCCCCTCTACTCCTAAACCCCACGAGGGCACCTGCTGCGGTGAGGGCGAGGGCTGCCCTGAAGTGGTCCAGCCCCGTCCCCCAAAGGCCTGCCCAGCCCAGTCCAGTTTCCTGTTCCCCCGTAGGCCCCGGGTCGGGCTGGGGCTCAGGGGGACAGGTGAGACCCCCCAGCTCCTCAGAGTCCAACCCTCGTCCGGGGCGGGCGGCTCCTCAGGGGGCAGCACGGGGCTCCTTCCCTGGGGCACGGGTCCCCCCGTGGTAGTCCGACTGGAATGTGGCAGTGAGGTGGGCGATGAGGGGGCTCGTCCTCAGGCTGGCCCTGTCCCTCCTCGCTGCCCTGGTGTCAGCCTCACAGCTACACAGCCGTCTCTTGGTCCTCCCGCTGGATCATCTGGTAGTGCTGCCGGTTCTCTAGGTAGGCGGCGAGCTCGGTGTCCTGAGCCTTCTCGGCCCGCTGCCGGGGGGTGTCACCCTGGATGAGGGGGTTGCCGCCATCAGTTCAGGGACCTGTTGACCCCCCCCCCCCCCCGGGCTTGGGAGAGGGCAGGGAACCTTCCCTCCGGGCTGCCAGTGGGGGAGGGAAAAGCCTCAAAGGCCAGGCAGTCATCCACCCCCCACCCTCCGCTGGCCCAGGTTTCTCAGGATCCCGACTATGCTGGCTGAAGGACAGCTTCGGGTCCCGAGCGGCGGCCCTCCCCTGTGGCTCCCCACTTACAAGGGCCCGAGTTTGGGAAAGGGTTGGTTTGTGCTGGTGTGGACTTCCTGCTAGTCTGCTCACCTGCTGGTCTGTCTTCATGAGAGAGGCCCCAGCCTCCACGATGTAGTGGCAGATGGTACGCTGGCCTAAGGCCGCTGCCTGGTGCAGACAGGTCTCCCCACTGCGGAAACAGGGGCTGGCTGTGGACCCCCATCCTGTTCTCAGGGCCCTCTCGTCTGTCTCCAGAGGGCTATTAGAGCACGAAGCTCAGAGCTGTGGGGCAAGGGCAGGACAGAGGTGGCCTGGAAGGGTTTATGGGCTCTGACCATGAACCGAGTGGGAAGGGCTAGATGAAGACAGGGCAGGTTCCAGAGCAACCAAGGTCTCCCGATGCCCAGATACTCACTTCTCCTCCACAGCATCAAGGATCTCTGGGGGCGCTAGAGAAGAGGGGAGGGGGAGGTCAGAGAGGCCTGACGCCCTTCCCTCCTCCCGCTGCGGCCCCCGGCCCCGGGGCCCCCAGTGGCTCAGCTCACCGTGGTCCAGCAGGTAGCGGACCACTTCCTTGCTGCCCGTGCTGACCGCATGGTGCAGGAGCGTGCGGCTCTGCTCGTCCCGGTGCATGAGGTCACCCCCAGCTCGGTGCAGCTCCTGGAGCTGAGGGCAGGAGGCAGAGAGCAGGGCTGGGGCTCCTCAGGGCTACCCCCCTGCCAGCCACAGAAACGCCCCATCTCATACAGGCCGCAGGCCTGACGCTACTGTGCTCACACATCATCCCTCTGGGGGTCTTTCTGGAGCGTAGGGGAGAGACACTGGGCTTCTCACACCCCAGGGGCCCATGAACTCCCCAGGACCACTGATGACCAAGCCCTGGAGCCTGCGGTTCCTCTAAGACTTGCTCCTTTCTGAGCACCGGGGACAGGCAGGCTGTGCCAGGAAGCCCCTACGAAGGGACACCGGGAGCGGGACAGGGACGGGAACAAGGTGGAATGGGACAATCACCATGGAGATTCTGCAGCGGGCCAGTGGCTGGCTCCCAAACAGGCCAACCCTTGGCCCCACCCCGAGGACCCACCCCACATGGCACAGAAGGGAGAAGCCGAGCCCCTCGCTAGTACCTTACAGAAGTTGTTCCTCTTGGCGGCCTCAATCAGCTCTTCACCTGCACGGAACACCTGCCTGTTACACTCTGGGGCCGGAGGCCCCGGCTCGTGTCGGTGCACGAACGTGCTGTGGGGAGGGCGGGCCTGCCGGGGCACGTGTGCTGAGGGCTCGGCTGTGGTCCGTGTGACCGTGCGGACCTTGCCGGTTGTGGGAGGATGTGTGTGGGCTCCACCCCACCTGGGGCCGGGGAGAAGGGAGAGCCCTCACCTTTGGGGGGTGCCACATCCCCTGGCAGTGACCTGCAAGCAGAGCGGGGTGAGATGTGAGCCGGCGACGGCACAGGCCCAGCTGGTCCCCCTCCCCGCCCCAAGGTGCTCCCTGCGTTCCTTCAACAGTTTATTGTTGCCTACATGGCAGGTGCTGTTCTGGGTGCTGGTGATACAGCCGTGAGCAAGACCGAGAGCTCGCTCGCAGGGAGCTTACATTCCAGTCAGGGAGACGAACAAGTCAACAAATATATAAGGCGTTCTGAGAGTGGGAAGCGCTGAGGAACAGAGACAGCGCGGTGTGATCGCACAGCAACTTCAGCTGGGGTTCCTGGGAAGACTCCTCTGAGGAGGAAACTCCCAAGCTGCGGTCTGAGTGGAGGGGGCAGCTCGATGAGGAACGGGGGAAGTGTCTGAGGCAGGAAGGACAAGTGCAGAGGAAGGCAAACTTGAGGCCTGGACAACCTGGGCAGGGCACTGTGCTGGGCAGCGGGGATGGAGGGTGGGTGGGTGGAGGGGTGAGGTTGGAGTGCTCGGATGTTGGGGGATGGGGAACAGGACTCATAGAGAAGTGGGGGGGTGGGTGGGGGGAGGCGGGGAACCCAGCGCCGCAGGATGGTCAGTGACGCCACTTTCCTGGGGTCAAGGGACTGGTCAACTGGGTGTGGCCAGGTTCGGTTCTCTGCCAATGACTCAGCCTGTGGGGACCCAGCAGCTAGCTTGACACCGGACATGTGTCTGGTGTTGAAGGCGGGACTTCAGGAGCTTCTGGCTTGTGGGTGGGGTTTAGAGCCAGGGGGGCTGGAGGAGCGGCAGGACTCACCGGAGTGTGGGTGAGCAGGGGGAGGTGGGAAGAGGGGAAGTGGGGGTTGGGAGGTCAGGCCGGGCCGATGCCCCCAGAAGCTCAGGGTCCAGAATATAAATCTCATCCTGTGCGATCTCAGTCACATAGTTGAGGTGTTCCTGTGGGTGGGGAGGTCAGGGACCAAGGGTCAGGATCTTCCAGGGCCGCCGATGGTGGGGGTGCAGAGGCAAGGCCAACGGACCTGGAGAAGCCTCTGCTAGGAGCATGAACGCGAGCAGGCGCAAGCCGGGTGAGGGGCCTTCCCAGCCCCTTCCCACTGCTGAGCCTTTACCCAGGCTGCCCAGCCTCTGGGCAGAAGTGCCTTAGCATCTGTGTCTCGCTGGGCGGCATCTGTGTTCCCAGGCCCTCGCACCCACCCAGCAAGACTTTTCTGGGAACGCCAGCTCCCTTCACTGTTGGCGGCGTGCGTGCCAGTCTGGAGGGCAGGGCCATGCCCTGTCTGCGGCCCGAGCAGGTGTGCGGGCGCGACACAGTATGAGGACTAGGGGGTGGGGAGCCCATCTGTGGAAGTGTGGGCCAACAGGAGAGGGCCCTCGGGTGGCTCGGAGCCAGCGATGGATGGAGGGCGGCGAGTGCTCACCTGGGCCCGGTCGATCCTGTAGAAGCGGCTGGCAGTGGTGGCTGTGGGGAAGGCAGAGAGCCGGCTGAGGGGACAGGAGGCCCTTGTCCAGGCCCAGATTTTCTGCTGCCCCACCAGGAGCCCTGAGGGAGGGGGCAGGACACAGCCCGGGACTGCCAGGAGCTGGTCCTTCAGGGCCACTCACCGTCCAGGAAGCACCACTTGGGGGACAGTTTCTGGCAGGTGGGGGACTTGGCTCCAGCACCTTCGTGCTCCTGCTGAGAGAGGCGGAGGCCGGGAGTTGGGAGAGAAAGGAAACTGCAGCAGCTGGGCACAAGCGGGACGGACTCCTGACCCCCTCCCTCACCTGCTGGAGCCTCTCAATGTGCGCCCGGCAGAGCTCTAGGTCGCTGTCTCCTGGGACCACCACGGTGCCCAGTGGCACGGCTGGGGGACAGAGCAGGCCGTCAGCAGCTGGCCGTATCCTCCTGCCTCCCCGCCCCACCCCGGCCTCGGCAGCTCCTTGCCCCCAACTGTCACTCACAGGCCTCCTTGAGCTGCTCCTTATCGTAATGCAGGGCCTCGTAGTCATGCATGCTGACTCTGCTCACCTGGATCCGCAGCTGCTCAGGCACGGGCTGCTGGCTGAGGCACGGGGCAGAGGGTGGGAAGAGGGCACATGGCAAGGATCCTCAGCCAACCACTGAGGGGCAGACTGAGGGGCCCTGCCCAGCTTCCCTGGGGCAGAGGGACTGGAGGCCCCCTTTCCGGCTGGGGAAACCAAGGCTCAAGAGAGGGGCAGAGTCTGGCCTTGGGTCCGGGGCAGGTGGCCGGGAGGGGGACGTACTCGCTATGCAGGGGGGCGGCACTCCGCCGCTTGGCCTTCTGCACCATGGTGGCCTGGTTGCGCAGGGCGATGCGAATACGAGAGGCCGCGAGTTTGCAGGGCTCGCCATCCACCTGCACCGGGATGGCCTTAGACGTGGTGAGCACCACCTCGCGGCACTGTGTCAGCCGCTCACCGTGCCCGCCCACCTGCAGCGCTGCCTGTGGGTGCAAAAGGCTCAGGTCAGGCGCCAGGGCAGGGGCAGTGGGGTCCCCAGCTCTGTTCCCCCCAGGGATGCTCTGGCCAGGGAACACAATGACAGTGACCCCCCAGACAGAGAGCAGAGAGGGAGGACAATACCCCAGTCAGAGAGCTGAGGGAAGAGTGAGACCCTGCTGGGGGAAGGGAGGGAGGGAAGGGGAGACCCCAGCCAGGGAGATGAGCATGAATTCTCCTATCTCAGCCAGTGAAAGGAAGTTCGGTAATCGCCCCCCTTCCATCTTGGAACAGTATTCTTGGTCACTGTGGGGACAGACCCAGGGGCAAAGCAGAGCCGGGGCTCCAGACAGGTCCCTTGCTGGCCCACTCACCAGGGACGTCATGGTAAAGCCAATGACCTCGAGGTAGCCATCATCATGCCGCTGGGGCTCAAAGTCGTGGTGCTCCCCAGGGTGGCCCCAGGGCATGGTGCCTGCGCAGTACCTGGAGGGGAAGGCAACACAAGGGCCTTCAGAGGACAGTCCTGCAGGATGGAGACAGCTGGGCCCACACAGAGCCCTCCCCTCCTCACCTGGGAATATTCAGGAAAACAATGCACTGGGGCTTCAGGTCCTGGATCTTGGGGGTCAGGTCGGTTCCATCACACTGGAGGCAGGAACAGGGGAGGGTGTAAGCTATACAGCCGTGCCAAGGCAGCCTCCCTCTCTGCTGGGCCCACCCACTCTGCCTGCCAGCTTGGTCCATTTACCACCACTCGGATGTGCTTGGCCAAGTCCTTAGAGCTGCCCATCAGGAAGTCAGAGAAGGCTGTCTGTGGGAGACAGAGGGCATCACCATCTGGTAACAGAGACTTTCCCTTACCACTGCCCAGAAGGGGTCCTGTGGCCTAGCAGACACAGGTGGGCAGGGGGCTTAGGTGGTAGAATAGTGGGCATGGTGGGGGCTATTGCTGGCAGACCCCAGACTCACCCCGGCGTAGAACATCTTATTTCGAAAGCGGCTGTTGAATTTCTCTGGGTTGGCCTCTGGGTGGCGATAAGAAACAGGGGACAGTCAGTCATTCTGAACTTGCTGGGGCTTCCCAAGCTGGGGTGGGGAGGAAGGGCTGGGAACAAGTGCCTTTCTTTTACTGCTGGGGGCAAGTTCTGACCCTCTCAGGGACCCTCCTGTGTCTCTTCCTCCCCAGCCTCCCAATGCCTCCTCAGCAAGAGGTTGCCAACCTCGAGACTCGTGAAACTCCAGGGTGACGTGGGCATCGAAGCCCAGGCTGAAGTAGTTGTTGAAGACATCCAGGGGCAGCTGGAAAAAGGTCACGGGGCCAGCATCAGGGCTGCGCCTAACAGACCCCTCCCTGCTCTGGCCTGGCCCAGGCCAGGGGCCACCAGGCTCGCTAAGCCCATGCACTTTTGGAAGCCTTTCCCCCAGTTAAGAGGATCTACCACAAATTTCTTCCTCCAGCCAGTTCCCCGCCTGAGGCTCTGCCCTCTCAGCTTCCGGCTCCGGTGAGGCTCCTCCAAGCGCCCCATACACAAAACAGCCCCAGCTCTGCTGACACTCTCTTCCCTGGCTTTCTGTCCCCCATGATGCTTCTTCCCCAAAGTGCCATATTCTCTAGGAGCTCTGTGAGAACAGGGACTTTGCTTGGTTGCCGCTTAAAATGGTGCCTGGCATGTGGCAGATATTCAGTAAATATTTGCCAAGTGGCTGAATAACAACTAGCTTGTGGAGTACCATTATTACCATTGTACGGAAGAAGCTGAAAGTCTGGAGAAACGAAGAGATTTGCCCAAAGTTCCTGAACTGGCAAGTGAGAAAGAGGAGGCCAGCCCGGGTCTCCCGAGACTGCCCCCCGCCCCCACTGTAGCGGCTGCCCCTGGCCCTGGCCGCCCTACCCGGTCAGTGGCGCCCTCGTCACGCTCCTCGGGCCCCGCGTCGGGGTTGGGCTCAGCACGGAGGTCCCAGCGGTCTAGCTGCACTACATTCCCCTCCTCCACGTGGGAGAGGATCTTGGACACGGGCTCATCCGTGTAGCCCTGGTGGGACAAAGGGCTCAGGAACCGAGCCTCTCCTGGGGAGAGGCGTGCAGGGTTGCACGGCCCACCCCCAGCTCTCCTACCCTGCTGTGGGCTCTTACCCCTCCCCAGTTGAGGGTACGGGCCAAGTCATTGCCAGTGCCCAGGGGCAGAATGGCAACGGGCGGCGGTGGTTTTAAGCGCAGCTGGTCCAGGGTGGAGAGGATCCAGCCGACCTGGAGGGGGCAGAGCACAAGAGGCCAGGTCAGACCAGCGGGGCCCAGGCTCAGGCCCCAGAGAGGCGGGAGACTCGAGAAGCGAGCAGCGGGAGAACTCACCGTGCCGTCGCCTCCGCACGCCAGGATCCGCAGGTTGTGCACTTTGCGGTACATCTCCAGCCTGGGGTCGGAGGACCGGAAGTGTCAGGGTACGTACACCCTACCCTGAGTGCCAGGCAAGCCCCCTGCCACTGTCCCCACGGAGCCTTGGCAAGTACTTACGCCTCCTTGGGCCCTCCCTGGCTCAGGTCAAAGACTTGTCGGGGATTGAGATACCACAGGAAGGACTGGATGATCTTAGCGCCCTGCGGGGGACCGGGGGGGTCAGTCAGGGCTGGTGGGCTGAAGTGGGGAAAAGCACATGAGAAGGCTGTGGCTGTGGGAAGCAGGCCCAGCGAGGGGCAAGGGGTGGAGACAGAATCAGATCTCCTCAGTATCTCTGGGAAAGAGGGATGGGGCAGGAGCCTGCCATGGAACCTGGGAGCAGTTGCTGGGGAGGGGAGGGGTGCAGAGCCGGAACCCGTTCCTCCCCCAAGGCTCCCGGTGGAGAGGGGAGGCTGTGCGTACCTGGTTGCCCCCACTCTTGGGGTTCACAAACACCAGCAGGGGCTTCATGAGGGGGGACGGGGTGGGCCTGATGATGAAGGGTCTCCAGCGGCCCTCCTTGGAGACAGAGAGACAATAAGGCTCTTTCCTGTCTTGAAGACCTTACCCCCATTTTCGGCAGTGCGCCCTCATACTACCTCCAGGTCAGACCTTAAGTGGGCCTGGCCATACAGAGGCAACTCGGATCTGGCCTCACACCCTCCTCTGGGGCCCAGAGCCCAAACTGACCCACCAAAGGCTGCATCATCAGCCCAGGGGCCTCAGTATTCCAAGAAACAGGCCCCTCTTTCCTGTTCCCCTCCAGTGGCCCACCCAGCCCCAGGACTAACCTCTGGCCCTTTCTTGCTAGATTTCCTCTTAAAGGATGCTCTCTTTTTCTTCTTGCTTGCCTTGAGGGTATTCTGCGAGGGAAGCAGGGGCATTGGTGACAAGGTGGAAGGGCTGGGGTAGCCAGCAGAGCCCAAACGTGGGAGTGGTGTCAAGGGTGCAGGCAAGACTCACCTGGGGCCTTCGAGCGCGAAGGATCCAGGTGGGTGGGATGACCACGGCAGCGTGGACCCCCAGAGAGCACGGCTCCTCGATCTGCTGCAGCATGAAGCAGGACACCTTGCTGTGGTACTAGAGAGGAGGGGGCACAGCTGAGCCGGGCTGAGCTGAGGCCTGGGGACCCCCACCCAGTGCAGCCCAGGGGATGGCCTACGGCGGGGCAGGGCGAGCACTCACTGCTTGCTTGCACCAGGAGCAACTGATGGCCACGATCTCCTTGCTGTGGAAGGTGAACTTCTGCTGGAAGCCCTAGGGGGAAGGGGGTGGTTGGGGCACCAGGGACCAGGTCCAGAGCAGCAGGCCCAACCCCTCTTCTGTTGCCAACCTCTCTCCACCCCGGGAAATTGAGCACATTTTTTAAAATTAAAAAAACAATGGGGTGCCTGGGTGGCTCAGTTGGTTAAGCGTCCGACTTCGGCTCAGGTCATGATCTCGCGGTTCGTGGGTTCAAGCCCCGCGTCGGGCTCTGTGCTGATAGCTAGCTCAGAGCCTGGAGCCTGTCTTCAGATTCTGTGTCTCCCTCTCTTTCTCTGTCCCTCCCGTGCTTGCTTTCTCTCTCTCTCTCAAAAATAAATAAAACATAAAAGTAAATAAAAATAAATAAAATAAAATAAAAAACAGAACAAAATGACCAAAAAAAACCCTGTAAAATAAGCCCCTGGAGCAGGGAGGCTTATGACTCTCTGAAGTTAACTGCAAGGCGTTGGGTGCACACATGTGATCTGCTCAAAGGATCCACAGCTAACTCCTGTAGGCTGAGATGCCCTCCTCCCTGACCCCAGACCCCCAGGCCCCTGGGCATTTCCAGCGCTTCACGCTTCTTCACAGTACCTATCACATTCATACCCTTGTTCGCCCTACAAACGTTACCGAGGGCCTGCTGGGTGCCAGGCTGTGCTTGGCACTGAAAGTGGGCAAAGGAAAAGAGGGACAAGGCCCCTCGACCTTCCATGGCCTATGCTTACTGACAGAGACTCACAGGAAGCAGACAATGACTAAGTGACCACCACACTGTGGACTGTGCTCAGGAAGACTGCCTGCAGAGTCTGTCTTCAAGCCACACCCTCCTCCTCCAGGAGGGCAGGGACCCACTACCCACTACCCAGTGGGGCTCAGCACCCAACAGGCGTTCAACAAGTATCTGCCGAGTTACTAAATGAGTAAGTCTAATTCTCAGAGGGCTCACGTGTAATTTCCAAGCAGTCCAGATACCCTGCACTAGAAGATAACTTTCTTCCCTGCTCTCCTGCTCTGTCCAGAAGCCTAGGTGTTTTGGAACTGAATGGGCACCTCAGCCAGGTTGAAACAGAGCCCTAGGACTCTGCACTCAGGAGAAACAGTCGGTGATGGGCAGGTCACACTGGATGCACAGCCTGAGGCTCGGGGGCCACAGGGCCCAGGTCCGGTGGTCATCAGGCTGGCCAACTTCCCTGGGCAGGGCCTCACCTTCCCACAGTGCCGACACTTGCCATCCTGGCGTCGCCTGTGTACCCAGTGGTGGCGCACAAATGTTGGCTGGTGGAGGAAGAGAGAGTATCACCGGAGTGAGGGGTGGGGCTGCAGGAAGCTCTCTGCAGGAGTGTGTGTGAGGTGAGAGGGCTGGAGACTTCTCTCCATGGCCTCAAGGTGGGGACTGAGGCTCGGGGTAGGGGAGAAGAGTGAGGAGGCACAAGAGGCAGGCAGTGTCCCATCCACTCTGCAAGCAGGGCCTGCCAGGCCTTCCCCATTGAGACGCTCTCAGAGCCTCAGCCCTGCACCTCCCTGGGCCCCAGAGCAGCCTCGAAGTTGCTGAGTCCCCTGGTGGCACTCTGGAGACACTGTGGAGAAGTCCACTCAGGAAACTTGGGGCCTCCTTACCTGTAACTACCCTGGGCACTTACCTCACGGATGTTCCTGGAGCCTGATTCACGGAAGGACGGCTTACAGCGGAAATTTATCTGTGAAACATTGCAATGACCACCCAAATGTCAGAACCTCCTTTCACGGAGTCAGGCATATAGCCACCTCCTCCAGGGAAGTGTCACTCACAAGGTAGAGATAGCCCCAAATCATCCTGGGAGCCCTCAGAATGTGAGACACCTCTTTTCAGAAGCCCTCCTGCATCCCTGCCTCCTCTCCACCATAGCCAGAAGGACTTTTTCCTCCCTCTGTTAGTATCCTGGGATGGGGGAGACTTGGAGTTTTGTGTCTACTCCCCCACCATTAAAAGGCAGTATGGTTTACCCCTCCCACATTTTCCCCTTACCCTCGAATGCTCCCAACCTAGGCACGTGCAGGCACCCTGATCGGTGCTTGCAGACTTGTGCTGGCTGGTCCCTGGAGACCATTAGCTCACTTATGAAAACTGGTGTGATCCCATCTTAGCCTCTGTAACACCTGGGGCTACGTTTGTCTCTCTTTTCCCAACTGTCCCTGCTTCAGCCTTAGCAAAGTTGCAGGGAAACCTCACTCTATGAGTCAGGGGCTGGGGCAAGTGACCCACATTAGCCTTGCTGATGCCACTCCTAGTCCTACAAGCTTTCCCATGTGCTGATCGGGGTTTCTGCTGCCTGGGGAGCCCCCCACCCTTGGCCTGGATCTGCCTGCTCAATGTCCCCTCTACCTTGCTTTAGAAGCACGGGCCAGGGCTACACAGGAGTGGCCTAGCTTCGGCAAGACCATGGCCCCTTCTAAATGTTAATTTAGGTGCTAATAAAACAGGGTCTCGGCCATCACTCATTATTCATCCATAGTGAGCCCCACTCTGTGCCAGGCTTGTTCTGGGCAGTGGGGATACGGTAGCTAATAAAGGAGAGGAGGGAGACAGGACTCAAATGCAGGCATTTCAGCTCGAGGGTCTTTGGCTCTTCACCACCACGCAGGCCGGGGCACTCTTGGCAGGCAATGCTTGTAACATGAGTATCAGTGCAGAAATACACATGTGTGTTTGCTGAGGGGCTTCAGCACCCAAAGGGGAGGGGCAGGAAAGGCTGAGCACTCACACTTACCTTCTCCAGTTGCTCAATGCAGGGGGTGTGCACCACGATCTTGCAGGCTGCACACTTTCTCCGGGACACTGATTTCTGCTGCAGAAAATGAAGAGGAGGCCCTGAAGCACCAGGTAACTCCGTCCAGAATGCTGCCCCAGGGCCAGGAGAGAAATCTTTCCATCTTCCCTCTCTGTTCACTGGGAACCCCCGATCCTGGCACCAGAATACAGCCCCCGTTCCTCCTGCCATCCTCAGGCAGCCCACAGCAGGCGCTCAGGTGACAGTCCTGTTCCCACCTTCCCAAGAAGGCCAGCAGAGGTCTGTCTACAGGCTTCTAGACCCACTCTACCAGCAGGGGGCAGCATGCCGCAGAGAGCTCACTCACCAGCATCTTGGCTACACAGTACTGCTCCCCAACATAGCAGAAGTCCCCTGACACGTTGGTCTCGAACCAGATGTGCTCCCCATAGGTCGCGGACTCCTAGACCGCGAGACAAGCGTGCTCAGCGCGAACCTGCTACCCAGCCCTCCAGTCAGTCCCTGTGCTGCCCCACCAGCCCTCCTCTCTCCCAAGACAAACCTGCTCCAGCCACCACAATCTACTTTGCTCCATCCTGTTTCCACAATGTCCCTACTCTTTTAAGATTAAAAAAAAAATTTTTTTTAAGTAATCTTTACACCCAGCGTGGGGCTTGAACTTACAACTCCAAGATCAAGAGTCGCAAGTTCCTCCAACTGAACCAGCTAGGTGCCCCTCCCACTGTCCCTACTCTTGAGGGCTTGGCTCAAATGTGGATACCCTAGGAGGTCTGCCCTGACCCGAAGGCCCATGGGCTCCTCTCACAGCTGCCCCCAGCACCTCCTTCCATCTCTAACTGCTGCTGTGGCTCCAAGCCCATCCACCTGTCCCTCCCTCCTAGCACCCCGCCACTCACGCTCCAGTCCACAGTGCTCCGGATCTGCCGCTCTGGCTCGCTGCACAGGGCCCCGGGAGCGGGAGGAGGGGGTGCCAGGTGCTGGAGGCCCGACTTGGTGATGGCTTTCCTACAGGAAAGGAGATCGCTGAGGCCAGCTGAGCATCTGGTGACTCTGCTTCCTTCTCCCCTTACCTGGGATCTCTGCCCTCACTGTGACTTTAACCCTTGGCCAGGACAGGGACCGCAATGAGGAGGGTAGATGCCCCAGGACAACCTAAGACCCTGAGAGGTTCCCTGCAGGAGACTCAGCCCTCCTCACAGCCCTTGGGGAGCGCGCTGGCTTCCAGGCACTATCCAGGGCCATTCCCAAGCGGGGTGCCCTCAGGCCAGGCACAGTCCTCAAGGTCCTTCCTCCAGGCCAGTCCCCTTGGGGGCCACACACTCGCCCTGCCGGCCGCAGCTATACCTACGCAAGCAGGGCACTCCAGGTCTGGGGTCCCGCTGACTTGCGCCGTAGGGCTACCTGACGCCTGCGGGACAGCGGGCGCACACGAGCAGGCATCACAGGGCCAGCTGTGGTGCCTGAGGCTCTTCGACCCCCAGAGCCAGGGTGTTGGCCTGGGGGCCACTGCTGGCTGAGGCGCCGGTAGTAACCGTGCAGGCCCCAGAGGGCACGGTCGTACACCGCGTCGGCGGGGAGCAGGTGGGAGGAGGCACGGCGGCGACGGCGCAGGTAGCGAGGCACAGGCAGCAGGGTGCCCCGGTGTGAGGAGGGGCCTGGTCTCCTGGTGCCTGGCTGGGTGGCACTCAACGGTGCAGCTGTCACGTCTTCCTCCCGAGCTGCCTCCTCCTCCTCATTCGTGCCCATAAGCCCAGCCAACAGCAGAGGCGTGCCCAGAAGCTGCGCCCCAACAGCAGCAGGCTGTGGGGCGGGCACCTCATCCACGAGGAAGCGGGGGTTGCAGGCAGGGGGCACGGTGCTGGAGCGCCGGCGGCTGGTGCCCCGGGTCCCCACCCCACAGCTCAGGAGGCAGCCGTGGAGCTGCGCGCTGGAGCGGCGCCGCTGGAGCAGCGAGGAGGAGGCCTGCCCGGCAGGGGAGCGGCGTCGGACCTTGCCTGTGGGCAGCCCCACGCAGCCGGGCCGCCGCTGCCCCTCCCCAGGGCCTGGCGCCTTCCTCTGGAAGTGTCTCCTAAAGAAGGTCTCCATGGCAGGGGCAGGTGGATGGCTGTTGGGCAGAGATCGGGAGCATCAGGAGCTCGGTCAGGCCGTGGCCCATCCTGTGCCTGGGAGCCCAGTCACAGCCTCAGCCCTCTGAGCAGAGAAGGGACACAGGGAGGAAGCGGGAGGATCCGTGGCCTCTGACCCCCATAAACGGGGTGTTTGAAGGTAGCACAGAATCCTCAAGGGAGCCCACGTTTACCACTGTTGGAAGCACTGGCGCTCTCCCCAGTTATACCCTATGCTGCTCCCGCAGTAATGGGTACAAGGGGCTTCCAGCTACCCATGTGGCTCCCCTGTCCAGGCACCATAATCCACAAAGCCCTGGCCTCTGCCTCCCTCGCCTGAGGCTGATGGAAAAGAAAAAATGGGAGCTGGAAGTCTGCAGTCCTGGGTTCCAGTTTGCAGTCAGCCTCTATGGACTGAGGAACAAAGGATAAGCCTCGTCTTTTCCTCTCACTGGGCCTTTGTTTGGCTACCAACTCAGGGCAGGTTTTAGCTTTCGGTGTCCCCTCCTAGGACACAGCACAAACTAAGCTATGGTAATAAAATGAGGCGCTCTGAAAAGAAACCCATGGGGCATCTGGGTGGCTCAGTTGGTTGGGCATCCAACTCTTGATTTCGGCTCAGGTCGTGATCTCATAGTTCACGGGATCGAGCCCCACATTGCAGTACTGCCCGTGAGGAGCCTACTTGGGATTTTCTCTTTCCCTTTCTCTCCGCCCCTCCCCCACTCGCGCTCACCTTTGCACTCTCTCTAAATAAACAAACATTAACAAAAAAAAAAAAAGAAAAAAAAGGAAAGGAAAGGAAAGAAACCCAGTCTAGATAAGACCCCCAGACTCTCAGCCCCAAGTCATGGGGTCAGGCTCAGAGTGGCACTAGAAATGGAGAGGATCTGATTTAGGGATCATAAGGGCCCTGGGGAACAAGGCCCTCAGAACTGGAAGGGGGCTGCACAGGGGGAAAGCCACTCCAGTCCTCACCCAGGGGGACTTTGTATGGGGAGCAAAGAGAGGCCCGAGCCAAGAGAAAAGCCTTCTGGGTGGGTTCTGGGTGTGCATCTCTGTCTCTGGGGGGCTAAAAGAACTTTATTGGTACTAGACTGCTCTGTGTTACCCTTCTGGAAAGGCCTAGTATGGACCTCCCAGTGTGGGAAAGTACCAGGTGACAGGTGCTGTCTGAAAACCCTTCCAGCCCTGCGCTCAAGGGAGGCTGTGAACTGCACCTTGACCTAGGAGCCAATACTAGAAGCTCCAACTCTCGGCCCCAGAGCTCTCTCCTGCAGGAGGCAGAACCCATGGGGCCCATCCTCACTCAAACCATCCTTTCCTTGACCTGTTCTGAACATGTGCCCAGCTTCCCTCACCAGCTCACCTACTCCCGGCTGCCCCTTCTTCACCGGCTACTGGTATTTCTACATCCTCAGCTCTTCCTGGTAAGCTGGGGCACGGGGGATGCCTCCAGAATGCCCAGGGATGCCTGTGCCCCGCCATCAGGTGACCTCCTGGGCCCTGGTAGCCACAGAGAGGTCTGAGTCACAGCCATGGGACATCTGCCTGCTGAGGGCCCAGCAGAAGTCACACGTGGTGGGTGACAGCCTTGGACAAATGACGGTAGATGATAGGTGGAGGACCGGGCCGCATGTCTACTGCCCATTCCTCCCACCGCCCACACACCCACTCTTTAATTTGCTACCATCCTGTGAGTGCAGCAAGCCTGAAGCCCTGGATGGGGGCAGATATTAGGGGAGAGGCAGATGGGGCCAAGATGTCCAAGCTCCTGTGATCAGTGAGCAGCTGAGGCAGCGTGCCTGGTGAAGCAATGTTTGAGACTGCCTGGCTCTTGGTCTCTGCCTGCTCCAGCCCCCAGCCTCTGCAGGTGACAGGGAGAAGGGCAGGAGTTAAGCTCTGAGGGCAGGAGAACGGGAGTGGACAGAGAGCTCTTGGCTTCCTACTAAAATCAGCATCAACACAGCTAACATTTACTGAGTGCCCACCGTGCGCTAGGCACTCTGCTAAGCCCTTTACAAACACACGTATCATTTTATAAACCACAGCAACATGAAAGGACAGGTACAGCATCATGCCGTGTTCCTGATGGGAAACTGAGGCACAAGGCGGTAACCTGCCCAAAGTCTACAGCCAGTCAACGGGGGGCCAATGATGGAACCCAAGTCTACCTGAAGGCAAAGCCCATATCCCAGAGCCGTAGTGGAGAGCAGCGTCTTTCCTTTTGGGCCACGAGGCTGGGACTAAAGTGAGATGGTGTAGGGAAGGGAGCCCTAATAAGAGCAACAAAGGCCCCAGGGTGGTCAGGAGCAGAACTAGGACTTGAACCCAGGTCTGCCTGACTCGGGTCTGCTCTGCACCCGGGAAGAGAAGCCTGAAGGCCCAGCTGCCCACTGCTGCCTGGGCACTGGCTTGCCAGCACTCCCCCAGGGTGTCAGCTTTCCCCGCCCGTCTGGTCAGGCTGCCCTGTGACAGCTGCCCAGCCTGGAGGAGATTAGTCACCCGGACACACCGCCTGATGCTAGTGTCACCCAGAAAACAAAAGGCCGCAGTCAGTAGGGGGAGGTGTTCCAGGCACTCTGCGGGTAGTGAGGAGGTCTGGGCCCTGCCTGCTGCCCCAGACCCACACTGACAAGAGGGGCCAGGAGGCAGAGGTTGCCTCACGACATGTTCCAGCCCACACACTTCCGGGCAGCCCCAAGTTCAACTGTCCGGGAGTCTCATCAGCTGCCTGGTGGTGCGGTCACTGCAAGGGAGGAGCAAGACAGGCGAGGCGAGCCAGGCCAGTGTTCTGTGACCACGTGCAAAGCTGTCCCCACACGGGCCTCAGTTTCCTTGTCTGTCTGAGGAGGCTACGAGGCTGGCCGAACTGACATTTTATGACAAGTTGTCCTGCAAAGCACCCATGCCTCTATGTTCCCAAAGCCCCCTCCCTGCAGGGCCCGTGCTTCCTGCTCCTGTGGTCTCCATAGAAACCTCTGTCCTCTGGTCAGCAGTAGCTTGACTCCTGACTTCCTATCTCTGCTGAGGTTTCTCCTGGTCCAGTCAGAAGCTCGGCCTGGCCTCAGGCCTGTCCCCGCCTTTCCCCACAGCTCAGCTCTGAGCGGCACTGTCTTCTCACCTCATGCTCTGTCATCTTCTACATACCACACAGTACGTGTAAAGGTCACTGGAAGAAGCCCACAGCAGAGCAAAATGGCTGCCCCTCAGCTTTCTGGTGGGGAGCCTGAGCGGAGCTTGTCACACCCAAAGGGGTGGGATGGGAAAGGACTCAAGGGCTCCACGAACCTCCAGCTGGCTGTTGAGAGCCTAGGGAGGACAAAGGATGCTACAGGAGAGACACTCATGGTGGCATCTGGCCTTGTGCCCTTGACGAATAGCAGCGAGTGTGGCTGTGGGCAGCTGCCAGGGGGTGAGCAGGCATGAGCGTCCCAGCTTCACTGGCTACTGGCTAGAAAGAACCGGACTCCTGGCCTCTCAGCCCAGACCATCTCACACCTTGTGCTAGTTAGTTTCCAGTGGAAAAGCCCAAGGGCTTGGGAATCCCGCGTCTGCCATTGCTTTCCCGGGTGGGTCAACTAAACTTTCTGATCCTCAATTTTCTCATCTGTAAAATGGGGATGATACCAACTAGTTCAGAAGGCTGGCATAAGGCAGATTCTGAAGAGACGATGGTGTAAAGCACCTGACATACCTGGCAGAGTAGGGGCATGGCAGGGCCTACACCCACAGCAGACGCAGGGCATGCAGATCATGCCATCTCCCGGAGTTTGTCTCTGCCCATGGCGGGAGTGGGAACCCAGAAAGGGAAGCAGGAGAACCCAGGGTGGCCACCACCCGCTGCATGAAGAACAGAGCCCGGCAGCCAGAGCCACCTGGGTAACTGCTCATGCTGGAAGAAATGCCCTCTGCCCCTGGTAGCAACCAGGCCTGGTTCCTAGAGGTGCTCACACAGGACACCCCATGGGATTCAGCCAGGGTTCCCACTCCCAGCTGTGAGCAGGGCTCCACGTGCCCCTTTCCTCAGGGAAGGCTCAGAATGGTGCTCGGTGGCCCCACTTCCAAGTAGCTGCAGGGCAAGGACCTGGAGGCCGCCTCCCAGGGGGCTAGTGGTCAGAAGCCACCTCTGGCTGCTCTGCTCTCACAGCCCGGATGGTCAGAGGGAAGGAGCTGGAGACAGCTGGGGGCCGGTAAGGGAGGGTCTCAGCTCTCCCAAGGTCCTTACTTGCTAAGAGGAGCCCGCTCAAAACAAAACAAAACAAACGCGCAGCAGGGAGCAGGTGGGCCAGGGTTGCACGGTAAAGGAGGCCAGCAGGCCAGTAATGTTTACTTCACCAGGGTCTGGTGGCGGCAGGAGCCCAGCCTACCCTTTCCCTTCCCTTCCCTTTTCCATCAGCTTCAGAGTCTCATCCAGGAATGGTGGTGCCAGGGCCGACCCTGATCTGCTCCTCCCCAGACCCACCCAGACAGATACAGGAAGGAGGAAGCAGAAGGCAAGGGTTGGGGGCAGTCCCCTTTGACCTGATCTGGAAGGCAGGGTGGCAGGCGGGTGGTGGGTGAGCGGGTGGGGCCTGGGGTCCCTGTAGGCAGGCGAGTCCAGGCTCTGGCTCCAGCTCCAGGCTGCTGGCCTCTGGCTGAGCAAGTCCTAGTTTGGAGAGCAAGCCGCTGTGGCTGCTCCTCTGCCCCCTCCCCCTCGTCACCCTCCCCCTGTAGCCTGAGACAGCCGTTATGAAAATAACCCGATTGGTAACCAACTGCACTTCCTCTCCCAGCGGCCGCTCCAGGCCCTGCAGCAAGCAGGCGGCCTGTGGGCGGGCAGGCACACACGCACCAGTCCTGCCTCCTGGCTTCTCTTCCCAAAGTCCCCAGAGCCAGGCTGAGCAATAGCCCAGTAGCCTCCTCTCCACCTGGCACTCGGTAGAGCACACACAGCGCCTGCCTTGACTCCTGGAGAAGATCTGGGAAGACAGAAGTGGGGGGGAGGGTAGGTTTCCTTTGGGAAGGAAAGGAGGACACCTAATGTCCTCTCATACTCCCTGGACAGGTGTTCTGGGGTCTGGGGAAAGACAGCTAATCACTGGCTCCAGTCAAAATAACCACAAAAACAAATATCTGTTGAGTCTTTGACAACTTACAAAGCACTTTCTCACAGGCACTTTCAGGCAGAGGGTTTATAATTCTCCTGCATAGGCAGCATTACTGTCCCAGCTAAACCAACAGGGCACCTGAGGTTCCTGGAGGCCTGTGACTACCCAAGCTCAGAAGTGGCTGAGCTGGGACTCTCAATCCTGCATCTCCCAGCCCTGCTGAGGGGGCCTGGCAGAACTGCCCTGGCGTGTGTCCAGGAGAGGTCAGCCCACGTCACACCCATTCTGGCCAGAATGCCACCCCTCTCCCAGCTTACACTCCTGGCTTCTCTAGGGTCTAGAGTGGCAGCTCTCAAACTCCCTGGCCCCGGGACCCCTTTACACTCTTAAAAATTACTGAAGATCCCCAAAAGGTTTGGTTTATGGGGGTTAGAACTATTACTACTTACCAATATTAGAAATTAAAACTGAGAAATTTTAAAAATATTAACTCATCTAAAAACAATAAACCCATTGTAATGTTAACATAAATAACATACTTTTAATTTCTTTTAATATTTTATTTATTTTTGAGAGAGAGACAGAGTACAAGTGGGGGAGAGGCAGAGAGAGAGGGAGACACAGAATCCAAAGCAGGCTCCAAGCTCTAAGCTATCAGCACAGAGCCCGACGTGGGGCTCGAACTCACGAACTGGGAGATCATGACCTGAGGCGAAGATGGACACCTAACTGACTGAGCCACCAAGCCACCCCAACATATTTTTATTAAAAAAAAAAAAAAAGGAAAAGCTAGAAGAGGGGCACTGTTTTAATTTCTGCTAATCTCTTTAATTTCTGGTTTAACAGAAGACAGCTGGATTCTCATATCTGCCTCTGCAGTCAATCTGTCATGGTATGTTGTTTTGGTTGAGTATATGAAGAAAATTCTGCCTCACACTGACATGCAGTTAGAAAGGGAAGAGTATTTTAATAGCCTTTTCAGGCAATTATGGATGTTCTTTGCTACTATATCAAAATATGACAGGTGGTAGTTTCTTAAAGGTTAGTGGCTATTGGAATCTGAAACCCTATCAATGAACTTTTCACTGGTCTATCTTGCATTTTGAATTTTGTAACAGGAAGCATTGGAAAATATATTTTACTGAGTTATGCAGACGTTCCAAATTTTGACACGTTTCCTTATACAAAATCAAGAAATCACACTTGCTAACATCACTACTGGTCTCATCAGTAAAGTCCTAGGAAGCTGTCGGGCTCTAGACAGTGGATACAAGATTTCTAATTTTTGCTTTCCAAAGGCTCAAATTTTATCATTAGCAACAGATCCTGATAATGTTTTTGAAGTGACAAGCTCACTACATTCATTTTTGAGAAAATGTCTGTCAAATACCCAAGTCTGAAGAGTTTTTTGGTCAGGTGTCAAGTAAAGAGGAAGAGAGGGAGCACGAGCAGGGGAAGGGCAGACAGAGGGAGAGAGAGAATCCCAAGCAGGCTCCGTGCTGTCGGCCAGCATGGAGCCTGCTGCATGCGGGTCTCGAACTTAACAAACCGTGAGATCATGACCTGAGCCAAAAGCAAGAGTTGGACACTTAATGGCCTGAACCACCCAGATGCCCTTATAATGGTGTTTCTTAAAAACTGTAACTAGTACAGCTCGCAACTCAGCAGCAAAACAGCTTTTTTTTTTTAAATTTTTTTTAACGTTTTTATTTATTTTTGAGACAGAGAGAGACAGAGCACGAACGGGGGAGGGGCAGAGAGAGAGGGAGACACAGAATCCGAAGCAGGCTCCAGGCTCTGAGCCATCAGCCCAGAGCCCGACGCGGGGCTCGAACTCACGGACCGCGAGATCGTGACCCGAGCTGAAGTCGGACGCTTAACCGACTGAGCCACCCAGGCGCCCCGCAGAACAGCTTTTCCAGACAACCATCGTAGTCCAGTTCGCAGCAAAAGTGCCTTAACGTACACTTCACATTTCTTCACACGGAATATTTAAAGATGTATACCGAAGGATCTGGGTGTTATAAAATAAATACTTCCTACTGCATTTGTTGTTGTTGTTGTGAGTGTGAAGAATACAATGGCTTCCAGTTCACGTCCGGGCCGTGCCTTGGTTTGTGCCAAAGTTCCAGCCACTTTACGCTGCCATTGCTTTTGCACCATCAGTACAAACATCAACGGGGTGAAAAAGGCATGAACCAGAGCGGCTCTGAAAGTATTATTATGCAAACAGTTTTGACCTCACCAATCCTCTGGAAGGGTTTAGGGCGTCCCCAGGACCATACTGTGGGAACCACTGGTTCAGAATGAAGTCCAAATCCTCAGGCCTAGCAAATGTGGCTTCTGCTGTATGGCACTAACTCAGCCTCCTACGCCCTGACACAAACCCTTGGGCTCTAACCAAGCCAACCTATATTCTGTGTCCCCCAGTCTGGCTGTGCCCGAGCTCACTGCTGTGAGCTGCTGCCCGGAATGCTGGCCCCTTCCCACCTTATATCAAAATCCCACCTGCTCACAGCTGCCCCAGCCAAGAATTCATTACTCCCACTGGTAACTTCACACTTCTTATTTGGCTTTGCTGCCACTGGACCTGGAAGCCCTAATTCTTTCAAATCCACATGTCTCGTTCCTCTCACCCACCAGGCCACAAGTTCGTGGGGGCCAGGGGCCAGGTCTAGTGCATCTGGGCATGCCCAGCACAGTGCCTGGCCGGGAGTCCAGTGTTTACCCCTGATCAGCTTAGGAGGAAGGAAAAGGGAATTCCGTGGGGGAGGGGTGAGAGCCATAAGGGAAGAGAAGGGCTTCCTCTGCCTCGGGTACCGCACCCAAGGCCTGACCACAAGGCCCGGGCTGGCCCAGGCCACTTCTCTTTGTTGGGCGCAACGGGATGGCAACAGCCTTTTTTCAGCAGCTACCTTCCCTTCCTCCGGGGGACCTAAAGAGCGACAGCCGAGGCCCCTTTCTGGGCTAGGCACCACTGCCCACTCCATGCTCTCCATGGCTTTGCTTACGAAACCTGGACAGCAGGACTGGCCAACATGAGGGAGGTGGGCAAGGAGGGGAGAGGAACGACTCAGGTGCTTGGGAGCTGGGCTCGGGCTCTAGCTCCGAGCTCCTCGCTAAAGCTCCTCAGTCTCTCTTTCACGTCCCAAGTCCTGTCTCAGGGTCGGGCTCCTGGCAAGCTCTGGAGAAACGTCTGTGGAATCAATGACTGATCCATTCCGGGAGGGCCACCCCCCTCAAGCCGTCCTCCCACAGGTACCACAGCTCATTCTAGAGTGTCCACTTGCTCCTGATTGGCCGTCCACTCTCAGCTGGGCAAAATGCAAGCCCTGGGCCTGGCACTCAAATGGCTTCTCAGCCTCCTCTCCCATCTCTCCTGTACTTTTTACATTTTATTTGACAGATACATAACTCATTCTGTGCCAGGTACCGTTCTAAGCATTTTACAAATATAAACCCATTGAACTTCATAAAAATGAACAGTATTATTATCTCCTTTTTACAGGTGAGGAAACTGAGGCACAAAGAGATGAGATAACTTGCCTGTGGTCAAACAGGCTGCTGCTAGTAAGTGGCAGAGCTGGGATTCCAACTCGGACTCTGCTCTAGGGCCATTCTTGAAATCCCTCTCTCTACGTCTAGTAGGTCTCTTTGTGGCTGTGCATTTGGCACCCAGCAGTCTATCTGGAATACCACTCCCCTCTGCTGCTTAGTGACCTTTCTCATCTTTTTCCTCTTGTCTTTTCACAGTTGGCTCAGACATGGGCTCTGGTGGAAAGTTCCTCCCAGCCCCCTCTCCCGGGGGGTTAGCAGCTCCCACGCTCAGGCCCTCTCTCAGTTATTCTCGGCCATCAGCGCTAGTCTGCAAATCTGTTTCCCCCTCACCCCCCAAACTGTGAGCTCCTGGGACTATGAACTGCTCATAATTGCATCCCCAGGGTCTAGAAGTGCAGGACGTGGTTTGATGAGTGAATGAAGAAAAAGGGAATGGTCCAGGCTCAGTCTCATGGATTAAACTGAGAGCAAAGGGTTTCAGGCACAGCGACCCAGAGGCTGGCCAGCTCCTGAGGCCTTCTTGCCAGCACTGGGTGGGGGAGTTGCTGGTTTGGGCTGAGCTTTTGTGTCTTAGAGGCACACACTGAAACTGATCCCAGATGGGATTGCTGATATGTCTCCCAGTCTCCCCGCTGGCCCCCAAGTCCTTCTTCCCTCGTGACTGGTCCATCTTGTTGCCTTCTCCTATATCTGTAGCAGGTCCCCATTCCCCATCTGCCAGAGCAGCATTATGCCTTATCCCTCATTCAAAATTTAACTCCCTCTCTGAGCTTTCTGTCTGTGTTGCTCCCTCCTCCGCCCCCTAGAAGATCTCAGAATCAGCTGTCAGCCCCAGCACCCCCTCGCCCCCTGCCCTGCTTCCATGCACCACACAGAGGGGTTTTTTCCTGCCTTTGAGGCAGATACTGTGTCTAAAATCTCTTTGAGAGGTTGCAGGAGACAGAACTTTTGCGAGGGTTTATAGACTCAAAAGTCCAGAGGGGTTCTGCATGTGACCAGCTAGAGGACCTCAAGTCAAGTCTCTTACCGTGTCTGAGCCTCAATTTCCTCATCTGATAAATGGGGATAAAATGCACCTTGTCTTCCTCATGGGAGCTTGAAAGCTTGTTCATTGTAACCAGTTTTTCAGTTGACCAAAACTTTAAAGAAAGGAAATAACTCCAGAGGCCTAAAAATTAAGACAACCACTTTGGGGCATAACTTGGCAACCACTATCTAAGTGGAAGATAACACCACTCTGTAACCACACGCTGGTAGACCGAACACACAAGGAGCTGTGTACTCGAATAGTCTCTGAAGGATTGCTTGCAATGGCAAAAATACTGCCAACAACCTAAATGTCCATCAGGAGGGTACCGGGCAAACAGCTTGCCATACAGTTACAAAAAGGAATAGTATATAGGAATCAAAATGGGTTCATCAGAGCTCATGTTTCAAAATGGTTAAATCTCCAAAACAACCTGGAGAGAAAAACCTAAATTCAGAATATGTACAGCATACCATTTAAATCAAGTGCAAAACTACACAAAACAGTACTATATGTTGCTGTGGATAAATGCCTATGCAGGAAAAATGTTTAAAAGACACGAGAATACAAACATCAAAAAAAAATCAGGATTGTGGTTTCCTCTGAGGAGGGAGACATGGGGCTCCCATCTCTGTCTAAAGTAAACATGGCACAGTGATAAGATTTCACCGAACTAAGTGGTAGGTGCTATGCTATTCTGTGTACTTTTTTAAAAATTTATTTTGAGAGAGACAGAGAGAGAGTGAGAGAGAGAGAGGGAGGGAGGGGGAGAAGGGGAGAGGGGGAGAGGGGGAGAGGGGGGAGAGAGAGGGGGGATGGAGGGAAGGAGGGAGAGAGAGAGAAAGAGAGAATGAATATCCCAAGTAGGCTGCTCACTGACAGCACTGAGCCCAATGCAGGGCTTGAACTCACGACCATGAGATCATGACCCAAGCTGAAACCAAGAGTCAGATGCTTAACTGACTGAGCCACCCAGGTGCCCCTTTTCTAACTGTAAAATAATTTGTACTTTTTAAAAGATTTTAAAATAATTTCTTAATAGAATAAATTAAAAAAATTTTTTTAATGTTTATTTAATTTTGAGAGAGAGAAAGAGACAGAGTGTGAGCAGAGGAGGGGCATACAGAGAGGGAGACACAGAATCCAAAGCAGGCTCTGGGCTGAGCTGTCAGCACAGAGCCCAATGTGGTGCTCAAACCCATGAACTGTGAGATCATGACCTCAGCCAAAGTCAGACACTTAACCAACTGAGCCACCCAGGTGCCCCTAGAATAATTTTTTTTTCATGTTTATCTATTTTTGGGGGAGAGAAAGAGTGAGCAGGGGAGGGGCAGAGAGAGAGAGGAGACAGAGAACCCCAAGCAGGCTCCACACTGCCAGCACAGAGCCTGACACAGGGCTCGAACCCACGAACCATGAGATTGTAACCTGAGCCAAAATCAAGACTCAGATGCTTAACCGACTGAGCCCTCTGGGTGCCCCGAGTTTTAAAATAATTTCTAAAAAAAAGACAGCTCTCTCAGGTCACCCTGGGTCTTCCATGTATGGGTCTCAACAGTGGCATGGAACCCCAGCTGTGTCCTTTTCACTGTCTCATGGTAGGAACCCCATGTCTGTGGGGCCGGAAGGTCTCCCCCCAGAGGATGTCTTCCAGAGGAGGGTGAGCGGGTGGCAGGTTGTGTCAGTGGGGTGTCTGTGTGGGCTGGGGAGCAGGAACCAGCTTGCTCCCTTTCACAACCACCCCCGCCTTAGTAAAATGTCAGCAAGCTGGGGAAGGGGGGGCGGAGAGCCAGGCAAGCTGTTAACCCGCGAGATGCTGATGCCGGGGCGTGGGTGGTGCAGGCCCAGGCTCCCAGACAGCTATTTTGGCATGTGCTGTGATCGGGCTCAGCCCTGGCAGGGGAGAGGCCTCTACGTGGGAGCTCTGGACTGGCACTGTGCCAGGCGCAAGGGGGAGGAGGTCTCTGAAAGGGAGGGAGAGGGCTCTGGGGCCCTTCTCTCTTCAGACCTCTCACCGTGAGATGCTGAGTACAAATGAGACCCAGCGCACTGTGCTCTCTTCCCTAGCACCTCTCCCCAGGCCACAGGCCACAGGCCACCCAGTGACCTCAGGGCAATATCAAGGGTTCCTTTGAAAATGTCTCGAGCCTTCTGCAACCTGCATTTTGAAAGCAAGATAAAAGATCACAGACTTGCCCCTCCACTCCACACCCAGCCAGGAAGCACATGACAATCTGCTTTTACAACCCGTTCTCCCTCATACTCCCATAGTCCCATTACCAAGGGTCCTCCCACCCAGCCTTGAAGCTAGGGTCCTGGTGGCAGTTCTCCCTTGGGGTCTAGGAGAAGAACATCTCATGGGTCTCACTCCACTCCCATACCAGACAAAAATCTCTTAATCTCACAGAGCGCTCAAACCCCTTTATAGGCTCTACCAGTTTGGAGATGGGAAAATAAAACAGAAGAAAACAGTGCTAGTAGGTAGGGTGGCCTATGTTGTGAAAAGACCCAGCGGGAGCTGTGTGATACCGGGCCAGGCCTCTGACCTCTCTGAGCCTTTGTTTCTGATCTGTAAAATGGGAATAAAGCCAACCACACGAGTGTTGCAAGGATTACACGAACCGGATAGATTTACAGGCTTCGGGCATCTGTTAACTCTGCCGAAGATGAGTTGGTGCATCACTCACCTGGATGCAGGGGAGGGTAGGGGAGGGTGGGAGTGCTCCTGTCCTCAGCTTCCCCCTCTTCTCCCTCAGCCACGGAGCCCTGGACCTCACTCAAGCCTGATCTCCATCACCTAACCAAGTCCCTGGTGTCTCAACTGAGGAAGGGGGCAAAAAACAAAGATCGATAATGACAGACTGCTCCTCAAGGGCATCTGGTCACTGCTCTGTCCACTCTTCCCATTCAGAACTGCCTTCCAAGGCTCACACCTGTGACTAGAATGCCAGGCGGGTCCCATGTTGAGAACTATGGAGGCAGTTCTGATACCTAAGGGTATCAGGGGCTCCACAAAGGAAACTGAGGAAGCAGTCCTGGGGAGCAAGAAATGAGTGCTTGGTAGCACCCAGAGGTGCACCCACTAATCTCGCCCAGGAACGAGGAGAGCTGGTGAGCCTAGAGGCAGGTGCTCCCTCTTCTCATCTACACTGCCTCCCATGCTGACGTACAGAACTGCTCAGGTGGCAGTGGCAGCCTCCAGAAGGAGAGGCAGAGGGGGAAGGGAGGAGGGCAGGTTGGAAGGCACCAGAGGAGGATTCCGCAGAAAGCAAGGAAGACTGTGGGGTCCTGAGCTGTGGTACAAATTGACATGATCCTGGGGTTAGGGGACCAGTGTTGGAGTCCCAGGTAACCCCTAGCTATCCGTGAGACTCTGGCCCAGTCAAGGCCACATCGCCAGGCCTCAAACTTTAGGGAGAGGGAGGGGTTGGGCCAGGTGATGTGAAAGCTCCCGCCTAGCCTGCCCTCTGCCTCATTCTGATTGGCTCGGCCCTGGCAGCCAGAGTGGCAGGTAACTCGCCAGTAGGAGGTATCCGTAGGTCCACCCAAAGCAGGTGTTTGGTACAAGTGGACTAGCTGGAAGGAGAATCTCCCCTCCCACCACCCTCTCCACAATGGTAGCTGTCGCCCCCCTGTGTCGCTATAGAAATACTGCAAGGACAAGTTGCCCATCAGCTTCTGGACCTTAAAATTCTCTCTTGCCTTCATAGGGATATAGGGACCCAACCCCTGCTTCACCTAGAGCCCAGCACAGGCCAAGCCTCAGGGCCGATATGCCCACTCACTTCCTCCTCTGCTTGGGGGATGACTGGTGAATTCTGGAGAGGTCTCCAGGAAGCTGAGGAGAGTCTGATTCTTTTTCCCCTACCTCCAGCTGCCCAGGGCTTAGGCTTTCTTTGACTAGGGTCACTCAGTCCTTTCTCTGTCCTTGCCTGGGAGGACACCCACTCTCCTGTTCTGCCAGCTGGGTGGCTCTGTATCCTGAGATTTGACCTTTTGGGAATATGGCAGGAGACAAAATGACAAGAGTCGCCCAACCCTTCCCCCGACCTGTAAGCCAGAGAGACTCTGGTGGGTGTGTGGCAGCGGAGGAAGACTGTGAGAGTCCTGTCCTGGTTCCCAACCTCAGATGGATCCACAATGGCACACAATGTTGCATGGTGGGTGGGCAGAATGGGGTGAACTGATGCACAGCTCAGCCACTGGGGTCCCTTCTCAAGCTGGTAGGAACCCAGGGACCCTAGCTTGCACCTGGTCCTCTGGACACCTGGGCCACTCCCAGCATCAGCCTAAGACAAACAACTCAAAGAGGTTCCTTTGCTCCCAGATATCCTGGTGCCACAGACAGGGGTTCTCGCCTCTGCATGAGGCATCCCTCAACATGTGCCTCCCCAACCACTGCAAAATCAACCCAAACTCCAGCTCAGGCACCCCAATGGGCACCCTCTACCAGTCTGGACTTCCGGACCATGCGGCATCACCTCTGAATGGGACCTATTGTTTCAAACTTGTTCCACAGGTGCGTTTCCTGCCCTCTGGGAACGAATGACATTGGCAGAGCCAATGATCAGGCTCCCAGGGGCTCTGTAGGCCCAGGCTCCTTTACGTCTAGGTGTGTGAAGTGCCAGGTAATTTCTGATGCCCCTGGGGTGCAAAACCAGTTAATCCACAAGCTGCGTGACCTGCCTTGGGTCAGGCTGCTGGGACCGAGCCAGAGGATAAGTGAGTCCTCTCTCCAGGTGGGCCATGAGGAGGAGACAGAGTCACCTTCCCTCTCACTTCTGACTGACCCCCCCCCCCCCCCGCCCTTAGGCCAATAGGATCTGAAGGGTAAGAACAGAGGGAAGAAAACCCATATGCCCTGGGATTTGGGCAGGACCTATAACCTCCTCTTCCAGGAGGGGCTGATGGTTCCCAGCAAGGACCCATAAGGTGGGATGGAGCTTGGGAGGATCATGGCCTAGCTTTTTGTCTTACTGCGCTGAAAGAAAAGGGATTCTTACTGCTCCCCAGGTTTCAAGAGGGTGAAGCCAGTTGTAGGGGTCTCAGATGGGCTTCAAGGACAAGCCTCTTTAAGGAAGATGCAAAAGAGGCTGTCATTCAGAGACCGTTGTACCTGACCAGATCAGCAATGATGAACACGCGGCCCATATACCACCACTACCCCTCCCAAGCCCACAGCAGAGCGCCGATTATAGAACTCAACCAATGAGCCAAGATCCGAATGCAGAATTCCCAACCCAGCTTTAGCAGTCACCAGCAATCTGTTATCCTCGGTCCTCCCTTCTAGCCACTGACAATTCACTTACCAGGTCCCTCAGCCCCAAGCTCTAAGGTGTGTACTGGATGGAAGGGGAACAGGATAGGGTGAATGCAGAGGGCGGAAACCCAGTGAGCAGCACGAGAGCCTGGCTAAGGATGAGCACGGAGCCTAGGGAAAAGACGGGGACGCTGGCTTCAGCTGGGGCACCGGGACCTTTACCCGAGATGGGCAACCAGCGAACATGGCTGGACCAAATAAAAAACATTAAAGGGGCAGTGCCCAAGGCAAGTGCACTATTCCCAATGTTTGCCCCCCTCCCTCCAATCAAAGCAAGGGGTGGGGGTCAGCCTCAGTGGGCATCTGATTCTCGGGAGTTCCCAGGACTATCAGGGAGGTCTTTTCCTCCACTGCCCTCTCCCTGACTCTACTTGGTTTTCCAAATACATTAATTTCTGAATGCCCCAGTGCCCCCAGCACAGTGCTACTATGCAGAGACACTCCTTACATGCTTCCCGAGGTGCTGTTTGATTTCCTTCTTATTAAGCAGCCTATCAGATCACTTACCATCCCCAGAGTGATGTAATACTGTGGTTCTCAAACTTGGTCGCACGTTAGAAACACTTGGGAAGCTTTAAAAAACACCCAGGCCCAACCTCCAGACCTGATGAGTCAGGCGTGCTAAGGATAAGATCTAGGAATCTGAATTTCCTAAAGCTCCCTAGGTCATTGTGATGTTTTGTTCAGGAACCTGGTATAGAGAAAGGGTTCTGGACTAGAGTTACAACTCTATCTCTGCCTCTTACTTGCTATGTGACTCTAGGCAAACTACTTATCTCCTTAAGCTCGTGTTTTTCCTCATCTATAAAAATGGAAAAATAACACCTGTTCTGCTTATGTCAGAGAATTATGTAAAGTATTTGTTGATTTTCTTGCTTCTTGTTCTTCCTCCTGAATGTGCCTGAAGTTCACCTCTACATGCACAAACCTGTGCCCTTCAGAACCGGCACAGCCACAGGTCACAAGAGCTCAATGCTTGGTACCCTGTGGGCAGGGACAGGAAGCCTCTGGTGGAGCCCCTCCCTCCCCCTCCGGAGCCTGCGAAAACTGGAGACTACATCCTGCAGAGCTGGGTGTAAACTGCTCCATCTTGCAGGGCTGTGGGTGACAAAACAGAGGTACGAGAAGCCTTGCTCCCTGCCCTGTTTTATATGACATTGAAGCCTGTGTGGCTTCACAAGAGCCCACAGAGCTCCATCTGCCAGTGTGAGAATCCTGATCTCTGGGTGTGCTTGGTGACACAGATACAAGGAACAGAGCCCTGGCCAGGGTAAGGCTGGCAGAGGGCATAGGTCAGCATTACAGGGACGCCAACCCGCACAATAGGAGAAAACTGTCCACATTATTGGTGGGTAAAGTCTACCCCGGGAAGGATCAGGGCAAAGCTCAGAGAGGGGGTTGTGCTGAATGCCTTGAAGCCTGGGCAACCAAAGAAAAGTGAGAGGGAGGCCTTGGGCAGGCTCCAAGGGATCAGAGTCCAGCCTGAGTTGGCTCTGGGGTCCTTAGCTAATTGGCTGCAAGTTCCCCAGCCACTGGAGAAGGGCAGGAGTCAGTTAAGAAAAAGCCCAGGGAGCCAGGTGGGATACTCATGGGGCCCCACCACCTTCCCTCACCTTACACCAGGGCTGCATGGCTGGAAGCGGCTCCAAGCCAACACTGGTACACATGCCATGAGCTGCCTGCACTCAATCTTTCCACACCCCTCCCCAGCTCCTCACCAGAGTCCTGGTCAAAGCCCTGTCCCAGGCTTTGCTGATGACATTTGGTGTGCCAGTGGAGGGGGCAGGCTGGGGCTTGAACAGCCAGCGCACGTTCCAGACTGCAGCCCACCCCATCCCTTTCCCAGCAAGGGCTGGAAGCGGGTAGGGGGAGAGATGCCTACTGCCTAGCAGAGGTAGAGACTGGGGTCTCTCCACCAACTAAGAGCAATATAGAACACAGGTGGCCAGGCACCCCCCAATCCCAGGGAGAGGCTTAAAGTGATGAGCAATTAGCTCAGTAACCAGCGCTCTGGGACAGCCATGTGTTGTGACAGTATCAACAGAGGCCATGTTCTGCAAATGTCATGCAGTGATGGTAGGCAAACGGCCCCACCGAGGCCCGGGGGGCGGAGGGGAGGAGGGTGATGGCGTGACCCCCACCTCACTGTGGCCAGGAGGCTCAGAGGGGGCCCTGTTCTCTTCAGTGCCAAGAAGGGGTGAGTGGCCAGCCACGAGGGCCCTACCTGCTGGTGCCAAGGGGCTTAGGTGCTTCTCTCTCCCTGCAGGCAAGGTGGAAGCTGACCCTGCCTCGGTACCACAGAGGAGGCACGCTAAGCTGCCGGTGCCTGGGAAAGACCTCCGTGCGGTGCCAGTGCCGGGACGCTGAGGGATGACCCCGACGCGGAGCCAACCCAAGGCAGCCCGTACCGCCGGTGCCCGGGGAAGACCTCCACTCGGTGTCAGTCCCGAGACGGCCGAGGGACGCCTGCCGGTGCCAGGAGCGGTATCCGCCCGCTACCGCGGTGCCCACCCCGCCGCCGCCGCCGCGCTCACCTGTGCCCGAAGAGCCGCAGCCCTGGGAAGCGCCGCTTGTTGAGGCGCCGTGGCGCCTTGTCCGGCTCGGGACCGGCGTCGCGCTCGGAGCCGCTGGACGAGGCGGAGGCCGACTCCGAGTCGCTGCTCCGGGCCTCGGGGCTGCCGTCCCGCGGCTCCATCCGGCCCTAGCCCCGGCCGGCGGCGGGCCCGCGGGAGACGCCCATGCCGGGCGGGCGGCCGGGGCTCAGCACGCCGGCTCCGCGCCGCCTGCCGCGGCCATGGCGCGCCCTCGTTCCGCCCGCCCCGCGCCGCGCGCCCCCGCGTCCCACGCCCAGGTGCCCGGGAAGCGGCCGCCGCGGCTCCAGGAAGTGCCGCCAGCCGCGGCCGCAGGACCCCGCATAGCTGGCCGGGCCGCTGCCTGCCCGTCGCCGAGCACGCCCCCTCGGCTGCGCGGCGGCACCGGCTCGCGGCGCCCTCTGCCGGCCACCGGCCGCGCCGCAACCTGCCTCGGTGGGGGCGGGGCCAGGAAGGGGCGGGGGCACGGGGGCCCCGCCTCCCCATCCCCCCCGCCTCCCCATCCCCTGGCTGGTCCGCCTGGATCCCACATTATCTCCTCCGGCCTGACACGCCCGCGCTGAGCGCAGCCAGACGCACACGATCTTTTCCTCCCCGTAGCTCCTCCCCGAACAACCTACATAGTCACAAGTGAACACTCGCGAGGGCAGCTGTCACCCCCCCCCCTTCCCTCCCACAGCCACACCGGTATAGACACCTCTCTTGCACCCCCTGTGCCCACTCACAACCACTCATACCGTCTCCACACTTACCCCCTTGGCTCTCCCAAATCACACCCCCCAGGAACAGAAGTCACACAGTGCTCCCCATACACAGAACAAACACGCCTCTCACACACACTTAGGCTCACTCATTACTTAAGCTAACACTTCCCACCCCAGCCTCTCACACTCAGATATATATACCAAGGACCAAAGTCACTTCGTGACCCTGGCACACACCAGCAAAGAACATACACGTTTCTCATACAAGTTAATCTCTCCTCAGCTATTCACAGTTGTTTCCAACCCTTTCACACATTCCTAACACAGTGTTCTCCCAACACAATACCCAGTGGGTCCTGTAGATCTCTGACACTACAGGAGTCACCTGCACACTTCTTACACACTCATACACACATACACACAAGGACCACACTCTCATTCACCAACATGCACACCCACAGAGGACGTACACATCTTTCTCCTACTCACGAATACCCCCCTAGGACAACAGTTACACGTTGCCACATCCCTCTTATACACACATCACTCACCCAGAAATATGCCTTGCAAACACACCCCCAAAGGCAACAGAGATTGTCCCCCTCTAGAGACGAGGAAAGCAGTTGGAACCAGAGCAGTCAACTGGGGTGGCACAACCAGCACACGTGCTTGGGAATCAACGGCTGGGGCAGCTTCTGACAGTCCCCACAGGGCTGACAAGGGGAGGCCAGGAACCCGGAGATCACGGTCCTCTTCCTCCCAAACTGTGTCACCCCGATGCCCACATCAGTTGCCCGCTGTTTCTGTTAGCACTCCTTTTGCAAAGCCACATCCTGTGTCACCTTCACTTTCACCCTCTTCTCTGGGGTTCTGGCAGCCCATTTTCCAGCCTTAACCAGCCACATATAACCAATGCTCGGGGCAAACCTGTGGTTTTGAGAAACAACCAGTGCCCAGAAGCTCAGAACCTTCTTCCAGTGTCCTTCAAGGTTCCTGTAGGCCCGGAGAAAGTGTGACCAGGGAGGTGGGGGTACCAGCCCTCCAGCCAGCACAGGTGCCAGGGTGGCCAGGAGGAGGGCAGTGAAATCCCCAAATGGGTCTGACACTGTCCTCCTGGGGTGTATGGTTCCCTCTGAGGATGTTTCCCAATGGTTCTGACCCCAAGCTCTGACAGTGTCAGACCGGAGGCAGCTGAAGACCCCACGGAGTTTGCACACAGCGTTACAACACCCAACGCCACATTCCTGTGGGGGCTGTGCTTCCCAGATCCTCCTGTTACTAGCTCGCTCAACTCTTAGCCTCCCACCACACTGCCTCCCAGCAATTCAAACATCAGAACTCCCCTCACCCTGTCAAGAACACTTTGCCCTTTGCTGAGCCTCTGCAGAGCCGCTGGACAACGGGTGGGTAACCTCACTTTTGCCACCCCCCCCCCCCACCACAGATAAAGGACTCAGAGAGGGCCAGACATTGCTATGCCCATTCCCGGGCCACCTCGAGTACCTACTGTGTCTGGGGGGCCTCTGCTGGGATCTGTGGCACGTCCCAGGAACGGTAGCGCCACATCTGCCTCAGTGCCCCCGGCCGTTCCCTTTCTTCTGTCCCCAGCGCCTCCGCGGGGCCCAGAGCTGTGGCCTCATCGCAGCCTCCCCCGGTTCTGTGGCCAGCCCCCAGTACGCTCATCCTGCCCGGCGACTCTCTTCCTCTTTCGGCACTTCCTGATTTGGGGGGGGGGGCCCTGCGAGAGGCCAGCGGGCTGCCCCAGAAGAGGACCACAGGCCTTGTAGGCGCCTTCCGCTGACTGGGGCAGGAGAATGGCTGGGAAGAGAGGCTGCATGGGAGGGCAAGAGGCAGGCAGGTGAGGACAAGTCCAGCCCAGCTGCCAGGAGACAGCCGGAGTCAGAGGCCGCCTGGCTTGCCTGGGCTGGAACCCGAACCTCAACCTCAGTCTGGCCTTCCTCTCCATTCAGCCTCTCGGATCGTCACCATTTGGTCCTGCTAAGATCTCTTCATCACAACTATGAGGCTACATGGCGGGCAGTGCCTAGCCCCTACACACCTCTCTCTCCTTAACACCTCTGTCAGCATCAGACCGGGGGTGGGCACACGGGACAGCGGTGGAGTGAGAAAAGTAACCAGAACAGAGTCAGAAGATGTGGGCTCATGGTCCGTTCCTGTCATTTACTGAATCAGATCAGAGAGGGCTACTTCTCTGAGTCACGTTAAATCCTTTCTGGAGTAAGGTGGGATAGAAACAGAAAAACTGATGAATATATATCTCGGAGCTTTTCTGGGCCTCAGTGTTCTCATCTGTGAGATGGAAGGGGGGCAATAGTAATAACTGGGCCCATGGAGTTTGGTGGGGATTAGATAAGAGGTAAAGGGTTTACAAATTAATTCACTCAGTGAATATTTATTGAGTATCTTCTATGCATCGAGCACTATATCAGACCATATAGCAGTGAGCAAGGAAACAGGCTTCTAACCTCACAGAGCTTAGATTCTAGTGGGGAAGACATGTAGGAAACAAATAATACATGACATAATGTTGGGTGTGCTATATAGAAAAAAGAAGCCAAAGTGAAGGGGAAAGAATTTGATGAGGAAAGAGTTTGGTCTCCTGCTTAGGTAGGAAATCAGGGAAGGCCTCTCTGAGGAGGTGACATTTGGGAACAGACCTAAATGAATCGAGAGAGCAGACGACGTGACTATCTGGGAGAACAGCATTCTGGGTGGAAGGAACAGAAACAGCAAAGGCCCTGAGTAAGGAATGTACTTGATGTGCCTGAAGGATAGCAACCAGGCCTGCTGGACTTTGAGGCCATTGGGAAGATTTAGTAAATAAATAGTAAGGAATACACTTACTTTTTATCGTTAAAGTTGGTTCTGGGATGGAAATCGTCTCTTCCTCAAGCATTATTTAATCACACTGCTCTATCACACTCTTTAATCACACTGCTCTTTAATCACACTGTTCTTGAGCTTTCTATGTGTTTGTTACCCCAGAAAGGCTGTAAATTTCTCGAGGACAGAAAGGGTGTCAGTTCAGTTCAGTTCAATCACTATTTACGCTACAGAACTTGAAGACACAGGAATGCACACAACGCCATCCCAGCTCTGGGAAACCTCCATCTGGTGCTGTAGTGACCTCATGACTGGAACATATTTCTCAATAAATATTTATTTAATAAATCATGCCATATCATGAATAATTAATACTCAGCATTGATAAAATAATAGCTAATATTTCTTGGACATTTCTGTGCCAGAAACCTCTGAACCCTTGTACCAAACTTATCCTCCTGTTATTTTCCTCCTGTTACAGATGGGGAAACCAAGGCACAGAGCTACCAAGCTCATCTGTCCAAGGTCATCCAGCTGGTAAGTGGTAGAATTAAGAAGCTCACCCCAGAGTCTGTATCCTTAAATAAGACATCCCATTGCCTCTCTGGGGTTGAGACATAGCCGGATGATTACTCTGAGGCTTGGCACCCCCTTTTTCCAGCAGCTCTCCCTCGAACCCATCATCTCGGAATCCCTCAAGGCAGGTCCTGTATGCTGTGGCCCATCAGAGACACTGCCAGCCAGGTCAAGGCCTATTCTAGAAGGAGGCTGTTGCAGGGCCATGTCATGTCCTCCTCTCCCAGGGATTTTGCAAGTAGCTCGAGCAGTTAAACAGAGGAAATGGGGCTGGGCTTGTTTTTAGTCTGAGGCTTCTGGCAGACCTGGAACAGCGGAGAGCAGGAAATGTGACTCTTGAGGGGAAGCAGGACAGGCTGGAGGCTCTGAGAGGCAGAGCAATCCTGACTGGGAGACCAGGATCCCCTTGGACTTGTGCTCCTCCAAGCTCAATACTTCCCAGGCGGGCTGGAGAGGACGAGGCTGGAAGGGACAGGTGCACAGTGCTGGGGAGGATGCCCTTGGCAGTTGCTAGGACAACATGTGCCAGCATTGGGGAGCTGGGGACCCCTCAGAATCCACCCAGATACACACAGGAAGAGGAATCTGGGTAAGAAAATTATTCTGGGCTTTGTTGAGGCCCCAGAGGGTGAGGTGTTCTACTTTCAGTGGCCTGGATGAGCAACTGGGAGCTGGGGAAAAGAAATGTACCAGGGCACGAAATGCTCTACCCACGATCTGGACAGCCTCTGCTCTCAAAACCAGCCAAGCCAGCCTCCTTGGCCTGACCTTCGAGGCTCCTTATGCTCTGGTTCCTTCCTTTTTTGCCTCTTTGTCCAGGCTTTCCCTGTGGAGACTTTCTCTCAGCTCACACCACGCTGGTGCCTGCCTCCCAGTAGGTGCTCAATAAACATTGCTTCTCTCTTTTTTTCACACTTCTTTTAACATGCCACCCTCACCCTTGCCAATCCATTCTGCCTATGGTGCTCTCCTTGCCCTGTCTGCCCGTAATGCTTGACCAATCAAAATCTCCATCCTTCAAAACCCAAGCCCAAGAAGCACAAGTGGGAAGGTGAAAAGAGCCCCAGACACAGAATCCACTGGTTCAAACTCCAGCCCTTGCTGTGTGACCCTGGGTGAGTCACGTAACATCTCTAGGTTGGACCAGATGATTTCTAAAATCTCGTCTGCTCTGATTCATTTGAATCTCCTTCCCAACCTCCAGGTTTTTACTTATCCATTCATATGACAAATATTTTATAAACACCCAAGTCTCGAATGCTGCCCCAGGGCCAGCATTCCCACCCCACTGATTTATCTCTGACACTCACTTCTGTTCCCAAGAACATTCCTATGTCATGCGACCTTGTGTGCACGTCAGTCTTGTCTCCTTGCAAAATTCTTGGACCCTATGCTGCTCCTAGGTCGGTGCTGGGTGCACAGTATGTGTGCTCAGTAACTTCCCGTGGAAGTGAGGAGAGGAAGCTGAGCAGAGGGAGGGAGATGGGCTTCCTGTTTGCACTAGTGGCTGTGGTGAGGCACAGGGAATTTTTTGAATCTAAATCCCTCCTCAGCAGCTAAGCCTATTGTCCAGGTACCTGCTGAGGGCCTTGGGAGCAGCCCAGAGCCCAAAATACCTGCTGCTCCCTGGCCTCTGCCCAGGTGCTGGGCCTCTGCCCCCACAGAGGAGACTGATGTACCTGAGTGGGGCTGCAGGTTGCCCCTGGCTAGTGACAGATGGAACTTTGATTAGACCCCTTCTGGGCAGGCTCATTAAAGCGGTGTGCAGGAAGAAATCTGGAGGAGGGGCTGGGTTCCTCTCCCCCTGGGGCAAGAGAGCTGTGGGTATAGGACTGGCACTCTGCAGTCAAGGGTGGTCCCTCAAACCACGATCTCTCTCGGAAATTGTCCTTTGGCACACCCCAGGTCCCCAGGCTGGAGGTGAGAGGAGCTTGGGTGGTTCTTCCATTATTCTGGGTCAGCTGCATCTGCCCTAAGGAGCTCCCTCCCACCCCTACTGTAGCCAAGCCCCCAGGGCAGGATCAGCAGACTTCCTGCCCTTCAAACCTCCTACCCCTGTGTACTGGGTCATAAGCCCTGATTGCAGAAGCACCCTTCAGTCCTCATGCCTCCAGTCCTATCACCCCCTCCTGGAGATAGATGCACTTAGAACCAAAAGAAAAAAGTCCCTAAAGATGAAAGCCCAGGCCCTTGGAAGGCTGACAGAGTAAAAAGGGCTTTGGGGTGAACTGTCCAGTAGCCCTCAAGCCCCCACCTACTCCGTGAATCCTGCTTTGTCTTCCTTCTGCAAATATCTCTAGGCCAAGAACACTGGTCAAACACAGTAGAGCTCATCAGAAGCCAAATCTAGTCCTAATGCCTTCCCTACCCACTTCATATATCCTTGAGGAGAAGCCTTTCCTAGCCTTTGCTAACCCTTGTCCTTGGGACCTGGACCTTGAGGGGCCTCTCTGAATGCTCTGTTCTGGAATTGTACAAATTGAAGCAACAATGAGACTCTGACCCAGGCGTCCTGATGCCTGGCCCTTGGGCTACATTTTCAGCAGCACACCAGAGAAGCACCTGTTCAAATGGCTGTGCTCAAACTGGTCCTCCCAGCTTCCGTCCAAAGTGCCCAAATGGCTTGTGCTCCCCTGGTGTGGGGGTAGGGGGCATGAGCTGCGGGGGGGTATGTCCCAAATGCTATGTGCCAAAACAGGACCCAATAAGCCCCTCTCTCTGGGATCCCAATCCCTGCACTGTGCCTGGCCCCACCTCTGGGCACTGCCCTCCTTGGCCTTTGACTCACTAGTCAGCAAGAGTCTCAGGTCCCTGAGGGGAGGAAGGATCTCCAGTCTGGGCCTTGTCCCTGCCCTTCCCAAAGGAAGGAAAATGGATAGACTCCCCGCTTCCAGCTCCCTCTGTCAGCGGACCCCCTCCTCCAGCTCCAGCTCAGCTCTCTGCCCCCGGTTTTTGCATTTTTAATTCAGGACAGAATGTGATCTCTTGCAGCTCCTTGCTTTATTCTGTTGCTATTTAAATTACAAATCGGCCCCATCTCCCCTGTCACTCCAGGGTTATTTTTAGCTGCTGGTAAATAGCAGCAGGGAGAGTTGGATCAGGTGGCCCTCCCTCAAGGAGCTGTGTACCCGCAGCCCCATGCCCACAGGAGGGGCACCCTTCCCTGCCAGTTGGCGCCTCCAGTCGCTTCCTCCCCACCCCACCCTTCTCTGGGGACGGAGGGGGTCTGGGGAGGACTGTAGTCTGGGACAGGCATCGTGCTCAGTTCTTGCTTAGTCTCCGGGGAAACTCCACCACTCCCAGGTCTCATTACCCAACCATCACTCAGGGTCAACCTCCTTCAGGGGCCTTCCTGGACACCCCCCTCCCCCAGAGGTCCAGCTATAGAGGCCCAAAGGTCTTCTGACTTGTACATCTCTTATCTTCTTCAATCTTCCCAGCCATTCTCCTGTGTGGGTATTATTGTTCGTGTTTTCCATGTGAGGAAACAGGGTCAGAGGTAAAAGTGACTTGCCCAGCTAGGAAGGGCCCGGCTGGAATTCGAACCCAAGTCTCTCTGACCCCAAAGACTGCATACATGTGCACCGCAGTGCCTCTATTGGTGCAATGCATGTGCCCTCTTGCCCAGTGTCCAGGTCAATTCTCAGTGCCTACCGTCCCATCCCATCTATCTATTGGATCAGGGATTGGCAAACCATGGCCAATGGGCCACATCCGGCCTGCTGCCTGTTTTTGGATGGCTGTGAGCTAAGAAGGGTTTTTACAATTTTAAATGGTTGGAAAAAAAGCAAAAGAATAATATTTGTGACAGTGGAAATGATATGAAATTTAAAGTTCAGGGTCTATAAATAAAGTTTCACTGGAATGCAGCCATGCTCATGCGTTTTCAAGTTTTCTGTGGCCACTTTGGTGCTACAATGGCAGAGCAGAGTGACACAGACTGTATGGCTTGCAAAGCCTAAGATATTTACTGTTTGGCCTTGTACCAAATCATACTTTTGGCGAGGGAAAGGACCGTGTCCCACACCTCCATCTCATACAGTACCTGGCCCAGGGCCAGAACTATAGACAGAGGTACTGGTCCTCCTTCAAGGTCCTGTTGGGGCCACAAGAGCGCCCAGCACAGGGGAGCCCCTTGCCAGCCACACCCCCGTGATTCGGCTCACATGTTACCTCTCTTCTTCAGCTTCTTCACAGGTTTCTAAACCTGCTTCACCCCCAGAATCACCTGGGAGGGGTTTTTAAAGTTGAGATGCTCAGGCCCAACCCCAGACTACTTATATAGCAGGATCTCCAGGGATAGGGCTTTAGAGATGATTTAAAAAGAGATCCCCAGGTGATCTGTTTTGGGAACCACTGGGCTGAGCTCCAGAGGTCCAAGCTGTGCATCTTCTGACCCTTTCAGACCAAACCCAAGTTCCTTGTACCCCTCTGGCTTTTCCCAGGCTGGAGGCTGCCCCCCAGTGGTCTCTTGAGTCCAACCCTGGATGCTTAGGACTTTCTCAAGTGTATGGATACTTTTCCTCAAGCCCGGATGTAGATAGAAGCTGTCCCCCGACTTCCCTTGCCCACCAAGAGTTACTACTGGCACAGACCTGCTATCTCTCCATCCACCTAAAGCAGCTGCCGGCGCTGCGTCCAGCCCACCATGGGGCTGTGGGAACCCTTTTCCCAGAAGCCATCACATCCCTAAAAGCTTCTAGCATCCTCCTGAAAGCCCCCCCCCCTCCCCGTCCTCACTTACGTCAGAGAAAGCCAGGCCTCAATCCTGCTTCCGTTTCCACCCCTCGCCCTCAGATTTTTTTACCCCCGCGTTTCTGTCTAAAAGCCTTTTCTCTCCATGAAGGGCTTTCAACCGCTTTTCTTAGCAACTCCTCACAGCGGGGTGGGAGGTTTATCTGCGAGCCAGAGCCACATGGAACTCTGGCAGGCGGAGGATGTGGAAAAGGCCACTGTGGGCCTGAGCTCTTGTCTGCCCCCCGCAACCTGTACAAGGAAGTCATCAGGCCATGCAGAACTGGAGGCCAGTTCCGGAGGCCACACGGGAGGGCTTAGCCAGAAACACAGCTCATTCCACTGGGGTTCCCCTCAGTTGGGGGCTTGAGGAAAAGTATCTCTCATATACTTGAGAAAGTTCTAAATACTCAGGGTTGGGCTCAGGAGACTATTGGAGGGCAGCCTCCAGCCTGGGAAAAGCCAGAAGGGTATAAGGGACATGTGCTTTTCCAGACCTTCTTCTGCCCTCTCCCCAGGGGGCTCTTCTTGCCTTGATGCCTTGTGCTGCTCTGGTCCTAAGTTTGGGCTCCTGGCCTAACTGCAGGGTGTAAGGAGGTGCCTTGCGTGATCTGTCCAGGGGTGACAGCTGGAACCCATGTGGGCTGTCTCCTGTAGCCCTCACATAGGTGGCCTGGAGGTTTCCTTTACAGCCAGAGATGAACCGTAGTTTATCACCCTGCATCCTTCATGACTAGAGGCCTCAAGTTCGGGCTGTGGAGGGGTCTCCATTCAGGAACCACCCTGGGGGAACCCAGTCTTTGCCAATTGCTTCTGTAGGGAGGTGAGGAGGGGGGCACACGCACACACCTTCCATCTCAGCCCTTTCATTATTCTCTACTTCTAATCCTCTAAGCCTCAACCCCATTCTGGCCTCCTTTCCAACTTCAGATGCTGTTTGTCCCTGCCCCAGAGCCAGGGAAAATCTTGGGGTCATCCCCTAATGTTACAGATGAAGAACTGAGGTTCAGAGACAGAGAGATTGTCTAGCTCAAGGACATACAGCAAGTTACCGGCAGAAGTGAGATGTAAGCCAGGCTTCTGGATTCCAGACTAATATTTCTTCCAGGGTTCTATAGTCTATGTCCATTCCCCATCAATCCCTGGTACTCTCTCTTCCCCGAGGGGACGTTCAGGGGCTCTTCTATCTGCAACCAGAAGGCAGGGGACAGTTGATGCCCTCCTCTCAGCCTGGTGTTCTGGAAGAACTGGAAATGGAGCCCAGTGGACCCCTGACTCCTTACATATCCCAGAAAGTGAAGGTAGGGCCCATATGAACCCAAATTACTTCCTATTTATTCTGAGCATCTCACTTCATACTGGTGAAGTTTCCTCCCCTTCTCTCATGGACTAATGGCCTCATAACCTATTCAAGCCCTTCAAGCTCTCAGGGTTGGGCCAGTTTTATGAAACATCTTCCCAGAAGCCTCAGGGAGAAGCCGGGCAGCCTGAGACACATCTCAAGTCCCTGGGTTGTAAACAGACAGGAAACTTATCCTCTCTAACCAGGCTGATGTCTTCAAGGACTGCAGATGCCTCAGTGTCCCTGCTGGACCCTCCAAAGGAGGTCACTCTGGTCTAGAGGGTGTAGTGGGGCAGCGAGTCCAAGTTGAGGCTGTCGTCTGGGAGAGAAAGAGGAAGGGAAGGGCTGCCCTTGCCTTCCCTCCACCCACTCCTCAGACCTCTCCTCTGTGTAACTTACCCACTCTTGTTTGATGGGCAGCCCTCCCTCGCCCCATCCTAAGTCATAAACCTGGTCCCTGGGGTCCACTGCAGCTGATTCCTCCAGGAAACCCCCCAGGGCAGAGAGGGCAGGACCAGGGAGGCTGGGAATCTTTCACAGGCAGAAGGCACTTAAGAAGATTCGTGGAAAGTGCGAGTTTCAATCTGCCACTGGGGATGACAGTAAGGACTTGTTGGGGCAAAGGGCTCTGGGAGGGCATTCCTTCTTCATCTCTAGGCAGCAGGGTCTCAGCCCTGGTGGCAGGGAATGCCTTAGCCACTTCCACAAGCCAGTGCCTAGCACACAGTCAGCCCACAGAAAAGTTCAGGTAAGGCCTATTAACCGGTAGGGGGTCCCTCTTTCCCCCAGAAGCAGGGCCAGGGGTCATCTCCTGGATCTCCTCAGCAGATGGAGGTCTGTGAGGATCATGTCTTGGTTATTTCTCTCCTCAGCGCCCGGGACAGTGTCCGGTCCACATTTGGCATCAGTAATTCCATGTCGAATGAGTAGGACGGTTCACCTAGAGAGGGGCTCCCAGAAGCACCCCCTTCCCCCTGCATACGGAGGGCAGAGACCCCTTGGTGGTCGTTTCTGATCCCCAGGGCCTAGAGCAGCGCCAAGCAAGCAGCGGGTGCTCCGTACATGTTGACCGAAAAGGGGGGTGGTCCCAAGCGTCGCGCTCCCCTCTGCTCCCCTCTCCTTACCTGTAGGACACCTGCTTGCGTAGGTGCATCTGGCGGAACCGCTCCTCCACCGGGGGCGCAGCGGCCATGCCCCGGGGTCCCTCGGGCCACGGCTGCGAGACCTCCGCCTCCTCCCCTCGCCGGCAGCGCCGCCGCACCACCTCCTCCTCGGCTGCCCGGCCGCCGCCGGCCCCGTCCCCGCGGGGCCCTCCGCCGCCCGGCCCCTCGGCCATCCCGCGGCCGTCCTCTTCCCGCGGCTCCTGCGGCCTTTCGGGCTTCCCCGCTAAAGTTCAGTCTCCCTTCCTCCTGGGCCCGGGGACGCGATGCGGGCAGGGCTGGTGGTGGGGGCGGGGGGAGCACTGGGGCCCGCACGTCCCTCCCGACGCCGGGGCTCAGACGACGGGAGCAGCGATTTGCCGGGCGCCGGGCCTGGGGAAGGCCGGCGGGGATCCTCCCGCGCCCCGGGGGTCCCTTGGCGGGTGTCAGGGGACTGCGTCGTGCGCGCTGGGGCGCTCCTCGGACGGCCGGAGCCGGAGCCCCAGCCCGAGCCCGAGCCGAGCCGGAGCAGGAGCGGCGAGCGCGCTCCTGCCAGCCGCGCACCGGAGTGTCACCTCTGAGACACTCGCCTGCCCGCGGGGTCCGGGGGGTAGGGCGCCGCCCCGCCCAGCCTGCCCGGCTCGGGGCAGGGAAGGAGCGATCCGGGTGCTGCCGGCGGTGGGCACGAACCCTGCCCCCGGCCGAGGCTGGGGGTGTGGGGCGCCCGCCAGAGCCCACCCCTGCACCAGCTCCCCGGTACCCTGCTGCTCGGCGGCTGCCAATCACCGCCCTGCCCGTCAATCAGCTGCTGTGAGGCCCCCTCCACTCCCCCCCCACCCCCACGCCGTGTCCCGCGCTTTCCGGCTCCGGCATTCGCTGAAGCGGCGGGCAGGTGGGGTTTGGCGGGGGGGGGGGGGTGGGGGGGGGGTCGGGGGCGGTGACATGAGCTGGCTTTAACCCTGTCGGCGCCACGGGAATTTAGAGACTCAATTAGATTTGGGGAAGGGCACAGGAAAGGGAACATGTTCTGGGATGCATTAAATTTGGGGACGGGCCTGATTGCGGGTAACACTGTCTATAGGCCTAGAGCTCTTCCGGACCGTGCAGGGAGAGAGACCCAGCTGGGGGTGGGGGTGGGATGGAGGGCTTCCTGACCCTGGAACCCGGTGGCCTCAAGGCCCAGCTGCCTCCTAGGACCTTATGCCCCCTGAGGCTCCTGGGCCAGGGTCTTCCAAAAGAATGAATCAGGAGAAGCCGATGGGGGGCGGGGGGGGGGGTCAATTCAGAAAGGAAGGGCTAGAAGTCTTCTTGGAGTCCATTTTGGACTCCCCCCTCTTCTTCTCCCTCTAAATCCTGTAGTTCCCCCTTGCACCCTCCCCTCTTGTCCTTGGGGTGTTCACCATCTGAACCTTATATCTGGGTGATGGTGGGACCCTGGTTATCTTCTCAGATATAGCCCATCCTATTCACTGCCCCAGACTCATCTTTCTGAAGCTGGCCTTTGACCACAGCATTTACTCTCTGAGGTATTTAAGGTCTCTCTTTGCCTATACTTTAGCCTGGCATTCAGGGTCTGCCTTGATCTTCCCACATCCTATGCTCTGATCCCATCTATTTCCTCCCAGTCATCTATGCTCCTTATTCTTTCTGGGAATTGGCATAAAGCCTGTACAGCATTGTTCATCTGAAATCTCCTCCTGTTTTTTAAAATGTTTTATTTTTTGAGAGAGAGCGTTAAGTGGGGTAGGGGCAGAGAGAGAGGGGGACAGAGGATTTGCGCTGGACTCTGCACTGACAGGCTGACAGCAGTGAGCCCGACGCGGGGCTCGAACTCATGAACCATGAGGTCATGACCTGAGCTGAAGTCAGACGCTCAACCGACTGAGCCACCCAGGCGCCCCTGAAATCTCCTCCTGTACTTCACATTCGGGGGCTCTACTCAAACGCCCACTCTTCCAGGAAGTCCCCCTGGATGGTTCCAGTTCAAAGGCACCCTCCTTCCTCCCAGGCCCCATTGCTGTCTGCACCAGGTGTTATCTAGTCTGTGCCTTACCTTTTGCCACTGACCGTGAGCCCAGGGAGGTGGGAAGGACCAGACTCCCAGAGGTGGAGAATGGGCTACAAAGAGGGTCAGCTGCTCGAGGTTCCACCAATCTCACCAGGCCTACAGTGGCTGTCCCCCTCTGTGCCTTTGTCCAGGTTGTTCCCATTTCCTAGAGCATGTCCTTGTCTCTAAAATCCTGTCCATTAGTCAAGGCCATTCTCAAGCGTTGCATCCCCCATGAGCCCCTACCTGATGCTCTGCAACAGATGCCACCTCCCTCCTTCAGCCCTGTAACTATTTCCTGGGCCTCTCTCAGGGCACTCCCCTTCACACCCTAACAATAACTAACATTTCGTTTGATTCTCACCACAACCCTGGGTGGTAGATATTATCACTTCCTCCATGTTACAGATGAGGACACGGTGATGTCATTCAAGTGATTTGTTTGCTCAAGAGGTGAATCGTGGGGCCAGGATTTGAATCCAGGTCTTTTAGCCGCAGAACTCGTACCCTTTTCCACTCCTCCTTGCTGCCTGCCACACAGTAACAGCCCCGTGTTTGCCGGTTTTTATCATCTTAAACTCCCAAAGGGCAGGAACAGACTTGCCTCATCACCGCCTCCCACCCCTCTCCTGGCCTGGCACTTCCATGTTGGGTTAATTCCATGTTGGAATAAATGGAATTGCATTAAACTTCCTATTTTAAAAAAGTTTATTTATTTATTGTGAGAGAGAGAGAGAGAGAGAGAAAGAGAGAGGGCAAGCAGGGAAGGGGCAGAGAGAAGGAGAGAGAATCCCAAGCAGACACTGCCCTGTTAGGGCAGAGCCCCACAACATGGGGCTCCCTCTCACCAGCCTGTGAGCTCATGATGACCTGAGCCACCCAGGTGCCCCTGCATCAAACTTCTTGGCCATAGGGGAACTTCCTCCCTAAATCCAAGTTCTAAAGAAGCCCACTTGTTGGGGGAGGGGGCAGGGTAATTGGGAGGGAACCCCTCTACCTGTCTCCCCCCCCCCCCCCAGTGTGCCCTTGAGATTGCTAATTTTCCAAGCAGCTTGGCCCAGCGTAACCTCCTATACCATGAGTTATGGTAGTTCTATCTGGATTTGACATTCCCTCACCAGCTGCCTAGCTGCTGGGTTTCCACGTTGGTTTTTTTTGTGCAGCTCTTTCCTGCCGAGCTCTCCCCACTCAATCCTTTTTAAACTGAAGCATCTCTCCTCCGTCCTCACACCTCCCCTACTTAGGACCAGCTGCTGACTGTGTTATCATTGAGCCGTGGCTCTCACTTCCTGAGAATCCAAGGGAAAAATGAAGGCCTCTCCCCTGACCAGTCTGGCCACCTTCTGCGGCCTCTCCCAGCTGCCGCTAGCTGTTTTGATCATCTCCAGCCCACTGCCTGCCTCTGCGCTCAGAAAATAATAGCTAATGCCTTTTAGAATGTTTACTGGATAGCTGACCTTGTGCTAAGAGCTTCGTGTGCAAGCTTTCACTTAGCCCTCACAGCAACTTTATGAGGGTGGGAACTATTTGATAGATGAGGACATTGAAGCTTTGAGAGGTTAGGTAACTCGCCAAGGTCACACACTGAAGTGCAGCACAGACATCAGCACCTCTGCTCTTAGCTGCCACTCTGATGACAGAGAAACTATGCCTCCTTTGGAGGTGAGTTCCCAGCCTCTCTCCCCCAGTGACCCAGGAGCACCGGTTATACCCCAATTTGGCCGGATGGCTCCTGGGGCCATCCAGCGCTCTGGAATGGGAACCTTGTCCTGGCCTATTCCAGCTCCAGGCATTGCCCACAGTTGTTCTCCCTGCTTCTAGAGGTTTGGTTTCCATGTGTAACAAAGGGTTTGTTGTGGCAATCTGCACAGGATGACTGGCACCCTGAAAGCCATCAGATGTGGGTAGGGGGCAAAGACAGCTGACAATAGAATGTGAAGTTTGCAGATCCATCACCAGGGACACATGGGGGATGTGCCCCCCCCCCCCTTAGGGACAGTGACACATGGCCCTGAAGAGGTGGTTAGTCAATAAGTGGCTTGTGCAAGGGGATTAACCCTGCGTCCTTACATAGGCAGGAAAGACTGCCTTGCATGGGATGCACAGGCAGAGGTGGTGATCACAGATGACCTCACTTAGACCAGTTCGCCAAACCCTGGGCTCTCTGGGTTAGTCGTCCAGGAAGCTGCAATATCCTTGGAACTACTGCAAGAATAAAAAGCTGGGCTGAGAGGAAGGGCATCTAGAGGAGAGGGGAAGGGGCACTGGAGAGAGAGCTGGAGAGCTGGAGGGGCAGCATGAAAACCAAACAGGCCTGCATTCAAATAACATCTTGGCCACGTACTGGCTGTATGACCTTGGTCAAGTCATTTTACCTCCCTGAACCCCACTTTCTTAGTCTGTAAACATACCCAACCTTTAGGGTTATTTTGATTCCTAATGGGGACACGTAAAATGATCAGTTCAATGCCTGGCAGATGGTTGCTGGTCAACAACAGGAGAATGCTAGATTTCAACCCCTTGGGTATCAGGAGCCGAGTCTTGTCTGTGCTCCAATGTTAGCGTGGTGCCTTGCATATAAGGGATACCCTGTAAATAGTTGTTAAATGAATGAATGAATAAATGATGAAGGGTCCCCCCCAAAGTCAGCCTGGTTTCCCATTCCTCTGAGCTGCTATTTCAAACTTTCCCCTTTCCCCCCAATTCAACTCCCATGCCAACCCTCACCATTGCTCCCCAGGTTCACAGCCACAGGATGGGGGGCTGCCTCAGTTTCCTGTCTCCACACATTCTGCATCTGCAGAAATGCTTTCCCTTTGTCCGGGCCTCTCTGGTCCAGAGTGGACCTCTCCATCTCTTCTATGGATCCTTGCCCCATGCCTCTCATCTGTCCTCTTCCCTCTCTGCTGGTTCTTTGTCTTCTAGAAATAACCATGGTCAACTCTCTCCCATCTAAAAGAATCATTATATTACACACCTGAAACTAAAATCATACTGTACGTTAACTAACTGGAATTTAAATAAACGCTTAAAAAGGGGGCACCTGGGTGGCTTAGTTGGTTGAGCATCAGACTCCTGATTTTGACTCAGGTCATGATCCCAGGGTCATGGGATCGAGCCCTGTGTCGGGCTCTGCGCTGAGGCACTGAGCATGGAACCTGCTTGGGATTCTCTCTCTCTTTCTCTCTCTCTCTGCCCCTCTCCCACTCATGCTCTCTCTCTTAAAAAAAAAAAAAAGGAAATCTTTAAATAAAAACTTAACAAACAAAAAAAAGAATAGCCCCAAATTGCTCTTGATCTCACTTATGTCCACCCTCCAGTTGCCACCCTCTGTTCCTTCATAGTGGAGCTCCTTGAAACAATCCCCTGCATCCCCCGGGGTCTCCTCACCCCCATCCCATCCAGCCCTCCTGTTCTCACTTCCGCCTCAGCTCTCCCCAACACAGCTCTGATCACGGTCACTGGTGACCTCCTCTTGTCAAAATGAGCAGACGCCTTGTCTTCTTCTCATCTTTCCCAACCTCTCAGAGGCCATTGGACTCCCCTGGGCTCCACTCCCGGAGGCTCTCCTCTGTCAGCTTCTGAGATGCTCTCCTCTCCTGCTTTTCCTCCCCTCTCCAATCATTTCTTCTCAGCCTCCTGGTTCACTCCTCTTCTTCCACTGTTTCTTATTGTCCATCTTCCTGGAGTTCTGCCCTTATCTCCCTTTCCTTTATGTACACGCAAGACTCTAACATACCACCTGGGTGCTAACAAAGTCCTAATCTCCACCTGGCATCCCTTTCTCCCAAGCCCTAGACTTCCATGTTGATGTGAATATTCTCTAAGCAACTCAAATTCGAGATGTGCTGAAATGAATTCTTTTTCTCTCCAAACCTGCTCCTCCCCCTTTATTCCCGGTCTTGGCCAACGATCTCATCATCCACCATGGCCTCCACGTCGGACACCTCAATGTCATCCCAGGCTCTGCCCTCGTTCTCACACCCCATAGCCAATTTGATGTCAAAGCCATTGATAATTCTTTCTAATTATCTCTGGACTCTGTCTCACCCTTGCTATACCCCCTGCAGAGCCCTGGGACAGGCAGATCTGATGATCTCACTCTCTGGCTTAAAAATATGTAGTAGCTCCCCATCACCTTCAGGATAAAATGTTGTTTGTTTAGATCCTTGAAAGGGCCATCCTTTTCATCAGGGCCAGAACTAAGTAAGGTGAGGCAGGTTGGGTGCCTGGGTGCACCATTTAAGGAGGGCTCATTCTCAGGCTTGTTGGTACAAGCACCTCTATGCATTTTGCAACCTAATGGCCCCCTTGCCTCCCTTCAGTCCTGGCCCTGTTTTTCATGGCTCCATGCCGTTGCACTTGGCCATTCTCTCCACCCCAAAACCCTGACCCCTCTCTACCTTACCAACTCCTACCCATGCTTTAATGCTCCAGTCAAGGGCCATCTCCTCTGAGTTGCCCTCCTTGACCCACCCAATCTGAAATACATGATTCTCTTCTGTTCTCCATCACACTGGCCATCACACTGTGATGTGATCCTTCCATCACACTGGCCGCGAGGCCGGTTTACTTTCCAGCCTTGACCACCAGCCTAGCGCCTTTGAGGACACTTTGTTGGAGACTGATAGAGGGAATGGATGAATCTCAGGAAAGAGGTCTGCTGAAAGTTACTGTTAATAATAAGAAGAGGGGTGCCTGGGTGGCTCAGTTGAATAAGTGCCTGGCTCTTGGTTTTGTCTCAGGTCATGATCTCATGGTTGGTGAGTTTGAGCCCTGCGCTGGGCTCCGCGCTGACAGCACGGAGCCTACTTGAGATTCTCTCTCCCCGTCTCTCTTCCACTCCCCTGCTCATGCTCACTCTCTCAAAATAAATAAATAAACTTAAAATAATAATAATAATAATAACAACAGCAGCAGCTTGGGGCCGAGAGCCCAGGCTTTCATGGACTTGCTGTAGAGAACTGAAAGCTCTAGCAGTTATAACTGATGCCCAGCAGCAGGCAGCAAAGTCCCCATCAAGTGGGCTAGAAGCGGCTGTGGAGGAAGAGGATGAGAGGATGGGGCCTGATGGCCAGTTCTGAGGTTCCATAGTCCTGTCCGGTCTTGTCCAGCTTTTCCAGGGGCAGCCAGTGTAGGCATCACTCCACCACCATGCCCTGCTTCTGAGTATGAAAGTGTCATGCCTGTATAATAAAGTGCAAATGCCTCTTAGCAAGGCATTCGAGGCCCCTTGGGGTCTGGCCCCGGATCACCAATCAGGCCTCAGCTCTCTGCTTCCTTGCTCTCTACCATCCAGCTGTTCTAAACTATTTGACTTAAAAAAAAAAGTTTATTTATTTATTTTGAGAGAGAGACAGAGAGACAGAGAGAATCCCAAGCAGGCCCTTCTGCAGGGTCAGTGCAGACCCTGATGGAGGGCTCGATCCCACGAACCACGAGATCATGACCTGAGGCATTATATCAAGACTCAGACACTTAACTGTGCCATCCAGTCGCCCCTTGAATTTTCTTGAAGTTTTCCTGCTCTCTCCCATCTTGGGGGCCTTTGCTCAGGCTGCCCCCTTTATCTGGAAAGACCCTTTCCTCTCTCTTGACCACTTCCAACCGTCCATGTCGCCTCTTCCAGGAAGCCCTTCCTGCTCAAGTCTGGGTGAGGTACCCTCCTTTGTGCTGTGATAGCACCCCTAGCTTGGCCCTTAGCCCTCTGATTGATACTGCCTCTAAATGCACAGCTAATCTCTCTTGGAGTCACCATGGGCCAGGCCCTGTTCTAAGCACCTTATATAATTTACCTCACTAAGTTCCCACAACCACCTCATGCCTTGATGTTATTTATATCCTCCTTTCACAAATGGAGAGATGCGGGGCACCTGGGTGGCTCCGTCGGTTAAGCATCCGACTTCAGCTCAGGTCACGATCTCATAGTCTGTGGGTTTGAGCCCCGGGTCGGGCTCTGTGCCGACAGCTCGGAGCCTGGAGCCTGCTTGGGATTCTGTGTGTGTGTGTGTCTCTCTCTCTGCCCCTCCCCTGCTCGCACTCCGTCTCTTTCTCTCAAAAATAAATAAACGAGGGAAAAAAAAATTCAAATGGAGAAATGGAAGCTCAGAGAGATTCCGGTTACGTAGTATCTTACTTTCCTGTGCTGTGTAACAAATCACCAGGAACATGGGGAACATGGCAGTTTAAAACAACATATGTATGACCTCAGTTTCCATGACTCAGAGCACAGCCTAGCTGCGTCTTGAGCTCTGGCTCTCGCCAGGCTGCAGTCCGGGTGTTGGCTGCCCTGGGGTCTCATCTGGAGCTGAGGTCCGCTTCCAAGCTTGTTGAAGTGGTTGGCAGAATCCAATGCCTTGCCACTATAGCTCTGAGGCCCTCAGCTCCTCGAGGCCACCTCCTCTGTGTAGTTCACAACACGGCTGTGTGCTTCAAGGCCCCAGCACCGTACTATTTCTTTTCAGGAGATGCTCAGTCCCTTTTTTGTTTTTTAAGTTTATTTATTTATTTGTTAACGTTATTTATTTCTTTTGAGAGAGAGACAGAAAGGGAGAGAGAGGATCCCAAGTGGGCCCCACACGGTCAGTGCAGAGCCCTACATGGGGCTTGAACCCATGAACCACAATCATGACCCTAGCTGAAACCAAGAGTCAGACGCTTAACTGACTGAGTCACCCAGTCGCCCCTTTATTTATTTTTGAGAGAGAGAGAGAGAGAGAGAGAATCCCAAGAAGTCTCCACGCTGTCAGCACGGAGCCTGGATGCAGGGCTTGAACCCATGAACCGTGAAGTCATGATCTGGACTTAAATTAAGAGTTGGATGCTTCTGACTGAGTCACCCTGGCACCCTGCCCAGTCCCTTTTTATTTTTTTTAAAGGTTTTTTTGTTTTTTTAAGTTTATTTAATTTGGAGAGAGACAGAGATAGTGCAAGTGGGGGAGGGGCAGAGAGAGAGGGAGAGAGAGAATCCCAAGCAGGCTCCGCACCATCAGTGCAGAGTCCGATGTGGGGCTCGAACCCACGAACCGTGAAATCATGACCTGAGTTGGACACTTAACCAACTGAGCCCCCCGGGTGCCCCTGCCCAGTCCCTTTTTATTTTATTTTATTTTTATTTTTTAATGTTTATTTATTTTTGAGACAGAGAGACCCAGAACATGAACGGGGGAGGGTCAGAGAGAGAGGGAGACACAGAATCGGAAGCAGGCTCCAGGCTCTGAGCTGTCAGCACAGAGCCCGATGCGGGGCTCGAACTCACGGACCGTGAGATCATGACCTGAGCCGAAGTCGGACGCTTAACCAACTGAGCCACCCAGGCGCCCCTGCCCAGTCCCTTTTTAAATGGCATTCACCTGATTAAGTCACACCCACTAAGGATAATCTCCCCTTTGATGCACTCAAAATCAATTGATTTGGGATCTTAATTACAACTGCAAAATCTCTTTACTATTGCTATAAAAGGTCACCTAATTACGGGAGTGACATCCCCTTATACCCTAAGGGAAGGGATTAAACAGGTGTGTACCGGGGTGGGGGGAGTGTGGGGTCGGGAGGCTTGGAGGCCACCTTAGGCCATGTCACACACAGCTGGTGAGTGGCAGCTCCGGGAGCCAGTCAAACACAGCTCCTCCTCCTCTGGAGTCTGTACCTTCAACCCAGCTGAGGCAAAGGATACAGGAGCTGAAATGCTGGCAGGTCTTAGGAGGACCAAACTGGGTCCTGCATGCGAAGTGTGTGGCACAGCGTCTGGTCCAAGGAGATGCTTGACACTTGCAGTTCGCATCCCCAAAGGCCAAGACGGTGGCTCATCTGCTCTTCTGCCTCCACAGTCAGCAGTAGGAGGAGGAGCCGTGGGGTGGGGGGATTATAGCAAGAAGCTTTTGACCATCTAGTTTGAATCCTGCGCCCGGCTGGAAGAGGGAGCCCAGAAGAAATGCCTCCTCATATCCCCATGCTCCCAATCAGACCCTGTCGGAATATAAACGTCCCCTTCTCACTCCCCCATCCCTCAGTCTTTGTCGCCTCCCCCCCGCCCCCCCATGAAGAAAGGCACAAAGTCGGGAATTGATGCTGCATCTTTTTTTTTTTTTTTTTACTTTTGCCTTCTTAAAGCATGTGCTGAGCTGATGGACGAAGCAGTTTGGCAATTAAAAAGGCCCAGCGGCTTGGGCAGCAGCAGGGGAGGCCAGGAGAGGGCCAGGGAACGGCAAAGCCCGCACTAACTTCATAAAATATAAAACAAGGGAGGGGTGAAGGGAGGATGGAGACTTGTAAAATACAATATCTTAGGGGATTGGCAATAATAAAAAATAAGGTTCATTATTTACAAACAATTTCTGTTCTTGGTCTCTGTACAGTGGGGCGGGGGTGAGGGGTGTGTGTGTGTATGTCGGTATGTTGATGTGTATGTTTGTGGGGGGGGCAGGGAGGCAGTGGTCGTGTTGGTCATTATGAGAAAGGAAGGGGTTAGCCCAGTGAGTGGTTTATCTGAGAAGGACGGATGGTTGTGGGAGGGTGGGGTGAGAACAGAGTGGTCAGCCCAAGGGAACAGTCCGATTGTGGTGGGGAAAGGAAAGGCCCTGGTAAAGATTGGGGCAAAGAGGGTCTGGGGAAAAGTGGAACCCCTTCTCCTGGGCTGGGAGCCCAGGGGGCAGGGGTACAAGCTGGATCCGGGTTAGAGAGCAAGACCACCCCTCTTCTGGGCGCCAGGGGGTACGTCCTGTGTCCTGGGTCTTGGCACGGCCTAGGAGAGTTTGATGGTGGTATTGGGGCCCAGATCCCTGGAGAGAGAACAGAAATCAGGGTGAATCTGTCCAGTGAAGGACCCTCTCACCCCTCTGCATGCTGGATCAGGAGGCGGGAGGGATGGGGCCTTGGGAAAGTGTGGCTGACACGGGGACCAGGGCACAGTGTGGGTGGAGACTGGGACGCCAGGAAGGGAAGGGGCCACCCACTCACCTCTCACGGAACCACTCCTTGGGATGAGAGAAGTCGGGGCTGGTGCCATTTCCACCGACGTCTTTTGGCCAGGCCTCACTCAGGTACTTGGTGGTCTCGTGGGTGCTGTCCAGGTGGTCAAGCTGCAGGTGGTCCTGGGGCCGCTGCTCTGCCGGCCCCCCCGGCTTGATCTCCCAGCCATCTGGGGGCTCCACAGGCAGCAGGGCACTGCGGCCATCCTCCCACGAGCCTGCCCCCTCATCGTAGAACAGGAGGCTCCGGGAGGGCACTAGACAGAGAGCACAGGGTGAGCCTCAGTTGTCGAGGCCCCCTCCTCCCAGCCACGTTCCTGGCCCACTAGTTAACGATGAGGGTCCTGAAATCTTGCAGACCTGAGTTTGAATCCTAGCTCTAACATTTCCAATTTGCATGACCTCAGGCAAATCAGGCCTTTGCTTTAGCCTTTCTGAGCCTCAGTTTGCTCATCTGTAAAATAGGGATGCTAGGGCCAACCTCAAGTAGATGTGGTTTAATGAGACAATATAGGGAAAGTGATTGGAACTGTTCATAGTAAGCACTCTGAGAAAGTAGTTCTTCCTAAGCAGAGGATACCGGGGCGGGGCATCTGCGAGCTGGATTCTAATCCCACCTCCACTATTCACTTTCTGTGAGACCTTGAATCAATCTCTTCCCCATTCTAGGCCCTAGTATGCCCTTCAGGGAAATGAAGGAAAAGAAAACAAATTTGTTGGATATCGACCTTGTTTTGTTTTGTTTTGTTTTGTTTTATGCAGGCTTCATGCCCAGTGTGGAGCCCAGTGCAGGGCTGGAATTCACAATCCTGAGATCAAGACCCAAGTTGAGATCAAGAGTTAGACGCTTAACGACTGAGCCACGCACACGCCCCTGGATATCTACTTTGTGCCAGGCATCGTGCAAAGCCCTCTGACCTGTATCAAATCACTAACAACTCACAGAAACTCCTGGGAGCGAGATATTTTTAGCCCAGTTTCACAGAACAGGTAACCGAGGTTCTACTTATCGGGGACCTTGGCCTACGCTAGAGGTGAGAGGCAAACCCAGGTCTGCCTGGCTCCAGCCCTCAGGCCCTGACCTAAGGGCCTGTGTGAAAGACACTCCCTGCAATTGAGCGATACACCAGCTCTGAAAAGCCAGTTCCAGAAGCCACTTCCTACCACAGATGCACACAGGGCCTGCCACGCACTGCATTCACTGCAAGGGGCTCCTTCATTCCCTCGCCTCCTCTGACTCTGGCTTTGTTCATTAATGCTGCCCCCACCCCCAACTTCCATCCCTTCCTCTCCTGGGGTTTCCTCTACCTCCAAATATACAAGAGCCCCTCTGCTCTTGGAACATGGATACGTGACTCGCAAGCCCTTACACCCCTGTGGTCCACCTCCCTTAGCAACTGTCCTGTCTTCTCAGGCCACCCTTGTCCAGGGAGTGGTTTTCACTCACCACCTCCACTTCCTCTTCCCCTAACCCTCCCCACCCCTTCCTCCCCTCAAGGCCCTGCTGGTCTAGCTCATTCTCCCTGCATATCTCTCCTTCTCGAATCTCACTCCTCCCTGTCCCCTCCCTCTCTGACCTCCCATCTGTTTCCTCTTCCTCCTGCCCTGCTAGATAAATTCGTTCCTGGTAAATGATGAACAGCCAGAAAGTTCCTCTGTGGGTCTACCTGAAGTATCTTCTGCCTCTGGAAATCCATACTGTTCTCTGCTGCACCCTCTACCAGTTCTCCCCCTTGCCACCCACGTATTATACCTTTTCTCTCCTCTCGTGTGGTCTTCGAAAAGGTGGCAGTGTGCTCATTTAGTAAGTGCTCGCTCTACACCAGACACTGTGCTAAGAGTGTTTGTGCACCTTGCCATCTAGTTGTCACAACAACCGTGCTTGGTAAGAGTAGAGCTGTGACTCCCGCGTTTCAGATGAAGAAATTAATGCTTAGAGAGCTTAAGGCACATGCCCAAGGTCGCGCAGTTAGCAAACGGCCACGGCAGGTATGACCGACTCTGAGGCCCCCCGCTCTTAACCACTGTACCTTACAACCCCCTATGGGACGGTAAATATCTGAGCTTACACCACCATGGCCCCTCTTCTGCCCAAGGTAGACATTACCAGTGGGTCTTGGCACTCCTTCCTGCTGCTCCTGAGTGCTGTGTCAGGGTGCTTCAGACAGCCTGTGCTGTCACATAGTGCTTCAGACAGCCACCACCATCTTATTGGAAAGGGCCCTTGAACTGAAACTCATTTGCCATCCCATTCGTGAAATACTAATGGTATCTAGCAGATGCCCCATGACCACCGGTACCATAATTCGTCAGGGCTAGGGTGGGAACATTCCTGTTAGCCCCTCTGAGCCACTCTTGGGTGGGTTGGGATTAGGGGGTCTGCACTGCAGTCCCAATTCTACAACTAACATTGAATAAATCATATGCCCTTTCGGAGCCTCAGTCTCCCCATTTGCAAAATGAGGACACAGAAGAAGATAACGCCCACCCAGAACCTGGCTCCATTCTCGTGTCTGGCTTCTGTCTGGAAGTTGGTGTTGAGGGAAGATGGCCTGGCTCAGGTAACATAGCCTGGCCCACTCACTCTGACTGGCTGTGTAGACGCTGTCAGCGGCCACGGGGTCTTCCTTCACAGTCTGGGAGCTGGAGGAGAACTCAGGGAGGCAGGGCACAAGGGAGCCCAGCACCAGAACGAAGCACAAGGCCGCCACCTGGTAGTGGAGAGAGAGCGGTGGTCAGAGCCACCCTCAATCCTTCTGCCCCCAAACCAATAGGTATAAAAGGCTCTGTGTTTTTCCAAAAAAGCAGCACCCGGAGCCAACTACCCCCTAGATGTGGGCTCTTCTACCCTTTCTGGAGAAGGTTGGGGAGACTGCTCAGAGCATCGCAGCTCATTGTAGGGAACCGCCATAGGCAGCATTAGAAAAAGAGGAAAGTGGTCAACATGGTTATAACCTATAAGGTGGAGGAATCAGGACAGGGAGAAAGGAGTAGGTGGCGGTTTGGGGGGTTAAGGGAGGGGGACAGAGCATCATACCAGGTTCTCACAAGAGGAGCTGAGAGTCACGCACCAGGAACCGAGCCCTGCCCACAGGGTGACTGCCACCTGACAGTGTGAGGCTCTCGGAGGGCCTGGGGAGTGATCAGCCAGGGGGCAGCAGGCCGCACATTTCCAGGACAGAGTGAAAGAGGGTCTTGCAGAGGCCTGAGCCACACCCTGCATATTCTTTTGGGTTTCTAGAGATTTGCTCAACCTTCTCCTCGCTATTGGTTCCAGAAAGAAAGAACCAAGTCCAAACTTCCTTGTGTTTCCTTAAGCCCTTTCCTCCCCAGCGGCCTTGTAGAAGTGGCCTCCTCAAGGGACTTGCCCTGCTATCCCCTAGCTGGGTTCATGTGAGCCACTACACATCCACACAGTGTTAGAATTCATCACGGAAGGTCATGTTCTAGAAGGCTTCATGGGCTTGGTTTAAGAGGCTGGGGTCTGCAGGAGCCAGCTCACCAGGCACTAGGATCGTGTACCTTGGTGATGTGGCCAATCCCTCCAAGCTCTGCCTGCTTTCCTAGAAAGCCAGCCTGGGGAAGTCTTGTCCTTGTGTGGCCCTGGGGTGAGGGAACAGCACCTACCATGAGGCAGGTCCCAGTCTGGGTGGCGGCCATCTTGTAAGGTCTTGAGATCTTGTTGGTGACCAGAGTCTGGAGTTTCTGCAGCTGCTGCAGCAGGGTCCTGAGGAGGGCACAGTGGTCACCTGGCACGCTCTGACCCCGCAGGCATCTCTGCCTCCTGGAGCTCTCCCAGGGTGCACCTGGGCTGGCTCCAGCCTTAGCCTCCACACCAGGTGTCCATTTCAGCCACGACAGAAAAGGTCACCTCCCGCTTGGCTCCTCTGCGGTGTGGCTTGGGGGGACCTGGGGCCTGTCTCATAGTGAACAGCTGGGTCACCCTATGGGAGTTCAGGGTTGCTCCTCAGCAAAGTGGGGGTGGGAGGAGGGTCTACCCCACCTGGGCTGAGGTCACCTTTTTCTTCACCTACACCAGCCACAGCTAAATTGACCTTCCTGTCTTTGAACCCCACAACTCCCTGAGCTGATAAGACGGCCACGTGTGGCAGCTGTCTGGTGTGTAGTGAGGGTCCAGTAAATGGTAACTACCATTTTCGTTGATTTTGTTTTGTTGCTTTTATCACAGCACCTGCAGCACTTCGTTTATTTACGGATTGCCATGTCAGTGTCCTTCACTAACTGTGGGCTCCCTGAGGGCGAGGACCGGGTCCCACCCAACGTGGAATCCTCCGGGCACACACAGGGGGGACTCAGCCCATGCTTGGTGAGTAACAGTTTAACCATCGCTTTCCTCCACCTAGCCGGGCAGTGGGGTTGCAGTTACCAGAATGTACAGCAGGTGGCGAAATAGCTCCAAGGGCCTGGCCCTATTTTGGGCCAGAGAGGAATCTGGGCCAGAGGTAGAGGGGTGAGGGGTGCGGACTCCCGCCTCCCTTCCCTGAGTGGGGGGCATTCTCCAGGTCAATCAGGGGAGTGGCTGGATCCTGCTGGAGAAGCTGGGGGAGAAGGGAGGAAAGAAGGAAAAAGCCTTCTGTTGAGCACCTGCGAATGACCAGCTGTCATCTACGTCATTTTAATTTACCCCAGCAAATAATTATTAAAGACCTACTGTGGGCTCATGGCTAGGCACCATCAAGAATTCAGAATAACCATTAAAAAAAGAAGAAGAAGAGCTGACATGAATTCAGCATTCTCAAACGCCAAGCACAGCTCTGGGCCCTTTACTTGCACTGTCTCATCGAACCTTCACACAAATCCTGTGAGACAGAGCTTCGATAATCCCCATTTAGACAAAGCAACTGGGGCCCAGAGAGGTTTAATGGTTTTCCCAGAATCGCAAACATGGCAGAATGGGATTAAAAAAAAAAAAAAACAAAAAACGAAACAAACAAAAAACCCAGGCTGTGATTTTATGTGGCCACCAGGCCCTGTGCCGGCTCCACGCTGATGTTTCTCAAACTTAATTGTGCCTGTGAATCACGGAAGGATCTTGCAGAAATGCAGATTCTGATTCTGCAGGTGGTGCCGATGCTGTTTGTTGGTAAGAAGAACCCTGAGCAGCAACACCTACACCAGCGGTTCTAACTTTAGGGTGCACCAAAATCACCTGGAGGGCTTACTAAAACACAGGTTGCTGAGCCCTCCCCGGGGAGTTCTTGGTTCGCTAGGTCTGGCTTGAGGCCTGAAAATAAGCATTTCTGAAAGTTCCCAGGGGCTGCTGCTGCTGGTCTGGGATCACACTTGGAAAGCCACTGCTCCACATCAGCTCATTTAAGCGTCGCACCTGCCCTGTCATAGCATATAGAGCTATGTGCGGATGAAGAAGGATGGGAGGCCAGGGGTCCCAGGCTCTGCAGGGTTCCTGTCATCCTGAACTCAGTTACCCCGTCTCTCTCCTGCCTCCCAGAGCTATGCCAGAGCCAGGCACTGGCTGCAGAAGGGTGGGGGGCCAGGGAGGAGACAGGTGGGACAACTCACCTGTTGGCATTCTCCAGGGTCTCTACCTTCTTCCACAGTTCATTGTTCTCTGATGTAAATGTCTCCACCCTGAGGGGGCCAAGTAGGCAAAGGCTCAGAGGCAGCCTCCAGACCCACTGCTGCCCGCCCCCCACCCCTGTCCCACCATTCCCTGTGGCATCCCGCTCCCCCCGCCCTCTGCTCTGGTGCCCTTTGAGAGAGGACCAGGGAGAGCGGGGCAGGCTGGGGAGTGGGTCCCAGGCCTGCCACCCTGCCCAGGATGCTTACTTCTTTTCTAGACATTCCACGTACTCCTTCTTCTTGCGGCGGCTCTCCTGGGCCGAGATCTAGAGGGGCAAGCCCCCGAACAGGGGTTACCATAGCCACGTAACCACTTCCTGGGTATCCTCAATTTTAGGGCTGGCATCACCTGGGGAGCAGAGGCTCCCACCCACCAAGGAAGTCCTAGGGAAGGGGCTGAGTCCAGCTCATGCTTTACCTTGTTCTTGATTTTTCTCCGGACCCTCTTTAAGGCCTTTTCTTCGGCTTTGGTGAGGGGGAGCTTCGTGGGGATGGGGTAGCCCTCAGCAATCAGGGTGCGTTTCTCCTCCTCTGTCAGGAGCAGCGGCCCTGATGTCCCCTGTAATTTCTGTGGGAAGTACGACATGATGGTTAGGAACCAGACAGCCCTGGATTCCAGTTCAAGCTCTGCCATTTACTCTTTGTGTGACTTGGGGAAGGTACTCGACTCTCTTAGCCTCAGTTTCCCAATCTGAAAAAGGGTGGGTCTGAATTAAATCCAATAACATGAATCAACAGTGCTGCGAGCCCAGCATGTTAGGCACTCAGCCTATTGTGGTGGCGGGCGGGGGTGTCCCTAGATCCCATTCTGGAATCCACAGCCTCAAAGCTTGCTTGCCCCGAGCCCCTAAGCAGCAGCCCCCTCATGTCCCTACAGTCTCCACTTGGGAGGCTCCACACTCATCCCAGGACTCAGGGCCTAGCTCCATGTTTCCTGGGGGCTTTTGGGCCTCCTAGAGCCTGGGCCATCCCCCTAGAGGTCAGGAATGTCAAGTTCTAGTCCTGGCTCGGCAACAGTGTGGGTTTGGCAGGCCTCTTGGACCTCTCTACCTGGTTCCTCTTCACCTCAAAGCAGGATTGAAAGATTCTCACTCCCATCTGCCAGGCAGGCACCTCTCTGAATTCTGATAGGGATGAGGATCAGGCTTGGGGCTCCCCAGACCCTTCCCTGCTGGTCATGTACAGGGTGGACTTACTCAGTTCCTTGCCTCTAGGGTCAGCCCACCCCCAGCTGCTTACGTGAGGGGCGGTGAGAAGGGGGGAGGTGGAGATGGCCGTGGAGGAGCGGGCCATGGGCCGGACAGGGCTGGAGGGGGGCAGAGAGCGGGGACTCTGGGAGCCGTCACTGTCGCTGCCGTGGCTGCTGGGGGGCGTCAGAGGCATCTGCACCAGGTCCTCTGGGGAGAGCGGGGGAATCCAGGTTAGCAGGGTTGTGTCCCAGCTCTGCTTGGACATCAGAGGTCAGCCAGCCCTGACACTGTGGGGAACGGAACACTGGGGCCTTGACCAGCTGTAACATCACAAGTCCCTCTGCCATGTCACATAGATGAGCTGACATCCCCGAAGTTGCTTCCTGAGTGCCATCCCATCTCTGATGCCACAGAGGTCTGGCTCCCTTAAGCCTGGTCCTTGGTGTGGATATCATGGAGGCCAGATTCTTGAAGTCCCTCCCCCATCCCTGACTTCACAGGGTCCAGACCCTTTGAGCCTCCAGCTTGGTAACCCCAGAGGTGACTGGAATCTGCCTGCAGTCAGACCCATGGGGATCAGGCTGGGCAAGCAACAGCCTCTGTCACTTCTTTTTTTCCACTGCAAAACTTTTAGCCACATCAACCCCAGGGGTTCCTCTTTCAACTTCAGGGTAACAGGACAGCATTGGGCTTTCGGCAGACCAGCCAGGGGCACTGCTCTCCCCAGCCTCCCCACCCCTGTTGCTTCTCTGTGGCCACAGCATCAGGAAGACTGACACTTGAAGCGGTCAGGAAGAAGCTTGGGTAGAGCCATGAGGACCGAGAGCCTAGCTGCAGGGAGAGCTCCCAGGTCGGCACAGAAAGCCCAGCTAATAGCAGGTGTGGAGACCTGAAGGCTCTGGGCTGAGGTTTAGGAAGAACAGCTGCATCCTTCTAGGCTCCGCCCCAAACTGCCCCCTGCAGGAGTCCTCTCTCCTTTCCCAGACTTTGATCTGCCTCTTAAAGAGCCCTGAACTTGGAGCCAGAGAGCCCGAGTTCAAGTTCTGCTGTCACCTGCCCCAAGTGTGTGGCCTATAGTCATGTTTATTAGCCTCTCCCAGCCTCACTTTCCTGTTGGAAGGGAGCCACGAGGATGGAATGAGCTAATGTTTGTAAAAATGCTTTACGGATAGAAGGGCACTCTACAAGGCGATGTGTTTTCACAGTGGCCCCTTTCTGCCTTCTGTGAGTCTTCTCTCCAAGGAAGTGAGCAACCTGAGGGTGAAACTGGGGCCTTATTCATCCTTCTAAAGCATGTGCTACTGAGCCCAGGGCCTGATACATAGTAGATGCTTCATGAATGTTTGATGGATTAATGGGGTGGGACTGGAAAGATTCAGTTAGCCTTTTCTCCTTCTGGCCAATCCAAGAAGCTTCCTCTGTTCCCTTCCTCCTTGTCAGATCTGGGAGGCTTCCAAGGCCTCCCGGGATCTGCCAACTTTAATCCATTTGGCTGCTATGATATTGGCCCTCATTACTCTGATCTCCTTGGGCACAGGAACTGTCTTCTCTCTCTGCTTCCCCAGCTCCTGGTACTGGGACATGCACAATGAACTCACTGGGTGGATGGATGGATGGATGGATGGATAAATGGATGGAAGGATGGATGGCTACAGAGTGGGCATCATCAGTGAATGATGGGAGGGGGATTAGCAAACAGGGTGAGAGAGTGTCAGTAACAGAGATGACAGTTGTAGATTGGGTAAGAAGGGGGCTTGAGGAAGGGAAAGTGTGAAGGGCAGGGAGGAAAGGATATTCTCAAGAGAGATGGGAGTTGTCAAGGGAGATGGGTGGGCTGGGCCAAGGGAGTAGGGATGCTGTCTGCCCAAGACTGGAGAGAGGCAGAGTCCCCTTCTGGACATACTTACCTGGTGTCACTTTGAGGAACTGATTCACCTCCTGGGGCTCCGCTTTGATCACTGGCAGCTGAGTCATCTCTCCTGGGGCCTGAGGAAGACATGGGTCCGTCTCCATCAGCTGTCCTTGGGGCTGTCCCCACCATGCCATTCAACCTCCCACCCTCCCCTGAGTATGGCAGTCTGCTCTGCACATAAGGAGGTGGCGGCGCTCAGTGTTCCGAGCACAGCCCAGAGGGAGCAGAGGCAGGTTTTCAGGCTTGGAGAAGCCAAGTCAGACCTAAGAGAAGAGAATGATGGTCAAGTGGTTAGTGTAGTTTATTTTTTTTTTTAAGTTTTTAAAATGTTTTTATTTATTTTTGAGACGGAGAGAGACAGAGCATGAGCAGGGGAGGGGCAGAGAGAGAGGGAGACACAGAATCGGAAGCAGGCTCGAGGCTCTGAGCTGTCAGCACAGAGCCCAATGCGGGACTCGAACTCACGGACGGTGTGATCATGACCTGAGCCGAAGGCGGACGCTCAACTGACTCAGCCACCCAAGTGCCCCACTGTAGTTTAGACCTTATGCTCAGAGAAGGAGAGCTTCTTGTGACCTCCAAGGCCAAGGCCATTTTTTTAGTGGAGGCTGCCCTGCACGGACTGTGAAGGCCACGTAGGCGGTAGGCCGTGGTATGGTGTTATGTGGTTTGCTATGTGGTTTGCAGAGTTTGCGGAAAAGATGAGAGGTAACGTCTGGCACATTGAAGCTGTTCAGTGAGCGGTAACAATAGCACAGACTAAGAAGGCATGAACTGGCTGGGGGCTCAGGGTAAGTTCCCTCAGCCACTGAAGTTTGAAACGAGTCCTGAAGTATCAACAGGAATGTTCCAAATAAAGGATGGGGCCAGTGGTGAGGGGAAAGGCATTCCAAGTGCAGGGAAAAGTATCTGCAAAGGCACAGAGGCCAGAGAGCATGGCTGGATCCGGAAACTCAGTATTCAGGGTGTCCAGAGGGTAGGGGTGTGTGCCAGGGGTGGAGGGGTAGGAAACAAGATCAGATGGCTTGGCGAGGGGGTGGCGTGGGGGTGGTGGGAGGATTCACAGAAGGTAGAAAGGGACCAGACAAGGAAGTTTGAAACAATAAGGAGCCCCTAAAGGGTTGGATTGCAAGGGACTAACAGAACTAGATTTATGGTTTTTTAAAAATTTTTTTTAACGTTTATTTATTTTTGAGACAGAGAGAGACAGAGCATGAACGAGGGAGGGTCAGAAAGAGGGAGACACAGAATTGGAAGCAGGCTCCAGGCTCTGAGCTGTCAGCACAGAGCCCGACGCGGGGCTCGAACTCACGGTCTGCGAGATCATGACCTGAGCCGAAGTCGGCCACTTAACCGACGGAGCCACCCAGGCGCCCCTAGATCTATGTTTTAAACAAACACGCATCCCTATTTCTTTATATTCCCACTTGCTGCTACAGAAAGGACATCAAGAACACGCATGGCTGCCTACACACGACGATCAACATGCACCTAAGTGGTGTTCTCTTTGAGGAAGGCACTGTGTTGTTGGGTGCTGAATTTCAGGACCAAGGCTCCCCTCTGGTTCTGCAGCCAGCAGGGAGAGGTCATGATATTCTGGGTGGGACACAGAATCCCCAATTTAGGCAGATGAGTAAGAATCGCAGAAGGTTCAAATTGGCAGAGACCTTGGAGACTCCCTGGTCTGCATCCTAGCTCAGCCCTCAAGTGACAGAGAAGGCATTGTGATGGAAAGGGTGGGTCCCACAGCCTGTGACTGACAATGCCAACTTCTGGTTCCTGTGCCTTCCACAAGGGTGTTGTGACCTCACTAGAGCGGGAAGTGTGGGCTTCTGGGTCTTGCAGAGTTTGGAATGCCGTTCATTATTTCTGACTGTGTGATTCTGGGCAAGTCGCTTAGCTCCTTGAGCCTCAGTTTCCTTCTCTGAGGCACGTGCCCAACCTCCAAGACTCTGGCGGCTGCTGCCGCGCCTTCCCTTCCTGCTTTGCCAAGGCCTGAGGAGTCGCTGAGCCAGCCTTGGAGGTGGTCACAAAAGATCCTCCACCTTTGCAGCGGACCCTTGGTCCGACGGGTTGATGGTGGGGTAGGGAGGGGCTGAGCTTGCCTTTGGCCACATACATTTTGATTGGGTGAGATGCGTGGCCAGCAGGGGGCAGAGCTAGTCAAACCCGTAACTAGGGATTTTAAGATGGCCCTTAGATTGTAGACTCCGGGCCAAGAAGCCTTTTAGAGCCAGCTCCTGCTCCCATTTTACAGACAAGGAAGCTGAAGGAATAAAAAGAAGGCAACGTGCCCAGAGACAGGACACAGGCAGGGCCCAGAGACTTGGCCTGGCATTCCCAGGAGGCTCTTCAGATGTTGGATCTATAGCTGAATGCTGTTATCCATGTATCGTGGAGGGTGGTGGTGGTGGGAGGTGGTGGTGGTGGGGGGGTGATGGCATGAGTGTATGAGGTAAAAAACGTTGATCTCATGAACGTATACAACTGAAGTACAGCAAAACTTTTGAATTCTCATATTTGGTCTTTCCTTTTTAAAGTCCTGATGCTCTGAGAAAATAACACGGCCTGTGCCATGTCTATCTCTGAGACCGTGGACCAGGCCCCTGATGCTCAGCCCTGCCTGGGTCCTTGTAAACTTCCTTCTGCACACGGTGAGGCCCCCAGCTTACTCCGAGGGTGCTACGGTTTGTGCCCATTCTAGGAAGGTGAGGGGGTCCATGGGAGTTCTGACCCTCAGTCCCAAGGGTCACGTGGCTCCCAGTTCGCGTAGTCCTGGGGTACACAGGGCTTTGAAGGCCTCTTCCCACAGAGACCCACCACCCTGCCTCCCTCCCTCAGCCCCTGGGAACCGTCCCCAGGCTCACCTGGTGGGGGACAGGCAGCCTGGACAGGGGGCTGAGGCCCAGCAGCGGGGTGGTGGCCATGGCAGCGGCAGCAGCCATGGCTGAGGAGGCGGCCAGAGGGTCCACGGGCAGCTCCGGGCTCTGCTCCTGCTTCACCATGACGGAGCACAGTTTGTGTCCCAGCACCCATGCTTCCTGTTCCACGTCTGGGGAAGGGGGCAGGACCAGGCTCAGGGGACTCCCCGAGCAGAGGGCTCTGCCCCCCTCCTCCCCCTGGGAGCTCCTCTGGACTGAGATGCCAGGGAACAGAGGGCGGCAGGCAGGCAAGGGCAGAGGGGGGTGCTTGTGACATAGGCTGGGGCCAGAAGATGTGGGGCATCTTCTTCATTCAGCAGCTCACACAGCAGGTGTGGACAACAGATCTGGACCCCTCCTGACTGGCTGTGGGACCTTAGGCAAGTTGCTTAACCTCTCTGAGCCTTAGCTTCTTCATCTGTAAAAGTGCCCGGCAAGAAGTAAATGTTCAATAAAAGCTAGCTATGGTCACTACAATGGCTGCCATCCAGAGAACATCTGCTGAGCACTGTGCTAGGCGCTGGGGACCTAGTGACAGTCACAAGCAAGTTTAGGGCAGCTGGAATGGAAAGGAAAGGGGAAGATGGGCCAGACTTACAGCTGTGACTTTGTCCTAAAGGTAATGGGGAAGCACTGAAGGGTTTTAAGCGCACTCAGATTTGTAATATCAAAAAAAAAAAAAAATCATTCTGCGTGTGTGCATGCATTGATTGGACTGACTGCAGGCAAGACAGAAGCAGGGAGACTCTCAGCAGGCTGGTGAAATAGCCCAGCGAGAGAAGATGAAGCCTGAGGAAAGGAGGCGACAGTGGGGATGGAGAGGAAGGGACATATTGGGGACAGATGTGGAAGGGAGAATCCACAGGACCTGGTGATGGGGGTGGGGGTCATGTTGGTGGTGAGGTGTGATGTTCAGGTTTCCCATGGCAGTGTCCTTTTCCTGCCCACTTAGTGGGGCTTTGGCCTCACCTGGACCACAGGGCTGGCAGGCATCACCCCTTTTCCTGATGAGTGTCTATAGTCCTTCACCCTAAGTCAGCCCTGCCCACGGTGGCCCCAGCAGGCCCCAGGCAGTGGTGAGGTGAGGCGCAGATCTGGGGAGCCAGTGTGCAGGGAAAGGGCGAGGGGGCTTTGGCCTTTGGGGCCTGCTGTGGGTAGGGAGAGGGGTCAGTGGTGCCTGGTCCCACCTCAGAAACGAGGCCCCACCCAGCTGGGAGCCTAAACGCCCTGGCTCTGGGCCACAGGCTGCCCCAGGGCTCCAGGAACACCCACAATCTTCCCAAATTACAGGGCCAGTTGTCCGGCCTCCGGGAAGCTGCCCCTGCAAAGGGCCCACAGACAAATTGCTCTAAAAATAGACTTGGGGAGGCCAAGGAGCTGGGCTAGCCTAGCGGGGGTGGATGGAGAACCTGCCATGAGAGGGGGTCTGCCCCATATGCTGCCTTTCTCCAGGGTGGGGCCTAAGGACTAACTGACATGACTTCCAGAGGCTTGGCTGAGAGGCCAGGGCATGTCGGGAAGCTAAGACCTCTGCAGCCACAAGCCCTGCAGCCATTTAAAGCCCAGGTGGTGGCCCTGCCCTCAGGGGTGACAGGAGTGGGGTACAACATCCCATCTCTGCCCCTGGGGAATCTCAAAGACCCTCAGAAGCAGCTAAGTGCAGCTCTTAGCCCTCTATACATATGAACTCATTTATCCCTCCCGATAATCCTATGGGGCAGGCACTATTATTATCATCCCCATTTAATAGATAAGAATATTAAGAAACTCATTCAAAACCATTGTCCTCTGAAGCGAAAGAGGAATTAAACGTTCATTGTTTTAGTCCTAGGTTCTAGCCTAGTCCTATTAAATAGGACTTTTATATGCACAATTAAAATGGCCACTAATTCTTTTTACATATTATGTACTGGGCACTAAACTGGGTACTTTAGGTATATGTTTAAAAATTCTGGCCAGAGTTCTTTTTTTAATGTATGTTTATTTATTTTGAGAGAGAGAGAGAGAGAAAGAGAGAGCAAGTAGGGGACGGTCAGAGAGAGGGAGAGAGAATCCTAAGCAGAATCTGCAGAGCCTGACTTGGGGCTCGATCCCATGAACTGCGAGATCACCACCTGAGCTGGAATCAAGAGTCTGACAGTAAACAGACTGAGCCACACAGGCGCCCCACCCCCACCCCAAGGCCAGAATACTTATGGCACATATGTTATCTTCATTTTATAACGGAGGCCCAGAGAGATTAAGCAACTTGCTCAAGATCACACAGCAGCTAGTGGAGGCATCAGGATGCACACCAAAGCCTGTTTGGGTTCAAACCCAGTACCCCCTGCTGGCCCTTGAGCCAGAAAAATGTGGTGGCGAGGGTGTGAGGTTTAGTATCAAGGAGCTTGCTTGCTCCCAAGTCCCTACTATGCATTTTACTGTGTGTGTGACCCAAACAGCTTAGTTTTCCTGAAGCCTCATTTTTCTGATCAGACAAACGGGGATTACGATAAAAGTGAGAAGAAAAAAGTGTGAGATAAAGATAAAAGTGTGAGAGATAAATGAGATAATTAACATGAAGATACTTTGTAAACCACACAGTACTATAGAAATATTTATAGTTATTCCCATTTGTAGATGAAGAAACCGAGGCTTTATAGAGGCTAAGAGATGTATCCATGATCACCTAGCCAAATGTGAGGGCCAGGACCACCTGTATTTGAGGAAACATCCAAAGGGGCCATTTCTAGGTGGGGCACAGTCTGGGGATGTCCAGTGTTGGTTACCAGACAGGAGGGACTCAAAGGGCCCTTTGCTTAAACAGGCAGGACGTGGTGGTGGTGGTGGTGGGGGGGTGGTTGGAGGGGAGCTTTAGGGAACTATACCTTCGGGAATAAAACTAGGGTGCAGACATCTCTCCCAGGCAGCATTTCAGAGGACAGTGCAGTATCAGAGGATGGCAAGGTTCCAGAGTCTCAGAAACTTGTCCACATTTATGACTTAGTTCCCCCCACTGTTTCCTCTAAGTCAGTGGTTCTCAAACCCAAGTGTGCATCAGAATCACCTGGAAGGCTGGGCCCTACCCACATGGTTTCTGATCCAGCAAGTCTGGGCGGACTGAGAATCTGCATTTCTAACAAGTTCCCAGGTGACTGCTGCTGGTCCAGGTACCACCCGTTGCTCACAACTGATCTAAGCCAGCAAAACAGCCTTTTGAGAAGTGCCCGTATGGGTTTGATATGAGCGAGCACCAAAAGGCAGGAGGCCGAACTCCTCTGAGAGGTGTTTGTGGGTGACTCCCCCGTGTGCCTCTGGGAGTCTGAGCCTGAAGGCCTCCCCCACAACCCCTCACAAGCTTCCTCCCCTCCTGGGCCCGTGCTGTCCTTAGGTCCTTCTACCCTGTTGTACCTTGGGTGGTGTCCTCCATCTTGATGGGCACAAGGGGGCTCTGAGGTGCCGAGTCACCGCTCAGGGAGTAGCTATGCTCAGCCTGGATGCCTGGTGTGGGGGAGTCCAGTTCCATGTCCAGTAGAGGGCTCTTCTCGTCCAGCACAGGGTCATCAAAGAAACTGCTGAACAGGTCGTTAGAGAAGTCCTCCATGTTCTCCGCGAAGTGGTCTAGGTGCTCAGGGAAATGCTAGGGAAGGAGGAGGGAAGCAGGGACAGTGAGCTTAGCCTGGGAAGGGGGCACAGGTGCTGCTGTGCTGCCCCCCACCTCAGGCCTGCTACCACCACCGCTGTCAGTGCAACCTGCCCGTTATTCTTCCTGCCATCATTAATGCCACCGCCATTGCCACCAACCTCCCCACTGCCCACATCCTCAGGACCAACTAGTATCGTTTGTATCATGACCATCGCCGCTGTCACCACTTCACCTTCACCACCACCGTCTCCACTGCCACTTCCAGCCTCACTGTCGTCATTCTCAAGAGTGAGATGTGGAGGGCGTAAAAGCATTCCTGAACAGGTGACCGGATGCTATGCTGTAGTTCTGGCTCTGAGACCTTGGCTCAATCACTCAGACTGCCTGAGTCTGTTTCTCTGTCCACCCTACTTCATGGGAAGACTAAGTAAAGAATGTGTGTCTATGCCAGCACGTTTGCATCTCAAAGGCAATATTAATGACTTCTGTACTATCTTTTTGCTAGAGTGAAACGTGGTGGGATTATCAAGGCTTCTACTCCCCTCATTAGCACAGCCCTGCCTGTCCTCACGCCACCAGACTCTCCCCTTTCCAAGACATTCCTTCTTTATGCCAAGAGATTAGACTCTGAAGCCATGTTGCTTGGGTTCGAATCCTGACCTTGATACTTCTAGCTGTGACTCAGTGCTGTTCAAACTGTGGGTGGTGACTCATTAATGGGTTGTGAAATCAATTTAGTAGGTCACAACCAGGATTTAAGAAAAAATAAAACAGAAAAAATAGAAAGTATCAGAGTGCACTACACACAGTGAAGTTAAATACCTGTGAGGTTTTCATCTTGTCTGTGTGTGTGTGTGTGTGTGTGTGTGTGTGTAGGTACTTGGTAATGAAGTGAAATATATTTCTCAGAAACACAAAAGTCTGAAAAATACTTGTCTCTGAGATCTTGGGAAAGTTAATTAACCTCTCTCTGTTTCATTTCCTCCTTTGTACAGTGAGACTGATAATAGTTTGTTAGGATTGTTGTAAGAATTTTTAAGAATTTTTAAAAATTATTTCTGAGACAGAGAGAGACAGAGCATGAGCGGGAGAGGCTCAGAGAGAGAGGGAGACACAGAATCTGAAGCAGGGTCCAGGCTCTGAGCTGTTGGCACAGAGCCTGATGCGGGACTCGAACTCATAAACCGTGAGATCGTGACCTGAGCTGAAGTCAGATGCTCAACCAACTGAGCCACCCAGGCGCCCTAGGATTGTTGTAAGAATTAAATTGGTACATATAAAGCACTTATAATGGCCCCTGGTACATAATAATTACTCAACAAACATTGCCTCTTATTATTAATAAAGCACCCAGTGGCTAGCACATAGTAGGTGCTTATTGTTTTTCTCTCTAAAGAATTATAAACATGTAAGGACATGCTCCTGCTGTTCATTATTTACTGACTGAATGAATTTGCTGGTGGGTTGGAAGAGATGGTGGGAGGGGGTTGCTTCAGGCCCTGGCATCCCACCTGGTGAGTGGTTAATGACTGGCTTCTGGGGGATTGGTTCAAGGTCTGGAGCTGTTGGCCCTTTCTGGCGTGGAATACTCAAAGCCTGCCCCAGTCCTGAAGGGATGAACAGAGAAGCCCTCTGAGAATAAGGCTCAGAGCCACATGACCATCTGTGCAGTCAGATGGACTTGTTTTTGATTCTAGTCCCATGACTTGCTAAGTTATTCGCTTCTCAGTGCCTCAGTTTCCCTATCTGTAAAGGGGAAATAATAGTTCCTATTTTATAGTGTTGTCATGATGATCAAATATTTGTTGGGTGCTTAATATTCACCTTATAGGATTATGAGGGTAAAATAAGTACATATAACATTTATATATAGAACACATATACAGTGAATACATATAACAGGATGGTGCCTAGTATGTAGTGAGTACTCAATGGTTATTAGCCATTATAAGTATGGAAACTGCAGTTCCTAAAAGCCTAACTCCAGGCCTGAGCTGAGCTGAGCTGAAGAATGATCAGAGAATCAAGGACAAAATAAATGTGGAAAACTATTGACTCAGGTACTCTCCCCTTTTCCCAGTTTGCCAGAACTTATCATCACCTTATGGTTTTGTTGCGATTTTAACTTTCCGAAGTGCTTTCATATGCACAATTTTTATTTAATCCTCACAATTACCCAGTGAGATAAGGAAGTTGCGTATTTGCATTTGACGGATAAGGAAACTGAGGCCCAGGGAGTCAAGTACAACAGGAAAGTGTCCACAACCCCTCATTGCCCAGTCCTTTCCCAATTGTAGCAGACATTCTTCTGTTCAAGAATTGCCTGTTTGCCAGACGGAAAAATCCCTGAGGCACGGTCTGTATCTTGTTCCCCTGCTGGATCCTAGCACCTGGCCCATGATAACCATCGGTGGAGGGACAGGTCCTTGTTCCCCAGAGGGCAATGCCATCAGTAGGTCATTTATCTGTCAATGTCTGGGGTGAGACAGAATCAGGAGGTCAGAAGCATCAGCTAAACACATCTCTAAGAATAACTGTGATCCTACACTAAGGCCGTTTACAGGGCATCCCCTCCCCACCCCCTCCCGCCAACCAGACAGCCAGCCACAGGCAGGACTGTACTAGCTATACCCTCTGCAGGGCCTGGGCCAGCCCAGCTGGGGGCGCTTTGCCCCTGCTCACTCTTCCAGGGTCTCTCAAAGGCCTGGTGTGGGGCCCAGTGGGAGGGGGTTGTGAAGAAGGGAGGACAGTGAGTCAGTGGCTAAGGTATTTCTCCAGCAGCTGCTTCTCAGGCGATAAGGGTTTGCCAAGCCCTTTCCCGGGGCCTGGGAGAGGAGAAATACTTTCCTCCAGTCTGGGCTGGGGTCCCTGAAGGCCTTGGCTCCAGGCAGAATAAGCCAGGTCCTTCTCAGAGACCCCTTTTGGGGTGCCCACAGGAACCTGCTCAGGGAGCTCAGCTGGCCCCCTTTGGTGAGCAGCCCCCACCCCACCTGCTGGAAACAGCAGCCAAGGCCTAACAGGATGGAGCTTCCAGAAAATGAGAGCCAAGTGGAAGGGGAGGGCGGCCAAGGGGCAGGCAGGGTGGGGGTGGAGGACACTCAGAAAACCCGGTCCTCTTTGCTCAGGGCTTCCTTATGTGATGGTCGGACCTCTGGTGGCAATGGTGGGCATGTCTCATCACCTCCAGGCCAACTTCCTGCTCATGCCAGCATGCCAGAAGGGACTGGCAAAACCCTTCAGAGGGTTTTGTAGCCTTACTTCTTCTATCTGGTGCCTGGTCTGTCAAAGCAGCTCAGTTATGGTTGGTTTATATCATCAATACATTAGAAGCAGAAGGGACTCGAGAAAGCCCATGGTCCTCACCTCCCATTCACACCCCCATCTGCCAATGAAGAAAATGAGGTCCAGAGAGAGAAAGCCACCTACTCAAAGTCACAGAGTTGGCAATGTTGAGGGAGGGGTTCAAGCCCACTCTGGGGACCTCAGGCCTCCTCAGCTCCAGCATGTCCATGTTTCCCCCAACCACACCCAGCTCTACCCCTAATTCACACGCTAAAAGCTGAGGTTTCAGACTATCTGAAGGAAATTATTGCCCCGGGGAGGAAGGAGGGTTAAATTTATGAACATCAGGGGGTCGTGGGTCAACGTTCAGAGGGGGGACAGGGTTCTTTGGGGGTAGGGGGTGAGAGTTCTGGGGTGCCTTGCCAGGCAACGGGGATGGGAAGCCAGAGAAGGAAATATTATGATTTGTTTCCCTCCTCGTTAAAGACTTTTTCCTACAGTCATGCCAATACAAGCTCCTTCTCGGAGGCCACGCGCAGTCAGCCCCGGCTCCTCTCTCTGCTCCTCCCTCTCGGAAGATTGGTATCGCACTCTCCTGCTCGCACCCCCGCGCATACGTCTCCTGGCAGCACCCAGCCCGGCAGCCAGGTCTCGGGCGCCTGCCCTTTAAATTTAAATAAAGAAGGACCCGGTGCCCCCAGCCGCGCTCTGCGGGCCTGAGATTAAGGCCGGCGCGCTGTGGGGCCGCCCCGAGCCGGAGTCCGGCGTGCTCATTGGTGGAGCCCGCGGAGCTCCTGGCCAATGGGAGGAGGCTGCGGGCAGCCGGCGGCGGCGGCGGGGCGCAGGCGGAGGAGGGTCCCGTGCTTCGCCGAAAGCCGGGGCGTGTGAAGGGCCTGCAGCGCGAGGTCCGGCTGTGTGTCCCTTTCAGCGCTTGGGGCCGAGGCCGGGATGGCTCCTTGGAGCTTCCAGGTGGGCCCAGCAGCCCCGCTGTCCCAAGACCCTTATCGGTTGCACGGCTCCTGACCCCGCGCGGCGAGTAGGGGGAAGTGGAGAGGGAGGGTCTCCCCCGACGTCCCTGGCTCCAAGGGAAGGCCGGGCACCAGTCCTTAAGCCCCTTCACCGATCTTCCGGCTCACCTCCTTCCGTCCCTCTTGGAACAGTGCTATCACAGGGCGCACTGATGGGACAACGCGGTCTCGGTCCCTGGTCGCAGGGAGTGGCGAGTGGGGACGCTCCTGGGGCGGTAATAGGACCATCTGAAGCTACTCTCAGTTCCCCTCCCGTAATTCCCCCACGGGGGTCAATGCAGAGAGACGGAAAAGCTCTGGGGCTGCAGCTGTCTGCTGAGACAGTGTGTGGGAGAAGGTTCTCCCTCGACCTGGGGCAGCCTCAGAGCACTCACTTCCCTTGGCCCCTAGCCCGGTGGTGCCTGCACCCCCTGTTCCTGACTTCTGCCTCTCCCCTGGCCCGCGCTGATTCAGTCTGTGCTTGGGGAAAGGAGGGAGGAGACCGGAGTGGGTCCAGGCTGAGCTGTGGGATAAGGAGTGGGGGGGAATCCCAAGCCCGGACATTCCTTCCGAGAGAGTGAGCTCTGGAGAGAGATGGGAGGAGAGTCCTCTCACATTTCCCTCTTCCCTTCCCCCGCAGGCTGGGCCCACACGCGCCCGCCCCCGACCCATACATTCCCGGACGGTTACTTGCCTCGTGGTCACTAGAAAATCGACCCCATTTCAAGCTGAAGGGCCACCAGTCTGAGTCAGTGCTGTGCCCTGAGTGTGTGTGTGTGTGTGGGGGGGGGGGGGGGACGGGGAAGGGTAGGCTCAAGAGAGAGCAGGGAGGGGAGGTGGGCCCCTGGGTATCCAGTTGTCAGGCCCTCCTTGTCCTTATGCATCACCATCCAGGCATTTGGGTGTCCCTTTCCCAGAGCCGGAATCAAAGGCTGTCCTTTGAAGGGGAAAAGGCCCTGGACTCAGACTCGGGATGCGCCCCCCCCCCCCCCCCCCCCCCAGTTCAAGATCCAGCTGTGCTCTGAGACCTGGGCAGGGGCAGGTGGTATCTCTCCTCCAGGCCTCAGTTTCCCCATCGGTTATAGACTGTGTTCCTATTGGGGCAGGGGTGGCAGGCAGGGACAGGGTGAAGTGAACTAGTCTTCAGAGAATGGGCTCTTTTCCTCTGCCCTGGCCTCCCTGGGGACTGGGAAGGGATGCAGCCAGTTCTCCAGTCCCTGGAGCCAGTCCCTCCCTGAGCTTTCCTGGCAGGGGGGGTTAAGGGGGGGCGCATTGTTCCAACCTCCAACCTCACTCTCATCCCCCGTTCCCCACAGGCCCAGGGACGGCGGCTGCTGAGGTTTCATATTTTCCCCCTACCGAACTATTCACCACAGAGCCCAAGTCCAAATAAGCAGAAATGCTTCCCTCTGTGTGCATGTGTGTGCATACGTGTGGATGTGCTACACAGACGTGGGCTGTGGGGTTCCTTCTTACATAAGGAAACACCACTTCTCCGACACCACCCGCTGTAAGATCCACACCCATGGGCACATTCCACGTACAGCCTGGGGCAGGTCCTCTTTTGCACATACACACGCTCATGGGCTCACCTAGGCTGACACTGGCAAGCACCAACACAGGCCCCAAGTGGACACACTCCTCAGACGTGATCAGACAGACACACAGTGTCCTATGCAGACACACATATGCACGGCCACCCCAGGGATGGTCATAGACGTAGTCATGCACGCTCTCACTTGAACACACACAACATCTCACACCACCACAGAACTAAATGCTGACTGTGCCAACCCACATGCCTGAGTCATATGACCCCCAGCGAGGGAGCTCTGGGAGCCCCAGGCTCGCCTGGGGCTGGGACAGTGAGGGCTGGGACTGGAGGAGGGGCAGGATGGGAATGGAGCTTTTCTGTGAGTGTGCTGGAGGGAGGAAGGGAGAGAGGAAAGGGCAGGCTGGCATCCACCACAGGCTGCTTCTGTGCAGAGCAGGGCCTGGGCGGGGGCACGGTGTGTGCACTCTCTCTAGCCCCCAGCCCCGTTGGTCTGGCTCTCCAGTTCCCTCTCCTGACACTGGTAACCCTTCCCTGCCCAGGCCACAGATGCCTCAGGAAAGTGGAGAGCTGGCCTGCAGGTTCCTGGCCAGCCCCTGGCATCTTCTGACCAGGCAGCCCATGTACCGTGGCCCAACCCTGGGGTTAGTGCCAGGTGCTGTCTGGGCAGGAGGAAGCGATGGCAGTGAATGCCGCCGCCCAGGGCTGGGATTAGCTGTGACTGGCCCCAGTGAGGGCACGGCAGCCCACGGTCTGGCTGCTGGAGATGTTGGTCCATAGGCAGTGGCCAGAGGATCCCTGTGGGACAGCTCAGGACACTGACAACTAAGTGCCAGGGCTGGCACTGGGGACCTCTGGAGAATAAGGGTGTCTAATCACATCCATTTGTTCATCACTTTTGCATTTCTCCAGTATTTACTTAGCACCTACTACGTGCCCAGCCCTGTGGATACAGAGATGAACAAAGCCTAATTCCTGCTCACAAAAGACTTTCTGACTAGTGATGCGACTACCCTGTTTATGAAGGTAAGCTAAGGCTGGCACTCCGATCTGTCTCCTAAGCATTCCCCACCTCCATCAAGAGGGATCTTCTAACACAACATGACTGTGTGACTCTCTTCCTCAGTGTCCATCAATGACTCCATACTGCCCTTAGGATAGTTTCCAAGTGCCTTAGTATAGCTTGAAACGATCCAGCCGTACTGCTTCTGTGTCTTGTTGTGTCCAATTCTCATGTGTATCTCCAAAGCCTAGCATTGGTCCCAGCACATGGTAGGTGCTCAGGCGTTTGCTGAGTGACTGACCGATGGACTGAATGAGTGGGTGAATGAAGGAATGTGCCAGTGAGTTAATGGACTGAGGCCCTTTTTCTGTAGCTGAGCCTCCAGGAATGACTGCCCTGAATTCCGCTTCGGTGCCAGCTTGCTCCTGCTCCAGGCAGAGTTTCCATGCTCCTGGACTCCTTCCCTCGGCTCCTCCCTAGTGGGGCCTATTGTACCCATTTTCCAGGTTATTTTTTCCCAAGGCCTTTTTGTTCTTAAGCCCCAGACAGACCAGGTACCTGGGGACCACAGTCCCCTGCTTAGTGCTGGAGGAGCTGCCCCACGGTTTGGTTCGGCCCAAGAATGTCAACAGAGCCTAGTGGCCACCTGGCCAAGCTGTTCTCCCGGCCCCTGGCCAGCTGGAAGGCCCTCCTCAGCTGGAGCCTGCCACCCGGCTCTGGCTGGAGTTCCCTTGGCCTCTTCCTCTCTCCAGTGCACTCAGCATTCGGCCTCTGGCTTCCTCAGCTGTCCTGGCCTGTCTGAGTTGTCCTCAGGTTTTATTTTTGGAAGAAGCTACATTCTCTCTCCTTATTTACTCCAATCCTTCAGGGAAGGTGTGGGACCCCTGGGTTCGGCTGGAGATCAGGCTGTGGCTCTAGCCTCTGGGGTTTGGACCTCTCTGGGACTCCGAGGGAGGGGACCTCCAAAGACTCCTGAGCCATCAGATGCTTCAAAGCCAATTGCCTCTGTTCTCCTTCCCCCACCCAGTGTGTGACTAATGCCTGCCCCTGCCCTTCTTGAAGAGCCCCACGATAGCCAAAAAAAATCATTACAATTTTCGAGCTGAAAAGAATTCTGGCATCATTAGGTCCGCCCCCTCTTATTTACAGAGACAATGTAGTTCAATGATTAAGAGCAAGGGAGGCAGACAGATCTGGTTCTAATCTCGGTTTTGCTACCTACTGCGTAGCCCTGGGCAAGTTACTTAACCTCTCTGAGCCTCAGTCTCAGCTGTAAAATAGGGGTACGTCTACCTAACTACTAGGTTGCCGTGAGGATTACATGAGATGATATTTGTAAAGTGCTTGATACAATGCAGCACACAGAGAAGGGTCTCACTGAAGTGTAGCTGTTGTTATTACAGAGAGAAAAACTGAGTGCCAGGGAAGGAGCAGACAGGCTCAGGATCACACAGCTTGAGGTAAGCAGCCATTTTCAGAGTCTCTCCTCTGTCTCTATCTCCCTTGCAAGGAGAAGGGAGGGGCTGGCATCAGCTCCAAAGAGGAATCTCCTTGAGTCAGTTGCTTGGGCAAAACCCTAGGTCTTCTGTGTTGGCCTCCACCCGCCATGCCCAGGCCCTCCTCCAGGCTAGGGGTTTCCTCCATGCCTCAGGGGCCTCGTCCTTGCTCACTGAGAGTGAGGGGTCTGGGGAGGAGACCCCAGCACTCAGCCCCAAGGTGGACCTCAGGCCAGTGGGACTCTGAGAGGAGGGGGGACTGCTGGGTCCTGACATCACAGAGCAGAGAAGCTGGAGCCACAGCCTTGCGGGCCAGCTGGGGCTCTTCCAGAGCGTCCAGATGTCTCAGGAATGTGCTGAGCTGGGAACTACCTCGCTCCTTCCCTCACCACCCCCAACCCTTCATCCCCTCCTATGCTCGCTCAAGCTCTGCCTCTGCCCCACCCCCCTCTACCCTTTCTCTTTCATCTCTCCCTGAGAGGGCCTCCTGTCCATAGTCCCTCTGGTGCCTTGCCATAGTCTAGCTCCCTCTCAGCCCTCTAAAGGGGTCACGGAAGGCAGGAGTCCTTCCCCTTCTGCAGACCCCATGGGCTGACCATGTGGGGTGGGGGGAGATGGGAGCCTGAGCTAACTGGGAGGGGAAAGTTCTGAGCAGATAGTGCATGCCAGATCCCGAATGTGGAACTGATTTGCAGCTCTGGGAGAGGAAGGGGTGAAGGCCTTGGGGCAGCAGAGGGCAGGGCTGGGCCTCCTCTCTGGGAGGATGATGAAAAGGGCTCTGGGCATCTTGTCCCAGTTGATGGCTGGGAGGCCCAAGGAGGTGAGGTGCCAGGCTAGGCTGGCCTCAGAAGGAGGGCTCAGATTCTTTGAGACCCCTGGGCACAACAGGGACATGGCTTACCTGAGAGTGGAGGGTCTTGAGCTATATGAGGGGTGGGGGAACTCCATTAGGGCCCTGGGGTTAGGCCAGGAGGAAGGGCATGGTTCACAGACTGGAGCTCTCAGCTCCAAAGAGAGAAGCCTGTTCCTCTGCAAGGGTGGAGTTGCCTTGGGCCTGGCCCTGAGGGCTGGGGATGATAGAGCCTGATGGGAACTGGTACTCCTAGCCCAGTGTGCAAGTCACATCGGGTCGCGGGATGGAAGTCAGAGGAGAGAAGGGACCTGGGGTCAGCTGCTGCTTCAGGCTGCCCCAGACTCAGGGAGGGCTCACAATTCTTTCTCCCTTTGGGGAGGGTCCCTTATCATCCAGACAGGCTGACAGCTCATTCCTAGTGGACCCTAGACCTCCTAGCACTGAGACAGTTCAGAGTTGCTGGGACCACCATTGTGTCCAGCTCAGAAATATCTCCCACCTGCTGAAAAAACTCCCAGCTCCTAAGAATGGTATTCAAGGTCTGTTATAAATGAGTCTCAACTTACCACTATAGATGGAGCCCCTCATCTTTCTCTTCCCTCCATCCTAGTTGGATGAGCACTCCTAGCTCCTCGAAACTGCTGTGAACTCCATTGCCATAGGGCCCTTGCTTATACCAATCCTTGTGTCTGGAATGCCTTTGCCCTTTATCTCTCCTCATTCCAACTACTATCATCCTTAAAGCCCAATTAAAATGTCACTTCCACTAGGAAGCCTTCCTTGACTGCCTACCTGTACCAACTGTTGAACCACCATAGCACTTATAGACTGTTGGGTCACTGGCTAATATCATGTCTTGAACTCTAAGTAGGGACAGTGGGACCCATCTCTCCTTCTAAACTTTCACCTCCTTGAGGGTAGGATCCAGGATAGAGTTCATCTTTGAACCCTCTGCTGGGCGTCACACAGGGCCTGGGATATAGTGTGCCTAATAATAATAATAATAGCTAATATTTATGTCCTAGGCCCTGTTCTAACTCCTTCCATGTGGTATATCATTTTATTTTTCAGAAGGTAAGTTAGCACCGCCGTTTAAAAGTTGAGGAAATTGAGGCACAGAGGAGTTAAGTAGCTTCTCCAGGTTCATTCATTTAGCAAAAGGCTGAATCAGGATTTGAAGCCAAGACTTGATTGCAGAGCTTGTGCTCTTAAGCACACATGAAAACACGGGTTGTTGAAGGAATGGATGATTTTCTGCTGCCCCATCCCAACACCTAGTACAGGACCAGGTACAATATACAGCCCCAAACTCCATGCACCGGGTCCTCCCTTGGGGCCCTGATGTAGCTCATCCCTGGCCATCTCTCTCCTGAAGCCCAGAAAGAGCCCTGAGAAGGGGTCTGGCATCTTTTTGCTTTACCCAAAAGAGCCTTCCGGCTCCAAAGAGGTCAGACAGATAAAAAAATAAAATCCCTACAACCAGGGCTCATCACAGGGATGGAGAAGGTGGGCCATTCCTCCAAGGGCTGTCCAATGCTGGGGGCCTTCCTTTCAGGCCATGACATTGACAATCAGAATAAAACCAGCAGTAGCAACTATAGTTTTTGGAGGATTTACTACGTGCCAGGCACTGTGCGAGGCTTTATCTAATTGAATCCTTGTAAGAACCCTACGTTCTATGGTCATACTTTATGGATGAGGAAAACAAGCTGGGAGAAGTTAAGGCATCTGTCACAGGGATGACAAATGATGAGAGCCAGGATTTGCTCCCAGGTCTGAGAAGTTAAAGGTGACCATTAATGGCCATCACACCCCACCTCAGATATGGCTCAGCTCCCCAGTGTTTGTTGAGGTATCGCTATCTGACTTGTGCACTTGCTGTCTGGACAAGTTGGGTCTGGGAGTAGTCACGGGGTCTCAGGACATCCCTGTTCAGAATCTTCCCAGAGTGGAGTGGTTTCACAGTCTACAGCACCCTTCTCCCTCAAACTCATGCAGCTTTGAGAGTTCCAGATATTCAGGGCCGGGTCTATTTCTTCAATGAGGTGGTGAGTACACACGTATCCATTTTATTATATTTTATAATTTTTATGCGTGCGTGATATATTCTTTTATGATAGAAGAGGCTATTATGGTAAAGTGAAAGGTAGGTGTGGAATTTAGGTTAAAATTCACTACCTGAATAAAAAATAAAATCCACTTTTTAAAAAAGTACCATTCAAGCTAGAGGTGTGGAAGTGTCCTTTCTTCCACTGTCTGTTTATCTACCTGTCTATCCATTCATCACCCCTCCCTCCCTCCCTCCCGTCCATCTGTCCGTCCTTCCTTCCTTCCTTCCTTCCATCCATCCATCCATCCATCCATCCATCCAATAAATAAGCATTTCCTCAGCACTCGGTCACTATAGCTATAACTAGCCAACAGACAAAAATGATCGTCTGTCATTCTCTGCTCTCAAAGAATTCTCAGTCTAGTTCAGCAGTGAGGAAGCCAAGGCCCAGAGAGGGGAAGTGATTTGCCCAAGGTCACATGGGGAGTTAGGGAAACAGGGTGAGGAGAGGTGAGGACAGTCGGGGCAGAGGGACACATACACGGGCAAAGGCTCGGGCCTGCCTGCCTTGGAAGCAGGTCCCCCTCAATCACTGCTGTAAAACTGCCTCCTGGCTCTCCGTGAGGGCCCGAAGAGCCTGCCTTATTCCTTTGCTGCTTTCATTTTTGTTTTTCTTTTGGAAGGGGAAAGGGGGGACAGCTGCTGCCGTCCAGCTGTTATGTTGGACCACACAGCCCAGCCCAGATGTGTCAGCCTCTCTGGGATGGGTGAAATGGCTCCTGGGCCAAGAGCCAAGGGGCAAGGAAGCTACAGCAGGGCTCTGTCCTGGGAGAGTTGGGAGAGGAGGCACACTGAACCTGGCAGCAGGGAAGCCTACTATTGCCCCGGCTGTCAAGCTGGCCTTGGTGATGATATGCTATGTCCAGGTCATGGGGATCAGGACCTCTGACACTCCAAGGAAATCAATCCCTTTGATATATTGTCTCCAACAGTCAGAGCTCTGGGCCATTTCTTACCCCTCCCAGCTTTTCTGGAACCAGACCGCCCCCATGCTTACCTTCTCCCTTATCCCGGTCAAGGGTCCTTGCCACTTATCCTGACTTCTAGTCTGCTCGAGGGGGTTACATAGTGTTCTAGCCAGAGCAATGCTCATGGTCTTGACTTAACTCCACCCAAATCTTCCTCCTCCATCCTGCCCCCTGGAGCGCAGAGACTTCCAGAAGAACAGCTTGTTCTTCAGCATCTGGAGCTGGTTTCTTGAGGGAGGTTCAGGGGCAAGCCAGGTCCCAGAGAGGGATGCTCCGGGAGGGACTCTGTACCAGGACTTGCAGGAGGCACATGGTATGGGGAGGGGGAGACACAAGATGGGTGTGTCCTTCATCTCTTCTCTCCTGGCACAGCAGCCAGGCCAGGCCAGACATAAATAGACCCTCTTGGGGAGCCCCGGGAGTTACAGAGAGCAAAGGTCCAAGTTCCCAGGTGGGCCGGGGAGCAGCATCCCAGAGTGAGTATGAGGACAGGGCATGGGATGGGATGTGGGGCCTCTCCTCTCACAGGCCAGGCACCCTGCTGTCTCTGCCCCTAATGCTCTAGGCATCCATGGTGCTCTGAGGATGGCGGTGGGTGCAAATGAAGGCGGGGCTCCTCTGATATCTGAGAGCCCAAATTTTTCTCACCCTAGCAAAGTGCGAACCAGAATGAGAGGAAGAGAGAGGGAGAGACGGAGAATGAGAGGGAGAGGAGGTGGTTCTCTTCCCAATTTGACCCACTCCATGGGACTCCTGCCTCGAGGACAGAGGTGAGAGGTCCCCTCCTTTCCAATCTCAGAGACAGTGCCTTCCAGAAACTCCTTTGCCAGTGGGGATGGAACCAATATGGAGGGAGTGTGCCAGGTCACCTCCTCTGAGAAGCCTTCTGTGACCTCCACCCCAGCTGGATACTCCTCAGGCTCCCGCCCTGCTCAGCTCCATTACGGCACCCTGTGGTGCTGCCACTGTGATTCCCTCTCTCTCCTCTCATTTGGCTGTCAGTGGCTGGAGGTCACCATGCATAGTGACCAGCATAGGGCTCCTTCAGTGCCCATTTGGTAAAGAACTGTATTGAAGAAGGACCAAGCAAAGTCCCAGCTGGTCCAGGGAAGCCTGAGGGACCTCATAGTAGATTGGGGTACAGGCAGAATTTTTGTGGGATCCAGTATCCCCATCACCCTCAGGGCTGGTCTGGCCAGGACCCTGAGAACCCTGGGGCCCCTTCTGGAATTATCAATACATTTCTTGAACACTCAGGCCTGTCTTTTTAAAAAAAAATTCTCCCGGGGCACCTGGGTGGCTCAGTCAGTTAAGCATCTGACTCTTAATTTTGGCTCAGGTCATGATCTCATGGGTCATGAGATCGAGCCTCGAGTCGGGTTCTGCACTGACAGGGCAGAGCCTGCTTGGGGTTCTCTCTCTCTCTCCTCTCTCTGCTCCTCCCCTGTCTCGTGCATTCTCTCTCAATCTCTCTCAAAGTAAATAAACTTCAAAAAACAAAAAAGCATTCTCTCCTTCCCTTATAGGGACTGCCCTGGTCTGAAGTAATTTCCTCTACAAATTTCAAGTAAATCCTTGAAATGGAGCAAAGTCCACTCCAATGCAAAACTTGTCTCTGTTCTGCGTGTGGAGCCCATCTCAAATAAAGGTGGGCGAAGCTCTTATCTCTGGGCAGTGGATAAAGAAGTGACTGTCTCGTGTTCCTCTGGAGCTTTCTCAGGTTGGTCTGCCGCATGTAGTAAGGTTTCACAATCTTTACTTTTGTGCTTTTTGTAATAGTATGGACCCACTCAAAATGATTGCTTTTTCATTGATCCTGAAGTCACATAACTCCACATTTTACACAATTTAAAGTTTGGACTTGGCCCGTTGCCTTATGATGGAGTTTTCTACATTAAGCCCCTATTTTGTCACGGCACCAGGTTAGGTTTATGGAAATGAACAGAACTGACAGGGTCTCTGTTCTCATGGAACTTGCAAGCTTGCTTTCTTAATGGAGGAGATGGACAATAAGCCAATAAGATGTCTGCACACTGGAATGAGGGCTGTGAAGAAATCAAAGGACTGAAGTAGAAAATAGGAGGTCCCACCTGAGGTGGTCAGGAGGCGGCTCTAAAGAGGTGACATTTGCATTGAGGAAGATGAGATGGAGAGAACTGGAGGGAAAGCATTCTAGATGTCAGGAACAGCATATGTAAAGGCCCTGCAGCAGGACTAGAAGAGACTTAGTTTTAAGCTGAGTGTGGATCTAGGAGTCCCAGAGCAACCTGAACAAGAGAAAACTGGGAAAGATGGAAGCCCCAGAGCCAGTGTTCAAGGGCGAGGCCTAGGCCACAAGTTCAGATTTGCTGCGGGTCAAATCATTATAGACTATCCTAGTCTGGGGGCTGCGGGGGTCCATGCCATAGGATGGGGATGGCTCAAGGCAATGACAACTCATTGGAAATTGTGGAAATCCCTTCTGAATTTCAGAGACAGTATATGGGCTGCAGGATCCTGATGGCTGGGAATAGGTGAGCTTAAGCACCCTTTTTCCTCCTCCTTAAAATATGTGAGGTCTGGCCTGGGCCCCTTTTCCTTTATTTAGCCATGGTTGACTGAGGCCTCCTTTGTGCCAAGCACTGTACTGGGCACTGGGGATATTGCAGTGAACAAAACAGATAAACCCCTTCCCTCAAGGAGCTTGTATCTCAGTGGGGGACACAAACACAAAACAAAAGACCCTTACCCCAAACAAACTCAGTGTTTTGGGAGAGGACTAGGTGGGGAGATCTCCCTTCCTGAGTTGGAGCCCTAAGACTTTGGCTCCTCCATTAGTCCTTTTTCTAGGGGATTCTACTCTGAGACCAGAGTGCCTTGGCCCTTAGGTCCTCTTTCCTGTTGGTGAGAATTTAAAGAGAAACACACACACACACACACACACACACACACACACACACACACACACACACCCCTCCCCTTTTAGGGGCTGTTAAAGGCCCACACACAGACATAGGAACACCCAAATGCACATACTTCTCTAATCTCCCTAATCCCCCAAGGCTGGGGTGGTGGTTGTAGTGGTTCTCTGTTTCTCTATTTAGCTCAGGAGAAGCCAGGCTATGGGCCTGGCTTAGCCCCCGCACCCCCCTTCCCCTGGGCCGGTGCCTGGGTCCCAGTCATTCCCACACCTGGCCTGGGAGGTAAATGAATGTACTGAGCAAACATCCTTGCAGCTTCCTGCTGCTCCCCTCTGAGACAACAGCACTCCTCCTTCTCTTCCTCCTCCCCACACCCTCCCAGTTGGGGCATCTCTGGGATCCAGAGCCATTTCCCTCTAGAGAAACCAGAGTCATCCCTTTTCCTTAGCCAGAAGAAGAAGGCAAGATGCACACAGCCCTAGTGTCTCTATCTGGAGACACAACTTGTTCTCTCTCTGGCCCTTTATCTCAGCTTTCTGAGCACCAGACCCTCCCTCATGCCTGCCCAGGGGGTGAAGGATATAGGATACAGGGGATGAGGGCTCTCCAGTGGCCACATCAGGAACTGTGGGAGAGGTAGAGGGAGGAGAAGCCCCCCTCCCCCACATCTGGTAGGAAGGGCAGCCCCTTTGGAGGGGTGTCTCTGAGAATCACATAGATAAGCTGGGACCAGCATAAAGGGAGAAATAAAGTACCCCTGACCACCTCCAAGCACACTGGACTTGAACTGCATATTCATTCTGTCTCTGTCCAAGCAAAGGTGTATTTCTGACAGAGTTGTGTTCAGGGTGAGCATAGTTTTTTATTCTTTTTGCACGGAGCAACAGAGCACACACATTTCTCACATGACTCTATGGCTTTTATCTGATTTTTAAGAAGGATAATGAATACCCTATTCTCCATCTTCCAGACTGAGAAGCACACAGACTCCATCCCTTCCCATCCGTACCTTGGAAACATTTTCCTATCCTCATGCAGAAGGAAGAAGGCGTTGGGGGGTAGGGTTGGTACATGGTCCCAACTGTAAGGGATCTTAGACATCTAAGTGGAGGTACCAGAGAAGGAAAATGACTTGCTCAAGGTCACACAGCAACTCCTGGATGAGTGGGTCTTACCACAACCCCATCTAGTTTCTGGAATAAGTTAACTATAGAAACTTACCTGCCAGGCACGTTCCTACATTCATTGTTAATTAATTTTCTCACTAAATCTCTATAATAACACTATGGGGAAGGATCTGTATCTCCATTTTTAAGATGAGGGAGCCAAGGCCCAGAGGAAGAAAAGTCACTTGCCTGAACCGCCCACTTGGCTGGTGGCAGGACAGCTATAGAACCAAATCTCCTGATTCCCAGCCCAGGAGTTCTTGGTCTCTCCTCTTAGAAATCCTTTCCTTTCTCCCTGCCTGGCCTGGCCTTGCCTAGGTTCAAGGTCAGGAGTTTCCCCAGCAGGGCTTTCCCTCCCCAGTTCCAGGGCTGGATACCACTGTCTGATCCTGCCTCCTTTCCTGCGCTGGACCAAGGCCCAGATGAGCAGCTGGGGACACAAGGCTGAATGGAGCAGCAGGAAGAGGCTGTAGGCGGCAGAGTTCATTCAGAAGAAAGCCCTACTCAGAGCTGCTGAGGGCACTTCATGGTGGTAGTGGTGGTGGGGGCTCTACCACTCCCCCCTGGCTGCAAGGGTACAAACTCCAACAAACCCCTCTCCCTCTGACCAGTATCTGTTACCAACTTCAGGAAGGGGGTATGGAACCCTAAGTCCCTGCCATTTTACTCCTAGGATCTGTGCCAGACCATCCTTAGAAAGACTTGATCCAACCTCTCCCCATTTTATAGATGAAGAAGCAGAGGTGCAGGATGGAAAGCTGGTGGCATGGCCCAGGCTCACAGGGGGAGGCAGAAGCAGAGGCAGGACTAGAACCCAGGTCTTCCCACTACAAGTCCTCTCCCCTCCTCCACTTGGCCTGTGTGCAGCAGTGTGCTCCCTTTGACTGGGACCGGGGGCCGTCCTCAGAGAACAGGGTGACCCAGATCTCCTTAATGGAGGGCTGGGAGACCTCACACCCCACGCCTCCCTGACTCAGGTTCCTGTCCCTTGGCTTGTTTCCCCACAGTCAGTCTAGCAAATTGGGACAATTTAGATGGAAGTCCAAGATGTACAACCCTTGAAGTCTCTATGCATTTGGCTCTTGTCTGGCCAAGTTCATCTTAGTCCCAGGAGGTAGAGGCCAGCCAGCACCCCTTAGATGGTGTGTGTGTGTGTGTGTGTGTGTGTGTGTGTGTGTGTGTGTGTGTAGAGGGAGAGAGAGAGAGCAAGGCGGGGTAGGGGGGAGAGTAGGATTGACATTTCACTGCATGGAGGGGGGGGACCCACAAGATTCAACCCAGCAGGCCCTTCTGAACCCAATATTTTCTTGGGTTGCGGAGCCCATGCCCCTCCCCTCAGCAGGGCTTTAGGGCTGAGCCTGAGAGAAGGAGGAAGGGAGGGAAGAAGAGAGAGGAGCCACGTTTCCTTAGGGAGGGAGGGGAAGAGAGAGAGGAGAAGGACAAGCTCAGAGACAGAGACAGTCATGAAGACACAGGGAGAGAGAGAAAGTCAAGGAGACAAGAGGGACAGAGAAACAGACCTAGAGACACAGAGATGGGGGGAAAGATCTCCCTCTTCCTGAACTATCACCCTGTGCTGCTCTGATCATCTGAGCGTTAGTTCCCTCCCTGGGGAATCTCAGGCTGACTCTCTGGGGCTGCCGCAGCAGCACCCTTAAGTTTCCAAGTCTGGCTCACAACACGGGTAGGGCTCTGGCCCCCCAAGGCGCGTCGGGTCCTAGGCCTTCCGAACACTTCCCCGTGCGCCCCCCAGCGGAGAACCAACCGCGGAGCCACCGAGGTCCTAAAGGGGGCGCAGGAAGGGGCGCCGCCACTTTGCACCCAATCTGGTCCCGGAACCCGGGGGTGGGTAGAGGACTGCTAGAAGACGTGGGCGGGGGCGGGGGGGGCAGGACTGGTGTCTTTCGGGCTCATATCCGAGGATCCGCTGGCCCCGACGCCTCGACGTCCCCTTCCCCCAGAAGGCGGAGGTCAACGTACCCGCGGACAGAGCCCCCAGGAGGGGTGTGCACTGGCGCAAGCTCAGAAGCTCCGGTCCAGGTTCAGGGACTAGGGAGGTGTCGAGGTATCTAGTCTCCAAATCTCAGAGCTCTATACACGTGTCCTTCTGGGACCCTGCACCGAACCCCCTCCCCCGCTTCTGCCCAGTGATGTGTAGTCCCGTCCTTCCGGGGGGCCCAGGCGCGCCGCGAAGAGGGGTGCGGAGTGGCGGAAGGGGGACGCAGACCCTTCATCTTACCGCATTGTTGAGGAAATCCGACTCGTTCAGATCCCCCAGGTCCAGGAAGCTGGATCCGGGGAACAGCCTGTCGGCCGGGAAGGGCTCCAAGACGGCGTCCATCGCGGCCGGCTCCGGAGACCCTCTTCGCCTGCTCTTCCCTTACTCCAGGGCGGCGGCGCACCCGGCCCAGAGCTCCTGCCTGAGCAGTGGCTAGCGGGCGGGGGCAGGTCCGGGGCGAAGCCCCGGGGAGGGGCGGGCGCAGGCGGCGCAGCCCCGGGTAGGGGGCGCGGGGGCCTTAGGGCAGAGGCGCGGAGCTGGCTGGGCTCTGGGGCCCCGGGCTCACCGCGAGCATTTAGCCGACTCCTCCTCCTCCAGCTCCTCCTGGGGCACAGCTGGCTTCCATGGGGAGCCTGGGAGTGGGGCTGAGGGCCTGAGAAGCCCCCCGGACAGGGTGGGAGCCGGGGGTGGGGGAGCTGAGCGCTCCCCCGAGACTGGGTGGCTGCCCGGCGCTCCGCTCTCTCTGCGCCTCCCTCTGCACGGCTTCTGTCACTTTCCTCTCAGTGAAACCGGGAACCCCTGGCTGGTTAGCCCAGCTGGCCGAAGCGCCACGCCCCCACATCAATATTCACGATAAATTTCATATTAATGAGAAGAGGGAGAGGCCTGGGGAATGGTCCCTCCTCTTTTAAAGAGACATCTTCAAGTTAATGTTTTGCCAATGTGTCTGATCTCTAGGGTCTGGAAGCAAAATTAGCCTGGAGCCAATAACTGCTCCTGAAACCTCGGCATCTCGTTAAGACTTTGCCAGCCACTCTCAAGTTCATGAGGGAGCTGAGTGACTGCCATTCTTCCAGCCCTTATGCTAGAAATTCAGTCAGGGAGTTCCATCTATGGGCCCCTCAGCAGGTCTCTGGATGGGGAGATTTTCACATATCTCCTCCTCCAGGAAGACTTCCCTAGCCTGCAGGCTGGAGCAGGTGGTATCCTATATACTCAAGGGACACAGTGTGCTTACCTCCGTGGCGAGTCTAAGGTGTTACTGTCATTGCTCACAAGTCTATGACCCCATTGGACTCTGAGATCCCTCAGGGCAAGGACTGTACCCAGCTTTTCTGTGTGCGAAAGGACCCAGTGAACAGCAGAATGAGGCGAGGACTCCTTTTCTGTTCAATCATCTCTTTAATGGCTCAGGACAGAAATAAGTTGGAGAACAGTGGCATGGATCCTGCCAAGTGTGGCTGGCTGCACAACCCCATGGTCACCAAACATCCCCAGGTCCCCTGGATCCATTACCTAAGTGGCTTGCTCAGGAGTACAGCTTAATCTTTTGAAAGGGCTGATAAACAATCACCAGGCACCTGAACAAATGGAGGTGGTTCAGAAAGCCGCTCCCTGAGAGGGCTGAGCACACTGGTTCTTGCCCACAAGTCATTAATAGGATTAAGTGTGTTCTCTCTGTCTGGGGCTTTTAATTAGCTCAGGAACCAAAAGGCCCTAAAGAGGCAGAGATGTCACTGCAGTTAAGCCAGAATGTCACCGAAATTGTTCTCTCAGTGCCAAGGTGGGCGCACACACAGAGGCTGAGATAGAAGCTGTTTGCTTGCCTGGGGCGGGTAGGCAGGCACATGGCGTTCCCTCCATCTCATGACCCAGTTGACATAGTTCTGGAGAATAAGGTTCTGACCCTCCGGGCTGTCACATGACTATTAGCTCCCAGGCCTCCTGGAGAGCTTGCTCCTGAAAAACTGAGAATACAGCCCATGCTTTAGGGACTGGTTCACCCAGCAATGCAACTCAGAGCAGACACAGTGGGTCAAAAAGCAATCGGTTAACTCTCAAAACAGTGACAGGTAGAATTAGGGTGCTGAGACCATGGGTGTGCTTCCCAAATGCATCACATCTGGCCAACTGGGGAACATTCCAACACAGAGAATGTGGCTGATCCCTTTTCGAGAGGGGGGCGGGATGCAGTCTCTGGCTGGGTCATCATGCCAGTCTGTGGTGGGTGAGCAGGTGCCTGGGGTCCTGGTTCCCAACCTGGAGTTCCTGCAGCCCCCAGGAGGAACAAAAGTGTCCCTCTGCCTGAGGTTGGCTGGAAATTGTGCCTGTGTTCCTCCCAGCCAGCTCTGTAATTAGAGACAGAGGCACCATTTAAGTGATTGGGGAAGATTATATAGTTTTAGATAAATAGGATTAGAGTGTCCTCTCTTTCCTGATTCTTACCCAGGTGAACACCCCAGGAAACCATTGAAAATAATCCTGGGGAGACATTCTGGTTCCGGCACTGTGGGGTCTGAGAGGCAGAATCTCCCAGGAGAAATCCTGGGGAGGGGGAAGGGGAGAGAGAGAGAGGGAATGGGCAGTGCAGAGCCTGTCTCGTAGTAGGAACATGATCAATTTTTTTTTTTTTTCTGGGATGGAGGGAATGGCAGGGGATTTGGTCACACATTCTGCAGACACTATTGAGCACATATGAACCTTCCCTAGACCAGGCACTGGAGATATAGCAGTGATTAAGAACTTTTCTGGAGTGAAGGAGGAAAGAATGGGTAGAAGAAATTTAAGAAGCTGATTTCAGATAATGGGAGGACCACGAAGGAAATAAAGTAGTACGATACAATTAAGGGGGGAAGGAAGTCCTCTCCGAAGAGGCAATGTGTGAGCTGAGAACAGAAGCCTGAACTGAAAGGTAAAATGGGGCAAGATGGAAGGAAAAGCATTCCAGACAGAGAGAACAGCAAATAGAAGAGAAAGACTGGGAGGGACAGGCATTGACACGGGAGTGAGATGGTGAATGTGAAACCCCATGCCCTACACAAGCCTGCTATGTGCTATCACACTGAGGCTCGAGATTCTGTGCTATTCCAGCACTGAAAAGAATTGTGCCAGTTCAGATTAGAAGGCCCACCTGAAGCCTTCTGTAAGCAGTGCATCCCTTCTCTATTTTCTCTTACTGATTTTCTGGGAGAGGAAATTAGACAGTCTACTGGGTCTAAAGTTGGGTTCTAAGCCAACTGGGAGGGTCTGCTCCCTCCCTGCCAATCCCTGGACCTGGTGCCACAACCCAGCCCCTCTCAGGCCCCTTTTGTGCATCTGAAGGGTCAGGGGAAGGAGGCTGAGATTGGTTCTGTAAACACCCCAATCCAGGTCAAGAAAAGGACAGGCTGTAGCCCCTTCTATTATGGGTTCGGGAACATCTGGTTGTTGCTCTTCAGCAGCTGCTTCAGATGTGAAGTGAAATGAATAAATATATCCCAACCCAGGCAGTGACGCACAGGAGAGAAAGGACAGAGATAAGCTTCCTGCCTGTCCCAGACACGGAAGGTCAGGTGGAGAGAGGGGCTCCTTGTCAGGCTGAGCTGTGAGCAGGGATGGTGTGTGTGTGTGTGTGTGTGTGCATGTGTGTGTGTGTGGGGGGGGGGGGGTGTGTATCTTGGATGGGGACTGCCACATTTTGAATCCCCTGGAGGGTCACTGTCTTTCTCTGGGTCTCAGTTTTCACATCTATAAAATAGGAGACATGTAATGACCCATAGGGTCCTGTCCTCTCCAAGGACCTTCCAAATGTGCCTATACGGAGACAGGTCTTGTTAGAGGGTGGACTGGGAAGGGGTAAAGGAACTGCGTCCTTAGGAAGCCTGGCACTCAGACTTTTCAGGCTCCTGCCCGGATCCTCCAGAAGGGTGCATGGCTGGCTATTTACACTCAGCAGGCAGGCCCTGGGTGGTGGTGAGAAGGTCACCCAAAGTAAACCTGCCTTGTTTGCCCGGATTGTAAAGGGAAAAACACTTTGGCATACTCTAACAGGAACTTCTGAGAAATGAAAAGGTATTCATCCTGGAGATTAAGCTGACTTCCGGGGCACAGATGGGGCCCTTTGTTCTCTTGTGGTTCCCTAAAATGGACTTCGTGGCTGCTCTCCCTGTGCCCCCTGCTGGGGCTAGTGTCCCTGGGGTGGCACCCTGCCAGGGGGGTGGGGGTGGGCTTCAGACCCAGGCTCTCACTCTTCCCCATCCCCTTGGCCTGTGGTTCTTCCCTGTTCCTCCCTGAACCATAAAAATACCTGACATTTATTGAGTACTTGCTTTGTGCCAGGCACTAAATACTTAACTTATATTATCGCATTTAATTCTTAGAAAAAGCTTGTGAAATAAGTATCATATTCATTGCTTCTAAGATGCACGTTTTAACATCACTGAAATCAGAGTGTGTCTTGTAATCAGTGGCGTGTTATAGTTGTTTTTTCCTTCTCAATGTCCATAAAGTAGCGGTGCATCATACAACTGATGACACAGATTCTCATATTCAGTGAAACATGATTTACTATCATCACCAACCCTCAGATGAGAAGACTGAGGCTCAGAGAGCTTATGACTTACCACTCTTTTATTTTACAGGGAAAAAAGGCCTAGGGCCATAGGACGCTTGCCTTAGGTCACCGGCTTCAGTGGGGCAGAGACAGGGCTGAAATCTGGGCCTCCAGTCTTCTTACCCAGGGCCCTTTCCACTCACCCCAGATGAACTGGCTTTGCTCACTTGGGAGAGGCAGGAGCCGAGGGGAGGGCCTTCCAGGACCTTCCTCAGCAGCTGGTGAATCACCAGCCACCCTGCCTTGGAGAAGGACCTTGAAGATAGATTTTTTCCCTCTCCAAATTCTCTGAAGACTGAAGTTCCTTAAGGACTAAGAAAACACTTGCCTCCCTTCCCACTCCTTTTCCTGGTAATTATTTTAGCTTTGCTTTCCCTGAATTTCTGTTCTACTGTCCCATCTTTGGACTGGAGGCAGGCCCGCCCCTTGGCCCTCTGTCTGCCTGCCGCCTGGGGAACAGCTCCACCCGCTTCCTGCTTTGCTCAGTCCTGCTCTGAACTCACCCTTCTTTCTTCTACCTCGAGTCACCTGCACCAGCTCTGATTCTGGATGCCTCTCTAACCCAGGCCACTGGCTCTAACCCCAGAGACATACACTCAGGCATATAACCTCCAGCCCCTTTGCTTTCTAAGTCTGAAGTCAGGGGAGAAAAGTCAACAAAGCCAGGCTTTCCTCTTGCCTCAATGAGCCCTCATGTTGTTGGGGACACTCCCCTGCAAATCCTGCCCCACTGAGGCCTGGCAGAGCTGGAACTATGGATGAAAGGAAGGACAGGGGTATGGAAAGGCAGAGACTGAACCCTACCCGTTATCTATTGCACTTGCTAAGTTCACCCCCTGCCTGCTCCCATGCCTCAGTTTCCCCAACCTCCAAGGCTGACAAGGCTGAAATGGCTCATCACCAGGAGGTACAGAGGCAGCATCAGGCATTTAAATCCGAATCTTTGCTAAAATGCACCCAGGCAGTGTTCAGTTTAGTGGGGACTGATAACAGTCAAGGTTAAGCCAGGGCTTCAGATTCTTTTCTGTAAAATGAGGGTTTTGGACAGGATGGTCTCTCAGATTCCCAACCTATCAGCTCTGAACTGCCAGGATTCTGTCTCCTTCTGTCCAGAAAGCAAATGTGGGCTTTGTGTGTGAGGAGCTCATGCGTTCTCTGGGCATCGATTGGCCAGGAGCTGAGTGTCCAGCCTGCAGAGGTGTGACCATGCATGTACACCCTGTTCAAGTGGACGATCCTGTGCGTGGAGGTGTGGACCCACATGTGGGGCTTCTGCCGTTTGTGCCCTTGTGCAAGTCTCTGGGGAGAAAGCGCCAGCTCACACCTAGGAGTGGGCCCACCCCTCTGTGCACATCCATGCCAGCGCGTGCGGCCGCAAATCTGGTTTCCATCTTCTTCCAATAGGCAGCAGGGCTGGGGGAGACTGAGTGGAATATTAATTGTGCTTTTGCACGTGGCTGAGCTCCATGAATGTGGTGGTAGGAGGGAGCAGCCTGAAGCTATGTGGGGAATGAGGGGTAAGCCACAAGAGCAGGGTTCCCTGGGGTTTATAGGCGTGCTTGGGAGGAGGCAGAGCCCTAAGACCCAAAAGGGTGGGTGGCAGGAGAAGGGAGAGAGCTTCTGAAACCAAGAATCTGGGGACAGCAGGGAAGATACCAGCTCGGTTTAGAGCAATTCCCACATTTGCCTAACCCAGAGCTTGGCACATAGTAGGTGTTCAATTAGTGTGTGATGGATGATTGAATAGCTGACTGCTGCATGCGTGGAAGATCTCACAGATAACTCCTTACCTGGGAGAAAAGAGAGGACTGACTAGGAGGAAGGAAGGAAGTGAGCACATATTAAGCACCTACCATGTGCTGGCCACTCTAAGGGTTACCGCCAGGCATTTAATTTTATTTCAAACACACAAAAGCCCTGGAAGCTAGTATCCCCATCATTGTGCACACATTCCCCCCTTCCCAACTTGCCCTTTTTGGAGGGTCCAGGAGAGAGATTTCCTTTGACTTCAGGGCACAGAAAAGCTGGTTGCTTCTGAGTGGTGGGTCTATTTTTAATCTAATGGACGCTTTGGATTTTGTGTCTCATTGAATTTCCTTCTTTATTTGGGCTGTCAGGAAGCTCAGAGATGAATTTGCTGGAGCATACCTCTTGCAACAGGATTTCATGGGGGTGCATTTCACAAACTAACTGCAGCTCTGGCTTTATCTTAGTTTTTTTTTGTTTTTTTGTTTTTTTGAGAGAGACTTCGCAAGTGGGGGAGAGGAGTGGGGTTGGAAGGGGGAGAGAGAGAGAATCTCAAGCAGGCTGGCTTTGTGTTCAGTGCAGAGCCTGACATAGGGCTCCATCCCACAAGCCTGGGATCATGACCTGAGACTAAATCAAGAGTCAGACACTCAACCAACTGAACCACCCAGGCACCCCTATCTTAAGTTTTTATCCCCCTTTCTCCGTATCCTTTTCCCTCTATTAAAATCTTTCAAATTCCTTTGTCTGTAGGCTTTCTCAAATACCTTTAATACACGCTGAAGTGATAGGTATAAATACAAAAATATTTTTACTTTTATAGATGAGGAAGGCTCGGAGAGGTAATGTTATTTGTCCAAGATCACACAGCTATTAAGCAAGAGAGTTGAGAATTTGATCTTGGGTCTGTTTGACTTGATCTTTCCACTGCACCAAACTCTGGGACTGGACAAGTTGCACAGTAATTGGGAGCTTCCTGGGGAGGAGCCTGGGGGCTTTGCAGACTCAATCTTTTAACTCTCAGAGGCCTCATCCAGACTCCTGTCCTTGACGAGCAGGTCCAGGTCAGGGCTCCCATCCTGTGTCATGAACAGAGAGAGGACTTTGAGGGCCACGGGCATCCCCCAGCCTCAGGGACCAGCCCCAGCTCCCGTGGCTAAGCAGAACAAATAGAAAACCAACAGAGTTGGCCTTGGCAATCACCAGTTAAAGGAAATATATATTCCAGATGCTCTGAGGAACATTTCTGGAACCTCCAGAATTGAAGGGCGGACTAATTCCCTGGAGAAGATGAACGGATATGGGCCCAGGGGAGCCACATTTTTTCTCAGCTCTATAGCAAACAAGCACCAGGGATCCACAGATCAGGGTGAGGGGCTCCGATGGTGTGTATTCTGGGCCCTGATCCCTTGCTGTATCCCTTTGGGCCTGCCCATCTGGAGTCTGTCTCTCCTGGGAGCCCCTGGATGAAGACTCAGGGATTCCCAGGTTAGGCCTTATACTTATCCATTAGTGAATTCATTCCTTACCGGAGCTGGCACCACACATGTGCTCCACAAACCTGGGGACATCTGGGGAAGACAGAAAGAATGAGTCTGGTCTAGAGTGGAAGGGGCTGTTGTTGTTCTGAGAGCTGAAGTGGAGAATGACAGTCCCTGGCAACCCAGGGGACGCTGGTAAAGAGACACAGTGACATAGAGCCAATGAATAAAGGCGCCGTTCCTTGGGCCTGTCCAGATGAACCCTGGGGCCTCTAATGTGGGAAGCCGGCAGATACTAGCATGCATGGCCCAGAGGAGACATAATCATAGAAATGATGGTTCTCACAAGCTGCCATTTATCATGGCCCAGTTGTCCTTCAGTGCTCTGCCAATTTGCAGTGAGTATCTCCGTCTTCTGAATCTATAAATTGCTCCTATAAATCAATAAGGCAAAGGACAACAACCTAATAAATATATTGGCAAAAAATATGAACAGTGGGTCTGGTACATTTATACAATGACATTTATCACGTCTCAGGATCTATGCTAAGCATTTCCTATGCCTTTTCTCATTTGAGCCTCATTATAGCCCTTGGAGGCAGATACCAGGATTATCCTGTTTTCCTGAGGCTCACACAGTGACTTGGTCTGATTTCATAGTCCGTGCTTATAAAGTATGGGTTGGGATGACAGCCACCACAGTCTGGGACCTGTGACCTCAGGAAAATATTGGCAGGGCCTGAGGAGGGAAAGTGAGGGAGGGGGTGCCAGCTGCTACAGAATCTTCTCCACCTAGTAACTTGGGAAAAAGCCTAGAAACCCCCATATCTAGGTAATCTAGGTAGATGGGGTTTGGGGTGGTTTTTTTTTTTTTTTTTTTTTTTTTTTGGTCTTTTTGAATTTGTTGAATAGATAATATGTTACATGACTCAAAAAATAAAAATAAAAAAGGAATAAAATGACAGGTGATCTTCCCATTCCTATATCCTCACGCTACCTTCCCACCCTTAAACAAACATATAATCAATTTTATTACTTCCTTGGGTATCCTTCTTTGTGTGTGCGTGCGCACACGCGCGCGCGCGCGCGTGTGTGTGTGTGTGTGTGTATTTTTTCTCTCTTTTTTTAACTGAAAAGAGGCATATTATATATACATCTGTATCTTTCCCCCCCCATTTTATCTGTTTTGGAGATCTGCCTATATTAGTACATAGAGAGCTTCCTCATTCTTTTTTTCAAATACCTGCATAGCTATCCATTGTAGGACTCTATAATTCATTTACCTGTCCCCAACTGATGGACATTTGGATTGTTTCCAAGTTTTTACTGTAACAAACAATGCTGTAATGATAGCCTTGTTCAAGCACTGTATACCTGTAGGGTAAATTCTCAGGAACGGGGTTGCTGGGTCAAAGAGAATGTGCATTTGTAATGTCGACAGATATTGTCAACTGGTTCATATCAGTTTACACCCCACCAGCAATATACAACCGTGCTGCTTTCTCTACAGTCTGTCAAATAGAGGATATTAGTAAATTTTTGAATGGTTTCCAGATTGCATTATATTAGTGAGGTTGAGAGTCTTTTTAGAAGCCCTAGAACACTTTACGTTTCCTTTTCTGTAGACTCTGTTCATATTCTTTGACCTTTTAAATATTAGTGGTTGGTCTTGTCTTATTGATTTTTAGAAGCTCTTTATATGTTAGAGAGATTGTGATATGACTTACAGGGGCAGTGAGGTCACAATTGGCATCCCCTCTGGGAAAGACTGTAGAGGTAGATTCTTCCCCACACCTCCACCGTCTCACCCAAGCTCAATCATCTATTCAACAAGCATTTATTGAGTAGTACCTCTTGAGTGCTAGGCTCAGTGCTTAAGTGCCGGAGACCAAAGGTGAATAGACAAAGCCCTTAGGTTGCTCAGAGTCCATGGGGGTCTCAGATCTAAAATCAGGTTGTGTGTCAGTGTGAGATGAACTGTAGTTCAGGGGTTCAGAATGAGTGCTTCAGGAGCATGGGAAAGGGAGCAATAGCCTCTGCCCCCCAAGAGACTCTGACATCTGTCTCCACCTGAGGCTGGCTCAGAGCTGCTCAGGCTTCGTCTGCCTCCCTTCTCCTTGTGGGTTTGGCCCTCAGACTCTGATTGCAGAAATGCTCTGCTCCAGGAAAGTGGCTCTCTCAGTACGTATTTACAGAATGCTTACCCCATGCGAACCCTCCATGAGGCCACCTTGTCCAGTCTGACTCCATGCGGCTTCCTTCCCTGCCTCTCGCTGGTGCTCACCGTCTGATTCCATCCTGTCTTGCATTGCTTACCACCTGTTTCTAGTGTGCATTCCTCCACTTCTCAGAGGATTGTAATCTCCTTGATGGCAAGACTTTCCTCTGGGTCCTCTCTCCTTGGTACTTAGCATCTGGTGACGCTCAGCAAAGACTTGTTGGATGATGGACTGTCAGATGACTTGTTGGATGTTAGGGAAGTTGGAAATCATGGCTCACCTGAATTGGAGTGTGTGTGTGGGGGGGGCAGGCAAGATTGGCACATATTGGGCACAGGAATAGATGATATGCCAAGCTGAAACCCCAGCATCGGGGCCCAGCTGGGAAGGGGTTAAGCTTGCTGGAGTTTTGTATATGAAATGGCACCAGAAAAAAAAAAAATGTGCAGACTAGCAATTGAGCCCTGTCTCATCCTGGTTCAAATGACATTGTCTGAGCTTCCCCAGCCTCGCCTCCTGCACTAATTACAGACCTTCCTGGGGAGGAAGACTGGGGCCAGGAGGTCTTCATTACAGGCTCCTTTGCTGGAGGGAGCAAACCCCAATGACCGAACCCAATGACCAAACAAACTCTCTTGAAGAAAAGCCCTGGGGTTCCTCTGATGAACCTCCCTGCTGCTGCCCCACTGGGAAAGGGTTAAGAAGGAGGAATGGACTGGAGGACCAGACCAAAGTGTGATACCGGGGGGGGGGGGCAGTCCCAGGCTAAGCTAGCCATCCCTGCCTTCACTTGCCTAGGTTTGGGCCCCCCTCTCACCTCTTGCCCCCCAAGATGGCTGTGGCCAGTGCTGTGTCAGGGCCTCCCCTCTGTGGTCGCCTGCCTGCTGCCTCTCCCTGTGGCCTGTGGAGACCTCGCCTTCTTTAATCTTCCATTTATCTCGAGGCCTCGCCCCTCTGAGATTGGCTTTGATGTGGGGCCTGCTCCCAGGGGGGAAATCAAGGGTTTCTGTGGCCTGGTCTGGACTCTGCCCACTGCCCCCAGCCCAGGAGGGGCCCAGAGGTCTCTTGGCCACCAGGCTGAGACCCTGAAGGCGACCCTTGTGGACAAGAGGGCAAGAGCATTGGTCCTTGATCTTTAAGAACATGAGGGGGTGCCACCTGGGCCCCAAAGTAGAGGAGAGGGCTCAGAAGTAAGAGCTTTGTTACCACACTATATAATTTGTTTTTGCACCTGTATTGCCCCTTGCTCCCCCGCCAACCCCCCAATAATAACAGCAATAACAGAAATAACAGTATTATTGTGTGCCAACTATGTGCCAGGCCCCAGGCTAAGCGTCTTCTATTTATAACATAATTAATCCTTATAAGTCTGTGTTGTAGTAGGTATCATTTTATTTTTTTAATTAAAAAATTTTTGTTTAATGCTTATTTATTGTTGAGAGAGAGAGAGAGAGAGAGAGAGAGAGAGAGAGAGAGAGAGTTGGGGAAGGGCAGAGAGAGAGGGAGACACAGAATCTGAAGCAGTCTCCAGGCTCTGAGCTGTCAGCATAGAGCCTGATGTGGGGCTCGAACTCATGAACAGTGAGATCATGACCTGAGCCGAAGTCAGATGCTTAACCAACTGAGCCACCCAGGTACCCTGCTACCTGTATCATTTTAAAGGGGAGGAAACTGAGGATTATGGATTCATTCCTGGTCATAAAAATTTACTGAGTTCCTACTATGTACCAGGCACTGTTCTAGGTACTGAGGGTGTACTAGTAAACAAAATGGGCACATTCCTACCCTTCTGTACTAGTAGGAGAGACAGGCCATGAGCAAATGGTCAAATACACATAGTATCATGTCATGTAATATGAAGATACTACCTTGAAGAAATGGATAGGGCCATCATTTTGGACTCAGGGTGTCCTCCCGTGGGAAGACACAGAGACCTGAGCGGCAGGAGTGTGTTAGCTGTGTGACTATCTGGGGGAACCTTCCAGGAGAGGGAAGAGAAGGTGCAAAGTTTGGAGGTTGGAGGTAGTTGTTTTGCTGCAGGCACGGCCAGGAGGCCAACGGGGCGAGAGGTGGACAGTGATAGGAAGAGAGCTGGGGAAGGGAGCAGGAGCTGGGGCATGTGGGGCACCGCCGAAGAGTTTGGATTTTATTCTGAGGGTGATGGGGGCCACCAGAGGGTTTGAGCACGAAACGGGCTCGATCTAATTTATGTTTTGAGTCAGAGACTCAAAAACTCTAAGTTGCAGAGCTCACACGGCTAGTTGTAGTAGTAACATTGAGATTGACACCTTGAGGATTGCCATCGTGCTGTTGTCTCTCACTAGGGGCAGGGGCTGGGTCTCATTCTCCTTGGCATCCTTTGCCCCCAGCAGAAGGCCTGTCACAGGCCTAGCACATTGACACATTGCTAGCAAATGCTTGGGGAATGACAGGTCAGTTCCGGTATTTCCACTGACCAGGCAGGCAGCAGGGTGGGGCAAGTCATCTAAATCTCTCTTGAGTCTCAGTTTGTCCATCTGGAAAGCGGGGAGAAAACAATATATCTGTCTTGTCTGGAGGACCCCACCTAGTGGGGATCCAGTGAGACCTGGTGTGCAAAAGCTGTGTGAAGCATCAGGAAATGCTCTGTGGTCTGATTTGATCTGTCCTTGCACCCTGATGGCTCTTGACATGATCACTGAGGGGTGCAAATGTGTCTGGCCCCATGGGGCCAGGCATGCCCATGTCACCTGTCTTGGGTATGTGTGTGTCTGTGTATATGTCCGTTTACCTGTGTGAATAGCTCCTGGAGGGCAGCTGCCTCGGTCTGGTTGTCTGTGGGAACTTGGGCTCCAGAGTTTGGGGGAGAGAGAGTGGAAGACACAGAAGCAGAGGCCTCCCTCTACTTCCATCCATATCGTGGTCCCCGGGATTCCCATAGCTTCTTCTACATCTTCTGTCCCAGCTCAGTGAAGAGTGTGGGAATTGCCTGTATACCTATCATTCTATCCCACCTGTCTGTGGGCTCCTGAGGGTCAGGGCTGCATCTTATTCTTTGTACTCTAGGGAGCAACACAGTATCTGGTGTATGACTGGTGCTTAGTAAGGGGTGGATGGGTGAATGAATGAATGGTCCCTAGTCTCTGGAATCCGAAGGGCCCGGAGTTATAGGGCTTTAGGACTCTACTTTAGCCAAGTCACTGCTCCTACCTGGGCCTCTGTTTTCCTTTTCTATAAACAGGATATCTGTCTTCATTCATTCATTCATTCATTCATTCATTCACAGTCCTCCCTTGTGAACATTAGGCGATATGTTCTGGGCATGCAGAAATTATTTACAATCAGTGCTGCCCTCAGGAAGCTGAAAGGTGTCACAGGCATGTGTTGCAATAATTGCAATGTCAAGTGATAAATGTCTTTATGGAGGGTCCCGAAGTGGCTCAGAGGAGGGAGTGGCCTGCTCTGCGTGTGAGGGGAAGACAGGAAGATTTCACAGTACAGGGAGTTCTTGATGTGGGTCTTGGAGGATAAGTAGGTGTTTCCTAGGCTTTCTGGGCAAAGGGAACAGCATGCCAAAGATCCTGGAGGTACGGCAGAGCCTGGCACCCTGGGGGAGAGTGCTGACATTAGGGTACTAGCCAAGACTTATCAAGGCCGGCAGGGCGTGGTAAGATACAGGGCTGGAGAGGGCAGCCAAGGGCCAGATCATGCAAGGCCTAGGCCCCTCCAAGGAATTCTAAGAGTTATCCTGAAGGTAAATGGAGCCACTGGCAGATTTTTTGGAGAAAAAGAGCATGATCAGGATGCATTTTCAATAAACCACCCTGCTGTGGTATGGGCAATTGATTGGAAGTGAGCAAGACTAGAATCAACGAATCAGGTAGGAGGCTGTGGCTGTTCTATCCAGGTGGGTTAAGATAAGGGCCTGAACAAAAGTTAACAATAGCCCACAGTTGTCCAGCGCTGACTATGTGTCAGCCAGGCTCTATGTTAAACATTTGCAAATATTATCGCACTTCATTCTCAGGGCCACCCTGCCAGTAGGTGCTGGTATGATTCCCTCTTTCCCTGCAGGAGTTTTGGTTAAAGGGGCCCCATTGCCCCATGGTGAACATTTTTGTGTTCCTTTCCAGGACCCTGCTGCACCCGCCCCCCACCCCCCCCACCCCCCCGCCCTGCCCCACAGGGCACTGCTAGTGTGTGCACTGGGGGGTGGGTCAGCCAGCCCTGGTCATCTCAGGGCCAGACTCTGAGCCGGACTTGCCTATCTCCTTGGGCTCTGTGGACTCCCACACCAGGGCAGAGCTGAGTCTCCTCAAAGAGTCTGGCCCTCGGGCCAGAGTTGATGGGATCTGCTTCCTAGTAAGAGGTTTCCGACTGGCAATGTGGCCTCTCTTTGTGCTTCCTCTCCTGGGCCACAGTTTGAGATGCCGGCCTCGTCATATAGCTCTGTGGACTTTTCCAGGCCTAGTAGCCAGGTGGGTCATCTGACGTCAGAAGACGGGTGGCCTGCGAGCAGTGTGCTGATTCACCTCTGCCACGGTCGCCCCGGCCTCTACCTGTGTGTTGCTTTGTCCTTCACAGGTCAGGGCGTTGGTTTTCTTTTTAAATAAATAAAGCTGAACTTGACTCACAACTCAAGAGAGGCTGCCGCTCGTTCAGAGCCATCAGCATCACCATGGTAACCGCGCCATCCACAGAACACTTGAAAATGTAGTTATCAACAGCCACCCTGCCTCTCCCTTCTTGCCTCACGGCAGTCCTGGATGAGCACAGCTCCCTGACCCTCGGTGCTGGGTGAATGGCCCAGGGCTATGCCTGGCTCCCCCAAAAGCAGGGGGTTGAAAGTAGGGACTTGAGGTTCTCACTCATGCTGACCTGTTTGCCCATCCTTCTGGAAGGCCCTGAGAAAACCTCTTTCATGCTGGGGCAGGCACTAGGGGTAGACATTAAGTCTACAATTCAGAGCCATGAATCCATGGCTTCATTCATGATTCCTATTAAGAGGACAAAATTGTGTGGTGGGTACAGCTTGCGGAGATGAAATGCTTGCCTAGAATTGAAATGGATGCGGGGATGTAGGAATAATAATAGCCATTTATTGAATGACTACCACCATAAGCCATGTGTATAAGATGCTTTATATAGCTTGTCTCCTGTCCCTCACCATAATTACTTACCTAGAGACCATTTAAATTAACTTAATAATAAGATATAGCATTTGTTGAGTGCCAGACACTCTGCTAAGCACTGAGGTTTATTTTCACACGGGAAGCACATGATTATTCCCATTTTACAAATGGGAAAACTGAGTCTTAGGTTAAATAATTTGCCTGAGGTCACTCAGGATGAAACTGAGATTTGGGTTCAGATGTATCTGGAAGGTGTCCTCATTTTGTTGTTGTTCTTCTTCTCCTCCTTCTCTTTCTTCTTCTTTTGTATGTATAAAGAGAGCACGCACACACAAGACAGAGTGGAGGAGGTGCAGAGGGGGAATCTTAAGCAGGTTCCACGCTTAGTGTGGAGCCCTGCAAGGGACTCAATCCCACAACCCTGGTATCATGACCTGAGCCCAAATCAAGAGTTGGACGCTCAACTGGCTGAGCCACCCAGTTGCCCCTATTTTGTTATAGCTTAAGGCTCAGTCGAGATTCAAGCTACATACTGAGCAGATGGAGGCTCCAGGTTTGCCTGGTTTAGAGACTTCCTTCAAATGCTTAGACTTATACTTCTCCATCAAAATGGTTCCTGGTCACGCTCATCTGTCACCTGAGGGGACTGAAAGACAAGCAGATTCTAGACTCACCAACACGGATTGCATCAGGTATTCGGGTGTGGGTCTGAGGATTCTGCGTTTGGGGCAACACTGCAGGCTGAACTCTAACATTTGAGAATTTAGACTTGACGAGGCTCCTGGAGAGCAGGGACGGTCTTTCTCTGAGACATTTCTCAGACATTGGCACAGGGTATGACCCTGAGTAGGGGCACAGAAAGCATTGGTTGATCTTGAATGTGAATGAGTTGGGCTCCATCAAGCCCCCTAAGCCTCTACAGGACCAGGTCTCTCCTGGCTCCTGAAAGTCCATGGTCTCCTCTCACACACTCCCTATCCCCACCCCCATCCCCTACTCTTCGTCTTTTGACGAATATTTAATGATGGGGTCAAACACTCACCAAAAAATAAGAGGAAAAAAAGGGACATAAAACTATGTGCACTGGAAAGATGTTTGTAAAATGTGGCAGAGAAGTCAGTCATCTATAGCAAATAAAAGCCCTACTTAGATAAATCACCGCTACTATTTCCCGGGGTTCTGTGGGACTTAGATCCCGCTAGTGGGGTATGAGCAGGTGTGATGCGTGTGGATTCCAGGAAGCGTCCTTTGAGGGGAAGGAGCTCTCTTTTCTGCTGCTGCTTCTTTCAAGGGCCACCTTGGGCCACTAGAGGAAGGCATGCACTTTGGATGGAGAGCCCCAGGTGGAAGGGGCCTGTGTCCCTGATGGTCACAGGGCTGCTCTACCAGGCTGGGCCACTTACCTCTGGACATCAGTTCCTAGAGAGAGAAATTAACATGTGTTACTTTGGGTTTTCTGTCATTTGTAGCTGAAACCATCCTCATCCATGTAAGATGTATTGTTAAGTAGACAAAAAAATTTAAAATAAAAAAAGTTAAAAATAATACGAATCACATGATTCCGATTTTACTGTAAAATGTGTGCTTTCATATATATGAAAGCCTATATGCCTATGTACATAAAAACATGGACAGGAAGGTTAAAAACAAAAATGTTAGCAAGGGTTATTTCAGCGAGGTGAGGCTGCAAGGGTTTTTATTTTTCCATGGTCACTTGTTTGCTCATCTGTATTTTCTAACTTTTCCACCACAAAAGTATACTACTTTTCAGATAAGAAAAAATAATACGTGGTATAAATGGTATGACCCTAATGGGATCCATATGGATCCCAATATAAAAAATATAGCTTATTCATGATTACACGGGAAAAAAACTGAAGTGTACTACAGTAAATATTAATGTCAGGGGGGCCTGGGTGGCTCAGTCAGTTAAGCGAAAGACTTGATTTTGGCTCAGGTCATGATCTCTTGGTTCGTGGGTTTGAGCCCCATGTCGGGCTCTGCACTAACAGGGTGGAGTCTGCTTGGAATTCTCTCTCCCCCTCTCTCTGCCCCTCCCCTGCCCATGCTGTTTCTCTTGCTCAAAGTAAATAAATAGACATTAAAACAAAGTAAATATTAACATCCAAGGGTATGGGAAACTGTCCAAAATACATTGTGAAGGGGGATAAGAGATCATTAAATAATATAATTCCTTTTTTTTTGGGGTAAAAAGATTAAAATGAACCTAAAGTAAATACAATGTTACACGTCAATTATATTTCAATTAAAAAAGAATAAAAGGACATAAATATATGCTAGAAAAAGGACCTGAAGGAGATTAAGCCAATAGATAAATGATCTGGTTCCAGAGGAGAGATTCTGGTGATTCTTACTTTTATCTTTCTACTTTTTGGTATTTCCTGTATTTCCCCCCAATAAGCCCATATGAATCTTATTGACTTAAAAATATTTTTATTTAGGAGTGCCTGGCTAGCTTGGTGGGTAGAGTGTGTGGTTCTTGATCTCAGGTTGTGAGTTGGAGCAACCGTTGGGTGTAGAGATTATGTAAAAATAAAATCTTAAAAAAATGTTTTTATTTGGGGGCACCTGGGTGGCTCAGTCAGTTGAGTGTCCGACTTTGGCTCAGGTCATGATCTCATGGTTGGTGAGTTCGAGTCCCACATCAGGCTCGTTGGCTGTCAGCACAGGGCCTGCTTCAGATCCTCAGTCCCCTTCTTTCTCTGCCCCTTCCCTGCTTGCGTGCTCGCTCTCTCTCTCTCTCAAAAATAAATAAGACACTTAAAAAAATATATAAAAGGGGTGCCTGGGTGGCTCAGTCAGTTAAGCATCCAACTTTGGCTCAGGTCATGATCTCACGGTTCATGAGTTCAAGTCCCAAGTCAGGCTCTGTGCTGACAGCTCAGAGCCTGGAGCCTGCTTCGGATTCTGTTTCCCTTTCTCTCTGCCCCTCCCCTGCTCGTGCTCTCTCTCAAAAATAAATAAACATTAAAAAAAGTTAAAAAGTATATAAAAAATATTTGTATTTAGAGCAATTTGGGCAATTTTTACAATACAGAAAAAGGTGTTACAAAAACAACAACAACAACAATAAAACACTCATCCCCACTGCCCGGAATTAAAATGATTCATATTTTGTTATATTTAATTTCTGTCTTTGTTGTTAAGAAACAACAGGTAACAGTAAAGTCTTCTTTATGGATGTCTATCAGGATCATTAAAGAAAATTTAAATTAGAGGGCACTTGCCCTGTCTGGGAAGGCCAGGGTGGAGCTGTGGAAGGGCAGGAGAGAAGCGGCATTCAGGGACTTTTAACTTCCTTCTACCTTCAGCCAAGGGTTTGGCTCCAAGTGCCTATTTCCAGGATGGAGGCGGCCTGGGTGCAAGGATGCCAGGTTTGCCTGGCACTTCCCCTGGAACATAGAGCAGTGGGCAGGGCTGGAAGAGGAGGGTCCCGGGCGAGCACTTCCGTCCTGAGGTCAGTTGGTGCCCAACTGGTGTTTACCAAGAGGGTGGGGCCCCAGTCGCAGGGCTCTGAGGCCTTTGCTCTCAGGGGAGCCGGCCCATGGAAGGCCACAAGGAAAGGGTGGCAAAACCACTGTCTCCTGGGAAGCTCTGAGGCCGGGCCACAGCTGGGAGGATTCTGAGAAACGAGGGCCCCGAAGCTAGGCGGTAAAGTGGTCAGTGGAGGTTAAGGAGAGCCAGAAGGAGGAAGGAGAAAAGGAAGCAGTAGGAGTATTCACACTGACTGCACCTACCATGGGTGGTTATTACCCCCATTTTACAGAGGAGGAAACAAAGGCTCCGAAGGGTTGGGTCACCTGCCTCAGGCCTCATGGCGCCTATCAGTCCGGGCTGAAATTCCGATGACCCCAAGGTTCACGCTTCTCACACCACGCCAGGCTGCATCCCGTGGGACAAGTATGCGGGAGCCATTCTGCAGGGCTCAGAGTCTGGGGTGAGGCTTGCTCTGGAGCAAGGTCATTTGGAAGTTGATTTTCAGGAGCTAGTGGGACCTGGGGATGAAGTGTTCTGAGAGAGCCTGCCCTCACTTGACCCGAGTCCACCATCTGTCTTGGACGCTCAGAGAGGCAAATAAAGTCAGAACTGATTCTGGAGAAGTTTGCCGGCGCCCTTTTTGACTCTGTGGAGACCAAAGGCCTCCAGCCCCGTAGCCAGCTTTCCAGGAAAATATCAGAGCCTCTCCCAGGAACTGAGGTGGGGATGACAGTGGAGCCACCAGCCCTTCCCACCTCACCTGCCAGGAGAGAGTCCTTCCCCACTCTCTCCCAGGCCAAGGTGGAGGTTGGGCTCGTGGGTCTACACGTGCCTGTGGGTGCAGGCACACACACACACACACACACACGTGCACGCACACAGGTGTTCATACAAGCGCCAGCAGAGGCAGCCTCCTAGTGGACCCCCTTTCCAGGCTTGCCCCTTGTCTCCAATGTTTGGAACAGGCCTGGAGGCCCAGGCTGGGTCATGGACGGGCTCTGCAAGCAATCCATTTCCTTGACTCAAATAAGTGCAGTGCCCTCTTGATGCCAGAGCCACGGGCAGCAAGACTCACATTAAATCATCCTGGAGAGGCTGGAGGCTTCTATCAGATAAAGTTCGTTGAAATTCTGGCTCTGCCACATTTTGGCTGTGGGACCTTGAGCAGTGTTCTCACCTTTTCTGAGGCCTTTATCAAATGGGGATGTTTCTGTTGATGCTGATAACAGACACATACCTCCTCTCCTAATGGCTGGAGGAGTAAGCCCCATGGTGCACAGTTAGTGTCTATGTGTTTTTGCACAGAGCCTGGCATATAGCCAACACCCAGTGACAGCATCTGATACTTGTGTGGCCCTTTGCCTCTCCCAGCTCTAGCACGGTTTAAGGATCCAGTCTTCACTCTGGAGTGGCAGGGGAGGCCCCAAACCCCCACCCCCTTCTTAAGCATTGAGTATTCCCTTGCTCAGGACCTTGTCAACTACCATGTCTCAGGACCAGCCGGAGGAAGAATTGTGGTTGAGGCTGAGGTGCCAGAGAAATAGGTACCAGTCCTTTGGGTGGGGAGAACAGCAGGTGGCCCCTTGATGCACTACCCAGATCCTGCTGCTGCCAGGTTTTACTGCCCCACGCTGGGCAAGACCTCATCTCTTCTGCTCCTGCTCTGCAAAGATCCTCACAGATGGGTCACCAAATCTTCTAGTGCCGCCCAGGCTGTTATTAACAACAACGATGAGTGCTGCTCCCAGTTACTGGCCACCGGCCCTGTGCCAGGCACGGCACTGGGTGTTATTTCACTGGCACCGCAACCGTGGGAAGGGGTACTATGTTTTCCCCGCAATGCAGACGAGGACACTGAAATTCAGAAATATTAAGTCACTCGGTCATCAGGGAGGAAGTGGCCCTGAGACTGTGTTGAGACTGGGAAGACCTGAGTGGCAGAATGGATCCTGCTGGGCGGGAAGACTTACCCATCACCAGGGCTCCTGGTCTGGGACCCATGGGGGATCCTGCCAACTAACCTGGCACCCAAGGGGCACCCTGGTGGCCTGGCTGCACGATAGACTTCTACTCTGCCTCATGCTCAGGAGTTTCTTGCCTGCTACAGATTCAGTGTTGAAATCCTAATGCTCATGTGATGGGGTTAGGGGGCGGGGCCTTTGGGAGGAGCTTAGGTCATGAGGGTGGAGCCCTATGAATGGGATCAGGGCCCTTATGAAAGAGACCCCATGGAGTTCCCTGGCCCTTACACCATGTGTGGACAGGGCAAGAAGTTGGCAGTCTGCGACGCAAAAGAGGGCTTTCACCAGAACCTGACATACTGGCACCCTGATCTTGGACATCTGGCCTCCGGACCTGTGAGAAATAAATTTCTGTTTATGGGCCACACAGTCTGTGGCATTTTGTTATAGTGGTCCAAACAGGCCAAGACACTGCTGTTCTGCCCAGTGAGACGGCCCCATCCACAGCTGGGGTAGGAGGTGAGGACTCTGACCGTCTCCCGGCCCAGACCAGGCAAGGTCTAGTCAGGAGACAGAACCATCCATGTTCAGTAGCAGGAATGGTTGGAAATGCTGCAAGGGCCTGTGGGAGTGAGGATGCAAAGTAATTAGTGGCAGTGGGGAGCTGCCACAGCCCCTGATGCTGGAGAACCGCAGGGATGAGGGGTTGGTAGAGAGTCCAGGGCTGGGGCTGTCCACCGGAAGCTGGAGCCAAGGAGGGGGCCGTGGTGGGAGATGTTGCCTGAAGCTGGGGGCAGGAGAAACAGACTTCTCTCTTCTTCCCGCCCCGCATCTTCCTCCAGCACCTTTCATTGGGTAAACCTAGTCAGAAGCCAGTTGGCAAGGGAGTCTGGGGTATCTCATTCACCTTCTGAGATGTTGGGGAGAACAGAGAAAGATAAGCAACAGAAGTGACAACAAACAAAAAACAAGTGAGCAGGATACAGACCTCTCTAAGGTGACGTCCTGCTCCTGTGGCCAACCCCAACCTGCTGCAGGGCTCCTGCTGGCTAGCAGGTGGGCAGACTCCTGATGCTGATGACTATCCTCCCCGTTAGGAAGAGGACCTCTGCTCACTACTGGTTGGGTCCAGTGGAGCTGGCCACCCTCCTTATATTTGATTGGGCCTGCCTGGTGGTCGTTGCCAGCCTTGCCCTTCACTCCAGCGACTGCGTTTCTCTCTGGCCCTTCTTCCCCATCAGCACTGACCTCACAGGGCTGGGGTCTTCCCCCATGCCCTTCCCCCATGCCTGCCCGAGTCAGAAGACCAGAGAAGATGCTGCCAAATCCCAAAGGTCTCCCACCAAACTCTCTGGTTAAGAACCAGAGGTCAGATCCAGCTCTGTGGCTTACTAACTCCAAGCAAGCAATTTCACCTGTCTAAGCCTCAGTGTGCCTATCCATGACATGGGAGTAGCAACAATACCTACCCGATACCTACCCGCAGAGCTGCTGTGAAGATTAAATGACCTAATCCCAGTAGAGTGCTGAGCATAGTGCACAGCTCTTAGTGAGTGTCCTATAAAGGCAACTTCAAAAAGCACGGGAAGGAAAGCTTGGAGTCACTGAAGACTGGGGAGGAAGAACCTCTTGGCCCTCAAGATCCTGGCTGCCAGGGCCCATTACTGGTCACTTTCCTTGAGATTAATTCTCCCACATTGCAGGGGGCTGGGTAATGAGGCAGCTCTTTCCCCAGTCCCATGGAGCTCTCATGGCTGGAAGGAGGAAATGTTTTGCCTGGAACTGGCCTGCACTCCATTTTGGGCAGCACTAATGGCCACACTAATGGGCACAGGAACTTGAGTGTCCTTGCGGCAGGACCTGCTGAATGTCCGAACATTGCAAGGCCCCCTCCCTGCTGCCTGCCAGTTTCTCGGGTCTCATCTGGAAGGACGACACTGTGACAGTCCAGACCCTCCCAAAGCCTTTATCTTTTGTGTTTGGGTCAGGAGGTCTAGCAGCCAATCAAAAATGTCTTGTGCTTAGCATAGTAATATAGTATCTTGGGCCTTCAGAGCTTGAAAAGACATCAAACTGAACCCTAGACCGTTAGTGCTGGAAGGGGCCTCCTGTGGAACTACAGGGATTTGAGGCAGGAGCCCAGGGGGAGCTCTAAGTAGACTGTACATGGTTAGCGTTAGATGGGTCTTCAGTCTGAGCACAGAATGACTCCTTCAGAGAAAGCCCCAGGCAGAGCCCGAGTTGGAAAATGTGCTAGATGTATCTAATTCAACCCTCTCATTTTATAGCTGAACCCTCAGCTCCTTGGATAGATGGTTAGTTAAGGGGAGGGGGTGGGGTCTGAGAAGAGTCCATGTGACTATTCTCGATGTTTAGGCTGGGGCAGAGAAAGAGAAATGCTTATAGCTTGTCTGTGAGGTAGTCATTACGGGTAAGAGAGAAAAATAACGACTGGGCATTCGTTCCACAAGTATTTATTGACTTCCGTACGAGGCCTGGCAAAGATAGGAAGAGCAGTACAAGGCTGTAAGGTAAAATGTGACAGAAAGCCAACCCAAGCTGGCTTAGACACAAGGACATTTGTTGGCTCACATAACTGGAAACCCAGAGGTAAGGTGGGTGTTATGGACTGAATTGTGCCCCCATCCCCCAAATTCCATACGTTGAAGGCTTAACCCTCAGTGTGACTGTATTTGCCGATAGGGTCTTTAAGAGGGTAATAAAAGCTAAATAAGGTCATATGGGTGGAGCCCTAATCCAAATAGGACTGGCGTCCTTATAAGAAGAGGAAGAGACACCAGCACTCACTTTCTCCTTGCAAACACAGAGAGAGCTCATGTGAGGACACAGCGAGAAGGTGGCTGTCTACAAGCCAGAAAGACAGGCCTCACCAGAAACCACCCCTGATGGCACTGTGACCTTGGACTTCCAGCCTCCAGAACTGTGAGAAAATAAATTTCTGTTGCTCAAGCCTGGAAGTCTATGATATTTTGTTATGGCAACCCGAGCCAACTAAGATAGTGGGTTCAGAGTTGTTTGGTCCAGAAACCCTGACTCCATTTTCCTGCCATTCTCTCAGCTCTCCCTTCATGTGTAGCCCCATTTTTAGGCTGGTAGCAAGAGGACTGCCATAGTTCTAGGCCCAGCAATGTCCAGAGGAAGAGAGAGAGAGAAGGTTGGTCCATGATGCTCCCTCATAAAAACAAGAGAGCGCTTTCCAGAACCACCTGCCCGCCCCCAATCAAACCTTGCCTTCTATCTCACATCTCACTGGCCCTAAATAGACCACAAGCCCAGTCTTGAACCAGTCCCTAAGGCCTAGGGAAGCCAGGCCCTGTGTATTTTGTAGAGCAAAGGAAAAGCTGCTGTAACAAGGAGACTCCAAATACAGAAGTGTAAGCAAAAGAGAAATTTATGTCTCTTTCATATCATATAAGAGTTCAGAGAAAAGTCATCCAAGACTGATAGAAGGGTTCCATCGTCCTCCAAATGTGGTTTCTCTCGCTAGGTCCAAGGACACTGCTTCAATTTTTATCATCTCCTAGTCAGGGGAAAGGGGTGGGAAGGGCCAGGGAAAAAAGCACAAGCGCAATCCTTTTGAGAGCACAGTTTAGAAGTGGTAGGATCATTTCTGCTCACAGTCTGTTAGCGAGAACTTAGACTCAAGGCTGCATCAAACTACAAGGGAAGCTGGGAAATGTAGTTCTTACAAGGCAGCCATCGGCTTGGCCAAGAATCAGGAGTTCTGTTATTAAAGAAGGGGACTATTGACATAGGGGAAAGCAGAAAAGCCTCTACTGCACACAAATTAGTTTAGACCCAAGTTTTGGAACCAATTCTCAGAAAGGATGTTAGGCCTGTCCCAATGGAGCTGGGCATGGGCTCAGCTTCCCCTCAGGCACATGGGCTTTCTTAAGCCACTGTACTCTGGGTCTGTTGGTTATAGCAGCATAGCCTGTACCCTAAATAATACACTGTGCCTTGCATTTCTCTGGCCTCTTTTAGGAAGGGAAAGAATGGGTGTTGGGTAATCAACCAGTAGTGAACACTTACGTGACCTGCCTTTGAGGCCCTCTGTCTCTGGGGGGCAGGGACGTCTTTAAACAGATAACTACGGGTCAACATGACAAATGGTAAACTAGCAGCTATATATAGATCTCAATGAAAACAGAGGGAAGAATTAAGAGAAGGCTTCTAAGAAGGGATAGGAGAGTGTAATGAGTTCATTTTGTCTAAGCCTCAAAGGATAGGTGGGAATTCCCCAAATGATTTTGGTTGGGGAAGGACATTTCAGACAAAGAGAACAGCAGAATCACAGCGCTGTGGGGGCCCATGGGGTGTGGCTGGTGGTGTGGAGAGTGGCTGGAGAGTTGGGGATGGGGTGGGAGGTACACTGGGGACAGTGCATAAAGAGTACCTGGAAGTCACGGGGAGGAAGCAGCCTGTCTGAGAGGCCTCTGGAAGCCGCACAGAGTGTTTTAACCCAGCAGAAACATGGTCTTTGTCTCTTTCTCCGAGGTAGAGACTTGAGGATGACTAGTTAGGAAGCTATTTCACAAATCCAGCTGAGTAATGGAGAGGGCCTGCATCAGCGTTGTGGTGCTGGGAATGGAGACAAGGAGCTGGTTTGCAGAGATTCTGGTGGTAGAGCTCACAGAACTTGGTAGCTGGGTGAGTGAGGGGGTTGAGCGAGAACAAGGCGGGGTTAGATTTGACCCTAAGTTTATACGCTTGTGCTAGAAATCTGGAGAAGGAGTATAAGAAAAGCAAGTTTGGGGGTGAGAGGAGAGAATGACTGGTCCATCACACTGTCCGAAGCCTGGTCTATGACAGGCTTCTTTGGGTTCCTTGAATACACGACATTTCTCTCTTAACTCAGGGCTTCTGAATACTCTGTCCCTATTTCGCCAAACATTCCCTCACTCTCATCGCCAACTGGCTAACTCCTCATTCCCTCCAAGAGTCCTTCTTGACCCCCTGACCTAGGTGAAAAACCCTCTTTGATTTTCTTATAGTACCCCATTTCTTCTCTCTATGTGCCTCTCACTCAGGGTTGTTTAATTTCTGTCTTCCCTGACTCAGCCTGTCATTTCCATGAGGACAGGGGCCATGTCTGCCTTGTTTGTCACTTTATTCTCAACACCTCATATAGTGCCCGGCACACAGTAGACACTCATGCTGGGCTTGAAGTATTCACCAGTTGTCATTGGAAAGAGGAGTTGGCCAACAGTTTTTATCAGGGTCCATTCAGATGCAAGACAATGAGGCTACCATGGGGGACAGGTGATGTGATCCTTTCATAGACCTGGATCACTCTAGACCAGTGGTTCTCAACCAGGGGCAATTTTTGTCTCCCAAGGACATTTGGCATGTCTAGAGACATTTTTGGTAGTCACGACTGCGTGTGTGTGTGTGTGTGTGTGTGTGTGTGCGCGTGCTCACGTGCGCGCATTGCTGGCATCTAGAGGGTAGAGGCCAGGGATCTTACTAAACATTCTACAATGTTACAAGAAAGCCCCCCACAATTAAGACTTATGCAGCTCAACATGCCAACAGTGCTGACGCTGAGAAATCCTGCTCTAGGGACTGGTGAGCCAACTGGATGGTTAAGTTCCCATTTGGCCTGCTGGTTGCTATGGCCCAACTGAATGAGAGCAAGAGAAGCTTAGCGGCTGTCATAAGAAATATGGACTTGTGATGTACAGCCAGGAACCACCTTGGATCAGGCCTCAGTCAAAGGCCCCAAAAACCTTGGGCAGTTTCCCCTTAATTGAACTCCCTCCCGGCCATAAGCCCAGCAGACCAGCCTGGCACTCGCCCCTCTCTGACTCACTCCATTGGGTTTCTCTTGCTCTTTGGTGGAAGCGGCCACCACACTCTCTTCCCACCCCATCTGCCTCACTGATTATTTTCAGCTTGGCTTGCAGAGGCTCAACGCTACAATTACACCCCAACCTCAATGGCTCCTTCTGAAAATAACATTTGGGTCGAAGAAAACCTCAGTCTGGTGGGCTGGATTTTATACTAAACAGTTAAAGAGTGGGTGTGGGCATAGGGGTGGGAGTGGGGGGGGGAGACAAGGGAGTGGTACAATTAGAAGAAGAATCTGGAAGGAGGGGAAGGAAGAGGAAGTGAAGAGAGGAAAGGGGTGGTGGTGGTAAGGGCTGTTGCAGAAAGAAAATATACCTCCTGGACAGGGGTCAGCCATCTTTTAGAAGTCTTATGCCAAGTCTTCATTTATGCCTCTAATTGAAGGTTTTGTTTCTGAAATAACTTGCCCCCACCCCCAATCACTGAAGCCTGGGAAATTCATGTCTGCCTGGGGCCAGAAGAATTAGTCTATGGGCATACCAATCTTTATCCAAGCTAGTGACCAGATTTTCCAACCCCAAAATAGGAGCCACATGGTTTGACATAGGATTTTTGTTCTCTTTCCACGTGAGAATAGCAGTCTGGGAAATGTAGTTTCATGATGCTGGTAGGTGGAATTTCTAAGTTCCATGGTCAGTGGAGAAGAGTGGCTAGGACCTTTAAAGTAGAGATTCTCATGGATATCAGAGATTTATGGGTTGTTTTCATTCAGAGAAGAGAAGGAAACAGTAGAAAGAACCTCTGTCCCACCCTGGGAGTGGGGCGGGGGGGGGGGGGGGGGTGTGGGGGCGGGAGGGAGGAGATGTAAGGGGTGAGGAAAGAAAAAACTTGGACGCACCTTTTGAATTCCAAAGGAGGCAGACAGATTTTAAAAGGCTGTATGAGGTGAGATCTGGGAAAATAGGAAAGAGTTCCACACAGTAGTTAAAAGCTCAGTTCTGGAGTCAGACTGACTTAGGTTCAAATCCAGACTATACTAGCCACCTGGGTGATCTCCAGCAGTAACTTAGCTTTTTTGGATAGGCCAGCAGTACAGGCTCTAGAGTGAGACTAGTGGAGTTTGCATCTGGGCTCTGTGATATTAGGCAAGTTATTTAACCTCTCTGTGCCTCACACTTTGCCTTTGTAAAATGTAAACCAACTCACCTTCTAAGGTGTCATAAGGATTTAGAATAAAGTGCCTGAGACATTGGCAATCACTCAACATATGTTAGTTATTATTATCACCTCTGGAGTTTTCCTCCAAACACAGTAGGCAAGAAACTTTAAGCTAACATACACATCTCTTTTTATCTGAATAGTTATGAATTTACTTTCAAGTGTATTAAAATAGATGACTAACATATCAAAGGTGTGATCTCGCTAATGTTATCGCTTAGGGCAAGGCTATGTGGAAAAAGGGAATCGATTTAAAGCTAATTTAGAGAATAAGGAAAGTTAATAAAATAAGTCAATTAAGATATATAATATAGATGGAGCGCGGGTATGAAAGAAAACCATGCAGGCAATACCTGAATTGCTGAAAAAATGGGAAAATAATCCACGATGCCTTCTGCTAATAAAACCTTTTAAGGCTCTTGGGTGGAGAAATGAGGCAGGGAAGATATCGATCAAGACGTTATCATACGAACGTTACCTCTTTCCCCCTCTGTAACCACTGTTCTTCCCTTTTTAAGAAATTGGTAGGAGGGCACAGACAAGCGAGGCCGGACGCCCTAACGAGATCCTGTAACCCGGATTAACTGTGGCTTGGGGGGTTTGGGGAAAGGAAGGCACAATCCAAAGGCCCAGCTCTGGAAACCGAAAGCCAACTCCCCAACTTCTCTCTCCCGTCGCGTTTAGGGCGATTCGGGCCTCTCTGATTTTTTTTGGATCACTGGGTCAATCAGTCAGCCAATGCCTCGGGAGAAGTTTAATTAAACTCAGATCACCGGCGCGAGCTGCCAAAGGCCTCCCAGCCCGCCCGCGCCCCGCCCCTGCCCGCGCCGTTCAGCGCCCCCCCCCGCACATCTGGTGAAAAGCTTCTCCCCAGCCCGGCCCGGCGGGGCCGCAGTCCGCGCATGCGCGTCGGCGGGGCGCCCAGCGCCCCGCGGCAGGCTCCGCTCCCAGAAGCGAGCGTTGCAAACTGTTGCATCAGACGGCAAGCAGCCGCCCGGCCGCCAGGGTTTCTAGGAAGATAGGAAGGGTTTGAGATCCTCTGTGGTCGAATGGGAGCGTTGGCTGTCACTCACGGTGTTTACACGCTGGTAACACAATCCCCTGAAACCTCAAGCTTGCGCCAGTCCGGGGAGGGCCTTAGCCACAGGTGAATTCTCTGAACTCCGCCGCTTCTGCCCCCACCCCACCGCCCCAGGCTGGACCAAGTGAATTGGACTCGGTCTGCTTTATTAATGGCATGGGCCCTAAAGGAATGAGCTGGGTTTGATTTCTCTTCCCAAGTACAAGAATGCCCCTGAGGAATTTCTCACTCTGTGAAAGCGCAAAACTAATTTCCCCAGACAGGCGCTGTTGCCGGTTCCCAAAAGGGCTTGGAAAGATCCTAGCAGGAATGCTCAGTGGTTCCAAATCTCTTCACCCGAGCCGCTGGATATGCAGACACTGACCACCAAGAACTTCTTGGTAGGTGGACACACGTCCTTCCCAGACAGGCCTTCTTTTTAGAGTATCTCAGGCCCCCATGTTATGGAGATTTTGGAATCAGCCAGAGAATGCACAACCACGAACTCATACAGACACAGCACAAATGTAACAGTTCTCTAGATTCAAGTGGCTCTGCAACTCAGGTAAGGGAAAAGTTTTCCTCACTACTCTCCTTCATTCTTCTGGTCTCTGGGCCTCTGCCTTCCTCCAGGGGAGGGAAAATGATGCTGTAGCTAGCAGGGATGGGACAGTCTTGAGGGCTGGGATATTCAAAAAGAATGAATATAATTTGGAATCTACTCTCTACAGGGACTTCCAGGGACATAATCAGAATCCTACAGTTCAAACTCTCTCCTTTAAAAAATTTTTTTTGGAATGGGTGACAACCAAGTCATTGAGTATTAATTAATGAATGTTCCAAAAAGACAAAAACTAACAATGCACCTTAAGCATTCTGTCATAACTATGATGTTGATGTTGAAAATCGATTCCATTTGAATAATCTGGAAAGCTGAAACAAGGCTAGTGTTCTTCTTTCCCCTCATTATTATGAATCACTCAATCCCAAGATTCAATAACAAAATGACCTGAAAGACTCGTAGCATTATCCAACATATCCACCACTTGCCAGACAGTCACTGTGGTTTGTTTAAGCCAAGATTTTCCTTTGAACAGTGGGGTATTATGGGACTGTAGGATTTTTTCATTGTAATAGATGCTTCATAAATATGGCCCAAGCTATTAAGGTTGTCAACAATGATCATACGAACTGAAGGCATGACAATGAGGGAAGAGGTATGGGCAAGTGCTAGACCTGGAGCCTTTTCAGGCTCTGCCTCTGAGGGTATATGTCGGGACCCAGACCTTCTGCCAAATGGATGTCACCAAGGTGGTATCCTGAGGTCACAGGGTGTGGTCTCCTGGAGCTGCCAGGAGCTACCAGAATGTCAGATATGTCTGAGCAGTTGTCCCACTTGGAGCAGCAAGTCATTTACTATTGTGGGGCCTCTCCAGGCACGCAAGTTGTAGCCATGAGGTCAGGAGCCAGGTGGGAAGTGGAGAAAGTGAGCTCATGAGCTCATGTTGGGTTCTCTGCTGTATCAGTAGCACTTACATATAGTGGGTTCTCAATGCATGTTTGTAGAATGAATGCACAGAAAAAATGAGGGAAGCAGCAGAGAGAGATAAGGTCAAAGAAGTCCAAGAATTTTGCAACAGGCAGCCTGGGATGTCCAGGGCTTGTTTGTGTTGGGCATGGGGGAACCATTCTAGTTCAAAGATAATAGGGCAAGAGAATCAGAACTGTGAAGTGACAGTCTCCTGAGGTCCCTTCTGCCTTGGTTTCCCTGTTTGGAAAAGCAGGGAAACCAAGCTGGTGATTCCAGAGCTGAGCAGTCATTCTGTTTAACCAAGCCTAGTGACATCATCATCAATAACAATTGCCTCACCTTGACTGAATTCCCAGAGCAAACTTCTGGGAAAGTAAGGAGTCTGGGGGAAGGTGTGTGACTAAGATCCAGGGGACAGGAAAATCCCTTAGAAGCCACACTCTAAAACCATAAGCAAAGTGGTGGCCCAGATGGTTAGATGATGCAGACATAAGCCAAAAGTGTGATTCGTTTTCCACATTTCATGGGCACTCACCGATTCTAGGCACTATACCGAGCCCAAACCCAGACAAAGCTCCCGTTCTAAGGGCTTATGATCTAAGTTCCTTGTGGAAAGTCTGTCTTTCAAATGTTTAAAGCACCTCATTTAATCCTCATTTCCCCTTCAAGTCATGTACCTCCTTCCTGAGAAACCCACCAAGTTTGAAGTGTGTAGCTGGCCTTCCTTCTGTTTTTGTGATTTATGTGCCAATTTAAAGGGTGGGGAGAGCCACATTAATTTAAAAATAAAACACAAATAGCCATATGAGTCTTGGTTAAAGTAAAAACCACAGAAGGCATTTTTTTTTCCTCTCATATTTTTCAGATTTTCCTAGAACCACCTTTATTTCCTCAGAGCCCAGTCATAGAAAGTGAGTGGGCCTCTCAGGATGCTTTTCCAAGCAAAAGTGAAAACCCTCATTCCTGTTCTCCTCTGCCTGCCCTTTTAGCTTTTGTTTTTTCTTTTTTTAGACACTTGAGTCCCAAACTGGGCTCACAAAGCAATCGAAGCCCCTAATTCACCTGTGTGTAGTATTGCTAAGCACTCTTGGAGCAGATTTTGGTTTGCTGTTGCTTGGTTTGCATCTTACCTCTTCTGTTCAGTTGGATCAGCTGATGGGAACATGGCTTTATAGTTAGGTCTTCCTGGGGGTGCCTGGCTGGCTCAGTCGGTAGAGCATGTACCTCTTGATGTCAAGGTTGTGAGTTCAAGCCCCACACTGGTATGGAGCCTACTTAAGTAAAACAAAAAAAAATTTTTTTTTAAATAATAAAGTTAGATCCTCCTAGTGGATTCCCAGCATTGCCGTTGTGGCCTCTTTTATCAAAAGAATAATGATGCACTCCTCTGGGCTGTAGTGAGGATTGAGGAGTCAAGACACAGGAAGGGCTCAGCACAAAACAAGCTCTCAAGACACTGTAGCTATTAAAAGATATAGATCCTTTCATCAATCTGCTCCTTCCTTAACCAAGCCCCTCCTCCTGTTTCGGAGAAGAAAATTAGTTATCTATTCCGAGATGGTTTATCTCCATTTTACCTCACCAAAGGGGCCAGGAGAAGGGGAGACAAAGCCGAGTATGACTTGCAAACACCTGAGGTTTTTAATGGAATGGGATCAGTGTTCCAGCCTTTCAGCGAGAGGTAACTAAATCAATGGCGCAGGGACTGGGGAAGACTTGAAAACCCATGGTGGGATGGCAGGACCACAGAAAACGGGGATTAGTCAGGAAAAGCGGGCCCTGGGCTGAGATGAGGGGTCAGAGGGGGGCCAGACGCCAGGAAGAAGGGGTTCCCACTTGGGGCGTTCCGAGTCCAGGCATCCGCAGGCGGAGGCTGCAGGCCTCGGGGTCTGGTGACCGTGGGACCCGAGGCGCGTGCGACAGCGCCCTCTGCCGGCCGCGCAGAGCAAGCCGCCAGCCCCGCCGCTCTGCAGGTGGGACCAGGGATCCCTCCCGCTGCCTCCGCCCCCGCTCCATCCCTTCTGAGGACCGCGCGGCCAGGTCCCGACCGGATTCCGGGAGACGCGTCCCTATCTGACGCCTGCGGGCTGAGCAGAGACGATGCTCCGAAACATCCGATTCACCCGGGGATCGGAGGCCGCGGGAACCCACCCATACCCCGCAGAGGCTGCGCCTCTTGGGACCCGGGGCCAAAGCCTGCTGGGCTGTCGGAGGTGGTTTGGAAGTGGCATCGCCTATGGCCAAGACCGCGGGTTCTGCGAACAGAGAGGAGCCCTGGGTTCGCTTTCTGCCGCATCCATTTTCCAGCTAGGTGACCTTGGGCAAGGTACTTAAATTTCCATGTGCCTTAATTTCCTCATCTTTAAGATGGAGAGATTGATCCCGACCTTATGGGTTGACATGAGGATTACATGGGATCAGACAGCCTGGGTTGGAATTTTGGCACTGACATCAGCTAGCTGTGTGCCTGGGGCAAATGACTTAACCTCTCTGTGCCCCAGTTTCCTTAAAATAGGGATAATAACGGTACTTACCTCCGAGGGTTGTTGCCTGCAAAGCGCTTAACACAGTGCCTGGCACAGAGTAAGCGCTCAATAAATGGTGGCTCTTATGGTTGTTGTCGTTATTACTGTTCTTAAGAGCGCTGAGCACAAGAGCAGAACTCTAGCGGGCTGCTATTATTAGTCTCTTTCTTGGGTCCGGCTATTTCTTTCCGGGCATTGTTAAAATCTTTTACCATGAGCTCGCGTCCTTATCAGTAGCCGAAGGACAGCCGGCCTTCCTGAGATTGGAAAATCGAGGTTCCCCTGGAGGAGGGCCAAGGACGCGACCGCGGGCTGCAAGGACCGGGACCTCCCCGGGGGACACCCGCGCCAAGCCGCCTCCGCCCGTGCCTCCATTAGCGCGCGTCAGAGCCGCAGTGACGTCGCCAGGTCCCGGCGGTGGGGAGGCGCGGCGCGGGGAGGCGCGGCCTGGGCACGCGGGGAGCCTGGGATGCCGGGGGTTGCCGGGGTGCAGGAGACGTCCGGGGCCGCGTGGTGCCCTGCTGTCCTCGGCCGCTGCGGCCGAGGCAGCCCTAGGAGCTGTGGGAAGTCCGCGGCTCTGGTCGCCTGTCCCCCCCGCCCGCCCGCGCGCCCGCGCCTTGCGCTCTCGGGCTCCGCCTGCACCCCGCGGGGGAGGCCGGCGAGGCCAACTCCCGGCCCGCCCAGCCCGCGCGGGGCTGGTCTCCCGGCGGCCGCTCAGCGTCTGCGCGGTCCTCCCCCCTCCCCCTCTTCTCTTCCCCCAGCCCGCCCCAGTCCCATTCCTTGTCGTCCCCCCCCCCCCCCCCCCCCCAGACCTGCTCACTTTCGTCTTCCTCTGCCCTCCTTCTGGACCAACTCATTGGCTGTGAGCGGTCAGTAAACGCCCGCAGGAGGCGCCTCCTGCTCCCAGCTGGCGGGAGCCCTTGGCGCACCCTTTCTGCTGCTCATAGGACAGTTCCACTTGGTGTGCCCTGCACGCACTTGCCCCTATTATTGTCCATGTTGGCGGTGGCCACCCAACCATCGTCCTAGATGTCTCGCCTTCCCTCCTAAATACTTCTTCGGGCACCCCTCACTTCTTCCAGGATGGATGGCTTTCTAGTTCCAGCCATCCTGGTTTAGGCTATTAGCATATTTCTCTCAAAGATCTCCTTGTCTGCACCCAGCCTCCTTCAGATCCATCCTTCATACACTGTTAGAGCAAGCCACCTACACCCATGTCTGGCCATGCCTCTCTTGGCTTGAGGCTGCCCAGCCTGGGACCTCAAGCCTTCTGTGTTCATGGCCATTTCCTAACACCTCTGGAGCTAGTCCTGAGTGTATGACCTAGGCGGGACCATGCTGTGGAAGGTCCTCGGGGTCTTTTTATTGCTGTTTGGCCCTCTTCAGGGAATTTGCACCTCACTCCCTCCTCCTCCTCTTTCTCCAATTGGCTTCCTCTTACTCATTCTCCACAACTCAAGATATGAGTCATCTCTGACATGAATGCTTTCCCTGTTCTGCTATCTAGCTAAGAGAAGTCTCTCTGGGCCCCAATGCTTTCCGTCCTTGCTGCTTTCCTCATAGGGTAAAAACCTGATCTTCAAGATATCCTATGAGGCTCTGCATGGTCTGTGCACCACCCCCCCGCCCCAACTGCAGCCCCCTTTCCCCTCTGCTCTGGCCACAGAACTGGGGGTCTCAGTTCCCAGTCTCTGTGCTCACCCTCCCACCCCAGGGTCTTTGCACAGCTTGTTTTCTCCGCCTGGTACACCTTTCTGCCCTTCCTCATATTCAGTTTTGGACTGTCATCCTAAGTAAGCATCATGTCAGTTGAGACCCCTCCCCCAACCCCACCTCCAATTCAATTCTCTGATAGATCAAAGCACATAAAAAACTACAGAGAGTAATATCATTAACACCTGTTTATTCTGCACCCATCCCATGCCCCTCCAGTCTTTGCCAAAGCTTAACATTTGCCACGATTTCTTCAAATCTTTTTTTTAAGAACATAAAACATCTTTCAATATAGAGCCCTCTGAACCCATGTCTGTCTCTCTCCTAAGGTAACCACTCTCCTGCACTGGGATGTGTCATATTCCTATACATGCTTTTGTATCTTTACTATATATGTTTGTGCCTATAAACACTTTATAGAATTGTCTGGCATGTTTGCAAACTTTGGAGAAGTGGCATTATACTGACTATATCATTGTGCAACTTGCTTTTTTCACTCAGCTTAGGATTTCAAAATGCATTCACATTGATTCATGGAGTTCTAGATCATACATTTTCACTGCTCGTCAGGGTCCCATTGTATGAGTTCACCGCACTTTATTCACCCATCTTTTTCTGAAGGACGTTTAGCTCATTGTCGCTTTTGTGTTGTTAGAAACAATGCTACAATGAATGTTTGTTATACCTATCCCCTTGAGAGAAAGGGAGCCATCGGGTAGATACTTGTGTGTGAAATTGCTGGACTTGGGTCACGTGAATTGGCAGCTTTACCTAGCCTGGCTGAACGGTTTTTCAAAGTGGTTGTACCAATTTACACTTTGATAGCAATATGTAACTTGGAGTTCCCGTGCTTGGCATCCTCAACAACACTTGGTAATGTCAGACTTTAAAAATTTTGCCAAGCTGATGGGTATAAAATGGTATTTCAGTGTTTTATTTTTATTTTTTTTTTTTTTAAATTTTTTTTTTCAACGTTTTTTATTTATTTTTGGGACAGAGAGAGACAGAGCATGAACGGGGGAGGGGCAGAGAGAGAGGGAGACACAGAATCGGAAACAGGCTCCAGGCTCCGAGCCATCAGCCCAGAGCCTGACGCGGGGCTCGAACTCACAGACCGCGAGATCGTGACCTGGCTGAAGTCGGACGCTTAACCGACTGCGCCACCCAGGCGCCCCAAGTATTTCAGTGTTTTAATTTGCAACTCCCTGTTTACAAGAGAGACGAAGCATACTTTCCTTTGTTTATTGTTCATTTGCCGTTCATCTTTTAAAAATTGCCCTTGGTTTGACAATGCTTCTATTGCATTATCTCTTATTACATGTGGGAACTCTTTATATGTTCTGGATACTAATCCTCTGTCAGGTTGTCGTCCATCTGGTGTCTTCTACTCCACTCAAGTACAGTTTAAATCTGTGTGATTATTTGATTAATGTCTGACTTTCCCACTAGACTATAAGCTCCATGAGAAGAGGGACTATCCCCTGTGACTAGTGCAGTGTTTAAGACATAGCAGCAACTCAATAAATACTTCTGGACTGAATTGCATTGACATTATTTGTCTTTTTATGTGCTTCTGCTCTGCCCTCACCCTCAACCATTCACGAGGCTATAAATTCCTTGAGAGCAGGAATCTGGCGCTATTTTCTTCATCTTCGTATCTCCATCTTTCTATCTATCAGAACCCAACACCTCTAGCACAAAGTATATATCCTGTCATTTTTGCTTAATTAATTTTATTTGAGCTTTGTCTTTCCTTTTTCCTCAACCTTTTGTCTCCAAGCCCAGTCATATATTATCTATAAAATGAATGATTAATAAAAACTTCCTCAGGTGTTTGTGAAAATCCCATGGTATAATGTATGCCGGTAAGAAGAACAATGCTTAGCATACAGTTGGTGCTCAATAAGTGGTGACGTCTGTTGTTCCCACAACAATCATTTGGGCGAATAAAGATACACTCTGTTTAATTTTAACAGACAGAATTCTTTCAGAGAGAGAATAAAAGTGAACTTCCTGAAGATCTGGTGAGCGTTTTTTTTTTCCTTTATTGGCATTTGACCCATTATATAAGGCTCAGTCCCAACATGATCTCTGAAAAGCATCAAATATCATTCTTCTCCTTCTCTTTTATAAATTCCAGACATATCAAAGGCATATGAACCATACATAGAATTCAAACCTTTAAGTGGAAACATATAAAGGCCAATTTCACGTCTTTGGCCAGAAGTCAGAGAGCAGAAAGGAGGTCTGTCAATGATACCAGGGGTGGGATTTAGTGGCTGCAGTCAGGGACAAAAGGAGAATTCTTACATCTGTTTCCTACATCTGCCATTGATTGTGTGACCTTTGATCTATTTATAAAATGAAGACAATAATTCTTGCTTTTTCTGGACGTTGAACTTCATTAATTACTCATTTAAAAATGCTTTGAGATCCTCAACATGAAAGGCAGTTTGGCTATATTTAAATCGTGCTCCCAAGAGGTAAATGACCCAGCAACATCTGTCCGTGCAACACAGGAATATGATCTCTATTTTACCAGAAAGTGAGGCCCGGGAAGGTGGATTTGTGTGCCTGAAGTTGTAAGCTGCCGACAGACGGAGGGTGGGGGGGACCCCCCTCCATCTCTGGCCCCAAGCTTGAAGGAACGAGAAATCTCAGGGCAGCCTTATTTGATCAAGATGTCATACTCCGCCGAGGCCCGTCATCTCTAGGGTTTCATCTCTGCCTGAGGAAAGCAGGTGTCTGCACTGGGCCGACTGCAACGTGAGCTCACCAGAGAGAACAATTAGAGCCACAGTGACCGCTGGCGGCGGCCTCTCCCCAGAAGGCCCCAAAGGAACTTTGCTGAGGGATGTAACAGAAGAAGGTGGGCTGAATCCAGAAGGCAGTTTAGGCAGGGCCCCTGTGGAGCCTGACCTTCTCCTCAACTCTGAGGTCTGGGAGAGGGACCTGAAGGCCCGGAGAGGGCTGAGATCCCTGTCTGACAACTCCGTGTGGTAGCATCTGGGGGTTACGTGGCTGTTGGAACTGGCAGCGACACGTTGCAATTGTCTGAAGAGAGAGCCCTGGAACCAGAACACCGGGCTTTAAAATCCAGCTGCAAAACTTACTCGCTGTGCGACTTGGCCACTAAACCTCTCGGAGCCTCAGCACCTCACCCGTGGGTAGGAACTGATGACCGCACCCACAAACACCAACCTGTCGGAATTGGTGGGAAGATCAAGAAAGAAAAAGCATGGGACACCACACCACTGAGGAATGGGTTAAGTCAATCCTTGTTAAGAAGATTAAAACACTAAAAACCCACTCTCTTAAAAGATTTTTTTCTCTCTATTCTTAAGGTCATACGCGTACATGATTTAAAAAACAAACAAACAAAAGCAAACCCAAACCAAAACAGCCTGAGAGAGAATACAGTGAAAAATGAGCATCTCTGCCATTGGAACTTCTTGTCACCCATTTCCCCTCCCGTGGTGGCAATAAATATTCAATAATGTTACCAGATTCTGGTGTATCTTTCCAGAGGTAGCCTGTGCACATATGAAGATCTATGTGGATTTGAAACTGTGCCTCCTTTTGACACAGATAACATGCTATCTACACTCTTCGTGTACTTTGCATTTTATTCCCCACTAAACAATGTTCCTTGAAATGAATTCCATATGAGTATGTAAAGAGGCACCTGTCTTTTTTCTTTTTTTACAGGTTTTGTTTTTAAGGAATCTCTATACCCTACATGGGGCTCAAACTCACAACCTCGAGATCAAGAGTCGCATGCTCCACCGACTGGGCCAGCCAGGCGCCCCTGAGGCCCCTTTCTTTTAAGCCTGCACAGTATTACACTGCATTTTTTTAGCTAGTTCTCTGCAGACAGACGTTTCGGTCTGTATTAGTTTCCTCTTGCTGCTGTAACAAGTCACCACAAATTCGGTGGCTTAAAACAACAGAACTCTGTTATCTTCCAGTTCTGTAGATCAGAAGCCTGAAATGGTTCTTGCTGGGCTAAGTTCAAGGTGTTGGTAGGATTACCTTCCCTCTGGAGACTTTAGGGAAGCATCAGTTTCCTTGCTCTTTCTAGCTTCTAGAGACCACTTGGATTCCTTGACTTGTGTCTCCTTCCTCCATGTTCAAAGCTAGCAACCGTAGGTTGAGTTTTTTCTCAAATCACCCGATTCTCACTCTCCTTTTCTGCTACGCTCCTTTGTTTCTGAGGACCCTTGTTATGATATTGAGCTAACTCAGGTAATCTCCCTATTTTAAGGTCAGCTGTTTAGTAATCTTAATTCCATCTGTAACTTTAAATCCCTTTGCCATGAGTATTCACAGGTTCTGGGGATTGGAATATGGAATTTTGGGGTGCCGTTAGTCTGCCACAAGGCTATTTCCTGTCTTTTGCCATTACAAACAGAACAGATGAATGTCTTGTATAAATGTCATTTCCTACCTGTGAGTTATGTGTGTGAGATAAAGTCTGAGAAGTGGACTATCTGTGTAAAAGGACATGTGTTTTAAAATTTTTTGGAAAGTATTGTCAAATTTCATTCCAAAGGGATTGTACCAACTTACATACCTACCACCAATGTATTTGTACAAGTTAAAAAAAAAATTAGTAGCTTTTTTTTTTTTTTTAGAGAAGTTTTAGGTTTACAGAAAAAATGGATGGGAAAGTAATGAGTTCCCACATCCCTCCCTCCCTCTCCCATAGTTTCCTCTCTTATTTACATGCTGTATTAATGTGGCGTATTTGTTATAATTGATGAACCAATGCTGATACTTATTATCACACAAAGTCCATACTTTATTTACATTAGGGTTCACTCTGTCCTACAGTCTATGGGTTTGGATAAATGTATAATACAGGTATCCACACTGTAGTATCATACAAAGTAGTTTCACTGACCTAAAAACCCTCTGTGCTCCATTTGGTCGTCCTTCCCTCTCTTTTGCCCTCAACCCCTAGCAAACAGTGATATTTTGACTGTCTCCATAGTTTTGCCTTTTCTAGGATGTCGTATAATTGGAATCATAATCCTTTTCAGGTGGGCTTCTCTCACCTAGCAATATGCATTTAAGATTCCTTCGTGTCTTTTTGTGACTTGATGGTTCATTTCTTTTTATTGCTAAATAATATTCCATTGTATGGATATACCACAGGTTGTTTATCCATTCACTTATTGAAAGACATCTTGGTTGCTTCTGAGATTTGGCAATTATGAATAAAGTTGCTATACTTGAAGAATGCAGGGGTTAGGGGAGCAGATCCCTGCACAGCTGAAAATCTGAGTATAACTTTTGACTCCCTCAAAATTTAACTACTAATAGCCTGCTATTGATCTTACCGATAACATAGATTAACACATATTTTGTGTATGTATGATATGTGTATTTTTACAGTAAAGTAAGCTAGAGAAAAGAAAATGTTATTAAGAAAATGATATGGGGGCACCTGGGTGGCTCAATCGGTTGAGCATCTGACTTCAGCTCAGGTCATGATCTCGCGGTCCGTGAGTTCGAGCCCCACGTCGGGCTCTGTGCTGACGGCTCGGAGCCTGGAGCCTGTTTCAGATTCTGTGTTTCTCTCTGACCTTCCCACACTGTCTCTGTGGGAAGAGAAACCTTCCCACTCTGTCTCTGTCTCTGTGTCTCTTTCCCTCTTTCAAAAGTAAATTAAAAAAAATTAAAAGCACTTTTAAATAAAGAAAAAAGAAAAAGAAAATCATATGGGGGCACCTGGCTAGCATGGCCGGTGGAGCATGTGGCTTTTGATCTGGGGGTTGTGAGTTAGAGCCCCACACTGGGTGTGGAAATTACTTAAAACTAAAGTCTTTAAAAAAAAAGAAAAAAAATCATATGGAAGAGCAAATACATTTACAGTACTGTACTATATTTATATTTAAAAAATCCACATCTAAGTGGACCCACGCAGTTCAAACCTGTTATTGTCCAAGGGTCAACTGTAAACATCTATGTGCAGATTTTTTTAAGTTTATTTTGCTATTTTGTGAGGGGGACGGGAGGGACAGAGAGAGGGAGAGAGAGAGAATCCTAAGCAGGCTACACACTCTCAGCCCAGAGCCTGACACAGGGCTCAAACTCACGGACCATGAGACTATGACCTCAGCCAGAATCAAGAGTCGGATGCTTAACGGACTGAGCCACCCAGGCTCCCCTGTGCGCGGATTTTTGTATGGTTATAAATTTTCAATGGCACCACTTTTTACACATCTTTGAACATACAGTATTTTAGAAACCCTTTTCACCTTGGCTAATCTGATAGATGAAAAATGGCATCTAGTTGTTTTAATGTACATTCCTTTAATTAAGAGTGAAATTTGACATCGTTTCGTATTTACCCTTTTATTTCTGGAAATGGTCTGTTCATGTTTGTTTTTCTATTGGGTTGTTTTTTCTTAGTGATACAAACAATTTTTTTATATAAAAAGGAAAATTGGAAACGTGTTATATTTTTACAAATATTATGTCCAGCTTATTGTTTTGTCTTTTGGGTTTTTTTTCCATGTAGAAATTTAGAACTTGTTTAAGTCAATGTATACCTTTTCTTTCTTAAGGGCCTTTGTGTTTGTGTCTTACCTTTCCTACTCTCAGATTAAAGAAGAAATCCTCAGTTTACTTCTAATGTTTATTTTTAAAAATTTTTATATTTTATTTTATATTTGAGAGAGAGAGAGAGAGAGAGCAGGGGAGGGGCAGAGAGATGGAGACAGAAGCTGAAGCAGGCTCCAGGCTCTGAGCTGTCAGCACAGAGCGCGATGCGGGGCTTGAACTAACGAGCAGTGAGATCGTATCCTGAGCCGAAGTTGGACACTTAACCGACTGAGTCACCCAGGCACCCCTACTTATGTTTTTATGGATTTCCTTTTGACGTTTAAGTCTTTGATACATCAGGATATATTTAGGTGAAAGGAACAAGGCGGGGTTCCAAATGCTGCTCTTCCCCCATTGTTAACCTATCCAGGAATGTTGGTCCAGTATCATTTTCCAGATAATCCATCTTTCCTCTTTTTGGAAGTGCCACCTTGATTATATACTAAATTCTAGTGGGTAATTGTGTTTATTCTGGTCTTTTGAGCTGTTTTGCTTACCAAAGTTTTACATTGTGTTTTTATTTTATTTTAAAATATTTTTAATGTTTATTTTTGAGAGAGAGAGAGAGAGAGAGAGAGAGAAAGAGAGAGAGATAGGGAAGGGGCAGAGAGAGAGAGAGGAAGACACAGAATCTGAAGCAGGCTCCAGGCTCCGAGCTCTCAGCACAGAGCCCAATGTGGGGCTCGAACTCATGAACTGTGAGATCATGACCTGAGCCGAAGTCAGATGCTTAACCAACTGAGCCACCCAGGTGACCCTTACATCATGGTTTTTAAAACAACAGCTTTATTGCGATATAATTCACATGTGATAAAATTCACCCTTTTAGTGAATTCGGTTTTTTGCTAGCTTCAGAGTTGTGTAACCATCACTGCTATCTAATTCCACAACATTTTCATCACCCCATAGAGAAACCCTGTATCTGTTAGCAGTCATTCTCCACCCTTTCCTGCCCCCAGCTCCTGGCAATCACTAATCTACTTTTGGTTTTGATGGATTTGACTATTTTAGACATGTCACATAAATAGAATCATACGGTTTGTGGCATTTTATGGCTGACTTCTTTATTAGCATGATTCTCAGGGTTCACCCATGTTGTAGCATGTGTCAGTATTTCTTTCTTTTTTTTTTTTTTAGTGTTTCTTTCCTTTGTATTGCTGTATAGTATTCCATTGTGTGTCTAATACCACATTTTATTTATCCATTCATCTATTGACGTACATTTGGATTGTTTCCATTTTTTGGCTATTATGAATAATGCTGGTATAAACATTTGTGTTCAGATTATTGACTATTATGAATAATGCTGGTATAAACATTTGTGTTCAGATTTTTGCGTAGACGTATGTTTTCAATTCTCTTGAGTACGTATATGTAGCAGTGGAGTTCCTGGGTCACATGATAACTCTATGTTGACCTTTTTGAAGAGCTGTCAGACTGTTTTCCACAGTGGCTGCAGCATTTTACATTCTTTCCTAACAACAGTGTATGTGGATTCCAATTTTGGCACATCCTCACCTTGTTAACGTTTACCTTTTTGATTAGAGCCGTCCTCATGGGTATAAACTGGTATCTGATTGTGGTTTTGATTTTCATTTCCCTAATGACTAATGATGTAGGGCATCTTTTCCTGTGCTTATTAACCATTTGTATAGCTTGTTTAGATAAATGTCCATTCGAATTCTTTGCCCATTTAAAATCGGATTATTTATCCTTTTTGTTTTTTGTTTTTTGCAGTCGTAAGAGCTCCTTATATGTCCTGGATACTAGTCCCTTATGAGATATATGATCTGTAAATATTTTCTCCCATTCTCTGAGCTGTATTTTCACTTTTTTTTTTTTTTTTTTTTTTAATTTTTTTTTCAACGTTTTTTATTTATTTTGGGGACAGAGAGAGACAGAGCATGAACAGGGGAGGGGCAGAGAGAGAGGGAGACACAGAATCGGAAACAGGCTCCAGGCTCCGAGCCATCAGCCCAGAGCCTGACGCGGGGCTCGAACTCACAGACCGCGAGATCGTGACCTGGCTGAAGTCGGACGCTTAACCGACTGCGCCACCCAGGCGCCCCTGTATTTTCACTTTTTTAAAGTTTTAAAATTATTTAATTAATTATTTATTTTTTTGAGAGTGCCTGAGCAGGAGAGGGGCAGGGAAAGAGGGAGACAGAGAATCCATGCAGGCTCTGTGCTGTCAGTACAGAGCCCAGCTCAGTGCTCAGACTCATGAACAGTGAGATCATGACCTGAGCTGAAACCAAGAGTTGGATGCTTAACCGACTGAGCCACCCAGGTGCTCCTATATTTTTCACTTTTTTAATGGTGTCCTGTGAAACACAAACTTTCTGAACTTTGTGGGTTTTTTAATGTCTTTAATTCTGATGAAGTCAAATTTATCTATTTTTTTCCTTTTCTTTGTGGTTTCTGTGTCGTATCTAAGAAACTATGTTACGTTTTAGTATCTGGTAACAGAGTCTACCCTCACTGCCCTCCCCCACACACTCCCCAGGCTGGTCAGGCTGTTCTTGCATGTTTATGTTTCCACGTGAACTTTAGAATTGGCTCATCTTATTCCAAAAGCAATTCTTTTTTGTGTATTTTAAATTTTTGTGTATTTTAAAAATTGGAATCACTGTAAATATAATGACTTGTGAGAACTGACATCTTTACAATAGCACATCTTCCTATTCAAAAGCCGGATATATGTTTACATTTATTCAGACGATTAAGTCTAGTATTCTAAAGCTTTCTTATAGATTTAGCACATTTGTAATAGTTGTGTTTTTGTTGTGGCCCATGTGAATGGAATCTCGTTTTATTTTATTTATTTATTTATTTATTTATTTAATATTTATTTATTAGAGAGAGAGAGAGAGCACAAGCTGGGGAGGGGCACAGAGAGAAAGAGGGGGACAGAGGATCCAAAGTGGGCTCCTTGCTCACAGCAGAGAGCCCGATGCCGGGCTTGAACTCAGGAACTGTGATATCGTGACCTGAGCCAAAGTCACCCCTCTTTTTGTATTTTTTAATTAGTTGATGATTGCATATAAGAAAGCTACTCACAGGGTGCCTGGGTGGCTCAGTCAGTTAAGTGTCAGACTCTTGATTTCTGCTCAGGTTGTGATCTCACTGTTAGGGAGTTCAAGCCCCACATCAGGCTCTTTGCTGGTAGTGTATACAGCCTGCTTGGAATTCTCTCTCTCTCTGCCCTTCCCCAGCTTGTGTGCGCTCTCTCTCTCTCTCTCTCAAAAATAAACTTTAAAAAAAAAGCTACTCACTTTTGTTTATCATATAATCAGTTTACCTTATTGTATTGATATGAAATAATTTTATTGATAATTCTTGAGGGAGTTATCTTGCATTTTCTAGATTTACAGCCATATCATCTAAAAATAATGATAATTTTACTTTGTTCTTTCCTGTTTTTATACTTCTTGGGTTTTTTTTTCCCTTGTTGTATAATTGCACAGGCCAGTACTTCCAGAACAATGTTAAATAATGATGGTGTTAGTGGAAATCTTTCTTTTGCTCCTGACTCTTAGGGAGATGTTTGCACTGTTTACAGATTTGCAGAGGCAGCTTTCCAACATCTTTCTTTTCTTTTATTGTGTCCTTTTTGTCAGGTTTCATGCACTGTTATGTTGGCTTCATAAAAAGAATTTGGAAGTTTTCCTGCTTTCTCTTTGCTCTGGAACAATTTAAATAGCAGGTAGAATTCACCCATGAAACCATCTGGACCTGACACTTTTTTGGGGTATAGCTCTTTGAAAACATTCTCAATGTCTTCTGCGGTATTTAATAGGTTTCAGGTTTTCTTTCTTTCTTTCTTTCTTTCTTTCTTTCTTTCTTTCTTTCTTTCTTTCTTTCTTTACTGACTGTATCTTTAAAAGTTCTCTGGAATTAGCTGTAATGTTTTCTATTTTCCTAGAAAATCTGGGGCACCTGGGTGGCTTAGGGGCGCCTGGGTGGCTCAGTCGGTTGAGCGGCCGACTTCGGCTCAGGTCATGATCTCGCGGTCCATGAGTTCGAGCCCCGCGTCGGGCTCTGTGCTGACAGCTCGGAGCCTGGAGCCTGTTTCAGATTCTGTGTCTCCTTCTCTCTCTGACCTTCCCCCATTCATGCTCTGTCTCTCTCTGTCCCAAAAATAAATAAACTTAAAAAAAAAAAAAAGAAAATCATCTATTCTATGCAGGGTTTAACCATTTTTGCTTTAGGTTCACCCAGGTGCGTGCTTAGGATTCTTTTAGTTCATTTAGTGTCTATGGTGATTTCTCAATTCTCATTTCTTATTTTGTGTATTTGATCTTGAAAAAGTGGGTGGGAGGTCTTTTCCTGCAGGACTGTCTGTTTCTACGGCCAGTCTGAGGCTGAGGGTTCCCAATTATGAAATCCCCCGCCCTCCAGCTGGTGTGATTCTGTTCAAAATGGCATAAGACCAATACTTCTTCCTTTACCTGGCTTTAGCTGTGATGGATTGTTTGCCATGTGCCAGGCACCATGCTAAGCTTTTTACTTTTGTTTTCTTGTTGAATTCTCACACCATCTCAAGAGATCGGCGGAACTGCGTTTTTCCTATTTTACCAACAAGGAAAAAGAGACTGAGTGAGAGTCAGTAACTTACCCAAGGTCCCACAGCTAGTAACTGGCAAAGCTGGGTTTCTGATCAGGTCTGTCTGTGTCAGGACCCATCGGAAGTCCTGGGCTCCTGCCCCACCCCACTGCCATTCTGCACTTGCCTTTCCCCTTGCCTGGGATATCAGCAGCATAGGACTGCCCCAAGGTAGTGGACTTCTAACTTAGGCCCATGTTTTCTGCACTTCTGGTGTGCCTCATAGTGTGAACCCTTTCCATGTCTTAGATATGTATATTTTTAAGTTTATGTGTTTATTTCGAGAGAGACAGAGTGTGAGTAGGGGAGGGGCGCAAAGAGAGAGAGAGAGAGAGAGAGAGAGAGGGAGGGAGAAACCTAGGCAGGCTCTGCATGGCGAGGGCAGTGCACAGAATCTGACTCAGGGCTTGAACCCACGAAACCATGAAATCATGACCTGAGCGGAAGTCAAGAGTCAGACGCTTAACCAACTGGGCCACCCTGGTGCCCCAATATGTTTTGAGGGCTTGCTCTGTGCTAGCCACAGTGCTAGGTGCTGGGAAAACAGCTGTCAGGTGTCATGCTTATAATCTAGTGGGGAAGGAGCTATGTCACCAGTTGAATGAAGATGCTCATTTAAATAGCTTTTCCACCCTCCTGCCCCCCAAAACCCAGTCATCAAATCATAGTGCCTTGAGGGACAATTGTAGAGAGAGCCCTGGACTGGTTTGGATCACAGATGTCTGGCCCTTAGTAGGTTTGTGACCAAGACTTGCCACTTTGTTCCTCTGAGCCTCCGTTCCACATCTCTGAAACGTGGATAACATCACACATTTTTCACATGGTAGGCATACATCTTTTGGTTGATGGGTGTCTCTCAAGGATGCTTGACAGTGTTGTTCCATTTTTTTCTCTCTTATTGTAACATAAAATAATAGCATGTCCTATGGATGGTCTTAGATTTGATCACATACGACACATATGACACATGGTTGTTGTAAGAAGGACGTGGCATAAAAGAAAGAGGAAAGTCCTGTGTAAATTTCAGTTAAATAGTGCAGAAAGCACGGGTTGGGATTCTCATCCAGAGTCGGCCACCACTGCCTTGCTGAGTCACTGTGAGTGGGTTTTACCTGGACTGTGTGGTCCCTCAGATTTCCTTCTCTGGTCTTCCTTCTCAACAAAATGAGAGACTTATTTAATTTATTAATTCAGCCAACATCTCCTGAGCACATTTTCTAGGCCAGGCACAGTGCCCCTGGGCCACGGGAGTGCCTGGCTCAGCAGCATGCCGACAGGGAGCAAGATTTTCCTTGGGAGCAGTGCTATGACAAAAGTAGAGACAAGAAGGGTGAGCTGGTCTCATGGGGTTTTTCCAGCTTTAAATTCTGTTCTTCTGGAAGTAGGAGGGCCGGATAGGGCAGGTGCGTTTGGAGAGGCCATATGGTATAGGGGCTAATACACAGGCTTTGGGGTCGGACAGTCTTGGGCCAGCACTTTCTAGCTGTGTGACCTTGGGGCAATGAGTTAGCCAGGCTCAGCCTTAGGAACCTTACCGTAAAATGAGAGTGAGAATAGTCTTCATCTCATAGGATTGTCATGAGTATTGAATGAAATACGTAAGTCACTTAGCTCAGCACGGAGTAATAATAAACAACTAATGAATGGTAGCCTTCCTTTCTTCCTCCCTCCCTCCCTCATTCTTCCTTTTCTGCCTCACCCTCCTTCTCTTCTCCTTCCCCAGTTTACTTTCTGTACTTGAGAAGCAAAAATCTATTTGTGCAGGAATCCTTTGTCCAAAATTTCCTACTTTCTGTCTGGAGGTTGGCACAGAAAAAAACGACTCTGGTGGATAAATTGGCCTTTCCTGCTGCTGGTCTTTGCAGTGGCTCCTGTCCTTGCTGACAGTTTCTAACATCTGTCTGTCTTGACTGCCCACTGGCCGAGGGGACTCAGCCAGGGCATTTTCCTCAGCGAGGCAGGAGAGACACAGAACTCAAGGCCTAGGTACTTTTTCAGGGCCTAGGAAAAAGTTTGAAATCCAAAAAAAGTTATTGGCTCCAAAATGTGAAAAGGAAACTGTAAAATCAAGAAATGTTTAATTAAAAACCTATTAAATGTAACACCATGTTAACATTATTAATTGTTGAAATTTACTGTTTCTTTGTGTTTGAAAACAATTTGCAGGTTGGATTTTTCTCACTTTGCAAGAGTTCCCAAATATGTACAATAGTTACTGAGAAATTATAGCCAATTATAAATTAAGTGAGTTGTTCACCAGTTGTAATTAAATGAGTATGTTTAGCCAGTTTCAATAGCAAAAGTTATAAAAGGCCCCTTCAAAAATTTTGTAGTTAAAATTGTTCTTATGGAATATGTTAAAGTGTTTTAAACAATGTAAGGCCTCTCTAGGGCCTAGGAAAGTCTTTAAAATGCTTATGCTGTACTTGGGAGGCCATTAACCCTCTTTTTAGTTGTTTCCCTCCTAGGATAGCTGATTTCTCTAGCCCTTTGCCAGACATCTAGTATTTAGAATTTGTAATAATTTTTGAAAATATTCATAGTAATAATAAAAAATTTCAGGACATTAAACTGTAGATCAGTTTGATCTCAAGTAGTTTAAAAAATTCATACGTACATTAACAAAAAACACTAGAAAGAAATATACTAGAATGTTAATAGACTCTCTTGGTAGAACAACATGCGTAATTATCTTTTCTTTTTTATAGTTTTCAGACTTTCCAAATTTTCTACAATGAAAATGCATTACAATCAGAAAAACAATTTTGGTAGTTAAAAAATTTTTTTCTTACTACAAAAGTAATTTATGCTCATTATAGAAAAATCACAAAATACATATAAGCATAAGGAAGGAAAAGAAACATGCAAATTCCACCCACCCAGAGACAACCACTGGGTCCTTCCAGACCTTTTTTATGCATACATAAACATTTATATTTTTGTCACAAAATGGGATCATTCTGTACATAGTACTGTTTTGAAACCTGCTTCTTTCCCTCACAATGTATATTGAGAACATTTTTTTTAATGTCAACAGTACATTTCTGTAAGATGATTTTAATGGCAGCAAACCACATTTTGAGGATTAACCATAATTTACATAACCTCTAATTATTAGACATGTATATTGCTTCCAAATTTTCTCTATTACAAAGAATACTGTAAAGAAAATATTTTAAGGCATCTAAGAAGTCTTTATTTTCATAAGGAAATCATGGAACACTACCCCACAGACATTTATTTTTGAATGATGCCAGGCTAAGGATCCAAAGGAGTTTGAGCAGTGATTCATGTTCTGGAGGAGTCCCCAGTTCAGGGGGAGACAGTGGCGGGAGTCATGAACTCTGCCTGAGAAGACCAGGGAGGATGACTTCTCTGGAAGGATGGCATTGAGCCTGGGACTTGAGGATTGGGTAGGAGTTCACCAGGCACCCACCAGGGTGGGGTGAACAGGGAGACCTTTACAGGCACGGACAACAGTTCAGGAGAAAATGGGAAGGTAGCCTTTAATTTAGAGCCCGCGTGATGTACTGGGTACTTTTACATACGTTTTCTCATGGAATCCTCACATCAACTTTGCAAAGGAACCATTATCATTCTTATTTCCCAGCCAAAGAAAGTGAGGGTACGTGTTTGTTTCCAGAGGGAGAGCCAGGATTTAGACGTGGGCTCACTTTAAAGTCCAAGCTCTTTCTTTCTTCCTTTCTTCTCTTTTTCCTGATGGTAGCCGAGGCAGTTCTGTGCTCCCAGGGAAGGTAGGAAAAGGCCTACTTCGTTTTCTTTTCATGTGACTTTTCTTGGTAGCAAACATCCCAGCTATTTTAAGGCCTGCGCTAACCCTGCCACATAGAAGGACTTAAGTCCCAGTGCTCTTCGGTCTCTAATCCTTACAGAGTTTGAAAGAGAGGTGGGAGCATCCATCCGCCATCTTGGGTGCTGTCCTTTGCCACCCCTTGAGTGAGCCTATCTCTTCACTGTACCTCATTTGTCTTGGCGGGGAGACACAAAGTTAAGTTCAGAGGGGCATGTTTTAGGAATGGTGAGACATTAAGTGGGGAATGAGCATGGGGAAGGGGGTGGGGAGAAGTAGAAGCTGAGGGCCAGGGAGGTGAGCCAGACAGCTGGACCATGCTAAGGCCTATGTCCCTGACGTTCCATGCTAAGGGACTGACATGGTCAAATGGCTCCTTAGAAGAAGAATCAGACTGCTCTGGAAAGGATAGTTTGTCCTAGAGAGATACAGGTGTTGGAGAAAACATGATATGGACCCAAAATAATAATAGCTAACATTTTTTGACTGCCAGGCACTGTTCTATGCATTTAAAATATTCTTAATCCTTATGGGGTAAGTGCTACTATTTATCCTTGTTTTCCAGGTGAGAAAATTGAAGCACAGAGAAGTTAAGGAACTTGTCCAAAGGCACTGAGTAAGTGGAAAAGCTGAGATTTAGACTAAGGCAGCCTATTCTTAACCTTCCATCTTGCATAGTTGTTGCGGAGCTGAATGAAGCAACCTGTTAGCTCCGCTTACAGGGGGCCTGTAAGTCTCATCATCAGCTCAGAGTTGAACTTGTGAAACATGGTGCACTGTCAATAAATGGGATTTGTTAATATTTATTATGATATTATAGTTATGTGTAATATATTTCATGTATACTATTAGAATTACAATATTAATTGCATTAATGGTTCACTGTGGAAGAGATGAATATGAACTAAAATGGCAGCACAGGAGTGGAGAGGAAGAAATGTTTCTGAAGTAGAATTGGTGATACGGTGTGGGGTGAGGAGTGGAAGGGGAGGATTTTGGGTAGGTGACTGGGTTTCCAGGTTGGACAGCAGGAAGAGTTTGGGGTCAGTAATGAGGGCTGGCCTGGGGGGGTTGTGGAAGAGAGTTATGCTTGGGCCATATTCATTTGAGGGGGTCCATGGGCCTTAACCTTGGCCCTGAAGAGCTCCTCTTGTGAGAATCTTATAAAGTTTATTCTTCGGATTTAGATAGCAAAACTAACAGGTTTACAAACTTCTCACATGCTAATTAAAAAACTAATTAAAACCCATCAGTTCTAAAAGGCATATGGTTTATTTAAGGTTGATCCAAGCTCGATGTTTGGTTAAACAGTGTTTTAATAAATCATAAAACGAACTGGCTCTAATGATACGAGTATGGTTTTCCAATTTACTGGATATGCTTCACATGTGTTTTTTTTCCCATTTGAAAGACATTAAATGATACTTTTGAATGTTCTTCTCTATCTTTAAACCTGATAGATAGATAGATAGACCAGATCGAAGATTTTATTTTTTGTGTGCTGTTTATAAAACAAACAAACACACTTAAGAAAGACATTAAATGAGATAGTGTAGATAAAAATTCCTACTATCTCACGATCATTTTAAAATTAGTTTCCTTGGGGTGCCAGGGTGGCCTGGTTGGTTAAGCTTCTGACTTTGCCTCAGGTCATGATCTCATGGATTGTGGGTTCGGGTCAGGCTCTGTGCTGACAGCTCAGAGCCTGGAGCCTGCTTCAGAATCTGTGTCTCCCTCTTTCTGTGCCCCATCCCTGCTCACTCTCTGCTTCTCTCTGTCTCTCAAAAATAAATAAACGTTGAAAAAAACTTAAAAAAATATTAAAATTAGTCTTCTTTTCCTTGAACCCCTCAGCAACTCCGTGGGGTAGGTGTGGTCTTTACCCCCATTTCACAGAAGAGGTAACAGGCATAATCAAGAGAAGTGAAGGGACACATACAAGATGGCTTTGCAAAGAAGTTGAAAAGTCAGAACCCATACCTAGGTCTCCTCCACTGTTGTGTATAATAAATTATCCCCAAATGTAGCAGCTTAGAACAGTAAATATGTATTATCGCCCAAAGCTGGTAAAGGTCGGAGTCTGTGAATGGCTTAGCTCGGGGGGTCTGGCTCAGGGTTTCTCAGGAGGTTGCTCTCAGGCCCCTGCCAGGGACTGCAGTCTCCAGGGCAGGAGGTGCCATCTCCAAGCTCACTCAAGGGGCTTTTGGCCAGAGGCTTTGGCTCCTTGGCAAGTGGGCCTTTCTGTGGGGTTGCTCAGGACACAGTTTTATCCAGAGTCAGTGACCTGGGAAAGAAAAAGAAAGGTCAAGGGAGGGGGAGGGGCGAGGGTGGGGAGGGGTAACAACTAAGTTGGAAGTCATAACCTTATCTCCGTAGTAACATCCCATCAGTTCTGCCACGTTCTACTCCTTAAGAGTGAGTCACCAGGCCAGCCTACACTCCAGGGCAGGGGAGTGCACAAGAGTGTGGGCGCCAGGAGGCAGGGAACCCCAGGGGCCACGTTGGAGGCTGCCTACCACAGGCACCTTTCCCACTCCATGATATCATATCTTGTCATCTTCGCAGCTACTCCCAAAAGGAGTACTTTATGAACTTCCTGAAGTTGCAATGTGGCCAGTTTGGGGGGATTTATATTTTCTGTAGACAGACAATAGCATTGAACTACTTAGCAAACCAGGAAGTGGAAAGTGGTTATAAAGGAATCCAATTACTTTCATTGCCAAGGCAGTGTAAAATGCAACATGTAAAAATGGACTTAATTGGTGAAAAATTAATTAGACGATTAAACTTATTTCTGCTTAAATACATTTAGGTGTTAATTGGTAATTTGACTTGAGGTTTATTTTAAGGTGGATTTGTTATCCTGACTCTGTCCTTTAAGAAATGATCTCAGTTTAATATGCCAGGAGCACTCCCGGTCTTGCTAAGAAACAATGTCTAGTTCATTGTCATGGTTCTTCTCCAGATGGGACCGATCAGGGTCAGATTGGCCCAGAGAGCAAAAAGGCATTTGCTTTGGAAGCCCCATCAAGAGGAAAATCTTTCTGTTGCCTGAGGGGCTTTTCTGGGAAGGCTGAATGGTAGTGGGAATGGCGTAGGATTACAAGTGGAAAATAGAGGGACTCCTTAGATTTCTCTACTCTGTGACTTTGGGTGAGTTACTTATGCTGTCTGGGTTTCGTTTTCTACATCTGTAAAATGAGGTGGTGAGAGTACATAATGTCTGAGGTCACTTCACCCATAAAATTCTATGATTGTCAAGTACAGTGCTCTCACTACAGGAGGGAAACTCTGCAAGGGTTTTCTTTTTCTTAAAAAAAAAGAAGAAGAAGAAGAATTCTTAGCCTTATCAGTTTGCAAGAATTTGTTTCACAGGGTATCTTATGCTCTGGTTAAACACACTGGGTTGAATACACGTTTACTTGCAAGTTCTCTTAAAATCCCATTTAAATGGACAAGGAGAATGGGCAAAGAGACATCAGTGGACAAGAAAAAGGACGGTAGGAGCAGGTACTCAAACCCTGCAGGGAAAAATGCCCACAAGAAGTCAAAAAGCTTGCCTAACAGAATCCCAGAAAGGCCCAGGCATTTCAGGGAGTCACAGAAGGAGGAGTGAGGGTGAAACTTAATGATGAATTAAATTCGGTAGGAATGGGTGAATGAGCGGTGACATCCCCTTCGCTCCACCTCCTACCCCCACCTCTTCCCTCTCTCACCACCTCCAGGCAGGAGACTGGAAGATTCTTCTCTGGAAAAACTAAGCAATCCCAGAGGAAGGAGCTGCCCCGTGAAAAAGCTAGTGTGCCACCAGAGCACCTAACAGTGAACTCCACCAGTTGACAAGCCCCAAGTCACACACAGAGCCCTCCATCAGCCTGTAGTGCCTCCCTCTCAGTGTAGATCCTCAGCCGAAGATCACCAGGCATGTGAACAAAGCTTCCTGACAAGGAAGATGTCAGGAACTTTCTTCAGGTAAATGAGGCAATGCTCATTCAGATTTCTGCTCAAATGTCACTTCATCAGAGAGACTTCCCCTGGACAGAAACTTCCACTACTCTCTACCCCTCACTCTGCCTAATATCAGAGAGAACAGAAAAATGGAAGGGAGAACATTATTAAAATAAGTAATAGGAACATTTTCCCCAGAACTGAAGGTTATGAATTTCTAGTTTGACAGGGTCCACTGGGTGCCAAGCACGATGACAGAAAAAGACCCCACTGAGGCATATCGCTGTGAAATTTTAGAACCCTAGAGATGAAGAAAAAAAATCCTAAAAACTTCCCAAGACACAAGGTAGGTTTCTTGTTTTGTTTTTGTTTTTGTTTTTGTTTTTACAAAGAATCAGCAATCAGAATGGCCTCATAATGCTCAATGAAAACATCAGAAGCTGGAAGAAAATAGAGCAAGCTATCAAAATCCTGAGGGAAGATGATCCCAACCTGTAATTCTGTATTCAGTTCAATTATCAATGAAAAGTTGAAGGGAGGTAAAGACATTTTTAGATAACGCAGCATTATTTTTCTCGGAATAAACCAAGCTAGAAGGTGACATGGGATTCAGAGGGTCTAAATCAGGAGAGTGGCGAAGGAAGCTTCTAGGATTCGAGGTGCTGGTCAATGGAAACAACCAGTACAGTGGAAGGAAAAAGCAGTTAGGGAGGTCTGTGAGAAAAAACGGAATGAGTAGAGATGATCTGAATTGCTTGGTTTGAGGAAATGTCAAAGTGCTGTTAGAAGGCCTGAGAAAAATAATTGCTTGGTATCCAGAATACTAAGCAAGTGAAAAAAAAAAAAAAAAAAGAGGTAATTATTAACTTCGGGGTAAACAAAAAGTTGTCCAAGAAGAGAAGCATATCTTGGTACACTAGCTCAAGTGAGGAAAAATGATATAATCATAATAAGGTCAACATTAAGTGTTAACGTAAGCAAGAATTATAACCACCTTGAGCATAAGAGGGGAACAGGTACTGCTTTAGAAAAGCAAACTCCTCCTTCATCAGGCTGGCCAATAGTTGATGGGGAACTCGACAGATGGAGACATAGCATCTAAGTTTGTCCTTTAGAGTTATGAAGGTAAACACCAGAAAAAATATGCAAATGAGTGATCATGGTGGCCTCTGGGGTGAAGAGGAGCTGATTTTCATTAAAGGTGTATTTAGCAAAATTTAACTCCTTAAACTAAGAGCAATCGTTACTTTGAGAAAGATAAAAGTGAAGTTTTGAAGCTTTGCAACTCTTGTATGCACCCCTCCTTCATCAGCCCGTGTGAACAGAATAAAATCTCCACTCGAGGTTAAGACCTGGCTCAGGCTTACCCTTCTCCCTGAGTTTGATGTGAGGAGGTCTGGAGAGGTAGTCTTGCTCACAGACCTCACCCCTGCTGGTGATGGATGTCTACCATGTGGCAATGGTGGGGAAGAGAGAGCAGTGGACTGGGGTTAAACGATTTGGGTTCAAATTTAGTTTCTGCCGCATGTTAGCCACTTGGTGTTAGAAAAAAACTCATCTCAAATATTCCCTGTGCACCCACAAGACAGCTGTTAGACACTGGGGGTACACATCCCTGTCTTTGGGGAGATTAAGGAAGGGGATAAGTTAGCTTCCTCATGGATAGGGGCTGCTGGCTGGCTCAATCAGTAGAGCACATGACTCGCTCTCTCTCTCTTTTTAAAATTTCAATCCAAGTTAGTTAACATAACTAGTGTAATAGTGATTTCAGGAATGGAATTTATTGATTCATCACTTATATATAACACCCAGTGCTCATTCCAACAAGTGTCTTCCTTAATGCCCATCACTCCCTCTTAGCCCATCCCCCCACCCAACACCCCAACAGCAACCCTCAGTTTATTCTTTATGTTTAAGAGTCTCTTATGGTTTGTCTCTCTCTCTGTTTTTTATATTATCTTTGCTTCCCTTCCCTATGTTCATCTGTTTTGCATCTTAAATTCCACATATGAGTGAAATCATATATTTGTCTTTCTCTGATTGACTTATTTCACTTAGCATAATACACTCTAGTTCCATCCACATTGTTGCAAATGGCAAGATTTCATTCTTTTTGATTGCTGAGTAATATTCCACTGTGTATATATACCTCATCTTTTTTATCCATTCATCACTTGAGGGGCATATGGGCTCTTTCCATACTTGGACTATTGTCGATGGTGCTGCTATAAACATTGGGGTGCATGTGCCCCTTTGAATCAGCACTCCTGTATCCTTTGAGTAAGTACCTAGTAGTGCAATTTCTGGGTCATAGGGTAGTTCTATTTTTAATTTTTTGAGGAAACTCCATACTGTTTTCCAGAGTGGCTGCACCAGCTTGCATTCCCACCAGCAGTGCAAAAAGGGTTCCCCTTTCTCTGCATCCTTGCCAACATCTGTTGTTGCCAGAGTTGTTAATTTTAGCATCCTGACAGGTGTGAGGTGGTATCTCATTGTGGTTTTGATTTGTATTTCCCTGATGATGAGTGATGTTGAGCATTTTTTCATGTGTCTGTTAGCCATCTGGATGTCTTCTTTGGAGAAGTGTCTGTTCATGCCTTTTGCCCATTTCTTTACTGGATTATTTGTTTTTTGGGTGTTGAGTTTGATATGTTCTTTATAGATTTTGGATACTAACCCATTATCTGATATGTCATTTGCAAATAGCTTCTCCCATTCCATCAGTTGCCTTTTAGTTTTGTTGATTGTTTCCTTTGCTGTGCAGAAGCTTTTTATCTTGGTGAGGTCCCAATAGTTCAGTTTTGCTTTTGTTCGCTTGCCTCTGGAGACATGTCAAGTAAGAAGTTGCTGCAGCTGAGGTCAAAGAGGTTGTTGCCTGTTTTCTCCTCTAGGATTTTGAATTTTTCCTGTCTTATATTTAGGTCTTTCATACATTTTGAGTTTATTTTTGTGTATGGTGTAAGAAAGTGATCCAGGTTCATTCTTCTGCATGTCGCTGTCCAGTTTTCCCAGCACCATTTGAAGAGACTGTTTTTTCCATTGGGTATTCTTTCTTGCTTTGTCAAAGATTAGCTGGCCATACGTTTGTGGGTCCATTCTGTATTCTCTATTCTGTTCCATTAATCTATGAGAGCACATGACTCTCATAGTTATGTGGGTCATGAGTTCAAGCCCCATGCTGGGCATGGAGCCTCCTTAAAGAAAAAAAGACATATGGGGCGCCTGGGTGGCTCAGTCGGTTAAGCATCCAACTTCAGCTCAGGTCATGATCTCAGGGTCCGTGAGTTTGAGCCCCGTGTCAGACTCTGTGCTGTCAGTTCAGAGCCTGCAGTCTGCTTCGGATTCTGTGTCTCCCTCTCTCTCTGCCCCTCCCCTGCTCGTACTCTCTCTCTATCGAAAAATAAATAAATGTTAAAAAAAAGAAAAAAAGTAACAATTTCGTCATAGATAAAATAGGAACTCATTTTTTCACTTATTCAACAACTACTTACTGAACATCTTTGTGCAGGAGCCTGGCTCTGAGCTGGGATAAAACACCAGGAGAACCTGGCTGCTGGGGAAGGAGTAGCAGTGACTATGGCTGGGGCTCTGGGTTACCAGACTTGCAGAGCACACGAAGACTGCAGGATAAAGAGGGACCAGAAACACAGCATCTCAGGGCCAAGGCCCAGACTCAAAGCCCTTTTACTGGAAGGTGGGGTTACATTAGTGGTAGCTAGCTCTACCCTACATTGTACCATTATATTTTCCTTCTTAGGACTATCTCCAGAGGGCTAGGATTTCAGGGTTTTATAGATGAGAGCCTTAAAAAATGTCTAGGGGGTACCTGGCTGGCTCAGTTGGTTAAGTACCTGACTCTAGATTTTAGCTCAGGTCATGACCTCACAGTTTGTGAGTTTGAGCCCCACATTTGGCTCTGTGCTGACTGTGCAGAGCCTGCATGGGATTCTCTCTCTCTTTCCCTCTCTCTGCCCCTCCCTGCTCTCAATTAAATAAATAAATAAATAAATAAATAAATAAATAATCTAGGCCACTAATTCCTACACTTTTCCAATTCATAAGTCAGTAACATCACCAAACTGATTTGGTGGGCCAACAGAGAGTTACCAACTTCTTACTTGCTAAATGAAGACATGGGAAAGAAACATCCAGGAGAAAAACCCAGCTACCATCTACCATCATTTCACAAAAGAAATGACAGCTTACTATAAAAGGTAGGAAAGACATAATCTTAGAATAAAGGACAGACTTTTACACTTCATGAAGTTAACTTCCTTCATGAAAACATACAATGTTGGCTTTATTTTTCTCATTTCACCGCAGACCTGCACTGAACCAAGGCCAGCTTCAGGCACCCTTTTACTCACCAATCCCTTCGTGTTATGGGTAAAGAGATCACGGGTCAAGCCTGGATCAGATGTCCGGGATTAAGAGCCAGGACTCAGAGCCCTGTCTCCCACCCTCTTTCTCAGCTTCCATTTGTACTACAAATCCACTCTGGTGGGCAGGAAAGAGTGGAATCACTGACCAGCTCCTGCCCTGATGAAAGGAGAGAGAAAAATTTAAGGAGAATGACTTCCCAGTGAGTCTACTGTCCTCTCTCACACCTTCCTGACACCTCCACCCCCCAACTGCCCACTCTCCAGGCCCCCTCTTCGGCCTTCCTCTGTGACTCGTGACTCTTGTAGGATTGGACGCATCTGACACTGTTGACGATTCTCTCTCCTTGAACCTCTCCCTCTCCTGGCATTTTGCACCAGTGTCTGTGGGTTCCCCTTCTGCTTCCTAAGTAACCCTTCCTCCTTCACTCATTCCTCTTTCTGTCTTAGAAATGTAGGTATTCCCTGGCATTCCCTCATTGATCTCATTCATTACCATTTACATGCGGACAGTTCCCAAACTTTTACTAACCCCAGTGCTGTCCTTTCTTCCGAGCTTCAGACTCATGTTGTTAATGGATATGTTGATATCCACCTGTAACTCTGGAAGTCACCCAAAATAACATGTTGCAGTCAGAAAGCTTCCTTTTCCTTCTAAATCTGCTCCTCCTTCCCTTTTTCCCTGCCTCAGCTACAGCTATCGCCCTCCACTCTACCTCCAAAGGTAGAGATTTTGGAGTCAAACTTGACACCTCTTCCTTCCTTCCTGCCACTTTTGGATCTGGCACGCATCCAACCTATCCTTTCTTAGAAATGTCTTGGGGCGCCTGGGTGGCTCAAGTGGGCATCCGACTTCGGCTCAGGTCACGATTTCACGGTCCATGAGTTCGAGCCCCACGTTGGGCTCTGTGCTGACAGCTCAGAGCCTGGAGCCTGCTTCGGATTCTGTGTCTCCCTGTCTCTCTGACCCTCCGCCGCTCATGCTCTCTCTCTCAAAAATAAATGTTTAAAAAAAATGAAAAAGAACTGTCCTTCTAATCTTAAATGTCTTTAAGCCCATCCTCACTGCCTGACAGTGTCGTTTTATTTCCTTTGCTAGTGCGACTAGTGCAGCATTTCCCTAATTGGCTGCCACACCAGCACTCACCCACTTCTTTCGTGCCCAACTGCTCTATTATCTAAAATTCAAACCTGAGCATGCCACTGTCTTTCTTATGAAACCTCTATTAGAATGAAAAAATTTTTTAAAAAGGAGAATTTTAAAAAGTATGATCCTCAATGCTGATGAGGATGCTGTGAAACCGTCAATCTCATTTATTGCTAATAGAAATGCAATTTGTTGAATCATTTTAGAATGCAATTTAAGGATACATCATAAAAGCTTAAACATATTCAGTCTTTGACTAGTAATTCTACTTTTGAGAAGCTGAGGAAATAACCCCATCTATGAAAAAGCTTCATGAACAAAGATATTTATTACATCATTATTTATATGGAGAGAAACTGGAAAGAGCCTAACTATATTACAATAAAAGTAATCTATGATACTGGATGGCCTATTATACAGCTATTAAAAATGACATTTACTCATAGAAAAAAGACAAAATAAAATACACTAAAATGTCTGTAATGATTATTTCTAACTGGTGGGATTATGGATGACTTTAATTTTCTTTTTTTTTATAATTTTCTATATTTTCCGAAGTTTCTACCATAAATAACTATTATAATTAGGTAAGAAAATTTAGTTTTAAATACTGCTTAGAATAAGTTTATGATAACTGAAAAAAAGAGCAGCATATCAAATTGTACATAAAACATGATCTCACTACAACCACAAATGAGAGTATAAGGAAATACAGCAAACCATTCATACTGATTGCCCCGTGGTGATAGCACTGTAGGAATTTTTTTGTTGATTTCACCTTCCTGCTTTTCCAACTACAGTGGAAGAAGAGTAGACACACACACACACACACACACACACACACACACACACACATCCCCCATTGCCTGCAGGATTTAACCCACATACCTTACTATGGCCTAATTGACACAGGGACCCTGGATGACATTTAAAAAAAATTGAGCTATAATTCGCATACCATAAAATTCACCTTTTAATTTGTACACCGCAGTGGTTTTTAGTATATTCACTAAGTTGTACGACCTAATTCCAGAACATTTTTATCAACCCCAAAAGAAAGCCTGTACCAATTAGCAGTCATTCCCTATTCCCCCCTTTTCCCATCATTAATCTACTTTGGGTTTCTTTTTTTTTTTTTTTTTTATTTATTTTTGGGACAAAGAGAGACAGAGCATGAACGGGGGAGGGGCAGAGAGAGAGGGAGACACAGAATCGGAAACAGGCTCCAGGCTCCGAGCCATCAGCCCAGAGCCTGACGCGGGGCTCAAACTCACGGACCGCGAGATCGTGACCTGGCTGAAGTCGGACGCTTAACCGACTGCGCCACCCAGGCGCCCCTACTTTGGGTTTCTATTAATTTGTCTATTCTGGACATTTCATACAAATAGAAGCATAGAGGATGTGGTCTTTTGCATCTGGTTCTTTCATTTAGCATAATGCTTCGGAGTTCATCTGTGTTGTAGCCCATGTCAATACTTCATTCCTCTTAATTGCCAAATAACATTTCATTGTATGGACATACCACATTTTGTTTATTCATTTATCAATTGATGGGCATTTTAGTTGTTCTCACATTTTGGCTATTGTAATTCTTGCTGCTGTGAACATTCATGTACAGGTATTTGTGTGATTATGTTTTCAGTTCTCTTGGGTATATGTATAGGAGTGGAATTGATGGGTCATGTGGTAAGTCTATGTTTAACTTTTTGAGGGACTGTTTTCAAAGCAGCTACCGTATTTTACATTCCTACCAACACTGTATGAGGGTTTCAATTTCTCCACATCCCCACCGACACTTGATAATGTCTGTCTTTGTTATTGTAGCCATTTTAGTGGGCATAAAGTGGCATCTCATTGTGGTTTTGATTTGTATTTCCGTAATGAGTAGTGATATGAAATTTTTCATGTACTTATTTGGTCATTTCTTTGGGGAAATATCTATTTAAGTCTTTTGCCCATTTTATTTTTTATTTTTTTTAAATTTTTTCCCAACGTTTTTTATTTATTTTTGGGACAAAGAGAGACAGAGCATGAACGGGGGAGGGGCAGAGAGAGAGGGAGACACAGAATCGGAAACAGGCTCCAGGCTCCGAGCCATCAGCCCAGAGCCTGACGCGGGGCTCGAACTCACGGACCGCGAGATCGTGACCTGGCTGAAGTCGGACGCTTAACCGACTGCGCCACCCAGGCGCCCCTTGCCCATTTTAAAATGTAAGGTTGTTTGTCTTTTCACTGTTGAGTTGTAACTGATCTTTGTATATTCCAGTCTCTTATCAGATATTAATTTGCAAATATTTTCTCCCATTCTGTGGGTTGTCTTTTTAGTTTGATGGTCTCCTTTAAAACACAAAAGTTTAAAAGTTTTTTTTAATGTTTATTTATTTTTGAGAGAGAGAGAGAGCGTGAGTGGGGGGACCGAGAGAGAGGGAGACGTAGAATCTGAAGCAGGCTCCAGGCCCGTCAGCATAGAGCCCGAAGCAGGGCTCAAACTCACAAACTGCGACATCATGACCTAAGCCGAAGTCGGATGCTTACCCGGCTGAGCCACCCAGGTGCCCCAAAACACAAAAGTTTAAATTTGAAATTCAATTTATCTATCTTTTCTTTTCTGCTTTTGGTGTCACAGCTAATAAACAAACCATTGCCTGATCCAAGATGATGAAGATGTGCACCTAGGTTTTCTTCTTTTTTTTTTTTAAGTTTATTTATTTATTTTGAGGTGGGGGGGGGTGGAGAGAGAGCAAGGGATGGGCAGAGAGAAAGAGAATCCCAAGCAGGCTCCATGCTGTCAGCTCGGAGCCCAACACGGGGCTCAATGCCCCTAAACACAAGATCATGACCTGAGCCAAAACCAAGAGTCAGACACTTAACTGACTGAGACACTTAACTGACTGAGACACCCAGGTGCCCTGCACCTGGGTTTTCTTCTAAGAGTTTTCGTTTTAATGCTTGCATTCAGGTCTTTGATCCATGTTGAATTTCCTTTCGTATGTGGTGTGAGGTGGGAGTCTAACTTCATTCATTTCCATGTGGATGTCCGGTTGTCCCTGCACCATTTGTTAAAAAGACTATTCTTTCTCGGGAGATCGAGCCCTGCAGAGCCTGCTTGGGATTCTCTCTCTCCCTCTCTCTCGGCCCCTCCCTTGCTCTTGCGTGCACATGCTTATGCGTGCTCTCGCTCACTCTCTCAAAAACAAATAAGTACATTTTTAAAAATTAAAAACAATGCTATTCTTTCTCCACTGAATTAGTTAGCATGCTGGTTGCAACGAGCTGACCTTAAATATCAGGGCCAGATGACATTTTAGCTTATCTGCTAGTCTTCATCAGACTTCTGTTTGCTAAGCTTTTCTCATCCTTGATACCTGTGGACAGGCTGGTCCTTCACCTAACATCCACTTGTGTTGGTAGCTGACCATCTTCATTCTCCAGATATTATCTGTACCCACAGCCTTCCCTTCTCCCCCCAAGGCAGTCAGCTTCTGTGTCCCTGGAGCATTTTGCTCATATCTCTCTCTATCATTGCTCTATTCACCTTGTATTAACGTGATTTATTCATGAATTCACCTGGATATACTTTGAGATTTCTGAGAGCTGCACCCATGTCTTAATTCTCTTTGAAGCATGCAGCACGGCACCTGGCACTTAACAGGTATTTCACGAATGTCAGTTGAGTGACCATTGACTGAAATTTCTGAAAATAAGCACTATGCTGAGGACTTTAATGGGAAGATAAAGGAGCAAATTATTGGATCAATGCCTCTCACCCTCTCCCCTTCAATTCCAGAGACTAGTATTTGTTCATTCATTCATTTGTTCAACAAGTTTTTATTAAGTACCTGTTCTGTGCTAGGCATTGAACTAGGAGCTCAATGTGATAATGTGGTGAACGCAAGCAGACGTGGTCCCTACCCTTAGTGGTGTGTACAGGGTAGTGCGTAAATCAACATTAATAAAATAATCATATAAACACAAAAAATGCAAGCACCTGTCATCAGACCATCTCTTGTGCTCTCTACCTACCTCCTGCTCATGTGTTCATTGGTAATTTGACCACCGGGCTCACTGACTTTCTCTGTACCTCCACTCGTGCCATTGTGGTGACCCTAAGACCCATGTAGATGACATCTGTTATCCTGCCTCTTGTTTCTTGATGTTTCAATACCATCATCGTCTCCTCCTCCGCACCTCAGCCATAGTCACACACAGACCTTGCCACAAGTACAGAACCTCTAAACTTTCCATTCCAACCATCCCATTCAGATCATCACCATGGATCTTCCCAGCTCAGTGATCCTAGGACTACCGTTCCAACGATTCTCCCACCTATTGAGGTCTTCAATCCCCTGACCCTCTACCATATTTTCCTGTCCTTCACCACATAGGTCCTCCTTTCCTCCTCACCCAACCTAGACTCTATGGCCTAGTATTGTGATTGTTCCATAACGCCCATGCTCCCTGTGTCCACCTACCCAAACCCCAACCCTGGTTAAACCCTGTGGAGCACCTCTTTTGTACTTGCTCCTGGTCACAGGAACATGGCTGGAGAAAACAGTAGCAACTGCACAGACAGGTCTTGTTTTACATTTAAGTCCTCAAATAAGTGGACTGCCTCAGCACTGCCCAGCGATCCTACTACCGTCCCCAGTCAGTCTGCCACCCTCCAAGGTGTACCTTCTCCTCTTTTCTCCAGCCTCAGTGCCCTTCTCCTGCCTAGTTCTCAGCTGATGATCTCATCTTCCTATTCACTGAGAAAACAGAGGCCATCAGAATGCTCATTATCCACCACTAAACTGACCAGCCTCCAGCATCAATATGTATGTGCTGTGCCCTCTCCTGTCGCAGATTACAAATTGTCCCCGTGCATGTGGAGCGCCAAGCTCTCCACCTGGACCCTGGACCCCATTCCTCCTCATTTATTGGAGGACTGGTTGCAGTGATCTCTCTCTTGTGAATCACCAATGTCATCCTTCCTACTGGAACATTCCTTTTAGCACACAACTATATGGCAATGCTTCCCATCTTAAAACAGAGTAAAAACCCAAACAGAAACACCCTCCAGAATGCTCATGTGTTTCCCTGCTCCTTGTTGTAGCAAAATTCCTCAAAAGACTTGTCTAAATATCCTCCAGCCTCATGTCGTACCTTCCCAATTTGCTCTCTCAATTGTAGCCACATTGGCTTTCTGCTGTTCTTTGGACTTACTAAGTTCATTCCCGCCCCAGGACTTTTGTCTTTGCTGTTCCTTTTGTCTGAACTCGTCTTTCCATTCACCTCTTCATGGTTTGTTCCCTCATTTCACTGAAGCCTCATTTTAAGTGTCATCTGTTCAGAAAGTGTCATCTTCTCCACTGCCCTTATCTGAAGTGCTTACCTCTGCTCCTGCCACCACATTAATCCTTACCCAGCCTTCTCTTCCTCACAGCACTTACCACGGCCTGATGTTCTAGTAGGTGTGTATGTGTTTGTTTGCTTATTGCCTCTTCTTCTGTTAGAGTGGAAGCTCCCTTGGGACTTCTTTGTTCACCATTATATTCCTCACCTCCAGAATGCTGTCTGGCACATAGTAGACACTCAATAACTATGAATTAATAAATAGATGGATGGCTGAACATGATTCTGTGAGGATGTAGAAGGGAAGGATTTACCCAGTCAGGAAAGGTAGAGAAAGCTTCCTTGAGGATGTATGATATTGGGACAAAAAGAGAGGGCTAACCAAGTGAGCTAGGGAGGGACAAATATTCCAGACATCAGGAGTGTGCAAAGGTCCTGGGGCTGGAAGGAGTGCAGCAAATTCAAGCTGAGAGAAGGCCTGCATGGGGCACAGGGAATGAGAGGGAGCCGGTATGAGGTGGGCAAGAGCCAGGCCCTGCCATTCTTCCTACAAAAATGCCATGAAGGGCCGGAGGCCTGGGGTATGCTCTGGCTTCTGTCCTAACAGCAGTGGGAGGCCTTGGATGAAAGGCACAATGTGATTAGATTTGCATTTGAAAAGCTCCCCCTGATGCACTTATTATTGCTAATAATGATGATATGATGATGATGATAAATGCTTGCATCTGGATAGTGAAAGGTCTTTTCAAAGTATTTTCACACTCTCCACCCGAGCCTCAGCCTCTTGAATCCACCAGCAAAGCTGCTGAACCTGAGGATGTAGTGTTCTACTGTTACAGGGATCAGGTTTTCTGAATCCCAAATCAGGGCCCATGGTCTGAGAAAGGACATTCTACCCCCACCCCTCCTTATTTTTTTTTTTAAGTATATAAAAGCTATACATTCCAATCACATTTAATTACACACTTAACAAACTGTCTCCATTAAAAAAATGCCCAGATATTGAGACCGTTCCAGAAAGTTAGGGGGAAGTTATTACTGTAAGCAGCCTCGCATCGTCAACAAGACATAGTCACACTTTTAAAGTGATATGTGTCCTAACATGGTTGGGCTATAAGTTCAATATATTAGGACAATGATTTAAAAGTCAGCCAAAGTTCTTCTCCCTCCTCCCCTCAGTAAAAAGGGAGTCGCTCCTGTGAGTTTGGAGGTCCTGTTCTGATTTTGGGGGGGGTGGGCAGGAGAGTGGAGAGAATGCTGAGGCCTTGACCTTTTGGGAGCTGGGGGCTCAGGGGGTCATGAGCACAATGTCCCTTCAGGGAGATAACCCAGCTAACATATGCTGCTGTTGCTGTTGTGTATTTTGAGTGATGGTGAACCTGCTGAGTTTATGAATGGGAAACAAACTCCAGGGAAGGCAGGAGAGGATGGTGGGTAGGAACAGAGGCAGATGAGGGTAGACAAAGATTCTCTGATTCTAGAAATAAGTGTGCCTGTATACACACAAATACACGGGAAGATGCTAAAATCAAGTCTTCCCCTGAGTCTGTTTGGGAGATGGGCAGAGGGACTCAGTGTGATCTTACAAATGGAATGATGGGCCTTAAGATGTCTTTCTAGAAGTCTCCTGGAGGAAACCAAGAGGAAAGGGTGACTTTCTGGGCGATGACTGTGGAGAATGGTCACAAAAGAGAGGCGCAGTGAGCCCTAGGGACCAGGGAATTTATGGCAATCAGCCATCAGAACTAGAACGTGAATGAGTCACGTTCTTTCCTTCTGCTATTAGTAACTGGCATCACTTGGCTGGGAAATAAAAGGCCGAGATGTGATTTTATAACTGCTTTCAAGTAGGGAGAAGGTTTTCCTTTGGAAGATGGTCATGAGCTGTTTTCAGCCCTTAGGAGGGGGAAACCAGCTTATTCCCATGCTGGGTGTAGATTTCAAGAGCTTTTCAGTTTAAGAACTGCCAGACGCTGGGGCTGGCTCTGGGTGAAGACTCAGGAAGTCCCCAGAGGGTCCTGAGGTCTCAGCATGAGGCTTTAGAGTTGGGGGTTCCATGGGGGTGTGCTGTCTTGTTCCCTAAAGCCTCCTTCTCCAGGTGTGGGGCAGTGGTATGTGGGCTCCATCAGCACCTGCCCACAGCTCTCCACACTCTGGAACGATCCTCAGATGGTGAACCTGACCACATCCTGGGAAGGCCAGTCTCCTCACGTCTTGGGGAAGATGGTTGGGTTCACCATCTGAATCATGAATGCAAGAGGCCCATGTCCTTTCCAATGCCATCTGACGTGAGAAGTATGACAGAAGGGAAGTCGAAGTGGAAAGAGACAGTCGTCGTAACCAATTGTTGTTAACATATTTTACAAAAACACATGATGGTGTAAACTCATTACCAGGCCCCTCTAAGGGCGTTGCAAGGGGCTCATGCAAGTGTGTGTATATGTGTGTGTGTGGGGGGGGGGGGGGTGGGTAAACCCCTGAAGTTTCATTACCTTCAAGGCAAATCCATCTTTGATGCCCAGCACTGTACATTCATGACTTTATTGAATCTTTACAATATTCCTGTGAGATAAATACTGTTCTGTCTCCATTTCCCAGGAGACCGAGACTTGGGGAAGTTAGGAACTTGTCACACAACTGGGGTGAGTGAACAGGGGTTTGAGCCCATTGATCTAACTCAAGGGTTAGCATTTATTTCGTTTTCTTTTAAAAAGAATTTTTTTAATGTTTATTTTTGAGAAACAGAGAGACAGTACGAGTGGTGAAGGGCAGGGAGAGAGAGGGAGACACAGAATCCGAAGCAGTTTCCAGGCTCTGAGCTGTCAGCACAGGGCCCAATGTGGAGCTCGAACCCACGAACTGTGAGATCATGACCTGAGCTGAAGTTGGAAGCTCAACCGACTGAGCCACCTAGGCACCCCAGGAGTTAGCATTTCTTTTTTTTTCCTTTTTTTTTTTAAATTTTTTTAAGGTTGATTCATTTTTCAGAGACAGAGACAGAGCGTGAGTGGGGGAGGGGCAGAGAGAGAGGGAGACACAGAATCTGAAACAGGCTCCAGGCTCTGAGCTGTCAGCACAGAGCCTGACCCGAACCCACAGTCCATGAGATCATGACCTGAGGCGAAGTCAGAAGCTTAACCGACTGAGCCACCCTGGCACCCCAAGAAAACTAATTTTAAAATGATCATGAGATAGTAGGCATTTTTATCTACACTATCTCATTTAATGTCTTTCTTTAAGTGTGTTTGTTTTATAAAAAGCACACAAAAAGGCTCCGATGTGGGGGCCGAACTCATGGACGGCGAGATCATGACCTGAGCCAAAGTTGGACGCTTAACCGACTGAGCCACCCAGGTGCCCCAGGAGTTAACATTTCTAACCACTACTCCCCACTGCCTTCTCTTACCCTCCAGGAGCATATATTCCTAGAGAAACCAAGCACATGTATGTAGTGTCCTACCTTCCTTCCAGTCTCTGCTCAAATATCACCTCATCAAAAAGAGCTAACCGGGTGAGGTAGGGAGGGACAAGCATTCCAGACAAGAGGAGTGTGCAAAGGTCCTGGGGCTCAAAGGAATGTGGCGAACTGGGGAAGCCTGCCTAGGGGAACAGGGAATGAGAGGGAGTTAGTATGAGGTGGGCCTGCCATTCCTTTTTACAAAGAATGGTCACCCATCCTTAACCCTGTTCTAATTTCCTCCAGTGCGCTTTTGATCAACTGACATACTCTATACTTAATTTCTATCAACTTCCTTCTTGCTAGAATGTGAATTTCATGAAGGCAGGGACCTCATCTGTTTTATTCATTGCTGTATGCCCAGTGCCTAGGATGTTATCTGGCAATTCAGGTGGGCATTTGATATATATTTATTGAATTAACCAATTACACGATTAAATAGTTACACTACCAGCCCTGTTCTTCATAAATGGCTGGAGCGTGTTACAGCCAACAGGTGTTATAGTGGTTAGAAGACCGAAAACATTTCAAACCAGGAGATTATCAGACAGGGTTTCCAAAAGGAGGTTGGCCCGTGAAGGATGGCTAAGCTAATATATATATTTAGGAGGCAATGGCGGGGGAAGGGATAGGATTGGGTAGCGGTCCAGCAAGCTGCTTGGCATGCCTCCCAGCCTCTGCCAGGCTCCTTGGATGTGGGCCTCTGTGCTATATTCACACATCATCTAAGTGGGTTGTGAAACACTGGCACTAGCTACCAAGGGATGCTATGGTTTCTCCTTCCTTGGAGATCTTTAAAAATAGGAATAAGCAATCAACTGTCCTAAATTCTTTAGGAAGGGAAGCACTGGCATTGTTGGCTCCTACAGTGTATGAGGTAGTTTAACTTTTTCATCTTCTACAAGCATCTCAAGAACTTGTGAGGTTGGTACTATTATTATCCCCATTTTATAGATGAGGAAACCATCTAGGAAGGAAGCTCATACACCAGTTATGAGATGTGTCTCTGTGACTGCAGAGCCTGTGGGCTCCCCGCTACCCCCGAGGCTCTGACGCTCTGTGCTCCAGCCTGTCCTTTTAGGATGTGTGCATCCTGTATTAGAATAGCACAGGGTGCTTCCTAAGGCTGACAGTAACCAGTAGACGTCTCATAATGGTGGGGGCAAAAGTGACTCCTGTCATGTGACTGAATTTTATTTGATCTTAGGGCAGGATTTCTTTGAGGCAGGAGGTTGGACCAGACGACCTGTTCTTGCCTCCGCTGCAGTGTTGTTTTAAAACGTTGTAAAGAGGTGGGATGAGTAGCAGCGATAGCTTGCTAGTTCAGGGGACTTCGGATTAAAGCACTCACTGAATTAACGCCGGGTGCCCAATGTGGAGGGGTAGTTACATCAGTCCAGTGATGTATTGTTCCAGCCCTGCAGGTAGACAGGGCATGGAGTAGGTATGCAAGAATTTTATAGGGAAGAGGCAGATGGCGGAGAAGGGGAAAGTCAGGACTTGGAAGGCACATGAACTTAACCCTTTATGCACATCCTTTGAGAAGTGGCCTGGGGCTGTGACATTAGCTTTGGGTTCAAAATTCTCGCTTGGCCATTTACTGAGCTGGGCAGTCTGGGGTGAATCGGATAACATTTCTCTGCCGGCCAGCATTCTTTGGTTGCATGCAATGGAAACCAACTGTGGCTGCCTTGAGCGGGGGAAGGTCACAGAATGGGCAGAAAAGCCCCAGCCACTGGCCTCAGGAAGGGCTGAGGGATGAACTCTTCAGAGTGGTGTTCAGGGCTTTTCATCACTGGGTTGAGAATTCCTCTGTGCAGGGTGAGGGCTGCAGGAGAGCCCTGGGTCCCACACCACCCTCTGGGCAGGAGGGCAGGATGCTTTGACTGTCGGTTTCATCATTACAGTATCCAGTGATGGGGGGAGCGTTCCCTGATGCAGAATCAGGGCAGAAACATTACCTTCCCTGCAGAGGTTTCTTGTAAGGATTTGCGTTAATATATCTAAACTGGTTTGCACAAACAACTTCCAGGAAACTGTAGTTATTTCCGTAATATGGCCAAATCTTTGTTATCCCTTTTGCAGACTGTCCATGGTGACTTTTATTTATTGATTTGTTTGTTTGTTTATTTATTTATTTATGAACTCCAGTGTGCACCTTTAGAAAAGGAAGAACATATCCCTCTATAACTAAAATAATATCACAGTTAACACAATTAATAACGATTCTTTTATATCACCTAATATGTCCATATTGAGATTTCTTTGCGGACTGTTAAATCTAGCCCGATGGCTGCCTTGCACAGTCTCTCTCTGTGGGCTCAGGGAGATAAGCTCATTGTAATATTCGCCTAAGCCAACCAGAATTGGAAAGGTACATCTGTTACAGGAAAAAAAAAATCATGGACTGTATTTCAAGTCTAAATAGAGTCGATCTGGGATTTCCCTCTGTTTTGGTGTTATTCGGGTCACCACTCCCCCTCATTAGTATCGACTGTATTTAACACTGCCACAGTTAATGAAAGCTTTAGCAGTTAAGCACGTACACGAAATCCCCTATTACTCCAGGGTGCGTGTCCAAGTCTTCCAGTGCAATTCAACAAACATTTATTGAGTGCCTACTATATGCAAAAGATTTCTCCTTATAACCAGCCTCATGGGCCAAACTTCATTTTTTTTCCCCCAGCAAATTTTATACATCAGGACAGATTTGGCTGTCTAAAGTGGGAGAGAAGGAGCAGTCACACTACAGAATTACTTATCTATGAATTTTAAGATCTACTAAAAGGAATCCTCCTGGTTCCTTTGGGGACAAACATTTCATAATAGAAATGTTTAAAAATCATTTTTAAAAAGATTTTTTTTTTAAAAGGTTAGCCTGTTCGTTTCTTCTCGCCTAGTGACACTTTTCCTACCAAAGACAAGGGCAAAGAGATTTGCAAAGGAGTGTCTTCTGCAGAATCTAGGAAACCACAGCCTTTGGGGCTTTATTGTAGCAGGGAAAGACAGCAATTCTCAACCTGGAGTCTTCCCCAAAGGCTGCTGTTTCCAGTTCCTTGAGTCAGAAATCACTGTCTCCAAGACAGCAAAAAGAAAAAGAGAAGTTGTGAGGCAGGGTTAAAAAGGTACAAAATATAGTGTTTTATAAGACCGGATGTGAGCAGTAATGTGGGGAAATGGCCCTCTTTGACTCTGCTGGCGGGAGCGTAAGTAGATACAACCTTAATGGAGGGCAATTTGGAAATACTATCAAAAGCCCTAAAAATTATTGTGCTCTTGGAATTGATCCCAAGGAAATAGATAGGGCCATACTCAAAGATTTATCTATTGGAGTAGTCATTGCAACATTGTTTATAATAGTGGAAAATTGGAAATAACCTAAATGTCCAACCATAGGGGACTGCCTTGGGTTGGCTCAGCAACTTACAGGGCATCCTTCCATGATGGAATATTATTTGGGCATTTGAAATGATGGGGCTCTCAGGGTCCATGGTTCAGGGAATCTCTGTAATTAAATGCCAAATCATGCATGTGTATGTGTATGCAGGCATGTTCTGGTGAAAGGGGAGGATTCTATGGATTTTCAAATTGATACATGACCCAAGAGAGTAACAAATCACCATTGTGGGAAACACTTCAAGCAGAAGGATGTTGACAACAAATTATTACATTAGAGAGTGAAGGGTGGGTTAAAAGCACATATAATATAATCTTATTTTTGTAATACATGTGTATGCACGTATGTGTAGGAAAAAGATGAAAAAATTATCCACCAAAATGATAATCATGGTTATCTCAGAACAGTGAGATTATAGGTGATACTTATTTTTTCTTTGTTGTATTTTCTAAAAGTTACCATTAGCATATATCACTATTACCTTAAAAAAATTTTTTTTTAACATATGAGTATCGACTCTGCAACCTTGAACCACACTGCCTTGTCCCAACTGGCCAGCTGAAGTGTGTGTGTGTGGGGGGGGGGGGGGGGGAGGGGGGTCTCTGGCGAGTTTCTTAACTTCTCTAGGCCTTAATTTCCTCATCTGTAAGGTGGGGATGGTCATAGTTCATATTAATATATGCCAGGGCCTGGCACAAGGTAGGTGCTCAGGGAAGGTTGGCTACTGTTAGCAAAACAGAAGTGAGGCAGGGTGGTATGTGCATGAGCTTTGGAGACACACAGGCTTGGGTTTGAACCCAGGTTTGCAACTCCTTAGCTAGTGATCCCCTTGTGTAAGCCTTACTTTTCCCATCTGTAAAATGGACACAAAATACTGATCTTGCTGGGCTAATTTCAGCACTGGAGAAATACATTGTGCCTAATCCATAGTGGTGGCCTGAAAGATAGGAAATTTCCAACTAAAGTAGAATTGTATTCTTTGGGAACTGACAGTCAATGTTTAGAGAACTAACCCTTTGGCTTTCTTTCACACCTTAACACAGATCTTCACCTCAAGCTTCAGGCTGTGACACTACAGTGAAGATGCTGGCCTAGCACATGGCTTCTTCCATAGCACATGGCATTCCGCCCATCTAGCTAGTATTGCCACTGTGATTAGTAATAAGTGTTACTTGTGGCGTTATTATCATGTACTGGTCCTGGGATGAATCATTCTTTTTCTCTGTTCGTACTTTATCTCCTCTCTCCAGAACTGAGCTGCTGACCACAAGAAAATACTGCATACAAAAGAGGGCTTACTGGAGTTGACTAGAGCTTAGCCACCCTCTACTTTCGAGTGTTTTGGTTGTCTTGAGCCCTACCCCCACAAGTTACCTAATGAAGACATTGCCTTGTGGAGGACCATCATCTTTTCTGAGATTTTAGGGGATTTTGATATTTGCCTAATGTCTAGTATGTGCTTGTCATCATACGACGTCATTGTCTCATGGCGTCTTGCAGAGGCCGCGTACTGATTCTTCTCTTGTCTTCATGTTGCACAACCAATCCGTTGGCGATTCTCTTGGCTCTTCTGGGGGGTGCCTGGGTGGCTCAGTCGATTGAGCAATTGAGCATCAGACTTCAGCTGGGGTTATGATCTCGCGGTCCCATGAGTTCAGGATCTCAAGGTCTGTGAGTTCGTTGGGTTCTGTGCTGACAGCTCGGAGCCTGGAGCCTGCTTCGGATTCTGTGTGTCCCTCTCTCTGCCCCTCCCCAACTCGTCCTCTGTTTCTCTCCGTCTCTCAAAAATAAATACATGTTAAAAAAAAATTCTGTTGGCTCTTCTTTGAAAATATACCCAGAATCTAACCCCTTCTCCCCACTTCCAGAGGTACCACTTTTGCCCCAGCTGCCATCAACAGGATTTTTAAAACACAGACTTGATTTTTTAGAGCAGTTTTTGATTCATAGCAAAATTGAGTGGAAAGTTCAGAGAGTTTCCCTATACCTCCTGCCTCTGCCTCCACAGGCTCCCCCATTTATCGACATCCCTCAGCAGAGTGGTACGTTTGTTACCATTAATGAAGCTACATTGACACATCACCGTCACCCCAAATCCACAGTTTACATTAAGGTTCACTCTTGGTGATTCAAATTCTGTGGGTCTCGACAAGTGTGTAATGACATATATCCCATTAGAGTATCATACAGAATAATTTTACTGCCCTAAAATCCTCTCTGCGCTGCCTATCCATCCCTCCCTCCTACCTCCCCCAGCTCCTGGAAACCATTGATCATTAAAAAAAAAAATTTTTTTTTAATTTTAGAGAAAGAGAGGGGGGGAGAGAGAGAGGAGGGGGGAGAGGGGCAGAAGGAGGGAGAGAGAGAATCCCAAGCAGATTCCACGCTCAGCATGGAACCTGATGGAGGGCTTGATCCCATGACCTGGGATCATGACCTGAGCTGAAATCAAGATTGGGACACTCAACCGACTGAACCACCCAGGTGCCCCAAGCATTGATTGATCATTTTACTGCCTCCATAGTTTTGCCTTTTCCAGAACATCATATAGTTGGGATCATACAGTATGTTGCCTTTTTAAAGTGGCTTCTTTTACTTAGTGATATACAGCTCAAATTCCTCTGTGTCTTTTCATGCCTTGATAATTTTTTACTGCTAAATAATATCCCATTGTCTGGATGTATCACGATTTATCCCTACTGAAAAGCATCTTGGTTGCTTCCAAGTTTTGGTAATTATGAATAAAGTTGCTCTAAACAGGTTTTTGTATGGACATAAGTTTTCAGTTCCTTTAGGTAAATACCAAGGAGTGTGATTGCTGGATCGTATGGTAAGAGTATGTTTAGTTTGGGGGCACCTGGGTGGCTCAGTTGGTTGAGTGTCTGACTCTTGATTTTGGCTCAGGTCATGATCCCAGGGTGTGGGATTGAGCCTCATGTCAGACTCCAAGCTGAATGTGAAGCCTGCTTAAGTTTCTCTGTCTCTCGCTCTCTCCCTCTGCCCCTCTATCCTGCATATACTCTCTCTCTCTCTCTAAAATAAAAATTAAAAAAAAGAAAAAAGTATGTTTAGTTTTGTAAGAAACCGCCAAACTGTCTTCCAAAGTGGCTGTACCACTTTGCACCCCCATCAGTAGTGATGAGAGTTCTTGTTGCACTTCCTTAGCCGTGTTTGATATTGTCAGTATTCTGGATTTTGGCCATTTTAATAGATGAGCAGTGGTATCTCATTATTATAATTTCCCTAATGGCATACGATGTGGAGCACCTTTTCGTGTGCTGATTGCCATCTGTATATCTTCTTTGGGGAGATGTCTGTTAAGGTCTTTGGCCCATTTTTAATCAGGTTGTTTGTTTTCTTATTGTTGAGTTTTAAAAGCTCTTTGTATATTTTGGATAATAGTCTTTATCAGACATGTGTTTTGCAAATATTATATCCCAGACAGTGGCTTCTCTTCACAGTGTCTGTCACAGAGCAGAGGTTTTTAATTTTAATGAAGTCCAGCTTGTCAGTTATTCTTTCATGGAGCGTGCCTTTGGTGTTGTATCTAAAAAGCCATCGTTAAACCAAAGATTATCTAGAATTTCTCCCATGTTATCCTCTGGGAATTTTATAGCCTTGTGTTTTCTATTTAGGTCTCTAGTCTTTTTAAAAATATTTTTAAATGTTTTTAATTTATTTTTGAGAGAAAGAGACAGACAGAGCATGAGCAGGGGAGGGGCAGAGAGAGAGGGAGACACGGAATTTGAAGCAGACTCCGGGCTCTGAGCTGTCAGCACAGAGCCTGATGCTGTGCTGCACCCCATGAACTGCGGGATCATGACATGAGCTGAAGTCAGACACTTAACCAACTGAGCCACTTAGGCGCCCCATAATCTTTTTTTTTTTTTTTTTTTTTTTTTTTTTTAATGTGCCTTCAGCTACTTTATGAGCCGTTTCCAGTTTCTTTTTGAGAGGGGTGTGGGGTCTGTGTCTAGATTCAATTTTTTGTCATGTGATGTCCTGTTGTTTCAGCACCATTTGTTGAAAAGACTATCTTCTCTCCATTTGTATTGCCTTTTCTTATTTGTCAAAGATCAGTTGACTATATATTTTTTTTTAATTTTTTTTAAACATTTTATTTATTTTTGAGACAGGGAGAGACAGAGCATGAACAGGGGAGGGTCAGAGAGAGGGAGACACAGAATCTGAAACAGGCTCCAGGCTCTGAGCCGTCAGCACAGAGCCCGACGCGGGGCTCGAACTCACGGACCGCGAGATCATGACCTGAGCTGAAGTCGGCCGCTTAACCGACTGAGCCACCCAGGCGCCCCAATCAGTTGACTATATTTATGCAGGTATACTTTTTGGCTCCCTGTTTTGTTCCTCCTATATGTACTTCATATAAAACTTGTACACATTTTGGTAAGATTTACACCTAAGTATTTCATTTTTGAAGAGTACTCATATAAAAAGTATCTTGTTTTAGGGGCGCCTGGGTGGCTTGGTTGGTTAAGCGTCCGACTTCGGCTCAGGTCATGATCTCACGGTCCGTGAGTTCGAGCCCCGCATCGGGCTCTGTGCTGACAGCTCAGAGCCTGGAGCCTATTTCAGATTCTGTGTCTCCCTCTCTCTCTGACCCTCCCCCGTTCATGCTCTGTCTCTCTCTGTCTCAAAAATAAATAAACGTTAAAAAAAAAAATTAAAAAAAAAAAGTATCTTGTTTTAAGTTTCAAATTCTACTTGTTCATTGCTGGTACATAGGAAAGTGATTAATTTAGTATATTAACATCGTATCCTGAAAACTTGCTGTAATGGATGATAAGTTCCAGGAGTTTTTTGTTGCTGTTGAATATTTCACATTCTCTACATAGACAATCATGTCATATGTAAACAAAGAGAGTTTTGTTTCTTCCCTCCTAATTTCCTTTTCTTGTCTTATTACACTAGTTAGGACTTCTAGTATGATATTGAAAAGGAATGGCAAGAGGGGACATCCTTGCTTTATTCCGGATCTTACTGGGAAATCTTCCAGTTTCTTACCATTAAGTATGATATTAGCTGTAGGTTTTTTGAAGATATGGTTAATCAAGTTGAGAAGATTCCCCTCTATTCCTGGTTTGCTGAGAGTTTTTATCATGAATGAGTGTTTGATTTTGTCAAATACTTTTCCTTTGTTTACCAATATGATCATGTGACTTTTCTTTAGCCTATTGATGTAATGGGTTACATTAATTGATTTTTGATTGTTGAACAAGCCTTGTGTACCTGGGATAAATCTCACTTGGTCTTGGTGTATAATTCTTTTTATACATTGTTGGACTAAACTTGCTAATACTGTGTTGAGGACTTTGCATCTGTGTTCATGAGAGATACTGATCTGTAGTTTTCTTTTCTGTAATGTCTTTGTCTGGTGTTAGTATTGGGGTAAGGCTAGCCTCACAGAATGGGTTAGGGGGTATTCCCTTTGCTTCTATTTTCTGAAAGAAATTGTACAGAATTAGTATAATTTCTTCCTTAAATGTTTACTAGAATTCACCAGTAAATCCATAGGAGCCTACTTTCTGTTTTGGAGGGTTGTCACTTACTGATGTGATTTCCTTAATATTCATAAGCCTGTTTGTATTGTCTATTTTTTCTTGTGTGAGTTTTGGCAGATTCTTTCAAATAATTAGCCTGTTTCATCTAGGTTATCAAATTTGTGGGCATAGAGTTATTCAGAATATCCTTTGCTTATCTTCTCACTGTCCATGGGATCTGTAGTGATGTCTTCTCTTTCATTTCTGATTTGTATCCTCTCTCTCTTTTTTTTACATAGCCTGGCTAGAGACTTAACAGTTTTATTTATCTTTTCAAAGAACCAGATTTTATCAATTTCTCTATTGATTTCCTATTTTCAACTGCATTAATTTCTGCTCTAATTATTATTATTTCTTTCTTTCTCTTTACTTGGGATTTCATTTGCCCTTCTTTTTCTAGGTTTTTAAAAAGTGGAAGCTTAGATGACTGATTTTGGATCTTTTCTTTTTTTTCTAATACATGCATTCAATGCTATCAATTTCTCTCTAAGTTCTGTTTTTCCTGCATGCCACAAATTTTAATATGTTGTACTTTAACTTTTATTTAGTTCAAAATTTCTCTCAACAGTTCTTCTTTAGCCTATGTGTTACTTAGAAGTATGTTGTTTAATCTCTAAGTATTTGAGGATTTTCCAGTTATCTTTCCATAATTGATTTCTAGTTTAATTTTACTGTGGTCTCAGAGCAGATACTGTATGATTTCTGTTCTTTTAAATTTGTTAATGTGTGTTTTATGTTCCAGAATGTGGTCTATATTGGTGAATGTTCCGTGTCAACTTGAGAAGAATGTGAATTCTGCTGTTGCTAGATGAAGTAGTCTATAGATGTCAATTATATACAGTTGATTGATGGTGCTGTTGAGTTCAACAGTAGTGATTTTTAGCCTGTTGGATCTGTCCATTTCTGATAAAGGAGTGTTGAAATCTCCAACCATAATAGTGGATTCATCTATTTCTTTTTGCAGTTCTATCGCTTTTTGCCTCACATATTTTGACACTCTACTGTTAAGCATGTATACACTAAGGACTGATATGTCTTTCTGGAGAATTGACCCTTTTACTATTATATAATGCTCCTCTTTTCCCTGATAACTTTCTTTGCTCTGGAGTCTATTCTGTCTGAAATTAATATAGCTATGTCTGCTTTATTTTTATTAGTGTTAGTATGGTATATCTTTCCCCATCTGTTTATTTTTAATCTATATATGTGTTTATATTAATGTTGGTTTCTTGTAGACAACATATTGTTGAGTCTTATGTTTTGATCCACTCTGACAATCCCTGCCTTTTAATTCATTTATTTAAACCATTGATTTTTTAAACATTTTTAAAAATATTTATTTATTTTTGAGAGAGAGAGAGAGAGAGAGAGCGAGCACAAGCAGGGGAGGGGCAAAGAAAGAGGGAGACACAGAATCCAAAGCAGTCTCCAGGCTCCGAGCTGCCAGCACAGAGCCCAACACGGGGCTCAAACCCACAAGCCATGAGATTGTGACCTGAGCCAAAGTCAGACGCTCCACTGACTGAGCCACCCAGGTGCCCCTAAACCATTGATGTTTAAAGTGATGATTGACATAGTTGAATTAATCGCTACCATATTTGTTACTGTTTGTTATTTACTATTCTTTTTCTTTGTTCCTATTTTGTCTTTTACTTCTTTTCTTCCTTTTGTGGTTTTAACTGAGTATATTATATGATTCCATTTTCTCTTCATTCTTAGCATATCAGTTATACTTGTTTTTTTTAACCCCTTTTAGTGGCCTAGAGTTTGCAATATATATTTACAACTAATCCAATTCCACTTTCAAATAACACTGTACCACTTCATTGGTAGTGCAGGTATTTTATAATAACAAAATAGTTCTAATTCCCTCCTCTCATCCCTTGTATCATTGCTGTCATCCCTTTACTTACACATAAGCATGTGAGCACACATACACACCTACACAATTGAAAACATTGTTGCTATTATTATTTTGAGCAAACTGTTGTGTAAGATCAATTAAGATAAGAAAATTAAACATTCTTATTTTTACCTTTACTTGTTCCTTCTCCCATGCTCTTCCTTTATTTTTGTAGGTGTAAGGTGTTTTAAAAAAACATTTATTTATTCATTTTTGAGAGAGAGAGAGAGAGAATGAGCAGAGAGGGAAGGGACAGAGAGAAAGGTAGAGAATCCCAAGGAAGCTCCACACTGTCAGCAAGGAGCCCAACAAGTGGCCCATCCCATGAACCATGAGATTATGACCTGAGCTGAAACCAAGAGTCAGATACTTAACTGACTGAGCCACTCAGGCACCGTGTAGATATACATTTTTGACCCATTTTATTTTTCTTTTCTTTAAGAACTTCTTTTAATATTTCTTGCAAGGCAAATGTACTAGCAACAAATATAAACCCCTTTAGTTTTGAAGGATAATTTCATAGGGTACTGAATTCTAGGTTGGTGAGGGTTTTTTTTTTTTTTCTCCCTGTATTTTAAATATTGCATTCTACTCTTTTCTTTTTAAAATTTTTTTTTTTAACATTCATTTGTTTTTGAGAGAGAAAGTGACAGAGCATGAGCAGGGGTAGGGGCAGAGAGAGAGAGGGAGACACAGAATCCGAAGCAGGCTCCAGGCTCTGAGCTGTCAGCACAGAGCCCGATGCGGGGCTCGAACTCATGAACCATGAGATCATGACCTGAGCTGAAGTCGGACGCTTAACCAACTGAGCCACTCAGGCGCCCCATTCTACTCTTTGCTTACTTGCATTGCTCTGAAGAGATGTTGGATGTATTTCTTACCTTTGCATCTCTATAGGTAAGATGTTTTTTTTTTCTTCTAAGTTTTTTTCTTTACCTTTGATTGTCTGAATTTTTAAAAGTTTTATTTATTTTGAGAGAGAGAGAGAGAAAGAGAGAGAGAGAGAGAGAACAAATGGAGGAGGGACAGAAAGAGGTGGGGATAGAGGATCCAAAGCAGGCTCTGTGTTGACAGCAGAGAGCCTGATGTGGGGCTTGAACTCCCAAACTGTGAGATCGTGACCTTAGCTGAGTCAGATGCTTAACTGACTAAACCAGCCAGATGCTCCAATTTTCTGCATTTAGTATAACATGCCGTAAGTACAGCGTTTTGGTTTTGTTTTGGGGTGGTTTTTTTTGGCGGGGGGCATTTATCCTTGATGCCTTCTGAGCTTCCTGGATCTGTGGTTTGGTTTCTGATATTAATTTGAGGAAATTCTCAGTCATTATTGCTTCAGATATTTCTTTTTCCTTTCTCTCTTGTTTTTCTCCTTCTGCTATTCCCATTACATGTATGTTATATTTTTTGTAGTTGTCACACAATTCTTGGATATTCTGTCCTGTTTTTTTCCCAGTCTTTTTTCCTTATTTTTTTAAATGTTTGTTTATTTTTGAGAGAGAGAGAGCAAGAGAGAAACAGAGCACAAGCAGGGGAGGGACAGAAAGAGGGAGACACAGAATTCAAGCAGGCTCCAGCCTCTGAGCTGTCAGTGCAGAGCCCAACATGGGGCTCCAACCTATGAACTGTGAGATCATGACCTGAGCCCAAAGTTGGATGCTCAACCCACTGAGTCACCCTGGCGCCCCCCCACCCCGCAGTCTTCTTTTTTCTTTACTTTTCTTTTTTTTCCTTTTTTATTTTTTAAAATATATTTTTTGAAATGTTTATTTACTTATTTTGAGAGAGCGAGTGAGCGGGGGAGGGACAGAGAGAGAGAGGGAGAGAGAGAATCCCAAGCAGGCTGCATGCTGCCGGTGCAGAGCCCCATGTAGGGCTCCATTTCATGAACCATGAAATCATGACCTGAGCTGAAATCAAGAATCAGCACTTAACTGAGCCACCCAGGCACCCCTCCTTACTTTTCAATCTCAAAAGTGTCTATGGAGATCCCTCAAGCTCAGTGATTCCTTCCTCAGCTGTGTCGATCTACTGGTGGGCCCATTGAAGACAGTCTTCATTTCTGTTACAGTTTAAAAAAAAAAAATCTCTAGAGCATTTCTTTTTGATTCATTCTTAGAACTTCCATCTCTCTGCTTGCATTTCCCATCTGTTCTTGCATGCTGTCTATTTCATCCACTAGAGCTCTTAGCATATTAATCGTGGTTGTTTTAAATTCCCAGTCTGATAATTCCAGCATCCCTACCACCATTGAGTCTGGTTCATGTTCTATCTGATGCATGTTCTATGTCTTTAAGCTGTGTTTTTTGCTTTTTAGTATGCCTTGTAATTTTTTTTCTCGATGGCTGGACATAATGTAAGAGGTAAAAGGAACTGTAGTATGTAGCTGTGGGAGGAGGAAAGTGTTCTAAAGTTCTGTGATTAGGTCTTAGTCTTTTATTGAGCTTGTACCTTTAGACTGAATTTTACAAGTGCTTCTTAGCCCCTCACTGCCTTAAGTAGGACAGGATGGCTAGAGAGGCTGGAGTTGAGTATTTCCCTTCCTATGTGTTGGTTAGGCTCTTGGAAAATCTCCCATAGTTTAGGCTCTAGTAAAACAGTTTCTCTTGAGGGAAAGCCTCGTTCAGAAGAACACAATACTCTGGCCTATATCAGATGTTTTTTTCCTTAACCCATGCCAGAAGCCGGAGGGAATTTTTCTCCAACATTTACTATGAGAACCTGGTTGAATTCCTGGAGGTAAAACTCACAAAAGTGTGGGTACCCCTCAGAGACATGGTCCCCCTGGAGTTTTTAACTTTCAGACTTGTCCACACAGAGCCTCCAGCGGTTTGTCAAAGTATAGGTTTTCCTACCTGAGCACTGGTTCCCATAAGGTTTCTGCTGGTGATCTCTGCTCTGATGAGTTGTGATTATATTTTTTCACCTGCATGTCTCCCCAAATTTTGGCGGCGGTGGTTTGTCCCGAGACCTTATTTCTCTGACAGATCTAAGAAGGATCATTGCTTTTTCAATTTATTCAGCTTTTTACTGATTGTTAAGACAGAGTGGCAACTTCCAAGCTCTTTACATGCTGGGCCAGAAACTAGAAGATTCACATGGATTTATGCTATAGTTCCCTAACCAGTTTTCTTCTGCTGCTCTTGTCCACCACACAGCAGCTCAAATTAGCTTTCAAAATTTAAATTAGATTGTTACTCTCCTGCTCAGAACCTTCCAGTGGCTCCCCATCTCACTCAGAGTAAAAGCCGAAGTATCAGGCCCTATGTATTGGCCCCATCTCCAATACTCTGTTCTGACGTCCATCTTCTCTCCAGCTACAGACTCACCTCCTACCGTCCTGGCCACCTTGGACTATCCAGTTGTTCTCTCATGACCAGGCCTTTGCACTTGCTATCCCCTCTGTCTGGAATAGTCTTCCCTCAGACATCTGGCTAGTCCAGTTCTTCCCTTCTTTTATCTCTTGGTTCAAATGTTTCCATCAGAGCGAGGCTTTCCCTGATCATCCTATAGATTACAATGGTTCTTCCCCAATCACCTGCTGGCCTCCTGCCATGCTTTATTTTCTCCATAGCATTGATCACTATGTGATATGCCATACATTTTACTTTTGTGTTGTTGTTTATAAAATGTAAAGTCCATGAGGGCAAGGTTTTTAAATCTATATTGGTCACTATTATATGACCAGTGCCTAAAATAATACCTGGCATTTAATAAGTCCTCAATAAATATTTGTTGAATGGATTATTACCATGCTTGTAAAGATGAAGCAAGGGACGTGGCTAGAGTTCAAACTCAGGTCTTCATGACTCAACGCTCGTGTTCTGAGCGACTATGCTACATTGCCACTCAATTCTGTGTTGAATATTGAATATCTGATGCGTTCTTCCAAATGGCTATTTCCTACACCCTGGCAGTTTTCTATTTCTTGGCTCTCACTGGAGTTGATTTTTCTGAGTTAGTAAGAACTCTCTATGAACTGCATCCTAATATTTCCTCAAGATCATTGCATTGCAAAGTAGGTTGAAAGGAGACTGCCCACTGCATTACCTGCAGGGCTATCTCTCCTTCATCTGGCTTCACTGCAGCACATCTGCCAGCTAGGGTCAGAACCGCACTGCTTCTGGCCAAACACAATCTCAGGTTAAGTAGTTGATATGATGCAATCTGTAAAATAAATTATAAAAACCCAGACAGACCAGTAACAGTCCTTCAGGTTTGCATGTTTAACAACCTTCAAAGTGCCTTGAAGTACACTATCTGTTTTGATGTTTATAATGACCTGCTGGATAGATCACTGCTTATCTCATTGCTTAGATGGAGAAACAAAGGTCACAATTAGTAGCAGTGCTGGAACAAGACCTTGGGTCTTCTGACCCCAAAAGCCCAATTTCTTCTCCAACCGAGTTTCCTTCAGCTGGTTTATGCCCAGCTTCGGTTTACAGTTCTGCCAACTTTTATACATACACAGCACCTGGAATCTAAGTGAGTTATGTAAGTGGGGGAGAAAATGGGGGTGTTTTAGACACGTGTAAGTTTTGGCTACACTATCCAACTTTTCGGTCTACTATTCTGCTTCCTTCTTTTGGTAACAAAGCCATTTTCAGTTTGGTACAATTACTTGTGCCCCATTGGTTGCAGTCTCAGTTGGGCTATCAATCAAGTTGGCAAAGGAGACGGCATTTTGCTCAAGCCAAGCCAATCAGATTCAAGGACTTGGGATCTTCACCAGAATGGCAGAAAGATAAAATAATGTTGTGAAAGAAGCAGATAACAGTGTTCTAACAAGATGGTTGATTGGCTCCTACTCCAGGATGTCATGGCTGTCATTGTTCCCAGCTCCACCAGCCTCATTGTTAGCTGTCTCTTGATTATGTGAGCTGGTCTCATCCTCCCAATACACCCCCTTGCCGAAGTTAGCCAAGGTTTATTTCTGTTGCTTGCAACCAAATAATCCTGCCTAGAGTAGGGAGGAATTGTGGGAAGGCTGGCCTCCTCCAGCAAGACTGGGACCCTCCTCCTCAAGATGAACTAGGGTTAGTCAGTAAGTGCACTGTGGTTCTTTTCTTGGTCAATGGATTAGTGAGTGCCTTCTCATCTGGGACCTCACAGCCTGGCAAGGCCCTGAAGCAAATGAAAGGGCAGGTTGGGGAGAGATGTGAGTGGAGCTTTGGGGTATTCCTCAAGGACTTGGGGAGAGAGAGCAAGGAGGCTCAGGGTGTCTTAATGCAGCTACAGGAGTTGTCCAGGCAGGAAGAATGACACCCAAACTTGGAGAACAACTTTTGCTTTGCTGAGAAACTTTTGTGATAGCCAGGGCTTCAGTAGCATGTTCTCATGTGCCTGTTTCCATATTTTAGATAAATGGCAAAATTATTAGACAATTATCATGGAGTAGAGAGTGGCACTGGTAGATTAAAGGAGGATTCATTGCTGCTACCTCCAACACACAGAGAGCAGAGATATTTCTCTAGGCACCCCCTGGCCACTTGCTGCTTCTCTACCTTTCGGCCCTCCCACTGGTTCTTTTTTTTTTTTAAATTTTTTAATGTTTATTTATTTTTGAGAGAGAAAGAGAGAGACAGAGCACAAGCAGGGGAGGAGCAGAGAGAGAGGGAAACACAAAATCCGAAGCAGGCTCCAGGCTCTGAGCTGTCAGCATAGAGCCTGATGCGGCACTCGAACCCACGAACTGCAAGATCATGACCTGGGCCAAAGCTGGACACTTAACCGACTGAGCCACCCAGGCGCCTCTTTCCCCACTGGTTCTGATGCCCACCACACATCTTCTCTGCTATGGACAGAGTATGTTGAATTTCCCTTTGCTCATTCTTATGAGTCAGATTTAAAGCACTAAACTGTCTCTTCCAGGCACTCCTTGCTATTTGTTGGAAAGACACTGTACTCTGAGAGCCCACTGCATGCCAGGCATGGTGGTCAGTGTTTTTACATAAAATATATGAAGTTATTTAACTCTCACAGCAACTTTGTGAGGTAAAAATATTACCCCTGTTGGGGTGCCTGGCTGGCTCAGTCAGGAGAGTGTGCAGCTCTTGATCTCAGGGTGTGAGTTTAAGCCCCACTCTGGGTGTAGAGATTACTTAAGTAAATAAACTTAAAAAACATAAGGAGCTCTCCAGTGCTCAACACTTAAAAGATATATTATCTCTGTTTATAGATGAGGAAATCAAAGCAATGAGAAGTTAACTAACTTGTCTAAGATCACATAAGTAAAAAGTGTCAGAGCCTGGCCTTAAACCCAGATGTGACCAATTTCAAAGCTCTTCAGGAGTCTGGACGTTTAGTCCTACCTTTGCTACTTTTCAGCTCTGTGACTAGATCCACAAATAAATCTCTTAGGTCCTAGAATCATTTATGAGTAAAATAATGGTAGACGTTGGAGATGGAGATTGGTTTTATATCCTGTGCCAACTCTGGTTAATTGCTTAGTGGCGGTCAGGAGGATGTGCTGAGAGAGATCCAGAGACTATGCTAAGTTCCTGGGGAGAGAGTTCTGTGATCACTTGGTGATGTCTGCCATGGGCCTGGAAATGGAGAGAGAAGGTATTCAGGTTGCTTATTAGCCATTCCTGGCCTAAGTGATCATGAGGAAATTTAGGCTGTTAAATGTTATAGCTCCTTGATTTAAACATCCTGAACTTTAAAGTTTATTTATTTATTTTTTGCAATTGCTGCACCCATCATGGGGCTCAAACTCAAGACCACAAGATCAAGAGTTGCATGCTTTTCCAACTGAGCCAGCCAGGCACTCCTAAAATCCTGAACTTTAAAAATAAGCCCATCCCGACTAGGTTCTTTCCTGTCCTCTTTTGGTCTTTCCTCTCTTGTGTCTTCTCAGTTTTCTACAACTGTCCAAAACCCATTGTCATCGATTCACTGCCAGTTGTGAAAGTATCTCCTTCCCCTAGCCTGGGCAGCGTAAGTGTATCTGTTATCTATTGCTATATAATCAACCATGCCAAAGATTAATGGCTTACAACAGAAGTGATATATTTCTCATGATTCAGTGGCCTGATTGGGTAGCTCTGCCCCACATGTTGCTAGTGAGGGTCACTTGTGTGGTTGACCACCGAATGTGGTTGAGAACTTGACTGGGCACCTCGCTTCTCCATATGTGGCCTTATGCATTTCCATGTGGTCTCTCTCTCTCCAGCAGGATAGTTTGCTGGACTATCTTCCCACATGGCAGCTGCATTCCAGGAAGGAGCATTCCAAGAGGACAAGCCCTGACATGCAAGCACTTATCAAGCCTCTGCTTGTGTCACACTTGCTAATGTCAAAGGCTCTGGATAAGTATAGAGTCAGTGTGGTATTACTGTGAAGGTATTACTCAAGGGCTCAACTACCAAGAGGCATGGCTCATTGGGGGCTGCCAATGTAACAATCTGTCATAATAAAGCAATTTCAATATTTCTAGGAATTCTTACCATGCATTTAAGTAATCACGAAGCACTTATTGATATATTAAGTGCTAATTTATAAGGTAGAAGACATAATCCTTGTCTTTGTGGAGTTTCCCATTCAGTAGATAATATGGAACATACTCTGAAAAAATGAAGCAATATAAGTTAGAGGGAATGGATTCCAACATACTGTTGTGTGTTCCAAAATTTTACTGTGGATCAGTTATTTGGAATATTTTGTATATAAACAAAATGGCTGGGCCACAAAAAACCTATTTAACCCGTAATGCAGATAAATCCTGGTAGAGCTTCCTGAACTTCACATGTTTATGCACCAAGTTCATGATTTTTGCTATCAACATATACACTGGAACTGTTACTTCATATTTTCCTTTGATACAACTTACTTTTTAAGACCTAATTTTATTTTATTTATTATTTAATTTTAATTTTAAATTTATTTTTGAAAGAGAGAGAGAGAGAGAGCACAAATGGGGGACTGGCGGAGAGAGGGGGAGAGGGGAGAGAGAGAGAGAGAGAGAGAGAGAGAGAGAGAGAGAGAGAGAGAATCCCAAGCAAGCTCCACATTGTCAGCACAGAGTCCTACTCAGGGATTGAACTTACAGACCTTGAAATCATGATCTGAGCCAAAATCAAGAGTTGGACGCTTAGTTGACTAAGCCACCCAGGTGCCCCCCCCAATTTCCTTTTTAAATAAAGTTTTATATCACCGCTATAAAAGCAAAACGAATACTATTTGCCATAAATATAAGAACATTATAAATAAATAAAATGGTAATATACATAAAAGTAAATTCAGTTAAAATGAAAAATAGTGATAACACCAAATGCTTTTGAGATCAGTCATACATTGCTGGTACAAATATAAAATGGTAAAGTCACTCTGGAAGATAGTTTGCCAGTTCCTTTCAAAACCGAAAATCCACTGTATAACCTAGCAATTATACTTGTGGGCATTTAACTTGTGGGCATTTAAGGAAGACTTATTTTCATGCAGGAATTTGTACATGAACATTCATATGTTCATGTATTGGTAATAGCTGTATTTGTAATAGCCAAAAAGCTGGAAACTACCCAAATGTCCTTCAGTAAGTGAATGATCAAACCAGTTGTGGTACATCCATACAGTGGAATACTACTCAGTAGTAAAAAGAATGAACTGATAAATACAACTTGGAGGAACCCGAAAGAAATCATACTGAGAGAAAAAAGCCAATCCCAAAGGTTACATACTGTATGATTCCATCGATATAATGGTTTTTGAAATGACAAAATTTTAGAAATGAAAAACAGAGTTTAGGGATGGGAAAAAGAGCCTGTTTGTGCCCATAAAGGGTTAACATAAAGGATTCTTGAGGTGATGGTTCAGTTGAGTATCTTGATTGTGGTGGTGGTTATGCAAGGCTGCATAATGGTAAAATTATCATTTTTATAATAAAATCATGGCTTTATCATATCTCACACACACATGAGTGCGTATAAAGCTGATGAAATCTGAATAAGCTCTATGGATTTTACTAAAACCAATTTCTTGGTTTTGCTATGGTACTATTTGTATGTAAGATGTTAATGTTGGTGAAGATTTGGAGTAGGATCCATGGGGCTTTCCTGTCCATTTCCTTGCAACCTCCTGTGAATCTGAAGTTATTTCAAAATAAAGAGTAAAATAGGGGCACCTAAGTGGCTCAGTGGGTTGAGCATCCAACTCTTGATTTTGGCTGGGGTCATGATCTCACACTTTGTGAGATGGAGCCCTGCTCCTGGCTCTGCGCTGACAGCAGGGAGCCTGTTTGGGATTCTCTCTCTCTTCCTCTCTCTCTCTGCCCCTCCAAATCTCTCATGCTCTCTCTCTCTCTCAAAATAAACAAACATTTATTTAAAAAAATTATTTCAATGTTTATTTTTGAGAGAGAGACAGAGACAGAGCATGAGCAGGGGAGGGGCAGAGAGAGAGAGAGGGAGACAGAATCTGTAGCAGGCTCCAGGATCTGAGCTGTCAGCACAGACCTGACTTGGGGCTTGAACCCACGAACCATGAGATCATGGCCTGAGTTGAAGTTGGACACTTAACTGACTGAACCACGCAGGAGCCCCAAATAAATAAACATTTTAAAAAAAATAAATAAAAAGTAAAACAAAAGTTAATTCACAACAAATAAAAGGTGTTTGTCAGGATACTTCCTAAAATACCTAAAGTCACTTCAAACATCACCAGTGGTACATGGATCCCACAGTGGAAGATTCTGATCTGAGGAAATAATAGAACTAACCTAGGTTTAAGGAATGAGGGCAGGACGCTACACAATATTGGTGACAGTAGCAACAATAAGCACTTAAACAGTGCTTACTCTGTGTCAGGCACTATTCTAAACCCTTTCCAGATACTAATTCATTTAATTCCTACAGTGACTCTGGGTAGAAGTGTTAGGTTCCATGGGAGACAGACATTGAAGCAGAGATTTGCTTGCAGGAAATGGGAGTGCTCTCAGGAGCACCTGTGAAGGGTGTCGGACACCCTTAAACAGAGGGAGTGGAACTATTACAACAGAGGTGTCGGCAGATTGTGGGGGTGGTGCTGGAGCTGGGATGGCCCTGCAGAGTTGTCACAGTTAAGAAAAGGGAGCTGAATTATTTTACCTCCCATTAGCAAGTCACTAGATGCAGGCTGCCTGTAGGGAGAGGACATAAATTTGAGCAAAGCAGCTTCCTTTGATGGAGGACAGTGCCTGGAGAGGAACTGAACTGTGAGTGGTCAGCAACCAACACTCAGCCCTGAACGGGAAAGGGTCATATGTCTCATACAGTCCACCCCTTGTGCTCAGATCTACTTGCTTAATATAGTAGGTTTGCCTCCTCAGAAGCTTTCCAGGAGTCTCTTTCTGGGAAAACATAGGTGAGAAAGTTTGTAGGACAAAAAACTGCTCTGACTCTCCAGACTGCTACTTATATTCCTTGCTGCCTCCTTTCTATGCATTCCAGATTCCCCTCACTCTCAGCACCTCTGCTGGTTTAGGCAGCTTATTTGGCCTCAGGCTGTGGTTGCTGCATTTGTCCATTTACTATTGATGTTGGACATAGAGTTTGAAGAGACATAGAGTGTGTCCCAGTGATCATCTGGTGTCAAATATCTTCTTTGCTTTCATTCTACAGTAGCAGTCCCTTTTGTTGGTAACCTCCTTTTGATGGTAAGTGTCAATTGCCCCTTCCAATATGATGATCCCTTTCTTGCCCCCTGGTCTGTTGGCACAAGAAACTTAAAGTGATAGGGTAGCCTAACATTTAATTGGATTACTGCATCCTTGATAGAAGGGACCTTCTAAGAACCAAGACCCCTAGGCTCCTAGAGTTGAGGTCACTGGGACTAATGATAAGCAGAGCCACTCCTACTTCTTGCTCCCCAGACCCACATATTCTACCTACTTGGGACATAGCACCATATAACGGTCATTGATTTCGGGTCTAAATTATATCCTGGAAGATGGTATGCCATCTTCACAGGGCATTTTCTCCAAGCTGTACCTTAGCTGTGTTTTCAAAAGGCCACTCCATTACTCCGTGAGGCCAGAAGCTTCTGGGTGGTGCAGTATATCATGGACCAGGGGATCCTGTGATCATACATCTACAGCCATACCTCCTTCATGGGCTCTTTGGTGTCATACAACATTATGTGAGATGCTGTTCCAGTGTAGCAAACATTCTGTAAACTCTCAGAAAGTGGTGTTCCTTGAGGCCTTGTAGTCAGACAAATTCATGCATGGAATATTTGTTAATTCTAGTCAGCTTCCCCTATCAGAGTGGAAGGGTTATAAAGTAATCAGTTTTCCATCAAGTTCTGGAAGGATGGGGCCATGTAAGGTGCCCAGTGTTGGTCTCTATTGATGGTAGGTTGATGTTTGGCAGTAGCTGTAGTGAGGTTGGCCTGGCTGTGGGCTCATGCACAGCTTCTGTCCCTGCCATTATGGCTACTCTGTTCATGCCAGTATTGGGGTGGCTAGTGGTAGAGGCTAGCTGACATCAACTACCTGTGAAATTCTGCCTACTTGATTGTTTGGTGTCCTTTACATGGTGGATGACCTGTGATGGCTGTTAACATGCAGCAAGGTCTTCACACTTCATGCACAGTCTCACAGGTTCATCTACCTACCACTTTCCTAGATCAGTTTGTTCCTAATCTTCCAGTCTTTTTCCTTCCAGACCCTTGACCAACTAATCAAGCCAGTCACATCTGCCTATGAGTCACTATGTAGTCTAAATCTAAGGCCATTTTTCTTTGTACACGGTGAAGGACTGGGTGCACCATCCAAAGTCTGTACCTGGGCACCTGGCTGGCTCAGTTGGTGGAGCATGCAACTCTCGATCTCAGGGTTGTAAGGTCAAACCCCACGTTGGATGTAGAGATTACTTAAAAATAACGTCTTAAAAAATAATAAAGCTCTGCATTGAAGGATTTCCCTTTCACTGTTACCTTTCAGTACCACCACCTTCCCCCACCCCTCACTGAGTGGGGCTATATGCAGCCATGGTCCATTTCACTTCGCACCCACATACTGAACTGACTCATCTGTGACCCACGCTCAGCCTTTTCCCTTTGTCATCTGCTGACCATAAATGATTCCCCATGTGGCCATTGGTGTGAACTGAGGGAGAGGTACTGGTGCAAAAGTGGGAAGTGACATGGGAGACCGAGCCACCTACTCATGCAGCTTACTTATTCTCTCATGCTCTGCCCAGGCTTGATCCTGGATACCACCTCCATCTAATGACGGAGAGCTCTGAACCCAAATGACTTTATGATTTGGTGAGTCTGATACACCCAGCTTGTGATGGAGATCTCTGGCTTCACGGTCACTTAATGTCCCATAATCAAGTGCTCTGTGTCTACCAGGGCTCAGTAGAACACAGGTTGCTGTTTTCTGAATAGGATATACAATCCTCTGTTATAGATGGCTTGACCTTGATCCAGAATATTAGGGATCTACTTTGTGACTCTTTTTGGGACATGCCATACACTCCATGCAGTGTCTTTTCCCATCATAGATGCCTGTGATGGGTCACTTGCACCATAGCCTGCACCTGCTGAAGAGCCCTTTCTTGGTCTGGGCTCTGCTAAGAGCTGACAGTCTTCTTTGTCACTAAGTAAACGGGTTGCCACAATGTCTTCAAGTATGGAAAATGTTATCTCCAGAACCTGACAATGTCTATGTCAGATTGTGGCAGGCAGCCTCTAAGGTGGTCCCCAGTGACCCCTGCCTCTGGCACTACACCCACTCATGTATTCTCTCCTTGAGTGTGGACTGGACCTAGTGGTTTGCTGCTAATGCATAGAAAATGGCAGATGGGATGGGATGGCACATCCGAGATTAGGGCACAGAAAGGCTATGACTTCTGTCTTGGGAGACTCCCTGGTGCCCTCCCACTCTCATTCCCTGCCTTCCTCCTTCCCTTCTATCACCAGCTGCTATGTTGAGAGGATAATCAGGACACAGGGAGAGAGGTACAAAGGCCTACCAGCAATTGCAGGGATGAGCTTGGAAAAGGATCTTCTAAGGCCTGCAAAAGTCATGAGAATGAGCTTGGACAGATGCTCCAATCTTAGCTAAACCTCGAGATGACTACAGTCCTGACCAGTCTTGCCTGCAGCCTCATGAGAATCTCAGGGTCCCATTCTTTCTAATCAGGCTATCCACCTTGGCATAGCAGAGTTTCTGGAGTTGAGAATTCAATCTTCTTTGGAGTCCTGTTCTTCTTATAATTAAGTACTGGGCTTGATCCTCCATTTTCTCTGCCCTCCAGTGCAGGAGATGAGAGTCTTTCTATATGCTGTCAAAGATGGCTTCAAGCTCTTACTCTCTGCCTTATATTGGTGATTAATCATTCTGGACCTTTTAGCGTCTTTCTTCAATGAATCAATCCCCTGCCACCCCTAGCAACAGCCATCTCATTCTACAGTCTTTACCAATAGTACTTACCAGAACCTCTGAAATGGTTGATATGCTGCATCCCACGGCATCGGTGTCCACCTGTGTCCCATCCCAGGTCACTGCCAGTGAAAGTTCTAGCAATTGCACTCTAGCCACCTGCCAGGTTTCTCAGTGTTCCACCTGCCATCAGTAATGGGGTCCTCAGAGCCAGTCAGCTAGCAAGCAATTCTGCTCCAAAATCCCAGTTTTGAGACTGCTTTCCTAGACCAACCACCTGTTGTAGGTCAGGTTTCCTGGGAAACAGACTCTGAAGCAGAGATCTGCATGCAGGCAGTTTATTGAGGGGTAGTCTGGGGAACAGCACCTGTGAGGGAAAGGAAAGGGAGCTGGAGTGGGCAGAGAGAGAAGCTGGCCTCTCATGCAGTCACAGCAGGGACATCAGTGGATTTTATAGGGAGGTCAGAAGCGGGGATGCCCCTTTGGAGTTGCCTAGTCAAGGCAAGGAGACCAGGCTTTTATAACCTCTATTGCCCCATCACTGGAAGCAGACTGCACAAGGGAGGGGACATAATCTTGCACAGTGCAGCTTCTTTTGGTTGAGGTCGGTTCCTGGGAGGGACTCAGTGTGAGCAGTCAACGGCTATCATTCCTGTAGCTGGGGAGTAAATGTCTCAGTCTTGAAGGGGGATTACTGTGGCACACCACCATATCCATTCCAGAAGGTACTAGGTCAAAGGTAAAGGGTTGCTACCTCCCTTTTACAGATGAGTAAAATTGAGGCACGGAGCAGATAAGTAACTTGCCCAGCCAGGAATTAACAGAGCCAGAGCCCATGCTCTTAAACACCATGCTCTATGCCTTTCTAGGAGGAGGGGGAGGGAGAGAATCCTTCCCCCATTCCTGGGATCATGGCCAAGCCAAGTTAGAAATGCAAAATCTGCTTTTGATATTCCCCAATCTCCATTTTGGTGGCTTTCTCTCACTTCTCAGAGTGTCTTTCCCAGACCTTGAAGTCAAGGGAAGAACATTCCAGGCTTGGGAGTGGAGGAAATGGTATTGTCTGGGTGGGTGTAGGTATGACCAATATGGAGGCAATGAATAGGTTGATTTGGCTATTGGAAAAAAAAATTTATTTGTACAGGCAAGTAGGGAGAGATAAAGGACTAAAGGCCACCACAGAGGCCTTAACAGTCAAGCTGAGGAATTTGAACATCACTTTGTGAAGTGGCAAGGGAGGGGAGGGTCTGAACAGAGGCGGGTGGGTGGGAATGACGTGCAAAGGGTTGTTTGAGGAAGATTTAATGTGTCCCCAGGGCCAAGGATGAACTGGCAGAAACAGAGACTGGAGGGAAATCTGCTAGGAGGCTGTGAAGAGGCCAGAGGAAGCAGAGACAGGGAGGATGGAAAAGAAAGGCAGCGGGATAGGCTTCACGAAGGAAGCATGTCAGGATTCTGAGTATGTTAGAGGTGATTGTCTTAGAAGGTACCAGCAAGGACAGCGGGACTTCAGGTGTGCTAAGCAAAGGGTCCTAGAGCAAAGCTCCAGAAATCTGAAAGCTCTCTGGGTTTTCCATGGTAAAGGCCATAGAAAGTGCTTTCCCACAGTGGAAGTCTGAATATCCACATGACAGCTAACATCAAGAGAACATGAGGCATGCGGGCAGAGGAGAGAGTATTTGTCAGTCTGAGTAAAGATTTTATTTGACAACCGATGGGATGCTCGCTGTATGCCAGGCACTGTTCTTTTCAAGAAGAGCAGCTTATTGGGGCGCCTGGGTGGCGCAGTCGGTTAAGCGTCCGACTTCAGCCAGGTCACGATCTCACGGTCCATGAGTTCGAGCCCCGCGTCAGGCTCTGGGCTGATGGCTCGGAGCCTGGAGCCTGTTTCCGATTCTGTGTCTCCCTCTCTCTCTGCCCCTCCCCCGTTCATGCTATGTCTCTCTCTGTCCCAAAAATAAATAAAAAACGTTGAAAAAAAAATTTTTAAAAAAGAATAGCAGCTCACTTGGAGCCCCTGGGTGGCTCAGTCGGTTAAGCATCCGACTTTAGCTCAGGTCATGATCTCACGGCTGGTGGGTTCGAGCCCCGCGTCAGGCTCTGCACGGACAGCTCAGAGTCTGGAGCCTGCTTCGGATTCTGTGTCTCCCTCTCTCTCCCTGCCCCTCTCCCGCTTGTGCTCGTTCGCCTCCCCCCTTCAAAATAAATAAATAAACATTAAAAAAAAAGAATAACATCTCACTTAATCACTTTTGAACATTACAACCCTATGAGGTAGGTGCTATCATTATCTCCATTTTACAGATGAGAAAACTGAGGCATGGAGAGGTTAAGTCATTAGTCCAGGCTTATCCAGGAAATGGAGGATCTGGGATTCAAACCCAGACAGTGCCTCCGTATTCCATGCTCTTAGCCACTGTGTTCTCCTCATGGCACTTCATGATTAATCATGATAAATCTTAAAGTGGGAATAAAAAAGATAATCACCAGTTTACTGGTATGTGCAGTGAGACTCTTAAAATCCCCGGGATTTCTCATTTTTGTTTTAGAGCTGACTACTTCCCCACTTTGACCTCATCTTACCTTCTCTGTCAGATCCTCAATTCATAAATATGTCTTGGGAAGCCATGCCCATTACTAGATCATAGGTAGACAGTGAGTCAGGACAGCCCGAAGTGATCTCATACATTGGCAATGACAGAAGGGGTTTGGCATCCTTTGTTTATTTGCGATGGTCATTTATTCTTCACCAGGTGCTTCTTTCATATATACGGCAAACGACTACCCGGTATCTACTCTGCACATACAGTGGGGTTGAAAGTTAGAGATATGGGCATGCATTAAGACATGGCCCCTGACTCTGAGGGACTTGTATCTTCTGTTGCCTCCCTGAGCTCTCCAACCCAGAATTCTAAGAGCAACTAACAGTCAGGGATGCAGAAGAACATTCCGTGGCTGTAGGAAGCAGTGGGGGGTGGAGGTTGGCTGGATGGGTGTAAGGCGACTTGGAGCAGTTACTCTGCAAGGGCAAGTGATGCATGCCAGCGTCTTGTCCTGGTCCCCTTCTTTCCGACCTGACCCTCAGATGCTTGTCAGCTATATTCTCACAGTCTTGGAAGAAGCTCAGGGGGCCCATTTTATTGATGTTTTGCTGCATCAATGAAAGAGGCGGCTTGCTCCATGTAGGTGGAATTCTCTGTCCTCCAATTCCATCAATTTCATTTCTACAAAAGATGTTTGATAGATAAAAGAATACATACAGTGTATACCTAAGATACAAAGCATAAGAATAAAATGAACGTTTGTAAACTGCCCAATGTAATAACATTTCCAATTCTGTTAGCTACCTGTGCACTTCTCGGTCCCACCCTCTGCCCCTGCCCTCAGAGGTACCCACTGTCCTGAATTTTGTGTTTATCATTCCCTTTCTTTTTTAGGATAGTTTCATCACATGCGTGCACCCCTGAACAAATTAGTGTTTAGTTTTGCTTGATTTATTTAGCTTTTAAAAAATGGTTTCATTCAATCTAGAGTTGACTGTGATTTGCTTTGTCCACTCCACATTGTATTTCTAAGATTCATCCAAATGGCTCATTTTCACAGCTGTTTATTAATTCATTCAATAAATATTGATTGGGCCCCTGTAATATTCTATTAGGTGAATATATCACTATTTGTTTAGCTTCCTGTTGATGGATGTTTGGGTTGTATTCTTTTTTTTTTTTTTTTTTTTTTGGTTTCTATGAATAATACTACTGGGAATATTCTTTCACATAGCTCTGGATACATATATGCAAGGATTTCTCAAGAGCACTGGTTTTCCAACTGAGATTCATGATCTTTAGTAGGCTGTGAAATCAATTTAATAGACTCAACCAGGATTTTTTTTTTTAAGTGAAAGAGAGCTATAACTACTTTAGTGCATTTCATGTGAGGTATTGCTTCATGAAGCTTCCGTTTCAGTTATGTTTGTGTGTCCCAGGCTGTGATGTGAAGAATTTTCTTACTGTGGGCTTTTAGAAAAGTTTGGAAGCCTTTACTCCAGGGTGGTGTCTCTTGAACCGTCTACGGGTAAATTGAAATTTTTTTCCCCTGTCTGTTACAGACTGGCACTTATGTACGATACCATAACAATACCGTAAACGTGATTACTTGGAAAATGAAATTTTATTATATCGAACAGACATTTTTCAATAAACATGGTGTGGCAATTATTCACAATAGACAAAAGGTGGAAACAATCCCAAGTGTTCATTGATGGCTGAGTGGATAAATGAAAGGTGTATACATTCAGTGGACTATGGTTCAACCTTAAAAAGGAAGGAAATCCTAACACGTGCTCAAGGATGAACCTTGAAGACATTATGTTAAGTGAAATAATCCAGTCACAAAAGGACAAATACTCTCTGATTCCACTCGGGTGAGGTGCCTAGAGTAGTCAAATTCATAGAGACCATAGTAGGAATGGTCGCTAGGAGCTGAGGAGGCGGGGAGAATGAGGAATTCTTGTTTAATGGGCATCGAATTGCAGTTCGGGAAGATCAAAAAAGTTTTAGAGATGGATGGTGGTGATGGTTGGACAACACTGTAAATGTGCTTAATGCCACTGAACTATATGTAGCATAAAAATGGTTTCAATGGTCAGTTTTTATGTTATGTATATTTTACCGTGATAAAAAAATGTCTGAAAAATCAATATAAGGTGGCAGCATCAGGTTGCTATTAAATCTTCTAAGTGCTTACTTCCAGTTTTGGTACGTGTCTCGTGATGGCTTATAACAGATCTTTTGACACCGGTTTGTGGACTGCACTTTGAGTGGCAGTGTTCCGGGGTATAAACCTAAGAACGGAGAAACTGAGATGTAGGCTAGGCACATGTTCACCTTTACAAGACAACCACCTTTACAAATTGTTTTCGAAAGAGGGAAATAATTTACACTTCCATCAGCAGGTGTATTAAGAGTTTCCTGTACTCCTCATCCTTACTGATACTTGGTATTGTCAGAATTTTTTTTTTTCTTTTCAAATTTCTATTGAAATTCTTGTTAGTTAACATGCAGTGCAGCATTGGTTTCAGGAGTAGAATTCAGTGACGCATCACTTACAGACAACACCCAGTGCTCATCACAAGTGCCCTCCTTAATCCCCATCCCCCATCTAGCCCATCCCCTACCCACCTCCCTCCCTAAACCCTCAGTTTTTTTCTCTATCCTTAAGAGTCTCCCATGGTTTGTTTCCCCCTCTTTTTTTTTTTCTCCAGTATTGTTAGAATTCTTAATGTTTGCCAATCTGGTGAGTGCAAAATAGTATCTCATTTTGGTCTTATTTTGCATTTCCCTGATTATTCATAAATTCAAGCATTTTTTTGTATGTTTATTGACAAGTTGTGTTTTTTTCTTTTCTTTCTGAAATGCCTTGTGCCTTTTGCTGATTTTTATATTGGGTTGTTGGTATTTTTATTATTGAGTTGTAAGCGTTTGTTTAGTCAACACATATTTATCGAGCACCTGCTATGTGCTCTCTTCTATATGCTGGGAACACAACAGTGAACAAAACAGACCAAAATTCCTGGTCTCATTTCAGAGTTTATAGTCTGCTGGGGAGAAGGGGAGATAGGCAATCAAATTATTTAGTCACATATATAGTATGTATGGTAATGATAAGTGTTATGGCTAAAAATAAGACAGGAAAGGACAATAGGCAGGGCCAGGGCGGGTGGTGAGCTTGCAATTTTTTAAACAGTGGTCAGGGAAGGTTTTATTAAGAACATGACATTTGAGTAAAGGTTCTGAAAGAGACAAGGAAATGAGCATGCAGACAGCTATAGGAAAAGTTTCTTATAGATTCATTGGTCAGTTATATGCATTACAGACATCCTCTCCCAGTTTGTGGCTTGCCTTCTCACTTTCTTTAAGCTATATTTTGATGAAAGAAGGTCTTATTTTTAATATGGTCTAAGATATCCGTCTTTTATTTTATGGTTAGTGTATTTTATACCTTGTTATACCTTGTATAAGAAATCCTTCTCTTTCTTGATCTCATAAAGAAACTCTATGTTTTCTTCTAAAAATTTAAAAGTGTTGGAGCACCTGGGTGGCTCAGTTGGTTAAGCGTCTGACTCTTGGTTTCGGCTCAGGTCATGATCTCCCGCATGAACTCTTCGTGAGTTCAAGCCCTGTGTCAGACTCCACGCTGGCAGTGTGGAGCCTGCTTTGGATTCTCTCTCTCTCTCTTTCTCTCTCTCTCTCTCTCTCTCTCTCTCTCTCTCTCTCTCTCTCTGTCCCTCCCCCACTCACACTGTCTCTGTCTCTTTCAAGATAGATAAATTAAAAAATTTTTAGAAGTGTTGCCTTGTATGTTTTGCTTTTAATTTACACAGGATTCATTTTTGGATATGGTGTGAGATAGGATCCATTCCCCACCCATGCACCCACGAACAATAAATTGTGGGCACCATTTAATGGATAATTTATCCTTTCTCTGGTGGTCTGCTGTGCCCTCTCTGTCATAAATCAAGCTTCCATATACCTGTAGGTCTGCTTTGGAGTATTTTGTTTAATTCCCTTGAAAAATTTGTCTGTCTTTGTATCTATACCACACTATATTACTTACTATGGCTTTATATTATGTTTTTATATGTAGTAGAAAAGATCCCTCCCTCTTATTCTTTGTTCCAGGATATCTTGACTACTCTTAGCACTCAACCCTTCTATGTAAATTTTAGAATTAGCTTGTCAGGTTACTTGCAAACTTCCTCTTGAGATAAGGACTTGAGATGACTCAATAGATCACTTGAAAGAGAATCGATGTCATTTTCATATTATGACTTTTATCCATGAATATGGCTCATCTCTCCATTCACTTAAGTCTTATCCAATGTCTTTCAATGAAGTTAATTTTTTTAATTTTTGTTTAAAAATTTTTTTTTTACCATTTCATTTAATTTATTTTTTAAATTTATGTCCAAGTTAGTTAGCATATAGTGCAACAGTGATTTCAGGAGTAGATTCCTTAGTGCCTCTTACCCAGTTAGCCCATACCCCCTCCCACAATCCCTCCAGTAACTCTCTGTTGTTGTCCATACTTAAGAGTCTCTTATGTTTTGTCCCCCTCCCTGTCTTTATATTATTTTTGCTTCCCTTCCCTTATGTTTATCTGTTTTGTATCTTAAAGTTCTCATATGAGTGAAGTCATATGATATTTGTCTTTCTCTGACTAATTTTGCTTAGCATAATACCCTCTAGTTATATCCATGTAGTTGCAAATGGCAAGATTTCATTCTTTTTGATTGCCGAGTAATACTCCATTGTATATATGTACCATATCTTCTTTATCCATTTATCCATCGATGGACATTTGGGCTCTTTCCATACTTTGGCTATTGTTGATAGTGCCACTATAAACATTGGGGTGCATGTGCCCTGAAGTTAAATTTTTTTATAAAGGTCTTCCATACCTTACATCATGTTTATTTCTAAGTACCTTAATTTTGGTTGCTGTTATAATTAGTATGTTTAAATCTTTTTTAAGTTTATTTATTTATTTTGAGAGAGACAGAGACAGTGAGAGTGGGGGAGGGGAAGAGAAAGAGGGAGACAGAGAATCCCTAGCAGGCTCCGTGCTGCTAGCACAGAGGCTGACATGGGGCTTGAACTCATAAAACCATGAGATCATGACCTGAGCTGAAACCAAGAGTCAGATGCCCAACTGATTGAACAAACCAGGCACCCCGATAGTTAGCATCTTTTTTTTTTTTTTTTCAACTTTTTTTTTTTTTTTTTTTTTTTAATTTTTGGGACAGAGAGAGACAGAGCATGAACGGGGGAGGGGCAGAGAGAGAGGGAGACACAGAATCGGAAACAGGCTCCAGGCTCCGAGCCATCAGCCCAGAGCCTGACGCGGGGCTTGAACTCACGGACTGCGAGATCGTGACCTGGCTGAAGTCGGACGCTCAACCGACTGCGCCACCCAGGCGCCCCAGCATCTTTTGAAACTATGCTTTCTAACTGTTTATTGCTGGCGTTTAGAAATGCAATTGATTTCTGTTATCCACCCACCTTGTTAAACTTTTAAGAATTAATTCCAGCAATTTATCTATAAAGTCTTCTGTGTTTTCTAGTGAAATAGTAAACTTGTAACTATATTATCTATAATAATGTCAGTCTTGTTTTTTCTTTTCTGAAACTTATACATTTTTTTTTCTTTTCTTATTGCACTGGATAGGGCCTCAAGTACAATGCTGGAAAGAAGAATTGATGCAGACATTTTTGTCTTGTTCCTGATTTTTAAAGGCCTTCTAACATTTCACCTTGAAGAATGATGTTTGAAGAATGACGTTTGCTGTAATTATTTGGTTAAAATAAACTCTATCAGGTAGGAAGTTTCATTATGAATTGATGCTGTATTTTAGCAAATGTTTTTTTTTTCTACACTTGTTTAGATAATAATAAAGTTTCATTCATTATCCATTAATGTGGTGAATTACATTATAGCTTTTCCAATGTTAAATCACTCTTGCATTCTTAGGATCAACCCAGCTTGATCATGATGTATTATATTTTTTACACATTGCTGAACTCAATTTGTAGGATTTTTGCATCTATGTGAATGAATGAAATTGGTCTCTAATTTTCTTGACCAGTTTAATTTTTTTTTTTATATTCCTCCAACAGATCTGTCACTGTAGCTAAGTATATCCAAATTAGAAGGTCACCTCATGGCTTTTCTATCCCTAACACCAATGCACTGATGCCTGAGTACCAACCACAGTCAAGGCCAAACACAGCCTCTGGAGGTCAACGGTAGGCTGGAAGAAGGCCTGGCTGGTTGTCAGTCCACATCCCCTTTCTCCCATCTTGATTACCAGCCTGTGATCTACCTTGAGGGTGCGGACCACATCTTTTCATCTCTCTATCCCAAGGGTCCAGCACAATGCCTGCAGAGTAGCTGCTCATAAACACTTGTGAAACAGAGTTTACCGAACCCAGTAGTGAGCTCTTCTTGGTTCATTTGACCTGATCTTAAAAACTGTTTCTTCATTGTGGTCTTGAGCCTTTTGGTGCACACATTGCACGCATATTCTCTGTGTCCCAGGACAGACAGTGGTTGGTTTGCAGATAAGAATTGTGTCTACAAGGAATTTCTTTTGACTTCCCAATTTCAGAGCCTGCCCTACCCAGAGCCCCGAGTCCCCTGAGTCTTGTCCCATCTGAGTGTTCATCCACATTCTTCCTCACATGTTGGAACTCTAAGTAGGCCTCATTCTTTAAAGTTTCCAGGTGAGCCATGCTTCTGACCCATACCTTTGCCTGGCATGCCCTCTCTCCAGCCCTTCTTCTCATGAGCCCCTTCTCTGTTTTTCACACTGTACTCAATTGTCAAATCCTTGCTGAAGCCTCTTTCCACTCTCCTCTTCCTCAACCCCTTGAGGTCAGTCTTCCATCCTCTGTTCTCTTCAGATGTTGTATATACACCTTAAAAATTTTTTTTAGGGGTGCCTGGGTGGCTGAGTTGGTTAAGGGTCTGACTCTTGGTTTTGGCTCAGATCATGATCTTGCAATTGTGAGATTGAGCCCTGTGTGGGGCTTGGTGCTGATAGCATGGAGCCTGCTTGGGATTCTCTCTCTCCCTCTCTCTCTGCCCCTCCCCACTGGGGCTCATTTGCCCCTCCTTCAAAATAAATAAATAAACATTAAAAATATTTACAAAAATTTTAATGTTTATTTTATTTTATTTATTTTATGTTTTTTTTCAACGTTTTTTATTTATTTTTGGGACAGAGAGAGACAGACAGAGCATGAACGGGGGAGGGGCAGAGAGAGGGAGACACAGAATCGGAAACAGGCTCCAGGCTCTGAGCCATCAGCCCAGAGCCCGACGCAGGGCTGGAACTCACGGACCGCGAGATCGTGACCTGGCTGAAGTCGGACGCTTAACCGACTGCGCCACCCAGGCGCCCCTTAATGTTTATTTTATTTTTGAGAGAGAGAGAGAGACAGAGCGTGAGCAGGGGAGGGGCAGAGAGAGAGGGAGACACAGAATCCGAAGCAGGTTCCAGGCTCTGAGCTGTCAGCACAGAACCCGACACGGGGCTCCAACTCACGACCTGGGAGTTCATGACCTGAGCCAAAGTTGGACGCTTAACTGACTGAGTCACCCAGGTGCCCCTGAAAAAATATTTTTTTAATACTGAAATACTGAAGTGTATATTTCTTGAGATCAGGACATTTCTCTTACAGGGCTGCAATACAATTGTCAAAGTCAGGATATTTCACTTGGCTACAAATACATTATCTAATCCACAGTTTATTTAGAAATTGCATCCATTATCCCTTTCTTTAACTTGATTGTAACAATTGTCACATAGTTTTACAGATATTTGTTCACGTTTGTCTGCCTCCTGTGCACTCACACGCATACAATAACCCTGTGAGTTTGGGCTTCTATCTTTTATCCCAGCTCCAGTAAGGTGCCTTGTAAGTTTTGTTTTCTGTGTGTGTGTGTGTGTGTGCACATGGGTGTACATGTTTAATTAGTTAACCAAGTTATATGGCTTGTCTTCAGTTCCTCTGGTCTTCCCAGGATGGCCCTCCCTCCTACAGACCTGTGTCTTCTTGTTCTCTCTCCTTTCTCTCTAAACCCTTCCACTAGCCTTATTTCTGAGCCTTCATTTATACTAACTAGTAAATGACTCATAGTGGCTTGCAGTGTCCCTCTTCCTAGGGGTAAATACTGAGGGATAAAAAAACAATCACTACACCCCTCCTGTCTTCAAGGACCTCCATTTCTTATGTCCTGTGTATTTTTGTTTCTCCTGCAGAGGCCAGTTTGGTCAGTCTGTGCTTGGTGACTGCTGGTTTGATGAATGAATGCAAGCATGCAGAGATGGCCCCTGAGAGCCCGGGTGCAACCACTCTCCAGTCGGGCCACTGGGTCACATAATCAATGGCTGGACACAATGTTTCAAACCAGGGTATTCTATTACTTTCCTTTAGCTCATTTAAATTAAAAAAAATTTTTTTAAATGTTTATTTATTTTTGAGAGACAGAGTGAGCCGGTGGGGGGGCGGGGGGGGGGGTGCGGGGGGAGGAGAGGGAGAGACAGAGACAGAGAGAGCACAAGTTGAGGAGGGGCAGAGAGAGAGGGAGACAGAATCCAAAGCAGGCTCCAGGCCCTGAGTTGTCAGCACAGAATCCAACGAGGGGCTCGAACTCAAGAAACCCAAGATCATGACCTAAGCCGAAGTTGGACACTTAACCGACTGAGCCACCCAGGCGCCCCCGCTTTGGCTCATTTAAAGTCAACAGGCTGTTCTGAGAAGCATGTCAGACTAAAAATTTGGACTGCCCATTTTACGAGGGAAAAAAAATCACTAAGAGGCCAAGGAGAGAAATTGAAAAAACACTGAAATGCTCCTCATGAGGGTTGTCACTATTTTAAAATGCTCAACGTCTTAGCTGGCCTCGTTTGTCCTTTAAGTGCTTGGAGCTCCATGGGGAGAAAATTCACCCAGAATCTGTAGTCAGATTCCCTGCCCTCAGTATGCTCATCACTTATACCAAGTGGCTTGCCCTAGGCCTCTCATTATTCTTTGAGTCTTTCTATCTTCCCATTGTTTTTATATTTATTTAGTTGCGCTATGATGATACACCTTTGTGGCACACCAATGATATGCATGACGATGCAAGAAACTTGAAATTAGGTCCCAGAAGGCTTGTAACACAACCTTCACTGGGTTTCTCTGTTTTTCCACCTCTATTGCTTTTTGTCCATCTCCCCTCCCACCCTGGGCTCAGTGCATTCACAAGGAGCTACCTACCCTTCACCTGCTCTCTTCACATCGCCAAGTTCTAGACTCTCCCCCAAATCCACATTTCAGCCTTTGACCTCCTATACCACCTGTCCTGTTTTCCTCATTTAGGGATTTCAGGACAAGGACCTGCTCTTCAAAGGTTGGGGCAAATGGTTTGATCCCAGTGGAAAGCAGACAAAGACCTTGGTCTTCTATCCTCTTCTGGGTATCAGGGCCCAGGCATTTCTAAGGCAATTTTAGGGGTTTCTAAAAAAAACACACACACACACACAAAACAAAAACAAAAACAAAAAAAAAAACCACACATAGGCAGAAGTTTCCAGAGGCTGCGTGAGGCCAAAAGTTTGCCCGAATCTCACCTTTCTCTGCCTGCAGAGATGGGGAACCCCTTGAGCTGGCCGTTAATCTTGGGACAGCTGGTTTTGGATAAATAAGCCTGGGTCATCTGATCCCCCACAGGTCTCACGGGGAAAGGCTGTGAGGGCCTGCTCTGTCCCCAAGATCCTTCTGCAGTGGGACTGGTTTCTTGGGGATAATTAGTGCTCCTCTGTCACGGCCCAAATCAAACTGAGCCGGGCTTGTGTTATGACACCTTGTGATATTTGTTGACACTGTTTTCCTCCTCAGATTGTCATCCTATCTTCCTGAGGAGAAGGAGGAGGGAGAGAACGTGTGGAAGAGGCAGGGAAAAGACTCGGGTCACAGATCATCTTCCCACGGGGCCCAGAATGGGGCTGCTCCCCACTGCGGCTCTTCTGGGCTCTTCTGACATTTTTGCCCAATCTCCTCTGTGTCTCTACCCCCACTGGGGTTCTGGCCGCTTCCCCTTGGGAAGTGATTTTTCACAGTGAGTCCGCTTGTCCCTGACTTTGGGCTTTTAACACACTCTTCGTTCCAGCCATTGTTTCGTCTTTAAATGTACATTCAATAGCCTTTCGCTTTGGTTCTTTTCACCTTTCTGGTGTTTGTAGATGGCATGATCATCCTTGATTTATGAGTTAGCTAAGCTGTATAATTATTTCTTCATCTTTACTCATGGATTCTTCCATCCCTTAATCACTCTTGTTTTTCCCTAGACTGTCACTGTCTTTACATTTGTCTGGTAATGAGGCAGCCTCTGCCGTGTCCAGATCCTGTCCTGAGGACTCGGCGTCTGAAGAGGGCAGTTAATGTGCTCAGGACCCGCCCCTGCCCCTTCGCATTATGAATCAGCTTGTCCCTGACTGTTCAGCACTTAACACTTTCATCATTTCAGCCAGTCGTGTTTATTGAAAGTGCATCGACCACAGAGTACCGTAGTACATTTCTCTCTCTCTCTCTCTCTGTTTGTAGACGGAAGGATTGTTTCTGATCTCTGAATGTGTTTGTTTACAGAGGCTTCTGAACAAGGCTGTACCCCTACGTCAATTTTAGATGCTTTTCTGAATCTGCCATTGCATGAGGGAATGCGGGAACAGACATTGTAAGGTGAAGGAACCACTCTGGACGGAGTTTCAGGCAGCCTGAGTTCACATCCCAGCTTTTCCCCCTCCCCCTTCCTAGCTGTGTGGTCTTGGGCAAGTCACTTCACCTGCAAGAAACCTCACTTCCCTGAATCATCACATGAAAATACCATCACTCTCACCACAGCGTTGTCACAAGGGGGGAATGAATGGCTTGTGTGAGCCCAGCAAGGAGGAGGTACCCAGTTCACATACATCTCCTTCGGTTCATGCACCAGGCTGCCTCCTTTTCTAGGAGATTCCCAGACTTTTGTAGCTTGGAGACTAGGAAAATCTCAAAATATATTTTGATGAGCCTAAGTTTGCCAACTTTTTATTTTGCCAAGTATAACAGTATATATAAAAAAAAAAAGACACAACTAACCTCCATCTATTTTCACTAAGTTTTGTAAAAGAATATTTGAAAACAAAAAGTAAAGAGGACATGATTTAAGAGTTAAACATGGAATACATTTAGCGTTACAAAAACCTCTCTGTATTGTTCTTGTTTATCTTACCTCACCAGGGATGCATGAAAACTTGGTTCACAGATCAGTATTTGAGAACTGTTGCGTTCATTCGACAGCTCAGAAGGGTTTTCCAGATTAGGGTTTCCTGCCGTGGACACCTCACCCTGAGGTGGGGAAGAGTAGGGGGGAGGATGAGGGAGAAGTGCATTTTTCCATATTAAGTTTAAGGAACCGCTGAGGTGTGGCTGCTGAGTCCAGGGACCTTGGGACAATTAGAGATGCGAGCAGGTGTGAGAAGTTGATGTCACGATATAAAGTTTGTGAGGAGAGCAGAGGCATGGCATTTCATATCTGAGTTCCACGTAAAATAATGGCCGTATCTGCATTTGGTGTTAAAAAAAAAACAGATGCAAGTCAACAATGAAAACTTGCCACGTCTGGTGGCTGAAATGTGTTCGTTTGGGCCCATGATGATTTCACTCTGACCTGTTCTAAATCACTTGTGGGTTTTCAGAGACACATCCCCTCAAGTATACTTTAGGGCTGAAACATTCTGTATCTGGTCTAAGTGCAGAGGTGAAATGTTTTTGAGAAGTTTGAGTTAACTCTGCTCAGCTGGTTTTGCTTAGGGGAGTGTGGAAAAATCCTTGTTCCTTTCTAGGAGAAAACACACACACACACACACACACACACACACACAGATAGACACCTCATGTGGGGGTCTTTTAAGGTTGGGCTAGCTCATAGCTGGGTGAGAAACCTCAGTCAGACAGAAAACCTTAGCGGGCAACATTTGAACTTCAGTGATGGATCTGATGTCTGGAAGCAGGCATAGAGCAGGCCCACATCATCTCTGTATCCACAAGGGAGCACGCTGCCCTGTGTTAGGGGCTACTCCTGACCCCTGTGTACTGCTGACTTTGCAGAATGAAAATCATAGCAACTTACCATGTGTTGGGTGCTCTGCAAAGTGCCTTGTGTGGATCATCTTGTTTAACCGTCACTCAACCCTCTAAGCTAAGCATTTTGGAGGACCATTTTACAAGTGAGAAAACTGAGGCTCACAGTGCTGTAGGCAAAGTTGTCCAAAGGTGCACCAGAGCTGATGAGTGGCAGAGCTGGGATAGAAACGCGGGTCTTTGTGACTGGTGTTTCAACCACTAGGATGTTTAGCTCCTAAAATCTTAGGTCTGACGTGAGTGGAAAATGGACTTGAACTGTCCCTTCTGAGATGGCATTTGAGAAAGGAGACATTGCCCCACCACGTACACACATACTCTTTAAACTCTCTGAAGCACTCCTAAAACATCTAGCATTTCTCCTCTTTCTTTAGAAAGAGGCGCCTGGGGGGCACCTGGGGGGCTCAGTCGGTTGAGTGTCTGACTTCAGCTCAGGTCATGATCTCACGGTTTGTGAGTTTGAGTCCCACATCGGGCTCTGTGCTGATGGCTCGGAGCCTGGAGCCTGCTTCAGATTCTATGTGTCTCTCTCTCTCTGCCCCTCTGCTGCTCACGCTCTGACTCTCTCTCTCAAAAATAAATCAACATTAAAAAAAAAATTAAAAAAAAAAAAAGAAAGAGGCGCCTGCGTGGCTCAGTCAGTTAAGCATCGGACTCTTGATTTCAGCTCAGGTCGTGATCCCAGGGTCTTGGGATCAAGCCCCACGTCAGGCTCTGAGGTGAGTGTGAAGCCACCTTAAGATTCCCTCCTTCCCTCTTCCCTCTCCATCTGTTCCTCCCCCACTTGTGCTATCTCTCTCTCCCTCTCTCTCTCTGCCCCTCCCCCAGTTGTGCTCACTCGCTCTCTCTCAAAATAAATAAACATTAAAAAATTATTTAAACAAATTTTAAAAAAAAAGGCAATCTAGGAAACTTTCTGGAGAATAATTTAGCAGTATTATCAAAAGCCTTGAAATGATTATGCTCTTTGACCCAGAAATTGCCCTGCTGGGAACTTATCCAGTCACCAGTATGCTCTGGGCTCTCAGGCCCATGCGTACAAAGCCGCAGTGCTCAAGGTCACTTCCTCCAAGGGATCAGACCAGCCCCACTGGTGTGGCTTTCCTGTTCCCCTCACCCTTCCCTGTCGTCTTCCAGAGAACCCACCTTCGGGTGAAATGACAGCATGGAGCTGTCATGGAAGAGGAGTCCCATGACAACAGGGATTTTTCTGTTTTACCCCTGCTTTATCCCCAGTGACTAACAGCATCTGACTCATGGAAGGCCCTCAACGGAGGTTCACGCAGGAATGAGTGAGCTTGGTTGCATAAAAAACCTCAAGTCTCAAAAACTCTGCTTGTCTGGCAGCAGATCTGGTATTTTATAAATGTCCCACTCTCCCACACTAAATAAGTTGGTCCTGGTCATCCCTTATCACCCTTGCCCTTAGGTGGAGGGGGACACTCAGTCGTGTCCCGGAGACCACAGTCCTCCAACCCAAGTCGTCCGGCAGCCTCCAAGAGCTCCTCCTGCCATGTAACCTGTGCCTGTTGTCCTCCCTCTCCCCCAGTGCTGCCTCCTCTTTGAGGTATCACGTTACTGCTGGTCCTGCCAGGACTTGAGGCTCACCCCTTGGCCAGCAGCCCACCTTAAGTTGCCTTGTGTAAACCTCTGTCCATTTGCATGCACAGCGAGGCAGCCACGCTTTTGCCAAGTTCTGTCAGGGAGTGTTCTGTGCCAAAGGTGCCCGGGCCCCAACACTTTATAGCCCTCTCCCCGCACCCCCACAAGAGACATGTGGCAAAGCATCTCCATCCAGCCTCAGGGCATGCTGGGTACGGGGGTATCCTTTGTGCCTGCAACCTCCTTTTCTCCAAGCCCAGGCCCTGCCGCTGGACCGATTCGGCCTGAGAGATCCCCTCTGTCCTCCAGCAGTAAGTTGAGGAGTGGGGAGGGCACATAGCGGAATCTGAATTAGCATCTGTGGATGGTGAAAGGGGGGAGTGAGAGAGGCAGCAGAGGCCCTACCCCCTTCCCTGAGGAGGCCCGCCCACAGTGGGCGGATCCCTCCCTGCCTACTCCCTTCTCAGGGTTTTTCCTGCATACTGGACTGAGTTTTGTTGGTTTCTTCTTCTCCTTCTTCTTTTAATGTTTATTTAAAATGTTTATTTTGAGAGAAAGAGAGAGAGAGAGAGAGAGAGACAGAGAGAGACAGAGAGGGAGAGCATGAGAGTAGGGGGTGGGAGGGGCCGAGGGAGGGAGAAAGAATTCCAAGCAGGCTCTGCCTGTCAGCTCAGAGCCCGATGTTGGGCTTGAACCCATAAACGGTGAGATCCTGACCTGAGAGGAAATCAAGAGTGGGACGCTTAACCAACTGAGCCACTCAGGTGCCCCAGTTTTCTTTAAATCGACTTTATTGAGGTGTACTTTATATACAATAAAATGCACCCATTTCAAGTGCATAGTTCAAAGAGTTCTGACAGATGTATAAACCTGGGTAATCACTGCTACATTCAGGATATAGAACATTTCCATCACCCCAAAAAGTTCCCTTGAGCCCCTTTGCAGCCAGTCTCCCCTACCCATCTAACCCTTCCTGGGGACTAGTTAGTTTTCTATTCCTATTTGTTAGTTTTAATGGTTGTAGAATTTTATATATATGGAAACTGTGTTGGATATGCTCTTTTGTATCTGGCTTCTTTTACTTAGCCTATTTCTGAGATGCTTCTATATTGTTACACACATCAGTAGTTCATTTCTTTCCATTGCTGAGTAATATTTCATGATCTGGATTTACCACAATTTGTTTATACATTCATCTGTTGATGGGCACTGAGACTGTCCCAGTTTTTGGCTTTGATAAATAAAGCTATTATGAATCTTTGGTGCTAGTGTTTTTGGCGGACATATTTTTACATCTCTTGGATAAGTATCTGAAAGTAAAATCTCCAGTCATAGGAAAAATGTCCATTTAACTTTATAGCAGGTGCCAGACTACTCTCCAGTAGTGGCTACACAGAAGGAGGTTTGGTCAAGATCCTTTCCCTGGCTTTATAGAAGTTCCACTTCTGGGGTACCTGGGTGGCTCAGTTGGCTGAGCATCCAGCTCTTGATTTCGGCTGAGGTTGTGATCTCATGGTGTGTGGGATCGAGCCCCATGTGGAGATCTGTGCTGTCAGTGCAGAGCCCCCTTGGGCTTCTCTCCCTCTCTCTCTGCCCCTCCCCCCCCCCATGCATGCATGCATGTGCGCTCTCTCCCTCTCAAAAATAAACTTAAAAAATATATATCAGTTCTAGTTCTGCCTTTTTCTAATTCAAACGAAATCATCAGCTAAATATACTCATCTGTATATTTTCAAGGATGTTCATGGCAGTCTTGTTTAGAAATTGTTAAAAAAGAAATCCTGGAAATGATCTAAGAGTCAAAAATGAGTACACAGCTAATTCTGGGACCAGGGCAGGAAATATACAAGGTAAGCTAGGAGCATCTAATGAGGCCAGAAAGTAAGGAAGTGCTCAAGGAAAGAAACAAACAAAGACTATACTCACAGTGCTAGCGGTCTGTCAAAGAGTCACAGGGGCCAAATGAAAGAGCTGCCAATGGCTAAAAGTGGAACAGTTTGAGGAACAAAATAAAGTAGTATTGGATTATAACCTAAAGTATAAAATAAATAGCCACCAGTCCATACTGGTATTAATGATTGAATAAAGAAGTGGAAGAGAAGACACCGATCTCTCATGAGGAAGAATGTCAAATAATTCATGTAGATCCTTTGTCCTCAACGAGGGGAAGCAAGCTCCTTACTCCAGAAGCATGGGCTTCACATAGTGACTTTCTTCCAAAGAGTACAGCACGGAAACGGGAAAAAAGGGAGTAGCTTTACAGTGGAAAAACATGACAAACACGACCCGAGCCAGATGATCAAGCTCAACATCAATAGTGATGAGTCATATGGATAGTAGGTACCCTTGATATGAGGTGATGAGAGTGGCAGTTTACTTCCATGATCTTCCTCCCCAAAATGTAACCCCAGTCTAATCATGAGAAAAATGTCACACAGGGGCGCCCGGGCAGCTCAGTTGGTTAAGCATCCGACTTCAGCTCGTGACATCATGGTTTGTGCGTTCCAGCCCCTCATCGGGCTCTGTGCTGACAGCTCAGGGCCTCCTGGAGCTGTGTCTCCTTCGGATTCTGTGTCTCCCTCTCTCTCTGCCCCTCCTCTGCTCACACTCTGTCTCTCTCAAAAATAAATTAAAAAAAATTTTTTTTTCCAAAATAAATTTAAAAAAAGAAAGAAAAACATCACATAAATCCCAGTTGAGAGGCATTCTACAAAAGACCCGATTAGGACTCCTCAAAACTGTCAAGATCATCAAAAACAAGTCAAGTCTGAGAACTGTCAAGCCAAGAGGAGCCTAAGGAGACGTGGCAAGTAAATGTAATATGATGTCCTGAATGGGATCCTGAAATAGAAAAAGGATATTATGTAAAAACCAAGGAAATTTGAATAGTGTGGACTTTAGTTAATAATGATGTATCAATAGGCGTTAATTAATTATAAAAAATGCACCATACTAAGGTAAGATGTTAATAATAGGGGAAACTGTTATTTAGTTGGCATGAGGAATATGGAACTGTCCGTACTATAAACTATATACTCTGTATATGCACAGTTGTCTTGTAAATCTAAAACTGTTTAAAAATAAAAAGTTTTGGGGCACCTGGATGGCTCAGTCGGTTGAGCATCCGACTTCAGCTCAGGTCACAATCTCACGGTTCGTGAGTTCAAGTCCCACATCGGGCTCTGTGCTGACAGCTCAGAGCGTGGGGCCTGCTTCGGATTCTGTGTCTCCCTCTCTGCCCCTCCCCTGCGTGTGCTCTGTCTCTCTCTCAAAAATAATAAATAAAACATTTAAAAATAAATAAATAAATAAAAATAAAAATAAAAAGTTTATTTAACTTACCTTGCCCCAAATAGTGGACTACTTAAATAAATTATAATAGTTTCATAAATTGGAGTATACTACTACAGCCTTTAACGTGGACACAATAGATAGTTATGTGTGGATATAGAAAGATTTTTTCAAAACGTGTCAGAGGGGAAAAAAGTCAGGAACAGAATAGTATGTATGCCATAATCCCATTCACAAAACTACATACTCATATGGGAACAGTGTAGAGGGCTAAATCAACACATTAAGAGAAGTTATCCCTGGATGGTAGCATTTCAAGTTATTTTTTATTTTCGCTTACTTGTATTTTCTCATTTATCTATGATGGCTCAATGTAAAATTATGATGTGATAGGCAGAGTTCTAAGATGGCCTCTAATGACCCTTGTATAATTTCTTCCCCTCCAGTGTGGGTGGGACATGTGACTATGATGGCCACCACTCCTTTGAAAGGTTACATTATATGGCAAAGGTGAGGGGATTTTTGCAGCTGTAATTCAAATCCCTAATCAGGTGGCTTCGAGTTAATCAAAGAGAAGCTCATCCTGGGTGGGCCTGACCTAATCAGCTGAGACCTAGACTGTGCGAGATCAGAGAAGATCCTACTGGTCTTCAAGAAGCAGCTGCAAGGAACTGAATTCTTCCAACGATCACATAAGCTTGGGAGAAGACGCCGAGTTTCAGATAAGACCCCAGCCCCAGCTGCTTTGCAGCCTTTTGAGCCCCTGAGCAAAGAACCCAGCGAAGCCATGGCCAGGCTCCTGACCCACAGAAACTTTGAGATCATAAATGGGTGTTGTTCAAGCCACTAAATTTGTGATAAGTTATCATGCAGCAATAGAAAACCAATAGAGATGCTAACAAGCAACAAAACATGAAGGCAAAGGGCAACTTAGGACAAATAGGATGAGATCGTTTTACTTCCAAACAACCAAAAAATGCCATTCTTATCCAGCTTTTTGGGGCCCATTTGTTGCCCTCTTGCTACTCAGTTTTCATGGCTCCTGACTCCAAAGTCTTTCAAACAATGTAGGCAAAGTTGTTTGCATTTTATGCCGATGGATTAATCAAACCAAATGTGATGGATGAGAGGACAAATACTCTTAAACTTTATCTAGCTGTCATCCAGTAAACTCAAGTGAACAGGAAATAACTCCGCTGTGAAAGATGAAGGCAAAGATGGCCGTTAGAAGGTCTGCTCCTTTCCCCCCAAAATGAAAAAAAAAAAAAAACCTCTATTTTTTTAAATAATATATAATCATTATTTTAAAAATCTAACAATACAGACAAAATGGAAGGACATCCTTCCAGGAAAGTCAGTTTTAAGATTAAGAGATAATTTCGAGAAGGACGGTGTGTAAGGAGGATTATTTTACGTATGTGAGTCAAGAGAAATGGCTCAAGTCCCTCACGGGTGCTGGGCCCTGCGTCCCAGGTGGCTCCCATAACAGCTGACATCTCTGTCATCATCATTAAACATGCATGCAAGCCCTTTTACGTCCCAGACGCTGTCTTGTTTGTTAAGCAGGGAAGAGATGGAAGTTTGAGAAAAATGAGGTGAGAAGCCGGCAGCCCCAGAAGGTTTCTCTCATCAGGGTCGACATCCATCTGGGTTTTCCCACCTTCAGGGCAGGCTTGCCCTGTGACCTAAGCAGGATGGGGGCCAGGCCAGGCTGGGGGGATGCTCACTGACTTCTAGGAGTCATCAACTGCTCAAGTGTCCTTTTGACTTTAGAAGGAGCAGAAAAGGAAGCTACCTCTGAGGTGTGATTTAGAAGTTAGGGATAGGGGCGCCTGGGTGGCTCAACCAGTTAAGTATCCCAGTCTTGATTTCAGCTTGATATGATCTCACGGTTCGTGGGTTTGAGCCCCACGTTGGGCTCTGCACTGGGAGCATGGGGTCGCTTGGGATTCTTGCTCTTTCCCTCTCTCTCTGCCCCTTCTCTGCTGTCTCTCTCAAAATAAATAAACATTAAAAAAAGGTTAGGGATAAAACTCTGGCCCCCAAATTATTTCAATGATTACCTTTCACTGTGCTCTAATTCACCATTAAAGATTCATCTTTGGGGGATTTTGAAGGCCTTTCTCTTTTCAAGAAGCCTTTCATACACACAAATATCCTTGGAGGATAACGCTTGAGAAAAGATTAAATAGTGGTGCCTGGGTGGCTCAGTCGGTTAAGCATCTGACTCTTGTTTTCAGCTCAGGTTACAATATCGTGGTTTGTGAGTTTGACCCCTGCATCAGGCTCTGCACTGTCAGTGGGATTCTCTGTCTCCCTCTCTCTGCACCTCTCCCCCTCTTGTTCTCTCTCTCTCTCTCTCATAAATAGACATTTAAAAATAATGTTTATTTATTTATTTTTGAGAGAGAGAGAGAGAGAGACAGAGCATGAGCAGGGAGGGACACACAGAGAGGGAGACAGAATCCAAAGCAGGCTCCAGGCTCTGAGCTGTCAGCACAGAGCCTGACGGAGGGCTTGAACCCACAGACTGGACCGTGAGATAATGACCTGAGCTGAAGTCAGATGCTTAACCGACTGAGCCACCCAGCCACCCCAATAAATAAACACTTAAAAAAAAAGATTAAATAGAACCAGCCGATAGTAAAAAGAAAGGTGGAGAGGTGAAAAGAAACAGAAATAACTGATGGAATTTCTGGAAAAGGTGGACAGGCTTTGCCTCTTCTGCCTGGTAGATCTAAGAGGCACATGTGCAGTCAGCCTGTGTTCCTTCCACCTCAGACATCGCTAATGGATTGTGATGCACTTGCCTGCTGGCCTTGAACATCCTTCCCAGCATAGCTACTCAAAGTGTCAATACCAGTCAGCTGAGGCAGGCTGCTGAAGTGAAGCTTCCCTGTGGTGAAACCAGGTCCTGAGCCCGCCATGGCTGCTTGGGATGAGCACTTGGAGAGGTCATTTCAAGATGCAGGACAATAAGTGAGCTATCGGGCCCCGGGACCTAGTGTTAAGATAACATTAGTGACCACCTGAGTGGTATTTGTGATACAATATCATCTCATTTAATCCTTACAAAACTCAGTGAATAGACAGATAAGAAAAGGCTTCAACTAGTACATGGTGGTACCCGGATCGCCATCTGAGTCTTCTGATACCTCAAGCTCATATTCTTTCCATCCCTTTCCACCCTACCCCCCCCCCACCCCACCCAAGAGCCTGGCTCAGACACAGCTGCCATAGATCTAATGGGGATAGTGATAGAATAACAGTACATAAGTTAAACAGGAAAACCTCTCCAATAGGGTTTCCATCACTATCAGCTCATCCCTGGATACGACCTACATAAAACTCATCACCAATAAGCCATGTTTCTGAATGCCATGAGCATGAAAACACAGAAGCTTAAACAATTCGCGACTAGTTTTTTGTTTTAAAAATGCAAACCATTCCAAAGTAAAAGTAAGTCTTCCTTCACCCTTCCTTACTAACCCTAGAACACTTTCTAGGTCAATCATTGTTAACAGTTTGCCAAACATCCTTCCAGATCTTTTTCTATGCATTTATACACATATAAATCTAAATGTGCAATGTAAAGGTTTTTAAACATATACTGATTGTATTTTATTATATATGTTTTTCTATGACTTTTTTTTTTCCATTTCCCAGTGTCTTGGGGAGCTTTCCATTTAAGTATATATAAATTTATGTTATTCTTGGGGTGCCTGGGTGGTTCAGTTGGTTAAGTGTCTGACTTCGGCTCAGGTCATGATCCCATGGTTTGGGAGTTCGAGCCCCGTGTCGGGCCCTCTGCTGTCAGCGCAGAGCCTGCTTTGGATCCTCTGTCCCCCCACTCTCTCTGCTCCTCCCCAGCTCGCGTTCTCTCTGTCTCTCAAAAATAAATAAACATTAAAAAAAATAAACTTACATTATTCTTTTAAACTGCTGCCTGGTATTTAATAGTATGTGTGCCATTGTTTTCTTTCCACCAAAGGACATTTACGTTGTTAACAGTTTTTCAGTTTTACACACAGTGCTGCAGTGAACAGTATTGTCATCAGAACCTCTTGCGCGTGAGTTGAGTATCTCCCTGGGATAGACCTAGAATCGAAGTTACTGGGTTAAAGAGTATAGATAGCTTATATTTTGATAGATACTGCCAAGACAACTCAAAAAGTTTGTACCTTTACATTTCTACCAACAGGATGTGAGATTAACCCTCCCCCCCGCATCTTTGCCCACACTGGATATTATTAATCCTGAAAATCTTAACCATCTGGTGGGTAAACAGCGATATCTTATTGTTTTAATTTGTATTTCCTGATTATTAGTGAGATTTGGTGGGTTTTTTTTGTTTGTTTGTTTTGTTTTGTTTTAGTTCATTGTTGGTAATCTCTCCCTAAAATTCTCTCTTTCTTTGGCTTCTGTAACGGTCCATAGCACACGATCTTGCCTTTGTTTCTACACCTCTGGCCACTCTCAGTTTCCATCTCTAACTCCTCTATCTGGCTTTAAATATTGATGTTCCTCAAGGCTTGCTCATAGTCACCTCTCCCCTAACCTCCTCCCAACACACAGATCTCCCAATCTACATTCTCTCCCCAGAAAATATTCAGGCCCATTCAGGCCTCAAATACTGCCTGTATACCAATGACCCCCAAATTTTATCTCCACCTTCTCTGGTCCTCTTGCTCTAGACCTGTCTATTTCACATCTCTACTTGGATGCCTAAGGGCACGTTAAATCACCGTTCCAAAACCGAACTCAAGATTTTATTCCCCCAAACTTACCCTTGTTTAGAATTCCCAACTCAGTGACTGTCTACCAACATCTGGTTGAACAAAAAGAACCCTAGAATTCCTCCTTGATGATTTCCTTCCTGTGATTCTGGTATCCAATATGTTCCAAGTCCTATTGGCTCTATGTCCTAAATATCTCTGGAAAGTGTCCATTTCTTTCCATTTCCACTGGCTACATCTCCCTCAGAATTTTCAATGGCTTCCTAACTGTCTGCATCCATGTCTGGCCTTGGCCAACCTGTGCTCTACAATATGACCAAAGTGATTTCCAAAAAGTAAATCTGATCATGTCATTCTCGTATACAAAGATACAGCCGCAACTTGTTAAACACAAAATTGTTTGCAATTGTTGAAAGGAAGAAAGGTAGAAAAAAGAAAGGAAAAAATAACCTAAAATATTGGTTAAACACATTTAGTTCATCTGTTTGATGGGACAATAAGCAGTTGTAGAAAAACAAGTGTAGTTCTAGCAAGTGTTAAGTATCAGATAATTGCTGTTCTGTAAAAATGTAGGGGTGCCTGTGTGGCCTGGCTGGTTAAGTTTCTGACTCTTGATTTCGGCTCAGGTCATGATCTCACGGTCTCGTGAGACTGAGCCCCGTGTCAGGCTCAGTGTGGAATTCAGAGCTTGCTTGGGATTCTCTCCCTCCCTCTGTCTCTCTACGCCTCCCCCACTGATGCTCACTGTCTCCCTCTGTCTCTCAAAATAAATTAATAAATGAAAACAAACTGAGGGTTGATGGGGGGTGGGAGGGAGAGGAGGGTGGGTGATGGGTATTGAGGAGGGCACCTGTTGGAATGAGCACTGGGTGTTGTATGGAAACCAATTTGACAATAAATTTCATATTTAAAAAAAAAAAAGTAAAAATCTAGAGCAGTGTAGTCCAATAGAAATATAATGTGAACCTCATATAGAATTTAAAATTTTCTAGTAACCACATTAAAAAGTAAAAAGAAAAGAGGCAATTAATTGTAATAGTATAATTTAATCCAGTATATAAAAAATATCATTTCAAAATATGTTTAATAAAAATTATTAATGGGATATTTTACACTATTTTTTCACACTCCTTGAACTCAGAGTGTATTTTACACTTAGAGCACATCTCAATTCAGGCACTAAATTTTCATCAGAAATATCCATCTCTAAAGATTTAGATTTCATGAAATTTAGAGTTGAAAAGTAGATTCACATACCTACATTATTCCAAACATACTAAAAGTTTTTCCAGTAGCTGAATCGAAGATTGGCTTTAAAAATTTTTTTTTAATGTTTATTTTTGCCAGAGAGTGGGAGCTGGGGAGGGGTAGAGAGGGGGGGACAGAGGATCCAAAGTGGGCTCTGTGCTCAGAGGGGAAAACCTCATGTGGGGCTCAAACCCATGAACCGGGAGATCATGGCCTGATCCAAAGTTGGTGTTCAACTGACTGAGCCACCCAGGCGCCCCAAAGATTGGTTTTAAAATTTAAATGTAAGTTAAGTTAAATTAAATTAGAAATTTAGTTCCTCAGTTGCAGTAACCATGTTTCTCTCTCTTTTTTTTTATGTTTATTTATTTATTTTGAGAGACAGCATGAGTGAGAGCAAGGGAGGGGCAGAGAGTGAGGGAGAGAGAGAATCCATGCTGTTAGTGCAGAGCCTGATGCAGGGCTTGATTCCACAAACCATGAGATCATAACATGAGCTGCAATCAAGAGTCAGATACTTAACTAACTAAGCCACCCAGGCACCCCAGCAGTGACCACATTTTTAGTGCTCAATTGCCGCACATGGTTGGTGGCTACTATATTGGATAACAGGATTTAGAGTAAGGTAAAGATTGCAAATTCCCTAATTCACTTATAAACTTTGCAAATTTTATTATAAAAATCCTTCAAAGGCTATGGGGCACCTGTGTGTTTCAGTTGGTTAAGCATCTGGCTCGTGATGTTGGCTGGGGTCATGATCTCCCAGTGCGTGGGCTCGAGCCCTACCTGGGGCTCTGCACGAACAGTGCAAAGCCTGCTTGAGATTCTCTCTCTCCCTCTGTCCCTGCCCCTTCCCTGCTTGCTTGCTCGCACGCGCACACGTGCGCTCTCTTTCGAATAAATAAACGTAAAAAAAATCCTTCAAAGGATAAAAGATACAATAGCCTAACCTCTCTTGGGAACAAATGCTAAATAAAATATTAGCAAATTGAGTCGAACAATGTTTTAAAATAATCATAACCAAATAGGGTATATTTAAGGAATGCAAGAATGGTCCCTCCTTGGCTTTTCTTTTGGCGTGAAAGATCCATTCACAATTGCGTAAAAAAATAAAATACTGGCAAATAAACAACAAAAATGGATATTTCTGAAGAAACTATAAAACCTTGCTAAAAGGACATGAAAGGAGACTTGAAAAATGGAGAGGCATACTCCACGGGCGACTATTGGTAAAGACGTGAAGCCTTCTAAAATGAATCTGTAATTTTATTTTATTTATTTATTTTTAAAATCTAGCGTAATTCTAATGTAATTCCAACCAAAATGCCAAGAGATAACATTTGTGGGAGTGCGGAGATGACCAGTTAAACTTATTCTAAAGTTTATCTCGAAGAATAAGCAAATGGAGAATAGCCAAGAAAATAATGAAAAAAGGTTAACTTGTTCTGCCTAACATGAAAATGACCCATAAAACTATAGTGATTAAAAACTGTGGTACGATGGAAGAGGTAAGTAATGGAGATAGGCCCATGAATATAGGGAAGTTTGATATATAATAAAGACAGTATTTCAGTGCAGTGGGGGGAAAGTATTGATTATTATTATTTTTTTAATTTTTTAAAGTTTTATTATTTATTTTTGAGAGAGAGACAGAGAGAGTGAGTGGAGGAGGGGCAGGGAGAGATGGAGAGAGAGAGAATCCCAAGCAGGCTCTGCGCTGTCAGCACGGACCCCGATGCGGGGCCGGAACCCACACACCGTGAGACCATGACCCCAGCCTAAACCAAGAGTCCGACTCTCCACCGACTGAGCCACCCAGGCGCCCCGGAAAGTATTGATTATTTAATAAAAGTTATTGGTATCACTGAATATCCTTAGGGAAAAAAGTAATCTCAACCACACCCAAAAATGAATTCCAGAGAGTTCAAAGATTTGGAAATTAACAAAATGAAACCAACAAAGAACCCAAAAGTTCAAGAAGATAATACTGGAGTTCACTTTAAAAGAACCATTTGGGTGGGAGGGGCCTTTGGCAACGTGGTAGTAAGCCACAAGTCATGGAGGAAATGATTGACAGGTTTGACTATTTTGGCAGACATTACCGGTTACCAGTGAGATGTGAGTAAAAATCTGCTGGGGACTACTGGGAAAGATTTTCCTTCCTGATGAGATCACAGATCTCTGAGATGGAAAAAAAAAAAAAAAAAAATGTGTTGTCCTCATCCTCTGCCTTCCCAATTGGACTATGGGAGGATGTAAGATTTGGAGGTATAGTGGAGGCGTCTCATCCTACAAGGGGAGACCCTGCCAGCACGGTCTGGGTGGACTGCAAGTCTGAGAGATGTATGTAACAAGATGGACGATACCACTGAACCCCCACACCGATTCTGGGGCCAAGTACTTCTGGATTTCAGGTGAATTAAAAAATTAATGTTTTCTGGTGTAAGCCCCTGTTAACTTGACTTTCTGTTACAATACTGGTAACAGATATATACAAACAAAAACTGTCTATGGCAAAAAACACAAAGAACTAAGGGAGAGAAAATAATTTCAACATAGATATTCTGGTTAACGGCCTTTAATATATGAAGGACGTTCACTAAGCAATAAGAAAACAAGGGGGAAAAAAGGGAATACTTCAATAAAATAGAATGGGCAAAGAACATAAGTAGATAATTCATACATTAAATTCAATGACAAATAAAGATATAAAAACATGCTTAGCCTCACTAATAATCAAAGACTTACAAATTGAAACCACAACGAAATGTGATTTTCGGCCATCCATACCGGCAAAGGTAAAAGGAAGGACAAGGGCCAGTGCTGGAGAAGGTGTGGAGAATCATCCTAATTCACACATCTTGGTGAGATATAAATTGGTACAACTTTCTACAGTACATTTTATTCGTATGAATCGGATTTTAAAAGACACATCCTATTTTCCTTTTAGGAATTTTTCAAAGGGAACAAATCAGCCACATGACAAAGATGTATCTACAGTGATGTTTAGCGATAATAGTAAATAATAGTAAAAAAAATTGGTAATGACGCACATGTTTCCAGCCATAGGTGATTAACTTACGAACATTCGTTCAATGGAATGGGACTCTAGGTAAACACGAAGAAAGGTGATGCATTATATATATTGGCATAGAACAATGTTCATGCCCTGATGATAAGTAGTAAAAAGCAGGTTACGAAACACTATGTGTTATGATTCTCTTTGTGGAAATGTGTGTTTATATATGCACAAAAACTTGGAGGATTTATTTTTAATAACAGTGGTTATCTTTGGGAAGTGGGATTATGAGGGAAACTTTATTTTTCTGTATTGGTTGAATATTATAAACATCGGAAAAACAAATTTGATTCCAGTTTAGGAAATAAAATGTTTCCAGAATAATATGCAGTGATGTGCAAAGACACATATGATATATTGCTAAGTTTACTTTTATTTTATTTTTTTATTTTTGGGGGGAGAGAGAGAGAGAGCACGCGTGTATGCAAGCAGGGGAGGGGCAGAGGGAGGGGGAGAGAGAATCTATGGCAGTCTCCCCGCCCAGCTTAGAGCCCGGCTGAGCTACCCACACGCTCCTGATATATTGCTAAGTTGAAAAAGAGGATACAAGTCAATGTTATAGTAGTGTTATTTTAAGAGTGGGGCTAATGTAATTGAAAATTACCTAGAAAGCTGTACATCACAATGTTAACAGTAATTATCTCTTTGAGTACAGTGGAAATTGCAATGATTTTTATTTTATTGGTCATGAAAATTTTTTTAATCTTTATTTTTGTGAGAGAGAGAGAGAGAGAGCAGGGGAGGAACAGAGAGAGAGGGAGACACAGAATCCCAAGCAGGCTACAGGCTGTGAGCTGTCAGCACAAAGCCCGACGCAAGGCTCGAACTCACAAACCATGAGTTCGTGACCTGAGCCAAAGTCAGACACTTACTTAACCGACTGAGCCACCCAGGCGCGCCCCCACCCCCATTTAAAAATATTTTTTAAAAGACATTTGTATTGCTTCTAAAGAAAAATGTTACTCTTGAACAACGAAAGAAAGAAAGAAAGAGAAAGAAAGAAAGAAAGAAAGAAAAAGAAAGAAGGAGAGAGGGAAGGAGGGATGGACAAACCAAGGCTAACTTGGACCAAGCCCTCTTGGAGGACAGCTAGGATCCTGAGAAGCCTACAAGACGTGTGTTGATCTGATGACATTAAATACAAACCCTGACATTTCTTTAATTTTTTTCTTTTGTCGTGCCACAAAAACTGAGGCAACTCAAAAGAAAGATATGATAAATCAAAAAATTACAAATAAAAAGATATCAGGCTCGAGGAAAAGAGCAATACACGAGAACGACAGGATCGGAGGAAAGCACACTTTGGGGTCATACGCGCTTATGAAAGGTGAGCTCCCTCCTGGACTACACAGTTTTGGGGCCCTCTGCTCGCCAGACTTGCAGCAGCTGGACATCTACACAGAGTGAGCCCCCAAAGAGGATAGTACAGCAGACGCACTGTGGGGTATCCGTCTGTGCAGCCCATAACGACCCCTTTTCTTCTGCATCCGTCAGGGGGCTTGCAGTATTGCAGTCAACTGTGCTGGGGTGAACCTCTGGCCCGAGGGGAGCGGGGCAGAATCTCTCTCCCAGACATTCAGAACTGGGCCCGAGAGCCGGCTTCTCAGAGCAGAGTGCACTCCTTAGTTGGGGCCTTAGAGCTCACTTGTATTTTGTAAGGCTCCTGGTGCCTTAAGAAATAAAGAAACAAGGTTACAAAAATGATGGTATATTTTTTAATGTTTATATTGAACAAATTAATGCTTTTAACCCAAAAACTAGAGTGCCACAAAAATGTTCTGTTCACAAGATAATTACAGGATTTATTAAAAATATTAATTCAGGGTGCACTACAGGCGGTGTGGTCCAGAGCCAAAAGGCCTGTGCCAACCTCCTGCTCCCCTCCCGCCACATGCCCCTGAGGCTGTGAACTCTGGGATGAGCTGGGAGCAGGAGGAAACTCAAGTGTGGCTGGCAGCAGGCAGACAAGGGGAGCTCCTACTCCTGCCTCTCCACCCTTTCCAGGGCTCAGTTCCAGGTCCTTCTGAGGCCCACTGACCTGGCCCCACGAGACACCTTCATTTCCTTCCAGTGAGGTCCTCGTCCCTCCTTCACTAACTCTGCTTGATGTGGATTTCCACCATCGGCACCCAAAAGAACTTTGCCAGAGACAACTTGCAGATAGCCCAGGTTCTTACTTTTCACGGGAGGTGTGTTTTTTCACTTGCGATGAAATCCCCTCCCAGGGAGAAAGGGAATTTTCAGCCTCTGCGGCCCTAGCCTGCAGAGAGTTCATGCGTATTCTCCCAAGGTGGAGGAGGATTGTTTAAAAGATGCTGAGTGGCAGGGAGAATGTCACCTCAACATCCCTCCGCCAAAGCCGGGAGAGGTTTGGCTGCGTCTCAAGGACGCCGGTTCAGACAAGGGCAGGCCTGGCTGCCTTACTGAGAGCCAGAGTCATTTTCCTGGTGCTGGGGAATGTTGGGGAGCCTTGGGGTCCTGTTTCAAGGCCTCTCCCCGAGCGGGATGGTCCTAAAACCGGCTTCAGCGGGGAAGATAGCGAGGTGAGGTATCTGGCCTCTAAGAGGCTGCTTGGCTAACTTTCCTCCGTGGAAAGATAGAACAGTGGAAGCTGGTTACACTTATGGATCGTATTTCTCCATGGTTCCCACGGTGCCTACCAGTGAGCCTTAAATAACACAGACACGCAGTAGCTCTTTGTGGTCCCCACTGCTGTGGCAACATAAAGTCTTTTTCCTGTGCTCTCTGCTTAGGCAGCTGTGGGAGAATGTTCCAGGGCTCTCCTCCTCCCCTCCTAGTGCAAGTGGGAATTCATTCATTTAGTCAACAAATATTTCCTGAGCACCTACTTTGTGCTAGGCTCTGTCTAGGTGCTGGGAACACCGGGGTGATGAATAAGATAGCCATGGCCCTTTCTGTATCAGAACACACGACTTTTCAAGCCACCTTTTACCACTCACCTCCCATATACATAAACAGAAAAACACACAAACAAGAGCAAATTTTGTCGTATTTCTCTTGACCCACCAAAGAATACCAACCAACTCATTTCAGAGAGAGAGAGAGAGAGAGAGAGCACGCATGAGAGAAAAAGAGGGAGAAGGAGAGAAGCAGTCGCTAGAGAGGAAACTCCCAGTTTTGTGGTAGTCTCCCAGAACAAGGGGCCCATTTTTGTCATCCCTTGTTCAAAAATCCCATGTCCCCCACTCAACGCACGCACACACATACATATGTTCCCCGCACAGTTTACATTCATAACATGTACAGCTGGAGAGCAGTGAAGTCTGCCTCCCACATTATACAGAACGGATTGGCAGCTGGGACTGAAGGCGATAGAAATAAGCTATTGATCAAGGGTTATAAAAGTACTGCCACTGGGAGCCCGTGATGCTTGCAAGCTGAGGGCAGCAGTAAAGTGCTACACAAATGCAATAACATTTATAACCCCAGGGCAAGTGCTTTTTACATGAAAATAAAAAGCTGATCCTCTGTTTAATTCTTCCCCCCTCCTTGGGCCGGGCTGGCCAAGCGCTTGGACAGGAGCTAAGCAGGGCCATTCAGGATGGCCTGGCCTCTTGCTCTCTGGGTGAGTGATGGGGTCTCTTTTCCCCCCATGCTGGTGCCTTCTGGGGGGTTGGTGGTGGTGATGTAGGGAGCACCTGCACTTTTTAAGCTTCTCTGGCAGGAGGGAAGCAGCAGCAGCCGTGTCCTGCCATCCTGAGGGGCCCAGTCATGCCTTGGCCCCATGGGTCTTCCTTGGTCAGCTTTGTGGGTGTTGCCTTGTCCTGTTGGGAGCTGAACTTTTCACTTGAATGGATGTCAGAAATTGCTCTTTAGAGCTTCATTCTGTGACATTTGTGAAGAGGAGTCCTACTTTCGGGAGAAATAAACGGAGAGGAGAGACAGCTCTGGAGGTACGATGAAACAGTGAGCGCGTCATGATGACCGAACCTGAGGAACCCAGCTCTTTCTTCCAAAACTCACCGGATCAGTGCTGTTTTATTATTATTTTTATTACTTTTTAAAGTTTATTTGTTTTGAGAGAGAAAGAGACAGAGCATGTGAGTGGGGGAGGGGCAGAAAGAGAAGGAGAGAGAATCCCAAGCAGGATCCACACTGCCAGCGCAGAGCCTGATGCAGGGTGTGAAACCATGAACCGTGAGATCATGACCGGAGCCAAAGTCAAGAGCACGCTTAACTGACTGAGCCCCCCTGGACCAATGCTTCTTAACATGTGTTCACAGGAACGTCAGTCTATAAGATGCTCCATAAAAATGGGACTGTATGGCCAATAATTGGGAAACGCTTCCTCTTAGGGATTCCTATTGCATCTTTGCAATTTTAAAGGCTCTGAAAAGTCCTGTAGTAAATTTTAGGAACAGTTTGATTTTGTTCTAACAGCATCTCCCAGGTTTACTTGACTGCCAAACTGTCCTCTCACTTAGAACTTCTTTCGTCTTTTCCCCCCATTACCTAATGCCTCCTAACAGCACATTTTGGAAAAACGCTGCCAAGGTACTTCTGGAAGGATATGATATATTGCCTGCCATGTATTGTATGCCTACTGTGTGCAAGGTGCTTGACGTGAATTATTTCTAACCACGAAAACAACTTGGCAAGTGTTATTACCCCTGTTTCACAGATGAGAAAAATGAGGCTAAATCACCTGTCCAAGGCCCCTCAGCTAAGTAGTAGGTGAGCCAGGATGCTCGTGTAGGCCATTCCGATTCCAAACTCCACATTTTCTGTTATACCCTGTGTCTCCCTAGGTGGACTAGAGACTGACTTCTCTTCTGGCCACAGTGAAGATAAGTCTCTTCTTTGGAGACCCTTGTCTTGGAATCCATTCATTCTTCTGTAAGCCTTGCCTGATTCATCGCTCAGCCTGGCTCTAGCCCATCCTGCCTTCCTTGTGGCTCATGGGAATTCCCATTAGAAAGCAGAACCTGAATCTAAGTAGCCATGGGCAGGAGTCCCAGTTTTGCCATTTACTATTTATGTGACTTCAGGCAATTTACCCAACCCCTCTATACCTCAGTTTTCTTATCTATAAAATTTTAAGTGTGCACAAAACATCTGGCCTGGAATGCTTAGTAAATGGCAGCTGTTAAGTTTACTGTTAATAATCAACAGTAAGTCTTCGTTGGGGGGAAAACAAGCACATGAGGAAGATTTTAGGGATCCCTCCTTTAAATATGGTAAGATAAGATGCAGACATTTTTGTGTTGAAGACGAAAAAATTGAAACCCATTAAGCCAGTGACTTTAAAAAAAAAATTTTTTTTTTTAACGTTTATTTATTTTTGAGACAGAGAGAGACAGAGCATGAATGGGGGAGGGTCAGAGAGAGAGGGAGACACAGAATCTGAAACAGGCTCCAGGCTCTGAGCTGTCAGCACAGAGCCCAACGCGGGGCTCGAACTCACGGACCGCGAGATCATGACCTGAGCCGAAGTCGGACGCTTAACCGACCGAGCCACCCAGGCGCCCTAGCCAGTGACTTTTTTAAGTGTATGGGCAGCGACTTGCAGAACTGGGACCCGGGCTCCCAGTTTCCAGAAACCTAAGACACCTGGTGTGTCAAAGAGCTAAATGCACCTGAGAAGGCGGAGACATTTAGACTGAAAATCTTGGGAGCTATTTCCAATTGAAGGCCAATCAGCCCTGAGGATAAAATGTCTCTGAAATTGTAAGTTCGGTAAAATTAAATATGGGAAACTTTAGTTTTAAAGATTAGATTCAAAATTAGATTTGGAAGTGGGGCCCACTTGTCTTAATTACTATCATCTTTTGTTTGTTTGCTTGTTTTCTTCTGGCTATGTACAATTACTCATCCCAAAACATTTTTCTTTAAAGTCATTTTTGTAAATTGACTTAGGTTCTAATAACAGATGAGCACGAGACCTCTGTGCTAATGTTGTCATACTCTCAGTTGGTTTTGCTCTGTGATCTTTTTAGTTTTGTCTAGGCTGCTGAGGCAGGGACACTCCAGGATGAAATGAGCTGTCTTTAGGCACAGTTAGTCACAAAGCTTAGGTTGGAGCATTTCAGCTTGGGATGGGTCTGTTCCCATCAACCCACTGACGTTTATCAAAGGAAATGTAATATTCATCCAGATTGGAATTGGAATGAGTTTTTCTTTTCTATTAGATGAATTGTGACAACACAATGTACTTGGAAAAATAATAAGTTTGAGCTTCTTCTAATTGAGGAAAGCATTAAAATAAAGTGTTCATGGCCCTGAGACTCATGCCCTGCACCCTCGGGGAGTCAAAAGTCCCCAAGTGGCTATTGGAAAATGCTTCTTGTTTTCTTTTGTTGTTGTTGTTGTTGTTGTTTTTAATTCTCACTCTCAATACACTAGGAGAACATAACGTTTCAGGTCCCTACTTCTCAGTGTTAGCTGCATATCCACCAATGCAATTCTTAGCCCAAAGTCCCTAACCCCCTACTTGTATTCACTCACTCAGATGCTGGGATGATAGAGGTGGAGTTATTTTAAATTTAATTAATTCCTCTTTCTTTCACTCACAGCACCAGTCTTCAGTGAACTCGGCCTTTTGCAACTATTATGTGACTGGTTCTCTGCAGGCAGAGAGCGAAAGGAGTAGTATGGCGTGCTCCATACTCCAAGGACAGTGAATGGGCTGGACTTAAAAGGAGGGAATCATATCTAGGCCTTCTGCCTTTTCGTTCCCGCCACTTTGGGGTGTGGTTCTCTGAGTGTTCCAGCTTGGATGCACACAGTTGATTAGTTTAACACTAATGGGTGTCAAGTTCATCCAGAGAGCATGACCTCAGTATGTAAATTATTCAGCAACGAGGTTGATGTGACTATTTATAGGTCATAAATCAGTTATAAACTCAGAAATATGAGAATAGGTCCCTAAATAGAGAAGCAATTGTTACCTATCCAAGGCTTAATTTCAATATTCAGGGTTGAAGCCAGACAAATTTCATATCTGATACCCTTTGAACTGGGCTTTGGGAGGCGTGGATAAGGCAGGTGTATTACTTACAACAAGAAATGAGGGGTAAGTTCAGGTATGACAAAATGGATTCAGGTCATGGCTGCCTAGTGCACTGGGTTGAGAAGGTTTCTGAGGCCGAGTTCAGGCTCTGGGAGTTGGTTATTCCTAGCTCGGTCGTTTCATACCCTTTATTCATTAGTGACAGATGTTTCATGAAAGTGACGACACGGGGTCACGCACGGGTTCACCAAAATTGTCCTGCTGAACCTTATATATCGATGCATCCCCTGCTATACCAGTCAAGGAAAAAGAAACCAGACTCTTAGAGCACTGCTACTCCATTTTCAAGATTGGGATGATGAAGAAGAAATAGGGACACTCGAAGGTCCAGCTGCGACCTGTCAGGTTGCTGGCTGGATTCGGGGCAGTTCCTTGCTGTCATCATCCAGAGGGGAGGTTTCCCTGCCATGTCTAGGTTTTCTGAGACTCAGCCTGCCTCCATTCTGCTTTAGTAGTGCCTGTTTCCCTCACTCAGGATCCAAGTCGATTCAAGTGCACAATTCCACCTTATTTCAGGGTGAAGGAATGCCAGCCTGACAATATACACTTGAGGTCATTCCTAAAGCTATAAGTAGCTCCAGCCTCGTAACCTTGGATAAAGCCCTAAAGGAGTCCCCTTCCTTCAATGCACAGGCCTTTCAAGGCTCTGACCCCCAGGATTATGATTCCCATGGCTGCTGCTTCTCTCGTTCCTCTCTCTAGGCCCACATCAAACAAACAATCACTCCTAGACCTTACTCTGGTCTCTGAAAAATCAGGTCATGTCCTGTTTGGATGCCAGGCACACCCCTGTGGCTTTCTGTTCAGAAGTGCACTATCTTTACAGCCCCTTGGTTCATCACCCTGCCTGCCACCTGCAGGTACCCTGCTTCTCGCAGGCTTCATTTTCTAGCCTTTGCTGGTCCCGGGGCTCAGTGATAGCACCCCTTAGCTGTTCTGATTCAGCTCCCCTTCTGTGCAAAATTTCCCTCTTTTCTAAAAGAATTCTTGTGATCTCCATAACTTCCCTATTGTCCCTTGGGAAATCACCCTAAACAGGAAATCATTTACATGTATGAAGAGCTTATGTGCCGGAACTCATCCAAACTTTTACAAGCCATTATTTCATTTATTCCCAGTAACAATTCTGTTACTATCCCCGTTTAACAGATGAGAAGACCGACGCATGTGCAGTTGTCCAGAATCATATATCAAGTGGTAGATGGCGATATGATTTTGGCAATCTGATTCCAACTTATCATTTTGCAATATTGCTGTTCGACGATTCAGAATCACATTTGCACCGCAAAGGCAGTTATTGTCTTGTCTGGGATATCTCCACTGTTTGTTTTTTTTTTTCAAATTCATAATAACCTTTTTTTAACCCCCTAATGATAAAACACACGTTTATTACAGGATTCTCTAACCTTAAAAAAAAAAAAAACAATGATTACATAATTGTGTTTGCCTTGTGAAAATTTACTGCTTTGTACAACCTGTGATCTGTGCACTTCTCTGTATGAATGCTATACTTTAATTAAAAAGTTTATATAAAAGATTCCTCCAGATCCCTTTATATTTTAACTTAGGAAACACCTCCCTGCGCCCCATTGTAGAACTGCAGTGCAATTTGCCAATGCTTTTGGGGAAGGTGAATTTCGCAACAGCACCTAGTCAGGTTTAAATGTTTGGGACTGGACACATATTATGCTAGCTGGGCATGCTATCTATGCCTGACCCCATGTGTTTTATGGGATACAGAGGTTGTAAAAACCTTATTAGAACATCATTTCAATAAGGGGAAGAGAACCTTATGCTATTGCAACAAACCTGTGCCCTAACTGATTTAACATGAAAGATGGAAGGTTTCACACTAAAGTTTAATGCTGCTTTCACTTGGTTGGAATTTGGGAAGCTCCATATTTATAACAGGGTTTCACTCATGTAGGTGTATTAATTGTCCTTCCCAGGTTTCAATGTTCACAGAAGAGGAGTAGCAATAAAATGGTATGTATTTGTACAACTTGATACAATTTACCAAAGACCAATAATAATATTTACCCAGCGCATATGACACATTATCTCATTTAACCTCCGTAACAACTCTAGGAAGTGTCGAATGGTTATTTCTGCATTTTGCACATAAGGAAAGCGTGACTTGCAATAGTGCATTGTTTGCTCAAAGTCAACCCAGGACTCTATGATTCCAACGTACCTAATTCCTCAAGAATAAGCCCTGCTACTTCTCACTAACAGCTTGGACCCTCACAACAATCCAGTGGATTAAGTATTATTGTTTCCCCCATTTTGGACAAGGAAATAGACCTGGAGAGATAAAGTGATTAACTACACATTTGCAGAACTCAGACCCAAGCTCCGGTTCTCAGACTCCAAATCTGGGAACGTCTTCCACTAGATAACGTCATTGCTTAGGCCCACAATGCAATTTATTTATGTTGATAATGGATAATCTAAAGGTGGAAATAATAAGATGATAAAATTCTCTTAACATCTCCAGTCTTGGAGATTCTTCTTGTGATATTTTTAGCAGCTCGGCAGCTTTAAGGCAGACGTTTCTACAGTTCTAATTGCAACCATTTTTGTTTTTAACAACAGGTCCAGCTTAGGCCCCCTGATCTATATCAGTTACTTTTGGAAAAGGAATTGGGATCTGCTTCTGCGTGGAAGGCAGAGTCACGTACATGCAAATACGCATCTAAATTTGTTCCTGGTGTTTGGTCTAGTTCAGTGGTTTTCGTCCCGCCTCCCAAGCCCCCTGCCACCCCTGGTGCAATTTTACCTTCCTTCCCCCTGCTTCACCCCACCCCCCTCCCCCCAACACGCACATACGGGACATTTGGCAACGTCTGGCGATATCTTTAGTTGTCATCCCTGTGGGGGGAGATGCTATTGGCATCTAGTGGGTGGAGGCCAGGAATGCTGCTAAACATCCTACAGTGCTGCCCACAACAAAAATTATCTGGCCCCCAAATGTCAATAGTGCTAAGGTTCAGGAGCTCTGGTTTGGTTAATTCTTTTAAACACACACACACACACACACACACACACACCTGATGTTGCTTAGGATTCAATTGACCTTGGAGATTATGGCGAAAGTAATGAAATTGAAGGTATTCTCGAGAGAGCCAACTGCTTATCCACCAATATTTATTTATTTACAAGTTATACCTGATCCATCTCCAATTATGATTTTGGCTTTCCGTAAATGCACACACAAGGTAGTTAAAGTGAAGATTTTTAAAGGATCAGAAACCATTGAGACGGTAGGGAGAAAGAACATACATTCAACTTTGGCTAGTCACTGGGGATTTTCTGTCATAATTCTTTAAAAATCACATTGCTAGGCTTCCTCTACTTATCTAAGCACTTTGTTGGTACAAGCCAGGTTTCCATTTATTCTAGCCCAATAAGAATTAGAAAAGAAGAGCTGGTGAACTCCCATAGTTACTGCTCTGCCTCAGTGAAGGAGGACCCTCAGGTCTTAAGACAGTTCAAATCTCCTTTAGGGTGACCTTTTAAGAGACAATGGGCTTACTTTTCAGTCTAACAAAAAGGATAGTAGTTGAGTGAAGGACGGGTGAGGGGAGTTGGATAAGAAAGCTTGTTCAGGGGCCCCTGGGTAGCTCAGTCGATTAAGTATCTAGCTTCAGCTCAGGTCATGAGGTCCTGATTCTTGAGTTGGAGCCCCTCTTCGGGCTCTGTGCTGTCATCTAGAAGCCTGCTTCTGATTCTCTGTCCCCTTCTCTCTGTCCCTCCCCTGTTCATTCTCTCTCTCTCTCTCTCTCTAAAATAAATAAACATTAAAAAAAAAAAAAAAAAAGAAAGCTTGTTCAATTAGTCCTTTGGGGGGAGGTTTCCTTACCTGGTTTGAAATATTCTCAAATACTGTCAGAATATCAGAAACAATCACATACAAATACAAAACAGCTTACTATCTATGGGTACAGTGTGTACTAGACTATTACAAAAACTGTAAAATAAGAAAATTTATAAGAGACTTTGTTTTGTATTATAACACATAATGCCTCCATATAATATTAGAATATATAAGCTTCTGTAATATTTTTCCTACATTTACAGTATCTCTGCATTAGACCGATAGTCCTCATAGGGGGCTGTTTTATCATTTTGAATGACATTTTATATTACCCAATAGAATCCCAATATTAAATATTTTCTATCAAACAAAAGTTATTTAGATTCCTACCTCCTTTCTCTTATACCAAAATATATCTATATCTACATCTATATCTATATCTATCTATATCATCTATATCTATGTCTATCTACATGGTAACAAGGCAAATGTAAAACATAGAAGCCATAAAAATACAAGAAGAAAATTACACGTATTTTTCTAATCTAGGACTTTGGGTGGCCTCTGGAAGCATGGAACGAAAGGCAGGATATATATAGACATCACAGGTAGATTTGACCATTTTTAGAAAAATGTAAAAACTGTACTCCAATATTTAAAAGCATTCAAAATTTGAGTTTACTGTTTATTCAACAGGGTTTTGATGGTTATTGGGGGAGTAAACAGGTTTAGGAAAGCAAATTCTAAGTTACTGTGCACCTGCTATTATGTCATTTATGTCTAAAAGTTGAATGGTTTACTTCAAAGGAGCTTCTGATGTAAACTTTCAATTTTTAGTTTATTTCTGGGATTTCCACTAACATACTAATTGTTAGCTTTTTTTTTCTTTAGAATTTATGCTATGTAACCCTTTCAAAAATCCAACGAGGATTATCTTTAATTTGTGCATGAGAAACACCAAGGTTCAGATGGTTTAAGTGCTGTTTAAGGCCATATAGCTAGTGTGTGTTTACTAAGTGCCCATGACTGGCATGCTTAGAAATTGAGAAAGACCCATCAAAATGTATCATAATACCAGCCTCACAACCTTGACTCACCCAAGAATCCTTGGACCTCATATGCCACATCTGTGCTCACAAGAAATTGGGACGTGTTCACCCTCTCCAGAGTTATGTTAACTCAGGAAATGAATTTGAGGGCACCGGGAAAACATGTATTATATAGTCCCATGTACCAGGCACTGTACCAAACATTTCACATGAATTATTTTATTCAATCTTCTCAACAACCCTACAAAACAACAACAGCTTCATTTTACAAGGTAGGAAAACTGAGGATTTGAAAGGTTAAGGAACTTGCCCAAGGTGTCTTAGTTGAAAAGGAGTGGTACTGTCCGGTTGTCTGAATCTGGGTCGGCTTGGTTCCACTCCTCCACACCATGTTAGAGAGGGAAAGAGTATGTAAATGGAATCATCATCTATTCGTGAATCACAGCTCTTCTTTTCCATAGAGTTTGATAGTTATAGGAGTGTTAATACAATTAGTTAAAATATTTTATTAAAAATTTTTCTTTAATGTTTATTTATGTTTGAGAGAGAGAGAGAGAGAGAGAGAGAGAGAGCAAGCTGGGGAGGGGCAGAGAGAGAGGGAGACACAGAATCCGAAGCAGGCTCCAGGCTCTGAGCTGTCAGCACAGACTCGGGGCTCGAACCCACAGACCGCGAGATCATGATATGAGTCAAAGTCGAACACCACCGACTGAGCCACCCAGGCATCCCTGAAATATTTTAATTAGATATAAATATCTAAAACTCGATTTTGCATGACATTGGGGTTTGATTGATAAACAAACATCTTAATGTTTGTCAACTTTAGTCTTCTAAAGCCAGGGTCGGTAAACCACAGCCCATGGGCCGTCCTGCTCACCCCCTTGGTTTAGCCCACAAGATAAACATGCCTTAACATTTTTCTTTAATGGTCGAAAAAATTAAAAGAATATTTTGTGACACAAGAAAAGTACATGAAATTCCAATGTCAAGGCCCATAAATAAAAGCTTTATTAGAACATAGCCAGGCTCATATGTTTACATATTTTCTATGGCTGCTTTTGTGCTACAACTACATAGAGTTGAGAAGTTGTGACCAAGGCTCCATGGTCTGCAAAGTCTTAGATATTTATTATTTGGGCTTTTACAGAGAAAAGTTGACTGGCTCCTCTTCTATAGCATTTACACATTCAGGCACCATTTGAGTTTCTAAATTTTTTTTTATGAAATTCGGAAACATTTTTAACTTTTTTTCCAGAAAGCACACTAAAGCAGTCTTGCTCTGAAAAAATTTTTGACAGCCTGGGCTGATTGGAAATGACCCCATTAGGTTGTGGTTCTAGTGCCTGGTTGGTCCAGTTTGAGAGGCCCTGCCTTAATTCATCTTTTAAATACATTAGAGTTATCTCTAGGTGGCAAAGCTGGGTCTTACTACCCAACCTGTCCTTCCGTTATTCATCTTGACTATGTTATGGGTTCGGTTTCACAACACTATGAGTTCATCCAGGCTTCTTGAATCATTTATAGGGATTTTCATTTTTGCTCTCAAACTCTTACACACTTTCTCTGCTGTGAATTTTTTTGAATATAAAGCTCAGAGTACTAAATGGCTTACACATGTAAAAGAAAGCCCATACTTTTTCTAAGCTTTAAGAAATCAGAATTAAACAATTTTTTTTCTTGAGAAAGTCAACTTAATTTTGCAGGTCACAGAAGTAAGAAAACACCTTCATATCCAAGGATCTCAAAGCACCTCTGGTGGAAACACATAGCAAGGTAAAGGACGTCTGTTTATTTTTAAATACTGTTTATTTCTTGGAGGAAATACTATTTAATGGGAAAGATGTGACTAGTAACAAATAGAGTCTAAGGCTATTTCTGGTTCTGTCAATGACTCACTTTGACTTTGGGCAAATCATCTCACCACTGTTGCTCTTTATCTGCAAAAACTGGACTTCATGCCTATGGGAGTTGCATGGCTAATCAATGCCTGGAAAATGCGTAGTGGCAGATGCTACAAAAGTGCTGAGCCTTAAAAACAAAACCACCCCCACCCCCCATTTGTATTCAGTTGAGGCTGGGGTTTATTGTTATTTAACATTCGAAGGCCAACACTACGTTAAGTCCATCGTGCTGCACAGACCAGATAATATCACTGTCCAGTAGGGATTTTTTCCTTTAATGTAGGATTCTGGACTTTTCTTTTTCTTTATTGTGGTTGAGTGTTATTTTAGAATCTAGTAGTATATCCACACAAAAACATTAAGCTTTAAGTTGAAAACTATCGATTTGAAAATCTAAATAACCCCCCACCAAAAATTAGGGGGGCCCCTCCCCTCCCCGCCAAGAAATCTCTCAAAACAAGAATTCCTCTGATGTTTTTTTTTTTTTTTTTTCCTCCCTGCAGTTCTCCATGTTACAGTCCTTGGAGGTAGAATAGGCATAAAATACTTTCACTAATAAAATATGACAAACCGCCGGATTATACGTGGCCGATTCCCAGTGATTGCCCTGCTACACAAAGCAGAAAAGTAAATGCCATCATCCCCCTTAGAACAAAAGAACTTAGGAATAAAAAACATGGAGAGGGGGGAGAAAGCAGCAATAAATAAAGGTGAGGGAAGGACCCCGTCCCCCGCCCCTCCCCGACGCGAGTGTGGGACTAAGTGTGGCTAATAAAGTGGTTCAAGGGTAGTTATTTGGAAAGGGGGCGGGGTGGCGAGGGGAGGGAGCGGGTGAGCGGCGGCCGGGGATTGCATGTTGCATTCGACTTGAGGTTGCATCTTTCTCCTGTTGCCTGGACCACGCTCCCCCATTGCAGTGCTTCCCCATTGCTTCCCTTCGCTCTTGCCCTCGCGGCTTTTTTCCCCCCTTAAAACTGCTGTTGCACGGGAGGGAGTTGGGGCCGCTCCGGAGCCCCTTTGCAGCTCCTGCCGGCGGGAGGGGGGGAGTTGGGCTCGGGCCGCGGAGTTGGGGGGGCCGCAGCGGGCTCCGGCCTCGCCTCGGCTGCAGCTACATGGGAGCCGAGCTGCGGCGCTGCACGGGCCCATCATTGCGGCGGCCCCGGAGTTTGGCCGCCGCCGCTCCGTGCTCAGCCCCATCACCGCCGCCGCCGCCGCCGCTGCACTGGAGTTTGGCTGCTGCTGCCCTACTTCACTCTAGTTTAGTTTCACTCACTTTACATCCGGGTTTTTTCCCTAGGCAATGGGGGCCGCAGCACACCCCGTTCCTTAGGCAAAGTGAAATAAATTCGCCGCACCGACACGTCAAGTAGTCCGCCCGCCCGAGCGCCGCCGCGGGCCCCCGCCGCCCCTCCCGCCGCCGCCCCGTCGCCCCCGGGGGGGCCCGTGCGGCCCAGGAGCCGCCGGCGGAGACGCGGGGGCCCGGGCCGGCCGCCGTACAACTCCGCCCGGCGGCCCCCTCCCTCCCCGCCGTGCCCCTCTACCCCGGCGTCTCCTCTCCCCCCCGCCCTCGTCCCCGCTTTCCCAGCCCCAGTCCCTCTCGCCCGGCTCTCGGGAGCGGCGGGGGCGCGCACGGCGGCGGCGGCGGCGGGCCGGCGGGGCCGCGCGGCGGGCTCCCGCGCGGGCGAGTGTGTCTGGGCCTGGGCGGAGGGATCCCCGGGCTGAGGCGGCGGAGGTGCTGCGGCCCGGGGCCGGGTGGTGAATGGGCTGGTGGTGCTCGCTGCTGCTGCTGAGAGGAGGAGGAGGAGGATGAAGAGTTGGGCTTGTTTGTCTCCCACAGTTTCTCTCCTGCTGCTCTGATTCCCCCCCACCCCTATTCCGGCCCGGGGCCTGTGTGTGTCTCTCCTGGAGGAGGAGGAGGATCCAGTTCCTCCCCCCACCCCCTCCTCCCCACCCCCCCTTGCCTGGGGAAGAGGAGGAAAGAAACAGCCCAGAGAGAGAGAGAGGGAGAGAGAGAGAGTGAGTGAGAGAGAGAGAGAGGGAGAGGAGAGGAGGAGGAGGAGGAGGGAGAAGGGAACAACCTACCATCTTAACACACTAATATCTAAAAAGTGCGAGAGGCCCAGAGCAGCAGCAGAAGCAGCAGCAGCAGCTCCAGCTTCTTCCCTCCCTCCCCATGAAGAAGAGTTCCCTCCTCCTCCTCCTCCTGCTTCTCCTGCTCAGAGTTCCTGCCTCCAGCTGCCAGGGGGGACAACCAGCCAGCAGCAGGAGGGTGCAGTATCCCAGCTTTTCCATTCTCTCTTCTCCTCACTCTCCTCTTTTTTTCTTGAGTAGCTCTCTTTCCCCTCCCTCCCCCCTTCCCCCTCTCCCCCTCTCCCTGTCTCTGTCTTGTCTCTGGTGTTTGTCTCTGGGAGGAACTGGGGCTGCCTGCTTGGAGTTTGTTGTGGGGGGGAGGTAGGGGGAGGGGAGGGGTGTGTGGGAGGGAGGAGGGAAAGGGGGGTGTTCTCGTCAGGACCCCTCAGTCAACTTGAGATTTGAGCAATAACTTCCCCTTCGGGGCGCCCCCCTGCGTGCCCTTCCTATTCCTCCCCCCCTAAAAAAAAGACAATGGAAAAACCTTGTCTCCCCCTTCCTTCCCTCTGCCCTCCACCCCTCCCCAGGATAAATTGGAAGTAAGTTTATGAGCAGCCTCGGGAGCCTGGGCGCTGAGTGCTGGGCCGAAGCGGGTGACAGAGGCGGCGCGCCGGGGGTGGCGGGGAGGGGGCGTCACATTGTCCCGGCGGGGGGCCGGGGAGGGGGCCGCCGGCGGGGGCGGGGGGCGCGGAGCCTCGTCCGCCCCCTCGGCTGTCCCTCGGCCCGGGGATGGTCGCCTTGGCTCCTTCATCACCCTGCCCCCCCTCCCCCCCCCCGGGATGCTGTCGGGGGGAAGTTTTTATTATGATTATTTAATTAATTAATTAATTTTTTTTTTTTTTTTTTTTTTTTTGGAAAACCATCTTGTTTGGTGACTGAGGGATCTGGTTAAAAAAAAAAAAAAGCTGCGGCTGCTGACGCTGCCGGGCCCGACTGTGTGTGTGTGTGTGTGTGTGTGTGTGTGTGTGTGTGTGTGTTGGTGCATTTGTCTTGGGTGGCCGGAGCAGCGTTGGGGAAATTCCGCTTATTCTTCTTCTTCTGCAACTTGTTATTCCGGAGAGTCTGCCTGCACCCCTCACCCCGGGGCCGGCCCTCCCGCACTCGCCCCCGCCGCCTGCGGCCGCGGGGCGCCCCCGGGACCCCGCGCGGGCCGGGGCCGGCAGGCCGCTCCGAGAGGGGCCGCGGCCGCCCCTCCCCCGCCCGCGCCCCCGCCGGGGGGAGGGGCGCGCGGAGTGGGACTCTTTCCGTTTGGTCCAGCCCCGTCGTGCACGCAGTTCCCAACACTTCTCGTCATCCTCTCTTTGGTCTCTTTATTCTGCTGAGCGGTGCTGTTAGGATTTCTTTTTTTCCCCTGACCACGTTCTCTATGGTGGGTAGCAGCAAGGTGGCCCTGGTAGGGGAGGGGTTGATACCGAGATTGGGCACCAGGGGAAGAATGTCTCGGTTCAACTTTGTCTGTGGCTTGCGCCCCCGGAGAAGGCCACACGCCGGTTGTAGGGTGCAGATGTGCTGAGAGTGATTTCTAAGTAGTTGAGTTGTTGAGATGAGGGTAGGACTGCTAATGGTAGGCAGGTTTTGTTTTCATTGGTGAATCCGGTGTCATCATATTCAGGGCATATGTTGAAATATTCTTTGTTTAGGTCTTGAAGTAGAGGATCTCACTCTGCACGTCCACATTGTGTTGTTTTTAAATGATGTCTGCAAGTGTGGCTTTCTAGAATTTCAAATGTGAGTTAAGGTCCGGGCGTGTGTGGGCCTCAGCATTGGCCTTGACAGTGAACTTTGTGGCTGTGTTTTGGATTTCAGAGATTTGCCCCATAGCCGGGATGTAAGCTGTACGTTTTTTGTTAATGGTAGGTGTCAGGAATGTAGATGCTTAAGCTGGGGACGTTAAAGGGAGAACATTCCTGTATTAATAATTGATAGCTGAATATTAGAATCAGATTAATTTGGGTTGTGAAAGTTTTTTTTTTTTTTTTTTCTCTTTTTGAAGCAGCTGTGCACTCTAGGAAGGAAGCCTTTTCATAGGCACACTTTATAGGAGTTCTTTAGGGCAGGGAGCTAGAATATCTCCTTTTGGAGAGGATACTCATGAACGTCTCTGGCTTCATCGAGGGCCTGGTAAGGGGACTGAAACTGGGACTAAGACATCTAAGTGTACTTTTCAGTGTTTATGTTGTTTGTTTACATCTGGTGTTGTCTCACATTTGGGCACTAGAAATAAATAGGTCAGTTTTGCTTTTGGTTTTTGAAGAGTAGCCCCCCCCTCCCTTTTTTTTCTTAAGTTTCACAATTTACTTGGTTTCACAGCATTGTAGGAAACTGTTACTACATTTTTACTGGAAATACTATTATTCATTTTGATTTTGGTAAGTTCCTTTCTATTCTTTTTTTCCTGTCTTCACTTGTAAATGGACTCTACGTTGTGGGCTTAACACTAGCTTATTAGGGGCTATTAAAAATGTCTGAAGAATACATTTTAAAATATCAAGACATACTTCTTGATGGAAGGAGGAAATTTTTGTGTGCAGTTATACTCCTGTTTCAAAAAATTTCTGTACTTAAAACTTAAGTAGATAGACAACTATCCTTAAAGGGAGCATAGTAATAGTGCAGAAAATTCTCAAAACACAAACTTCTGGCTAATATGTTAAAAATATTCCAGGTGCTTTTTTTTTTTTTTTATATCAGACTTTTGCTTTTGTTAACATAATGGTATTTGAATATGACTGGCATTGCTTGACTGGCCGTAATAAAGTCTTTTGCTTGAGTGCTTTTGAAGGCTTTTAAAGGTAGTTTGGAGATAATTTTGCAAGCTTTATTTAAGCATGTTGCACTTTGGACTCAGGCAGGTCTTTATGGAACCAGAATAGTGATAGATTAAAAAGAGTCGTACCAATGCCAGATTTTTCTCTTTAAGAGATATAAGTGATGGACCGGGCCCTCTTTCTTTTAGCTTTGAAGGGTTCATCCTTTTCCCCATTCAGTCATCTGGGAGAAGCTGCCTCAGAAATACTCTTCTTCTGCTTACATGAAGAACTCTAAATGCTATCCAGCAGGAGGTGCTACAGCAAGATAGAGCCAATCTCTGAATTCTGAGGGTCTTGCTACTTACTATAGCTCTATTAGCTTCAACTAAGCAGCAGGATTAACACTTTAAAGTTCCAGAAAGAACTTTGAGTAAGTCCATTTAAAAAAGTCCATTAATAAACTGTTTGTTATTTGATACTGAAATGTTTGATTGCTTTTTACCTGCTTACAATATTATGCAAAGTAGCTTTGTTATTGTGGACACACTTACGTACAGAGTGCTCTTAGAATTATTTTGATGATCAGTTAGTTTTGTATTGGTGAGTGGGGTGTTGAACACTTATGTGAAAAAATTACCGTGCACTGGCTATAAACAAAAGAAGTTGGTCTGACTTGGGGCTTTAGGTTTTTGTGTCATCCCTGTAATATTAATACATTTAGGATATTGGGTACTTGAAATTCTGGAAAGGGAGATACTGCATGGAAAAATTTTAATTTCTGTGTTTATGTCTCACATCTATGGACAGTAATCCTAATGGATAAATCTTAGGCACTCACCTTCATAAATACATGTATGTGGTTGATGTCTTTGAGTTGGTCTCCAAAGAGATTCTTGAACTGTAAGTAAAGTTATATCTGTGAGTATAGGTCGTTGCTGATATGTACATTAGTAACAATAACTGCATAAAGGTGAAAGTAGTTTCATAGCATCTACAGCACATGCTCCTTTGAAACTCTATTAGTGTTAGGCGAGTTGATTTATCCCTGGAAATATGCGACGGTGGTAGCTTGCAAAGTTTTATATCAAAGTTTTAGAAAGTTAGTAATGGGTAGAAAATCTGATGAACCTGCTTTGCATTTCGTCGGTTTTCTAGGCATAATACTGTACTTTTTTTCTCAGTAAGATCAAATGAGATAATACATTGTAAAAGTTCTTTGTAAATTATCAGAAGCCATGCAGATGTTGAGATGGGTAACTAATTAATACGTGGACAGAAACTTCTGTCTTTAAAATGTTAACTTTATCCCCATGATTTGGGAAATGAGCACGTTAAAAGTGTACCCCCCAACACTTTCTGATTTTTTTTTTTTAATGCTACTGTGGTTACCAAAAAGCTCTTTGTTAACAGTCTTGAAGCTTTGTTTAAAAACTGCTGTGGAGGCAGTTTCTCATAATTAAAAAATAAAGATCATTTTTCTTTTTGTAGATCCTGTGAGATGTGTATCCTCCATTAAAATTTTCCTTCATTTTTTCATTGATGTGATAGTAGTTGATTTTAGTGAATATTTAAATTCCTGGATTCTTCTATAGACTCTCATTAACACACAGAGTAACAGATGTCACAGTTAAGGTTTTGATTGTTTTGAGGGATTCTGTTAACTTTCTGAAAAATTCGTACTAACTAAAGCCTTCAAGCTTGTTTCAAAGTGAAAAAGAAGTATATCTGTATGTATTAGTATTAGGTACATGTGTATATCATTTTGCCTCTTTTAGAGGGATGCTTGAGGAAATGACTACTCAAATCTAGAGGAGTGCACTGAAATGTTTTTTGCGCAAAAATAACCCCAAAGTTTAAAACTCAGAGCCTTGATTTGTAGCTTTTTTAATAGACTCTGCTCACAAATTTGTACTAAAATAAAATAAAATAGAGATAATTGGGAGTCCTGGTGTTTATGAGCATTTCAAAAGGTTTAGTATCTTAAATTTTAGAAGTGACTGCTCTTTATGAAATAGCCCCTTTAATTAGAAATTAAATATAGAAACTTGTTTCTGTGTGAAGTGAGAAAAACATTTGACTGTTTAGATAAAAATGAAACCTCCCAGGGTAGTATTAACTTTTTTATCCTACGGACAGTGAATGCTTAAATTTGGTTTTTTGTTTTTTTGTTTTTTGTTAAGGAAATACTGAAGTTAGGGTTATGGTAATATGCTTTTAAGTTTTGTATCCTTAGTATTTTATTGCCGAAGTCTTTTGTATTTAATTGCTATTCGAAGGGAGAAAAGGAAGGGATTAAAGTTTTAGGTCTCTCACCTTTGACAGAATTCCTTCATATCTATATTCAGACTTGATTTCTTGAAGTATGTTTGAATCTTCATGTTAATTTGTCCTGGGAAATAATCGTGATTTTTGTTGACTTCTCAGGAACTTTTTGTACATAGGCTTTTCAGTAGGCTCTAAGTATTCTTTAGGAGCATAGCAGTATATTTTGATCACTTTAACTTTAGCAGGTGTGTATTTTTGCTGCTTTGAGATTTTTTTTTTTTAAGGAGGTAATATGCTAATGCTGTTTTAAATTTATTGTAGATAATTACTTCTTAAATAGCATATGTTTTCTTGTTGTGTGTATATGTGGCTTGCTCTTTTTTAGGCTTTCATATAATTCTTATTTGTGTATTAAATTTTTGGAGTTATCTTTTGTGAGAATGCTGAAATAGATGTTTAAGAATAACTTTTGATTTACTTGTCTATCAGTTCAGTGTTAAACTGGGGGTGGTGGTGAACTCTTCCCTTTTCGAGATAATATATGAGGTTCAGTCAACCTTTGGGTTTTCTATAGCAACTTTCTTACACTAGACACTTGTGTGGCAGTTTGAATACCCCTCCATTTCTCTTCCTCCAATACATTGCAAGGCCTCCCCCTGTTTTAAGAAATAAAAAATAGCAGGTCTCTGTTGAAGGAAACTGTTCTTTCCTATATTTTGGAATCATCAATGGAAATGTTTTCAGTTTTTTTAAATAGACAAGTGAATCGGTAATAGGGTGATAGGAAGGGAATGGGGCCTAACAGGTTGGTGATCTAGGCTTTATTTTGACTCTGTGGGCCTAGGGGACAAAAAAGAACTTAAACACAGAAGCCAAAAAGATGGGTTTTGTTTTATTGTTTTGGCTGCATTGAGAATACAAACTGTCAGTACTTGAGGAGAAGGAGCAGCAGAAAGGAATTGATTTTTTTCTGCTGCAGATCCAAGTATTGTTAACCATGTGCATCTCTAAAGCAGCATACTTGCAAATCAGACAGTAGTTGATTCATTCATTCAATTAACAGTCAAACCCTAGACTGTTTTTTTTTTTTTTTAGATTTTTAAATAAGTACCAAAAACTTCAGAATAATGACAATAATTTCCTGATAAAAGTGGGTGATAGTAACCATGGCAACTGCTATCTCTGGCCTTATGGACAGTATGTTGTATTGATGAAGCTTCAGATCCTGTAGTAGCCTGTCACTTTTATGGTGAAATGTAGTAACATGTGTTGCAGGTGATTTTTAGCTGGATTGTGTTAAATTTGTGTGCCAGCTTATCTTTCCTTGTTAGGAATTTCTTGGACTGTATTCCACAGCATGTTTGTGAAGGTGCTGTTGCCTGAAAATAACCCACCACCTGTGTTAGGCCTCCTGATGCAGATTGCACTTAGTTTTTTCCCAGCCTCCTTCCTCAGTCTTGCAGAAAATAAGGATGTGTGTAGAAACTGTAAATACATAAATAATGGCTCAAAGTTACCTGTTTGGGTTTGGACATGTTATTGATAGGCAAAAAAAATCTTTTGTGTTTTCAGAAGAGGTCAGTGGATGAGAGAAATGAGTCTGTACTTGGAATATTTTTTTCCTAAGTGTTCTTTCTGGAAACGTGTATGTGTGTGAAATGAGGGGCTAGGAGTGGAGGGCAAAAATAATTGAGTAAGGACTTGACAAAAGAGAAACTTAAGTATTATTGTTTTTGTGTGTGTGATGGTGTTATGTGTATGTATTACTTTAAGAATATATTTCCTAATGTGCATTATTAGAGTATGGTAAATGTTTTTGTATGAGAATTTTCTGTGAGAAAAATTACATATAAAATATAACTTGAAAAACTGTTAAGAGAAAACCTGATAAAACAATTAAAACTTTTTTGGGGAGGGGGATAGAGAGCTTCGGTACTGATCCAACCAAACTTAAAAAAATGGCTTTGAGTATCATGGTTTAAAAATTTTTTTAATTGTATAAAACCTTTTTTTTCTTTTTAAGCATTTCTTTTATATGCTTATCCTGTATGAGGTTTTTCTAATGTGAAAATGTTGTTCTAAATATTGATACTTTTCCAATATGTACTAAAGAAACTGCCGGAGCAGAGAGCAAACAAGTTAGATCTGAGTTTGACTAGGCCCTGATAATAAGATCTTGTCAAATTGTGCTGGAGATAGTTCAGACTTTCTTGAAACTTACAGTGATAGAATGAAGTGGTTTACTTACTACAAGTCCCAGGATGCATTTCGGGTTTTTGCTTAACTTCGGATTAGAGCATTGCATGCTGGGACCTGTAGTTGATTTAAACAGCACAGAGAACCCTTCCCTCTTGTCTACTCCATTTTATACAAACAGCTTTCCAAGCCTCTAAGAACTTTCTGCTAAGTAAAATTTGATTGCTAATATTGTAATTATCATGGTGCTGTTATTCTAAAGTGAGTCTTCAGAAACACTCTGCTGTTTTAGTTTATCTTGGATTAGTTTGTTGTTGTTTTATCGGCTGCTGTAAGATTTACATGTACAATAACTGATACATGTGTATATGTGTGTGTTTATATATTTAAAACTTAGCAGTTGTAAATTTTTTTGTTGTCTGTGGTGGTGCTAGATCACTTTACAATTACAGCATATAGATTGCTCTTATGGGCATCAGGAGCTTATAATCGTAGGGCCTGATATATGCTGTTCTCTTTTCTTTGAATGGGGCCAGTTATTCAGTGCCCGTGTTTAAGCTCAGAGGTTTTTTATTATTATTATTCTGTCGTAATTGTCAACATCTTGCATCTTAGTATTTATTATTTTTTTTATTTAAAATTGTTTTATATTTATTTCCGTGCACATACAAGTGGGGGAGGGGCAGAGAGAAGGAAAGACAGACTCCCAAGCAGGCTCCACACCATCAGCGCAGAGCCCCACGTGGGGCTCAAACCCACAAACTGCGAGATGAGATCATGACCGGAGCTGAGATCAAGAGCCTGACCCTTAACCGGCTACGCCACCCAGGCACCCCTTGAATCTTAGTATTTTTAAAATGGAAGACAGATTCCTGAAACTTAATGTAGTTTTAGTGTAAATTTACCACTCAAAGATGTAGTCTGAAAGAGAAAAAGGTAAGGTTTCTTTAACAATTTGTTTATATTTTCAGTTGTGAGTTTAAATTCCTATTCTTTTTGTTCTTTAAAGTTCTGATTCTTTTATTAATGAATATCAGTATGTTGTTGCAGGGAGTAAATGTTAAGGTCTGTGAAAGCGCGTGGCACAGTGCCTGGCACATAATAAAGCCTCAGTAAATGTTCAGAAGTAGCAGTAGCAGCAGTAGTAGTGGTGGTTCTTGTTACTAAATAAACATCGTGCTTCCCATTTTCCCCTCTCTTTTGACGTTATTATCTGATTAGAAGCCTAGCCTGTTTCTGATAAGACCTTGAGAGTTTTGTCCTATGGTGATGATGTGGCAATTCCTTAGAAGTTTTTGCTGTACGTAAAATGTCTTTGCACCTCAGTTTCTCCCTAAGTGATACGTGCCTCAAGTCAGACAACCAGCCAGTAGCAGAATTTTGACCAGGATTCAGCTCTTGGTCACTGTACCGCAGCCCTTGGTTGACTTTGGAAAGTTCAAAAAAATAATGAAAATTTCTTCATTCATAATGCGTGCACTGGTAAAATATCCAAAGTAGTTTGATTAAAAGAAAGTAAGACGCTGCAAAAATGTTCCTCACGTCACAGTGTAAGTAACCTTGGAAAAATTCTGTTGTGTTTAGAAGCACGAACCAATCCATCACCACAGTTCACGGTGTTACAGGATTGATGTATTGGAGGCCAGTGAGCAGCCCCGGAAAGAAAATGTAGTTTCAGGTCTGTGGGTTGTACTTAAAATGTTAGGTTCAAAAAAATCATAAGTCTTTACATTCTTTTTCTCTTTTAGGACACTAACTTCTTTTAGGCTCTTGAACTTGTAGGATATTTTTATCTCCATGGCTAGTCTCTTTTAGCTTTTGAGAAGGGAAAGAGACATCTGGGAATATTGTAAAATGTAAGCATAAGTTGTGATGTATGTGCTTTAGTTTGAGGGTATACGGAATCAAGATCGTGTCTTTCTTACCTGCCTGGCCAGAATCTATTCCAGCTTTTTCCAGCTTGAATGTAGTTCATGGGATATTATTGCTGAGCGCTGCTGTGTTTTTAAGGAAGATTCTGCCTTTAGTAGTAATTATTTAAGTACTCGTTTATACAACAAACCAACGCACTATAATAATACTAACCTTTTTTCTCTCATAAATATGAACTGAAATTTGTTAATATTTTGATTCTTTAGATGTGTCAAAAATTTGTGGGATCTGATCGGATATGCTTCCACATTATGAGTGGTTTTATTTATCTTATATTAACTTTTTAAGACCCAACATTAAAATGAAATAAATTTCAGTGGTTACAAAGAAGGGAAATACAAAAGGCTAAGTTTTATAAGGGGTAAAATAATCTCTAGTATTAATTGGCCAATGCAGGAAAGGTCAGATTTGGATGAATTCTCCTTATCTACATTTTCTAATTACACACGTGTAATTTTTGAAATACCAAAGTCGGAAATAAGGAGAGTAAAACTGGGCAGCCGTGAGTAATCCCTGTAGAGTCCTCTGACACACCTACAATATTGAGCACAGTTTTCTGTCTTTTTTTAATGAAATGTCCCAGGCCAGTGGAAGTGAAACAACTGTGATGATGTCAGAGGACTTGGCTTTTGAGACCAGTCCTGTCACTAGCAGTGTGTTCTTGGGAAATTCAGCCTTGCTGGGCTTTAGTTTTCTCTGTGGTACAATGGGGATAATGGTAAAAGCCTGTTTCACTATGCTGTTCAAAGGACCGGGTGAGATAATACTTATGAATGTACTTTATAGACTAAAGTGGTATGTATAAATCGAGTTTTTAATCACTAGTAGGTGCCTGGATTTTAAGATGTTTGTCTATGTTGTGTTAACAATGTTAATATTTTTAAAAAATTTTTCGTATATGAGTTAGAATCATCTGAGTACCCCCCTGTCCATGGCCAACAGACAAGTTCTTAACTTGTTCTAGCATAGTTCTTGATAGTGTGCCACTGATACATTTTGTGTGTGTGTGTGTAATATATATAAATATCATAAATGTACTGGTGTATTGTTATGGTAATAAAAACTTTCAATTATGGGCTTTTATATTTAAAAGTATTTTTATACGTTAATATACAAACTTACACAGATATATGTATTTGTTCTTGGAAAAGTGGCATAAATATAAGACTCTTTGGCAGGTTGTGAACGGCTCTCATACCGTAGGGTTATTTGTTGTCTTAATAACAACAATAATAATAAGGGTTTAACATTTACCGAGTACTTATTATGTATAGTGCTAAGCCTTTTTACATATAGGATCTCATTTAATTGTAATTCTCATAGCAGTATTCTGAGGATTTACTGTTTTACCCTACCCCCATTTTATAGATGAGAAAATGAAGGCCTCCCTGGGATCACATAGGTGTAGCAAATGCTACCACCTGAATTCAAGCCCAGGTTTGAGTCCAGAACCTTTCCTCTTAAGTGTCCGTAATATTGTGTTAAACTATGTAATAATTCCTGTTAAAAACCTAGAAAATGAATTACTAAAGAAGTTTTTAATTTAGTGAAATGGCCACAGCTATGCTATATCATTTTGAGAATGTTTCATGTTGATTTTGGTTGGGTTAGATTATTTTGGGAATAGTGAGCTTTGGAATGGAATGGAAATGAAGGCTTTTGAGATAGTGCCTGTCTTGTTCATCACTGTATGCCAGTTGTGAAGCACAGTGCCTAGCATGGAGTGGGGACGAAGATCTATTTCTTAAGGTTTGAATTTGAGCACTTTGGCATGGTAGGTTATTTCATACATTTTCTGAGTAAGTGCAAATATTTTACATTGGCGATTTTAATTAGTCCTTAGGTAACTGTCAGAGTTTTAGAGGGTTTGACGAGAAATGGCCTTTTAAGACATATTATAAAGGCAGTGCATCTGAGTTAGTCTAACCATATAGTTATTATAAAGTAGAAAATTAAAGTCATCCCATTCTACTTCTAAATTTTCTTGTGTTTTAAATATGTACTATATATATCCATTTCAAAAATAAATAGAATTATACCATGATACCGTCCTGAAGTTTACTCTTTTTCAAGTGGCTATTTAAAAAACTTGTTCTTGAAAATACTGCTCATTAGGAAGTGGGAGTGAGGTAGAAAGGAGAGAGGTAAGGTTTATACATTAAGGTTATAAACCTGCACTCTAGATTGATGGTTACCTATGGGGCAAAAAGCATTTTAAGTTCTTTTTACTTGGGCCTAATGCCTTAGAGATGGTCATTGTTATTTTTAAAACTTTCAAAAACGTTAACCAATTTAAAATGACAACACCATTTTCTGTCCTGTGCAAGTAATTTAGGAGACATCATTTCAGAATTAAGTTCTGCTAGTTTATTCTGGTAGCTACTATTTATAAAGAGATCAATTATGGTTTCACATAACTTTTTTTTTAAACTGGTGGGCTCTCTTCTTGGTTGTTAGGAGACATTCATTCAACATTTACAAATCAGAATAGTGTTTTAAAGCTGAGGAAATAATTTTAATATTTTAATTAATGGAACCTCAAACCAGTACCGCTTAATCGGCACGTAGATAGGTATCCTGCATGGGAATTAGTTATGGTACTCTCATCTTTATGTGAAGAGTGTTGGCTGACCTTACTCCCATTCCCATCCCTACTCACTTAACCACTACCAAATGTTACACTGAAAACCCCCCATTTTAAAAAAAAATTTTTTTTTAATGTTTATTTATTTTTGAGACAGAGACAGAGCATGAACAGGGGAGGGCAGAGAGAGAGGGAGACACAGAATCTGAAACAGGCTCCAGGCTCTGAGCTGTCAGCACAAAGCCCTACGCGGGGCTCGAACTCACGGACCGTGAGATCATGGCCTGAGCTGAAGTCGGACGCTTAACCGATCAAGCCACCCAGGCGCCCCTAAAAAACCCCCCATTTTTTAAAGCAACAAAAGAAGGAAAAGAAAAATTATCCGAGTGCCATTTGTTTTTCCGGCATTGTGTAAAGTAAGACATAGGCAAGGCCTTATAATCTACATTAAGGCTTTGAGAGTTTTATCTTGGTGTTAAGGTTATTAGTCATAATTCACCTTTGTAATTTTTAAATTAAAAAAATTTTCTTTCATAGGTAATAAACTTTTCCTTATTAAAAAAAAAAAGGCCTTCCTAGTTCTAGAATGCACTCCTTGTGTCTGAGGTGCCTTAATGCTTCTTTAGACTCATATTTAGTAGTGCTGAAGCTTGGCTTTAAAATCCAAGAATTGGATCTGCTAGGACATAGCAGTTTACTTTATTTATTTTTAATTTGTTTTTAAGTTTTATTTTATTTGAGAGAGACCGAGACGGTGCAAGTGGGGGGGGGGGGCAGAGAGAGGGAGAGAGAGAATCTTAAGCAGGCTCCTCACTATCAGCTCAGAGCCTGATGTGGCCCTCGAACCCACAAAACTATGAGATCATGACCTGAGCCCATACCAAGAGCTGGATGATAAACCGACTGAGCCACCCAGGTGTCCTGGGCAGTTTATTTAAACTACAGTATAGTCAGTTTTAGCAAGCTAGTTCAAGAGTTTTCTCATCGGTAGCATTCATATGTGCTTTTCACTTTGTGTGGCTCGGAGCATGCCCTCGAAAGTATTTTATTATTTCTCAAAATAGTCTTATAACTGTACAGAAGGCTCAGTTCATGTCATGGATGGTCAAACTGAGGCAGAGACAAGAATGTGAGTAAGTTAATGGCAGAGCCTAATTTTCCTCTCTTTCTTTTGGCCTTTGTAGCCTCTTGTCTCCAAACTTTAAAAAATTATGACTACCAGTAAATGTATATTTGTATGTAATTTTCTGAATTACTGTTTTATGTATGTTATAAAACATACGGGAAAGCTGCAATTTAAAAAAGGCTGATACTGGGGCGCCTGGGTGGCTCTGTCAGTTGAGCATTCGGCTCAGGTCATGATCCCAGGGTGGTGGGATTGAGCCCAGTGTCGGGCTCTGCTATGATCTGAGCAGGGAGCCTGTTTAGGGATACCTCTCTCTCCTCCCTCTACTCCCTCCCTCCCTCCCTCCCTCCCTCCCTCTGCCCCTCTCCCCATGCTGGAGTATGCTTTCTCTCTGTCTCAAAGAAAAAAAGTTAAAAAAAAAATATAAATATAAGTTGTAATAATTCCTTCCATGGCCCCCTTCCATGTGCAGGGTGTGGGTGCACCCACTTGGTGACTAGTGCTCCATTCTTCCGCAGAAGAGGCAGCCATGGGAACACCTGGAGGACAGTTGGCACAAGGTGTGGGGCTTTTAAGTTGGAGTGATCTTTTGCAGCTTTTTAATTTTAAAGAAACAGCCTTTCTTTCTGAGAAAGGCCGAAAGATTGAGAGTAAAGACCTTGGGAGAGGTGAGCTTAAGAGACAGAAATATAAGCCTTATTTGTTTTCTTCTAGTTGACCAAAGGGAAGAGGCTGCCCACCCTGACAGCTCTTACTCCCACTATAGAGATGGCAGTGCCTTTTTCTGTTGTTGTTAGGCAGTTTATAGAACGCAGGATAGCTTGGTAAGCGTCTTCTCTGTGCCTGATATGACGTAACATTGTGGAGTATGCAGCATGCATGTTAAGTACAAGTGGTTGTATTTGGCTTGTTGCTGCAGCATTTTTGAGGATGTCATAAAAAGCAGTTCTCGTTCGGTGGAGTTGGATACGTGCAAATTATTGAAATCCTCATTTCATGAAGACCAAACTTTGTCACTTGGATTATTCTATTTAGTATTTGTTTATTTCTCTCCTCTCCTTCCCCCCACCCCGCTACCAGTACTTCAGAGCAGAAATCTTTTTCTGAAAGGAACAGATGCTGTTAACTTATCAGGACCTGATACTAAAAAGCCTACAAAAATCTTTGTGCTGCTTATTTTCTTTATTTAATCTATATGCAAAGCATATTGTAATTATTGCTGTTAGAGGGTTTTAAACTGATGGTTCCCCACCCTTTTTGTGCACAGGGGAGATAGATTAGGAATGCCAAATGGACAAGTTGGTATAAAGAAATAATGACCACTGAAATAAAACAGGAGTTCAAATAAAAAGCAAACCACATACAAATGTAGAATGAAAATATCTTTTAGTAAAATGTTAGCATGCTGTACTTGGAACAGATGCCACATTAATTCAAAAGAGAGCCCAGAAAATGTGGCAACTTTACGATGTCAATGGAGGGAGCTGCATAGTTCCTTTTCTCATTGTGTCAAGTTCTCAGTACCTCTAGGTCCAGTCCTGTTCTTCTGTATTTATTTGTTTTTACCCATAACTTGTTAGTATACCAATATTAAATCCATGCTCATTTTTACTTATGTAATTAAACACATTGTCATAGTAGTAGATATTAGGGTGAAAAGCCCAGTAACTTGTAATGCAACAGCAGTGATTTTTGTTTTAAATATGTGTATGAAAATATTCAGAATCTGAGGTAAAAATGGATTTATCGCTCACCTTTCAAGGCACATTTATGATAATAAGATAGTCTTAAGAATTGAGACTTTCAAAGAGGGCTAGGCTTTTTTTTTTTTTTTTTTTTTGAGGCCCATCCTTTTTTGAATGTAGAATTTGGACAAGTTACAAAACTATGAGAATTTTGCATTTTTTTTCTCATTTAAATTTGTAGTTATCATTGGACATTTGTTATGATTTTTAAGTAGCTTAGATTCATTCATTCCTTTTGTGGTGTTTTTTATGGTGTTTGGGAAGAAGAAGAAAGGGTATTGGAAGGGTACTACTATACACACTTGGATACTTCCAGAGTGACATTCATTTTATAGGAGATTGCACTGGGACATCTCTGAATTGCCTGTTCCTTGCAGTGCATGGTTAGCGTGGGTCTGAGTGTGGAGAGAGATGGGCTAGGGGCTCTTAACCAGATTTACAGTGTGCCACTTCCTGAGCAGTGCAATGATCTAATCACTAGGGGCGTATCCTTTGTGCCTATAAAGAAGTCTGGTGTGCATGCTTAGAAGAGTACTGCTACTTTTCTCTTAATTAGTCAAAGCACGAAGGCTTACAATTTAGTAATTTTGTTGGAAAGGTTAGAAGTTTTGTTTTCATGCCATTCGGGTGAAGGGACGTTTTTAGCATGGAAGTAAATGAAGATCACTGGTCAAGTATCAGGTAGACACAGTTAGCATGGGTTCAAATCCTGGCTTTGCCACTTTACAGTAGCTCTGTGATAATGGTCAAATCACTTCACCCTCTGTGCCTCTGCCTCTCTTTCTTCATAAGTAAAACATGAATAATTAATAGTGCTCATAGCTCGAGAGGCCGTTAGGAGGAATTGGTAAGTTAATGTACAAACTACGATAAGTTCTTGACACATAGTGGTACTAAATAAATGGTAACTGTTGTTAGGTATTAGAACTTAACCTTAATTCCCAACTCCTTTCTTCGCTTCTCAAGGCCTCAGACAAATGTTGCATAGTGGGAAAAGAGCCTGAGCTTTGTGGTCTGACCCCTGGGTTGGAATCTCTGTACAACCGCTTAAAGTTGAGTGTGTGACCTTAGACTGATTATTTATGTTCCCTTCAACAAAGATGTCTCTTATACGAGCACTGTGCTGTTCATTTGGACTTCAGTTTCTTCATCTGCAATGTGGGAATGATAGTACCAACCTTCTAGGATTGATGTGAAGATAAAATGAGGAAATCTTAAGACACTTGATAAGCAATAGCTGCTGTTAGCAGTGTTATGGTTATAGTCCCACTAGAAGATTATGGGGAAAGAGTAAATATGGAGGGCTTAGCTGGAAAGGAGGGTTTTTTTTTCCCTGAAATGTCATGGTGAGAAGAGGTATGGATGGGAAAAGTGTATCTAATGAGTTCTTGTCTGTGAAAGTTCCGGGAGAAATAGAAAATATGTGGGAATATGTCAGTTTTAACAGACTTTAAAAAAATATCTCAGGGCACTTTATGCTTACTAAAAGACTTAGTGATATAAGCCTTTTTTTTTTTTGCATCAACATAGTAATGTGGTTTACAATATGTCACTTAGCATGGAGTCAGTAGTAGACTAGGCATTATAACTCAAAAGTCTAAAGTCCTAATCAGCTGGTAAGTCCACTGGGTCGGCTGCTCAGGATAAATTATGTGTTTAACCCTTGAGAACACAGGCTTGGGTGGGATAACTAAGGGAAACAATTGTAGAGGCACACACACGCTCTCTAGTAACGATGGACATCATTTATTTGCCTTCTGATTTTGGGCATTTTGCCTTTGTGAAATTTCCTCTCATCTGGTGCCTGGTCTTTTCTTATGGTAATTGTTATTTTCTTTCTATATTTAATTGTCATATGTTACCTATATTGAGCCTAGAAACTGGGCCTAAGAATAAGCTGATCATAAGAAAAGCAACTCTTCAGGGGCGCCTGGGTGGCGCAGTCGGTTAAGTGTCCGACTTCGGCCAGGTCACGATCTCGCGGTCCGTGAGTTCGAGCCCCGCGTCAGGCTCTGGGCTGATGGCTCGGAGCCTGGAGCCTGTTTCCGATTCTGTGTCTCCCTCTCTCTCTGCCCCTCCCCCGTTCATGCTCTGTCTCTCTCTGTCCCAAAAATAAAAATAAAAAAACGTTGAAAAAAAAAAATAAAAAAAAAAAAAAAAAAAAAAAAAAGAAAAGCAACTCTTTAAGTTTCTTCCTTACAGTGATCTTAGAATTAAGATGTTTTTTGGTAAAGTAGTTGAGTTTTTAATGTGTCCATTAGTGTGTGTGTGTGTGTGTGTGTATCTATCTGGTAAGTGAAATTAGTAATTGAGGGAGGGGGAATGATCATTAGTGTGAAATAGAATTAATTTTATTCATTCACTACGAATTCGGATCTGAAACTTTTTGATCTTTGATCTGTAGAGTTTTTTCCCTAGGATTCAACAAATGTATTTTTAACAGCTTATCACAACACACTGAATATGGCATGTGTTACCACCGATGAGCATTTGACTTAAAGTAGAATAATAGCTTCCATTAACTTTTTGTTCTTATTTACTCAACTGTACCAGTTCATAAAGGCCTAGTAGGTGGGTAGAAGCATTTACTAGATTTTATTTTGTCTGTGTTCCTAAAACAATGTTTCTGCTTTCTGAGCAGAAATTCCAACAAGTTTGTTTTGATAAAGTGCGGTACTTACCGTATGGTTTTCTTTCAATTAAAAAAAAAAATGTAATGTTACTTTACAGTTGCTAGAGTGGTCAGTAAGTGAAGCCTTGTAGTTCTAGAATTAGCATAGTATATGCACAGTATTACATTTTATTCATGTAGGGCTTATAAAAGTTGGCTTCTCTTGGGTGAATGGAATTTTAGAAAGTTTAGAAGTGTATTTCATCTTAATGAATGCAGGAGTTAGAAGTAGACCCTATGAGGTCTTTGGGGTTGATTTAAAGAATTGCACAGTTTTGAAAATCAGTCTGTCTCTACCCGATTTGTAAAAGGTGGGCCACTGCTGCCCGGGCTGAACTGTTAGACTTACGTGGAAACCTGCCTGGTTCAGGGGTGCGTTAACTGTGTTATAGAGAGGTGCACATCTATTACGCATACTCCCTCTGTTGCCTTTCGTTTCCCCTTTTCTTTACTGTCTCTTTGCCATCTCTTCTCTGTGTACGCTATCCCGTCTGCTGTTGATCAGTCCCTCCAAAGCCACCACCATCTTATTCTGTCTCTCTTAAAAACAAAACGAAATGCTATCGTAATGATTAGTTTTTAAATGTTTTTATTAAATTTTTAAAAAATATTTATTTTTGAGAGAGAGACAGAGACAGAGCGTAAGCAGGGGTGGGTGTCAAGAGGGAGAAACAGAATCTGAAGCAGGCTCCAGGCTCTGAGAGCAGTCAGCACAGAGCTCGACAAGGGGCTCGAACCCATGGACCACGAGATGATGATCTGAGCCGAAGTCGGACGCTTAACCGTCTGAGCCACCCAGCTGTCCCTAGAATTTCTTTCTTTAGTCTGTAAAGTACAAAATGTGGCTGTGATGCCTTGTTTTTAGGCATTGTTGGCATTTCATTAGTTGGTAGTTGCAAATAGACCTTTTCCAGATTTCTCCTAGTGGTTTTGAACTGTTAACTGGATTGTTTTGGTAAGAAAAGTAAAACTTGGAAATTAGCTGTGGTTAAATGTTAATGGCTATATTGGATTTAAATTCAGTAGCTTCTAAGATCTATCCAAGGCATTTCATCCGTTGCATAGTTATACATACTGAAAAACATATTTGAGAAAAGAGTTTTCACTTTGTAGGATTTTTAAAAACCTCTTTTCATGGAAATTTAAAAACATATGCAAAAGCATAGTGAATAATATTAGCAAACCCCACATACCTCTTAACCCAACTTCAACAGTTATCATTTTGCCAATGTTTACAGTGTGTGAAACATAACAAGGAAAGTAATTTTATGTTTTTAAAACATGCAGTACAAGTAGATCTGTTGGTATACTGGAAAAAAATGTGTGTGAGAATGTTAACTCTTTTCATACATTGTAAATTTAATACTGGTAACCACACTTTAGGATAATACTGCTTTCATAATTTGTCTTTGAACTTATTAAAGACATCAGCCACTACTGCTAGAAAGACTTTAGTTTTCTTACCCCTTCTGTCTTTAGAAACTCTGGATTATTAGTTTTGAATTTACTATCCTTGTTAGTTTCATTTTATTTTATGTACACTTGCCTGTTGGCAACTTTTGTATGGGCTACCAGTAATGGTCTTTTCTAGAATATGTAGGGCAACTTAAAGTTGGAAATTACAAAATCTTGTTCTCAGCATTTTATCCTTTGAACGTTCTATTTCTGTGTCACCTGGTTCTATTTCATCTGCGTGTATGTATCAATTGACTAAGGAATACATGTTATTACTTGTTAAAATAGTTTGTTGAAGAGGGAATTTTGATTATCTGCTATCCCTGGACCTGATAACAGTGATTAGGAACTTAAGTTATTTGCTCCCTCGTTCGCTTCTCTTTGGAGTAGTAAGTTGTGCCTGTGCCTGCAGTTGTGGGGCCTGCTCATTTCTAGTCACTGCAAGGTGATGGTAGCCTTATTTCTGAATTTCCTTGCTTTTATTAGTTTAAATTAGACCCATAGGAGTAATTATTCTACCCCAATGCATGAGGAAGCATAGTCATTGGGTGTTGTGCATCTAAACCCGCATGCAGTGCATTGAAAAGGTATCTTCAATGTTATGATGCTGTCTGGCATATTTAGTTTAGTGCAAGGAGTGTACGTATTTAATAGGACCTGTAATAAGCTTCCTTTATACCAAAGATATATTTTTAAAAATTATACCTAAAGACGACTTTATAGTATTCCCCAGTAGAGTTCATCTAGAGCAGCAAAATCTTTCTAAAATAAAACTTATTCCTTTAACCGGTATTCATTTAAGTGGGTTTCTCTGTACTTGGTTTCCATGGAAATAGCGAATAGCTAACGTTATTTATAAGGTGAAAGTAAAATAGGGTGCCTAATGGGACCCCATGCTGCTCTGATGAAGAGACTTAGGAAAAAAATCCATGCTCATGGGATTTTTTTTTTTTAACAAGGTTAATGGAAGCCCTGATTTCAGTCTTCTGTAACAGAACATATTTTTGGTTTTAAAGGCTAGCATTAATATCAAGCAAACTTCTTTTTTTTCTTTTGGTGTATATTGCTTTCACTTTCAACTTTTAGGACCACTTACTTATCAGCATGATTGAGGCTTTATGCTTCAGACTCGTGCTTCTTTGTGGTTTTTGTTTCAAAAGTTAAAATCTCCAGCATATTGTAGCTTTTTCAGTTTCTCATTGACATTTCAAAACGCAGATAAAAAGCTAAATGTTCATTAATGATAGCAGTGATGATAAAGAATCAATATGTTGGACTACATAGGTTTTTTTTCTTTTTTCTTTTTTTACTATGAGTGTTTGGAACCATTTTTAGTTTTCAGGCCTTAAGTCAGGGTTCTCTTTTATTTGTGTTGTGGAGCTAAACCTGTGTAGAGAGAAAAGATTCTCATTTTCTTTTGGGGTTAAAAACGGGGCAAATCTTAATTTCTCTCTCTCTTTTTTTTTTTTTTTAAAAAAAGGATTGTTGCCAAAGCATTTTAATTGAAATGAATGTTAATTCTTTCAGTCTTTGAATGTGGATTTGGAGTAAACCTTTCCTTTTTCCTCATTTCTTCGGTGAGGCCTACTCTTAGTTTTCTAGGCCTACAGCAAAGCCTTGCATCTCTTAAACCCCTTCAAGTGAAAGAATATCATTCTCTTTGTGTTTGTGTTTGTGATTGGGGTGTGTGTGTGTGTGTGTATGTGTGTATGTGTGTATGTGTGTGCGTGTGTGTGTGTGCGTGTCACTAATTTTTCTATAGCCTGAAAGGCACCTGCTCATTTTCCAGCCTGGTGAGTACAGCACTGCTATATTGAGAAGTGAGGCAGTATGGAACACAATAAGGTGCAATAATTTTTATTTAGTTAGTTTTGGTCGTCCTTGGCAGCTTGTGATTGTTATCCGTTTGTCTGGAAGTACTCTGTGATTATTCCTGGCTAACAGTGCAGCAGGAGTTTTCTTCTGTGTTTCAAAAGCAAGGGTTGTAGTGTACTTAGGGCTCCATCAGGGGAGGAGTTTTTGTTTTGTTTGTGTGTGTGTGTTTCTGGCTATAGTTGGATTTACTGTGCTCTAATTTTTAAAAATTTGGCTGTTGAATTTTTGCAAGAGGTATTTTGTCCCCAGCAATTCACTAGTTTCTTCTGTGCATGTTGGTTGGTGCTATTTTATAAAATTTCCTCAGTGTGTCAGTTGTTTTAGTTTAGCCTTTTCCTGTATATTTTTAAAGTCAGGTGTTTACTGGTGACCTTCCTTAATGACTTCTGTCTGAATTATCTTTGTGCTTTCGAGACATAGGAATTTGGGTCTATTATCCCATTTCTGGGAGAACAAGTCCCAGTAGTTGCAGTTAGTGCAGTAGGAAGGGTTTTCACAGATGCAGTGCTGGGCATTGATCCTCCTCCTTGGTGCTTATGGTTTACACCCAGAACTCCCATTAGTGTTAATAGGAGACACTTGCTTAAATCCCTGTACACCAGCATAAACCCAAACTCCTTCGTAACGCCTTATAGATAGCTGAGTTGTTTTTTTGTTGTCAATGGCAAGAGTTTTGGTCCTGGGGTTAACTGATTATTAAGATAAGAGTTTGAGTTATCTTGGGATATGGGTGATTTACTAAGTCTGATCTGTAATTAAGAAGTTTATGTTATGATTAGACTCCAAAAACATTTACAGCTTTGTGAGCTGTGGAAGCTTGTGAATAAGGATTTTTGTACTTTATAGCATGATGAAGCAAGATTTCTTCTTCCCATTTATTTCTTCTAGTACTTCTCAGCTACAAAATAAATGATTCTACAGGTTTTTATACAAATTGCAAGAGGACTTGGTAAAAGTTGTGTTTTTATTTGTGAGCCTTCCCACAATTACTCTCTGACCTCTTAAGTCTTTTGTCAGCTAATGTTGCTCACATTTTCAAGCATATAGAAGCTAATAACGTGCACTTTCTTAGAGGTTGGACATTGCAATCACTGGTCAAGTATTAGGAAATCACTGTTTACTGTGCCTATATGTGAACTGTGGATTTTTATTACTTTCATTTATTTATGCACGGTATAATGGAAGGATTCCTAGATTGAGAGCAGTAAATCTGGGTTTTAGGCTGGGATTTGCCTCCTGCTATCTTTGTAGCTTTTGGCTAGTCATCTAGACTTCTTGGATTGCTGTTCCCCTGTGGAATGAAGGAATGGTTTTGGTACTCTGGGGTGTCCATTCTAGCTGTAGGCTATTTGAAGGCCTACTTTCCTAGGTACTAAAGGAAATAGAGGACTAGAAGGCAACGATACCTAATCCTGGCTGCCCATCAGACTCTTCTGGGGGAAGTTAAAAAAAATACAGCTATCTGAGCTCTAAGTCAGACTACATGAATTCAGAATCATTAAGGGTAGAGCCTGTGAATTTATGTATTTTTTGAAATTTTAGAGTTATCCTGATCAAGGTTTGAGAATGACTTATACAAGGCATTAATTCTAGTCTGCTTTGTGTGTGTGTGTGTGTGTGTGTGTGTGTGTGTGTGTAGTCAGGGAAATAAGACCTGTAAGTTACAATGTGAGACCGTATGTGGTTAAATTTTAAGATGAATGTGAGTGATGATAAACTATCTGGGAATTCAAAGAGAGGAATCGCTGGGATTTGGGATGGTTATAGGGAAGGTCTCCATTTATCACTGAGTCTTTATCTGGACCTGAATGACTGCCTGAGATTTGGCTAGGTGGAGAGAAGGTGAAAAGGGTGTTGTTGGTAGAAGAAAGAACATCCTCACAGAAGTTTGGGGAGAGGAACAATTCTGATGACAGTTGTAGTGTTTATTTTATTATTCTACTCCTGGAACTGCTGTATATTTCCTAAACATTTTGAAAGAGTATACCATGAAGATATTTGATAGAAGAGAGTGTTCCAGTCACAGGAAAAAGCAAGTGGAAGAGCCTTGAGAAGGGAACTTGTTTGGAGTTTCTGAAGTACAAAAAAGAGGTCAGAATGGCTGGAGCAGATTAAGCAGTGGGGAGAGGGGAAGAGATGGGGTCTGAGAGTAGCAGAGGCCCAAATCACTTTGAGTCTTGTGGGCCATTACAAAATTTTTTAAAATGTTTTTTTAAAATTTATTTTTGAAAGAGAGAGAGCATGCACGTGTGCAAATGGGGGAGGAGCAGAGAGAGAAGGGGACAGAGGATCTCAAGCAGGCTCTGTGCTGACAGCAGAGAGCCTGATGCGGGGCTTGAACTCCTGAACCATGAGATCATGACCTGTGCTGAAGTTCGATGCTTAACCTACTGAGCCACCCAGGTGCCCCTCTTGTGGGCTATTTTAAAGGACTTACGCTTTTTTTTCTGAGTATGATGGGAAGCCACTGGAGGATTTTGAATAGAGGAGTGACCAAATCTGTCTTGGATTTTGAAGAGGCACTCTGGGGGCGCCTGGGTGGCTCAGTCGGTTGAGCGGCCGACTTCGGCTCAGGTCATGATCTCGCGGTCCGTGAGTTCGAGCCCCGCGTCGGGCTCTGTGCTGACAGCTCGGAGCCTGGAGCCTGTTTCGGATTCTGTGTCTCCTTCTCTCTCTGACCCTCCCCATTCATGCTCTGTCTCTCTCTGTCCCAAAAATAAATAAAACTTGAAGAGGCACTCTGGCTGCTGAGAGAATAGACTGTGGCAAGACAAAGATGGAATTGGAGAAGGAGGTTAGGAGGCTATTGTAATAATCTAGGTTAAAGGTGATGGTGGCTTGGACCAATGAAGTTGTAGTGGAGGTGACACAAGTGGTCAAAGTCTGTGTATTGTTCAGGTAGAGGCAAGATGTTTGGCTGTTAGATTGGATATAGGATGTGGAAAAAAGAGAAGTCAACCATGACTTTAAGGTTTTGACCTGAACGGATAGGTAGTCCAGAATTTAGTTTTGAACTTGCTGAGCTTGAGAAACCTATTTGACAAGTGTTGAGTGGGCATTCGGGTGTATGAGTTTGGAATTCAGGGGAAAGGTCTGAGCTGGAGATAAAAATTTGGGAGTCGCCAGTGTACAGGTCCTTTTATAGCCATGAGAGTGGGTGAGATTACCTAACAGGAAGAGTTCCAAAAACTGAGCCCTGGGGCAGTTCAACATTTTGAGGTCTTGAGAGATGAGAACGAACCAGCATGAGAAATCCAGAAGAGTGGCCAGAGAGATTAGGAGGAAATCAAGATCAAGTGGTGTGAACATAGAAGTGAGGGATGAGACTTTTCTGTTGGCTGTAGCAATGGGGAGGTCATTGGTGATCTTAACGAGAATGGAGGGCAAAGCCCTAATGGAGTGAGTTCAATGGAGGATGAGAGGGGAGGAACTAGAGACAATGAGTATGGTTAAGTCTTTCTGGGAGTTTTGCTATAAATGGGCGCATAGACATGGGGCGGTAACTAGAGAAGGATATGGAGTCAAGGGAGACTTTTTTTTTTTTTTTTTTTTTTAAGATGGACGAAACAGAATGATCCTAATGAGGGGGAAATTGATGCTTCTTGAGACTGAGGGGAGAAGTGCTAGAGACATGTCCATGAGAGTAAGATTAAGAGGGATGGGGGGACACAGGGATGATTATGACATCGAGACCTAACGGACTAAATCTCATTAAGCAGGATTCTGTTTTTCCTTTTGAGTACTTACTTGCATTTTAATTTATTTCAAACTTACTATGCTTTCTGTTGGAAGTTAGGAAGGGCAGATAAAAAGCAGTAAAACTTATTGTATATAAAATCAGTGTATCAGCTTGGTGTAGTAGAGGAGAAGAGATTGAATCTTCTGTGTAAGGTGACATTTTAAAGTGTCTTTGAATGACAATTATCTGTGCTATTCTAGTCCCTTATCAAAATTTATGATTGAGCACAGACTATAAACTTAATTGTTCAAACTTGTAGTGGGGTGAATTTTAGCCTAATTTAAAACGATCTAATGTTAAACCTTTTTTCTGTAGAATTTGTTTATATTTTTCATATACAAAGGTTTTAGATATTTTTACAAAAGGTACTTAAGTTGTTATTAATCATCTCTGATTTATTGATGATATTTTAAATTTTACAACCATATTAGAAATCTGAATGATTCATTTCTTTACCAGCTCTAATTAAAGCAGCTACCTGTGCAGTTCTGGAGAGGTGAACCATCTCCAGTTTGCAAAAAATCATGGGAAGTTACGTTAGCAAGATAAAATTCATCTGTAAAAGCAAAGATAATTTCATTTAGTTCCACTTGTATGTTTTGAGTGTATTTTTTAAGAAAAAAATCTATATTTGAACATTTTCAGCAGATACGGTTCAAATTTGTAACTACCTTAGCTATGAGTGTCAAGAGTATGTGAGAAACAAATTAAGTGGACTTTAAATCAGCTTAACATGAGGAAATCAAACTTGCATTTCAGACTTAAATACATTTTACATACAGATAGTGTTAAAATACACATTTACATACACATCTTTTTTGCTCACTCTTACTAAATTATAGAAATAAAATCTTTTCTTTTTCATCAGTTTCCAAAGGGTAGTTGATTAATAATCAGTCTTCAGAAGAAACACTTTGGTAGTTGTGATGCGTAGTGTTTAAGAATCACTAGTCTAAAAATAATTGACTTTTTTTTTTTTTTTTTGGTATCTGAGCCTCTTTGTAAACCTTATTAAAGCTGTGGGTCCTCTTCCCAGAATTCTTACACATACAGAACTTAACATATAGTATTGTAGGGTTGGTAGACCACTCTGAAACCCATTCATGAGGATCCCTTAGGCTTAACGGAGCTCAAATTTTAAGACCTGCCCTACATAGCTTACTAATATGATTTTTCCTTAAAAATTTATATGGAGACTTTTCCAAAGATATTTTGCCAGGGTTTACTATAGTTTGTTTCTTAGAAGTGTTACTGCTGTGCCTGGTTAAGAGGCAGTGAGGTCTAGTGGAAAGGCCAGCTCAGTCAAAGGAATCTCCAGGTCTGTAAGCTTTTCTCCAGCTTTACAACCAATTGGTGTGTGACCTTCGGGGAAGTCACTTAACCTCTTAGGCTTTGATTTCCTATGTGCTATCTGCAGTCCCTGCAAGCAGTTTTATGAGTAGTTTTATGATACATTGGTTTCATGATGTCATGGTAAAATTCTTTATCAATTTGGGATTAACTCTGAGATTGATTTTTGGAGAAAATGCCCTAGAGATAAAGTGTACATCCATTGTGTCTTTTTACTAAATATGACTGTTTAGAAGAGTTGATGTGACTCTACTTTCTCAAATGCCACATAAGTAAAAGTAAAAATCCTAATTCTATCCTGATCACTTTGAGTTTCAGCATATTTTATATGTTCTGGTTATAAACCATTGTTATATGTGTTGGAATTGTCATTTCCAATTCTGTGGCTTGTTTTTTCATTCTCTTAATGGTGTTTTTTTTTTGATGAACAGAAGTTCTTAATTTAGTACAATATATCAATCTTTTCCCTTTCATTATGCTTTTAAATGGTAACATCTCTACTGTTTTTATCCAAAGTCATTCACTTAACAAATAATGCTGTGGGAGATTGATGCATAAGAAATTATCACCAGCATGAAAGAGCTAACAAGAAATGTTTAATAGGGAAAATAAGTGAAGAGTTAAGGGTCCACTCAATTCGCTCATTTAACAGATATTAATTGAGAATTTACTACATGCCTGGTACTGTTCTGAGTAGTACAGAATCCTGTAGGTACCATCTGTAATGTTAATAAATCCCTTTTTTTAAGTGGAGATATTATTGACTCATATAACATTATGTCAGTTTTAGTTGTACAGCATAATGATTTGGTATGTGTACGTATTATGAAATGATTACCACAGTAAATTTAGTTAACATCTAAACTTTTAGTTAACATTTAGTTACCACACAGTTACAATTTTTCTTTTCCTTGTGAAAATCTGCTTTTTAATAACCACATCATTCTACAGACCTTTGCATGATTTTTTTTTTCATTGAAGTCATTCTAATCTTGGTGATTAAAATAGCCATTTATGTGGACTTGAGAACTTTCAGAAATACTGCTGCTAAAGAAAAGGCAGGATAAAACAGCAAATTGAATTTCTTTTGGAAATGTTAACTGCATGAATTGGGGCCCTTTTAAATTATCTCACTGTATGTTTGGTGTGACTATACATGATTGAATAAAAATTTATAATCTGGGTAACAAGATTTTTTGAAATATCCCTTGAAATGAGAACACTATTGGAGTAACATCAGTCAACAAACATACTGTGTTTAAAGCATAAGGAAGTTTCAGAGCATGTCATGTGGAATTTATATAACTTAATACTAAAATATTAGGAGAAAAGTTTTAATTTTTGTTTCCTAATTTTCTTTTTAACAAAAAAGAAGTTTGGGGTGGGGGTGAGTTAAAAATAAACAATATAGCCTGACTTGACTTTTCTAACTTTGAAGTCAGCTTAATGGAGTTTAGTTAATCTTAAAAAAAAAAAAAACAAAAAAACACAGTTGATAAAAGCGTCATTGAGCATTAGATTGAGATCCCAAAACCTTAATTTTCTTTCTGGCTCTATCACTGATTAAACGTGGCATAGAGAAAGGCACGTTTGTGTTGTGTGGTTTACAGTCTGAAGTGGTGAGACTTGAAGGATGTGAATGAAAAGTGTAATTGAAATTACGATATGGGTAAAATGCTGTCAGTTTTAAAGGCTTATATAAGACAAGTCCATTTTGAGATTAATTGAAAAAAAGCCTTTTAAATAGACCAAACTAAGGGCCAGTGATGTTAGCTTCGTTTGCTGGTATAAAGCCATGCACAGTGAAGGCCATTTGTTGGAGATGAGCCTGTATTTGTGTGTTATTTAGATGAGGGACCTTTTATTTCTGTGTGTCTCTTAGGAAAGGGAAACCGTCAACTACTTTTCCTTGTCTTGAAAAAACTGTGGAAAAATGAAAAATGGAAAATTAGAGATTTAACTGCCTTTGAATTTTTTCCTTGCTGTGAAAACTATGTCTCTTCCGTTTTGGGGGATTGGCGGGGGTGGGGTGGGATTGGTTAAAGCTTTGGGGATTTTTGTGTGTTTTGTTTTTTTCTTCTTAAAATCTGATAGAAATCTTTTAAGTCTTCAGCTTTTGATGACATGTCCTAAATCTGTGTTTATAGTCTAATTCCATTTTCCCCTTCTTCTGCTGTAGGGAGCAAGAGAGCTGAAGGACAGCCAGTTTCCCCAAAATTGGTAAGTACTTTCTTGAGGCAGGCCTAGTGTGCCTGATGCTAGTTGGGTAATAATTCAAATGTTCAGTGATTTTTTTTTTTTTTTTTTTTTTTTGCAAAAAAGCTTTCTCCCAGAAATGAGGCTTTACTGTTTGCACTGAGTGAAAGTGAATTTTTGTCTAATTTCACATAGCTATATCGCAAATGCATTTGTGTTTCTAATAATACTGCTAGGCTTGCATGTTCCTACATTCGATAACCTGTTAAAATGTAAAGGTCCCCTTTGCCAAAAATGTCCTTAATGCAGTGGTTAGAGCTGAAAATTCTGAAGTCAGGAATTTCAAAAGTTGAGGTTCCTATTGTGTTTTGTATTACTTAATATGCTGTTAAATTTGATGGCCTTCGTATATATGTGAAATGGCTAGGTTAATGTAACTATGGGAACCTTGACTTTGAAATTTGGGACTCCTAAGCATTTATATCCTTAAATTTAATGTTGGATTGGCTTCATGTCTGACAGTACATTTTCAGTGTGTGTTGTTTGTATAATTCCAAATGAGGAAAGAATAAAAAGAGAGAGAGAGTGAAACGTAGCAGTGTGAGGGCATAGAGGCAAACACATTTTTTCCTTAATATCTGCTTTAATATCTATTCTAACAGCTTATAAGTTGTCACACTTCAGTCATTTTTTTGAATGTCTCATTCAGGATTGCACATTGCGCAGGGCAGTCTAGTGACTAAGAATCAAACAAATATCAACCTTATTTGGAGAGCATGTATTATGATAAAAAAAAAATAAACAAGAGAGCTGGAATAGGATAGTTCCCTGATGCAAGGCTACTTCTTTTTGTTTTTGTTTTTGTTTTTTAAATTCTCTCTCTCAATTCATAATTAACTTAGTGGCTGGAGTAGATATTCGGTTAAGGCTTCGTTTTGATAATTTACTGTCCTTGAGGTGTTTCTCTTATCTTTTAGGGATTGGGCTTTGAACATGAAAGGGAGGCATTTGAACCAGTTAACCTTACATCTGACTACCTTTTTATTCTACTTGCCTTTCCCTCATGGAACATTTTTAAATAAATAATCACGAACCTATAGCCCTTTTCTTTGAGATGTGATAGAATCACAGAATCTTAGAGAAGGGACCTTAAGGGCTTTCTCTTCCAGCCTTTTACCAGTGTGGCAATTTCTTCTCCTGTGTCCCTGTCAGATTGTTATTCGGGTACATATTGAATACTACATTTTAAAAAATACTACATTAAAAAAAAAGTGTAGCTCATTATTTTCTGTAATGTATTCTGAGCAATTCTAGTTCCACAGAAATGAGTAAATATTATTGAGGTGGGGTGGGGGTGGGAAAAATGTTCTGTGGTCAAATAATTTGGGAAATGCTGCGTTAAACAAAGTTAAACAGGTTTCTTTACTGCAGGACTTCTCAGAACCTTTAATATGCTAATGTGCATTGTGAATCTCCAAGAGGGGGATATGATATGCAGCATTCTTGAATACTTCTAATGACAGGGAGCCCACTACCTCATAAGGTAACCCATTCCTTTTTTGTACAGCTCTAATCCTTAGCTCTTCCTTAAATTGATCTGAAATCTATCCTCCCATAACTTCCACTTCTATTAAATTCTTACTGGTTATGCCGAGACCACCACATACTCTTGTGTTACCCTTTGTGTAGTAAATATGTATATGATTCTGGCCAGGACTGTTTTTAATCATTAAATAACATTCTAGTAAATGTGTCAACCAACTCTAAAATCTCGGCCTCATTGTCACTATGTTCTTAGACACTCCTCTCCAGCCTCCTTCATTCTGAATTTCTTTGAGTTTTTAAATTTACTCCCAGTGTTCTTGTTGTTGGGTATAGTTGGGATGATTTTAGTGGATGTGCTTGATTTCCGTAAAGGGTAAGAAATAGAAGAATGTGTGTGTGTTGGCTAGGCCTGGGCCTGGGAGGCTGAGGTAGAAACTACATATCAGAATGAACGTCGGTGGTAGGGAGAGATACAGACCCTGCAGTGGACCTGGGAAAGAGAGGGTGCTGTTGGGAAACCTGACTTCACCCTGTGTTGCAGTGGTAGGACCTGTGTAGGTGTTCCTTTTCTTTTTCTAAATGAGGATCTAGCCTCTCCCCCAAAAAACCAAAGCACGGAGAGGAGAGATATATATATTCAAACACATTCAGACATTGTCATAAATCTAATTGTGTGTGTATGCATGTATAACTCTCATCCCGTGGTTAGGAAACATCAGTCTCACTAGCTGAGGTGATTTTTGTCAACAGCTATTAATACCAGGATTTGAGCAGAGGAACTTTGGCAGCTTCAGAAGGTAGCCTCTGAAATCAGGATTGCCAGGCTCTTTGTGCAGTAGCCTTTACTGTTGACATGTGGAGTGTCAGCAAAGAAATGCCACCATGAAAATAAGAAACAAGTATTGCATTGTTTTCTTAATGTAATTTTTATTCATATTAATAAGTGTTAGGTTTTTTTAATTAAATTTTTTTTTTTTTTGAGAGAGAGTGAGAGCAGGGGAGGGGCAGAGAGAGAGAGGGAGACACAGAATCCGAAGCAGGCTCCAGCCTCTGAGCAGTCAGCACAGAGCCCGACACAGGGCTCGATTTCACGAACTGCCAGATCATGACCTGAGCCAAAGTTGGATGCCCAACTGACTGAGCCACCTAGGTGCCCCAGATGTTAGTTTTCAATAAATGTTTCTAAAGAGTTTATTATTTTTAGTATCTGTAATAACTTTTAGCACTATTAGTTAAAAGTTAAAGATATTGTATCTCTTAGCATTCTAGATACACAGTAAGAAATGACTATTTTGTACAAATTGAAACTTAATATTTTAGTATTAGACATATGATGAGTAAGGACACATAAATCTGTCAAGACTTTCTACTTTTTTTTTTTCTTAAAGTAATCTCTACACCCAACATGGGGCTCGAACCTAACAACCCTGAGAGTCGCATGTACTGATTGAGCCAGCCAGGCACCCCAAGACTCCACTTTTGATCTATGTATTACTCAGAATACTCTTTAGAGTAGGTTTAGTTAATTTTTTAAAAAAAGAAGTAGAGGGGCGCCTGGCTGGCTCTGTCAGTAGAGCATGCGACTCTGGATTTCAGGGTCATGAGTTTGAGCCCCATGTTGGGTGTGGAGTTTACTTTTAATCAAAAAAAAAAAAAAAGTGGAACCTTACACCAAGTAAATATTTGGTATAGAGAACATTGAGCTGTCCATTTTTAGGGAATGCAGTCTGAGGGCACAGTGATTTATAGTCTTAATGTTAAAGAAAACTTGATAGATGACTTGAGTTTTGATTGGAAAAAAGGTTTATTCCAATTCAGGAGCAGAGCATTGTTTCTTAGTAGTCAGTTCAGAGGTACAGCATCACTACATCATTAGATTGCTAATGAAAGACCTAGAGGTCACATATCTCTAAGCAGGACTATACCTGGTAAAATAGTTGGAAGTCCCTTTCTTAGAGAACTGGATAACAGGAAACCCTACATACAGTCTTCTCAGCAATATACTGTTTTGAGAAGTTTATTACAAAGTTTGTGTGTATGAACAAGAGTTAAGTATGTTAAGAATAGTGTAGAACTTTGTAGTTTACAAAGGGCTTTTCATAGAAGTTCATCCCTTTTGAAACTTCTAATGCTTTGATGAAGTAGATGATAACTGTTCCCATTTTTCTGAGAACCCTGAAGGCTGAGAGTGGTTACACAGCAAGTAAATGAAATTTGTTTGTTTGTTTATTTGTTTTTTTGGGGATAGTGAGTGTTCTTTCCAGATAGCACAGCTCCTTTTTTAGTGGGATTTGGTTACTACTTTTATTTTGTTGGTTTGTGGAGTTTTTATTTGTTCATGTTTTTGTTTTTTTTGTTACTTGAAGGTGAGAGGCCGCTAGGTGTCCCAGTAGTTTGACATGTACCGTTTTGAAGGTAACAGATGTTGGTATATTGTGCTAGGCAGTTGCCCTCTGTGATGGTAGCATTTAGAGCTTCTGGGTATCTCCATAGAGTGTGTCGATTACTGCTTTGTGAGTTTGTTTATATTTACCTTGTAGCAACTGGTTTGTTAGTTTTAACTTACTGGAATTGGTCAAAATATGATAAATCATCTTTTTACAAATTTAGTAAATAAAACCTTTTTTTATGATCCCATTAACTGCCCCCAAATAGTCTTCATATGACAGCACATAAGTTGTCTATGCCCCCAAAATATTTTTTAAAAGGATTTAACACATTCTTGCCTTGTTTTTGTAAGCTATAAATATATGTATATAATTTATTCCTAGAGGTTGAGACCAGTCTCTTAAAACTGCTATCCAGAAAGAGAACTTTTTGAAGAAGTAGGATATAAAATGAATCTTCTAATCCCTTTGTAAGTTTTTCTATAACAGGCCACTCACTTTTTTAACCCTTCAGTGTTATTTTGAAAGAAAAGAAATAATTGGCATTTAGTCATTGCCAAATAAAATTTTGTGCCTCTTTGTGTCTCTAATAAGCAGACAACAATCTGATGAAGGAATAAAAGCTGTCAGCTCCTCATTAACTTGAGTTACAGGCTTCATATCCTGCGAGGCACTTTTTGACATTTAGAGCCTTCAGGTTAAATCCTGGTTTTACTTTTTCTTTTCCTGAACACTTTGTTTCATCACTACCAAATTTTCTGAGGCTTTAGCTATCCTCAGTTAATTTTTTTTTAATTTAAAAAGAACTGCGTATTTTCTGTGGAAAAATTTTAAAACATCAATACTCTGAAAAATTGAAAGTAAATAACCTTTAGTGCTACCACCCAGAGAAAACCAGGAGCAAATTATGAAAGTGCCACCTGACCTGTCCTCTTGACAGCTCAGAGTATTCTTATTTCTACAAGTCTTTGTCAGTTTGATAGACAAAACTTACCTTCTTGAAATTTACATTTCTGTGACTATTGAAGATGGATGTTTTTCATGTTTGTTGGCCCTTCTTATTCTTCTGAGTTGCTTTTTCATATTTTTAAAGTTAATTTGTGAGCACTCCCAATATATAATTTATGTTAACCCTTTGTTATGTATAAGTTTCTATATTGTAAATTTTCCATGTTTTTAACCTGCCCTTTGTTTCCAGAGTTTTTATCTTGACTCGAAGTGTGATGTTTTATGTTACTACCAGTAAAAGTAAATATGGCCTTTCTATTGTTGAAAATATCCCATTAACTTCAAAGTGATTCTTAATTTGACAAAAATTATAAGGAATCAATTTTGGACATGTTTTCTGATAGTACCTTGCAAAAGTTAAAACTAACTCAACTAAATCAGGTACTGTTTTCAGGAATAACTCTAATACATATAAGTTACAAGTTTGAGTAGGGAGATGGTTTTTAGCATTTAAAATGAAACTGGGGGCACCTGGCTGGCTCAGTTGGTAGAGCGTGTGATTCTTGATCTTGGGGTTTTAAGATCGAACTGCACATTGGGTGTAGAGATAACTTACAAATAAAATCTTTATAAAAAAAGCAAAATTAGAGTGATAGTATAGTCTTAGCATTTGCTTTTGTATGTAAACTTACATGACAGCAAAAACAGTTATTAGTCTTGGTAACTTTATGATTCGGATATTTATTACAGCTCCTTAGATTTTCTAAGATAATTAGCTAAAAAACTGCTTTTGTAGTTTGTTCATCAAAATATGTCTCCTTTTCCAAATTATTTCCCCTAAACATAATGCTTTTTTTGGTTGATAAGTTTTTTGGTCGATAGTATCATTGTACAGTGGTCCTTTCCTAGTCTCCATATATGTAAGTTTGAAGGAATTTTACATTTTTGAAACTTACTGTTTTTTAAGTTGGAGTATTTTGAGATTACATAACATAGCACATAAATCCTAGGGGAGAGATTGCCAGTGATGTTTTAAGTCTAGTGAGATTAAGCAAATGTAATGAAAATTAATGTTCACAGGAATATATTGTACAGTTAATGATTCTACTATAACTGTTAAGTCAGGGAAAACTTAGGTTGAATACGGACTTGATTCATAGATAAATAATTTTTGGAAAGTGCACAGATTATGAATCTTATTGAATTGGTTTAAGGAGTAGTGGTTCTTCTAAGTTCCCGATTGTTCCCTTCCTCAGTTTGTAAGAATGCTGAAAAGCTGCTCTCACTACTACAGGTTTTATAGTTACAAAGAAGAAAAGAGAAAGAAGTCAAGTTTAAATTTATTCCGGCAAAAGCAAACTTTTGCTTTGGGAGGGTACCTAAAATCACGTCTAAGGCCACATTCAAGAAAAAAAACGAAAAGAGAAATTAGCCGTTGAGTTCATGTAAATTGTAACAGTGATGAGCAGAGCAGAACGGGAGGGTTCACATTCACAAATCTAGACTTTTGACATTATCCCACTTGCAGTTACACACACAGCCACAAGAGATGCGCTGACGGGTTTGAAGAAGATGGTGTTCGTTGTCAAGCTGAAGCGTCTAATCTACTGCTAGACCACCACCTCTATAGATTTATTTTTTAACATGCCTGTCTTAACTTTGTGGAAAGCACAGTTACATTGCATTGTGCCTGTGTAAAGTATTAATTTGGTAAATGTAAACCTTTAAGGGACACCAGAATTTTCCTGTTTTCAGTTTTATTTTTAAAATAGTATTGAGAACCCATCCAGATGAAAGTACCCTGGCCTTCTTTAACCTCTGAGAGACCCTGAACTTCCCAGTTCACTCTGTGTGATGAAAAATCTAGAACCCTGTTGTTATGTGTCTCTAAGACCGTGTGTCCTGGGTGGTTGTAGTCTCGCCCTCTAGGTTCCCAGCTCCTCTAGGGCAGAAGTGGTCTTGTTCAGCTCTGTATCCTCAGAATGTGTATGTACCACAGTGCTGAGCATCTAAGCATGCTTAGATGCCTTCATGACCAGAGTACACACTTTTCCCCCCATTTCTTACTTATTTGAAGTGTTCTGTAGAGGAATGTTCAAAGAATAAAATCCAGAAAGTTTTGATACTAGTTCAGTATAAAACTATTCATTTTGGGAAGCAATCTGTTTAGGAAGTGTCATGCCCTGTGTTAGAACATCAAATAATTTTCAACTAATATAACTTATTTAATATGAATATTTCCTTTGTTACCAAAAACATCTTATGATCTCTACAGCTGCAGTGAGAAGAGGAGTTTGTTATTTTAAACGGAGGCTGAAGAAACTGTAGACTTAGCAGACATAAGAGAAAGTGGAGAAGGTGGAGGATGGAGTTGCAGACTCTACAGGAGGCTCTTAAAGTGGAAATTCAGGTTCACCAGGTATGTTCCATTATTGGCTTCTCCCATGTTGTGTTATTAAGTAATGGCTAAGATTAGTAAACTGGCCCATCTCTGAATTTCAGTAGTTTTTAACCGCATTTCAGACAGTTGTCCAAGAGCCATGTCGTTGGCTTTCTATCACTGTGTAACAAACTCACTGATAATACTTTTAAGAACTTTACTTTAGGGGAACGTGAGGGGCTCAGTCAGTTAAGCATCTGACTTCGGTTCAGGTCATGATCTCGTGGTTCATGAGTTCAAGCTCTGCGTCGGGCTCTGTGCTCACAGCTTGCAGCCTGGGGCCTGCTTTGGATTCTGTGTCTTCCTTTCGCTTTGCCCCTCCACCTCTGTCTCTGTCTCTGTCTCTCTCTCTCTCAAAAATAAATAAACATTTGCAAAAAAATTAAAAAGAAAAAAGAACGTTAATAAAATATTCCTGACTTCCTTTCTAGAGAAAACAACGGCATGTTTTTTTCATATGCCAAAGGTGTTAAAAAAATAAAAAAAGCTATTTTTATCCTGTGTTTGGTTCATCTGAAGACTTTGTTCATGTGCCTTGACTTGTATGTTTTAAGTAATGAGACATGTTTGACTGTCATTTATACCAAAGTTTTTATGCATAACTCAGCTTTATGCCTTGATTCCAATCTCTAGTAAACAAAACATCCCATGTTTAAATTTCAAATTTCACAATTCTTACAATTTACCTCAGGTATACATAGGCTAAACAAATCTTAAAAGTATATAAGTAAAATTACATTAATAATTACTTTTATATAATATCAATAAAAATATTAAATATGTATATTTTATATGTATATACATCTTATTTAATATAACTGTAACCCAGACATAAAGCTATCCTTAAATAACAGCATCATTAATATTTATTTTTGTAAGCAGAATATCACTGTCTATATCCCTTTTCTAGACATTAGCTGAATGTGGTCCTAGGTTCAAGATAAATGCATACACACACACACACACAATTAAAAGTGGTAAATGATGATGAATTGACTACTTTTGAATGTTTGGGGCGTGGGAGTAGAAAGGAGAAGGGGACTAATTTTCTAAAGGTGTTTTTCCTAGGTGTAGTTTCTCTTGTTTTACCTGAATAGTTTAAGGTTAACTTCTGAAATTGTTGGTAACACACCTTGGGGGTTTGATAACTACTAAATTTGCACATTGCTTAGATTAAGGTGGATGAGAATTTACAGGAAAGCTTCAAAGGCATACACACACACACACACACACACGCACACACACAAAGTCTCTGTGTATTCAGAATCCCTGCTGCTGCTTTGGATCTGTTAAACTCTTGCTCAGCAGTAGTCTTACGGTTTGCTATGTACAGGTGGGCTTTTCTGTGTGCAGAGTGTTTTGTTTTATGGTAATTGTAAGAAATTTAGTATATAATAAGTTATGCACATTTTATTTCATTTGGCCTTGCTTCTGTTAGTAATTGGGAATAAAAATCTGTTTATAAAAATAAGTTTGTCTTTGGGGCGCCTGGGTGGCGCAGTCGGTTAAGCGTCCGACTTCAGCCAGGTCACGATCTCGCGGTCTGTGAGTTCGAGCCCCGCGTCAGGCTCTGGGCTGATGGCTCGGAGCCTGGAGCCTGTTTCTGATTCTGTGTCTCCCTCTCTCTCTGCCCCTCCCCCGTTCATGCTCTGTCTCTCTCTGTCCCAAAAATAAATAAAAGACGTTGAAAAAAAAAATTAAAAAAAAAAAATAAGTTTGTCTTTTTCCCAGGTTGTAAGTATTTTAACCAAGAGGTGTGTGGAATACTTAATTTGGCTGAATGGAAAATGACAACAGTTAAATTCACAATTTGTTCAAAGCTTACATCATCACAGAGGAAATTGCTGGAGAACAATAATCAATCTGAAATTTGTATGGATCAAAGATATTTAATAAAGTTGTACATGATTTTAGGAGATAGTCCTCCTCTCAAGAAACAAATTGAACTAAATTACTAAAAATGAGAATTCTTAAATATTATTGGGGCACCTGGGGGGTGCCTCAGTGGCTCAGTTGGTTAAGCATCCTACTTTGGCTCAGGTCATGATCTCACGGTTCATGGGTTCAAGCCACATGTCAGGCTGTGTGCTGACAACTTGGAACCTGGAGCCTGTTTCGGATTCTGTGTCTTCCTCTCTCCCTGCCCCTCCCCTGCTTGTGCTCTGTCTCTCTCTCTCTCAAAAAAAATAAACATTAATTAAAAAATTACATATTATTTTGTTTTATATTTTCCATTCAAGCATAGCATTTTATGAAAATTACAATTATGAAAAAATTTAATGTTTTTTCTTTTAAAATCTAATTTAATTTGTTGGCTCAAAAGGGATATATATAATATTCTTCTGAGAGTTATCCCAGTGTCCTAATATTTACATCGCCTGTTTCCCCTTATATTTAACTATTTTTTAGCATAAATCGGAGCTTTTATAGTCATCCTTAATTATTACATATTTTGTTTGTACAATAATAATCATTTATATGTTGATGGATAATATTTTTAACTTATATACTTACAAAACATATTTTCACTGTAATTACATTTGGAATATTATTTTGGGAAAAAATTAAGTATTAACAGTAAATACAAGTGACCTGTCTTGTTTGTAAATCTGATGTTGTTATTCTGATTAGGCATGTGTTAAGCTCCATGATCACTGATCATGACGAGTTCGGGAATGCCAGAAATGACATCAAAGTAGGCACTGGCTATTAGGCTGAGGCCAGAGCCAGGTCATATATTTGACTAAATGCCGGAGCAAAAACCACCCCTTTTGTATTTCCAGTAAGGGATGGAATTAGGGCTGAAACGGAGTTTACTGGATAGACGCATGTTAGGAAAATATTGCTGTGGTAGACGTATATTTTTGTTCTTTATGGACAGGGAGCTGGCTAAGAAACTAGCAATGTACACATGGTTGATGGGGAGTAAATGTTTAAATCATAATGGTTTGTGATGGGCATCTCATCTCTTTTGAGAAATTGCCTTTTGATTATTCTCACACAGATTTGATAGAAGCCGTATTTGAACTTTTGGAGTATTTACTTTACATGAAACGGAGAATAGTATAAAGCAGAGGTTAGCAAACTTTTTCTGTAAAGGGCCACATGGTAAAATTTTTTATACTTTGCGAGTCATTTATGGTCTCTGTCACTACTCTGCTGCTGTACAGACAATGCAGTGTCCCAATAAACTTTATTTATAAAAACAGGTGGTAGGCAGAATTTGCCTATGGGCTGTAGTTTATGCCCACCTTTGGCATAAAGTATGTCCTCATAAAAATTGCTGCATTCTTGCAAAAGAAAGTAGCTTAACGTTGATAACACGGTGTCGGCTTAAAGTCACTAGGGATTTGGATGGTCTAGTTAAGTTGCCCAGCTTGTCCTGACCTGCCTCTGATTATCTCAAATGCAGCTTGACTACTTATAGATAGAAAAATTGGTTTATTTATTTCCTCCAAGAATGAGGGCCTAATGTGGTTATCAGTCGGTTTTTAAGTTCCAGTGTCATGGAAGAAAACCTTTTTTTGGCTTTAAAAAGGCAACTTTAGTGTAGTAGCCAACTCTCTAGTAATTAAGGTAAAAAAAAACAAAAAACAAAACCAAGGACCTTTTTCATTGAAGAGTGTGGCTACCCTTGAGGCTGCACTGGCAAAAATGTGTATGTATAAGGCATGTTTGAGTTTCACTGAACTCTTAGAATGTGTGTTATTACTGTTTTGTAGATTAAGGCCAGGATGTAGAAGAGTTACTACTGTCACATATGATATAGAATATAGTAACATATACCTTCTGTTGCCAACCTCGGCTATCCAGAATGTATCTTAGTACCTGAAGTAAGACTCTTGACCGTCTACAGTAAATATTAGAAGTCACTCACGAGAGAGTATACATTTTACTCAAGGGGCATTTCTTAAGCTATTACAACCTATTCGATCATCTTAGAATTAGTTCATTGAGCATATCACACAGCAGATCATAAGTAGCAAATTTGAGTTGGGGTTCAAGGGCTCTTGGAGGAGACATAATAATATTAGCAAGATTTGCTAGCTAACTCCTTGGCATTACAGAGTAGACTGAAAGGGGTGCCTGGCTGGCTCAGTCAGTAGAGCATACAACTCTTGATCTCAGGGTTGTGAGTCCAAGCCCCAGGTTGGGAGTGGAGCCTATTTAAAAAAAAAAAAAAAGTAGACTAAAAAACTAAAATGCAGACATGAGAACTCCTTAAATCATAGCAGTGAGGGGCCTTTATTGTAAGGACCTATTGTGTTGTTTATGGAATAGTATACTAATTGATATAATCATGCCTGTATCAATAAAAGCTGACTTTTGTTTCTATTTAAGAAGGCAGATTAAGTATATATTTTAGAAATATTTTATGACTAAAAAATGTAAAAGTACCTTGTCACGCAAAGAGAGGGACAGATTTTTTAGTTACATGAAAAATTCACTTAGGGAACAGCTTATTCCCAGATACTTTTAGGAATCAGCCTGGTATTTTTTTATCCTTCAAATTCTTCTCTCCCTGGGTATTGTTACCTTTGGGCAGTGATGCTTTTAGAGGTTGGATTAGGTCAACAGACATCCATTTTTCTTTCCTTTTCATTTATTTGGACTTCTGCTTTCCTAAGTAAAGGTCTTTCTCGTTAAGTATTCTGGTAGCACTCTCCTTTCCGGAGGAACCCAGGTAGGTACAGTTTTGTCTTGTTCCTTCACTTCCTTACTTTTAAATAAATACTGAGCATCACTGCTCCACTTAGTACACCCCCCCTCCCCCCCCCCCCCCCCCCCAGAGGATAGTGGCAAAGTCGAATCTGACACTAGGCTCCTTTTGTGGTTAAGAACCAAACCAACAGACTTGCCAAATCTGTACTTTGCTGTATACAAACAGGCCTGTTTTGTTATGGAAGCAGCTTCTTTCCAGGCCTTTTGGGACTCTAAACAATGACAACATTTTAAAGGGATGTTTGGCTTTTGGAACATCCAGCTTGCTTAAATTGCTTTTTTAAAGCCCCCATCCCCCACTACATCTCCAGTTTTGTTAAAAGCAGGAGGTTTTCACTTCAGAGTGGTAGTTTTATATATGTATAATATAATATAATATATGAATATGTTATTAATATATAGCAATATAATATGTTAATATATTAATATTATATATACGAGGAAGAGTATCTCATTAACCTTTTATATGGATCATAGACGCTTTTGGTCTATTCTGATTGCATGTTTTTCATTTTTTTGTGTGGACTTAAAACTTTAGATTTTGGGGGCCAAGTCTGATTAGCCATAGTGGGTTAATATGTAAGACTAATGGCTCTTTTTCTCTCTTTATCACCAGAAACTGGTTGCTCAAATGAAGCAGGATCCACAGGTAAAATACTACTTTTATTTTTTTAATTTTTAAATTAAAATAATTTAAAATAAAGTAGCCATAACATACTAAAATACAGACCAGCACTTAAGTTTTAAAAACTATCTCATCTCTGACAGCAATTATTTTTAGCATATTGGTTTTCATGTCATAAGGGTTGAGAAAAATCCAGTCATTCTATTATAGTGTAGGTATTATCATTTCATCTTTGTTTCACCATCACTTTATATTAATTGCTTTGAGTATTTGGGAGAAAAATTGAGAGTTAATACTCTTCATGTAGCTTAAATTCTATTTCCATAAGCACACTTATTTAGATTCAGAGTTTATGGGGCTTTCTGTAGTCTCCGAATTATTGTATATGGTCCAGAACCATTCTCATCTTGTCATAGTTTATAGTACAGAACACTTAAATACTTAACTCTATGGCTAAATAACTTCAGAATAATTTTTTAAAAATCTTAAAAAAATTTTTTATCTTTGAAAGAGCCCTTAAAGAGGGTTTTAAAAGTACCTTATGTAACAATCCAGCAGATCTTACCTTCTTTCTAAATTCTCTTAGGAGTTTTTGACTTAGGCATTTTATTCTCTGTCCCTGAAGAGAAATCTTCCTCAAATGTTATCTGGTCTTTAGGGTGCCCGAGTGGCTCAGTTGGTTAAGCACCCAACTCTTGATCTCACCTTAGGTCTTGATCTCAGCTCAGGTCTTGATCTCAGGGTCAAGAGTTCAAGCCCCATGTTGGGCTCCGTGCTGGGTGTGAAGCCTACTTTAAAATAAAAAAGTTATCTTGTCTTTGATGATTGTATTTATTGTTCAGGAAGTGTCTCCTTTGCAGCCATTGTTAGTGGGTCATAAGTTTGGAGAGTATCAGACCCTCAGGATTTGTTTACCCATAATCTGTTTACAGAACACTTAGATCCATTATATATATACATAAATATATCTATATATATATGTAGATATTTTTAACTTGTTAAACATGCCATACACACCTTATTGTAAAATTAAGAAAATAAGTTCTTGGTTGAAGAATGGTACTGAAACAGATTGATTTTTGGAAGTGGGAAATATATCCATTTCTACAAAAATTTAGCAGCCGGTGGCCTGTCGTGTTTTAACATAATCCATTGACTTTGAGAGCTAGCGTTGATAGCCCATACTTAACTCCTGTTTGACAGTCCAACTTCTTTGAGAAGCTTTTCCATCTTTATTTATTGTTTAAAGTATATAAAAATTTAAATTAGATTTAGAGAATTAAGAGGCAGTAGACCTTAGATAAATAGTCTCTTTTATATTTAATATGGTAACCTACATTGTCAGCAACTGAAATATTATTAGAAAATATTAGCATTTCTGATATAGCTGGTGGTCCTGTAACAGAGCAGTCTTAACTCAGAGCATCTGAGGTGGGCAGAAAGTTGTTGAACAATCTTATGAGTGATCTCGTTAGAGAAGCTTTATATCAAATACACTTATAAAAAAGACAACATAGAGTAAACATAAGGGGGGGGGGGGGGAGGATGTATGCCCTTACCCTGGCAGAAGACCAAGCAGGGGTGAATTGAAAGAAAGCGTACAAAACAATGAAGAAAAATTAGTCTTTTATTGGAGTGATATTTAGTCTGTTAGTAGGCTGTCCTTCTACATTAAGCATTTGAAAATTTTGATTTTGGATTTTTTCCCCCACTTGAATAGAAAGCAAGCATGTGCAGTGTGTATCTCATCTAAAATAGTATTCCTTTTTGATTCCTAGAATTTTAGAACTGAGAAAATACCCTTGTAGTTAGTGTGTTAATTTGAATGATGTAGTGTTAAGGCAGGTGCAGCACTGACAGCTTTTCAAACCTAGGCTAAAATAACAAATGTGCTCTATGAAATAAGAGAGAGGGCAAGTGGAGGAAAAACTCTTATCTTTATTGATAATACCATTAAGCATGCGGTGTATGCATACTTACAACTTCCATTTTCCTGCTTTTGTCTGATTAGCAAAGCTTTAGGTTTTTTGTCAACTGATACTTTCTATAAAGAATAACAATATTTCAATAGAAAGGAGTACTATTACTGTGCAAGATGCTAAAGTATAAAACTTCTTGTAGTTTGAAACAATTGCAAAGAAACTGCCCCTGTTCTAGTGCTAGGAGCTACATTTAGGATTTGTCCATTAGGATTTCGGTGGTAGTATGACTGCAGTTTAATGCATGGCAAAGTTGATTGGCTAAATGCTTAAGATTGCTTCTTCATTTGTAATACAGTGTGCATAAGTCTTCTTGCTACTATTCTGTTAACAAATGAAATATCTTTCTCACAGATATTTTTTCTTTCCAATCAGAATGCTGATTTAAAGAAACAGCTTCATGAACTCCAAGCCAAAATCACAGCTTTGAGTGAGAAACAGGTAGGGGAAAAAGGAGGGGGGGCATATTTTTAACATTGTGTTCTAAAGATATGTCTGCTCGAGGCTTCTAGGAGAACTGCTATTTTTCCTCATGTGTGAAAATAAGTGTGGGCAGCCAGACTCAGTTTTAATTTTGTTTGAGCTCTGTTTATCTATTTTTATTTTTGGTTGAAATCAGCGTCTAGAGTATCCCATGGGTATATGTTACTGGCAGATATCTAAAAGCAATGTGCAGGCTGCTGTTAACTGTGTTAATTAAACTCTATAGCTTACCCATAGGGGACAGAGGTAAAGAAAGTTAGTGGGAGTACGTGATAGAGAATCTTGTAGTTACTGGATGTGTCTTGTTAACCCGTTTTAAAGGCTTGAAATGACATTTAACTTACTGTGGAGAAAATGGTTGTAAATAAATTACTCTAATTGTAGGTCTCCTATTCTCGTTATCATCATACCTTTATATTCTTCTTTATTAGATAGTGACCTATTATGTAAAAAAAACTTCGGCGGAACCTTGTTAGATTTATTTATATAAAAAGCAAGAGAAGAGCATCTTGCTTTTTTTCCCCAGGACATCTGGAAAGTGTTCTTTGGGATTTCTTGTGTAATGACCTCTCCTTCACCAATTCAGGCAGCTCCTGCCACCAGGTGGAGTGTGACAATTGATAGAGCTCTAAGTAAACGTCCGTGGTATTCCGACAAAGCATTTGTGTTCTTATTCCTTCTCCACCACCCTCCCTCTGGTGAAAAGGAGCAGTTTTCTGTCTTGGAGTAGGTGACTGTGTGTGAACCAAAAGGATGAGGTGATTTGCAATCCATAGTTCCTGCTAGTGACATGTTACTGAAGATTTTTGACTGAATAGTTCTCAATAATTGATTTTTGTGTGGTTTTTTAAACTTTTATTTCGTGAAATAATAGTAATAAGAGTAATTTATTCTTGGAGATTTCTGATTGTGTTTGTATTGTGTGTTCTAAGGGGTGAAAGAAATTTTGAGAACTATGTGGAACAGATACGAGTCACTAATGGTTCAGAATAGAATCTTTACCCAGGCTGCGTGAACGATGGCTTTTTTTCTCCCCACTCCTGTTCTTCTGCTTCTGCGTTTCCCCATCTTGTCTTCTCCAGAGACAGGAGGTATTTTAGATTAGGGAATTGCCAAGCTAAAATTGGGAGGAGGTAGCATGGTAGAGAACAATTTGTAAGGAAAAAATATAAACAGAGTTCGTTAGTATGTATTTGGCTCTGAAAGCGGTTCAGTTCTCTAAAGTCAAAATGATGTGTGTTAGTGAAAGTGTTCTAGCTTTGGAATTCTGTTAGCACTGAGCCGCCTTATAGTTTCAGGGTTAGTTTGACAAGATGCCAATGAATGACTCACTTTTGCTGAAAAATGCACGTGTTCCAGCAGGGAAAGAAGGTGAGAACTGATTAGTGGAGTAGGGAGTGGGGGATGTTGTCACAAAGTTAAGACAACCTAAGGCTACATTTGGGGAAAATGGGGCAATTGAAAAATTGTATTTATTTGAAATTTTTGTTTGTCAGAATTGATGTAAAGATTTGGTTTATTTTTGTATCTTTTTATTCTTTAATTTCTTTTTCCTACTAGGGGCCTCACTTAATAGAAAATTGCAACCATTTATGTTTATGTTCAGTAAGACATTTCGTCAAATGGCAGACTCTGTCATCTGAACGAAGCTTGAGTTTTAGAAATTAGAATTTTAAAAAACGGGCCTGGCATCAGGAAAATCTTAGGTATAAAAGTAAAGAGAACAGAGTCAGAAGCTAAAATGCAATCTTGGCAATTTTTAAAAATTTGCTTAACTCTTAAAACAACCTTTTTGATAGAACAGAAAATATAACATTTTTAGGTAAGCTAGTTCTTGAAGGAAGCACAGCAATAAAGTTCAAAAGCTGGTCCTTCTTCAGACTTATATCCGACACGAAACATTGATAATTAGTTTCAGATAGTTTTATTTTACAGCAGATGCCTAATGTTGAATGCCTAGCATTTTTCTTTTCCTTCTTAAAAGATCTACTTAAGCCTCTGGCAAAACACTGATTTGCCTTTTACTTTAATAACTAAAATCTGAATTACCTTACTCACATAACAACTATTTTAATTTAATATTAATTTTTTTTGGTTGTGAGAGAAATGCTAAATATAGCAAAGTTCAAAGAGTGCTATATTCCAGAATTAACAACTATTAATCCTTTGTCATTATTTCTTCTTATTTTTTTATCTGCATGCACTTCTCTGCAGTCATTTTTTCTATATCCACTTGAAAACTTAATTTACACAAGAAATAGATGCATACATTCTTTTTTTTTTTTTTTTTTTTTTTTTTTTTTTTTGCTGTATTAAAAAAAAACCAAAACATTGCAGATAGTCATTAATTCTTATGCTGGGCACTTACTAGTTCTTATTTGTTATTGCTGCCTCAATCTTTGGTACTCTTTCAGTTTCCTCCTCAAGACTAATTGTGAAATGTTATGCTCCATTTGGGAAAATATGCTTTTTAGTGAGCATCTTTCATGACGAAAACTCAGTGAACTTCATTGAGTTCTTGGTTAGAAAGTTCCAGTGTTTTCAAACTGCAACTTGAGATTTCTGAAGAAACTCTCCATTGCAGATTTTGAAGTCAGCCCCTTGACCCGCAGGGCTTTAATTTGCGGTTGATAGTTTTAACTCAGGAAATCTCCTGACTTGATTGGCTAAACAAATTATATGTTATGGAACCATTAAAAGTCGTGGTTTCAAGAATATGTTAATGATCCAGAGAGTGCTCGTGATAAAGCAAGTGAAAAACACATCAGCTTCCTGTGCATCACGGTCCTGCTTTTTAGTGTGTTGTATGTATATATATGTATGGAGGCATGTAAAATACATGGAAAACAGTGTCATAAAACGTTGGGAGGTGATGAATTTACGGGTAGTTTATTTTTTCTTTATAGTCTTAGTATATTTGCTTTATTCTCCACAATAAATATGTTTTCTTTTTATAACCAGAAATAGACAAGAAACATTATTTTAAAAAATTTTAACACCAAACTTTTGTCTGTTTCAGGGAGAGTTAGCATTTAAATACCTAATGACATTCTCCTCATGGTATATGAACCACTCTAATCAGGGAATCCAGCTATGTCAAACACTAGTAATACTGAAGTGTGGAAGCAACTATTAATTTCCTTAACAGAGTTCATCCTCGTTCGGCACCCCTCCCTCCTCAGTTTGGCACGATGTGCGGTCGGTCTTTTGCTTGTCAGAATAGAGGTTCTGATATTGGAGTCCATCCATCTAGCTCCTTTACTCCTCACTCTGCTTTTATTCCGTTTCACTGTAGAAGCAGTCTTAACATCCCCAAATTTGTTGCTTGTCCCGGTGGTGACTCAGGCTTAAGTCATAGAAGTTGCGTCTTTGATTTCCCCTGCCTTGGACAGTTTGTCACCCAACCTCTCTTCACCTGGTGCTCTCCTGGCCGAGTGTTAGGTCACAGCTTAAATGTTACTGCTTCAGAGGACCTGTCCCTTAGACGCCTTCCTCCTGTCAAAATCAACTGTTTCTATTATGATCTCTTATTGAACCCTTCATTTTTCTTTCATAGCTGTGCCAGTTAGGATTAGGTTCAGCTGTGAATGACAGAAAACTAAAAATGAAAATGGCTTAAACAAGGTAGAAATTTCTTTCTCTCTTATGTAAAAGCGCTGTAGGTGTACGAGGACTGATGATAGTGGTTCCACAGTGTCAGGGAACCCAGGCTCCTCCTATTCTGTTGCTCTGCCACTCTCAGCGTGAAGCTTCCACATCATAGTCCAAAATATCAGCTCCATCTGGTGAGAAGGGGGAAAAACAACAAAAGCAAGCCCTTTATTTTTAAGGATGCTTACTGGAAGTTGTATATACCACTTCCAATTAGATCCCATTGGTCAGGGCTTAGTCATGCGGGCCCTTCTAGGAGCAAGGAAGGCTGGAAAGTGTAGTCTATTCCAGGCGGCCATAGGCAGATGAAATTCAGGAACTCTGGTACCGAGTAAGAAGGGGGAAAGAAACAATATTCTGTCACAGTAGCTTATCACCATTTGTAACTACAAGTGTATAATAATTTCTTTTTTAAATATAGATCTTCTTCAATAGACTGTTAGTTTCGAGAGGTTTTAAGGAACAGGGGCGCCTGGGTGCCTCACTTGGTTAAGTGTCCAACTTCGGCTCAGGTCATGATCTCACGTGAGTTCAAGCCTTGCATTGGGCTCACTGCTGTCAGCTCAGAGCCTGCTTGGGATTCTCACTCTCTCCTCTCTCTCTCTGCCCCTCCTCTGCTCGTGCACGCTCTCTCTCTCTCTCTCTCTCTCTCAATAAGTAAATAAAGTTAAAAATAATTAAAAAAAAAAAGAAACCGTTTTAGGGAACATGTTTGTCTTATTTACTTCTTTATTCTGAGTATAGTATTTTGTATAATATTTAGCATAAAATAATATTTAGTACAGAAAAGCATTTGTATTTCTTCAGTGAATTATTTTATCCACTTTATCTTTTTCTCTATTTTTAGATAATTTTTTAATTTTAATTTTTTATTTAAAAAAACTTTTTTTTGAGAGAGCATGTCAGTGGGGGAGAGGGACAGAGGAAGAGGGAGAGAGAGAGAATCTTAAGCAGAATTTATGGGAGCCTGCTTAAGATTCTCTCTCCCTCTTCCTCTGCCCCTCTGTCTCAAAAAAAAAAATAGTCTTGCTTTTTATGCCTTTTAAACTGAAAGTTTTACGAGCATTTTACGTTTTTGAGTGTTTTTTTAACATTATTTTTATGGGTTCAAATATTTAGTGGTCTAGCTAGATTATAATTTAGTTATTCCTCTAATATTTGATGATAGGATGTTTCCAGTTTTTTTGCTATTGTAAATATTGCTGTGATTGACACACTTGTGTGTGAATCTGTTTCTCTCTGACTGCTTTTAGGATAAATTCTTAGGTGTGAGATTACTGGGTGTATTTGTCAGCTATTGCTGTAATAGTTCTGCATAACAAACCGGTGTTTTTTTGAGCGGCTTACAACACACTGGGTCTGTATATCACATGGGGTATCCCTGATCTAGGCTGAGCGTGGCTGGACACATCTACTTCAGTTTGTGGGTTGGCTGGCCCTCCCTCCAGGCTGCAGGTTGGGTTAGATCTGTTCTATATGTGTTCATTCTGAGGCCTACCACAAAGGGGTGGCAGCCACCTGGAGCATCCCTTTTCATGGTTTATCACCGAATACAAGAAGCAGGCCAAACTACCAAAATACATTTTAAGCCTCTCCTGGCCTCAAGACTGTTGACATCTCATTAGCCAAAACAAATCATGTGGCCAAGTCCTGGAAAGCTTCATGACAGAGGGTGTGGATGTATAATTTTGTACGAATATAAAGAATTGAGAACAATAATCCATCTACCATAGTTGGTCAAAGTTAGTATAAAAGAAGTTTAGTATATTTAAAAACAACAACAGACTTTTACTACTTATTTCCAGATAGCCTCCAAAAAATGTTGTGTCAGATTAACAGCATATATGAGAGTACCTTGTTTTTCCCAGGAGATACCCTGTAGGGGGAGAAAACATATTGCTAGGAAGATGGAGTAATAGGTATCTGATACTTCTCTGGAGGTGTGTTTTTCAAGCCATTTGTCCGTGGTATAGATATTCCATAGTATTCCTTACAAACATTGTAGTTTTAGGATTTATTTTTCTTTTACCCTTTCTCTTATTTTTCTTGTCCCTTTTTAAAGAGGTAGACACCTTTATAGTCTTTGGTCTTTGCTACTGGATTGTTTTTCTGCTTCTGTGTTTAAAAATTATAGTCTTTATTCCATACAGATTGCTTAACCTAATACAAGATGAAATACTTTTCTGAGTTTAATAAATAGTTGCCATGAAACCATTCTTATTTTAAATTTGAACATGTTTTACTAAAATGGATTCTGAAGCCTTTGGGAGAGAAGTTTCTGTTCCTGTCATAACTAATTATGTTTCTGATGCATAGAACAACATAATTTAAGCTAAGTAGGTGATTTGAACAATGGACTGTGGGGGGGGGGAGGGGGTGAAACTGGGAGTTTGATTCTATTCCTGATTCTGTAACAGACTATTTTGATAGATTTTGAGTTAGTAATTTAATATGTCTCCTTCCTTATTTATGGAATGCTTGGATAGTGCCTTTTAGGAATTAATGAACATGTATATGTTTTGAATGTACTGAATGTTTTTGGAGGTAAGTTCTGTTTAAATGGAAATTGTTAGCTTTAGTCATGGTGGTTAACTTCATCTCATATGGAACACCTTTACCCTTATATGTCAAGTACTCCTTTTGTTTTCAGGTACTACTTTTTTTTAAGGACTTAGAACATTTAATACAGTCATGAGTAAGTACATCAGTGTAATACATAAACTGAGACATGGACTGTGACTTAGCTATGATTATATATATAATTAATCAGTATCTGATTCAAGACTAGAATCCAGATCACTGTATGTATTTTGTTTAGTTTTATTGAGTTAATTATATTCTTAAAGTACTCTGTGGACCCTTATCAAATGTTTTTTCAAAAAGGACGTTACGCACAATAGTTACATTGCCTTTACGTGTCATTGCCTTGGAGTCAAGTAGGTAAATTCGTTCTTGTTGTCTAATAATGGTAACCTGATACATGACTACCTCCAGCCTCTGATGCCAGTGACCGTAGAATGTTACCTGTTCTCATTCATAATCAAACTAGTGGCATATCACATTAAAATTTAGAGTTGTTATTTTCTTAGAGTAGAGATCCTTGAATTATGATGGGAATCTGACCTCATCTTTGTCCAAAGCTTAGGAGTTCCCTAGGGTTCAGTCAAGTTCATCCCTCCTGCACAATTATTTATGGGAAACCATTGGTCCAGTTGTTTGTTGAGTTTCCTGCCTCTTGTGTACATAGGACATCAGCTTCTTCTCCCTGTTGTTTTTTAAACCTTTATCTTGGAGTACAGTTGTCACTGTTGCCAGTATTGTACCTAACTAATCAAGATATGATTATCTCTTTAAGATAGAGAAGCTTGATGAAGTTATTCATATTTTAATAATGCGTGCCATGTTATTATAGAACATTTTACCTCAGTGTGATGGAGGAAATAAGTAAGTTGGTGATTTCTACCAAATGCAGCAGTCTGCTTCTCTTAGTAGGTTAGGGCAATCTTCTCAGTTCGTTTAATCATTTACTTTTGATGCTGGCAAATGGAATGACTTTTTTTTTTAAGTTTATTTATTTATTTTGAGAAAGCACATGAGCAGGGTAGAGGCAGAGGCAGAGGAAGAGGGAAAATCCCAAGCAGGCTCTGTGCTGTCAGTGTGGAGCCCAGTGTGGGGCTTGATATCACAAACCACGAGATTGTGACTTAAGCTGAAATCAAGAGTCAGATGCACAACTGACTGAGCCACCCAGGTGCCCCTAGAATGACTCAAAACAATTTTTTTTAAATGTTTATTCATTTTTGAGAGACAGAGAGAGAGTGTGAGTGGGGGAGGGGCAGAGAGAGAGAGACAGAATTCAGAGCAGGCTCCAGGTTCTGAGCTGTCAGCACAGAGCCCAACACAGGGCTCAAACCCACAAACCGTGAGATCGTGACCTGAGCCGAAGTCAGACGCTTAACTGACTGAGGCACCCAGGTGCCCCTGGAATGACTTTTTAAATTCAATTTGAGGGGCGCCTGGGTGGCTCAGTCGGTTTAAGCCTCCAACTTCAGCTCAGGTCATGATCTCACCTTTTGTGAGTTCAAGCCCCGCATTGCGTGGGGCTCTCTGCTGGTAGCTCAGAGTCCACTTCAGATCCTCTGTCTCACTCTCTCTCTCTGCCCCTCCCCTCCTCTAGCTCACTCTCTCTCAAAAATAAAATAAACATCTACAAATAAATAAATTTGAAATTCTTAACGCTTGTCATCAGATGTTACATTAAACTTGACACTAAACTACTAGAATCTATTGTATTTTCCCCCTTCTTTGCTCATTTCTTAATTATCAAAGAGCATTTGCCTCAAGCAGTGAAAGTCTAGTCAAAGTCGAAGTTTGTGGAACTTTTCCCAAACCCTGTATTTAGGGACTCTTTACTTTGACTCTTTGAAGAATATTAAGCTAACTTTTGACTGGTAGGATGTTGTGCACAACAAATGCTTATTTAACAGGGCCTTTGTCAGCATAATTCTGACTTCATTATTCTATATTAGGAAATTAATTTGTGCTTTTAAATATTCTATTCCTTTCAATTTATTCCCTTCTCCCTAGGATCTGTGTTTTTTTTTTTTTGTTTGTTTTTTTCAAAATGTCTCTATCATTCTAAGATTCTCCTCTTCTGTTTATTCTGCACACATTCATTGTGACTTTTCTATAGCGAAAAGCATGGTACCAGGTCCACGGAGGGTACAAAGAATGAAAATCTTGCAAATAACATACCCGATAAAGGGTTAGTATATGAAACACATAAACAACTTATAAAAACTCAGCACCAAAAAAACAAATAATCCAATTAGAAAATGGACAGAAGACACGAACAGACATTTCTCCAAAGAAGACATCCAGGTGACCAACAGACACATGAGAAGATGCTCAACATCACTCATCAGGGAAAAGCAAATCAAAACCACAGTGAGATAGCACCTCCCATCTGTCAAAATGTCTAAAATCAAAAACTCAAGAAACGACAAATGTTGGTGAGGTTGTGGAGAAAAAAGAACCCTGGTGCACTGTTGGTGGGAATGTGAAGTGGTGCAGCCACTGTGGAAGACCGTATCGAGGTTCCTTAAAAAATTGAAAAGAGGATGACCCTATGATCCAGTAATCTCACTACTACTTACCCCAAAATATGAAAACAGTAATTCAAAGATATATGCACCCCTGTGTTTACTACAGCATTATTTACAGTAGCCAAATTATGGAAGCAGCCCAAGTGTCCACCGATAGGTGAACGGATAAATATGTGGTTGATACATGAATGGATAAAGATGTGGTTTAAGCATACAGTGGGATGTTACTCAGCCGTAAAAAAGAACAAAATCCTGGCATTTGCAACAACATGGATGGACCTAGAGAGTATAATGCTAAGTGAAATAAGCCAGTCAGAGAAAGGCAAAAACCATATGATTTTACTCATATGTGGAATTTAAGAAACGAGACAAAGGGAAAAAAAAAAACAACAACAAAACAAGACCAACCAATAAACAGACTCTTAACTATAGAGAACAGGTGGTTATCATACGTGAGGTGGGTAGAGTAATGGGTGAAATAGGTAAAGGGGATTAAGAGTCCCCTTTGATGAGCACTGAGTAATATATGGAACTGTTGAATCACTGTATTGTATACCTGAAACTAATGTAACACTATGTTAACTACCCTGGAATTAAGATTTAAAAAAAAAAAAATCTTGCAGTGTTACTTCTCTGTGATTGGCTATCACCCATAAGATGTTCAAGCTCATGAGCGGTGATGCCTTTAGCAGCTCATTCTTGATTGATTCTCTTGTATCCTTTCCTGCTTTATATACTCCAGAAATTCCCGGGTGTCACCTGTATTTACTGGGCTTACTCAGTTCTCTATGCCTTTACGTATGGTATTCTCTACAGCCGGAATTCTCTTTCCCCTTTACCTGGTAAATTCCTTATCCTTTGAAGACCCAGTGTAAGCAAAGATCCTCTAGAAAGTTTTCCTTGACTTCTTGCCACTCTCCAGGCAAAGCCAGATACCCCTCTTCTGTGTACTCGTGGCGTTTGTGTCCACCTCTCTTATTTGTACCCAGTGCACTGTGTTGTAAGTATTTGTAAGCTCCTTGAGGAGAGAGAATGTGTCCTGCTCATATTTGTACCCCTCAAGGCTAGCGTGGTAGATACGTAGCAGTTGTTTTGGAATGTATTAAATCGTTATGCTTTCAAGAAGCTAGCAGTCTAGTAAGGTGGCCTGTGATGTGATGGCCCAGTGTGATGGCCTGTAATGGCTAATGCATTTTACCATTAAAAGATTTCCCACTCAAATAGTTCAACTTCCTGTCTTTGAGAAAAAATATTCTCAATAGTTTCCTACCTGAATGTTTTAAGAGTATTCAATAACATATTAAACTGTTTCAATTCAGAGCAGCTTCATCTTGGTTTCAGAAAAGAAAAACTTTTATAAAGTGAAGTAGTATAAACCAGTAAATGAGTCGGGCCATCAGTCTGGAAACCTGATCTATCTAGACAGTCTTCTCTGTGGTGTTGCTACATCAGTTATCTGTCTGTTGTACCTTCTTTGAGTTCTCTTTAGGCTTTTTGTCCTGACCTTCTAAGACATGCTTGCATCTCTTTTATCCTCTTAAATAACAACAATTCCTCTGTTTCTTAATTTCTTTCTGCAGTTGCCCTCTCTGTCCTTTTATTATTAATGTTCCTAAAAGTTTCATCTCTATTGTCTTTATCTTAGTCTGCATTTGATGTTGCTTTTTCCTAACTTCCAACCCTTTATAACCCACTGCAGTCAGTTTCCGTCCTTATTCTCTTCTAGTGAGCTCACTGAAACTTGCAGTAACAAAATTGCCAGATCTAAAGTACATTTTTTTTCATTTCATTTTACTTGAACTAATTGTAGCGTTTCGGATTAATGACCATTTTCTTCTTCAGAGAACCAAGAACCTTCCTTTCCTGGTTTTCTGACCTCTTTGAGTGCATCTACTCACTTTCCTTATTAGGTACTTCCTCCTCAGCCTACCCTTTAAAAATTTATATTCTGTGGTGTTTCATCCTTGATTTCTTTTTCATCTTGTTCTGTTTTCCCTCTGTGGGTGACATACAGCTTGAAATCACCACTGGATGACACCTCCACATCTTTATTTCTTCTTCCTCTCTCTCCAGATCGATGTGCATTGTCAGCTTCTGCCAATTGGATGTCCCAGAGCTCCATATTCTCCAGATGGAACCCCAAATCCACCCCCTTTAAATTCTGCTTCTCTCGCTTTTTGGTTAATGACACTCCATTTGTCCAGTGGCCACGCGAAACCTGGAAGTCATCATGGGCTTTTTGTCTCTCTCTCAGTCTCTCATCATAATTACAAAGTCCTATTTATTCAGTCTCCTTACCACATTGCCCATGGCATACTCCCTTTCCATGACATTCCCTTGTATCCAGTCCCTATCTTTTATCACCCAGCTTTTCACTATTATCAGGAAGATATTAAATACAACCCTTGTATGTTGGCTTTTCTGCTTGTGATGCTTCAGTAGCTCCCTTTGCCTTAGGCTCTAGGAAAAAATCCAAACTCCTTATGGTGGCTCTGAAAACCCTTCATTATCTCACCCATAAGCCTCTCCATTGAAGTCATATATACACCTTGTCCTCCAGACTTGACACATACTTAAATTTTCTTGGTTATGTTCTGTTGTTTCTTTGACCTAGAATATTCTTTCCTATCTTCTTTGTTTAGTACTAAATCTGGGGTAATCTTCTATCCTTTGACTTGGCAGGCTCCTTTACAGGACAATATAGTACAGAAATGCCCACACATGAAAAATTGGAAACAACTACAAATATATCAGTGTGCATTAGCAAGTAATACATAAGAGTTAACAATATATGCATATTATGAAGTACTTAACTGAATGGAAAGATGAATGGAAGATTAAAAAAAGCAAATTGTAAAACATGTACGGTATGATTTATTATTTAAAATGCAAAATACTAAAAAATCATTTGTGTATATGCATTTGTGGTCATTTATACTTGAAAATATGTGGGAAAAATTCTAGATTATCTAGAATGGTTTGCATTCTAGATAAATGGACCTGTTAACAGTAATTTCCTCACAGAAGTGTGGGATTCAAGAAAGGTGACCAAGGTAGCTGGCACTTTTTAACTTTCTATACTCTTATTGTTTGTATTTTTTGTAAGGAACATATTAGTTTTTTGAACTACTGAAGTAATATAAGTATAGAAAACTACACATATATGTATATATATTTATGTGTATGTATATATGCTCGATACATTTTTACAAGCTAAAACACCTGGATAACTAGCACCCATGTCAGTATCAGATGTTTTACCCATTACTACAGAAACTTTTTTGGGTTTTCTTCAGTTCACTCCAGTTCCCTTCCACCAGAGAAACCACTGTCATGACTTCTAACAGCATAGATCAATTTTGCCTACATATGAAATCACATAGGGTATACTCTTATGTCTTTCTTATTTTGTTAAACATTGTGTTTATGAGATTACATCCGTTTCTTTGGAAGTTTTTAAAAAAATGTTTATTTTGACATATAAGAATCATACGAGGTTGTCCTTTGAAATTTTAGAGAGAAAAAGTTTAGGGGCGCCTGGGTGGCTCAGTCAGTTGAGTGACCGACTTTAGCTCAGGTCATGATCTCACGGTTTGTGAGTTCGAGCCCCGCGTTGGGCTCTGTGCTGACAGCTCAGAGCCTGGAGCCTGCTTCAGATTCTGTGTCTCCCTCTCTCTCTGCCCCTCCCGCACTCATGCTCTGTCTCTTTCTGTCTCAGAAACACTTAAAAAAAAAAAAAAAAAAAGTTTTTTTTCTCCTGGATATACCCATCCCTAACATATTTTGGCATAGTTGAATGCTTTCTTTTGTGAATCAGTAGCTCCTTGCTCTGTTCCTCTTATCACATTTAACTGTATGTTTATCTCCCTTCTAGACTGGGAGTCTCTACGAACTGCATTCCTTTCACCCTTAAAACCCAGTGTATACCTAGTGCTTCACGCATAATGGGACTTAAACATTTGTTAGAGAAAAGCAAGCAGTTCTAATCCTGACTGTGCCACTTACTGACTGGCCTTGTGTCTGTTGACTTTTCTCTGAACTGGCTTCCTCATCTGTAATTATGGGCATTATAATTGTGTCAGTTCGGACGCTTTTAGCTGTATGTAACTGAAAGGCTAACTAAAAGTGGCTAAACAATAGCTGGACTTACTAATTCACCTAATAAGTTGCTAGAGTTGTCCAGTTCGGCAGCTTAGGAACACCGTGAGAACCCACGTTCTGGTCCTCTTTCTGCTCTGCCTCCGTCAGCGTGTCAGCAGACATTGCTCATGGTCATTGTTGTTATGTCCAGGCTTTATATACTCACCAGTGAACATTCCAGGGCAAAACAAGGACTAGTTATTCATAAGTGTCTCTTTTTAAGAGACATTTTTTAAGGCCCTTCAACAGACTTTGCATTTCATTGACCATTTTTGTCACATGCCAGTGACTGATGTATGTTCTAGAGCTGAGGATTCACCTCACAAACATTCTGAGGCTAGACACCCAAACAGAATTGGTTTTTGCTAGTAAGGAAGGAGAAGGGATAGAGAATAGTGGATGTTGAAAAAGCAGTCAACAGTGTCTGTCTCCATCTATCACCGTAACAGTTTTCTCTACTAATGTAAATTAATAATAACATACATCTGAAGATGTATGAATCCTCAAATACTATAAAGTTAAAATTTCCATTAATGCTTCTTACTGGTTTTGTGGATTATTTTTAGAGAAGTCTCCCTTTGTCACCCTAGCTGGCAACCTACTTTAGGGCAAGGAATACAAAAATAATTTTGCTCTTTGCCAAAGCAATATATTATAAGAAGGTAAATCTGCTATAGAAAATAATGTAATTTATTTCAAATGTGAGCTATACAAATTATTTTTGAAATTGTTTGATATTTAAAATAACTTGTTTATAAACTATATCATCACCATTGTTATTAATATTGATATTCCATGCCTTTGAAGCATGGCAGCCTGGATGTCCCTTCGTTAACAATACTTTCACACCTATGTGATTTTGGAAAACCAAAGTTTGTCAAATCCCGATGGTACTTATGGATTTCAGTTTTTTAAAATGTTGAACACTATAAATGAAGGCCAGATCACAGATTCCTGCATTTCTTTTTCCCAGCAGATGAGGGTGAGAGAACCAGACAGAAAAAAGTAGTTTACTCTTGGGCTGCTGTTTACTCATGGTAGCTGGTTAGAGAGGTGCCCTGTAAAATTATCTTCACACAAGACATGTTCCCCAAAGTTGATTTACTCTGAACTCAGGAAGCAAATGTTTGTGTAAATCAGCAGGGATTGGCTAACCTCTCTCCAGCTAGCTCTATCTGAAAATGACAGCGATTATTAGTTTCTGTCGGTTAAGCACCAAACATTCCTTTGCTCTGAAAAATGAGGCCTTAGAAATCTTCAACTGATGTGTTTAATTTGTCACCTTTTCTCCTACTCCCATCTCCATCACCTTTTAAAAAACCTTTCTACCTTTTGCCAAAACAAATTGCATCGTTTTGACCAAGAAGACAACTAAAGGTAGAGATCAATTCTGAACCTAGTTCTTTTAATGAGCAGTGAATGATTATTGCTGATCTCATTTTATCCAGTGCTTCTGTCATCTAATATAGTAATTGGAAAAGAAATTAGTACTCCTTTCCTGTGGAGTCAGGAAGCACAGATAAACTTATCCTGAAAAGTTATAATGCCTGAAGGAAAAGCATTCAGTGAAATTGGGGAGTGTGTTAATTGACAGAACTTAAGATTTGTTTTCCTGAGCATGTATCTCATTTATTACAGATTGTAGTAATTGGTCATGCATTTGAGACAAATTTGTAGAAGATTGTGAGTTAATCCACCTTTTAATTAGAGGGGCACCTGGGTGGCTCAGTTGGTTAAGCGTCTGACTCTTGATTTCAGCTCAGGTCATGATCTCACGGTTCATGGAATCCAGCCCCACACTGATGGTGACAGCGTGCTAATGGTGTGGAGCTCCCTGCTGACAGTGTGGAGCCTGCTTGGGATTCTCTCCCTCTTTCCCTTTCCCTCTGCCCCTCCCCTGCTCACGTTCTCTCTTTTTCTCTCAAGAATATATAAATTAAGGAAAAATCTGGAGTGACCTCAGGCAAGAGAAACAAAAGCAACAGTAAACTATTGGGATGACACTGAAATAAAACCTTCTGCATGGCAAAGTAAACCATCAACAGAATGAAAAGGCAGCCTACTGAGTGAGAGAATGTATTTGCAAATGGTATGTCCGATAAGGAGTTAATATCTAAAATACGTAAAGCATTTATACAACTCAACACCAAAAAACCAAAAAATCCCATTTAAATTGGCAGAGACCCTTGAATAGACATTTTCCCAAAGACGTGCAGATGGCCATCAGACACATGAAAGGAGGCTCAACATCACTAACCATCAGGGAAATGCAAATCAAAACCACAATGAGATATCACCTGATATCTGTCAGAATGGCTAGAATCAAAAAGACAAGAAGTAAGTGTTGGAAAAGATGTAGAGTAAAAAGAACTGCCTCGTACTGTTGGTGGGAATGTAAATTGGTACAGCCACGGTGGAAAAACACTATCAAGGTTCCTCAAAAAATTAAAAATAGAAATAGCATACAATCCAGTAATTCCACTACTGGGTATTTGCCCAAAGAAAACAAAAACACTAACCCAAAAAGATATGTGCACCTCTGTGATTATTGCAGTATTATTATGATAGGCAAGATACGGAGACCACCCAGGTGTCCATCGACAGAGGAGTGGATGATAACACACACACACACACACACACACACACACACACACACACAGAGGAATATTACTCAGCCATAAATAAGAATGAGATCTTGCCATTTGTGACAACATAGATAGACCTAGAGGGTATAATGCTAAGTGAAGCAGAGAAAGACAAATACCATATGATTTCACTTCATGTGGAATCTAAAGAATGAAACAAATGAACAAACAAAAAGCAGAAACAGACCCATAAATAAAACAAACTGATGGTTGCCAGAGGGGAGAGGAGTGGGAGGCACAGACTTCCAGTTATGGAATGAGTAAGTCACAGGGACAAAACAGAACATAGGGCATCTAGTCAATGGTATTGCAATGAAGTTGTATGGTGACAGATGGTAGGTACACTTGTGGTGGTCATAGCATAACATATAGACTTGTCAAATCACTGTTTTAAATACCTGAAACTAATGTAACATTGTGTGTCAGCTATACTTCAGTTAAACAAATTTGGAGCAAAATCTCCCAGACTACTACTCATACCTTAAAACCCCCAACTAAAGTCAAGGTAGGCAAAAATAACAGTTGGAAGCCATTTATAAACACCTGTCACAAAAGCTTCTGAAGACCTACTTTTCCTGCTCTGATTTCTGTTTGTCGTAGATGTGAGTTTATCAGACGAGACACTTTTTGCAAGCTGTCAGAAGTGTTGCCCCTGCTGCTAATAGCAGAACGCTTTTTAGGTTTTCGGTATCCCTTTTTCATGGCTCCCCTTTCCCTTTTTATTTGCTTAACTGTCTTCTGTAGGTATAAAGCATTTTATAGCCATCGCTTCTGAAGAGAAATTGATTAGTTCTCCAAAGATGGAAAGACTAGTATGATTCTCTAGAGCAGGGATTGGCAAACTATGGCCTGCACCTGGGCCAAATCTGGCCGCCTGCCTGTTTTTGTAAATAAAGTTATTGGAACACAACCACATCTTTCATTTACATATTGTCTGTGGCTGCCTTTGTGCTACAATGGCAGAATTGAGTAGTTGTGGCAAAGACGTAGCTGTTTATAGAAAAAGTTTGCCAAACATTACTCTAGAGAAATTTAGCCAGAGAGAAACTTGATTCAGAGATACTAGGCACAGTAGAACAGTCTAGGGCAGGAGGGAGTGCGACGCTGAAAATGAGAAGACCCTCTTATGTCAGCCCCACAGTTTTCTTTCTTCTTCTTTTTTTAAAACTGTTTATTTTGAGAAAGAGAGAGAATGTGTGAGCAGGGATGGGGCAGAGAGAGAGAGAGAGAAAAAGAATCCCAAGCAAGCTCCACACTCAGCACAGAGACTGACTTGGGGATCAGTCTCACAACCGTGAGATCATGACCTGAGCCAAGATCAAGTTGGACACTTAACCCACTGTGCCACCCAGGTGTCCCCAGCCCCACAGTTTTCAATTCATTTTTAATGCCTCATTTTTTTAAATACCTCTTTTATTTTGGATACTTTTTCTCTCTCTTATTCCCATTTTCCCTCTCTCTTCTAGATTTATTGAGGTGTAATTAATATGAAATAAACTCACACTTTTAAAAGGGTTTAGTTCTTGACAGGGTGAAACCATCAAATCAAGATAATGAGCATATCTGTCACCTCTAAAAGTTTCCTTGTATCCCTTGGTAATCTCTCCCTCCCTTCTTCTCACCCCCCAGCCACATCCCCAGGTAAACATTAGTTTGCTTTTTGTCACTATAGATTAAGTTTACGTATTTTAGAATTAAAAAAAATTTTTTTTAATTTTAGAGAGAGAGAGCAAGAGGGGGAGTGAGGGGCAGAGAGAGAGAGAGAGAGAGAGAGAGAGAGAGAGAGAATCTTAAGCAGGCTCCATGCTCAGTGCGGACCCTGACATGGGGCTTGATCCTTTGACCCTGGATCATGACCAGAGCTGAAATCAAGAGTCAGATGCTCGAGGAGCTGAGCCACCCAGTGCCCCCATATTTTAGAATTTTAATAAATATGCATATACAGTATCTACTCTTTGGACTGTTTCTAGTTTTTAGCTATTAGAAACAAAGCTATTATGAACATACATATATAAATAAGCCTTTGTGTGGAGAGATTCTTTCATTGCTCTAGGTGTGGCTGGGTGGTATGGTAGGTGTATTTTTAACTCTAAAGAAACTGCCAAAATGTGTACCATTTACATTCCCACCAACAGTGTATGATAGAGTTTTAGTTATTCCATCCACATCCTTAGTCCTTCTTAAATACAAACATAACAGCCAAGAATCCCAGGTATATAAGGGAAGCCACTAAAATGAGAATCAAAACACACCCAGAAAATTGGAAGGGACAGTTCAAAATAACTATGATTTTAGATCCTCATATCAGTAAGAGAAGATAATGCATCTTTGAAACAAGAACAGGATGTTAAGAAGAAGGGAACAATTAGCAAACAAAAAGAATTCTTGATGATAAAAACAGGTTTCAAAGATGAAATTGGAATAATTTCTCAGTAAATGGAAGAGATGAAGGGATCAGTGACGGAAGAGAAAATTTTTAGAGCATCGCACCAGAAGGTCTACTTCCTGACCAAGAGAACAGAAAATGGAGAAGAGAAAATTATCCAATAACTACTACGAGGAAATTTCTCAGAACTGAAGACCATACGTTCCAGATTAATAGAATTTACCCCCATACCGACAGGCGCATCATTGCAAAACTTATGAACAACAAACAGGAATAGGATTTTAAAAGCTTCCTCAGAGGGAAAAAACAGTTGCAAACAAGGATTGGGAATCAGATGACATCAGACTTCTCAGTGGCAACACAGGAAACTGGAATGTGGAATGATGCTTTTGAAATTCTGGAAAACAGTAATTTGCAATGTGGAATTCTGTATCCAGTCCAACTCTTGATCAAGTCTGAGGGCATAATAGAGACATTGTAGACACGCAAGGTCATAAGACTTACCTCCTTACAAGAAAAGGAACCTGTAAAGATGAAGCCGTGGATCCAGAAAACAAAGAATCCAATAAAAAGAGAGATGAAGAAAATCCCGTTTGATGAATGAAAGACCCAGATGACTGTTACACAACAGGTTTAGAGACCCGCCAGTTTAGTTTGGACAGGGTGGAGGTCTCTGGGAAAGATGTAGCCAACGAAAAAAATAGACTGATACATTCTGTGATGTGGGTTTTTTTTATATTTTTATTGTTTAGTGTTTATTTATTTATTTATTTTTAACGTTTATTTATTTTTGAGACAGAGAGAGACAGAGCATGAACGGGGGAGGGGCAGAGAGAGAGCAAGACACAGAATCAGAAACAGGCTCCAGGCTCTGAGCCATCAGCCCAGAGCCCCACGCGGAGCTTGAACTCACGGACTGTGAGATCGTGTCCTGAGCCAAAGTCGGACGCTCAACCGACTGAGCCACCCAGGCGCCCCTGTTTGTTTATTGTTAAGAGAGAGCGAGAGGGGGAGGGGCAGAGAGAGAGGGAGACAGAATTCGAAGTAGGCTCCAGGCTCTGAGCTGTCAGCACAGGGCCCAATGCGGGGCTAGAACTCAGGAACCTCAAGATCATGACCTGAACCGAAGTTGGAGACTCAGCTGACTGAGTCATCCATGTGCCCCTCTATGATGTGTTTTGAGCCATCAGTTAGAGAGGTTTTATAGCCTCTTTGGAGAGCATGGGGAAGAATTAATGATGGGAATAGAGAAAACCAAGCAAATAACAAAGCAAAGCATTTTCAGTTCCAGGAACAACACAATGTACAAGAAAAGTATAATCAGTGTATACTAATTGTCTCATTGATTAATGTTATTTACGTAATTCTAATAATACAAACCTTAAATATGGATTTAATTGAAAATTGTAGTATGACTGTAATGGTAGTAGGAATTCAGTAGGTAATGATAAACGTGAAAAATTGGGAAATCACAATGAGTATGTATTTTATTTTATTCATGTATGTATGTATGTATGTATGTATTTATTTATTTATTTATTTAAAGTGAGAGAAAGGAGAGTGCATGCACACAAGTGGGAGAGGGGCGAAGAGAGAGGGAGAGAGAGAGAGAATCCCAAGCAGGCTCCTCACTGTCAGCCTGGAGCCCAGTGTGGGGCTCGAACTTACAAACCTGCCAGATCATGACCTGAGCCGAAGTCAGATGCTTAACTAACTGACTGAGCCACCCAGGCGCCCCTTATTTATTTATTTTTAAGGTAATTTTTTTGAAAGTTCATTTATTTATTTTGAGAGTGCGGGAAGGGAAGGGGCAGAGAGAGAGGGAGAGAGGGAGAATCCCAAGCAGGCTCTGCATTGTCAGCGAACAGCCTGACGTGGGACTTGAACCCACAAACCACGAGATTGTGACCTGAGCTGAAATCAAGAGTCGGACGCTTAACCAGCTGAGCCACCCAGGTGCCCCAATGAGTATGTTTTAAAATAAGAAGATAAATACCTGAAGAAATCTCTTAAAGATTTGCAAGTGGTTTCCTGAAAGGAACAGAAGAACTAGAGATTTGGAGAGAGTTGGTACAAGGGACTGCTATTTGTATTCTAAGTCTTGCATTACGATCTTTTAAAGTTGTGTGTATATATTACTTCAATTAAAAAATTAGAAAAATGGAAGTTGACTTGGCATTAGATAGGATGTTTAGTCTTTGTGGGGTACCCTGGATTCCTGAGGCATATCATCCTGATTAAGTCTTTGGCCTTCCACTCGTCCCCAAACTGCTGGGGTCTCTGCTTGGGCCTAATTCTCCCTTGCCATTTTTCTTAGTACAAGGCACACACAACTCTGCAGTTTGGTTAAAGACAGTCCTTAGGAATTTACCAGAGAGATGAACACGTCCTTGGGTTGCGTTTCTCTTCTGGGTGGCGAATAGATGTCGGCTCTGATAATGATAATAATATAAAACATAATAAATGCCTGTTATTACTCATGAGTTTAGCCTCATGGGATATTCTGTCTCTTCTGCCCTTAAACTGATACCTTCTGGTACCATACTCGGCCCAGAAACTCTAAACTCCATGAGGCCAGGGATTTTTACTTGTTTGTTCATTAATGTATTGACTCTCAGTCAACATTTGTTGAATGAATGAATATTCCCCAAATTATTTACATTCTGGCAAATGTGTACCTAGAGCCTACTCTTGCTGAGCTTAGGCTTTTTTAGGGAATATGGATCTGTCAGCAATTACAATAAATTTGAAGTCAGAATATGCAGGTACCCAGAGAGATGAGATTCTTTGGGTGAGAATAACTTCTGGAAGCCTTCACAAATGAGCTGATACTGGAGTTGAGTGTTGAAGGATGAGTAGCAGTTTGCTAGGTGGGCAGATGTCTTCAGGCGGAAAGAAGGGAGCATGCAAAGGTATGGGAACAGCGAAGCATATTCAGGGACTACAAGTAGTCAGGATTGCTGGAGCAGAGGTTCTTTCAGGTGAGGATTAGAAGGTGAGCTTGTATGGCTTGAAAACAAAGCACTTTGCACTATTGATTTCCTTACTTTTCACGTTTAACATTGTAGTGTTAGTAATAGTACAGTTATATAGCACTTACTATTTGCCAGACGCGTCTCTGTGTGCTTTAAACACGCTAATTTAATCATTGCCGTGACCCTAGGAGGTACAGGTATTGTTAGCCCCATTTTATGGATGGGAGGTTGAGTCACTTGCTCAGGGTCACAGAGCTGGTAAATGGTAGAGCTGTACATGAATCCGGGCCATATGGCCCAGACTGCTTGAATTTCAAATAACATCAAAGAAAAATATGAGGTTACCTTTATTCAGAGGGGTGGATGGATAGATTTTACTGGTTGAGAACATTATTACAGATTGTGAAGTGAGAGGGAGAACATTGGGAAGTATAAAAATAAGACAAACCTAGATCACAGGGGGGCCTTATGTACCCATTTCTTTGACTTTTATTTGATCTGCTTGTTCAGGGCAGCTTGATTTCTGAAGCTTGCTCTGTCTGAATCTTTACTAAATTATAAATAATGACTGGGAGGTCATCTTTCCTTTCCACCTCAGTGGAATGAAGACCTTCCTCCTCAAATCCATCTACTCAAAAATAGTCTCTGTTGTTTAATATCACTGAGTTAATTGTTAAAGAAAAAAACTAGTTACCACAGTATAGCTGTGTGTGTGTATGTGTGTGTGCACATGCACATCCCATAGCTGTAAAAGGAGACTAAAATATTGGTGCTGGGGGTTGTAGTCTATCATGTCTTTCAACATTTTATTTCATTTTTAGAAAAGTCATGAATGTTCATTTGGAAAATTCAGCAAGGAGAAAAATCAAATTTAGCTGTGATCTCACTTCCATGTTTTACATCCTTTTTTTCTTTTTTCTCTGCCATACATTTGTATTAAAAATAAAATTGAGGTTGGCATTATGCTTATTATATTTGAAATACCTATTTTTTAATGTGTTTGTGCATTTCCTCACATTTTAAAATATTCTTCAAGAATATTAATTTTTAGTGGCTTGATGTTATCCTATCATATGGATACAGGTTTTTCTCTGCTATTTGAAAATAGAGCTTTCCTGTGAAACCTTTTATAAGCCAAAATGATGGCCTAAAGTGAAGCCTATCCCCTACTTTCTGAAAGTTTGCATTATACCCTCTTGATCTCATGAAAAAGACCTACATTAATATGGTAACAGCTTTTTTCTTAAAAGCAAAAATCCTCTTCGGATTTGTCTCAGTGAAAACAGGTAATAATATAGGTCTTTTGTGAAAACAAAGTGGTGGAACTCAAACTTTCGGAAAGTGGGAGATTATAGGACTTGTTTAGTTTTAGTTCATGATTTTTAGATATTTGGATTGTTCTCCGTTCTCCACTGTTTCACGTCTAGCTCTGCAGTATACATTCTTGGACATAAACACTCGCACATAATTTTGATTATTTCTTGGAAGTAAAAAGTGACAGGACAAGGAGTAAATAAAATGTCTACATGTCTTTGTGAAGCCTTTGTTGTGTGTGAAGGAATCCACCTCAAACTATAGCTTAAGCATAAAGGGGAATTTATTGGAACCATGTTAGAACAACTCAGGAATCCAGGAGCAGCTTTTGGGACTAGAACTGGGGAGTTTCTGTCTCTTGTCTCTCTCTGTTCTCCTCTGCATCTGCTGCGTTTCCGCTGTCTACAGACAGGCTTTCTCAGCTTCTCTGTATACTTGGCAGGCAGAGTCTTCCGGGCACTGTATATAGTTCCTAAGGTTGTATCTTTGGTAATGAGCCTGGTTCGACCAGTTATCTAGTCCTCGTCCAATCAGATTTGACCAGGGGACCATGTCCCTAGTACAGCCCTGGCTATATCAGGGAGTGCCTCTCAGAGAAAGGGAGTTGTGAGTTAGGCTGGTACCCCGAAAAGTTTCCGAAGCCTTGTATATTACCTGCTTGCTCTCTGGCAAGATCGTGCCCATTTTGGGGGTTAGTTTCTTAAAGGATAAGCTATTTAACATGCTGCATGGAACTCTACCTTGAGTATAATGAAAAGCTTTAACAATTCATTGATTTGGCAAATACTTATTGAGTCTGTTTCTTTATACCAGCTATCCCTCCAGATGCTGAGAATATTTCAGTCCAACAAGACTAAGTTGAGGCCTTTCTTTTAGTCACGTGTGAGAAGTTGGACATGCTTTGAGCTGACCTTCAAAATAGCCTTTTAGAGTCGTAATCAGATTTCATTTTACCAACAGTATCATAAATGAAGCATAGTTTAAAAAGTAAACACGCATAATGTTTTCTTTGTTGGATATATCCATTGATTTTTTCCTGAGTAAGTGATTAGAAGTTGTGAGGTTATGATACTTGACATCTTAGAGTTTTGACGATTTATTTAAAGTTTTTTTCAATATGTATTTTTGAGAGACAGAGCATGAGCAGGGGAGGGGCAGAGAGAGAGACAGAGAGAGACAGAATCCAAAGCAGGCTCCAGGCTCTGAGCTGTCAGCACAGAGCTCAACATGGGTCTCGGACCCAAGAACTGTGAGAACATAACCCAAGCCGAAGTTGGACACTTAACCGACTGAGCCACCCAGGCGCCCCAACTTTTAACAATTTAACCTTTAACCTCCTCCTTTGCTCACCCCTGTGGGAAGGCAGCAGTAGAGTGCAGCTAGGTGTTCAGGCTCTCTAGTCTCTGTTCTACGCAGATTTGAAATCCTTTCCATTTAACTAGACTTTCTTATAGGTAAGATGCTGCAGGACAAGAGTTCTTCTCCAAGTTGGAAAATTAACTGACAAAAAGCTTTGCAAAGTAGGAAAAAAGGTGTGTTTGGAATTTCCATCAAAAATCGATTAGACTTTTTTCCAGATAGTGCTTTGTACCCATCAGTCAGGTTAGCAATTAAGCCACCCCGTGACAAACTTGAAAATGTGCTGTGCAAGCCTCGAGTTTTAGAGGAAAATTCCCCTAAGAATCCTATTTTTATGCTTTTCTGCTCTGAGTTGGGTTTCACCTGGAAAATCTGTGTTGTGTTTAAGCCAAGTTCGTGGGTAGTGCCTTCTCATAAGACCTGATCTCAGTTTGGATGGGGCAAACCTCCTTAAAGTGAGCTGGGACAAGTTCTAGAACAGGCTACTGATGGTTTGCACTTGTGAGACCCCTCACTGCTGTTGGAGTTCGAGTGTTAGTTGGTTTTCCTTATTTCAACTTGAGCCATATTTAACATTTAAAAAAAATGTTTATTTTGAGAGAGAGTGAGAAAGAGAGAGAGCATGCACAAGCAGGGGAGGGGCAGAGAGAGAGGGAGAGAGAATTCCTAGCAGGCTCTGCATTTACAGCATGGAGTTCTGTATCACGAACCATGAGATCATGACCTGAGCTGAAATCAAAAGTCAGAAGCTTAACTGACTGAGCCACCCAGGACCCCCTCCTCAATCTTTGACATTTCTAAAGAGACACCAATTTTTTATTTTTTATTTTTTGGTCTACTTAGAATAAACAAAACATGAAGAACAAAAAGTGTTGTTTTCCTATGTAATTCAATAAATTTCATTCTTTTATACAGTTCCTAAACAAGACTGAGTTTGGTGGGAAAAGTAAGCCCTAATGTGCTTGGTTTCCATTATGTGTATTGAATTAATATTTTGATGGGACTAGAATGATAACAGTTATGTACTGTACTGTGGTAATTGAGAAAATAGTCACTGAAATAAGTTTTTGTGTTCTGTAGTTCAAATGAGGAATCTTGGGTGAGAATGGCTATTCTAAAGATGATAGGATACCCTGTCCTGTAAAACTGGGGAGATGCTCAAAGATTATAGCTGTGGGAATTGTGCAGTGATATGGTAACTGCTTATGTTGTTCTAAGATGGGAAACGAAAAGGCCTCAAGCATTAATAGCCCACTGGACATGATCTAGTGGAAAGAACTATTCTATTTCCTTTAATCAAGCACAATATGAACTCAGGAAAAATCCTCGGTTACAGTTTTTATGTAAACCAAAACAGATTAATACTAATAATAACTTTGTTTATTTTTGGTGCTAATGTTTTGGGGTTTTTTTCCAACACTTTACCCATCTTGATTTTTTTTTACTCTATTTAAAGCAAATAAAATCAGTTATCTTTGTAAGATATGGCACTTGATTAGTTTTTAAAATAGATAAGTAACAAGCCTATTGGCTCAGCAAAAAACTAAACTGTTTACACTTGGCAATAATGTAACTGTTTTATGGAACTGAGCCCTAAGGGTAGGGACAGCACGTGGTTTGTTTACTAACACAAAGTACAAAGATTCTGTAGCTAATCTTAAAGTTCCCCTGTCTAAATTTCTTTAAACAGGAGCATCTATGAAATCCACATTACGTGTTTACAGCTAATTCCTGGTTCATTGACTGGGAGAGCTGTTGTTGGTGAAATAAACAACACAGGTTAAAAAAGGTTTCATGGGCAATAGAAATGACATATCTATCTTGAACAAGTTTAGATTCCTAGAAATTGACAGTTGTTAACAAATTTATCCATTATCTTTAAAAAATATGTTACCAAGGATATATTTTTTAATAGTCTAGGTCCTTGTTTTGAAATCTTGACTATGATACTAGCTGAGACTAATTTGAAAACAATCAAGGTTTACAGATCCTTGAAGTGAAAGTTTTCCTTTTGCCGTTGTCATTGCTTCCATATTTAACCTAGAAATAATTTGAATTAATTTGTTATGGATGCTGGCCCACATAGCCCAAGCCAGTGAAAATGCAAAGTCTATTTTGCTTTTGGAGTTTTCTGCCAGATGTCCCATGGAATAAGGTTGGAGTTACTAGCTTTGTTGGGAAAGGCTAAATTAAAAACAAAATTGCTGCCTAATCTAAAACCATTTTTAATAGTTCTGTTTTATTCTTATAAGATAAAATTCAAAATCTGTGGTTTTATTACCTGGGAGTAGGGAGCAAGAATGCTCTAACTTTATTAGAAACAACTTTCCATGGGAAACTTGTGTTTGAAAAGGTACCCCATTAGCTATAGAGAAGCAAGAATATTTTAAATCTTAAGACTTTCAATAAAAGGTACATTGTAGAGCCTCCTGGTGGCAGCGGTTCTTTGTTGCCAGAATGTCCTCATTTGAGACACCTGCCAAATGGGAGCTAATTCTGAATTAGCAAAACAGACCTATTCTACTTGTCTGTATCCTTTTGAGGCTTTTACTACCAAGGCTGTAAGTAAAGTAATGCGTCGAGCATTTAAAACATTCTGATTTTAAGCTCATCTTCTATTATATTTTAAATGGATCCCCTAATAGTTAACTTATAAATGCCTTCTATGTGAATTAGCCTGGATATACCTTGTCATTAAGAGATTCCATGACTCCTGCTTCCTGTGTACCTGATGGTCCACTGTTGATGCAATATACATGCCTGGTGATACTTTTCATTGGTCTCAGTTCAGATGATCTGCTAGTGAAGGGATGAATTGACTGCTCTGGGAATTGGAAAGGTCAGTGGGAAGAAACCTGTGGCTAGCATTTGTATAACAGTAAAAGCTCTATGCAGAGAAAAGTCTTAACTGAGTCACTGGCTTAACTGTCACTTGTCACTCCTGCTGATGCCTGTGGCCAGTAGGTTGCTGTCTAGGGTACTCACATATATTTCCCATCAGTTGTGGAATGCTCATCAAGAGTGAGTTGTGTTTGTTTCTAAACCCGTTTATGCCGTTTGTTCTTGTTACTGTAATTATGTAATTTAACTGTTACATAAACCAATGACTTCTGAAAAGGCAAGTTGTTCCCAAGAAAACGAAGTGAAATGTTTTTGGAAAAGAACAGATAAAGGTGAGTGAGTAAAAAATTGCTGCCCAATCACATTCGGGTAAGACAGCTGTAAAAGAATGGGGTATATAATAATTTAATTATTTAACAGTACTTTAATTCTAGAAGGATTCTACATTCAGATTGCTTCAAAGTATTTGAAGTTCTCACCATAATTTAAAAACCACAAGTGGAGTTGGTGGGAATGCAAACTGGTACAGCCACTCTGGAAAACAATATGGAGGTTCCTCAAAAAGTGAAAAATAGAACTACCCTGTGATCCAGCTGTTGCACTACTAATATTCACCGAAAAGGATACAAAAGTACTGATTCAAAGGGACTCGTGCACCCTGATGTTTATAGCAGCATTGTCAACAATAGCCAAATTATGGAAAGAGCCCAAGTGTCTATCATCTGATGAATGGATAAAGATCTGGTGTATATGTATACAATGGAATATTACTTGGCCATAAAAAAGAACGAAATCTTGCCATTTGCCAATGATGTGGATGGAGCCACAGAGTATATTGGCTATGTGAAGTCAGTCAGAGAAAGACAAATGGCATATGATTTCACTCATATGTGGAATTTAAGAAACATAACAAATGAACATATGGAGAAAAAAAGAGAAAGGCAAACCATAAAATAGACTTTTAACTATAAAGTGTATAAAGCGAGGGTTGCTACAGGGGATGTGGGTGGGGGGTGGGCTAAATGAGTGATGGAGGTTGAGGAGGCTACTTGTGATGAGCACTGGGTGTTATATGTAAGTGATGAACCACTGGATTCTATACCTGAAACTAATATTACACTGTATGTTAATTAACTGGAATTTAAATAAAAACTTGAAAGTACAAAAAAAGTCACAACTAAAAATGGTAGAGGATGCATTATGGAATAAGTTTTACAAATTTTTTTAAATTTATTTATTTTGAAAGAGAGAGGGAGAGAAAGCACATGCATGAGCGTGAGCAGGGGGAGGGGCAGAGAGAGAGGAGAGAGCGAGTGAGAGTTCCAAGCAGGCTCTGTGCACCGAGCACCTCAGTGTGGAGTCCTATTTGGGGCTCGAACCCACAAACCATGAGATCATGACCTGAGTCAAAACCAAGAATTAGCTGCTTAACCAACTGAGCTACCTAGGGGTCCCTTGAATATATAGATCCATATAAACAAAAGACCTGGTCCTGTCTTACAACATTAGCAAATGAATGTTCATTTAAGTTAAAATGCTTAGGTATGTGTACAGATTTTTATGTTTACTGATTTAGGTGACCCTTTTTTTAAAAAAAGTTTTTTTTAATGTTTATTTTTGAGAGAGAGAGAGAGACAGAGTGCAAGCAGGGGAGGAGGGATAGAGAGAGAGGGAGACACAGAATCTGAAGCAGGCTCCAGGCTCTGAGCTGGGGCTTGAACCCACAAACCACGAGATCATGACCTGAGCCGAAGTCGGATGCTTAACCAACTGAGCCACCCAGGCTCCCTGACCCTTTTTTTTTTCTAACTGGTCCTGACCATTATCGGTTTAAGAGAGTCTCTACCGTATTACTTCAAACTACTAAAACTGAAGTGTACTTTTTAGCTTTTAATTCATCCATCCACAAATATTTATGGAGCACCTGTTCATGTGCCAGGTATTCTGGCTTCAGTGCTGAGCAAGGCCGACAGGACTTCTCTTCTTAAGGAGCTTACCTTCTAGCAGCACATTGGTGGAAGTACAGAGATTTAAAGAGTAATGGTTTTTCTCAGCCGTTATAGAATAGTTACCAAAATAAAATCTAGTCTATAAATTGAAGGTCAGAGCCACATCTCCTTGTTGACTAGTGGTTTTCAACACTAGTTGGTACCCTAGGATAACCTGAAGAGTATTTGAAAAATACTGCATCTGGGCCCCATCTTAGACCAATTAAGTTAGAGTCTCTGGGAGTGGAGCCCATACACACAAAGATGTGTAGGAAAAGGCAAGTTGAGTTCAGTTAAAGTTTTTTGATGTTGTTCAAACTAAATCTGATAACCCTGAGCCAATTTGACATAGCATTTTTATTCCTGAATAATCTGGGAACAAATCTATATGGTGTTGGCTTGTTAGAGTTAATGATTTGTTTGACTTTTGCTAGAGAATAAACTTTACATAATATGGTTTGTAAGGACAATTATTATATCAATAGTCTGACTTTCAGCTTTCCCCTTTGAAAAAAAATTTTTTTAAATGTTTAGTTTTGAGAGAGAGTGTGCAAGTGTGGGAGAGGCAGAGAGAAGGGGACAGAGGGTCCAAAGCGGGCCCTGCGCCGACAGCAGAGAGCCCGATGTGGGGCTCGAACTCACGAACCATGAGATCGTGACCTGAGCTGAAGTCAGATGCTCAACTGACTGAGCCACCCAGGTGCCCCTGGAAAAAAAAATTTAAAGATGAGTTAACTGAAATTATTTTTTGACTCTTCTCTGTAGTTGGAAGTGTACAGTGTTTACGAATGTATTTTAGCTTTCAGAAACATTTTAGTGAGTTAGAAACCTGAAGAAAAGCATCATATATTTTATTTGCTTTAAAATATTAATGTTCAGCTTACATGAAACATTAAGGTTAGAAAATGCTGAGCCTTGGGGTTCTTTTTACCAGGCATAGCATGTAGTTATAATTTTATGTATAATGAAAAAGCTAATTGATGTCAGAGGTATTGAAAATATCCCGAAATAAAACCTCCTCTTCAGAATGATTCCATTCATGCTTAATCTTTAGGCCCAGAAACTTTGAAAGTTGAAAGTGTAGTGCCTTCATTATTTTTATTCCTAGCTCTCGCGAATATAGTCGCAAAGCACAGTTGTGCTTTTCTTGTTTACTTATCTTCCCACTTCCATTACTCAAAAGAGGACTACACGTTAGTACTTTCACTTCTAGGTATTCGTTTCACTAATAATCCTTCTTTCCTATTGATGTTTTGTAGATCAGGTACATTTTTACAGAAGGCTTTTTATTCTTTTTGATATTCATGAGAGATGTGATCTAGTGTTCTGTGAAACCAAGCATTTATCAGACCACTACAACAAATTCCAAAATACACATTATATTTAATTATGAATTTTGACTTGAAAATGTGATCTTAATAGCTCAGTTTTGCTCTTAGAATACAAATGCTTCGGGGGAAGGCGTGGCGAGGCACATTAGTTGAGGCACTTAGATTTTCATCTTGTGTAGTGGTAGCTTCTTTTCATCCCTGATTTGCCTTCCTGTGAGAATTCTTCCTTTACCTCCTCTCCCAGTGCGTGTGTATGCATCGTCACTACACTCACGCGCACACATACACACATGCGCTCTCTCTCTCTCTCTCTCTCACACACACACACACACACCCACACCCCTTAAAGATGATACTGTTTATTTTCCCTTTCTGTGATCCCTTTGCTTATCCATTGCGGTAAGCTACCTGTTAGGTAGCTTGGTCAGAGATGTCCAGGAAGGTGGAAAAGTCTTGTCAGTTGAAAGTGAAAGGGAAAATACTTAAAGATTTTACTAGGTGATTAACAGGGTTGATAAAGATTCCACAGGCCCCACCGGGGCAAATGATGAGAAAACTAATAGAAGCAGAATGTTATCTTATCAGCACTAGCAGCTAGGAGCAATTTAGCCCCATGAATATCTTATTTCTTGTATCTCTACTTTCTGTTTTAGTTAAAATATCAATGCCTCCTGTGTAGTACTTAGCAGTTTTCAATTCTATAAGGTAAACATGTTTTTTTGCCTCCTCCTCAGAGTTGAGAAAACTGACATACAATGAGATTGAATGCTTTGTCCAAGGTTATTTGGCTGGCTTAGTAATGTGAGGACTCTTGGTGTCAAGTGATAGAAAGTGAACTCAAAGTTGTTGATGCAAAAAAGAGAATTTATTGGTTTACGTAACTAGTAAATTGAGGGACGTGGCTGGATTTAGGGTCTTCAACTATGTTTTAGAACACTTTCTCCTTCTGTTGGCTCTGTTTGTGTATAGCCTATCTTGTGCTGGCAGTGCTTTTTTCTGGCAGCTCTGGTAGGTTACAGCCTACCATTTTGTCAACCCCAAGGAAGAGAGAACGCTCTTTTTCTTTGGAAGTATCGGCACAAGACATGGGCATGATTTTCAGTCCACAAACAGTAATCCTCCAGTGTGACCAGAGAGCTGGAGGTGTCTCATTGATCAAACCTGGGTCCCATGCCACTCCTGAAGCAGGATTGAGATCATTCTTAGATGAACAGGGAAAGAGTAGTTCTCCAAAAAGGTACTAGGCAGGCAAAAAATAATTGGTAAGTTATTGAACCTAGATTTCTGATTCAAAGCTGATGTTATTTTCTGTTTTATTACGATTAAAAATGGCAAGAAAAGTGCAAGCACAAAAATACCGTTGGCTGAAGACGGGGCATATAATCTTGAATTTTTAAATTGTTTAATATCAAAATCCATTGTCCTTCTTTGTGGCAAATTGAGTATCATCACCTCGTAACATCTTGGAGTCCAGATACTATTAAGTAATCTGATCTCATTTTGCTTATATCATAGGAACAAACTTTAGGAGACCGCCTTAGGTTTTTAATTCTACTACCAATCTGAAATACATACGGGGAAAGGAAGCTTGACAGAAGAGCTGTGGTTGGATTGTTTGAATGTTCTAGCATTGCAAGAGACCCCTGATTTCCAGACAGAAGGGTTTTTCTTCCACCCTGTCTTCTCCTGCCTGTTTCCCCATCCCCATCATCCCCCTTTTCTTTTTTGGTTTCTTGGCTTGTGTCCATTCCTTCCTCCAATTCCCCCACCCCTAGAACAAAGACTGAACAGTTTTTCCTCTCCCCCTTGAGTAGAGGCATCATGACCAATCTCTTCCTTTAAGGAAAGTACTACAGAAGGGAATTGTATGTTGACATGCTTAAGAATGGTTAAAGAGAACTCACTTTGTGTGGACAAGAAGTTTTGTGTCTTGAGAACCAAAGTCAGAGTATGCTGTCTCAGATACCCTTGGGCAGCTTCAACATGGGTATCTCTGGAGGCCCTAGAAGCAGCCTAGATGCTGGGGATGTAGGCTTATGGGCTTCTGTCAACTCTTTGGTGCCCAAGGTGGCTATGAGAATAGAGGCGGGAGGTAATGTTAAATGCTCTGGTTTTCATTCCTGCTGTCACCAGAATTAAAAATGATCTAACTGTATTTTGGGCCCCCAGGCAGCACAGAAATGACATGCCACCTGCTGACCTAATCCATTTCATTTCTGGTACTAGGATAGCTAAAGCAATTTGCTCGATTTGCAATTGACTATTTACTCTAAAGCAGCAATGATTAAAATCTAGTGTAAGAAATCACATACTCTATTATCAAGAATTAAAACTTTAAAGATGGAAAGTTATCCTTTTTTGGGGGAAACAGTCATTTAAATATGGTATACTTTACCTCATAGACGAACTATGCTTTTAGAAAACTACTTTTTGCTGTTGTTCCCTAGGAAGAAGTACAATCTGCTGATGAAACTTGAGATAACAGAAGTGTTTCTCAGTAGCAACTGAATGGAGCAGACAACTAGGAGACTGCTATATTTATCTTTAGGTAAATTTTGCAGTTTACTAGGGAAAAAAGTCTGAATAGCGCATTAATTTGTGTTAATGCAACAGCTCCTTCTCTGGCACATAGAGGGGTTTGTTGCTGTAGTCCTGTACACACACTCAGGTGCTGGACATCCTTCCTTTGTCTCAGAAACTATGCCAAAAGCTACCTGTGCTGATGAGTTCCTGGTTTTTTCCATTTTAATTAAAAAAAAAAAAAAATCAATCCCATTTTTTTCTCTTCCCCCATCAAGACGAAGTGATTAAAACTTTTCACAGTGATGGTTTCCGGAGCTTGGAGTCTGGTCTTGATCACTGTGTTGAACAGTTATGTACAGTAATGCAATTGGTGAATTAGAGTTTTAGAGGCACCCACTTCAGTCCCCTCCCAGAGATCCTTGTATCGGTGAGTAACATGCTGGCAGAATTAAGGTGTCTGCTTCCAGTTCAGCCCTCTTTTCTTTCTTGTTGCTTTCTGTGATTCGGCAGCTATGGAATTTGCTTCCCTGCATGGGCCTCTCAGAAGCCAGCTCTCCTGCTCTCCCCAACACGCTCACAGTCAGCAGAACAGGGAAATCACACTGATCAGCACATCACTCGGTTGATCAAAGGAAGCCAGCCACTTTCCTTCAACAAGACCCAGCGGTGCTAGTCACTGCGCCTTCTCCTGCCGTGAGCAAGGCCACTGGAACTCTGCTGGCAGCATTAGTCCGTGTGTAAAAAGCTGCTTATATTCCCTCGCCTTGGCTTCTGCTTCGGCCTAGGAAAGTTGAGGAGAAAGAAAAATGCCCCTGAGAACCGGTATCTCTCCTTTCTAAAATTTGGTGAGAAGCATTTCCCTCTATTGGCAATCCCCCATGGCAATCCCTAACTCTGTTGGGAAAAGACTTGCTAATTTTCTTTTAATTGTAAAAGAGCAGAACCCCACAGCATACTGAACGTGTGGTGAGTGTGTGAAATATATGACACATTACAATACATTGATTGAGTTAATCATAGGTCTGACAAATCTATAAAATTAAAATAAGCCATGTTTTTTTAGTACTTAATCTTTGGATTCTGTTGCTTTTTAATCTTTTCTGGGTAGTCTTACATTATTTTGTAGGGAACCTGTGGGTCTCAGTGCTGATTTGTTGGCTATAGGCAGCAGTTTACTACCCCTGGCTTTAACGTGTGTGTAATTCCCTTTCTTGTAAGCAGTTGGCATTTCAGTACAGTTTACAGTATGGAACATGGAAGGGACCCCCTGAGTAGGACAGTGGCTGCTCTTTGTCACTTGCAGCTGTGTGTGCAAGGGAGCGTGCTGGCAACCAGCAAGGAGAGTGCTGTGACAGGTGGGAAGAGCAAAACCAGAAAATATGCTTCTCCTTTCTCTTACCCTCTTTCCAGTCCCTTCTTCCCCCCCTTCCCCCTTTTCTACCTGACCTTCTGTTTTTCTTCTCTTCCCCTTTTAGAAGCCATCTGTTTCCCTCTACCAGTTCTGTTTGGCTTGCAGATGCCACAGGAATACACTGTGTTGGAGCTAGCGTGTGCTTGACCTGTGTTGAACGTATGTATTTGGGCTGGCCTCAGCCTGGTGCACTGAAGGGAATGCTGAGGGCCTGGCATACCAGATTTCATAAATTTTGCATACCAGTTCTAGAGACTTAAACGTATTTTATCACCTGGATCTGAGAGGTGATAGAGCGCTTAAAAAAAAATTTTTTTTTAATGTTTGTTTTTGACAGAGAGAGAGAGAGAGAGAGAGACAGAGCATGAGTGGGGGAGGGGCAGAGAGAGAGAGAGAGACAGAGCATGAGTGGGGGAGGGGCAGAGAGAGAGGGAGACACAGAATCCGAAGCAGGCTCCAGGCTCTGAGCTGTCAGCACAGAGCCCGACGCGGGGGTTGAACTCACAGACTGCGAGATCATGACCTGAGCTGAAGTTGGACATACAACCGACTGAGCCACCCAGGTGCCCCAGTAGAGTGCTCTTTAAAGACTGGTTCTGCTTGGGGCCCCTGGGTGGCTCAGTCGGTTAAGCGTCCGACTTCGGCTCAGGTCATGATCTCATGGTTCGTGAGTTTGAGCCCCGCGTCAGGCTCTGTGCTGACAGCTCAGAGCCTGGAGCCCGTTCCGGATTCTGTGTCTCCCTCTCTCTCTGCCCCTCCCCTGTTCATGCTCTGTCTCTCTCTGTCTCAAAAATAAATAAACGTTAAAAAAAAAAAAAAATTAAAGACTGGTTCTGCAAGTTCTGTATTACTTTCTATTAGAGATGGGAGCAGCATTAGTCTGTGCTTCAAAAGCTGCTTTATGTACTCTTGGCCTTAGCCTGGGCCTAGGCAAAGAGGGAGAGATGGAGGACAATGCCCCAACAGCCAGTATTCTTCTTTCTAAAACTTGGTGTAAAACATTTTCCTCCTGTCGTCAGTAACACAAATGGTCACTGTGCGGAGCCAGTTTAGTTGCTCCCTGAGTGGGCACCCAGTTCATAGTGTCCCTGCTGTGGTCCTCCTTCAGTTACCTTCTCCTCAGGCCCTGCTGGTGGGGATGTGTGATGGTGCAGCCACTTCGGAAAGCAGTCCGGCAGTTCCTCAGAATCTCAATCTTGAGTTACCGTGTGACTCAGCAATTTCACTCCTATGTGTATATTCAAAAGAAGTGCAAACATACGTCCGAACACAACTTTTACACAAATACTCAGTGCAGCGTTATTTGCGATAGCCGGGAAGTGGAAGTAACCCGCTGCCTGATAGATGGCTAAATAACATGTGGGATACCCATACGATGGATTACTGTTTGGCAGTAAAAGGAATGAAGTGCTGATACATGCTACTACATGGATGAATCTTGAAAACGTTGTGCTAAGTGAAAGAAGCTGGTCATGGAAGGCCACATATTTTATGATTCCACTTATATGAAGTGTCTGGAATATACAAATCTATAGAGACAGAAAGTAGATTAATGGCTTCCTGGGTGGAAAGAAGTGTGTGTGTGTGTGTGTGTGTGTGTGTGTGTGTGTGTGTGTGAGAGAGAGAGAGAGAGAGAGAGAGAGAGAGGAAAGTGGGAATAGGGAGTGACTGCTAATGTGTTTGGAATTTCTTTTTGGGGTGATAAAATGTTCAAAAATTGATTGTGGTGGTGGTTGCACAAGTCTGTGAATATGCTAAAAGCCATTGAACCATACACTTTAAATGGGTGAATTGTATGGTGTGTGAATTATATCTCAATAAAGCTATTTTAAAATTTTCTTTTTTAACGTTTATTTATTTTTTTGAGACAGAGAGAGACAGAGCATGAACCGGGGAGGGTCAGAGAGAGAGGGAGACACAGAATCCGAAATAGGCTCCAGGCTCTGAGCTTTCGGCACAGAGCCCGACATGGGGCTCGAACTCACGGACCGTGAGATCATGACCTGAGCCGAAGTCGGACACTCAACCAACTGAGCCATGCAGGCGCCCCATCAATAAAGCTATTTTAAAAATTATTACCACATACTTCATTTAGTCCGAGGGCACTGAATTGTCTTTCCTAAAGTTGTAGAGGTTAGGAGAACCCGTATTCTCAAGAATATTGAGATCTCATAAAGGTAATCACTTATTTACACAGTGTGTCATTGTCTTACCTGTAGTCTTCACGCACTTTATCTAATTTGACCTCCACTGAACCCCGGTGTGCAGATGGAAGTGACACACGTGAAGAAAAAGTGACTTCTCTTAAGATTATATAACTAGTAAATGGCAGAGCAAGTATTTAATCTTAGGCTTTCTGATTCCTAGTTCACTGCACTCTTGTCAGAATAATGTCAGAATTTCAGAGAAAGTGATGGTGACCCTTGATGTTTCTTATTCTTATTGTGCTTAACCCTTTCACCTCTTGAATATGGCTGGAAAAGCCACTCACTCTCTCGTCTTGCTTTTCATAGCTGGAAAATGGAGATAAGAATACCTCCCATCTCAAAAACGTCACTGTCTTGGTTTCTTTCTTTAGAAGAGGGAGCTAGGAATGTTTCCTATCTCCTGGGCACATAATAAAGACTAATAAAAAATGGTTCTAAAACATCTCAGGCCATAAAAATTCTTCATAATAAACTATCAAAGAGTTGTTTTTATCTTTTTTTTTAATGTTGTACGACCTCAGAACCTCAGTGGGATGTAGTCATAACCACTTGTATCACTTTTCTCTAAGGAGCTCAAAGTACTTTACAGACATTATCAAATTAATCCTCCCTACATCCCTGTGAGTTACATAGGGAACTGGTATCAGAGGAGCTAGAGCACAGAGAGGTGAAGTAACTTGCCTGAAGCCTTTATCTCAGGCCGGGTTTATACTATACCGATTGCTCATTTATTTGCCCCTAGTGATATTTCTTTGGTCAATTACACTTATTCTCTATGAGTTTGTCACTAGTTAAAGATGAAAAAAAAATGCTTGTATAGCCCTCCTGAATCACTGTAGGTCAGCTTAAACTTTATTGGGGGTAAAGCTGTTTATTTTGATCTGTATCATCCTTGATCTGTACTAGAAAAAAACTCAGAATTCCTGAGTATACGCTTTTGACTTCAACATTCACAATGGGGAACAGTGCCAACTGCGTGTCCTGCTGTGTAGACAGGAGACTTCCTTGATGAGTCTTGGGAAAGAACTCTCATTTGTCTGGACACTCTTCACAGAGTGAAGGCAGACTTCCTTCCAAGTCGTTGAGTTTTACAGTGTGTTTACATGTAGAAAAAGCCCATTTACCATCTGGATTGCAACCTAGATCTTTACCACCGCCATCATCATGTAATATTGTTTTGGTCTTATGGCTTAATCCCATTACCAACCCTTCTGACAGAGAATATATATGAAGGGAATGTGTAAGATGATTAAAAGGCCTGCATGAAACTGCCTTAGAGTGGCTTCTAATAACCCAGTAGAAAGCAGAGTAATCTGATCCATACTGGGGAGACACTGGATTCTGGCTTTTCTCTTGTGTTAACGGAATCTCTGGCTTCTTGCTGAGGCTGTCCTGGCAGGGTTTTGGGTTTGGGTGTGTTTGGTATTTTTGGTTATTTGTTTTTTGTCATCTGGATGTCTCCCTTGATGGGGACATGCTTTTCCCCACCAGAAGGGGATTTTCCTTGCACATGAACCTTGTTGGTGTGCCACCTCAGGGGAGTCGGCCCCCGTACTATTGGCACTGTCCCGTGTACAGTTCGTTAAACCGCCTGCTGTGGACCTGGGTTCCTGCTGCCGCTGTTCACTGATGTGTGTGAATTGGGTGAAGCACATGTATACAAGCTGAGGTGCACTCGTGGAAACAAACCCTGAAAATAGCAAACGATAAAGGTGGGGTAAAGCCTTCGGCTTTTAAATGAGCTTGGTAATCTGGCTAAGCTGAATGCCAGAGCTCACAAAGCTGAGAATTGCATTTCTGAAGATAAGACAGCCCCTTTTTGTGTTTTTATCTTTTCTTCCCAAAATATATTGAGTTTTAATATGGTGCTTTATCTCTCTGAGCAAGAAAACAGAGTCCGTGGTGCACTCATGGGCCACTGAGTCCAGCCCAAAGAGGAGTTTCTCCTCACGTCTGTGGTAAGTAACTACATCCCAAGAAGGTAAACCTTGACCAGAGTCGTCTTCCCAAGACGTGTAGCTTCCGTATCCTCACTGCAGCGTAAAGGGATCAGGCAACTCACAGAAGGCGAGAGTAGGGCTTTCTAAAAGTCTGGTAGTCTGTACGTTTTAGAGAACAGGTGGTGGTTTCCTTTGAAGTTGGGCCCCTGCCCTTTTTCATTAACTAAATGTACAAAGAGAGAATCTTGATTTCCAACCATTCTTTTTTGAAATGCTTTGTAGTGCTTTGGATCTTTCTTGTGATTCTGTTCACTAGGACCTAAAATGCTTATTTAAGAAGCTCTGAACAAATTTTTTCTAATTCCTAGCTTTCTGACTTAGGTAAAGTATAGCAAGTGATCAAGTCGGGGTCATAGTAGAGTCTTAAGAACATATCAGGCAGTCTCTCTGTTTTTTCCTCCACCCATCCCGACTCCCCCTCAGCAAATTTCAGCTCTGTGTATTTATATAGAAATCCATCACCCAGGAAGTGTTTTTTCAGCCTTTCTTTTGTGTTGGTATCTGATGAGTGTGCTAATACAATATGTACGTTCTTTAGTGTGGAGAAGGGAATAAACACACACGGTAGAACAGGACACTGTGTAATAAAAGTCAGTATGTGGTATAGATAATGAGGAGAGAGGGCAGGGAAGGCTTGAGAACCCAGGTGGGATTTGGATCCAGAAAGACAGAGAGAACGGAGGCATTCTAAGTCTGGGAAATCATGTGAACCAAGGCAAAGATATAGCAGTGAGTGATATGTAAGAATGAACCTAAGAACTTTGCTGCATGCTGAGAATTTTTCATAGTAAGTGTTGGGAAACAAACACGCCAAATTAAGATTGAATAGTTACTCTAGGGCCTGGTACTAGAAGGCTTTAATTGACTATGCTGTCCCTTGCCTACAACTAGACTTGCTTAGAAAGCTTTGATCAGTACCTGCCTTCCTGATCTTTGATTACTACCTATAAACGCTTTAGCATTTGAGGGGTATAATAAGTTTGTATTTGGAGGAAGTAAAGATTTCATTGGCCTGTTTGCGTTTGTGTTGCTAAAACACTATAGTCAGGAAACTAAATCAATTAGCTATCTTGTAGAAAGAAGTAACGTCTATAGTTAAGAGAGCAGGCTTTTCTTCCTTAAAAGGAATTTTGTTTCCTAATTGTGAAATCTTGGTTGGCCTGTTTGTTTATAAATGAAAATGTTTGTGAGTGAGAAGGCAGGTTTAATGTTTAAAAGAGTTTGGATAGCTGTTGCAGAAGCAAAATTGATTTATAACATTGCTTCCTCATCTGGGATTGCCTGAAGGAGTAAGAGAAATCCTACATTTACCTATGATAAGTTGCACGGGCTGTTACTTAGAAATGATGCTTGTTTGAAAGAGAAAATATGAGATCCAAATGGGGGTGGTAAGGGTAGGGGAGGTAGGAGTCCAGGAGGCCAGGGCAGTGTAAAGATTGGGAGTTTCTGTTATAATTACAGATTTGAGTAGGAACAGATGACTCTAAAGTTTTCAATGACATCTTTTGCCTTAATATGAATTTTCTGATAGTTATTTTTCCACTTATTTAAGGTACATTTCGTTTAATAATGTATTTTCAATAAAGCCAAAGAGAACCTATAGCTGTAACGTAGGTAGAATTTTGAATAGCAGTTTGATTTATTTTCCAGTTCCGTTTTGCTGTATCTTGTGTTATATTGATAGTTGCTATTATTTATCTCATTTAAACAGTAGTGCTTAGGTTGAAACTTGATTCTAGTCAATTTTATTATGATGGGTTTACCATCTTCTCAAATGCAGCACTCCTCTAATGCATTGTTACTATATCATGAAGGTAAAAACAAATTTACAGCCGTTATAACCACAAACCTAACCTTTCATCAGTTTGCTTGATTTACTACAAATTAAATTATATTATGCCTGATATAAATCATTAAATATATAATTTAAAGCAGTTGCTGTGATCCGTCTTTTACTCTTTTCTGCCCTCACATCCAAACCTGGAACTTGAAGTCTGAAAGGCAGTAAGATGATTAGAAAGCTGCCTTTCTGGAGTCCTAAGTGAGCATTCATTTCCATGTTGGGATATGACAGCGGGATCCTTTCAGCTCTGAGCTACAGATGCACACATTGCATTCAGGATGGAATGTTTGCTCCTTGACTTGTCTGCCTGATTTAAATATTCATACTTCACCAGAAGGAAAAAGCTGCTGACTTCTAAAAGTGGGTCAGTTTTTTTTTTTTAATGGCCCTTTTGGCACTTTGTAATGTGTTAATACTGCCTTAGAGCTGGGGAATAGTTTGGCAGATCTCATCTTTATCACTTCAGGGGCCAAGGCTTCACTAGGCCACTGGAAGGAGAGAGCATTGCAGATATTAATAGCTAATAGACTATGATATGGGCTTTATTTGCCTTTCTGTTTGCTTTTATGGGTGTGGAATATAATATGTTAACCAGGAAGGATTAATTTGAGAAAAATCTTTTTATGTGTAGACAAATGATAAAGGTGATGATGTAAGTAAACAGCAGTAGCCTGTCTTCAGAAGCATAGTGTTTCGGAATAAATTCCACAATTGCATAAATTTGTTTTATTTGTCTGTTTGAATGTGATAACTTTTGAAAGAGGTCTTTGGATAAAATGAGGTCATTGGTAGGTTTTGAATCTTATTCCTACATCATTTATTTCAGCTTAACGACTATATAAAGTATACTTCATATCGATTTGAGTTTCTTGCATCTAAGGGACCCAGATAGCATTTTAAACATGAATGTCATTTTTTCCTCACAAAATTAAAAATGTAAATATATTTTATGGAAAGGAAGGGCAGGATGTCGGATGACAAAGGGAGGATCAGAATAGTAGGAGGGACCAGAAGGGGAGAGAGCTTCTGGAGGTCCCACCATGTCTTAGTCATGGGACAGAGGTGAGATTGAGCGAGTTCAACGTTTTTTTTTTTTTTTTTTTTTTTTTTTTTTTTTTATTTATTTTGGGACAGAGAGAGACAGAGCATGAACGGGGGAGGGTCAGAGAGAGAGGGAGACACAGAATCGGAAACAGGCTCCAGGCTCCGAGCCATCAGCCCAGAGCCTGACGCGGGGCTCGAACTCACGGACCGCGAGATCGTGACCTGGCTGAAGTCGGACGCTTAACCGACTGCGCCACCCAGGCGCCCCGAGATTGAGCGAGTTCAAATTACTTGTCCGGGAGAGATGTTACACATTTCACTGGTTTACTCCTTCACTTCCTCAGGATTTGCAAAACTGACTCCATGGTTTCAGGCCAGTTTTATAATGTATCCGTGGCCTGTCCTATAGCTTACCCTAGACCAGCTCAAGTTGTAGTGGATTCTCCCAGAATTATGCTTCTCACACAGGCCAATATGGCTTCTTTTAGGATCTTCTTTTTTTTTTTTTTTTTTTTAATTTTTTTTTTAACGTTTATTTATTTTTGAGACAGAGAGAGACAGAGCATGAACGGGGGAGGGGCAGAGAAAGAGGGAGACACAGAATCGGAAGCAGGCTCCAGGCTCTGAGCCGTCAGCCCAGAGCCCGATGCGGGGCTCGAACTCACAGACCGCAAGATCGTGACCTGAGCTGAAGTCGGACGCTTAACTGACTGAGCCACCCAGGCGCCCCTCTTTTAGGATCTTCTTGATCGTTGTCAAATTCTAGCTCCCACTTTAAAATGGCCAAAGACTTATTTAGATCATTCCCTAAAAGTTTGGTTCAGGTGTTTCTAAAAATCTGGAATGTGCCCTGTTGAGGAATATGTTTGGTCATGTGTCTCTCTCCCACAAGTCTGAGATGTGTTTGCTTTTATCAAAATGATATGGACTCCATTTGGTTCCCTGACATCCTGAAAAATTCCAAAATATTATTGAGCTGGTAATGCTGAGGAATTAGTTGTTTACTTTTCTTTGGACATTAATTGTGTTCCTGAAGATTGGTTTGTAAATCTCAAAATGTATTAAATACAGTAGGGGAAATTGATATTTTTAATAGTTAAACAGACTTATAGGATTTAAAAAATAAATGAGATGAATCCTGTTCTCAGAGATCGCTTACTGTAGAACTTTAAAGAATTCTGGGGTACATCTTTATTGGTAGGCACAGAATCTGTCTGTAATAGGAATGCCTACTACGGAAGTATATAAAGATTAAACGTCATGTTGTCTACTTTCAGGTTGTTCGTGGGGGGAAAAGGATGCGTGATGATTTGGTGGAAGGTGGAAGGATATATAGATACTTGGTTTATTGAAGGGATCGTTGTGCTGTGCGTTGAACTTTTCTGTGTGTTTGAAATTTTACAAAATAAAAGGTCATAAAAATAAGTGCTTCCTCATTTATTTTAAACCTGGGTCTTCATGGATTAGGCATGTTTATAAAGCAACAAATTGGGCAGAACCTGTACCTTTGGAATCCTGACATGCATGCTTCACTAAGTAGATCACACATCCCCCGAATGAAGCAGGTGATCTTGGCCCGCCTATAATTGGAACCAAGGAAAAGAGACTTCTGACTTTTTAACCCCTTGGTTGACATTTCCAAGATAAATTTGACCCAGATGACTAAGAAATAATCAATTTTAAGCGTGTTTGGTAGCGTACAGCAAAAATGTTATTGCTAGAACGAAATACCACAAATATTGAAATCACTGTCAACATCATACTTTATCTGTACATCCCAGATGTTTCTAAGATCTCATTTGTTACTGACTTGTCTTTTCCATCCTCCTTTTTTTTTTCTTTTTAAGTGACTTTTACCGTGTATTCTTAAAAGCATTTGTGTGTGTTGAGGAAATTCAATTTTTAAACATATGAACGTTCTATTTCTGTGTTTGAAACGATGTTGAGGGTGGGGGCAATGAGGAAAGAGGTGATGGAGAAAAGAGGGAACAGGAGATTGGATTTTTATATGTGTTTTAAAAGAGAGGGAGAGAGAGAGAAATAAGTTCATGTATCTAGTGCTCACTGTATTATCTTCACCATTAAAATTCAGCAGGAATGACCTATTTACTCTGTATAGGCATGTTCAAATCTAGTACACTGATAAAAGATGGGACCAACCTGGGAAATCCTTTCTCTGACTAGATCAAGAACCTTAATATTGTGTATGGGTGTGTGTGTGTGTGTGCATGTGTATGTGTATATAGTGTCGTATGAGCTCTGTCACTGTAGTTCTAAGGTTGAATAGATTTATATTTAACCAAAGAGGAAAGGGGGAGCTATTCCTGGGTTACTATTTACTTACTTATTTTAAATTTTTTTAAACATTTATTCATTTTTGAGAGACAGAGAGAAACAGAGTGTGAGTAGAGGAGGGGTAGATAGAGAGGGAGACAGAATCTGAAGCAGGCCCAGGCTCCGAGCTGTCAGCACAGAGCCCGACGTGGGGCTCGAACTCATGTACCGCAAGATCATGACCTGAGCTGATGTCGGGCACTTAACTGACTGACCACCCAGGCGCCCCTTGGGTTTTTACTATTTAAATAATCAATTCATGAAAGAGAATTGGAGCTAAACAAAACAAAACAAAACAAAACCCTGCAGTGGTGTTTAAGCTTGAACATATACAGAAGCCTCCTCTCCCCAACATCGGATGCAGTTTGATATAAGATACTTCGGGACTGAATTGTAAACAACTATTTGTTACCAGCAGGGCCTCTTAATGAAGTCTTTTAGCATTTATTCATATTTTCCATACACTAAATTGTATTAATTGCTAAACTCTAATTTTCTACTATGCCACAACGAGTAATCCAGCTATTTTACTCTCAGAGTCATCTAAGATTGTACAAAGCCCCAAGCCCTCACTCCTCCCTCGTTTTAAAAAATCACTATTCAGACATCATCTCTTCTACTTATAGATTGCTAAGTTATTTTGGGATTAAAGAATCCCTAAAAAACTTTATGTAATATGCTGTTTTTCTTTATTTATAACCATAAGTAGTATCATCACTCTGTAGTGTAGGTATTTCCTTCCACCACCACCCCACCCTGCCTCCATCCTTCCTCCGTTCTCCACTGTTGTGGGACCACTGAGTTTAATGAAATTCCATTTCCTATGTGACTAGTATTATGTTCTACCCACTATAATACAAGAGTAGAGTGAAAAGTCACTTGGGATTACTGCCAGAGATTGTTCAGAGGAAACCACATCTAGTAACCCTGTTATATCTGGCTGAGTTCATACTCAGAAGCCAGCACAAAAAGACTTGGAAGGTTAAATTCTCCTACTGGAACATTTTCAGTTACATGTGCTTTAGGCTTATAAAAGACCTAATCTCTTTTCCAAAAAAAAAAAAAAAATGCTGTTCCTATCAAATAATAGTAAACTTATTTGAGTGGTTTTTTTCATAGATGTGTTGCTTGAAAGTCTTGGGAATCTGCAGAAAAGGAAACAGATTGATAAGCACTCCGTATTTTTCATTCATGCAGATATTTTTAATCGCAGGAAAATTTTAAAATTATTTTCTCTGACTTTAGTCAAGGACTCTAGAAAGCTGCAGATTGTGCAGTTTTGACTGAGATCTTGATAGTGATCGGTAATTTTAGTTTGCTCTTTATATAATATTGACCTTTTTGTCTTTACTACTGAGAAGGTTGGAATGAAATACAGAACTGAATTCAGTCTTTGTAGATCTATAGTTGAGCCTGTACCTATCCTGATTTTTGAGATAATTGACTCATTTCAAGAGTGTGATGATAAGAGAATAGGTCTCTAGGTTTAAGTTCGAGTTCTCTATGCTGGCTGTGCCTGCTTCCTGAGAATTAATATTGTAATAAAAATTATGGTGAACTGCTTCAAAACAGGCCTTATACTTGTCTGTTTTCACACTTGCCCACACATTCACTTGCCTGGGACAAAGCCTTCTGGACTTTTCATGGCCAGAAAATATTGATTGTAACTAAAACTTGATTTGAAAGTATAAGCAGATAAGAAAAACTTACCAGTTATATGAAGAAAATCAGCAGCTTGAAGCTGAGCAGTCAAAACAAATTCCCCACCCCACCCCTACTAAAACAGGTTATGCTAGAAATGGGAGATAAGTTTTTAAATTTTTCATCAGTATTTTCAGTGAGGTTTGAGAGGATGTTATTTCATCAGTAAAACAAAAACAGGCTCACCTTCTTACCCCCTGAATAAAACGTCAAGTCCTTACAGTGGCCAGGAAGGCCTGATAGCCTGTCCTCATTTCCTGCTCTGCTCCAGCCACTCAGGGCTCCTTGCTGTTCCTTTAATGTGTTGGGCCGCGCCTAGCCTTCAGGATTTATAATGGCCATTCTCTCTGCCTGGTAAGTTCTTTATATAGTCGCACAGCTAACTCCTTTAACTCCTTCAAGAGCCTAGAATGGTTATCTGGCACATTGGTAGGTACTTGATAAATAGTTTTTGAAAGAATGAAATCAATAGGAATATTAAAAAGTAAACTCAATGGAGATAGTGAATAGCAAAATGGATTCTGCAAGGCATTGAATTAGTAAATGAGAAGAAAATTAAGAAATTGTATAACATAGCGAAGAGTAAAAGAGATGGCAAATATAAAGAAAATAAATATGGAGATTAGATCTAAGAGGTTTAATATCTATATAATAGGAGTTTCAAAAGAAAAGCAATGATTAAAGAAAGTATAGCAGGAAAAAATTACTGAGCTGGAAGAAGCCTCAGATCTTGAGATAAAGCTCTTAGCATCAAGCAAGATTATTTGGGAGGAAAAAAAGTTATCCTACTGCTAGAAATTTTAAGGGTTTTAAAAAAAAATGTTTATTTGGAGAGAGAGAGAGAGAGCGCGCGCACATGTGAGCAGGGGAGGGGCAGAGACAGAGGGAGAGAGAGAATCCCAAGCAGGCTCCACGCTGTCAGTGCAGAGCCCGATGTGGGGCTCAGTCCATGAACTGTGAGATCATGACCTGAGCTGAAATAAACAGTCAGACGCTCCACCAACTGAGCCACCGGGTGCCCCTAAAAGTTTTAAGTTCTTAAATAAGGAGAAAAGTCACACAGACTTCTCAGTAGTTAATAACAACAACCAAAAAAGTTACTTATAAAGTAATGAGATAAACATTACAATTTTCATCAACAGCTCTGAATGTTAGAAGATAGTGGAACTTCATAGAATTCTGAGGGAATAGGATTGACACCAGAACTTTATGATAAGGAAAGGAATCATGTGGGTATAAGGATAAAAGAAAGGCATTTTTGGTCTCACAAAGTATACTTATTCATATAGCCTTTCTGAGAGATTTTGTGTCTGAAAACTTTGATTGGATGCGCTCCAACCAAATTAGTCAGAACTAAAGAATCAGTAAACAAAAGTTGATTCTTTGAGAAGATTGACAAAGTTAACAAACCATTAGTGATACTGACAAAGGAAAAAAAGAGAGAAGACTATTCTGGATATTCTAGGTAGTACAACAACACAGGAAAAGGAAATGAAAAACACTACTGGAACAATAGATGTATATTGTCATTATTTGCAGAAGATGTGATTGTCTACCTAGAGAAACCAGGAAAATCAGTGAACATTATTACAAGTAATGACGGTAAGATGGACATATACAGGTGAAATCAAGAACTTTCCTTTATATCAGCCATATCCTTTGAGAAAATACTAATGGCAAAAATTGTCTAGTCACAAAAGAATTCTTTTAAAACACAGAAATAAATTTAATAAGCAATGTTTAATACCTGTACCTTTTTGTTTTTAGTTTGAGATTTAAAATAAATAAATGAAGACCTACACCTTCTTTATGGCTGGAAAGATTCAACATTTTAAATAAGTTAGGGGCGCCTAGGTGGCTCAGTCTGTTAAGCAGCCAGCTTCGGCTCAGGTCACGATATCACAGTTCGTGGGTTCGAGCCCCGCGTCAAGCTCTGTGCTGACAGATCAGAGCCTGGAGCCTGCTTCAGATCTGTGTCTCCCTCTCTCTCTGCCCCTCCCCTGCTCATGCTCATGCTCTGTCCCAAAAATAAATATTTAAAAAAAAAGTTAATTCTCCTGAAATCTATAAGTGTAATATTACTCCATATAAAAAAATTCCAATGGATATTTTGGGGAATGTGTCAGACTGATTCTAAAGTTCATCCACATATAGCCGGGGAAACTTTGGAAAAGACAAGGAATGCTGCATTTCTGGCCCAGACCTGTAATCCAGCTGCTACCAGATAATTTCACTGGAAAGTCCCACAGGCTCCTCAAATGCAGTGTATGTCCCAAACTTGAATTCGTTATCTTCTCTTCACTTGTTTGCCACGATGTTCCTTATTGTAAATGTTACCACTGGCTGCTGTAATAATCACGCCTGAAACCTGAAAGTCATTTTTGACTCTGCAAGGCATCCTTGATTGTTCATCTCCAAAATTTAGTCGTTAGGTCCTGCCAGTCTTCCTCTTAAATATCCTCTCTCCAGGGATGCCTTGGTGGCTCAGTAGGTTAAATCGTTTGACTCTTGATCTCAGCTCAGGTCTTGATCTCAGGGTCATGAGTTCAAGCCCTGTGTCGGGCTTTGCGCTGAGCATGAAGTCTACTTAAAAAAAAGAAGAAGAAGCATGCTCACATCATCACTGCTTTGTGTCCACACCATCATCATCTCTTGTGTGACTTATTAAAAAAAAAAAAAAAAAGCCTGTTTGCTTCTCTTTGCTTCCAGTTTTCATCCCTTCCAATTACTGTAGCTAAAGTGACCCTTCAAAAATGCAAATCAGAACCAGGGCTTAGCATGCCTCAATGTCTTTGCTTTGCTCTTAGGGCCAAGTCCAAAATCCCAAAATGACTTAAAAATCTGTATGATAACTACTTTTTTCACCCTCTCTTCTTTCTACTCTTTTTCTCTTTCACCTCAAACTCCAGCCATTTGGGGGCATCCCTAGGCCTTTGAACTTACTATTCTCCCTTCTGAGGTACTGTTCTCCCCATCTTAGTGAACTCACATCCATCCTGTAGGTCTCAGTTTAAAAACAACATCCTCCTGGGGCACCCGGGTGGCTTCCTTGGTTAAGGGTCTGACTTCAGCTCGGGTCATGATCTCACAGTTGACGCTCTTGAGCCTCATGTCAGGCTCTGCTGACAGCTCAGAGTGTGGAGCCTGCTTCAGTTTCTGTGTCTCTCTCACTCTCTGCCCCTCCCCCGCTCTTGTTCTGCGTCTCTCTCAAAAATAAACAAACATTAAGGCAAAAACAAACAGGGGTGCCTGGGTGGCTCAGTCGGTTGAGCGTCCGACTTCGGCTCGGGTCACGATCTCGCAGTTGATGAGTTCGAGCCCCGCGTCGGGCTCTGTGCTCACATCTGAGAGCCTGGAGCCTGCTTTGGATTCTGTGTGTGTGTGTCTCTCTCTGTCTGTCTCTCTCTCTCTCTCTGCCTCTCCCCTGCTCATGCTCTGTCTCTGTCTGTCTCAAAAATAAAGATAAACATTTAAAAAAAACCCACAAAAACAAACAAAACCCCGCATCCTCCTGGAGGCCTTCCCTGACCTCTAGATCAGGTTAGGTCCAGCTGTTGTATGTCCACCTAGTGCCTCCTATTTTCCTTTTAACCTTATATTCATTATATTTTAAAGTCACTTTGCATCTTTTCTTCTAGGTTTTAAACTCCATGAGAGTCAGGATATCATCTGTTTATTCAAGGCGATATTCTCCACGCCTAGCACAATGTAATATATTTAGTAAATATGTGTAGCGAGCGCATTAGTGGCCAGAGTCCAAACATACTAGCAAGTTACAATCGGTGAAACAGTGTGTGATGCTGGCAGGAACACACAAATCAGCAGAACAAAACCAACTCAAAACTGAAACTTTCATATAAATGGGAATTTAATGAGATAGAGGAAGATGGATTATTTAATAAGTGGTGTTAGAACAGTTGGCTCTCCACTTTAGGAAAAATATCAAGTGAGATTTCTACACCGTCAGAACTGTTTTGATTGCACATTACAAACTCAACTCAAACTAGCTTAAGCCAAAAAGAGGATTTATTGGAAGAATTTAAAAATATCCGTGAAAGGAAGGAGTAGCTGAACAACTAAGCTTCAGGAGTGCAAGAAGCAGCAAACTTCTTCAGTCCTCACAGACTCGAATGCTGCTAAAATATTATTTCTCTTACATCTTCTGTCTGATGTTCTCAGCTTCATTTTCTCCTACTGTAGACTAACTCTGTGTGGCAGGGGATGTAACCTACAGCAGTTTTCAGGACCAGAACTGTCACCTTTTGAAGGAAAGTGCTCTCCACTTTTACCTCCATGTTGAAAATCCCTGAGGAAGTACTTTGATTTGTATGTCTGGGTCACATGTTTGCCCACCAGCCTCATCTGAGGCTTAGAGCAATCACTGTGTCCAAGGAGACAGGGTGGGGTAAGCCCCTGCCTTGACTGGTGTTGGTTTCTCTGGGGGCATGTGAGCGTGTGCATCGTGGAGAAGATCATGGTGACAAGAAAGCCTCCTAAGAAAAGGAGGTGGGTAGCGCAGCCATAGCCACTAGGGACTTGTGATAAGTTGATTAGTCGGTGTTAAGTTTTATCTGCTCTTATTTCACATCATGCTCAAAAAATACATTAAAAGTGGATTAGAGGGGCGCCTGGGTGTCTCAGTCGGTTAAGCGTCCGACTTCAGCTCAGGTCACGATCTCGCGGTCCGCGAGTTCGAGCCCCGCGTCGGGCTCTGTGCTGACAGCTCAGAGCCTGGAGCCTGCTTCCGATTCTGTGTCTCCCTCTCTCTCTGCCCCTCCCCCGTTCATGCTGTGTCTCTCTCTGTCTCAAAAATAAATAAAACGTTAAAAAAAAAATTTAAAAGTGGATTAGAGATGGGCTGGTGGGTGGCTCAGTCGTTTAAGCGTCAGACCTCGGCTCAGGTCATGATCTCCTAGTTCGTGGGTTCGGGCCCTGTGTCAGCCTGTGCGCTGACAGCTCAGAGCCTGGAGCCTGCTTCAGAGTCTATACCTCGCTCTCTCTTTGCCCCTCTGCCATTCAAGCTTTCTTTCTTTCTCTCTCTCTTAAAGGTAAGTAAACATTAAAAAAAATTTTAAAGTAGATTGGAGATAAAATATAAAATTATAAAAATACTAGAATAGACAGAGTTTTAGTGTTTTTAAAAAGTTTTAGAGTTTAAAAGACCTTCTTTAGCATGATAAGAAGACCAGAACCTACACAGGGAAAGACTTAACATTAAGGGGAAAAAAAAGAAGAAAAACCTTAAGGCAAAAGCAGTAAAAATTGCAAGAACAACAATAAAAAAAACCGAGAAAAATATTTTCAACACATGTCTGACAAAGAGTTTTTAGTCTTCATATAAAGAGTTCTTATGAACCTCTAAGAAAAGGACGAGCATCCCAAGGGAAAAGTAGGCAAGGGACATTAATGGTCAATTCACAAAAGAAGTGAAAATGTTAGTGTATGTCACAGAGAAGGAAACATCAATGAACAAATATGTGAAACTTCATCAGAGTTATTAGTATTTAGGGAAATGAGATTCAAAGGCTAGTGAGATACCATTTAGCGTCTGCCAGATTGGCAAAAATTACAATATCCAACAACAACAACAGTTGGCAAGGATAGATCAGGAAAAAACTGTGTACGTTGCTGGATGAAATGTAAAATGGTTCCACTGCTATGGAAAGCAATTTTGGGAGCGCCTGGGTGGCTCAGTTGGTTAAGTGTCCGTCTTTGGCTCAGGTCATGATCTCATGGTTCATAGGTTTGAGCCCCGCATCGGGCTCTGTGCTGACTGCTCAGAGCTTGATGTCTGCTTTGATTGTGTCTCCCTCTCTCACTGCCCCTCCCCCACTCACGCCGTGTGTGTGTGTGTGTGTGTGTGTGTGTGTGTGTGTGTGTGTGTGTCTTTCAAAAATAAACATTTAAAAACAATTTTGTGGGGCGCCTGGGTGGCTCAGTTGGTTAGGCGTCCGACTTCAACTTAGGTCACGATCTCGCGGTCCGTGGGTTCGAGCCCCGCGTCGGGCTCTGGGCTGATGGCTCGGAGCCTGGAGCCTGCTTCCGATTCTGTGTCTCCCTCTCTCTCTGCCCCTCCCCCGCTCATGCTCTGTCTCTCTCTGTCTCAAAAATAAATAAACGTTTAAAAAAAAATTTTTTTTTAAATAAATAAAAAATAAAAACAATTTTGTATTTTCTACCAAATTAGAAGATAAGCATACATTATGACCCAAAAGTTCTACTCTTAGATGTATACGCTAGAGAAGCACAAACCAATAGAAATAGAGCAGAAGCCACATATGTAATTTAAATATTTCTAGTACCTGTATTCCAAAAAAGTGAGTAGGTGAAATTAGTTATAATTATAATTAATCTTAATTATATTTTATTAACTATACATTTTATTTAGATATAAATATATCTAAAATATTATCATTTCAACATATAATCAGTATTAAAATGTTTTACCTTCCTTTGAAATCTGGTTTTTATATTTTACGTGGACAACACATCTCAGCTCTGAAAGAGCCACATTTCAAGTGCTCAATAGCCATATGTGGCTAGTGGGTACTGTATTGGGCAATGCAGCTCTAGAGACACTCTTATACTAGTGTATTTATAGCAGCCTTGTTAGTAATAACACAAATGGAACCTATTTAGATGTCCTTTGACAAGATCGATAAATTACAATAAATTCCCACAGTGAAATAAATGAATGAACTTAAAAAAAAAATGAATGAACTACAGATATACATATCAACATATACCTACTGTGGAGGATTTCACAATACTGGGTAAAAAAGAAATACAAGTCGCAGAAGAATACGTAAAAACTAGTAAAACATTATGTATGGATAGATATATAAACGGTAAAGTTATAAAGAAAAAAAAGAATGATTGGGGCGCCTGGGTGGCTCAGCCGGTTAAGCGTCCGACTTCAGCTCAGGTCACGATCTCGCGGTCCGTGAGTTCGAGCCCCGAGTCAGGCTCTGGGCTGATGGCTCAGAGCCTGGAGCCTGCTTCCGATTCTGTGTCTCCCTCTCTCTCTGCCCCTCCCCCATTCATGCTCTGTCTCTCTCTGTCTCAAAAATAAATAAACGTTTAAAAAAAAAAAAGAATGATAAAGTTCAGAATAGTAACTACCTCTTAAGTAGGAGAGGGATACAGTCAGAGAAGGGCTCACAGGGCTGCAACAATGCAGATAACAGCCTGTTTATTAGAGATGTATGTATGCACATATACATACGTGTATGCATGTGTTCATGTAGACACATGCACTCACACTCCTGTAAATCATTGGCCGTATTAGAATCATTAATGGCCAGTAAATATGAAGTGATCCTCAGTTTCACTAATCAAAGAATTACAAGTTAGTACAATAATGAAATATTTTTTTGCTTCTCAAACTGGTAAAAATTTCTAAAGGTGTCAAATCCAAGTGCTTACAAGGGATAGACTAGTAGGCAGTTCACACACGATTGATGATAATACACAGCCCCTCTGGAGAGCAGTTTTGGAATAGGAATACAAGTTCTAAATTGGATTACCCGTTAGCCCAGCAACTTAACTTCTAAGAATTTATTCTTAGGAGAGATTCAGTAATGAATAAAGATATATTTACAAGGATATTCATTAAAGCTTTTTAAAATAATAGAGGAAAATTGAAAACATTCATTGTAGGGGATTGGTTAAATTAAGTATAGTGTATTCATGAGTGTATGTTAAGAAAAAGAAGTAGATGATACGTGTACTGATGTGGAAACGTGTCCATGACATGTTGTTAAATAAACAAAATAAGGGCAGAACAGTCACTGTTCAGTATATAATCCTAATGCTGTTATATAAAATTGGAAAAATGAAACAACAGTGCTTGTCCCTGAGGCAGTTGGATAATTACACGGTATTTTAAGTTTTTGAAAAATTCCAAGTAAAATTTACTACATTTATAAATAGGAAATCAAAGGATATCTTTATCTTATGAGATTGGCATCATTTTGTGCAGTAGGATGCTAACGATACTGGATATTGCTCTGGACTGATCGAAATCAAACTTAGATGCCTTTCCTTTTGAGAAGTGTATAGATTTAAGATAATTTTCTTTCTTTTTAAAAAATGTATTTTTATTGAAGTATAGTTGACACACAGTGTTACATTAGTTTCAGGTGTACAACATAGTGATCGACAGCTGTATATGTTGTGTCACGCTATGCTTACCGCAAGTGCAGTTACCGTCTGTTACCATACATTGCTGTTATGATGACGTTGACTGTATATTCCCTCTACTATACCTTACATCCCTGTGACTTATTCATTGCATAACTGGAAGCCTGTGCCTCCCACTCTCCTTCCCTCATTTTGCACAGCCTTCAGCCCCCCTGCCCTTCGTATTTGAGTCTGATTTTTGTCACTTTTTTTTGTTCATTTATTTTGTTTCTTAAATTCCACATATATGTGAAATCATGGTAGTTGTCTTCCTCGGATTTATTTCACTTAGCATTATATCCTCTAGGTACATCCGTGTTATCAGAAATGGCAAGATCTTATTTTTTATGGTTGAGTAATATTTCATTGTGTGCGTGCGTGTGTGTGTGTGTACACGCATGCCACATCTTTATCCTTTCATCTGTGGATGGACACTTACGTTGCTTCCATATGCTGCCTATTGTAAATAATGCTGCAGTAAACATAAAGGTGCATATATCATTTTGAATTAGTATTTCCATTTTCTTTGGGTAAATATCCAGTAGTGGAATTACTGGATTACATTTCTATTTTTAATTTCTTGAAGAAAGTCCATACTGTTTTCCACAGTGGCTGCACCAATTTATATTCCCACCCACAGTGCATGAGGGTTCCTTTTTCTCCACATCCTCACCAACTTTGCTTATTTCTTGTCCTTTTGATTCTAGCCGTTCTGACATATGTAAGTTAATATCTCACTGTGGTTTTGATTTGCATTTGCCTGATGATTAGTAATGTTGAACATCTTTTCTTGTGTCTTTATGTCTTCTTTGGGAGAATGTTCAGGTGCTCTGACCATTTTTAAATCGGATTTGTTTTGGTATTGAGTTGTAGAAGTTCTTTATATATTTTAACTATTAACTTATTGGATATATCATTTGCAAATGTTTTCTCCCATTCACTAGGTTGCCTTGTTGTTTTTGCTGATGGTTTCTTTCACTGTGCAAAAGCTTTTTATTTCAGTGTCGTCCTAATACTTTGTTTTTGCTTTTGTTTCCCTTGCCTGAGGAGACTTATCTAGAAAAATGTTGCTAAGGCTGATGTCAAGGATATTATTGCCTGTGTTTTCTTCTAAGAGTTTAATGGTTTTTCATGTCTTACTTTTAGGTCTTTAATCTTTTTTGAGTTTATTTTTGTGTGTGGTGTAAGACAGTAGTTCAGTTTTACTCTTAAAGCTGTCCAGTTTCCCCAGCACCATTTTTTGAAGAGACCGTCTTTTCTCCACTGTATATGTTTGCCTCCTTTGTTGATTAGTTGACCGTATAAGTATGGGTTTATTTCTCCACTCTCTATTCTGTTCCTTGATCTATGTTTTGTGCTCTTACCATACTGTTTTGATTATTATAGTTTTGTGTAGTATATCTTGAAATCTGGGATTGTGGTACCTCTAGCTTTGTTCTTTCTCAAGATCACTTTGGCTGTTTGGGATCTTTTGTGGTTCTATATAATTTTAGGATTATTTGTTCTGGTTCTGTGATACTAGTATTTTGGTAGAGAGTGCCTTGAATCTGTAGTTTGCTTTGGGTAGAAGAGCATTTTAACAATATTAAATACTCTAGTCCATGAGCATAGTATACTTTTCCATTTGTGTTGTCTTCAGTTTCTTTCATCAGTGTTTTATAGTTTTCACAGTATATGCCTTTCTAAGTTCATTACTATGTATTTTATTCATTTTGGTACGATTATAAATGGAATTGTTTTCTTAATTTCTCTTTCTGCTACTTCTTTATTAGTGTTTAGAAACTCAACATATTTCTGTATATTAATTTTGTATCCTGCAGCTTTGCTTGAATTCATTTATTACTTCTAATAGTTTTTTTGGTGGAGGAGTGTTTTCTTTTTAAAGCAGCATTTAACATTTGGCTTGTGATTCTGATTTAAGCTATCAGCCAGTAGAACTATGATTTTCATTTTGGTGTGGGAGAAGAGAGAGAAAGATGTGCATTGGCAAAAATTGTGTAACTGTGTCACCCAATCCAATTTGGGACCTTGGACCCATAATGGTGCTGCTAACTTTAATCAAACATTTGTGTCTCACCCCATTTCCACACTCTCTGAGTAAGTGTCACTCCTGAATACTTAAGAATAATTTCAGCTTTTGAGTATAGTGTTAATAAAGTCTCTGGGGAAAAAAAATAAAGATTATTGCTTTCTTTTCTGGACACTCTTAGGCCTTGCAGACAAAACCAGAGGAAGAGTCCCAGCCAAATCCTTTTGATTTGACCTGCTTCAGAGGGCCTGATAATCTAAAGAGAAAAGGATCTGCTAACTAAACAATCTAAAATATATGTTGCCTATGTGGATCCTGAGAAACTTAACAGAAGACCATGGGGGAGGGGAAGGAAAAAAAAGAAAAGTTAGGGAGGGCGCCAAACCATAAGAGATTCTTGAAAACTGAGAACAATCTGAGGGTTGATAGGGGGTGGGAGGGAGGGGTGGGTAGGTGATGGGCATTGAGGAGGGCACCTTTTGGGATGAGCACTGGGTGTTGTATGGAAACCAGTTTGACAATAAATTTCATATTAAATAAAATAAAATAAAATAAATATATGTTGCCTTGTTACCATGTTTATCATAAACTTTTTAGGAAGATAATGAATTTGTGTAGTCTGCATGAGCAATTACATTAAATCCTACGAGACCTCTGCCTCATTGGGTCCTGAGACTGCCTTTGGGTTCCTGTTTCTAGGCTTCAGTTCCATTATCTTCCTTTTCCCTGTCTCTCAGCAGATGGTTTCAGGGACCACCAGGGCTCCTTCCAACTGTAACAGTCTATATGATTCTTGCTTTATTTTTTAAGCAAGAAGTGATATAATCAATCTGAGTTATGCTTTCATGAAATTAATTTGGCAGCTGTATATGGACAGGGAAAAATGGGGTGCTGAAGTATACTTAGAATTCTGTTCTTGCAGTTTAGGGGTAAGGAGGTTATTTCTGACAAGTGAGTAAGGGGCAGCGGGTATGAAGCGGGAAGCTTAGAATAAACGGTACTGCAGGTACAAGACAAGAACCTACAGGATTAGTAATTGATTGAAACTGGGCCACAAGGCAGAGGGGGAAGGAATGAGATGATTGTGGGACTTTGAGCTTGGAAAGCTAAAAATGTGTGGCGTGTGGCTCAAGAGCACTTGTTTTAGTGCTGCCCCGTGCATAAATTTCTTGGTAGAACTTCTCACTGATACAGTCTCTAGCTCCTAGGGTTCTGCATTATTTGCTATTTAAGACATTTATTTACTTGTGAGCAAATATGGATGGATGCTGCTGTGCTTTTTCTGGTCAGTCCTCCCATTCCACCCCAAAATAGCAGAAATTGCTAACAGAAACACACACACACACACACACACACACACACGCACATGCACGTGCAAAATGTGGCTCAAAAGAAATGATATTCAAAGTCGGAAAATTGCAAGTGTAAGAAATGTAAGCAGAAATAGTTGAATGAGAGCATAAAATATTACTTGAAAGCAAATTTGAGATTTAGTGAAAAAATTGGTTTATTATGTTTATGTTGCAATTGTTTCTTTAGAAGATCTAAGAAGAATGTCTTTGAAGGTTAAAAGATCTTTCCGAGTTTTGAGTCCAAGGTTGTTTAAAAGTTAATTAAAGACATTTTCTTTAGTGTTTACTCATTTTTGAGAGAGAGAGAACAAGCAAGGGAGGGGCAGAGAGAGAGGGAGACACAGAATCTGAAGCAGGCTCCAGGCTCTGAGCTGTCAGCACAGAGCCCGAAGCAGGGCTCAAACTCACCACAAGATCATAACCTAAGCCAAACTTGGACGCTTAGCCACCCCGACACCCTTAAAAGTTAAGTTTTAGTAACATTCAGGGAGTAGACTAACGAGAAAAGTAGCTTATTGATACAAAAAGAGTACTCTCTCCATCGTTTGTTTTTTTGCAGATTCTTATTTTGTTAAGTGCTAGTATTGAAATCAGATTTTAGTTCACACTGGTTGGTTCAGAGAGGAACCTCATGATTGTTAGACAAATGTTTAAAATCTGGGCAAATCATATAATTAGGATAAAAGACTTTGCAGTGTCCTCTTCTAATGAAAGAAGCATTCTTGATTGAAGCAAGAGATCTTATGGAGAGAAGACTAATTTTTTTTTGGTTGTTTGACACTCAGAGAAGTCAGAGAATAGAAACTAAAATGTAGCTTGGTTGTACTCGCTGGATAGTTCATTTCAGAGGCTGAGATTCTTAACCTGCACTAGCTTTTAATGCATTAGCAAGATGTTCTCCAGATAGAGTCAGCAGTGTGCCCTATTGTTTAGTAGTTGATTCTTTGTCCAGAGCCTGTAATGAACAACAACTGACTGTATTAGTTGTATATGTCAGGGCTTTCTTCTTGCAGCAGAAGGTAGTGTGTTAACATTTCAGTTTTGAGAATAAGTTTCAGTGAGAAGGATAATTACCAGATCAAGTCATAAAACACCATCCAGAGTCTTTTAAAAACGCTTTCATAATTAAGAGTATTTTGTCTGTCTCCCCCTCCCCAATTCAGGGATTCACATTCCTATTTCCTTTTATGCCTTTCTTTTTATTTTTACTGTGTAACTGCAGGATAGGTAAGGTGGACTAAAGTTAAAATACTTTTAACTAAAAAAGCATTTCAGTGGTTGGGGCGCCTGGGTGGCTCAGTTGGTTGAGCTTCCAACTTCAGCTCAGGTCATGATCTCACGGTTTGTGAGTTCAAGCCCCACGTCGGGCTCTGTGCTGACAGCTCAGAGCCTGGAGCCTGCTTCGGATTCTGTCTCCTTCTCTCTCTCTGCCCCTCCCCACTTGTGCTCTGTCTCTTAAAAATAAATAAATGTTAAAAAAAATTTTTTTTTAAAAAGCATTTCAGTGGTGATTTGTTGTTTTTTTTTCCAGGTACACTATTGGAAATGACGTGGAATTTATTGCTAGGTTTTTAGGTTATATTTAAAGAAATACAGTTTAACAGTGAAGACAGTGAAGAACTTTTTGAACCTTAAAGGGACATGTAGGACAAAAACAGTCCGTTTTCAGAACAGTTACTTAGTTGGGTGTCTAAATACAATAGAATATTGTTTTGGGAACCCATTATGTGAGGAAAAATTCAACTCAAGTAATTGTTAGACTTTGCAGAGCTCAGTAAGTATCAAGCAGAAATAATCAGTGAAAGAGAATCTCAGAACATTAAGTGCAAAAAACTTGCTAAAGATTCTGGGACAAGAAGTTAACATTACCTTTTGGGTTAATACTTCGATTTCCCCAAAGTTTCATCCATCGTGGCAGACACCACTTCTTTAGGAGCTCCATTATGTTTTGAAAGGGTAAAGTTCAGATTAATAAACCATGATCACATCAGTTTTGGACTTTGGTTCAGTTTGGAGATCCAATAGGATTGAAAGTGCATCTAATGGTCTGCAGTCATCCTCTGTTTGTGTGTCCTTCAGGGGTGTAGTCATACCCACTTCAAGCTAATGACAAATTTAAAACACCTTTAAAAGACACGCTTTCGGGGTATAAAGAAAATATTTTAGCATATAGACTTTTAACATGAGCATTATAGGAAGTCTTAAAGTATAAGGAGGGAAAAGATTTTCTTTTTTACCAAAAGTAAATAGTGTAATTACTATTCTAATTATGAAAACAACATATTTTTATTGTAAACCTTCAACTAAGTCAGCAAAGCAAAAATTGCCTATAGGCTCAGCACTCAACTGTTAATATTTTGTTGGGTATAATATTATTTTTATCAAAATTAATGTGAGATTATTCTGAAAGAACCAAGACTTCACAGTTAAAAGTTCAGAGTCAACTGTGTGTGCATGTACTTGAAAATTGAAATAATCTTGTATCCTGACACCAAACAAATGCTGGAAAGTTGACATTTTCTTGATAATGAAGAAACAAGTATAGTTTTGTACAACTTTTTCAAATCCTTTTTTGTTACAACCCTCAAAGCCCACCCTTCAAAACAAAATTTGTCCCCTGAGATTTCCCATCTCAAGCATTTAGAGAATTAAATACCTGCCCATTAAATACTTCCAGCTATAGTAACTGTTATCCTGTTTGTGTCATTAGGCTGAAGTGAACTAAATTCCTTATTGACAAGGAAAATGGTAGTTTAGGCTGCTTACCTTCAGCATAATATAGGGTCTGTCATGGATAGGGATTGACATTTTTGTGGTAGCCAAATGGGATTTCTTAATGTACTTACTATAAACAAGAAAGTAATATATTGGCCACTTTGCTTATCAAGTATCTTCCCAATGTGAATTATATGCTGAAAGCAGGATAACGAGAGGAACGGAATAATTTTTTAAAAGGTGTCCCCTGCATACTGATTTCTGAGAAGGTAGCTTTTCCATCTGGGAACAAAAGATGTCTCATAGCTTTGGCTGTTAGTCCTTATGTGATGGAAGATGAATTGGGAATGTCTTTAGCACCTGGGTATTTTAAAGATCTTAAGCAGTACATTTAGTTGATTGGTTTGCTTCATTCTCGAAAGAGTTGTATGCATTAAAGACTTCATCAAATTGCATTGTATTTTGTGTGTTTTCTGTACAGGCGTCTGCATTCAGGTGTAGGTAGTACTCTTTCCCAAGCCTAGAAAGGGCAGGGTGCTCAGTTGCCTTTATAAAGGCAATTTCTTGGTTGACTGCGATTGAGTGCCGAATTGTAATACTGAGGGCCTAATTTATAACAGAAAATGCAGGAGCGCAAACCTGTTAAACCTCTTATACATGTATAAATAAGGTAAACAATGGCAGATTAGCATGGAATATTGTTTGATGTGAATAATCTTAAAAACAAATTTCCTTGGCCCGTGCATGTTGTACCTGTTAGCACGGAGAAAACTTGTAGCAATCTGCGCATCATCTTTGAAATATAATAAAATCAAGGAGAAAAAGCAGAGCGATGTGAGGCAGCTGCTGCTTGGATTGGCAGCCTATTTATAATCTGGGAGGCGCGTAGCTAGATTGCTGTGCTGTGTGCTGTGCTCTCACACATCAGATAGGAATGATGATTTGCGTGCATATGTGTGTGTGTTCCTACTCTCAGACTTTTAATTTTTCAGGAAAGGCTTCCTTTTTCTGCATAGAAATGGAGCATGGCTAGCAAAAGCAGATTTTCTGAGTTCCAAACACTCAACAGTCTCTCCCCAAGACCTCTTGGGCATTTATCAGTGCTGGGGGAAAGACCTTTGGTGGGCTAAGCATTTCAAGATATAAGGCCTTCTCAGCATTCTTCATGAGGCTGCCTCTGCTGAGTGAGTCATGTGGGACAGAATGTCGCATTTCAGTACCTTTTGGCTATCTGTGCACGTTAGACAATAACGATTGCCAAGCCAACGTGTCTCAGGTTTTTTAATTACGGATTTAAATGCCCACAGGAGCACTGCTCATATGTTAATTCCACTGTTTGACTCTAAAGGATTTTTTTTTTTTTTTTGCATTTTCTAATTCAGATTATAAAAGGCAGTCAGCCATTCAGTATGGAGACAGTTTACCACATAAACTTGTTTGAGGGGCAAACAGGGTATAGAAGAGGTAGCTAAAGCTTTTCCCTGTTTTTATTCTGAGAAAGGGATAAACGTTCCTCAGTACTCTTCCTCAGGTCTTATTTTAAAAGGCCAAAAAGAGGTATATTAATAAAAATAACCTCGACAGGTGTTTCTGCAAAGGATCGTGAAGCTTCGGGATGACGTTCTTAAATACACGTAGTGTCAGCTTTCAGGCACCTGTGTGTGCTATAGCTACATCATGGATTGTCTGCAACTGAATTTTCCACCCAGGGCCGTTTTCCCTGAGGCACACTCTACTACAAAAACACATCCGATGCCACAGAGCTTGGGTGTTTCAGAACACTCTAATGGAATTTTAATTTTAAAACTCGGGCAAAACACAATTATGTAGGTACAGCTGACCCCGAAAGCACTGGCCATTTAAAAGCCAAATACAAAGGAATTTTGGATATTCTGATATTGTGGTTTATCCTTAGTCCAGTTTGCTGACACAATCCTGAATAATCAGAAAGCTGACTTTTTCTGATGCCCTATCAGAGAAATAGAGAAAACAGGATACATTTAAATAACGTACCCGGCATCATCTGGGATTTTCTTTCGCTTAAAGGACATTATTGGGCCATTGGCAAAATCTATTTGAATAAAGTCTGTGGATAATAGTATTGTATCAGTGTTGATGTTTCTGGTTTTTTCCCTAACATCTTATTATGAAAAAATTCCAAACATAAAGTGGAGAGAAGTTTATAATGAACATCTAAACAGTTGTATGCCCGTTACCTGTCGTTCCATCACACGTGTCTTTGAATCCATCTTATTTATGTATTAGCAAAATAGTAGTAAACACATATCATACCTGCAACTTACTCGCTAAAGGCTCAGGGAAAATAAAAGTGTGTGTGGGTGGTGGGGGAAGAGAGAAGAGAATAAAACAAATATGGCAGAGTTAATATTTGGGAAGTCTAGGTGAAAGGTATACAGGAACTCTGTGCCATTCTTACAGGTTTTTTTTCTAAGTCAAAAATTATGTCAAAATGAAAATTTTAAAGAAAAAATAAATTGAGATTATAAGAAAAACATAATCAGGGCTCCTGGGTGGCTCAGTCGGTTAAGTGTCTGACTTCAGCTGAGGTCATGATCTTATGGCTCGTGAGTTCGAGCCCTGCTTTGGGTGAGCCTGCCCCCCTCTCTCTCTCCCTTTCTCTCTCTGCCCCTCATAGGATTCTCTCTCTCTCTTTGCCCCTCGCTCACTTGAGCCCTCTCTCCCTCTCCCTGTCTCTCTCTCTCTCTCTCTCTCTCTATATATATATATATATATATGAAAGAAAAAGAAAAACATAATCAAATCAGAACATTCTCAGGGTACCAGAGAATCACTCCTTCTCAAATAAAAGGATTTTTGTAGTTCAGAATTATGTATAAATGGTGAGGGGTGTATTGTCTTATTAGGAGGATGATATCACTACTAACTTAACCTATTATGGAAGGTGTAAAACTTAGTGCTAAAACAAGAATAAAGCGAATATATCTGTTCCATGAGCAAGAATTTGACTTTTACCTAAAAACCAACTGTAGTGTTCACCTGCCTATCGGTCATGTGTGAAGGGGACACAATGAGTTTGGGCCAAGAAATAAGTCCGTGGTGATAAGCTATACAAACTCCCCCCCCCCCCCCGTTTGTTTAATCTATTGGGAGATGGAGAAAAGTTTTAAAAAATAAACTTTATATGTGTGACTGAGAGAAAATTCTTTCCCTTCAGCATACCCATGCCAGTGTTCTCCCTTTCAGAGAAAACTCCTTGTGGGTAGGCAGTGTATACTTACTTGCGTAAAGTGTCTAGAACCACGACAAAGCTGGTTAGTGCTGTCTGGTGGTGACAGGACTGAGAAGCAGGAAGGGCACACCACATCATCATGCTCCTCTTGAGTAGCTTCTTGTGAGGAATTATTTACTGGAAGGGATGAATGTTCAATAATAAGGGATGGTGGCTTTATAGACCAGCCTGGAGGTAGGGAGTCATGATGGCAGAGAACAGGGAAATTAAAGAGCCATCAGAGCAGTGGGTTCAGTCTTAGAGAAGTCCCCAAGTCTTATACACATAAATTAAAGTGTAGAGTAAAAAAAAAAACAGAGGAGAATCTGAACTTAGATGATTACATCAGAGAGAAATTTAATATGAAGTAAAAAGCAATGACAAACATTGTTTAATGGAAGAAAAGTGATGTTGCTTATTCATAAATGGAAAGCACTTTTATGGGAGAAAGAGGACTAATAAGAAAAAGGGGGAGGTGGAAGGAAGAAAGGGATGTGAGGAGAGAGGGGAAGGCTTTGAGAGCCTAGATGAGTAAGTGGGAGAATTAGGAAAATCGGAGAAGATCATAATTTAATGGGAGGTAGATTTATGCCTGGATCAAGGCATAAAAAAGAGAAGAAAGAGAACAAGAAAGCAATCAGCATCTCAGTTGGCCCAATATATATAAAATCATAAAGTTGGGACACATCCCCAGACACCACCTTGTCCTTGTCTTCCTTTCACATTCAGGTGTACCTAAACCAGCATTTCCCAAACTGTGTTCCTTTGGTACATTAGTGTTGTAACGATGTTAACAGGTTTCCACGCAAAAAGCATTCTGTAATTAGAAAACTTTAAGAAATGTTAACATACTCTCTGCCTTTCAGAGATTCTTAACTCACATTATCAATTGAAGACTCTGGAATTCTGTAATAAATTGTTGGGGCACTTGGGTGGGTGGCTTAGTCGGTTAAACATCTGACTCTTGGCTTTAGCTCAGATCATGATCTCACAGTTTGTGAGTTCAAGCCCTGTGTCGGGCTCAGCGCTGCTGGTGGAGAGCCTGTTTAGGATTCTATCTCCCTCTCTCTCTTCCCTTCCCTGCTGTCTGTCTGTCTGTCTCTCTCTCTCTCTCTCTCTCAAAATAAATAAATAAACTTTAAAAAATTAAGAAAAATTGTTTAACTGTGTTTAACTTGATATTGGCAAACTTCTTTTTTTTCTTTTTTTTTATGTTTATTTATTTCTGAGACAGAGAGAGACAGAGCATGAGTGGGGGAGGGGCAGAGAGAGAGAGGGAGACACAGAATCCGAAGCAGGTTCCAGGCTCTGAGCTGCCAGCACAGAGCCTGACACAGGGCTCGAACCCACAAACCGTGAGATCGTGACCTGAGCTGAAGTCGGTCTCTCAACCTACTGAGCCACCCAAGCGCCCCTTTTATGTCATTTTCTCATTTGTTTCTCTCCTTACAGCATTTGTGTCTCTCTTAAGAAGATATCATTGACTTACAATTAATCTGTTTCACTAGCACACCCCACATGCACACACGGGTCTTTTTCATCCCATCTTAGTGTGATGCCTGCATTTATTTTCTTTTCTTGTGCTGGTTTTTTTCCCTTGCAAAAGTGAATTATTCTGCCCCTCCTGAGGAATTCTTGAAATGTGAGCTCAAGAAAGATAAAGGTCTCTGTCTTTTGACTGTTTTCTTTGGCACCTTCTGTGATGCATGGCCCCACATGACACCGTTCCCAGATTCATGACACTGATGGAGGTGGTGGTATATACTTGCTCATAGTTAAAAATTTGGTGAAGATGATTTAAAAATCTAGTGGTTCCTTTCGTGTATTTGAAATGCTTTGTTTAGGGATAATCTTTTTAAATTATGACTGCCATGAGTTCGGCACATCAGCATTCAAATCAGGTTACCTTTGAATTTGGGTGCAGGTCCTAAGACATAACTTAAGATATAGGGAGCTAGGAGTCATAGGAGTCATGTTCATATTAGAAATTTCATAACTTCTGGAGGTAAATAGGACCAAAGAGAGTATGATTTTATATTCTCGGTCATCAGACGGTGTTAGAAACAAGGGGGACAGAAAAAGTGAAAGTGGGAGCCAGTTGTGTTGAGGGCCTGCTTGAAAAGACATGGCAGTAATACACATGCCTCGTGAGACTCTCGCCCCCTGCATATGTACGAGGTACTTCCTTCCTGCTGCTGCATGAAGCCCAATCGAACAATGTCAGAGCCAGCTCTCCTGTTCCTTCGTGGCAGTTCTAATGAAAAATTGGTTTGCTGCAGGATATCAGCAGCCACTTAAGGGAATTCTAGTATTGTCCCCAAACATGTCACAGGATCTTACTCTGCAGATGCAATATGTGTGAATGAAATGCCATGTCTGAGAATGTCAACAGGGAACAAAAGAAGACATTAGGAAATGACTCCACTGATGGCCACAAAATAGAGACCAGATCCAAGAAAAAGTAATCATATTGCTGATCAGAGTATTTTTGAGGGGCAGAGTTGCCCGTTGACTGGTAATAAACAGCCAGGGTAAATAAAATAGAGTAATGGAAAACAGTGCTTTCACTAGAGGATCTTTGCTTTTCAAGAGTTGGCCTAAGTTCCTGTCATTCATGTTAAGCAACGTCTTCAAATTGATGGTCAAAAAAAGGGAGTTAAAACATTGAGAATGCTGGTATGCCTTTGAAGGAAAGGATTTGAGATGCTATGACATGAGAGCTAAGATTATTAGGAACCCTGAAAGTCAGGCATGCTGGGTTTTTTGCTGCTTACGGTTACACGGTCCTTTTCTGCCTGGGAGGTATAACTCTCACTTGCTTCTGTATTTCAATGTTGTGCTATCATTTCTAGAGCATAGCTGCTGCTTAACTCTCAAGCAGAAATACAAAAACAAAGGAGCCAGTCAAATCCAAACAGACTGATCAGACTCAATTTCATTGCTAAGATTGGAATGCAGTCTAACTGCCTAAGTTAATTCAAGAACGAAGCATTTAAGTCTCTAAAAAGTTTGTTTCAAGTGGATTGAGTGCCATTTATAGCATCAGTAAGAACACAATACTTTGTGATACCAACTCCAGAACTTATTGAGGAGTATGGCAGAGTGTCTTTAAATTCCTCTGATCCCTACTTTAAGCAGACTTTGCCTGGATTGGCCATCTACGGGTGCTGTGTGAGCCTGGGTTAATCCTACTTAGTTTATAAAGGCCATCTAAACTTTTGGCATGACATGAATATTTACCAATAAAAGTTAGCTTCTAGGCTAATCTAGGTCTCAAATGAAAAAAATGAAGATTGATTTGGTGTGATGCTTAATTTTGATATGACTTGATTAGAAACTCAGAGCCCAAATTCATCAAAAAGTGCTTTTACTGCCAAGTTCAAAGCTGACAGTCTTTTCTTCTGTCTCCTAGAAAGCCTTAAAAAGCAGTTCTTTCTTTTCCTCTTCAAAGGAGATAAAGCAAAAACCAGTAACTGAGAAGTTAGCCTCCACAAAAGTTTGAAAATGGAGTATGTGAGTTGCAAAGGCTCCAAATTAAAAACAAAAACAAAAACAAAACGCCAAAGTAGACTAAGTTTCCAGAATGGGAAGGGCTTATTTTATTCTTCTTTTTCTTGCCTTCTTTTTGATCAAATGAGTTTGTCTTTAAATACAATTTTAGCTTCTTACATGATTTGTGTGTTCTTGCTGCTTACAGTGATGATACGTTGATTTTGTCATAAGAAGTCTTGCACCGGGTTGCATCGCTCTGAGATGTTATTTTAGAAATTGGTGATGTGCATCTGTGAGAGTGTGTCGTGGTATGCAGTAAGCAGTGTCATTAAGCGGGTTATTGCCATCTGCTCCTACCTGCAGTCATTCTCAACACAGCAACGTTGTTTTTTTCCTACAAGCATCAATTGTTGTCTTTTTCATTTTCTAATATAATTTGGTGTCCATTTCAGGATCTTGTTCATATTTGCCAAACTGTCTATTTCCAAATCGTGTGATATATACTTGTAATTGTATGGAATCCCTTTCATAAGAAAATGAGTCAAATAGGTTAGTGAGATTTTAAAGGAGTTTGAGTGGACACATAAACTAAATTATGCACAGACAGCTCTTTCAGGATAGGTGTTTTCTCTGAATTGACAAGAGATCAAGTCCTCAGGCAATTTTCTTTCAATTTTAGAAGATTTTTTTTTTTCATATAGATTGCGCAGCTGGCCCAGTACATCAGAGGCTAAATGGTGATAGTATGTGTTCTTCTGAAGGTGATGATAAGCTTGAGCCCAGACCTTGAGGATGCCCAACTATCAGGTCATTAGAGCATTCTGGGGAAGTAGATTTTGATACTTTCCTAAGGGAGCTTTTGGAGCATAGGACACACACATTTTTTAACCCCTACAGTTAGAGAAGTGAATTTAACTAACCAAAGTAGCAAATTTTTCTTTTTGCACCAGTTGAGATTACAAAATTGGAAAGGAAAAGTATAATATGCAATTCAGGCAGCTGATTGCATTGCACTTTGCTACTGGGTAGTCTTTTCTGTTGAACCCTGGCTTGTTTTTAAGGAAAGGATTAGCTTTTCCTACCGGTCTGCATATTTATAATTAACAATTTTCAGGGACAAAACTATTGGCATTCTGATTTGTGTGATATTTCTTAATTTTATAGAAATTATGAAAAAAGCGTTATAGTGAGTAAGGATGATAATGCTCCTTTGCTCAGTTTGGTGTTCTTTTTAAGAGCAAATCCTGAAGTGTTACTTATAAATCTAGAGTTCTTCATAGTCAGGAATTTTAGCTTACCAAATAGCTTCATGGAGGCCTGCCTCCATGCAGATAGACAGGCTATCCTATGTCCCACTCACAGGCAAGAAAAGAGCATATCCAGGTACTGTCAGCAAGGAATGGTCTGCATTCCCATTAGCTTTTAGTATCCTCCGACATCTCCTGTATCTTCACTCATTCTGAGTCTTGCTAAAAAAAAAAAAAAGGCTCATTTTTCACTGTACTAGAAGTATAAGACGATAGCAGATGTATTCTGCAAAAATTAACAAGTATACATTTTATTGATTGAAATATCAATTTATTTTTCTCTACATATTTCTGTTTGTTTAATTTTATTTTTGCTGATTTTTGTAGGCATCATGGTCTTTCCACCCTGAGTAAATACTTCAACATTTATCTCCAACATAACCACAGTATCACACACAGGAAACTTAAGATTGATGCAGTACTATTCTCTAATAGAGTACTTCTCAAACTGCTTGTGGTAAACGATCTGTTTTTAAATTTCCAAACCAGGGGCCCCTGACTGGCTCAGTTGGTGGAACATGCAACTCTTGATCTCAGAGTCATGGGTTCGAGTCCCACATTGGGCATGGAGCCTACTTAAAAAAAAATTTCCCATCCATTGTTTATACTTTTGTAAAATCCGTTAAAATGCAATACTAGAAAAAAGAAACTTAAAAAAATAGCATATGTACAAAGTATCTTATTATTAAGTTTAACAGATATAAAATTACTTTGCCACATTTCTATAAAAGTTTCTAAATGTTTACCCTCAATTTTTGTACTTAACTCACTGCATATCAGTAACAGTTTACAGATCAGCATGTGTTCGTGGAATATACTTTTGAGTAGCTCTAATCTCATATTTACATTTTCCTGGTAGGCGACCATTATGCCTTTTTATTTTTAATCCAGGATCCCATCAAGGATCACACATTGCATTTGGTTGCCATTTCTTGATCTTTAACCTACCACAGTTTCATGGCCTTTTTGGGGGCAGAAGGTGGGGGTGATGGATGAGAATGTTTCATTTGTTGACATTTTTGAAGAGTCCAGGCCAGCTGCAGTACTGAATGCCCTGCAGTTTTATCTGGTTGTTTCTTCATGATTAAATCCACATTCAATGTTTTTTTTGGTGGGAGTACTGCTTAGAGTACATTGTGCCTTCTTCACAGCAGGGCACAACACGTCCATTTACCTTGGTAGTCATTCGTGATCGTTGATCATTGGTTGGAATAGTGTCTGTTTACTTAGTTTTTTTAAGTGCTGTGGGTCTGCATTCTAGGTGATAGAATCATGTAACTGCTCTGTTCAGTTTAACAAACATCTGGGAGGGCTACCAAGTTCCAGGCAATGGACTACAAAAATGAGTAAGACCTAGACTCCCTTGTTCTCAAGGCACAGGCAGCATAGAGGAGACAGATGTTTAAACTACAAATTGAGGGGCGCCTAGGTGGCTCAGTCGGTTAAGCATCTGACTTCGGCTCAGGTCATGATCTCACGGTTCGTGGGTTCAAGCCCCTCATCCGGCTCTGTGCTGACAGCTCAGAGCCTGGAGCCTGTTTCAGATTCTGTGTCTCCCTCTCTCTCTGCCCCTTCTCCACTCATGTTCTGTCTCCCTCTGTCTCAAAGATAAATAAACATTAAAAAAAAATTTAACTACAAATTGAAGCATAAAATAAATCACGATACATGCCATCATAGAGTTATAAGCAGGGTGTTCTGCAGATATGGAGAAAGGAGATACTAATCCTGAGTAGGGGATAAGGGAAGGACTTATGTAAAAAAAAAATCATGTTTGTTCTGGATCTTCAAGAATGGATGGGATTAGGCAGGTAGGAGAGGTGTTGGCTGGGAGGGAGGGAATAATTTAAGCAAAGGTGCAGACTCAAGAAAAGGCATTTTAGGTTCCAGAAATCTTGAATAATTCAGAGTGGTTGAAGGAATGGATATAGTGGGAGATGAAATACAATTGTTAAGGGTCTTTAATGCCTCACCCAGGAGTTTAGGCTTTATTCCATAGTTACTAGGGAGAAGACATGGGAAATTTTAAGCAGAGAAATGACAGATCGCTTTTTTTGAGAAAGACTGTTCTGTCAGCAAAAGGATCTATCCACTCTTAGATGGGAGAGATGCCATTTAGGAAGATATTATCAATTGTCCTAGTAAGAGGCCTGAATTACAGTAGTGGGACAGAAGTACAAAACCGTGCAAGGACTAATTAGATGTAAAGAGTGAGTGGGAGGATGAAGTAAACATGCCTAGGATTCCCAGCTTGAGCTATTAGAGTGTTATTAAGATAGGAAACTGCAAGAGGGGAAGAATGTGCTGTGTGTGGTTTTGAACAGGCCAGGCCAGATTTGAGGTGTTGGTGAGGCATTAAGATAGAAATGTCTGTCTTACACTTAGAAGGGGGTTTTGAGAGAGGCCAGAGCTGGAGATCCAGATTTATTGACCTCTGCTATTCCCAGGCACTGCGCTAGGCATATATAGTGTTACGTCTTTTAACCTTCACAGCAGCCCTATGAAGTACATACTGTTATCCCCCTTTAAGAGGTGAGTAAACTGAGACTGAAGTTAATTAACTTACATGAAGCCTGCTGATCATCCAGGCCAGAATTCTTTCCAAGGTATGTGGTCTTCCATTGTTCCATGGAGATACTTGAAGCATTGAGATTGAACGTAGTTACCCAATGAATAAATATAGAGAAGGAAAGAAAGAGGCCCAGGCTAGAAACTTGAAAAGCATCTGATTATAAGATCTAAATTTAAAGGAGCTTTCAGTGCCACGGGAAAGGGAATCAAGGAAATAATGACAAATGAGAGAGGGTTCCAGGAAGAGCATGCTGCACAAAGAGGTCCAGAAAGAGATTTGCATCGCGTTTGAGGGAAATTGATAGGTGATCGCATAAGGGCAAGTAGAAGGTAGGGGTAAAGATGGCATGAACGCAGCCTCCAGAAGTAATGAGCAGCTTGGGAGTAGGGATTATCAGGGTCGAAAGGAAGAGGAAGTCTGGTGAAAGGGAGGGCATGATGGAAGTATTTTACCACGGGTCCCAGGATGCATAGGAGGTCCTGAAGCTGCGACTGGCCCATAGTCTGGAAGTCTACATAAGGTGAAGGACCTGGAGTGTGCAGTTTGCTTCTAATTTTTGTGCATAAAGTTTAAAAAGTACTGCTATACTAAAGAAGCTTTTGGTCTTTCTGTTTTGCTGTATTGCATATACAGCTTTAAAATTAAAAGAAGGCAAGTGTTAATAGTAATTCCTTTACTTTTGAAGTCAGTCAGTAAATAAAAACTGTTCTAAAACCCCCCTCTGCCAAACTCATGGACATCCACATTTTTTGCTTTGGGGAAATTTTGTTAGCTAAAGACATTGCCTGAAATAACATCTCTATTCTGCAGAAGTCAGAGAAGAAAAAGGATCTCGGCCAAAACTCTTTCATGAATTTAGGAATGAAAAGCAATGTTTAGTACCAAGTGGGAGATGTCATGAAATACTCGACTTCAAGAGCCAGAAGGTATCTTAGAAATCGCCAGTCTTCTTACTTCAACAATTGGTTCATTGAACGCTTCGTGAACACCCTATCACTAGCCAGGCTGAAAAGTGAAGTTGCCAGTTAAAACAGTTCATTCTTATCCTCAAGGAGCTCAAAGTCCAGGGGAAGGTTCAAAGAGCCCACTAACTCCATTAAGAAATTTCGTGAAGGTACTCAAATATTTGTTAAATGAATGAAAAAAAATCCATATTTTAATTGATATCCTCAGGCCACATGGTTTTCAACTTCGGTGATTATATAATCCAGTACAGCTATCACATGCTTTTCTAATAAAAACAAAAAAGAAATTTAGCGATGATGGGGAATGAGAAGTATAATTTAGTGGGTGCCCATTTTTTTTTTTTAGGCACTCTGCTGATTGCGTATTTCATTTTCACCTCTCTGGAAAGAGGAGAAAGAACAGCAGACAGAGAGAGAAAGAGAGAGGGAGAGTTTTTTATATAAAGGAGATTGAACATGCTTATTTAGAGTTGGAGGGGACGGAGTCAGTGAAGAGATACTGTTCACTGTCTGACTGCCTTGATTGCTCTAGTGCAGCTGGCCTGCTAGCCTTACAGATCAGCTAATCGTTATTACCCCTCTGCCCACTGGGTTAGTTTAGAGTGGGAGGTTAGTTAGGGGAGGGGACAGTAAACTTCCAAAGTAAAGGGAAAAGAGAGGTGCAAACATAACATTTATTTTGACTTCTTGTTCTCTAATTCTGTGGGCCAAGGCTTTGCACACTAGCTTAGGAAATTTGCTATTTGTTTCTTCCAGAGCCAAGAGTATTTTTATTTTTGTTTTATGATTATTGCTGACTTGCAGTACTATAAATTACCAAAAGATGAGACCCAAAAAAGCATACCCCAAAGTCAAATATAATTTAATTTTGAGTTATCCACACCACTATTCCCAGCACTGTTGTAAAGCAGAAAGGAATGTCGGCATTAGAATCAGAAAACGAAGACTTGGGTCCTGTTTCTGTCATGTAGCAGTGTCATTTTGGACAAATCACTAAATCTCCTTGAGCTTCATTTTAGTCATCTTTAAAATAAGTATCTTCCCAGGATTGTTGTGAGGTACAGATAACATGTATTTAAAAGAAAAGGCTTTGTAAACTGTAGTGTCAGTCATATTTACAGGATGCTGACATTTTTAAAATAGTTGTATATCTTGGACTTGTGCTGTACCTGGTCCCAGAGGACTTAATCATGGAATTATTAAATCTCCATTATTAATTTTCTTTGCAGATACTCAAGAGTTTGCTTTGTGGATATGCATATAAATCTAGAGAGAGCTTTAGTTTCTGTCTTTCAGAGATTATTCGTATTCCTGCAACTAACTCTCAAACCAGGCACATTTTTTTTTGCCATTTTAAAAAGTAATTTATTGTTAAGTGACTACATGAATGTTCCTCGGACATCTCCAAAGTTTTTTATTCTGGACTAGAAGTAGGAATGATCTTTTATTGGAAGCTGACCAAACTAGGATATTTATTTAATGAAAATGCTGGAGTCTGAAATGCACTGTAAAGTTGAACTTCTTTCCCCAGATTATAGTGACTGATGGTCCATCCCGACTTTCAAGGAAACCCTGAGTACCTAATTGTATAGCCCAGAAAAACACAAGGTGGTAAAAGAGTTACGCTAGATGTAATGCCCTTATCCTCAGGGATCACACATTCTGGGTCAAAAGACAAAAGCATGTGTTTAAAACATGTAATGTATGGTAGATAAGAGTGTGGGCTCTGGAACCATACTGCTTAGAGTTAGAATCCTGCTTTCTGGCTCTGCCACTTACTACCTTTGGAACCTTGGGAAGTTACTTAACTTTTCTGTGCTTCAGTTTCTCTATCTGTAAAATGAGATACTAACATTTTACCTATTTTTTAAGATTCGCTTTACAGATTAATTCTGTAATACATATATGTGTAATATATAGCGTGCTTAGAGAACTGTGCCTTCCAGTAAGCATTATACAGCTGTTTTCAGCTTCTGTTACTGTCATATGCTTAGGTGTCAAATTGTATGGTTCAGATACTTGGTGTCTGATCATTCTAGGCAGGCAGAGTGAAGGAAAGTTTTATGGAGGAGATGGGACTTACAGACAGAGCCCTCAAGGATGGATGGACAAACAGAGGCAGAGGAGTGAAAGAAAGGTACTTCGGGCCCAGGGACCATCATCAACAAAAGCTCCAACGTGGGAGCCAATTTGTGAAGTTCACTTGAGCTGGGAAGAGACAGATCTTATTGAAGGATCTAATTAAGATGGAGGGAGAATGTTGGTCATTTCAGTGGTGGAATGAGAGTAGATAAGGTAGACAAGATTATTACGCTGAAAATCGCATTTTTCAGTTTGCATTTATGTTTATTCACTTAAATTTAACTCTTACTCAGATATATGTAAGAGATATATACATTATGTTATTATTACTGTTCTTATTTTACAACCAGATACACAAATAAATATAGGTATATAGATACGAGAGATACAACCTTGTCCAGCAGCTTAAGATTTTCATACTCCAAACCCAGCCCCATTTCATCATCTCTCCCTTTAGTAGGTATACATGTAGATTTGACAGGCAACCTAGCCAGTCAAGGTCGACACTTTCCCCATCTTCTACCTTTGACCCATGGAGTATCTTTCAGGCCATTGGCATTTTTCTAGTGAAGCAAATCTAGGTCAATATGAGATGTGTTATCACCCTTTTCGTGACTCCATCAGGAAAAGAAGAGAGTTTAGATTAAATTTAGCTAATCTTTTTAGAACCCAGGCAATATAAGGTTCATAGTGGCCCAGATATGCTTTACGGTATGGAATTCACTCTATAACTTTCTTTAATAAGGACACACATGCATCACATATGCGCGCACACACACACACACACACAGAGCACACAGAATTTCCATGTCCTTGAAGATCCCACAAATGTTGCCAAATGTAATTGAATTATCATCTAAGCATTATTATATATTATTAGTCTAATATTTGACATGGTAGAGTATATGGGGGAGATGTGTAAACAAATACACAGTGTAGGGGAAGATGCTGAAATCTTAAAAAGTTAACATTTGCACTTGTAAAATGGAGTAGTTTCCTGAACATTACTTTATATTAATTCCTACCTACCAGTGAGTAGGGAAACAATGAATGCACTTTACTTGAAGTCCTTTTATGTGCTTACCTGGAGCATGGTAATCCCCAGAAGTTCAAAACAACTGGCATAAGCAGATACACTATTAGGAGGGTAAGTAACACGTGGTAACACTGATCACTGTGCCAGGGCCTGTGCCTTATGAGAGAGTCTGACATTCCACTGAGGAGCAAAGTGGAGAAGTCCATTTTCCTAAGATTTGCAAACGATAAAAATAAATCATATTTGTGGAAATTGAAGAAAGCATATTTCCATTGTTAGGTTATGAAGGGTACACATCTTTTTTTCTCATCAATTTTTGGTTTAAATTATGTAACTCAAAATTATAATGGATTTAATATTCATGTTAGCAGTTCATTTTTAATGTGAAGAAAATTAACAGTAAAACTGTGATAAAAGGTAGTTGTAAGTATCCTCTGTAAGGTGCTACCAGTTCCTGGCTCCAGAGCTCTCTCTGCCTGGGATCCTTGAAAGGCCAGGTCCCTTCTTCATCTCTTAGAACCTCATCATCACTTGACATGTTTCTGGGCACATGGTAAGTATACAGTGAGTTAGTGTTGGTAGATGAGACATTCACATCATAGTCATATGAAGAAAAATCACTTTTTGGATTAGTCACTTCAGATTTAAGTGTTACCGTAACAGGGAATCATCCGTAGAGCAACATTGCAAGATAGCTTTAAAGATGAAAACTTTGTGAAGTGCCTGGCATATTGCTAAGCACATAATACATAAATAATAGTTTTTTTTTTTTTAATTTTTATTGACTGGATGTTGTTTTGAATTTGGCTTTGCTTTTTTTCTGAGATCTTTGAGAATATATATCAGTAGTACATATTGATTAACATTTTGTGACTTTGAAGGAAAGAATAGAAATATTACTCCCTTCTAAGTGAGGATTGCTGATCTTAAAATATTTTTTGTGCCATTTGTATTGTAGGCAAGCTTACCACATTCTTGTAGTAGGCATTCAAGATAGTACACTTGTTAATACAAGTGCATATTTTTTAAAACAAGATATTTGACCAACTGAGTAGATTGTGGTAACCTGGAGTAAACTAGATTCAGTTGAAATCTCACTGATCCCACTAGATGGCGTTAATTCATTAAGTGATAACTTCATCCTCTGGCTGAGGCAGACAGCCGCCTCTGTGGTTGAACTGATTTTGAGTATTTTTAGAGGCTGAGTGTAGCAGTACATTCTTAGACTTCTTGCTGTTTGTGTAGAGTGATTTGTGGAGGTTATTCGGAAATATTAGGAAGATCAGAAAGCTAAGAGCAGATTTATTCAAACTAAAAAACTGTCATCTACAATATTTTGTTAGATGCTTGTGTTAATTCTAGCTTTGACTTAGCCTTTGCCCTAATTGTATATCCTGCTGAAAGATTCTGAACTTACTGTTCTCTCATAGTTTATTACCCTATTATCATACTTCTAGTTTGAGCTTCTGGAACCATTGGAAAACGATTGAAAACGGGAAGCAGATACTTCTTAAAGCTCATAGTTCATAACAGATTTAATGTTTAAGGTCATTTGATTCTAATTGATAGGAATCGGATCAACAATGACCCATGTGTAGGTTATTCTGGTTCTTTAGTCATAAATGTAAACAAAATGAACATCCCAGTTCTTTTAATTCTTTCTTTCTTGTTTGAATTTGAATTATTTATTATCTATAAAGACCCATTTTCTACTACACATTAGTCCATTTTCAAAGTTTAAAAACTGTGCTCTACTGCAGGCATTTGTAGGCTCTAAATAATGAAGCTCTTTAAAAAAATTTTTCTTTTAACATTTATTCATTTTTGAGAGGCAGAGACAGAGCGTGAGCAGGGGAGGGGCAGAGAGAGAGAGGGAGACACAGAATCCGAAGCAGGTTCCAGGCTCTGAGCTGTCAGCACAGAGCCCAACGCGGGGCTCAAACTCACAAACTGCGAGATCGTGACCTGAGCCGAAGTGGGACACCCAACCGACTGAGCCTCCCAGGTGCCCCTAATAAAGCTATTTTATTTGTATGTTTTATTTTCTTTCTGTTCTTGAGCGTTTTGAAGTGACATTTTTTAAGGAAATGATGGATATATTTCACATGCAAAAAAGTTGTTCCACATTTCATTAGAAGTTATTTTTTTTCTTTATGCTCAGATTTATACAGCTAGAGTAAAATTGTTTCCAAATTGACAGGATGATCTATCTTGAGCCAGAGGCTTAATTGTGCTGCAGATATTATTATTTTATTCATTGCTCATGGGGAGTAAGTGGTGGCTGCTGATTGTTCCCTTAATGTTTAGTTAAATATTCCGGTGTGAGGCAGTTCAGATTTCTTAGTAAAAAGATTGCCGATAGTTTCATTCACTGGTTGTAATGAAAAGCTGTGAACAATCCGGGGCTTTTGCCAATACAGTGAAAATAACCTGTTTTGTAAGTCAGAACAGGAAGGTCTGAATATTTGGTGCCCATTAATGAAATTAATAGCTCAAGTGAGGATTTTGCTTTTTCTTAGGATCTGAGAAGCTTTAACCAAAAAATAGCAACTGCTTAAGGTTATCTTAGGAATGTAGTATATACGTGGCCTATTGTGTGACTGATTTTTTTGTGACTTATAAAAATAAGTTCATTTCCTTCTAATCATACTTTATGCACATATTTGGACTCACAGATGTGGCACAGGCATGTATTAAAATTTAACTGCATAAAAAATTTAACTGCATAATCTCATTTCCCATGTTCAGAGAAGTTTCTCACGACTGAGGAATACTGTTGTAAAGGGGAAAAGTAAATAAACATTGTTGCGTGGCACTCTACTTGCCTTTGTTTCTCTTTGGGAGTAGACATGAGAAAGAAGAGGAATAAATTTTGTATATGCAGGTGTATGAGAGTAGTGAAAAGAGGGAGCAGTCATCTTTTTAGAAGACATTAACTCTGTTTTACAAACAGATTTCTGGGTGGTAAGTCCCTTAGTCTTGAGGAGACAGTTTAATGGAATGCTCTCCAGCCCTGGCAGGATGTAGCACCAATCCACAGTAGAACTTAAGTACTATAACAAAATACATACTCCTGTGCTCTGCAAACCACTGTGAAGGAAAATGAATTTCTGTTGGGTAAGAGGTCAAATGAACACAATTCTTTAAAACTGTAATGTTGAAGGAAAAGATATAAGATGTTCTGTTATAGCCACTGATCAAATGTTTTAGTTCATGAAATGTCATCACTTACATGTTTTAAGTAGCTTTTAATGTAATCTTAGAACAAGGATTTCCTTCCTTTTCCTCTGCCCCTCGCCCTTAATGTCTCTTTTCTTTTTTTTTTTTTCTTTTTAGTGAAGTACAACTGACAGATAACATTAATTTCTTATTTCTTGCCTATTAAAAGTAAAGTCCTTTTCCTTTAGTTAAAAATACAAATTTTTTGCTGTGTCCAAGGCATCTCAGATTGAATCACTCAGTTGTACAGCACCACCATCCATGAAGCCAGACCATTTCTGAGAATATTGACTGTTGTTACAAGCTCTTTTGCACTGAGTTATTTGATTTTTATGAAGATAAAATCTGATGAAATTTCTTACCGTATGAATAATTTGGTGATTTTAAGATTTTAAGGAAAATACATTTTTAAAATTTTAAGTGAAACAGGGAAGGGAGAACGTTAATCTTTGGTATGTCTTTTTAATTTTCTACTTTGTGACTCCATTAAAAAAAGAAACCAACTCTGTAATTTTGAAGTAGAGATTCTGAAATTACCACTTTTCTAAAAATACCACTTACAGCTGAAACTTAATATATCTAAGCATTTTAGTTCTGGGGATGATACATATTTTCATAAAGATGTATTTCCAAATGGAAATAGCACTGAGGCTTCTGAAATAGGGAACCTTTCCAAAACAGGCTTGTGGTTGCCTGGGTGAAGAATATTAGGTTGCAACACTCAAAAAGGAAATCCTGGCATAGGAAGCAATTGATGAAGGGCAAATATCCAGAGTCTAATGATGCTTTTAGAGGCACTTGTGTGGGCCTGCACGCAAGGCCTCGCCAATACCTCTCAAATTAAATAGCGTATGCCCCGTAGTGTGCTGTGCCATGCGTATGCTTCCATCTTTGTTTCTGTTCTACATAATCTATCATTCTTATTTTTAATCTTCTATAAGTACTAGTCATCGTCCTAGTGAGAATTGCAGCCTTTTCTCGGTCTGCCCTTTGTGAATATGTCATTATAATAAAGCAGCAGGGCAGCTTTATGGTGTTTTCAAAATCAAGTTCATCAGCACTTTTAGACCATCGGTTTATTATTTAGTGTCATTATTAGGACTAGGAATACTGAATATTTTATAACTCTAATTTTATGAAAGATTTTTCTCCTTTTTCTCTAAGTGTGGTCAGGGGTAGAGAGGTGGTATTCTCATTTTGTAACAGGAAGCTAATGCCGAAGAGAGGCTGCGTGAAGACTGGAGTCACATAGATGGGGGGAAAGGAAAACCAACATCCTGGTTTGTAAAGTTTTTTAGCCTTTAGCGCAAGTTCTTTCCTTGTACAACGGTAGAGGTACAATGTGTTCCGGGCTATTCTTGTTTAAATGGAACTCTTTATATACAGATTTTCTTTTCAAAACAAGAAACATCTGAGTTATAAAAAGGTTTGACCGAGGAAATGATTCTGGCCCTGTTTTTACAACTATCTCCGATCTCAGAATCTCTCAAAATAATTTTTAAATTGGTTTATGCCATTTGGGAGGAGAAGAAAAATTCACAGAAACAAACTTACCTGATTGTGCAAGTCCAAAAGAGTTGAAACTCACAGTATTCAAGCTTTAGTAACATTGCTGCAGCAGATACCTACTTATTAAACTATTTTATTTTATTTTAATTAAATTTGACCTCTGTTTTAAGTCAAAAGGTACCATCAGTCTACTTAATGTTGAAAATGTTAAGGTTTTTTTTGTTTGTTTGTTTTTTGGAGACTTCACTTATTACAAGTATGGAATTTTGGCTTTGGGGAAGAGGGGACCTGAACCAGGATGTGAACTAGATGCTACGGAGGGCATTCGGGGGAGGGCTCTAAACTCCCTGAAATATGTGCAAAACATTGGGGGGGGGGGGCAGGTTCTTTAGTTCTTCATTATGATCTCAAAAGGGTAAGTGAGACATACTCCCTCTCCCTAGTGGTAAGATCCATGAGCTAAATCAGTCCTTATATAAGGTTGGAATATAAAACATTGTATTTTCCCCCTCAAATGAAGAGGGCCACATATGAATCCTTTTCTTCAAAACGGTGCCTTAAAAGCCAGAAGTGTTTGCTGGGGATTGTTCTCAAACAGATCATAATTTATAAATGGAAAGAGATATGGTAGATTACTCTTGCATTCTGTCGGAAAGTTAATAAACTTCACAAGCTGTAGTAAGTACGGGTTACAAATTAGTTCCTTTCTGAAACATTAGCCATTTCACAATTATTTTTGAGGACCAAGTACTCTAGTTATAAAAGCCAAACATAGAAACAAATCTTGAGGCTGGAGCAAAGGGAAAAGTCCCTCAAAGGAGCTCAACTCACCATTAAAACCCAGCCAGTGTGCCAGATTGTAATGATTTAAATCACTAATGAAATTCATGTTATTTGAGACGGGTTTTTTTTTTTTTTTAATATTAAGTGTGGTAGTAATTTTCCAGTAGTCAAATTTAATGAAAACATTTACTCATGTAAATCGGAGCTTTATTTTTATATATTAGCTTTACTGTTTTATTTGTTTTTACTAAAAATAGTCACTCTCTTCTTTATATTTGCTCATGGAATCTTTCAGAACCACTTCTAGAAATGGCATCATTTTGCCATAAGTATTTTGTTTTCTCCCCCATCTAGTTTTTATGAAGTAGTGCTAACTCTGCCTTAATTTGATTTGGCATCCCTGCAATTGAACATTTGTAAGTATCGTGTATTATGGCCCATCTGGGTTGTCATAGAAACCAAAGACCTCCATCCTCTTCCCTCTAGTTAAAAATGGAATGCAAACAGGGCTTCAAAGTGACGTTTTTCTAGTACGAGTGACAGCCCTGTGAAGTGCAGAACAGAAAGGTTTCTTATTGGTTTTATTCTCCCATGGCCTACCGTACCGGTTAACTCTGATGCGCAGCTTTTCTCTTGAAAATCTGGCAAGATACTAATGGAATTTTTAAAATGTAAGCATCAGGGGGGGAACAAGAATGCAGTTAATCCTCTTCCTGCTCTTTTCTTAGACAAAAATGCAGTGTTGGCTGGCAATGTTTTTGTTTTCTTCTCTGTGTTATTAGCTGGTCTGTTGAAGCTGTGGGACACGTGGCGGAAGCACGGATTAGTCACCACAACTGCGGCTTTCATTATCAGGCTTGTTATTTATTTCTCAGGTCAGGTGAATGTGGTTTTCTCTCATTAGAACCTACAGGCCCATTGGTTAACTACATGGCAGTAATTTATTAGAGCAGAAATTTGTTGAAACGGCAGCTGTAATGGCCTGTCATTGGACCTGCTACTAAAATATCGTAGAGCCCCGTTTCCACCACCTGGGTAGTCACAGAATCCTTGCCTTTGATGGTTTTTCAACTTCTGCGTTCCCTTCAGCTTCTGTATCAGAGCAGAACGTGACTTCTGTGATGTTTTGCTCCTAAACAGCTGTGTTAATAAATTCTAGTGTGTGATTTCAGTTGTGTTAGCAAAATATCTGGGTCTGATGGCCAGAGAGATGTTGAACTGTTTGGTGTGGCATTACTCAGAGTTTAGAGTGTCAGATTCTTATTTTGACATAGGTTTTGAATTTAGAAAATGACACAAATAGTGACCTCTGACTGTGAAACAAATAATGAAAAACTGGCATCCAAATGTATATCCTAGTAGGAGTGTTGCAGAAACGTTGGACTAAAATAATTAGTTGCAATGGATAAGTTTTTGGTCCGTTTTAAATCTGCTTGTTTTCAGAAGTAAAACATTGAAGTCCTTAACATACAATTTGACTGTTAGCTAGTTTCTGGTCATTGTGTACTTTCTTATTTTTAGTCCCACATCTCAACTAATGGTAATTTTTAGCAATGAATTCAGAAGTGTTATGAGTATTATCATATATTGATGAAAGACACCCAGCAACTCCTAGTAGAGTATACGTAAGAGGTAGGGGTTTAGTGGCTATTCTGTCTAAAGGTAAGAGGATGTAGGGGCGCCTGAGTGGTTCAGTCATTACGCATCTGACTCTTGATTTTGGCTCAGGTCATGCTCTCACAGTTCATGAGTTCAAGCCCTGTGTTGGCTCTGCACTGATAGTGTGGAGCCTGCTTGAAATGCTTTCTCTCTCTCCCTCCCTGTCTTCTCCTCCCCATTCTCTCTAAGTGAATAAATAAACAAACAAAATGAAAAAAAATAAAGGTAAGAGAATGTAGTTTCCAAATAACGCTGTATTCCTTGGCGTATAGTGTGGAAGTGAATAATTTGTTTTCATAGCATAGAGTGGGAAATGAAGTAGCAGTTTCTTCTTGTTAAGCATGTTGCTTTCTTCTTTAAAGTTTACAGTCTTTGCTTATGATTTGATGATGCCATTTGTTTTTTGGTTTTGTTTTTGTCTTTTTGCAAGTAGCAAGTGGTTGGAAGTGTTAATATGCTAGCCTCAACTCTCCAGTCAATTTAAAAATTAGAATCTTCCCTCGATCATTATTTCCATTTATCAGGATCTGTTAAAAACAACAACAACAACAACAACACAAGACTAGGGATGTTGCCGGTTGTTTAGTAAATGTCATATTACCACCAGCCTTGCAGAAGGTTGTGACTTTGCCTTAGCACAAAGGAATGGGACAGGCATTTCTATTTACCGCGACTATGACTCATCCTCAGGAGAAAAGTTAAGATGTTTGTGTACGTAGGAAACAGTAGGGCCTTGAATGAAATGAAATGTGATGAATTTCTTATTCACTAAGAGGCAGAAATTCTCATGTAGGTATCAGTCTCTCCTCTCTCTCATCCCTCTGCTTTGTCATCACCGGTTACTGGTTGCTAATAAGCAACATAATACTTGCTTTTGTCTGATCTGTGTTTTTAGGTATATTTTTGCGCAGTTCTCCCTTCTCTTAACCACCAATCTAGTAGCTGTTCAGCTCTTTTTACATTACATATTTTTCTTTCGGGTCCTGCACAGATACATTTTAAAATTTCCTTTCTAAAAATAGACATCCATTTTTCAAGTACAAGTATTAGAAACAAGATAGGTTAATTCTATATTTGATTCTTAAAGAGCAGTCTTCTAAAATGTAAAGAATAGGGCCCAATGGAAGTGGATATATATGACTTTCATTGGGTCCATATTTGTTTATCTTCATAATAAGGGGCCTATAATCAGTCACTAGCATCTATGTTTGCCTTAGTCCATTTCTCCAAAGTAATAGTTTTAATTATTATTGATAGCCTATTTTAAAATAAAAAAAAATTTTAACGTTTATTTTTTGAGAGATAGAGACAGAGTGTGAGCAGGGGAGGGGTAGAGAGAGAGGGAGACACCGAATCTGAAGCAGGCTCCAGGCTCCAAGCTGTCAGCACAGAGCCCGACGTGGGGCTCAAACTCATGAACTGCGAGCTCATGACCTGAGCCGAAGTCGGACACTTAACCGACTGAGCCATCCAGGCGCCCCTGGATTTTATCTGTTTTAATTGTTTTTATTTTATTTTATTTTAATGTTTTTGTTTTATTTTATTTTAATTGTTTTTCTTCCCCCAAGATTTCCTTGGAGTTAGCATTGCTCAAAATGTACACTGTCCCGGGTTTGATCTTGTCCTCTGCCCGTGGCTCCACTTCTTCTGTTGCTTGCTCTCTGTTTACATATTTTTAAAAAAATCTTCCAATAATTTTGCTTATTAATATTCCATAAGAAATGTTATAGTTCTTTTGCACATACATCTTCTATTTCCTGAAACACTGTGTAAACTTTTGAAGAATATAACTTTAATATTATACCACATCAGCAGATACAGTCCTGTATACTCTGTAGGTAAGTTCAATAAGTCTTGTCCTCAAACCTTATACTCCCCACCATCCCATTCATAGCCCTAACATCCTTTCAGATCTAAGATGAACGAGTGATTAGCAAAGTAAATACAAAACAGCAAGCAAATTGTTAGTTGTGTTTGATTCAAAGGATGTTCTGAGAACCTTTTCTAACACTGCTTTAAATGTGTGTGCTAATCACACAGATGGAAACCCATCTATGAGTAAGTTGCCAATCTTTAAAACAAGGAAGGCTAGAATGGTTTGTATTTGCAGTCCATGCCCTTGTCCTCTGTGATTCAGTAATCTTTTTAGCCTTTCGCCACAGTAGTACATGTATATTCCTGAGTAGCAGCCTGATTGCTGCTGATGGTACTAAAATGTTTTGATAGGAGCAGAAATGCGCTGCCACCTTCCTCACGGGCCCAGCGTTCAGAGATGACCTGTTTGCACGTGGGCCTGCGGTGTATCATTTTTTTGTACGAGAGCAGGAGAATAAGGTGTGGCTCTAGTTGATTGAAGTGGTAGTTTTAGATTTCAATAAGAGGACCTATTGCTGGTGAGGGAGGTTGAAATTGCAGAATGAGTTTGCAGCGTGAGGCAGGTCTGCCCAGCGGCAGGTTGATTTCCACCGGGCAACAAGCAGCACACGTAAACAGATGGCCCAACAGTGAGTCAGAGCGACAGATCCTGAGCAGATACATTGGCTTTCACCTGATCCTTAACATGGTTATAGAGAAGGGAACTTTAATTTGTCTGCCACTCTCAAAACTGAAAAAAAGTACTTAGTGAATGAAATTTTATTCACTGGGAAATGGAAAATATGCATTAGTAGGCAGAGAAGAAATCTGATTGTCACTGGATCTGGACATTGAAAAACCAACGTTTTCAGGAGCTCCTTCCTTAGGACTAGGTTTGCTTTATCTTTCGGCATATCTTTTGGCATATTCACCATTCATTATGCTGAATGCTTCAGCATGTAATGTGCAGCAAGAAAACATTAAAACTGTACCTTAGATATTGGGTTTTAAGGAATTATGAACTTTAGTTGGAAGCACAAATCTGATACCTGTGTTAAGAAAAGCATTTTTTTTAAAAAAAATTTTAATGGTTATTTATCTTAGAGACAGAGACAGAGTGCGAGTGGGGGAGGGGCAGAGAGAGAGGGAGACACAGAATCTGAAGCAGGCTCCAGGCTGTGAGCTGTCAGCACAGAGCCCGACGCGGGGCTCAAACTCATGAACCATGAATTCATGACCTGAGTCGAAGGCAGGCACTCAACCGACTGAGCCACTCAGGCACCCCAAGAAAAGCATTTTTAAAAAGAATACTGTAATTCTGTAAGTATCTTCAAAAAGCATACAGTTATGTAAGTTTGTAATGGTATTAAGCAAAAGGAAAATATTAATGGAAAAAAACGTTTAGTTTCAAACATAAAGCATAGAAAAAAGGAAGAGGTATAGTAGAATTCCCAGATCTAATCATCCATCTTCAAAATGTAAATATAAACAATCATTTCTCTGCCAGACATTTTCAGAAGTACTAAGCATCTCATTAATTTTCAAAAACAAGATTCTGCTGTAGTTTTATAGCTCTAGAACAGTGTTTTCAGTATAAGATTTGATGAAGGAAATACTGTACCACTTGAGTTCCTATGCTTTAATTCTCTCGTTATCAGGTTACACTTACCATAAACCAATCTTCAGTTGTATACACTTGCCACAGAAAGCGAGGTAGTAGTGAGTAGCATCGTTGGGATGTGAATAGCATCATTGACCTTCCTTAGGTCACTGTGGCTAGGGATGTACCCAGAAACACAAACTATCATGATGGAAACCTTATTCTGAGATGTGTGAGGACTGTGGATGCCATTAGTTAAGGCAGAGGTATAAATATAGCTACCTTTTGTTTCCCAAATAATTGGGATCCTATTCAAGATTAATTGTGCCAGCACCTACTTCCCCAATTGGCTTTCGGTTTATCTGCTCAAGCATGTAACACGTAGCCTTTGCTCAGCCACTAATCTACCTTTTTGCATATGGAAAGTAGCGTTCCGGGTGCTGCATTAAAAACTACAGGAGAATGAATTATTAATGGAATAGGTCTCTTTCTTTCTCTCTCTCAAAAAGGGAAATCATTTATGTGGCCACTGTCAAGAAGGATACAGATAGACTTAGTGCTAGTTCTTAACCAATTTTTTTTTAAATGAGTTAGTGGGGAATATGTAAGGAGAAATACCTTCACACGTATATTACCTTCACAACGTGCAGCTTTGTAGACACCAGTGTGATCTAATTGTAATATAGATCACCCTGTTAATTGTGTCACCCTGTAAGCTTTATTACACCGAGTACATTTCTTACAGGATCCCACGTTATCAGAGGTTAGAAAAACAACAATAATAAACCTGGAGTTTTCATATTGTAAAGATTACCAGAGGATTTTCAAATCACTTTTGGTTTAAATCAGTTCCCATTATCTGTTTGCTGGTTTCGGGCTTTACATGTTCAGCTTGTTTTTGTCCACACATGTATAATTGAGCTGAGTATGTGTGCCGATAAGTAAAGGAGCCGTGGAGCTGCCTTGAGCTTCTGCTTAAGTCTGCAGCATTAAAGTGTTTCTTTTGTTGCGTGTGCTGGTCTTGCAGACTCTGTAGAGCCTTATCAAATGCAGCCAGTTGGTGCTGCTGGTATGAAAGCACAGGGGAGCTCTCATGTGGAAGGTTAATGGAGTGTAATTATAAAGAAAAATGAACTGCTCAACCACTCTATCTCACTCTACCTGCACCAAGAGTGACAAGTGCTCTGATCTTTTGTAAACCCGGGAGCAGAGGTTTAACTATCTAAAATTATGACAGTATAACTGTCACACAAACAAACACCCTGTGAAGTATAGGCATGCACCCCTGTGTGGGAATGATTCCTTCCTGTTACAGGGTGTCTCACTTAGGAAAGGAGCACCTTCAGCCACCAAGAAAAGCTGCATGTTAAACATTGTACTTTCGTGTCACTTCTTCTTTTCCAGTCAATTTGTTCCATTTTCCTTTCCTAAATATGCCTTCTCCCCTCTGATTAGTGGCAAGGCTGACAGCCTGCACACGAGTAGGTCCATTCCGCTGTATCCATCAGACAACAAATACCCTTGCTTTCTCCAAGAAGGCCCATCTTACCTGCCCTCACAGCCACCCTTAAAACAACTGGGTTCTTTTAAAGGAGATGGGAGCAGTCATCTCTCCTCACTCTCAGCTCCCAAACAGAGTAGGCTATAGGAAGTTCAAGTACCACCTGACAGGTCTTTCTCCCAGGATCTATGTGTGGCAGAGAGATTACACACATTTCTACAGGCTCGAGATGGAGTTAGATCCTTATGTCCTTCCGTTGAAAATATTTCACAGGAAATATTTAGTAAGGAAAATTGCAGCTGGGAGAGACAAGGACAGAGAAGGACCAAGAAGACATTCAAAGGGTGTGATGACTAGACAGATCTCTGTTACTCGTGTGTCACATTGCCAGTGAACGTTGCAAAGTCGTCCTGCTACTGGAACAGCTGAAGGGTAAGCGGAGCGGATTGCAGAGCTGGGTTGATTTAGTGCTTTTGCCAGCTCAGCACAGAGTTGAAATAAGGTGTTGCGGAACGATGCAACAACACAAAACCCCTGACACCTTGTTCTTACCAAGTCTGAAGCACAACCACTCTTGGCGAGGCCGTGCTGCCTACTGAAATAAGCAAATGCAGCATCACGTCCATTAGGCCTGTGGAGACTAAGCAGAAGTGATGGCTGTGTCACTTGCACAGCAGTCTTATTGACTGAGCCCTGGTCTTACATGATGGGTGGGGGAGGAGCATCCGGGATTCCTCGTAGCAGCTCTGAAAGCGGGGAGGCTGATTTTAAAACCTCTCTGTGTGGTTTATAATGCTGTTTCCCCAGTCCCTTTGCATCTGGGTTTTGATCATCTGTGCTCTGTTTTAAAAGCAGAATAGCTGTATGGTTTTTATGGCAGTATGATAAATCTGCTAGTGAACAGAAATTTTAAATCCAGCTTTGTATTAGTGGCTGAGGGGTAAAGTTTGCTGTGATATACTCCTTTAAAAACCCACTGGAACCCAACATTTAACCAGTTTAAATGTGGCCGGTGTCCATTCCGTTTATTAAATTGAAGACATTGGTCCAGAAGTGAAGCTTTGGCTTGAGGTGGAAAGAAGGTTAGCAATAGAGTCTTAAAATTGTCCATCATACTCCATAGGTGAGGAAGCGTATTATTCTTGTTGGTTTGGCTTCAGCGTGTATCCGGTGTATGCTCCACTGCCAGAGAGAATATCTTTGATGATAGCAATACAATCTCTGACATTTGGGAGCAAGTTATCCAGCACTGCCCAGCTCGTTTAAGAACACTCCCAGCCTTTCCAAGTGCCGCGGGCAGTTTATAGGAGATGTGCCTCAGAGTGGGCACAGTCCGTGTAGTTGGCTCCAGACCGATCTCTTGAGCTGTCCATGCCTCACCTCTGGCGGTCCCATTTCCAACCTTGACTGCATCCTACGGCTTCTCTCCTGCTTGGCGCCTCAGTTTGTTGCACAGCTTACTTCCTTGGCTTTCAACAGCCTGTCATTGTTTCCTGGCGGTTTCCTGTATCTAGAGACTGATGTCCAGCAAAGGACATCTCTCCCCCTTGGCTCATCTCCCCACACCAGTATATTCTACATTCAGTCCACTTGGATACCACCCAACCTCCTGTCAGCCCCAGAAGTGTTGGCTCAGACAAATGAGCTCCAGCTCTTTGTTCAGTGAACAGAGCTTCATTCAGACTAGTTTCCAGAGGATAAGGATTCCATATTCTAGTGCCTGTTTTACTATTAGGTAACTGTGTAACTTCTGGTGAGCCATTGCTCACCATATGCCTCAGTTTCTCTGTCTGAGTCCATGACGCTTGCTCAAATCCACCCTACCCTACACAGTTGTGAAAATCTCATTTGGTAAGAGGGTAAGAAGATGTACAAGTGTAAAGTGTTATGTACATGTATGAATGATTACTTCAGCTAAAAATATCACACCATTAGGAAAATTGTGGAAAGCGGTACCATCATTTTTCATCTAGGGTTCACTCAGAAAGTTAAATTCTTGAAAGTTTATTAAATAATCCGTATGTTGATAACGTGAATTCCTCTTTTCTTAATCACATAAATTAAATGATTTTGAAAAGTCTCAGTACTCAAAAACAAGAACCAGTCAATGGAGGAGACGTTTCTAGTGTTCTGGTTGGATTCCAGATACCAAATCCAAGTGATGATGTTTTGCTTACGATAATTCCCTGGACAGCTTCAACAAGGTAGTTTTCATTTTTCTGACCTCTGCAATGTGGCTGTTTTAAGCAGCTGCTTTCTTCAGCCCTGGAGACAGCCCCAGTTGGGTGGTAGAGAAACTGATTCCAGTGCATTCTTAGGTCAGTGTCACATGATGGGGAGAGGCTTAAATTATCTGTAAGGTCCTTTAAGCTGTTGTGATAAAGTTAGCACATTTATAGAACACAATATTACTAAATTTTTCATTCTTTTATATTTTGCAACATCATTTGTCTCTCTTCTGTCTTCAGATATTTTATCTTAACCATATTCTTCTCAGTGCCCATTGATTACTTGCTTCGTATGTCTGCACCTCTCCCCACAGACATCACACCCCAGCCCTTTTAAGGGGTAAGATTTTAATTAACCAGAAAGCCATTTTAATTTTCTGGTTATCTGAAATCCTTTTTGACTCCCCTCCTATTGTTGAACATTTTTCTGAGTAATGGCTGATTTCTCTCCTAGTAACTACAGTTTCAGTGAATGTAATTACTGTTAAGGGATTGAAAACCAGTAGCCCCTGGGCTTAATCTAACCGGCAGAGATAGTTTGTTTGCCTGAACAGCATTAAAAGCAGTTCTTACATTAGTGCCTTTACAGGGCTCTCCCTCTCAAGTTGACCTTAGTCCCTGTCACTCCTTATTATCTCATAGCTGGCCTGCTTCGTTCATATACATTTACCTGCCTGTGAGTTTTCAGTCCCAGACTGGAACATTTTTTAATGATTTAGCTTCTTTGTAGTGTGTCGAGATCATCATTATGAGCATTAGTTTTCTGTGTATGGCACTTATAGAAAGTATAGATCAAGAGATTGTATTCTTGCCATTCAGAGATTCATAGAATTTTAAGCAGAAGAGGATGTTGGAGACTGAGTGGAAAAGCTGAGCCTAAGAATAGGTAAATGTGTGTGTGTGTGTGTGTACAAAATATTTACGAGGTCCCTTTGTGGCTTGCTATACCAGGTAGTATATAGATGTGAGGGTTCCAAGTCCTTACAAACAAGTGAAATAATTAGGGGGCATGCGGGTTGGGTGTGGAACTAGATATGAGGAACAAGAAGTGTCTATTAAGTCTGACTCTACCCCTGGCTTGAGACTTGGGACAAGTCACATAGATGCTCAGAACCTTAGTGTGTCCTACCTGGCAGGCAATATCTATCTGACAAGATTGTGGTTTTCATTGTAACCATGATAGAACTCGCCAGTGCCACATTAGACTGTACCTAAAAGTCAAGAAACTGCTCTGGTACATCCAGACAATGGAATATTATTCAGTGCTTAAAAGAATGAGCTATCAAGCCACAAAAAGACATGGAGGAAATTTAGATGCATATTAGTAAGTGAAAGAAGCCAATCTGAAAAGGCTGCCTGCTACATGATTTCAACTACATGGCATTCTGGAAAAGGCAAAATTACGGGGACAGTAAAATGATCAGTGGTTGCCAGGGGTTAGCAGGAGGGAGGGATGAATAGACCGAGCTCAGAGTGTTTTTTTAAGGCAGTAAAGCTATTCCATAGGTTGTGACAATGGTGGATAAATGTCATTATACATTGGTCAAAACCCATAGAATGAATATACATTAAGAGTGAATCCGGGGCGCCTGGGTGGCTCAGTCGGCTAAGCGTCCGACTTCGGCTCAGGTCATGATCTCGTGGTCTGTGAGTTCGAGCCCCACGTCGGGCTCTGTGCTGACAGCTCAGAGCCTGGAGCCTGCTTCAGATTCTGTGTCTCCCTCTGTCTCTGACCCTCCCCCATTCATGCTCTGTCTCTCTCTGTCTCAAAAATAAACAAACGTTAAAAAAAAAATTTAAAGAGTGAATCCTAGCATTAACTATGGATTTGGGGTGATAGTGATGCGTCAGTTTAGGTTTATCAGTTTTAACAAATGTACCGTTCTGATGGGGATATTGATAGCGAGGGGGAGGGGGTACAGAGGGTATATGGGAATTATCTGTACTTTCTACTCAATTTCACTATGAATTTAAAACTGCTCTAAAAACTAAAGTGTGTTTTTCTAAAAATCAAGGGACTGATCTTATGTTCAGTACGTGTTCTCCTGTCTTCTGACCCTGCACCTCAGTAACTTTGTTGGATGTGGAAACTGGAGAACAGTAGAGGTAAGAAGGGTGAGCTCCACCTTTCGTACTAAGAAGCATGCTGAAAGAAGATAAGAGCAACAAATCATTTTTACTGCAGCCATTCCATCTTTTCTAAACCTTGGAGAGAGAGAGTGTGTGTGTGTGTGTGTGTAAAAACTAAATATTCGTAGAGAGTTGGATTTAGTGGTTTTCATAGCCTGTGAAAACTGTTTTTCTTCACACTTAGGATTTAATAAAATACTTAAGTTCTTTAACCAAATGCTTTTTATTCATTCAGAGATTTCTCATGCTTTTCTCCCATGTTGCTGAATCTCTAGCTCTCTTTAACAAAATTTCTAGTACTGACAAGTCAAAACAAAAAAAAGGCAAACCTGCTTGGAAATTCCGAAAGAGGAGTTCAAGTTTCTTCTGTCCCTGATGCAGAAAAGTCAGACTAAACCCAGAGTAGGGCACCTCCCCCTTTGTCACGAGTCTTGGAAGATCCAGTCCCTTGGAGTTACCGTCTCTCATCTTGGCGGCCTCCGTAGGTCGTGGCGTTGCTCCTCTGCGTTGTTTCGCGTGGGGTCTTGTCAGAAAGCAAATTCATAACGCTGTTCGTTTTTCTCTTCACGTGATTGTAACAAATACTTAGTGATAAGTTAAACTACTGAAATAGCGACTACTTTGTGAAATTAAGAGACACTCAGTAAGTAGCTTTGGAATTTTCTTTTAACCCGTGTGTTTAACGCTGTCATGGCAGATGATAACAGTTGTTTTTTTTGTTTTTGTTTTTGTTTTTTTTGGTTTTTTTTTTTTAATTTTTTTTTTTTTAACGTTTTATTTATTTTTGAGACAGGGAGAGACAGAGCATGAATGGGGGAGGGTCAGAGAGAGGGAGACACAGAATCTGAAACAGGCTCCAGGCTCCGAGCTGTCAGCACAGAGCCCGACGTGGGGCTCGAACTCACGGACCGCGAGATCATGACCTGAGCCGAAGTCGGCTGCCCAACCGACTGAGCCACCCAGGCGCCCCGATAACAGTTGTTTTTAAACATCCAGAGTGTTGTTCAGGATATACTTTTGTTAAGAGATTTCCCAATTCAAAATGTCAGTGTTTAGTGATTGGTAGGACTTCCTTTTATTGCATGTAAGGAAAATATTACATATCCTCAGAAAATATTTTCTACTTGATGTATCCTGACATAGTGTATTGTTATAATACTGTTGTCTTTTTCTCTCTTTTAAGAAAAAAAAAAACTGCAGATTTAAGGATTGTTAAAAGATCCCCGCCTTTACCCGTGATTGATTTGTGTCCTGGTACATGCATTCTGCGTAGAATTTGGTTATCTGTTATATTTACCTCTTCCGGCATCTTATTCTATCTTGTGTTTTTGTGGAAAGAGGAATTCCTCTCTCGTTGTACCCGAGGCTTGCACAGAGGCAAAGCCATCTTTTAACTGAGCAGTGTCCCATAAAATGGTAGAGGTTTGGGGTTTTGTTCCTCCTTTTCCCTCCGCCCACGTAAGGATCATTACTGTACTTAAATTGTATTTTCATATCCAACTTGTCAGGGACAGCTACTACACAGCAGCCTCCAATCATAATTCTCCTGTGAGGAAAACCAACCAGAGCAGCTTCAGGACAGACCAAAGAGAATTTCTACAGTGTGTGGAACAACTCTGACACTAACAAGGCAATGCTGCCTTCTAAGTTGGGGGAGAGAGCCAGGGAATGATGAATGACAGTCTGCTGGTGTGTGGAGATCTGTAACACATAGGTACAGAGGGGCATGCATTTTGATAAACTGGAGCCTAATTTGCAAATTAATAGCCTCCATGTCATATCTCGTTGTGGTACAAACACATAGATTCAGGCTCTTTCTTATATTGGCAAAGCAGCGAAATTGTGCAGATTATAAATGGTTCTCATGTGTTTTGTTTTTCTGCTATTCTCATTACTGCATCTAGGGTGTTTGCTGGGTCAGGTTGCATTTAAATTGGACATCTATTTTATGCATTCAGAATATGGCCCTGAACTGCTGTAGAGGTATAAGAAATCTGGGCTGGTACCTAGATTTCTGTTCAGGGGAATATACAGGGAAATATTCCCTAATGTGTTTGATTTTTGAGATAAAAAGGCGACAAGTAGCATTCTGTTTCTTAATCCTGTACTTTTTTGGGTGATCGTCATTAAAAAACTAACAAAAATATTTGATTAGATGTGAAAAATCAAGTGATTGAAATACAATTGACATTGGAAGAGAAAGTCACATTTAGTTAGCTGTTGCTCTGAGTTAAAAATTCATACTAGACAAACTCTGTTATTCACTGGTTACGCATCCCTTATTTTCACATTGCCCTCAGTAGTTTTCTAAAGCATTCCCTTCCATTAATTCAGTTGATCCTCAGTATTTTTCCGAAGTAGGCAGGACAGTATAGCTTAATGCTTCAGGAAACATGGAGAACTTAAATGTAAACCAAATGGGTTCTGATTTTGGCTTCCTTCGTCTTTTATTGTGGAGAACTATCTTACCGCCACCATTCCCAGCATGCAGGGCTCTTTTTAGTCTGTCTCTGTGTTTATACTATTTTGCCCTCACATCTGGGTGTGTTACATATTGGAGAACCGTAGTGCTCCGGGGGCCACATCTCTCTCGAGTATAGCAACTACATTTTTTCTTATTTGGTGCAAATAAAGGCAGTTCCCAAGTTCTTAGAAGGGTCCCTCGATTTGGGCAAAGTTTGACTACAGCAGTCTTAGTCTTTTATAGTCACGCATGAGAAGGGGTGGAGTTTATCTGTTAGAGCATGAATGGACTAAGTAAGAAAAATGTAAACCGCATTTCAGTCAGGCTCTCAAATAAAGGGTCTAATCCCCTATGGAGATGGAATATAAATCCCATTGATATGAATAAAAGGTCTAATCTCCTCTGGAGATAGGACGTAAAAACCTACTGATGTAAATGTCTGTGTGTGTGTGTGTGTTGAAGGAAAAGTAAACCCCAAAGAATTTTTTTTAATTAAAAAAGTAAGCCAAAGTCTAATCAGTACCAAGACATGTGTACTCTCCACCATCTGTTAAGCATCCATGTAGAGAATTTTGAACTTTATTGAAAAAACTGGTAATTCCAACAGCTGCTGTTTCTTAATTCACGTATATTGTACTCTCCTAGTTCCGTGACACTTTGCAGAACTATGAAATGAGTATCAGTGTTCGCAACTCTCTAAGACCAAGCAGACCCTCTTTAGTACACAGCATAAACAGTTCGGTGTATAAGATGAGATGGTTGTAGATACTGCTTCTGTCAAACAGGTGGTATGCTTAAAGGGTATATCCCTTTTTAAAAGGTGTTTTAATAGGTTAGAAACTGTTTAATTTTAACCCCGAAACTGAGTATCGGAGAGTTTAGGGAAAACTTTCTAGTGCCTTACAAAACAAATAAAATGCAGTTAATTTTAGTTGAGTATATTTTTATATCTGCTGCTGCCAATATTCCTTCTCCTCCTCTGTCAAAATCCTGTCCTGCATGTCTCCCCTAAACATTCCCTCTAATAACTTGAGTGCATATTCTTTCCTTGAATTGCACTTAGTGCATTAGAAAAGGGAGTTTATTGTCCTTTCCTTGTGTTCTTGTTCATAAAATGGTAGACCCTTCACTCAGAGTTCTGGGTGGTTTTTTTTTCCTATTTTCTTTTATTAAACACACTTTTTACCCTGGATTTGATTTTGTCATTAATTTTATGTCAGTAACACATACACTATTCTTCAGAGCATAATCTGCTTCCTGTGACTTCAGTGTTGACGTATATTGGTGTTACTTATAAATGCAGTGGTTGAATTTCAGACAGTAGAAAACGTGTGTGTGTGTGTGTGTGTGTGTGTGTGTGTGTGTCCGAGTAAATTCTGACTTCAACAGATGTTAAGTTTCTCCGTGTTAGTTTTTCTATTCACAAAAATTTAGTAGCCCTTGTTCCCTGAGCAATTGGTACCTGCAAAATTTTTTCACTGCATTTTAGGTAGGAAGATAGGTAAGATTTGTTCTTGACTTTCTGTATTTGTGAAAAGTTTCTGTCTCTGGCATGAAGGGTGCAGGTTCTGTTTTCATATTGTATGACTGATTCGCGCAGGGGACAATGGATGCATTTTTAAGGCAGTACCGTGTAAGATGTCTGAGTGGGTGTGGCCCTCTCATAATTGATATAAAACAGATAATGCAGAATGGAACACAGACAAGTTGAGTGACTGATCACTGACATGCAATTATGGAGGGCAGGGCCCTGCACCTGGAGTTCCTTTTGAGAGAAGCTTTCTAAAATTCGTGTGACAATTTGATGGAAATAAAGTGGTGGCTTGATTGGAGGCGTGGGGGCTGTCCTGCCATCTCTCCATCTCCCTTCTGTATTGACTGGTGCCATGGGACTTGGAATGATTGACTTACGTAGCTGAAACACGAACCCGAGTTTCTGTTGAGTTGGACCTACAGACTTCTGCATTTTTCTTTGGGATCCGTCTTGCTGTTGTGGGAACACGTTGATAGTATCGCTGAATGTCACAATATTGATCACCGTGACTACCTGTCTCAGAAACTGTGACTTGAAGTGTTACAGGCTCTGTGAACTCTTCTGCCTGAACAAGCCTTGATAAAACCTAGTGATGAGAATGTCAAGGGAATCTGAGGCTTGGAATTACATGCTGGGTTTATGGAGCAGTTCTTGACAGATGAATTGATTGGAGAGGGCGGTCCTAGCCATTCTGGACACCGGGCCCACTGGCCTATTGTTACAGAAAATATATTAAGGAAAGAAGATGATAAGTTACTGACTTTTCTCCCTCCCTTCTGCCTTCATTCTTTGCAGTTTTTCCTTCCTCATTGCCTTCTCTCCCTGTTCCCTTTTCTTTTTAACTTTCATTAACTTATTAGTCAGTGACAAATGGCCAGTTTGTGACACTTAGCCTTTTTTCAAAGCTTCAGGTTAATGTTCCAAGATAATTAGCTACATTTCAAGGTCTCCTTTATATGTGAATAGCATTGAAAGTACCAAATTGTTTATTTTGTATAACCTTCACTAATGACCAGCAGAAGTCCTTGCCGAATCAGAAGTCATGATTTCTTTGTTTAAAACACGTAATAATAAAAGTATAGGCTCCTTTCCTGTAGAGATGAGAGGATGCTTAAGAACTTTGTTTGACACAGCATGTAGCTAAAATTTACGAAATTTGGTAGCAGTATGCTCTCACTGCCACCCAGAACTAGTACTCCTCCAGGTCAGGGTCCTGCTGGAGTTAAAGTGACTGGTGTGTTTGCCAGCACTGCAGGACTAAGCTCTAGAACAAGACTGGACTGTGGAACTTAGAGAAGCCAGCTAAAGTGCACGACAACTCTCCCTTTATTAGCTAGTCCTTAAAAGAGTATACAGGGCTTCTGCACACCTGAATGCCTCCACTGCTAGAGCTCACCTAACTTTAGATTGTTGGTTTTCAAAATGCGGCGATAGATGTTTAAGTGACAGAAGGCATCAGTGCTTCCCTCAGACCCTGATTTTTTAAAAAAATTTCATAGGCATACACAACCCCACACTTGGTATTCCTCTAATGTGAACATAGCAAGGAGTGCAGGAGCAATGCATTTTCTGTGTGGCACTCTGAAATATACCAGAATCTTCTTTCAAAGAAAATTTTGCCCAGTTTGTACGACCTGACCTGTATCCAATCTGCAGGGCTTTCTTCTCTTCCTGGTTTTTTGTTTTTTTGGTTTTTTTTTCCTTCTCTCAAAGACTAATCTAAGTTTGCAAGTATTTTGATCCCTATGCCTCCCCACTGGTTCTACAGGCTTTGTTTCAAGCCCTGGGGGAGGAACAGTTGTGAATGTACTGTGACTCACTGACTCCCACTTTCGTGATTCTGGTTCTGATTGGTCGTCACCTTGTTCTAGCCATATGGCTGCCTAGTACTCTAGCCTGCATCCCTTTCTCGTTCTTTCCCCTACTGTTCCCTTCTGTTGTACACAACACTGGGAGTGGGTTCCGGGCTTTGTCTCTTGCTTCTGGTTTACCCCAGTTAGGCAGTAAGTAGGAGGGTGCACTGTGTTTCCCAAGGGTGGCCGTAGAGGAAAAAATACCCTTTCCTTTTGTGCCTGGTATAGTAATTACTTCGTTTCCTGTGCTGTTTTTGTTCAAAGTTTATTTTTTGGCAGGTGTCACATTTGTGTTATATTACTTCCTCATGGTTTCTCTCCTTCCCCTGATTTAAGCTATTTTTTCTTTTTCTTTTTCTTTCTTTTCTTTTTTCTCTTTTCTTTTCTTTTCTTTTTTCTTTTCCTCCCCTCCCCTCCCCTCCCCTCCCCTCCCCTCCCCTCCCCTCCCCCAACTTATTTGTTACTGTGTTTCTTTAATGCTGGTTATATGTTAGGGAGGGGAACTGAAAGGAACTGTAAATAATTATTTAATTGTTACGTGTCTTACTGTTCTGGCGGTCACCGCAAATCTACACGTGATACTCAAAATTATCTGTAGCACCATCTCTACCACTTTTCCTTCTAAACTGTGTCCGTTCAATTACTCTTTCTTTTATACTGGAGAAATAGGATTTTGAAGACCTGAAAGTTAATTTTTTATAAGAATTTGATATTTTTATTAATTTGCATTTCTATTCTGCAGACGGCTTCTGCAAAGACTTTGGACTCTGCATCTTTTTTTTTTTTTTCCTTTGTAATATTTAACTACTCAAAGAGGCAGTGATAGCAGAGTATAAAGTTTAGACTTTCCCCACCAAAAGTGGCCTTTATATGATATTTTCATTGTCTAAAAAGTGTGATAAAAGTATAAAAAAAAAAAGTCTCTCAAGGACGTATTTTGTACTGGGGCTCCTGGGTGTCTCAGTCAGTTGAGTGTCCAAGTTCAGCTTGGGTCATGATCTCCCAGCTCATGAGCTTGAAGCCCCACATCAGGCTCTCTGCTGACAGCCCAACACAGAGCCTGCTTAGGATCCTCTGTCTGCCTCTCTTTCTGCCTCTCCCCTGTTTGTGCGTGCGCCCAAGCACGCACGCGCATGCGCTTTCTCTCTCTCAATAATAAATAAACATTTAAAAAAAAGGATGTATTTTGTACTGACCTAAAGTTTTTAAAAATCCATTTTGTAAATATTTTAATATTCAAATATGTTAAGCAAATAACCTTACAAGTTTGAATTCTTGGGAGAATATGTGCAATGAAATTGGTTAGAATCATAAGCAGGAATTTGAAAATCAACCTGGCCATATGGTTTTACTTAATCCTTTATTTAAAGATCTTCACTTGCTTATTTTTCTCCGTTCATAATCTGTATTGGAAAATGGCAGTCTCTTTGATCAGAAATAGCAAATCTCAGCTGGTGAGCTCACTTGAACGTGTGAGGAGTGCCGTTTATACCTCCTTCCAGCCATTAGGGCAAGAGAAGCAGTCCAGGTCTGGCCCCAAATGGTTGTGTTTTGGTTTTGGTTTTGGTTTTATATTACATGTTCTCGGAGTCATTTGCTGGTCTCTGGTCCCGTCACTTTATACATCCTGTGAAGAGACATTTACTTAGCTGCATAATCCTAGCCCAGAGCATAGTTGTGAACAAAATGCCCTTGCTTCATGGAGCCTACGTTCTGTTGAAATATATTAGAGTAATGAAAGTATCCAAATACGCATTTTTCTGGGGTTGGAACAGGGTCTAGAAAATTCAAAAAAACCTTGGGTTTAAGTTTTTCATCCCATGTAAGTAAATTGCTCCTCTGCCTAAACAAACGTGTGTTTTCACAGATCCTACCCCAGCAAAGAGGTCCTGCTCACGCGTTACACATTTAAGTAATTTAGAATGACTATTGTTCGTGTTGCATATTTCTGGGATCAAGTTTTCTCTGTTTAAAAGTCTGCTTAATGTTCGAAACTGAGATAGAAACATGTCTGTTTGAATAACGGAAATTAGTATGGCCGGTGTCTGTTTTATCAGATATAAAAAGTAAAATGACCAACAATGTCACAGTTGTGAGTACTTTACACCCAGCACTCACAGTACTCACAGTACTCACAGTACTCACCCAGTACTTACACCCAGTACTCACAGTTGTGAGTACTTTACACCCAGCAGCTTGTTTGGTACTCAGTAAGAACCCTACGGATATTGTTAATCACCACATTTTACGGAACAGGAAATTGAGACACAGATAGGTTAAGTAACTTGATGAACATAGAACTGGTAAGTAGCAAAACTTGCAAAAGCAAATTTGTATCTCCAGAGTCATGTCTTCAGTGCTGTGCTGTCTTGCCTTTCCAGACTAGCATGCCAAGGTAATAACAGTCAAGGAATCTGAGCTCTGCTCTGTGATCTCCATTATCTTTCCTTCTCATCCGTGTGGCTCAGTTTCCCTCCATACATAAACTGTTTCTCATGGCATCAGTTCCTCGTATGTGGACTCTGTGAATTTTAGATGTAACAAGTTCTAGATTAAGCTGGTTACAGAAAGACGTCAGAGGCGTATAGTTGCTGCACGTTTTTAGAGCTGATAGGACAGTATCCTGATAGATATTGTTTCTTTTTGTCTTCGTTGGGTAGAAAAGAGTAGTTGAACAGCTGCGGAAGAACCTGATAGTAAAGCAAGAACAACCAGACAAGTTCCAAATACAGCCATTGCCACAATCGGAAAACAAACTACAAACAGCACAGCAGCAACCACTGCAGCAGCTACAGCAACAACAGCAGTACCACCACCACCACGCCCAGTCAGCTGCACCCTCTCCCAACCTGACCGCTTCACAGGTAAAAGTGTGGATGGAGTACCGCGGGCTTCCTGTGGTGGGCTCATTTCCTCTTGGTCACGTAGAACTGGGGTCTGTGTAAGACAACACTGAGCCCCACTAGGACTAGACAGAAGTTGTTTTGGTTACTTTTTTTTATACTATGAACCGGGGCCAAAATCACTTGAAATTCATTGGCGGAAGGGAATGGTGTTACTAAGGCGCAGAAGTTACATGATTGCCCACCTGCCTAAAGAAGAAGGGGAGCGTAGCCAGTGGCAAAGGAAAACCACTTCTCTGAATTAGAACAGAACTACGGTCTTACTTTGAATTTCTGGAAGTTTTTTTGTTTTTTTTTGTTTTTTTTTTTTTGCACTTGTTCTAAAAGTCTGTGTGACTCTGCCTCTTCTGGAATTGTTTTTCTGGAATTCTTAGCAGTGAGATGTGAGAATTCCAGGAGCAGCGCCTTTGGAATCAGGTAGAAAGACATTCAGAAGAAGGGTGATACATTTCCATTATTCAGAGAAACAAAATGAGCATATGAATCTGAAGGAGATCTGAAATGGATGCTGTAGGTCTAAACTAGAACCAAGAACTGGAGGCTTACTCACATTCTAACTTGGTACAGCCCTGCAGATGTTTGTACTGAAAAGGCCATTTAAACTAGCCTATAAGGATAGAAAGGCAATCAAGATACACAGAAGGGACCTATTTGGGAACAATGTTCGGTTAAGAACACTACTCAGGCTTGATCTCCACACACCTACATGTAATGTGGGCATACCTTTTAAAGTGGGATGGTCGAGCAGTGGCCCCTGATTCGTAGGGGTCATGACCCCTTTAAGACTTCGTTGAAACCTGTGGGTCCTCTCTCCAGAATGATACACATTCACACCTAATACACTCATTTTTGCACGTGATTTCGAGGACATTGGGATGTTCTGAAGCCTAAGCATGAGTACCTCTCACCCACCAGTATCAAGTCTTCACTATATCTTTGTATGTGGTGAAAAGATTATAGTTTACCCAGTTATTCACTGTGTACGGACATTGGGCTGGTTCATCTGTAACGTTTTGCAAGTGAAGAGTACATTACTTCTAAAAATACTAAAGATTATTAAAGAGAAGTAACATTTAGTGGAGGTTGCTATTTACTGCCATTCTCCTGAATGCTTTACGTAAATAACATACAGAGTCCTTACCTGAACCCTAAAAAGGCTATTATTATTATTATTATTATTATTATTATTATTATATTTTTTAGAAAAGAAAACCAAGGCATAGAGAGATTAAGTAATTACCGAAAGTCATAGAGGTGGTGTATGTGGTAGAGCCAAGGTTTGAACCCAGCTGTTCTGGTGAAAAAGTCTGTCCATCCATTGCTCTTCTGTACTGCCCTATAATACCAAAAAAAGAAATGCCAATGTTATAGAAAATGCCAAAGTAAGAAAAAGAGTAATTCCTTTGTAAATCAGATAGCTGGAGTATAAATTTTACCATCATCTCCACTTCAAGGCTATTCGAAAATGAGGCATTCAGACCCACTTTTAAAACCCCCTGGCCAGGATTTGTATTTCTTCCGAAGGACTGCTTATCAGATTACTTTTGTTGGAGTTGATTAGTTTGTTCTCTTGGAAAAATACAGTTTGATCAGAAAGTGTTTACATGGAAGGAGTGTGGTAGAATTCATTGTTTCCTAGTATGTGGGAGTTTTCTCTCTTAACCCGGGAACTTTCTGTTCAAGTAACATTCCCTGTCCTACAAATCAGAGGAAACACTTATGGAATACTTCCGATAGCTGTTCCCTTCCCTAGTAATCTCAGTTCTGTGCTGCTTGGGGATGGTGAGTGACGGTAAGGGGGCCAGGGGCTATCCTCAAAACTGTTGTATGGCATCTCTCCACCTGGTAGCCCACCTGATATATTTAATAGATTTAGCTAAGCTTGTTTTATATTATTGTTTTGTTAAATGCAGACCTTTAATGTTAAAAGCCAAAAGACTCTCGAGTTTTTGGTTTCTGTCTTTACAGTAAACCGTCGATATTTGTTGGATGCTCTCGGTGTGCTAGATTCTGGTGGTCCTGGTCCCTGCCTAGAATCTAGTCTATTACCATCATTTTCATTCATTCTGTAAATATTTACTGGGTCTCTATTATATGCAAACACCGTACTAGGCAATGTAGAAGGTAGATTCACAAATAAGACAGAATCTCTGTCTTCGAGAATTTTGAAAGTTTAGAGGAGAGGAAAATGTAAACCACTAGCAAAGAAGAATAAAATGAAAGTACCAGTGAGGAACTGTGAAAAGACCACAGGACAGAGTAACTTTAACTAGACGGATCAGAGATACTTCATAAATGAGGTGGGATTTGAGCACGATGTGGACAGATGAATGCAATTTCAGTGAGGGAGCAGAGGGGGGAGAGCATCACAGATGTAGAGAACAGTGCGGACAAAAGCATGGAGTCACAACAGTAAATGCGTGCCCGAAGAACAGCAAGGAGGCTGATGTGGCTGCAGTATGGACTCTGGGACAGAAAGGGAGAAAGGGAGAAAGAGGCTAGCTTGTAGAAGCCCTCCAATGCAGACAGAACCTTTGGGGTTTGGGGCAGTCATAGGGAGTCATTAAAGGTTCATGAACTCAAGGACAAATGAATGGGAGGTTGCATATGTCCTATACTAAATATCTAAATTCAGAAAGGAATGGCTATTAAGTAGCAATTAAGGCAGACAAAGAGGAGATGCTAAGAAGAGAAAGTTTTTTATTCTAGCATGGACCAAGGCATGGGGAGTGGGGGGACCAGCTCCCTTTACTCAGTTAACTCAAGCTCATCCTTGTATGTAGATTTTGACATTTTTTCAATCTATAGAAAAAAAAAAGAAGAAGGAAAATAGAAAAAAATAGGAAGAGTTGAATGCAGGTATACCCTTCAACTTCTATTCAACTTCTCACAACCCTGTCATTTTTAACAATGTAATACAAATGTAAAGAAGCATGCAGTTAAAAAAACCAAATAGAAAATAAACCCTTAGGGACAAAAAGGGGGTTGGGGTGGTTCTATTTGCAGTCGTCTGTGCAACAGTTACCTTCCACTCAGAATTAAACGAAAAGAGTCTAAAATAGGTATGGAAGTTCATTAGAGCCCATAGTAATAATCCCTCTAACTTCTCATTTGTTCATTAGAGCCTGTTTTAAGTCAGTACCTCATGTTCTGCAGGTAAACGACAATAATAACTTGGTAAAAAATAAATAAATAAATAAGAAGGATTTTGCTTTTAGTGCTTCTTGGCCTGTATTTCGGCATTAACTTCCAGTTGGTGCACTTTGGCTTTTGTCAAAAGTAACCTCTTCGTGAAACCGTGTGGAAACTGCTATCTTATCTTGAAGCTGATCACAATTGGGTGGCATCAGCCAGCCAGACACTAACCACAGCTTCCGGAAAAATAATTTTATTTGTTGTTGGACACCTTTCCTCTCTGTGTCTTCTCTTCTTCTTGCCAAGAAGGTCAGAGGTTTTCGTTAGGTTTGGATTTCAAAATTCTGAATTCTCTTTGTCATCTAAACTCGAACACTCCCAAGAGTTGTGTGTATATTTCCAGGTACTTAGAATACAGTAAGCACCAGAACAGGGGTAGAGATTTAAGCAATACTTGTGTTAATACCTGGTGTCAATAACTAGTTAGTGAATATATTTTTATTTTTTTTAAGTTTATTTATTTATTTTGAGAGAGAGAGAGACAGAGGGGTGGAGGGAGAGAGAGAATCCCAAGCAGGCCTTGCACTGCCAGCGTAGAGCCCGATGTGGGGCTCGAACTCAGGGGCTGTGAGATCAAGACCTGAGCTGAAATCAAGAGTAAGACGTTTAACCGACTGAGCCACCTAGGCGCGCCCCACAAATACATTTTTCAGAAAGTTTTCACTGGTGAATATAGCACCAGGTCTTGTGCCTGTGTATACAGAGGATTATGTAGATGCTAGAATACATGTTGTGAAATTGGCTACAAATAAATATAAACTAGAATAAAATGCTAACCTAAGATGCGAACAAACAAATTTGTTAGGTTTCAGGGTTTTTTAAGTGTTGCGGTTAATGGTAAGTATTATAATTCAGGTGAGTTTGAGGTTTTGCTCCGTTTTTTAGCATAATCACTTTAGGATTATTCAAAAATATTGGTGATAATTTACGTGAACCAAGGACGCCTCAAACAAAATTACATGATGTCTTTCAAAGCAGCGACAGTTTGCACCACCATTTTTTTAAAACCCATGTCAGTGAGTTCTGCTGATTAGAGCTTTTACTTCCATAACCTGTGCTGGGAACAAGATGGAATGCCATCTGTGTGACTTGCTTACCGCTTGAAAAGTTCTTTGTGTTTTAATGTCTTAAACTGAAAGATAGGGCTGATACCACACCGGGTTATGCTCTGTCTCTCTCGGTCTCAAAAATAAATAAACGTTAAAAAAATTTTTTTTGTTTAATAAAATAAAAATAAAAAATAAAAACACTTACTATAAATAGCTGGCAATGTAAAGTCAGTCCTTCCTGCTACACTCCCGTAATACTTCTTTTTTAAAAAAATATTTTAATGTTTATTTATTTTTGAGAGAGAGGGAGAGACAGAGAATGAGCGGAGGAGGGGCAGAGACAGAGGGAGACACGGAATCCAAAGCAGGCTCCAGGCTGTGAGCTGTCGGCACAGAGCCTGACGCGGGGCTTGAACTCACGAACCACGAGATCATGACCTGAGCTGAAATCTGACACCCAACCAACTGAGCCACCCGGGCACCCCTCCCGTGATATTTCTAATGACATATAGCATTTAGCTTTGGTTTGGTTTTTATCCTGGATAGATAGCAGATGACCCACTACTTCCCAGGATAAATATCAGCATTCCCCTCTTACTCCCATTTCACCTTTGAGGAGGCGGTGGCAAGGACAATGAGATGTGCCTGTGTTGTTGACTACAGAAGAGGAAACAAAGATTTGGGTGATTTTAATTACAAGCATTAATAAGGATTGCTCGTAGGCTACGATGGGTTAGATGAGGCGAGGTCATTAATTGTTTTCATTGAAAGAAAATAAAGAGGTTAAAAGATAACGTACATGTGTGTTTACAGCAGAACATAGAAATCATTACCTAGAAAAAAACAACTTAATACACAAGTTCTGACACAGCCACTGAAATAGAAATGCACAAGGGGATTTGTCCAGATCTCTTTCGGGGACAGCAGGGTCCTTTTCACTGGTCTGGAGCAGTGCTGTCCAGTAGAACTTTCCGCGGTGGTAGAAAGCTTCACTGTCCAGGTTGGTAGCCACTAACCACAAGTGGCTCTTGAACACTTGAAATGTAGACAGTGACTGAGGAACTGATGTTTTAATTTTATTTTGTTTTAATTTGAATTTAAATAGCCATGTGTGGCCGGTAGCTACCAAATTGGACAGTGCAAGTGTAGAATAAGAAGAAAAAGGTGGAGTCGTGTCAAAATCAGAACAAGCATATTGGACCAGATAAACTTTCACGTCCCTGAAACGTTTGGATCTGGAGTGAGTAGCGACACAAGAGAGGCGTGTATGCCACGTAGCAAGGTTGTTTGCGTTTTCTTGTTTCATAGCTGGCCCCTTTAATTACTCTAGTCAGAAGTCTGGAAACTGCGGCTGCAGAGCCACAGTGGCACTTCGGGGAGCATCAGTCAGCCCCGCCACCTCTGTTCGTCCTCTGATCTATAAGCCTTTTTGAAACGCAGGTGTTTGTTTCCACCTTGTCATATCTCACTGGATCTTTGATCGCTTCTGCAGCAGTCCTCCAGAGAAGAAATGGTAGTCAGTGACTCACATCCCTTTGATATCGAGAGCTGGTGTTTACAAAACTAGTCGGTCAATAGGTTTTACTATCTAGAGTTTGGGATTTACTGCCTCTGAGGCAACAATTGTGCAAATCCTCACGCGAGTTTCCCTTCCTCCTCTCTAGGGTGACACTCGAATGAAAAGACACTGTCCTTTCATCCCAGCTTTTGTGTCACAGGAGGCAGATAACCAGAATTATATGATGGCTTTCTTCATATTGATGAGGTTGTAGCAATTAAAGATAGACATGGTGTGTACCTCATTGATTTGCAACTTCTACAGAGTTTAAATTAATTGAGAGCAAGAAAAGAATAAAAAACCAGACTAAATAGGTATACTCATATTCTTTATCTGTAAACCCACCCCATTCATTGTTGAAAATCCTGTGCCCATATCTGTCTGTAGTTATTACTATGAACTGGAAGCTAACTTTGAAAACCCTGGCACAAACTAGAGATTATCCTTCCCTATAGTAAGAAGCGTGCTGTGCGTACCCATAAGAAATGTTCTAGTGAGAAACTTGATCATGAGAATCGTTGCATTGTTTTCTTCTGGGGATTAGCAGCATATTGTTTAGCGGGGTCACACTTCAGTGTCCTAATATCTGTTCTCCATGTCTCCTAGAAGACTGTAACTACAGCTTCTATGATTACCACAAAGACACTACCTCTCGTCTTGAAAGCAGCAACTGCGACCATGCCTGCCTCTGTTGTGGGCCAGAGACCTACCATTGCTATGGTGACCGCCATCAACAGTCAGAAGGCTGTGCTCAGCACTGATGTGCAGACCACACCGGTCAACCTCCAGACGTCTAGTAAGGTCACTGGGCCTGGGGCAGAGGCTGTCCAAATTGTGGCAAAAAACACAGTCACTCTGGTAAGCCAGCAGCTGCTACTCATGTGTGCCCACATGAGAGGGTTCAGGATATGCATTTGTAGAGTATATCCATTTTATGCCCCTGCTGGATTTTTTTAGTCTCCGTCATTCAACCATACCAAGTTTTGCCTTTGGGGCTGACAAGGGAGTATGGCATTCCTGCCGGGTGCTCAAACAGCTATAGAAGTGTCCTCGACACCAAGGACCAAAACGCATGCAGTGCGTTACCTGAGGTCAAAGCATGACCTGGCTTGTGGGGGAACGTCCTTCATAGCAGCATGCACACTGTTTCATGTATCTCTCTCCATCCTGTTCGCAAACCTTCCTGTGATACTCGAATGCTTACACTCTCTGGTTCTGTATTACCGATTTGGGGAAAACTCCCTGCTGAATTCCTTTAGCTCAAATTTAGTTTAGTTGAAATGGGCTGCACCCAGGAAGTCCCAGAGCAAGCTGAGGCGCTTTACAAATATTCGAGAAATCCAAAAATTAACAATGTCCGTGTCCAAGGTCCATCAGGAAAAAGATCCCTTGAAGAAGAAGTACTTGAACCAAAATTGTCGATGAGAGTCTAGGGTAAAACCATTTAGAAACTGATGCTCTCTGAAGCTTGGGGGAAATAGAACCAAATTGTGGTTTGGAAAAGTCCTTTCTTAAAATGCCAGCTAAGAGCTCTTGGTGGTTTTTGAATGATGACCAGTGACGAGTGAAACTAGATAGCAGTGAAGTGACGCTTCAGCACTTACCAGGAATCTTGAGAGAAGCAACCAGCTATCTCAGCCAAATGCTGAGAGTTAGAGAGAGTTCTCTACAGGAACAAAGCTATTCACCGCTAGATAAAGCTCTTCTATTAGGAAGAAGCCCATTTGGCCAGGCAGCAAGTTTGATTTTACTTTGGATCCAGTCTTGATTTTTATAATACGTACATGCAAGAGTTCTTGAATGTCAAAGGAAATTGTCTAAGATTGCTGAGCCTGCTGTGTTTTACATGAGGCAGGTAAGGAAAATGAAATGCAGTTGGTTCATTTTGTAGGCTGGAGCATGCAGGTGAGAGAGTAAGACAGTTTTCTCAAGGCAGAGTCAATTCAGATGGGTAATTCTACAATGAAAACTTTTAGAAAGGATTATCTGACCCAGATAATAGCGATGCTAAAATTACTTGAAGAACGCCTAAGCTTTGATATTGAACAATTATTGTCCTCTGGTTCATTTATGTTTCCCATTTTTTAGCAGGTTCAGGCAACACCTCCTCAGCCCATCAAAGTACCACAGTTTATCCCCCCTCCTCGACTCACTCCACGTCCAAACTTTCTTCCACAGGTGAGTAAATTAGTGACAGGCCCAATGATGGGTTAGCCGAGACAGAAGTCCTCATGGGCCCTTTCTAAGCAGCCTGAAGTGTGCTTATCAGCTCAGCTGTGTTCAGATCTGACTTGGCTGAAGATTCTACCTGCTGATTTCTGTACCATGAAGAGGCGTATTTTATCACCAGGGTTTCTAGGCAATGACCAAAGGCAGTAGCAGAGGGATGAGAAGAAAAAAAAAATTTAAGATAGCACCATTATAAACCTTACAATGTTAACTTACTGGAAATTTAACCAAACCTGCCTACCAGTGGGGAAGGAATATAATTACTACTTTTTTTTTCCCCATATGCCAAAGAGAGTAGGGAAGGAAACAATAGCCAAACTAACTCGTAGAAACCATTTAGTTTTACTGTGATAGGTGATGGCATTAAGCATCATACCTAAACACAAAGCCTTGCCTATAGAGGTTTAGACTAGGGGTCTACACAGGGAATTTTCTACCTGGGCTCAAGCAGCTCTGCTTGCCCATATTCTCCTGATAATCGGACTGAACTCACCATTCTCATTACAGAATGTCAGGATTGCCCCAGTCTGGGTTTTGAGGGGACTTGACTTGCCAGGTGGAAAGGCTAGGAGTTCCCATCTGAGGCCCCATGTGGCAGGCAAAGAGAGAAGAGAAAAGAAATTCTGTGTTCAGTGGCCATAAGTGGTTTCTGAATTGCCTGTGTGGTAGGGATGGGCATTGCTAATGTGAGAGAAGGTGATTTCAGTCATTTATCAGGTAGATCCTTAATAAACACCTTGCATATCAAAAAAGGCACTAAGCACTGTGGATATGCCAGTTTTCAAGATAGCCTGTTCTCTGTCCTCAGAGAGCTTCAGACATGTGTTCAGACAATTACAGTGGCCATTATGGAAAGTACAGTTGAGTCTGACCACATGTGGGAGGGACACCCAACTCATTCTTAAGTTTTATAGGAAGTTTCATGGAAGAGTTGGCATTCAGTCTAAGACTTAAAATCCTAGTAAAGTTAGCCTGTCCAAATTTTGGGGGAAGAACAAAAATGTCCCAGGCAGAGGGTAGAGCATATATGCAAATCCAGGATGGAGAGATACATGTAAGCTTAAGGAACCAAAGGAGATTTGGTGTGGCTGGGCATAGTGGGCCATGTGGCTGACTCAGGCTAAGGCAAGAGGTGAAGCTGGAGAGGTCCATTGTGCCAGATCTTGTGGCCTTCTAGGCTGTGTAGGAATTTGGGCACAAGGCCCTGGGATAAACCCAGGAGCAGTGGGGATCCATGAAAGCATTTTTAAACAAATACTTGAAATGATCAGATCTTTGTTTTAGAAAATTCCCTCTTGCCACTGTGTGGAGAATGGATTGAAGATGATCAAGACTGTGGGCAGGAGGTATAGTTAGGACATCATCAACAATAATAGGAGCTAATGTTTAGAGACTCCCGCTATGTGCCACCTACTGTGTTGGGCACTTTTTATGGGTTATCTATTTTAATCTTCACAATAGCCTTGTGAAAGTTAGGTATTACTTTTTTTTAGACAAGGAACGTAGGGCTTAGCCCATGTTTTCCAGATGGTGGGTCATGACCCATTAGTAGGCTGTGTGAAATCAGTATAATGTATTGTAACCAGAGTTTTTAAATAAAATCAGCAAAACAGAATGTGAAATGGTAGAGTACCTAGCACACATGTAATGTTTCGTGAAGTTTTGGTTTTGTAGAGATACAGATATATGTCTATATGTGTGTGCTGGTTACAGTGTGAAATGTATTCCCTACTGTGTGTCTGCAGCAGCCACCACCGGCTCTTCTTTTTTTTCTTTTCTTTAAAGTTTATTTATTTTGAGAGAGAGAGAAGGCGCACGCGGGGGAGGGGCGGAGTGAGGGAGACAGAGAATCCCAAGCAGGCTCTACGTTGTCAGCGCGGAGCCTGACGCGGGGCTCAAACCCACCGACCGCAAAATCGTGGCCTGAGGAGAAATCAAGAGCCCGACACTCAACTGACTGAGCCACCGAGGCGCCCCACACCACCGGGGCATCTTAAGTTCAGCTAAATATTCAGACTCACAAGACTGCCCAGGCCCATACTTGGTACCAGTGTACTTGGAACAATGTGAGACAGAAACCAGGGCTTACCAGCAAGACAGCGTCAAGACATTTTGCTTCAGCCCGTAGAGCAGTCTCTGCAGCCGTCTAGTGATTGCTGAGATGCGGGGACATGAGATCCTGAAGAAGACCGTGGTAGAGCCAGCCTGGCACAATAGTCTTATGCTTCACAAGAGCCAGTGCGTCTTGTAACAACTCTGTAGGCATGGCTTTCAGGGTCCTCCCAGTGGACGTGCCCAGTTACAAGAGTCACCCCACTGCATGAAGCCCAAAGCAGAGCGTCCCATCAAGTATTTATAATGCTCCCTGTTCAGATTCAGTTCGGATTCAGTTTAGCAGCGAGGGATCATTTTTACCGTAAGCGATGTTGCCTGGTAACATAGTTGACATTCTTACCCTTAATCAGGTTCCCAGGGGAACAGAGCTGGAGCGTTAACTGAAGGTCAAAATTTCATGCATTGGGGGAAAGGATTTTGCCCATAGGGTCACTGTATAGAAAATTTGAAAAATGCTGGCTTAAATCAGGTATGTTACTGAGGCTACCTGGCTAGTAAGTGGGAGGAACCAGGATTTGAACCCAAGCAAGGCTGACCTCGTGTTTTTCATTGTAATTTTTGTTACTGTTTCAGTAAGCCAAACATAAGTGGCAGTAAGGACCTAGGAAGTAGCCATAATTGAGAAGGATTTAGGAAGTAGAGGTGAAGTAGGAAGCATCAAGAATGGTTCTGAAGTGTATTTAGCAAGAAGGCCACTTACCAAGGTGATGGTAATAGGAGGAAGAGAGGGTTAGAGGAACAAACAGGTGAGTTTTAGACATGTTGATTTTGTTGTAGATGTTGTTTTGAAAGATTTTATTTTTAAGTAATCTCCACACCCAACATGGATGGGGCTAGGACTTAACAACCCTGAGATCAAGAGTCTCATGCTCCACTGACTGAGCCAGCCAGGTACCCCTAGACATGCTGATTTTTAATTTCTTATGAGATTTCCAAGTAGAGATACATGCCAGGAAGTTGAGTATATTCGGAAATGTCTGGTCCTGAGATGCAAGTGTGGATGGACGTCTTCAGTACATATAGATGGTAACTGAAGCCATGGGATGGGTGAAAAACCCCAGGAAGAGTGAGAAGATTGGGGAAAAAAGAGGTTCCAGAACAAAACTCTGAGAAATACTTAATGTTTAGGATTGGGCAGAGGAAAAGGAAGTCCACAAATGTGACTTAGAGAGGGAGTGGCCGAGACCAGGGAGTTAGAGAGCAAGGAGCTGGGCTGAACTGAATTCATGGACATGAAGAAATTTAGAATGTGAATTAAGATCGATGGCCGCATTATTACCATACTGGGCACAAGTTCTGGGTGAGACCAGTCTCTGGATTAGGCATTTGATCTCAACCTGAGGAAGCAGCATGGTATGGGAAAAGGAGCTAAGGTTTGGATCCAGAAGAACCATGTTGTAGGGTAGCGTTTGGACACCGTTAAGAGCTGACGAGTCTTCTATAAGATTATATATCCTGATATGTATAGGACTAATAACACCAAAATGAATATTAATAAATATTGGTACTCAATACCATTTCACATATATAGTATAAAAGACCTGGCAATGTTTTAGACTTACAAGGCTTATGAAATTTCTTGAAGTAATACAGTAATTGTTCTCTCTTTCCCCATAGGTTCGACCCAAGCCTGTGGCCCAGAATAACATTCCTATTGCCCCAGCACCTCCTCCCATGCTTGCAGCTCCTCAACTTATCCAGAGGCCTGTCATGCTGACCAAGTTCACCCCCACGACCCTCCCTACCTCCCAGAATTCCATCCATCCCGTCCGTGTCGTCAATGGGCAGACTGCAACCATAGCCAAAACGTTCCCTATGGCCCAGCTCACCAGCATTGTGATAGCTACTCCAGGGACCAGACTCGCTGGACCTCAGACTGTACAGCTTAGCAAGCCAAGCCTTGAAAAACAGGTACAGGCAGAGTGTGCATCTGCTTGGGGACAGTGGCCTTGCCATTGAGGCCGGGCTGTCTCTAAATACATTCTCTCAAGAACTCTTCTCTTTATCTCAGCACCACTGTCCGTAACCTGTTGCTTATCATGTGATGGTTTATCCATAATGCAAAAGGGCCAGTCTTACTGAAGAAAGTTGGGTTGTTTTTCCCACCATCCCTGCGCAGAGGGATTCAGATTCCCGTGTGAGTGAGCTCCCCCTGCTGGTTCCGAAGCAGAAATTCACAGATGGGTTCTGCTGGTCTCAGTCAGGAAGCACAGAGATATAATGCAGAGAAAATGCCTTATTAGTTTCGGCCCAATAAGAATCCAGATGAAGATACGGCTGTGAAAGTCAGGAAGAGTAAACAAAACAAGGGAAAGGATTTCATTTGAAAGATTTCCCCTGGTTATTACAGATAATGAAGAGCCAAATGAAAAAATTAAAATTTCTAAAAAGCATTTTTTAACTCTAGAGAATACAGACATTTTATTTTAGCTCAGATGTTGAAGCCTCTCGTTTATATTTCTAAAGTCAGATTTTCTCTTAAGAATTCAAGGCTAGAGAAATACAAGTAACCTCCAAAAATACTTACGAGTTCTGTAACAGAAGACTTCTAAAAACAAGGAAAAGGATTTATAGGCAGTTACCATATTCTATTTAAAGAAAGACCAGTGATGAGAAAAGAATTTTGCAAAGAAAAGCATCATCTTTTAAGAAAGTTGCTTTAAAAAGTCATTGACCTATTTCTAATTGCTCAGGCTTGAGTTCTCATTCATCTGAAAATAGTCTCTAGTGATCCTGAATCTTCTGCTTCTGGATGGCTGACCATGATTCAGAGAGGCTGGCCAGATGGTGGGGTATGAGAGGCTTCCTGCTGCCTTGGCCTTCTTGAACAGAGGATCCTTATGCATAGAGCACCCGGCTTTCTATCCAGACAGCTCATAAATGCAGCAGACCTTCCACTAAAAAGCTAGGTATTAAAATCTTGTGCTCAGAAAACACAAGGGAAAACACATCTGTTTTCCTGGAAAGCTTACTCAGACCCCAGAAAGTGCTTTGAGGAACATTTCAGAAATAGTTACACCTTTTTAGATACACCGTGTTAGATAATGAGCTTTTAAACTCATTATCGGCAGAACTTCATTATTAAAACATAAAAGTAAAATACTGAAGCTGACAAGTTTGGGTAGGGGCATGTCTGGAGATCATCTCCCCTCGTGTCCCGTGCTGGCTCTCAAAGAACACGAGGGGCCTTAGAGTTCCAAAGAAGGTGGTTTCAAAACACTCCTTTAGATTACTAAATAGTATTTTTCTTTGACCTCTCTTTCGATATAGATACTTTTGGGGGACATTTTTTTTCAGTTTCCTTTTATTTTTGCATTTCTTATTTTTTCTGATCACATCTGAGATAATGCATATTAATTATGAAAGAAAATTCTAACATTCTAGAACTATATAATGTACAAAGTGCATCCACCCCGTAATGTGTGGGAAGAGTAAACTTCCCCATAATTCTAACTCCTGACTCTTGAACAGTATGAACAGTTCAGATTATCTTCCTCCATATTTTCTATAATACATTTTTAAAGCAAAAAAAACAATATTTTGTAACTTGCTTTTTTTCACGTTAGATGTTGAATATCTTTTCATGTTTTGGACTTATATGTTAATAGAGCTTTTAATTTTAATTATAATGCTGTAAAAAGGTTTTCAGGAAATCTTGAAAAAGCTTTTCTAAGCAGTAAATTCCATGGTCTCTCTTTTTGTTCATCTAATAGAGGAATCAGCCGTTGCTATTTTAGTTTAGCAGACCACCTGCCATAACGGGCTTGCAGGTTAGCAAGCTCAGTCAGCAGGGGTGCTCTTTAGACTGGACTCCATTCTCAGAATTTTCTTACTTTAGATCTTTCTGCTATCCTTCTTTTCTCTTCTGTGTTTCATTTCCAGTATCACATTTATAGCCATTAGGGGATCTCAGAGATGGGCTAAAGAGTAAAGCAATGTAAATATGTAGCCACAGAAGTACTACTCAGCGTCTGCTCACAGAGTTACCAGAACCTGCGTCCAGCATTCTCTATGTGACAAGGCTAGATGGGTTCCTTTCTGCTTTCTTCTGTTTCTTTTGGGGTGATAACATTCATTTAATAAAAATACGTTGATTACGTGCCAGTTGCTATGCCGAGTGTGATGCCTAAATACAAGGGTGGATAAATGAAAGCCTATACCCTCACAGAGCTCAATCTGTAGTGCATTTCGAACAGGTATGGAGGCTGTGCCTCCGGGGGAGGAAGCATGGCAAGTTGTATAGTTTCAAAGGCCTCCCACCTTGGCATAGAAAAGGAAGAAGGGAGTGTCAGTTACAACAATAGTGCCTCACTTCTTCCCCTGTCAGGCATTGCCAACTTCCTTCAGCCCAGATAAGAGCTCCCTGTCTTACCCTCATTAGAAGCCACATTACACTGCGACTCTGAGAAAATGAATGCTAGAGTTTGAAGAGCTTTGAGGCTGGAAACATGTTCTAGGCAGAAAAGTAGATGGAACCAGACAGACTTACAGCCCCCATACCGCTGACTTTTATGTCCCTGTCCTCTCTAGCACTCTACAAAATGGGGCTGAACACCTGTTAATGATGGAATGAGCTAAAGCATTTAATTTAAAGTCCATTAGACTGCGCCTGATGCAGTTAGTTCTCAGGAATTATGTTCATTTCTTAATCCACCACGCCCACCCCTGCAACAAAGACCTCTGTGTATGTCCCCAAGGCTAAGCTACTGAGAAAAAAGTGCTGGGTTCCCTGTGTGTCTTGGATAGGAACCTACACAAGATCCTCTAAACAGGATCTAAACAGTGCTTCCAAGATGAGAATATTATCCAATGTATTCTCCTCAACTTCCATTCTTCCCTCTTAGTAAACGTGAGCTGGTAACTCTTCACCTTCCATTTTAACACTGGTGCTCTAGCAGGGAAAAGAGGTCCGAGTGACCAGAGATGGATTCTGCTTTGCCTTCTTCAATCCAAATTTATTCAGCCTCGATTGGTGAAACTATTTGGGCATGTATTTATTTGCAAGTGACTAACTTTGATTATTCATGCAGCCAAGTCTCAGAAGGTGAATTTGGAATTCAGGGTGTAAATGGTTAACCTAATTCTAATCTTGCTCGGAGTGTTTGATTTCTATCTTTGTAACCAAAAAGAACCAGATTTCTAAATTCAAATAGTCACGAGTGTGAAGCAGTAAATACAAATGAGTAAAGCAGGCTGGAAGTAAACACATGGACTTTTATTTTTCAATTTTCAGTGGGAGCGTGAGTGTAAGAGATATCCCACTTTTATTCTTAGTTTCTGTTTAAAGTAGTGAGGCAAGCATGACAAAATTTAAATTTGGCCTTGGTATCAGGAAGACCATAGAATGTGGAAGAGACTGTAGTCAATGGGAAAGTAATACCGTCTCAGGAGGCAACTACTGCTTGATAATAGCCAGTTTTTATCCTACAGAAATATTTCCAAGAATGGCCAGAGATCCCGATGTTTTGAGAAGTCACCTAGTTTTAAAAATACTGGTAACTGTTTAAACACTATGTAAAGCAAAAAAATATCTGCCGGGCAACTTCATCTCTGGACAATAGTTTGTAATCTCTGATAGAGACCAGACTTTTAGCTTACTCCATTTTTGGTTTTTTGTTTTTTGGTTTTGGTTTTCCCCCATTTTTTTTTTAACTGAGGTGAAATTCATACCACATAAAAATGAACATTGAAATGAACAATTCAGTGGCATTTAGTACATCCACAGTGTTGTGCAACCACCACCTCTGTCTAGCTCCAAAACCTTTTTATTACCCTAAAATAAAAACCAGTATCTAGTCAGTAATTATTCTCCATCCACTCCTCTCCCTCCCACTGGCAGCTGCCAGTCTGCTTGTTTGTCTCTCTAGATTTACCTATTCTGGGTATTTCATTTGGATGGAATCATATAATATGTGACCTTTTGTGTCTGGCTTCTTTCAGTTAGCATAGTGTTTTCCAGATTCATCCACGTTATAACAGGTATCAGTACATTTCCTTTTAATGGCTGAATAATAGTCCATAGTATGTATGTACCGTAACTTGTTTATCTGTTCATCCATTGATGGACATTTGGGTTATTTCTACCTTTTGGCTATTGGGAATGGTGCTCCTGTGAATATTTATGTACAAACATTTGTTTGAATACCTGCTTTCCATTCTTTGGGGGTATATACATACCTAAGAGTACAATTACTGGATCATGTGACGATTCTGTGTTTAACTTTTTGAGGAACTGCCACACTGTTTCCACAGCAGCTGAATCATTTTCCATTCCCACCAGCAATGTGTGAGCCTGCTGTTTGCTCCACATCCTTGGTGATACTTACTGTTTTCCCTTTTTAAAAATTATAGCCATCCTAGTAGGTGTGAAGTGGTATTTCATTGTGAGTTTGATTCGCGTTTTGTTAGTGATAAATGTTGTTGTTGGACATCTTTCATGTGCTTTTTGGCCATTTGTATATTTTCTTTAGAGAAATATCCAAGTTCTTTGCCAGTTTCTATATTGGGTTGTTTGTCTTTTTGTTGTTGAGTTGTGAGGGTTCTTTGTATAATCTGGATACTAGACTCTTATCAGATACATGATTTGCAGGTATTTTCTTCCATTCTGTAGGTCGTCTTTTCACTTTTTCTTTTCTGGAAGCCTGTGTTGTCTTCATTTTATGGATAATGTACTTTGATGCCCAAAACGTTTCAATTTTGATGAAGTCCAGTTTATCTGTTTTTTTCTTTTGTTGCTTGTGTTTTTGGTGTCCTATCTAGGAATCCATGCTGACATCTAAGATAATGAAGATTTACCATAACCTAATTTTTCTTCTAAGAAGTTGTACGGTTTTAGCTCTTAAATTTAAGTTAGTAGTTCATTTTGACTTAATTTTTGTATGTAGTATGAGATAAAGGGTCCAGCTTAATGATTTCACATGTGGATATGCAGTTGTTCCAGCACCATTTGTTGAAGATACTGTTCTCTCCCCATTTGAATGATCATGACACCATTGTTGAAAACCAATTGGCAATTGATGTGTGGATTTATTTCTGGACTCTCAATCCTATTCTTTTGGTCTGTAGCTCTGTCTTTGTGCCAGTACCTACCACACTCTCTTAATTACTGTAATTTTGTAGTAAGTTTTGACATTGGAAAGTGTGAGTCCTCCAACGTTTTTCTTTTTCGATATTGTTTTGGCCATTCAGGGGTCCTTGCAATTCCTGCGTGATTTTGAGAATTGGAAAAGCCGATTCTTCCGACAAGAAAAAGCTGTTGGAATTTTCAATTCTTGAACATGGATGTCTTTCCATTTATTTAGTTTTATGTCTTTCAGCAGTGCTTTATAATTTGCAGGGCACAAGTCTTTTGTCTCCTTAGTTAAATTTATTCCTAGGTATTTTATTCTTTGGGATGCTATTATAAATGTAATTGTTTCCTTAATTTCCTATTGCAATTGTTCATTACTGTTATGTAGAAATACAGCTCATTTATCTTGTACCTTGCAACTTTGCCGAATTTTTTTATTAGCTCTAGTAGTTGTTTTGTGGATTCTTGGAATTTCTATATGTAGGATCCTCTGTAAATAGAGATAGATTTACATCATCCTTTCCAATTTTGATTCCTTTTATGTCTTTTCTTTCCTAATTGTTCTGACTAGAACTACCACCACAATGTTGAATAGTCATGGTGAAAGTGGGCATACTTCTCTTGTTCCCGATCTCGGAGCGAAAGCATTCAGTCTCTCACTGTTAAGTATGATGTTAGCTGTGGTTTCTCATAAATACCCTGTATTTATAAAGTTGAGGACGTTTCCTTCTATTTCTAGGTTTCTGAGTGTTTTATCATGAATGAATGTTGGATTTTGACAAATGCTTTTTTCTACATTTATTGAGATGATCATGTGTTGGGGAAGAGTTGCCCTCATTTACTAATGTGGTATATATTACATTGGTTTTCTTACATCTTTCGTTCCTGGGATAAGTTCTGCTTTGTCATGGTGTATCTTTTGAATATACTGTTAGATTCAGTTTGCTAGTATTTTATTAAAAATTTTTGACTGTAGGGCGGAGCGCCTAGGTAGTTCAGCGGTTAAGCGTCTGACTCTTGATTTCTGCTCAGGTCATGATCTCACGGTTTGTGGGATCGAGCCCTGTATCTGGCTGTGTGCTGATAGTGTGGAGCCTGCTTGGGATTCTCTCTCTCCCCCTCTCGGCCCCTCCCCTGCTCACATTCTCTCTCTTTCTCAAAATTAGATACATTAAAAAAAATTGAAAGAATGTTTCACTATATTCATAAGGGGCATTGGTCTGTAATTTTCTCTTTTTGTGGTGTCTTTGGCGTTAGTATCAAGGTAGGGCTGGCTTCATAGAACAAGTTAGGAAATTTTTTTCTCCTATTTTTTGGAAGAGTTTGAGAAGGATCAGTGTTAGTTCTTTAAATGTTTGGTAGAATTCACCAGTGAAGCTGATTCTGAACTTTTCTTTTTGGAGAGGATTTTGATTACTGTTTCAATTTCTTTAGCTGTAACTGGTCTGTTGAGATTTTCCAGTGCTCGAGTCAATTTTGGTAATTTTTATATTTATAGGAATTTGTCCATTGCATCTATATTATTTAATTTGTTGGTAATTCTTCATTGTACTCTCTTCTAATCCTTTTTTTTTTCTTCTGTAAGATAGGTAGAATGTGTATTCTGTGGTTGTTGAGTGGACTGTGCTTTATATGTATGTTAGATCTTGTTGGTTTATAGTGTTGTTCATGTTCTCCATTTCCTTATTGATCTTCTGTCTACATGTTCTTTTCTTTCTTAACTTTTCTTTTTCCTTCCTCCCTCCCTCCCTCTCTCCTCCCTTCCTTCCTTCCTTCCTTCCTTCCTTCCTTCCTTCCTTCCTTCCTTCCTAAAAGAATTTTAAGTAATCTACACCCAACGTTCCCACTTGTGTTTATGATTTTTGTTATTTGCATTTTCTGTTTTTTTAGTCTGTCCAACTAAAGGTTTCTCAATTTTGTTGATCTCTTCAAAGAATAAACTTTTAGGGCACCTTGGTGGCTCAGTTGGTTGAGCATCCAACTGCGATTCAGGCCATGATCTCAGGATTTGTGAGTTCAGGCCCCGCGTCGGGCTCACTGCTGTCAGCTAGAGCCTGCTTCGGATCTTCTGTCCCCTCTCTCTCTGTCCCTCCCCCACTCGCTCTCACACATTCTCTCTCTCTCTCAAAAAGAAAAAAAAGAAAAAGGAATAAACTTTTGATTTCATTAATTCTATTGTTTTTCTGTTCTCTATTTCACTTATTTCCACTGTAACTTTTATTATTTTCTTCCTTCTGCTAGCTTTGGCTTTAGTTGTTTTTTTTCTGGTTTCTTAAGGTTTTTTTAGTTCTTTAACATTTAAAGTTAGGTTATTGGTTTGAGATCTGTTTTTTTGCTTTGTTTTGTTTTGTTTTTTTTTAAGTAAACTGTTAGAGCTATAAATTTCCTCCCGAGCACTGCTTTCACTGTATCACATCAGTTTTGGTATATTATGTTTTCATTTTCATTCCTCTCAAAGTATTTTCTAATTTCCCTGGTGATTCCTTCTTTGACCCATTGGTTATGTAAGAGTGTGTGTTTAATTTCCACACGTTTTTAAGTTTTCTAGTTTTCCTTTATTACTGATTTCCAGCTTCTTTCTCTTGTGGTCAGAGAAGATGAGATACTTTGTATGTTAAGTCTTCTGAAATTTATTAGGATTTGTTTTGTGACCTCAAACATGATCTGTTCCAGAGAATGTGTCATGTATACTTGAGGAGAATGTGTATTCTGTTGTTGTTGAGTGGACTGTGCTTTATATGTATGTTAGATCTAGTTGGTTTATAGTGTTGTTCACGTCCTCCATTTCCTTATTGATCTTCTGTCTACATGTTCTTTTCTTTTTTCTTTTTCCCTCCTCCCTCCTTCCCTTCCTTCCTTCCTTCCTTCTTTCTTAAAAGATTTTTAAGTAATCTACACCCGGCGTGGGGCTCGAACTCATGACCCAGAAATCAAGAGTTTCATGCTCTACCAACTGAGCCAGCCAGGTGCCCCTTCTTTCCATTCTTTAAAGTGAGGTATTAAAGTCTCCAATTATTATTATTATAGAACTATTTTATTTCTTCATTCAGTTCTGTCAATATTTGTTTCATATTTTAAGACTCTGTTGTTTGGTGCGTATATATTTAAAATGTATCATGTCTTCGTAATGAACTGACCCTTTTATCAATATATAATAACCTTCTTTGTCTCCTGTAACAGTTTTTTGACTTAAGGCAAACCATTAGTATAGCTATCCCTGTACTCTTTCGGTTACTGTTTGCATGAAATATCTTTTTTCATCCTTTGCCTTTCAACTTTTTTGTATCTTTGGCTTTGAGATGAGTCTATTATAGATAGCGTATATTTTGGATCATGTTTTGTTAATCCATTCTGCCACTCTCTGTCTTTTAATTTGTGGGTTGAACTCAGTTACATTTAAAGTGCTGATAGGAAAGGACTTATGCCATTTTGCTATTTGTTTTCTATACGTCTTATGTCTTTTCTGTTCCTCAGTTACTCCAATACTGCCTTCTTTTGTGTTTGGTTTTTCTTTCTAGTGCATACTTTTGATGCCCTCATTTTCTTTTCTGTGTACATTTTAGTTATTTTCTCAGTGGTTACCATGGGGATTGCAGTTAACATTCATAAATCTTTAACTGTGTCGTTTGAATTGATACAAGCTTAGCTTTAATAGTATACAAAAACTCTGTTCTATACAGCTCTGCCCCTCCTTTCTGTTGTCACAGATTTACATCTTTTGTACATTGTATGCCCACTAATATAGATTTATAATTATTGCTTTATGCATCTCTTTTCTAACTCATACAGAAAACTAAAAGAGAAGTTACAAATCAAAGATACAAAAATACTGGGTTCTGTTTTTACCTGTGTAGTTTCCTTTACTGGAATTCTTATCTCTTTGTATGACTTGAAGTTACTGTCTAGTGTCTTTATTTCAGCCTGAAGAACTCCTTTAGCATTTCTTTTAGGGCAGATCTACTAGCAATGAACTTCCTTAGGTTTTTGCAGGATATAGCATTCTTGGTTGATAGTGATTTTCTTTCGGCACTTTATGTAATCCCCCTGCTGCTGGCCTCTGGTTTCTGGGGAGAAGTTGGCTGCTAACCACATTGAGGACCTTTTCTGTGTGATGCATCACTTCTGTCTTACTCCTTTCAAGACTCTCTCTTTGCCTTTGTCTTTCAACAGTGTGACTACAATGTGTCTCACTGTGAATCTCTTTTATTTTATTTATTTTTAATCATTTTTATGGGAACACACATTTTATTTTTTTTTATTTTTAAAATTTTAATTATTTTATTTTTTAAGCTTTTATTTTAATTCCAGCTAGTTAACATACAGTGTTATATTAGTTTTAGGGGTACAATATAGTGAGCCAACAGTTCCATACATCACCTGTTGCTCACCACAAGTACACTCCTTAACCCCTTTCACCTATTTCACCCATCCCCCACCCACCTCCCCTCTAGTATCCATCAATTTGTTGTCTATAATTAAGAGTCTGGTTCTTCATTTGTCTCTTTTTTTCCCTTTGCTCATTTGCTTTGTTTCTTAAATGCCACACATGAGTGAAATCATATGGTATTTGTCTGACTTATTTCGCTTAACATTATATTCCCTAGATCCATACATGTCATTGAAAATGGCAAGATTTCATTCTTATGGTGAAATGATATTCCATTGTCTCTGTGTGTGTGTGTGTGTGTGTGTGTGTGTGTGTACACACACCATATCTTCTTTGTCCACTTATCCAACATAGGGGTGTATGTATCCCTTTGAATTAGTGTTTTTGTGTTCTTTGGGTAAATACCCAGCAGTGTGATCACTGGAGTGTAGGGTAATTCTATTTTTAACTTTTTGAGGAACCTCCATACTGTTTTCCAGAGCAACTGCACCAGTTTGCATTCCCACCAAAAGTGCAAGAGGGTTCCTTTTACTCCACGTCTTCGCCAACACCTGTTGTTTCTTGTGTTATTGATTTTAGCTTTTCTGCTAGGTGTGAGGAGATATCTCATTGTAGTTTTGATTTGCATTTCCCCAATGGTAAGTGATGGTGAATATCTTTTCATGTAATGTGTTGGCCATCTGAAAGTCGTCGTTGGGGAAATGTCTCTTCATATCTTCTGCCCATTTTTAATTGGATTATTTATTTTTTGGATGTTGACTTTTATAAGTTATTTATATATTTTGGATACCAGTCCTTTATCAGATAATCCTTTATCATTTGCAAATAGTGAAAGGTTTACTTCTTCCTTATCAATTTGAATGACTTTTACTACTTTTTGTTGTCTGATTGCTATGGCTAGGACTACCAGTACTATGTTGAATAAAAGTGGTGAGAGTGCACATCCTTGTCTGGTTCCTGACCTTGGGGAAAAAGCTCTCTTTTTCATATATGGCTTTTATTGTGTTGAGGTATGTTTCCTCTTACAACAAAGTATGTAAACCTACTTTGTTGAGGGTTTTTATCATGAATGGATGTTGTACTTTGTCAAATGCTTTCTCTGCATCTACTGAAATGATCTTATGGTTCTTACACTTTCTCTTATGATGTGATGCATTACACTGATTAATTTGTGAATATTGCACCACCCTTGCGACCTAGGAGTAAATCCCACTTGGTTGTGGTGAATGATTTTTTTAAAGTATTGTTGAATTCGTTTTGCTATTTCTTTGTTGAGGATTTTTACATCTAGTTTCATCATGGATATTGGCCTGTAGTTTGTTTGTTTGTTTTTTAGTGGTGTTTTTTATCCAGTTTTGGTATCAGGATAATGCTGGCCTCATTTGGAAGTTTTCCTTCCTTTTCTATTTTTTGGAATAGTTTGAGAAGGAGAGGTATTAACTCTTCTTTAAATGTTTGATAGGATTAACCCATGAAGCCCATCTGGCCCTGGACTTTTGTATATTGGGAGTTTTTTGATTACTAATTCAATTTCTTTGCTGGTTATTAGTCTGTTCAAATTTTCTATTTCTTCTTGTTTCAGTTTTTGTAGCTTATATTTTTCTAGGAATTTATCCATTTCTTCTAGGTTATGCAATTTGTTGGCATATAGCTTTCCACAATATTCTCTTATAACTGTTTGTATTTCTGTGGTGTTGGTGGTTATTTATCCTGTCTCATTTGTGATTTTATTTATTTGGGTCCTTTCTCTCTTTTTCTTGGTAAGTCTGGCTAAGGGTTTATCAATTTTATTGATTTTTTTTTTCAAAGAACCAGCTCCTGATTTCATTGATCTGTTCTATTGTTTTTTATAGTTTCTATATCATTTATTGCTGCTTAATCTTTATTATTTCCTTCCTTCTACTGGTTTGAGGTTTTGTTTGTTGTTCTTTTTCTGGCTCCTTTAGGCGTAAGGTCGGGTTGTTCATTTGAGATTTTTCTTGCTTCTTGAGGTAGGCCTGTATTGCTGTAAACTTTCCTCTTAGAATCTGTTTTGCTGCATCCCAGAGGTTTTGCACCATTGTTTTCTTTTTCATTTGTTTCCGTGTACTGTTTTGTTTCTTCTTTTATTTCCTAGTTAACCCATTCATTGTTTAGTAGCATGTTATTTAACTTCCATGTATTTGTGATCTTTCCAGGTTTTTTTCTTGTTGGTTGACTTCTGGTTTCATAAAGTTGTGGTCAGATAAGATGAGTGGTATATCTTTGATCTTCTTGAATTTGTTGAAGCTTGTTTTGTGGGCTAATATGTGGTCATTCTGGAGAATGTTCTGTGTGCGCTTGAAAAGAGTGTGTATTCTGCTGTTTTAAGATGGAATGTTCTGAATATATCTGTTAAATCCATCTGTTCCAGTGTGTCATTCAAAGCCACTGTTTCCTTGTTGATTTCTGTTTGGATGATCTGTCTGTCAATGTAAGTGAGGTGTTAAAGTCCCCTATTATTATTGTATTATTATTGATTAGTTCCTTTATGTTTGTTACTGTTTTATAGATTTGGGTGCCTCTCTGTTGGGTGCATAAATATTTACAGCTGTTATATCTTCTTGTTAGATAGTACCCTTATTATTATTATTATTATTATTATTATTATTATTATTATATAGTGTCCTTCTTTATCTCTTGTTACAGTCTTTGTTTTATAAATCTATTTTAGGGGTGCCTGGGTGGCTCAGTCAGTTAAGCGTCTGACTCTTGGTTTTGGCTCAGGTCATGATCTTGCAGTTCATGGGTTCGAGCCCCACATCAGGTTCCACTCTGACAGTGCAGAGCCTGCTTGGGATTCTCTTTCTCTCCTTCTCTCTCGCCCCTCCTCTGCTTGCTCTCTCAAAGTACATAAATAAATTTAAAAAAATAAAGTCTATTTTATTTGATATAAGTATTAGTACTCTAGCTTTCTTTTGACATCCATTTCATTTGCATGATAGATGTTTCTCCATACCCTCACTTCCAGCCTGTGTCTTTAGGCCTAAAATGAGTCTCTCATAGACAGCATATAGATGGGCCTTGTTTTTTAAATCCACTCTGTCACCCTGTTTCTTTTGATTGGAGTGTTTACTGCATTTATATTCAAAGTAATTATTGATCGATAGATATTTATTGCCATTTTATTACCTGTCTTGTGGTTATTTCTGAAGATTTTCTCTGATCCCCCTCTTGTCTTTCTTTTGCTGATTTTCTTTAGTGATATATTTGGATTTCTTTGTCTTTATTCTTTGCATATTTATTAGTGGTATTTGATATATGGTTACCATTAGATTTGTATATAACCTCTTCTGCATATAGTGGTCTGTTTTAAGTTGATGATTGTTTAAGTTTGAACCCATTCTTTTCTACTCTCCTACCCACATTTTAGGTATATGTCATTATATTTCACATCCTTTTTTTGTGAGTTCCTTGACTGATTTTTTTAATAGAAATATTCACTTTTACTTCTTTTGTGTTTCCTACCTCTGTACTGTCACTTTTGGTCTCTCCTTCTACTCAAAGAGTCCCCTTTAATATTTCTTGCAGGGCCGGTTTAGTGGTCATGAACTCCTTTGGTTTTGTTTTTTTAGGAAACTCTTCATCTCTCTATTCTGAATGATAGCCTTGCTGGATAGAGTATTTTGGGCTGTAGAATTTTCCCGTTCAGCACTTTGAGTATATCATGCCACTCCATTCTGTCTTGGAAAGTTTCTTTGGAAAATCTCCTGAAAGCTTTATGGGTTTTCCCTTGGAAGTTACTGACTTCTTTTGTCTTGCTGCTTTAAAGTTTTTTTCTTATCACTATTTTTGCCAGTTTGAATATAATATGTCTGTGTATGAATCTGCTTTTGTTGATTTTGACGGGAGTTCTCTGTGCCTGCTGGATCTGGATATCGGTTTCTTTCCCCAGATTAGGGATGTTTTCAAATACTTTTTCCTCAAATAAGTTTTCTGCCCCCTTTTCTCTTTCTTCTTTTTCTGGGACTCCTACACTATGACTGTTATTATATTTGATGGAGTCACTGAGTTCTCTAAGTGTATTCTCATTTTGCCTAGTTCTTTTTTCTTTCTTTTGTTCAGCTTGATTATTTTCCATTACTCTGTGTTCTAGGTCATTAATTCATTCTTCTGCTTCTTCCAGCCCTCTCTTCATTCCATCAACCTATTTTTCATTTACTGAGCCCTTTATGCCTGCTGTGTTATTCCTTATCTCCATGTTAAGGGTCTTCCACTCTTTTCTCAAGTTCAGTGCGTATCCTAATAATCATTGCTTTAAATTCTTTGTCAGACATGTTACTTATATCTGTTTTGCTTACATCTCTGACCATGGCCTTGTCCTGTTCTTTCATTTCAGATATATAAATGTCTCTCACTTTGTCTGCCTCTCTTTTTCTGTTTCTGTGTGTAAGAAAGTCAGCTGTGTCTTCTGCTCTTGAAAGTAGTGACTGTATGAAGAAGAGGTCCTAGAATGCCCTCTGCAGTGCAGTGTCCCCTGTTCACCAGAACCTGGCACTTCAGGAGAGTATCCTGTGTGTTGCTTACGCCCTGCTGTTGTGTCTGAGTCACTTTTCCTTTCACTGCAGTCGTCTGTACTGACTCTCCGCCTCTTGTGGGCTGTGCTTGCTGTCTGTGGTGTTTGTGGGACCCAAGCAGACCACATCTGAGAGGTCGTGCCCTCTGGGGAACTTGTGAGGGGGATGGTAGTGTTAGCACAATTTGCGCTGGGCCACTAGTCCTGTCCTATGGGGAATCTCCCAAAGCATTTGGGGACTGCGTGCCAGGCTGGCCAGGGGAGTGAGGTGGGCACAGCTGGGCCTGGTGCACGATGGCAAGGGCATGCTGTGGCAGCTGTGCACTCAGTGGCTGGGCGGGTATGTACACTAACAAAATTTGCCCTGAGCCCAAGGCCAAGGCTAGCAGGCTTAGAGTGGATGAGTCCTCTGGAGAGCTCGTGGGTGTGGTGCCCCTGCCAGCTGGTTAGGTAGCAAATGTCTATGCAATGCTGCCTCCCGCAGATGGCTCTGTTTATGCTGCGGGTTGGCGGCGGTGGGGAGGGGCGTGGAGAGAATGGCATCTGCCAGCTCCCTTGTTATCAGAGAAGTCCCCCAACACACTTCAAAATCAATGTGAACGGATCTGTCTCCCATTTGCCCCCAGCGTTGTGTTGTGCAAATTGCCGTTTTTATGTTTTCTTGGCTCAGCCTGCTCTCTTTAAGGATGGCGACCCAGCTTTTATTCACCCTCACCCTGGCTCACCCAGTGTTGAGTCAGCTGACTTTTAAAGCTTCAGGCTCCAAGTCCCACTGGTTTTAAAACTCATGGAATTCAGCCCTGTTTTTAAAGCCAAATGTTATGGAGATCATTCTTCCACATGTGAGCTCCCTGGTACGAGGGCCCATTTTTCTCTCTCCTGCACACAGCTCTCTCCCTCCTGCCGGCAGCCTCCCTCTGCCTTTCTGACCTTCCTGACCTTTCAGGTGCAGCTTCTTCTCTATATTTAGTTGTAGAATGTGTTGCTCCAGTCTTCAGATTGCATTCCTGTTTATTGACTTGGATGTAGTTAAAATCTGGTTGTAAATGTGGGGACAGGGAGAACTCAGGGGCCTCCTGCTCTGCCATTTTCCCACATACTGTGAATGTCTTTTGAGTTTATTCTACGTGGATGTCACTGAGCTTCTTGGATGTGTAGATTTCTGTCTTTCATCCAGTGTGGGAAGTTTTGAGCTATTAATCCTTCAGGTATTATCTCTGCTGCTCTCTCTCTCTCTCTCTCTCTGCTTGTCCTGTCCCCCTGGGAGTCCATAATGCATATGTTGATGATATCCCACAAGTCCCTTAGGCTCCGTTCATTTTTCTTCATGTTTTTCCTTTCTGTTCCTCAGACTGGACAATTTCTGTTGTCCTGTCTTGGACTTCACTGATTCTTTCTTTTGCCTGAACCCTTCTAGAGAATTTTTCATCTCAACTTGTATACTTTTCAGCTCCAGAGTTTCTATTTGGTTCCTTTCCATAATTTCTATCTCTTTATGGGTAGTGTCTTTTTTGGTGAGAAATTGTTCTCCTGGTTTCTTTCAATTCTTTGTCCATAGTTTCCATTAGCTCTGTGAGCATATTTAATTAGTTTTTTTTTCTAGAGAGTCCAGGGCTGGACTGGGCTTCCTTAAGGCCAGTTTTTGTTGATTTTGTTTCCCTACAAATGGGCCATACCTTCCTGTTTTCTTTGTATGCCTTCCAATTTTTTGTTGAAAACTCTTCATTTTGAAATTACAATGTGATAACTCGAGATTAGATTCTCCTCCCACCCCAGGGTTTGGTTGAGGACTGCAGTTATCTGTTTAGTGCCTTTACCAAACTGTTTTTGCAAAAACTGTATTTCTTGTCATGTATAGTCACTGAACTCTGTTCTGTTGTCTCAGTAGTCAGCTAGTGACCTGACAGATTTTCTTAAACAACTGGAGCCAAAAAAACCAATAATAATAATAATAATAATAATAACAACAACAACTAAATTTTTTTTAAAAAGACACAACACAACTTTCCCAGTCCTTGCACATTGGCTCTGAGCAGGGTTACTTTGTCAGTTCTAAGCCAGGCCATCTGTAACTCTGCCTTAGCCTTCACCTCTTCCTTGGATACAGCTCAAAGATCAGCCAGCAGTGCAAACCTAGAGTTCTCTCACATCTTTTCTAAACATGCATCTAGCCCTGGGAATGTGCGGTACATTCTGGATGCCCCAGTATATGTGATAGCCCTTGAAAGCCACCACTCTTCCAGGAGTCGTCTTCTTCAGCCTCCTCCTTCCCAGGCCTTTGGGTCTGTCTGCTGTATATTCCATCCACCATCTCCCTTACACCAGGTGACTATGGGTAACATATATCTTTAGATGCTTTCATCAGATGTCACCCCGAAAGCCACTTTGGCCTAATAAGGTGGGCAACACAAAGGTCAGCCTCTGTACCAGTCCTCAGGGAACCACCACACAGATCAAAACGCACAACCACGGGTGTTTTAGAAGGTCCATATTGTTCCCAGCAAGCCACGCTGGGAACACAGGTTGCCATCTGCAGAGCCTCTGCCCAAGCTGTGGAATGGGGATTTGTAGATAGGTAAGGAAAAAATGCTTTCTTAGTGAAATTTAGCAGTTCCTTTCTTCAGTCAGTGTCCCCCTGGTTGCTATAAGGTTTTTATTAGATTCCAGAATTCTAAAAAGCGGATTCTGTTTTTGCCAGCTTAATGATTGCTTCAGTGGAAGGACTAATTCTTAGAGCTCCCTGTTCTGCCATTTCTGTCACTCCCCCAGCCCTAATGTTTTTGGTTTGCTTTAAGCAGCTTAAAACAACAAATATTTTATTATTCCCTATAGCTTGTGAGGGTCAGGAATCAGTTTGCCTCTTAGCTGGGTGGTTCTGTCTCAAGGTCCCTCACAAGTTTGCTTTCAAACTTGTAAGCCAGGGCTGTAGTCATCTCAAGGCTCCACTGGGGGCTGGATAATTCACTTCCCAGCTCAGTCCCGTGGTTGTTGGCAGGTCTCACTGCCCGCTGGCTGCTGGCTGGAGCTTCGTTCCTTCACCGCACAGGCCTCTTCGCAGTGCTGTTCACAGCGTGGCCTGGTTTCCCCCGAGCAGGAGCTCCATGAGAGAAAGATGTCTCCCCAGTGTTTTTTATTGTTTTAATTTTGTTTGGATGCTTTTGGTGTTTTTTATCCAACCCTGAGATAATTGTACTCTTCTTGAATGAGAGAGCAAATTTGAACCCAGATTCAACTGGGTTGAATTCAACTCCCAACTCTTAGTGGAGAGGAATTGGCTTGTCCTTTCCCAGAGGCATTGCCACTGTGTGTGTCACTCAGCCTTAGAGGTGGAACCAAGAGACCCCCCAAAATTTCACACAACCTTGGAGTGGATCAGCAGACCCTTCCAGGTGACCTTCTCTTATCTCCCCTCCCTCAGACTTCCTGCCCTTCCTCACCCAGAAAGCTATGAAAATAAGCTTTCTGGACACCCAGGCCCTTAAAGATGACACTATAACCTACTTCCCCATCGTGTACCCTTATAGATGTATTTGGTGGTTTGTTTTATGGAGGAAATGTGTCCTTTTTGGTTAAAAAAAATGTGAGAGAGAAGTATGTGATTCTTCTGGAAGGCATTGTACTAGGTAGGCACAGAGGACTGCAAATGTGTATAGAACAGTGTCTTCTCTCAAGTAGCTTATCATAGAGAAGGAAATAGAATAGGGCATTGGTAAAATATAAAATATCATGGGGCACCTGGGTAGTTCAGTCAGTTAACCTTCCAGCTCTTGGTTTGGGCTCAGGTCATGATCTCACGGTTTGTAGGTTCGAGCCCTGCATCGGGCTCTGCACTGACAGCACGGAGCCCACTTGGGATTCTCTGTCTCCCTCTCTCTGCCCCTCCCTGCTCACACATGTCCTTGCTCCTTCTCTCTCTCTCAAAAATAAATAAGTAAACATTAAAAAAAAAAAAATCAGGCAGCATTTGCCCCAGAACAGTGGTTGCCACAGTATTGATAATGGCAGATGCTTACATTCTCCTAAAATAATAAATATGAGAAGCAGAAGGAAAATACGGAAGTGGCTAGGAAAGATTAAGTGAAAGATCTTTGTGATTGTATGTGTTCTTCAGATCTAGTAACATATTTCACGACATAATGATTTTTGAGAACTTTTGCTGTCCTGCTCACAGGACAGAATCCTACTCATTAGTAATCACAGTTTTACCCTCATTTAATTTCTTGTTACCATACAAAAAGACCATTAGCATCCACGTGTTTTTTATTTGAAAAAGTAAAGTAGGTTTGTGTTCACAGTTTTTGTATCCACTTTTCTAATATCATTTCAGTATTTCCAGAGGGGTTCGTAAAATGAATTAGCCACTGGATCATAATAAGAATAGTAATGCAAACTGAGCCTACCAGTTTGCTAGGTGCCATTTGTTCTTAAAGATGATAACAATACTGGTGTTCTTTTGTCGGAATGGATGCATCTGGAAGACAAAGTTGGGGGTAATCGGATTGTTAGCCTCTTACAAGATGACCTTTTCTTGGCAAGCGCATCTCTCCTCTAATGGATGCTACAGGCAGGTGTTAAATATCCCAAGTGAGGGTAATTCTGCCTCTTCTCTTAGGTGATGACCGGAATTGGAAAGAGAAGAATGTGTACGCAAGATTTTTTTTTTTTTTTTACGTTATTCAGATCTTAAGCTTGCAGTGGACTGGAGCTTGACCTATGTGTAATAAGAATGAGCTTGCTCTGGAAAACTGTCCCTACATCCTAAAATACATTGAAATCAGAGCAGCCTATACTCATTTTTATACAGAGGAATTAAAGTGTGGATTTTTCTTTTTGTGTAGTTTAGACTATTACAGTTATAGATTCATATCTACCCTAGTTATACAATTTAATTATTTCAACTAGGGCCTTCCAAAATATAATCCATATTATCTCTTTTATTAATATGTTTCCAATTTGAGTATGTTCTTTTTTCCTTCTTTGTTGTCTACAAACTATGTTTTCATTTTTTTAACGAAAAACGAATTCTGAATTTTCATTTACTTTTCCTTCCTTAGACAATTAAATCCCACACGGAAACCGATGAGAAACAAACAGAGAGCCGTACCATCACTCCACCTGCTGCACCCAAACCAAAACGGGAGGAGAACCCTCAGGTAGGCTTAGCCCTCCAAAGGCATGGCTCAGTCTATGAGATGTGACTTATTCTCATAAACCAGGAGAGACACCTGCCCTCTGAATCACTTGATTTTCCTTTTCTTGTGCTTCCACACGACTCAGTAATGTTATTGCCAAGTCAGTTTGGCCTAAGGTAGATTAAGAGTGGGTCCTGGCATGTCCCTGAGCTGGCATACAGACATTTCATGCACATGTTACAAATTTGAAATGTAAGATTAGTGATCATTTTCCCAGGTATCCCATTGCATTCCTCATGATAGTTATGTGTTGTCTCAGCCAGCATTTCTAAGAGGTCCCTACAGTTCACTCAGCTGAGGTCTGCTTATGTTATTGATTATAGTTGTTACATGTGCACTTTTGTTACTACTGTTAAATTGCACCAGATTCTCAAATCCCAGATAAACCAGTAGCCTAAAAGGAGTTCATTGAAGCATAAAAGTAGGGATGAAAATAGTAACATATGTACCATAACTTAGGATAGAATTACAGAGTCACATAGTAAACAGGACTGGTACAAATACAGAATGTAAATTCACGTGTCCCCTTAGACGAGGGAATTTTTTAGTTTGGCTTTTGCATAAGCAGCTCTAAAAGAAAAATGTGTGCAGGTAATACGATGATGAAGATATAATAGTTGGATTTTATTAGACCAACACTCTATTTCCCTGTATCCTCAGTGCATTCTTTTTAATGAAACCATTCAGATCGTGGCAGGAAGCCATCAAAGCTTCATGTCCTTTTTTTAAAAGCAGTGATTTATTGGGTGCAGGTTTTTCTAAAACAAGTATAAATTATAATTCTTTCTGATATGAAATGGATTAATTTTTAATATATCTTTGAAAAAGAGACCAAAACTTGAGCCAGAAAGAAGGACCAGTGATGCAAATTGCTGAGGACCTTACGAAGTCATCCAGAAAATTATCAAAGGAAATCAAAGGATATCTTACGTTAGTTGCCCAGTGTGGGCAAGCAAGTACCACCATGTGTAGTCATGTATATTTCACCTTCTGACTGGTGAAATCACTACCATAAAGAGAATAAATTAGTTCCTGGCACACGTGTGATACACAGATGAGGCAAAAGTTCTTGACAACTTTTTATTCTCTTTATCACTGAAAATCTGTTCCAGAGGAGAGGAGATTTTTTTTTTTTTCACTTAATAATTTTTTGTGAGCTTGATCTAGACTGGCAAAGATGAGTTGGATGTGACTGGCCAAGACGAGTACTGTTACTTGATCAAAAGAAGCTGCCTCTGAATGTCAGTCCACATACTGTTTTATTAACAGAGAACAGTTGGCAGACAGCCTCCTAATCTTGATTAGGTTGTGAAGAATATTCGTGGAAAGCAGGAATGTAGTTAATTGGCAATCACAAAATGTATGCTATTTCAGCATGGCAGCAAGTCCCAAGAGTGCTTTTCCTTGCTGACGTACCCTGGCTGTCAGGGGGATAGGTGCCCACCTGTTTTTTAAATAAGAAATAAAATAAAAACATTTCTTCAGAACTCTGAGGATACCACTAAAGGACACTTCTGTGTTCTCAAGTGCCTTGTTCAGGGACTGTTTCTTCCTAAAACACTCAGTATCTTAAATAGCTTGAACCTGTCACTTCAGGCCAAAATATCATTTGTATTGAATGTTGAGGGTTGAATAGATCTTGTTGCTGTTGAATAGGTCGGGATTTTTAAAGACCAAACTATGATATAAACAACTCTACAGGAATATGTCTCCTAACAACTGCTGATGTTCTCTGTTATCTGTGAGAGAAATTGATGATGTATTATTTGGCATAGATAGCAACCACAGGCAAAGATGTGCTTTCTAGACCACATGTAACCACAGAGCAAAACAGGAATCAGTATGTTGCTCCCTCCAACTTTAAGCATCTAATGCTCCAGCTTTGGGGTTCAGTGTTCTAATCAATTTAACTTCTGATGGAGCCCTGAGAGTGGTCTCCAAAGAGAGACTGCTCTGTAATTTTTAGGTCCACGTTTCATTTAAAAATCATAGTATTAAGCAGAACCATCTGCTGTTGTTCCTAAAACTCATTTAGCCTGAAGTTAGCACTGTCCGGTCATTGGCAGTAACAGTGTCAGAACCCTTGACCTGTCAGGACAAGTGAAGTACTTGGAATTTGGAGCTTGTTGTATGGGAAGCTCTTTGTAACCCTCTGCATGTTTTTGAGTGTGATATCGTCTTCCTATCTAAGAGGCTTTTTTGGAAAACAACAGCTACAACAACAACAACAACAACAAAACTTAGGTCACTCAAAGATACTGATCTCTGTCATTGAGAAAGTGGAACATGCAGGTCCCAGTCCTTCTCTTTTGATCCCCGTAAGACCAGAAAGCCTCCAGAGCGGCTCTAGAAGGTGTTTGTTCTTTGGTCACCTGATCTCGGCCTCCTTCAAGTGACCAGCCAGTCCAAGCCTGTTGGACTGGCTTTGCCTAGGAGTCTAACTAGGAACATGCAGTTGGCTTTGTGAGAACCCAAACTGAAACGCATTCTTGTTTCTCTGGCACAGAAACTTGCCTTCATGGTGTCTCTAGGATTGGTAACACATGACCATCTAGAAGGTAAGAGAAGATATTTGTGGTGCTGCCTTATTTCTGGCCCAGAGCTTTATTCTTGAAAATGGGGTTGACTTAAAAAAAAAAAAGAAAAGAAAAGAAAATGAGGTTGACTTTATTGCTAAGATATATAGAACACTGAAACGCCAACAGAGTATGATTCACCTAGTGTGGACTTTATTTCCTTTGGAGTCCAACTTGCCTTTCCTCTATCTAATATTCATCCCTTCCCCTCCCTGTGGTGATCCACGCTGCTGTCCAGGGGAGACTCCCCACTTGCCTGGATTAAAGCGACTTTTTTTTTTTTTTCCTGACCGCATGGAGTATCAAATGCCCCTCTGACAAGTCTCTGTCTGTATTTTTCAGTCACGCTAGGTTATCAGAATCCTAAGAACAGTTACAAGGCTATACCTGTCCTAGTCATTTAATTCAAGAATGGTGAACTATGGTTATTCAGTCCAGGTCTATGGATAAAGTTCATCCACCCCTATATTAAAGTGACCTAAAAATAGATGAGGATAGCTTATTTACACACGCTGTCCACTGTTAAGCTCTTGGTCACAGAGAGCCACATTATAGGACAGCATGGTCTCGCTTTCTGAGAGGTGAGCATAGATGGTCCTACATTATTTGCTCCCAGTGGTATGCTTGCCTCTGCTGAGGCTGCAGTGAAACAAAGAGATTTGCCCCATTTCTGATTTGTCCTGGGAAAGCCAAAAGATAAAAAATGAAGTTAAATTTTTGAGGCTCTCCATATGTCTTTTCTAATTCAGACCTTTTGCTTTCCCAAGAAATCCAAAGCAAGAGGCAAGAGCGAAAAAGAAGAACAACAGCCAATCCAGTATACAGTGGAGCAGTCTTTGAGCCAGAGGTATTCCTGGCCAGAGCTTGGCCCTTCCTGTTCTAGTTTTGTTTATGATTTTTTCCATCACCTCCCATCTGAAAACCTGCTGAAGAGCAGTACCCTGATTGTACTTGGCCCGCTTTGCGAAATGATGGGTTTTTCTCCAGCTGATCATCCTGTTTCATTTTTATTATTCACTGCTTTCCCCTTAGTTTTTTTCCTAAGTTTGAGCAAATACAGACCCACCTTAAAAATGTAACTCCTCTTGGCTTCAACTCAGCCGTCATCTGAAGCAGAGGCAGACCTCTCTGGAATATTCTCTCAGAGCCAAGTATATATAATAAAGCCCATTTAGCACTGAGACCTTGGGTTGACTAGCACTAACTCGTTGGCATGTTGACAGGCGTGCTACGCCTGGTCTATAGCTTGTGCCAGTATCGGTGGTAACCGTGCTATTCAACCAGTTACCTTTCCTTCTTCAATCCTCAAAGCGTAAGAAGAGTGCAGTCACATACCTGAACAGTACAATGCATCCTGGGACCCGGAAGAGAGGTGAGTACCTTTTTGTAGCTCTCCCTTGCTGTTGCTTCTGCTTTCTGTGTTGTGTTTCTCCCCCCCCCCCCCCCCGCCCCTTCCTCCCCTTTGTCCTAGAGCCTAACTCCTAAATCCCTTGAAAATAGTTTTATTATTGTCATTCTCTGAAAATGGGTGGGGGGAAGACAGTGAGATTTCTTATTAGAGTTCTGTATACTGAATCAAAAGTTGCCTTTCCTTGGATTCTGGCAAGGCTGACTCAAGGAGGTGGCTTAATACAGCATTTCTGCCCCAGGCCCACCAGGCTGTCCTTGAATAGCACAGGGAACAGAACATTGTGCGAAAGGAAGCATTTTAGCATCATTGAGCATAACAGAGCACTGCTGTTGCCAAGGTGCTCTTAGTAGTGTCTAGGTCATCCTGCTGCCAGCGAGACCAGAGCATGACTCGAGTTTCCATGAGCCGCAGACTTTCCAGGAAGGAGAGAGGTGGCCACACCAAGAACTTAGGATCTAGGAGTTGAGGGCATCTCCAGCTAAGGAAGAGAAGGTCGTTGTCAAAACTGGCTCCCCGAAGCAGAAGTTTCTAAAGAGCTCCATCCCCATATTTCAGACCTCCCAGGGTGGGCATTGCACCTTAACTCGTGGGCAGAGGCCGCAACACCCTCCATGCAGGTCTAAATAGGTCTTAATAGCTCAGAGTTTGAGCTCATAAACAAGGTTCTGAAATTGTACTTTGATGTCAGTAATACATCCCAAGGTCCCTTTCTCCACATGATAATGTGTCCCTGAATTATAGTTCCAGGCTAGAAAGGTTGCAGAGTGAGTGGAGTAGCATACTAATTTTCGCATATGCACACACTGTCTCAGGAGCGGTTGGAAGCTTAGGAGGTCATCCACGCTCTTTTCTTTTGTCTTCCTTAGTCAAGGCTACAGCTGTACCATTACCACGTCCTTACCCGAAAGAGATAGCGTACCCACCCTCAGTGACCCATTCTAACGTTTCATTAGCCCTGTCCTTTAAGTAGCCAAAAATATTTCCAAGGGAAACCCCAAGTCATTGCCTCCTGTCGATTCCTGGGTCACAGTAACCAGTGCCGTGGGTTATTTTTTGTGGTTTTAATTTTGGCAATTTTTAGTGACCTCTGACCCGGTTCTCAGAAAGGAGCCCTCAGTCCGAAGCCTCAGTTAATTGGTCTGCCGGTGGGGAGTATCTGCTAAGAGGACGGGGGTTAAACAAGCCAGAAAGACCTTGGCATTGCTTGCCAAGGTCAGAGGATGAAAGCCTGTATTCACAATGCCTAGGATGTGCTTCTGAGGGTAAACAAAGAACATTCATCTTTTACTTCCCTTTTGGGCAGCCCTGATTCCCTAGGAAAGACAGCCTGTATGATCTGTCTTTGTACTGCAGACATCACCAGTTTAACATAGATAGGTAATATTCGTGTAATGTCTGACAGAACCGTGGCTCTGATGCATAGTCCCGATATAATTTATAGCTGTTGGTAAGGTTCTGATCCTCTGCACCATTCACCAGTGCTCGTAGGCAGTTGTGAGCCTCTCTGGCATTTTTTTTTTTCCTCCTCTTTTCCCTTTGGTGTGCTGAGCATATACTTTTGATCACCCAAAGCTTAGAAGCTCTGATCCTGGCCCTTCTGACAAGGATCCTGGCTTGGATGTACCATAAGGCAGGAGTGAGTAGTTGACCAGTCTTGCCATAGCCAGTAGGGTCCGTTTATAGATCCTCTGGAGCCATGAGGCTTGATTCCCAACGCCCTGGGTCAAATCCGTCTTTCAGCAGTGTTGCTGATGGCAGGGCCTTTTCTGAGCTTTGGTAATAGACCCAGGTCCTTAGACATGCAGTTTACCAGAATGTTTGTGATGGAAGCGGGGAGACAGTTTTTGATCAACCGGGGATGGTATCGGACTCCAGACACCCTTAAAATCACTGTTAAGCTCAAAACATCTTTTTAGCTTTTAGGTTCCAGCTAGTCCCAGCATATCTTTCCCGCTAGCTTGGCCAGCAAGGGGTAAGAATAGTTAACTTGAATTTTGCCTCCTGTTTGCCTTTCTCCACCCTCACAGGCAGTGAAATGACCAAAATATAGATAGGAGAGAAAAGGAAAAACAGAAATCTTAAATATATCTATGAGAACTGGGAATCACTAATGATTATGAGAATGATGGTTACAGAGAAACCTTGGAGACCAATACTTAGAAGGTGTGGAAAAACAAATTCTTATTCCTAGCTTTGACCCCCGTTGAACTTTGACATCTTGTTCTCACATCAGAAATCTCAAATTGTAATAGTCCAGGAACGTCACCATGATCTGCCCCAGGCGAGGTCCTTTAACATGACGCAGCCACTCCTGTCATTCTCCAAGGCTCTCTTATCCTCCTTTCTTTTGAGACTCATGCAGTTGTTTCTAATGACATTTAAATCTTTGCTTCCCTTCCTCTCTTTGGGACTGTTGTATTAACCTCTGTCTGCTACCTCACTTCCTTTTCCATGCTAGCCAATGAGGAACACTGGCCAAAGGTATGTAAGATCATTTTTCCCCCTTTCTTTCCCTCCCCCTTTTTCCCTTTTGTTCCCTTCTCTTGGTATATAGGTCGTCCTCCAAAATACAATGCAGTGCTGGGGTTTGGAGCCCTTACCCCAACATCCCCCCCATCCAGTCATCCTGACTCCCCTGAAAATGAAAAGACAGAGACCACATTCACTTTCCCTGCACCTGTTCAGCCTGTGTCCCTGCCCAGCCCCACCTCCACAGACGTAAGTAACTTGGGAAAAGCACGCTGTCTTCCTGAGAGCTTAACTTGGGGAAACCGTTGTCATATGTTGTCTGCTTACCAGCTGCATCTCCTTGACTAACCCTGGAACAGCAGTAATCCCGACAGGACACGGTATATCGTGTAAGGTCCTGCCATGTCCTTGAGAATCATGTACAACATCAGGAGGCTCAATCAGTTTTTAAAAATGTGGATTTGATCTGCTGTGAATGAGCTCTCAGGAAGGGGGATGGGGTGGGAAGTCAGCTCATAAGATTGAAAGGTGCTCAGTTTTCCATCGTCCGTGTTTTGGGATGAGGAAAATGAACAAGGCCTACGTTCCCCTAGCAGTCCTTGTTTCCTGCTTCAGGTAGAATTCAAGAAGTGGAAAACTTTTCTTTCAAGTAACTTTATTCATCAGATTTGATCAAACAGGTTCCTGAAAAAGTGTCGGATATTTAGTAGCTCATCATGCAGATAGTACAGGATTGTAAACGAGTGCCCTAAGATTTTTTTTTTTGTTTATTTTATTTATTTTTAGGTTTTAAATTTCAATTCCAGCATAGTTAACATGCACTGTTATATTAGTTTCAAATGTACAGTATATTCTGTGATTCAACACTTCTATACATTACTCAGTGCTCATCAAGATAAGTGTACCCTTAATCCCCTTCATCTGTTTCACCCATCTCCCCCCCCCCCCACATCCCCTCTGGCAACCATTAGTTCTCTATAAAGTGCCCTAAGATTTAAAAAAAAAAAAATTTTTTTTTTTAATGTTTATTCATTTTTGAGAGACAGAGACAGAGCGTAAGCAGAGTGGGGCAGAGAGAGAGGGAGACACAGAATCCAAAGCAGGCTCCAGGCTCTGAGCTGTCAGCACAGAGCCTGACATGGGGCTCAAACTCAAGAGCTGTGAAATCATGACCTGAGCTGAAGTCGGACACTTAACCGACTGAGCCATCCAGGCGCCCCATAAAGTGCCCTAAGATTTTAAATGAACATTTAGAAAGCAGTGCATTCACCCAGCAAATACTGAGCACTAGTACTTTGCTGCGCAAGTGCTATTATTGAGGCTAGGGATAGAACATCTCCCTGCCCTCAGGGAGCTCATATTATATTATACATATTATGGGCAGGATAAGCAAATGAACATAGCAAAGGTAGTGATAAGTGCTCTAAAGAAAAATGGGACAGAATAAGGGGGATAAGGAGTTGTAGCAGCAGGTTCCTATTTTACGGAGAGTGGGAAGAGAAGGCCTCTCCAACAGGAAGTGAACTGTGTCTGGGGGAGCATTCCATGCAGAGGGAACAGTCTCGCAGAAGCCCTGAGGTGGGCGTGTACGTGGTGGTGAGCCAAAGCAAGAAGGCCCAAGAGGGCCAGGATGGCTGGAAAGAGGGAGCGGTGAGATGGCGGGAGAGGAGATCCCAGAGGTGACAGAGTCAAGGGTGCAGGGCCTTGGGGCTTTTGCTCACAGTGAAATGGGGGACCGCTGGAGGCGTTTTGAGGAGAGGAGTGACGTAATTTTTCAAACCTACGAGAAGTTGCAGTAAAATACAAAAGATAAATATATACCTTTCGCGTAGATTCACTGTTACCGTTTTGCCACATATGCCCCCCCACACACACTTTTTTGCTGAATTAGTTAAGAAGTTGCAGACGTCATAAATCTTCGTCTTAAAAACCTTCAGCATATATCTTCTCAGAACAAAGGTATTCTCTGATATAGTCACAGTTGTCAAATTGAGGACATTTAATATTAAGTAAATATTATTATATAATATATAGTCGATATACAGATTTCTCCGGTTGTTCAATAATTGCTTAAATGGCACTTTGTTTTTTCTGCTCCACAATCCAGTTTAAGATCCCTCTTGATATTTGTTGTCATGGTATTGTCTCTTTCTTCTCCTTACTCTGGAACAGTTTCTCGGCCTTTCTTTGTCTTTCATGACACTGACATTTCTTAAAAGGTAGGACAGTTCTGTAGTGTCCCTCCATTAGGATGGGATTGTTTCCTCAGGAGTAGATTCAAGGTTTACATTTTTGTAGGAACACTAAGTACGAGGTGGTGAGTCCTCGGTGCATCACAAGCGGCGTGTGTTGTCGGTCAGTCTGTCCCATTGTTGGTGATGTTAGCTTTTATCTCTTAATTAAGATAGATCACATGAAATTTCTCCACTTGTAAAGGTGCTTATTTTCTCTGGCAGAGATAGCTTTGAGTCTCCAAAACATCCAGTTCTCCAACAAACTGTTACCCGGTGGTTTTACCATCCTTTGATGGTTCTTGCCCGCATCTACTATTTTTAAAGGTGTTTAAAAAACCAGCTTGGGTTTTAAAAGGACCACTGTGTCTGAAACTGGGAGAAGAGACTGTGGAGAGGATAGGATGGGAGCAGGGAGACCAGCGAGGAGGCTGGGGCGGTCATCCAGGCAAGAGCCGAGGACGGCTTGGCCTGATAGGGTGCTAGAAGGAGAGATGGAGACACATGGCCGAGTCTGCATGTAGTTCGAAGAGCCAGCAGGATTAGATGATGGGCATGAGAAGAAGAGAATAGTCAAGGGTGAAGCCAAAGTTTCTGGCCTAAGCACCTAGAACTAAGATGAAACTGTCCTTTACTGGAGATGCCAAGAGGGGCAGGTTCGAGGAGGGAAAGCCAGAGTTTCATTTTGTACATGTCCCATTTCTTGTGTGGATTACAGAGCTTGTCTTTAGGGTCATCTTCAGGTAAAATGTCCCTTGAACTGGAAGGTTCTCAGTGCTTACTAAAGGTCTTCCCCTTGCCAAAGAACAAAAGAATACCATATGCACGTTCTGAGTGAAAATTCCAGAAGCAGCAAAGGAAGAGTCCTCTTTGGAGGACCAGGTCATACTGGAGTTCTGTTCCTTGGCAGGCTTCCTTCCTTGGACCTAAATGGTGACTACAGGCTCATTCTTGCTCTCGACATTCAGCATTTCATCCAGCCTGTCCGACTTTTTGGATTAGTAATGGATAAAGGTGTTCTGCCTGCCCTGCCTCATGAGTACCAGGAGTCCCTGTCAGAAACCTTGTTTGCTGGCACCAAAGATTGTCCCAACTCTTCTTCAGCTGAAGCGTTGCCAAAGGGATTGCCAGCTCATAAGCTCCCAGCAGGGGTCTCCCACAGGGTGGTGTACAGATGCTGGAGGACAGAGGATTTTGTGGTTCTGCCTGTGAGTCTCTTTCCTAAACGTTGTTTTGGTTTTTGTGCTTTTTGGCTGGTGGGGGTTTATGGCGTTCTTTGAGAGACTGAACCCAAAGGATCTACTCATCAAATCACAAAGGAAAAGCTTCTGCCAGGTTTCGTCTTAAAACGCAAACACTGTTCTTTTGAGAAATCCAAAGGTAAAAGAAAGCTTTTCTTAAACCACTAAATATGTTAGAATTTTCTAAGTTAAACCTAGTGGAATGGATTTTTTTAAAGATAATTGACTCCTACTTTTGTCATATCCCAACAGTGGCAGTGATTAAAATCAACACACTGGACTCTGTATGTTTGCTGCTGGGTAGCACAAGCCCCAACAACATTAATTAAACAATCACAGTTGAGAGGCAAGCATTTCCTGAGGATCAATAACCGTC